>NW_023601653.1:76447378-77734866 GCF_014898055.3 Talpa occidentalis
TCAAGGTCACCAGGTGAAGCTGGCAGAGATGACCCGGGCAGATGGCTCCTGGAGCCCAGTGCCAAGGCGGTCATCTGGGAGACACGAGGCCACAGAAACTGAAGGGAAAAGAAGCCCCATGTGTCAGGGCGGGGACGGCCCCCGCCGTCAGGATCATGGAGGACGTCCCCTTTGCAGACATCTCATCAGTCTGTCACCACCCTGTTCACTCCAGAGCCTGGTATCCCTGAGTTTGTTTGTTCTGAGCTGATTCTAGGAAAATGGTTCCTTCTCCTCTAAGGCTGTCTCCGTCTGCATCAGGAGAAAAATACTCAGAATCAATGAACCTTACAAGCTAGAGACATGTCTCCTTTAATCATCATACAAAAACGTTTTTACACACTTGCCTCGCCACCCAAAGATTTCTTTCTCTCTCTCTCTTAAAAATGAGAACATAATATAAAGCTTTTCTAATTATATAGGAGTTTTATCTACAATCACAGCTTAGTTTAATTCATTAGGGGCATGTGTATAAATTCAATCTCTCTGCTGTCATCCTTCACCTCCCACCCACACCTGCTCTTATTAAATATCTTATTTGGCTCACAGGAGATGCCTAATACTGACATGCCCAGAACAAAGGTAATCATGTCCAATTATACTAATACGCTATCATAGCAGTTATTTCTGTATCTAGGTTCCACTCATTCATTCACTATTTCTGGAGAGTTGCTTGGAGCAAGTCCCTGTTCCTGTGTGCCATGGGGAGAATATTTTAAGTCTTTTGTCTCCCTTGGATTGTAGAGACAGATCACATAGGCACGACCCTAATTCAAGGCAGGCGATGCCACTTGTCAGAAGAGCTTGCACAGGTGGTGGCCACTATTGCCAAGCTACCCCAAAGTATTCCCAGCTCTTCCCTGATCTGCCGACACACCCCAGTCCTGCCCAGCTGCTGCTCCTATACGCAGCAGGGGAAGCTGTACCCCTCCACACCTAGTGTGAATCTCAGTTTAAGCTCATTAAAGATTTATTTATTTTATACAAGAACTGGGGTACAGGCCAGAGTCGTGGGACGGTGAGAGGATTCACCAGAGACAGCGTGGGGAGCAGAACAGGCAGATGCACCAAAAAAACTGCCGAGGGGAGCAGCAGGGTGAGACAGGAGAGGTCTGCCGCACCATGTGGGAATCTCCCTAGCCTGCCAGGAATCGAACCCGCGCTGCAGAGTCTGCAGACACAGCTTCACAGTGCTGCGCTCAACCTGCTGTGCCACCGGGGTAAGCTCATTAAGATGATTCCAGTTCTCTTGCCAGAGACTGGTTAAGGAATCAGGATGTGACACCATTATGGAAATGAGAGATGAGGTAATGTCTGCTGGGGGTGTGGGAGGGCTAGGTAGAAGATGCTATTGGAAAATTTTCCTCCCTTTCAAAAGGAATGCAAGGGAAAGATGTCTCTTTTGCCACCTTTGGACATTACTGTGTGAGCACAAGACACTTGAAGTTGCTACAGGCATCTCAAGACCTCAGGGGGACCAACATGAGAACAAAAACTAATACTCCACCTGTGACAGAGAAGGATAAAAAGACCCTGGGCCCATGAGAGCATGTGGAGCCCCTGAATTAACCAGCCCTGAAACTTCTCTGCCTCTGGGTTTTTCATCAAGGGAGGTTGTAAATCTCCTCAGTGTTTCGGACATTTTGAGATGGGGCTTCCATTTCTTCCTGCCAAAAGCATCCTAATATAAAGGCCTTACACCAGAGGTCACAGAAACTTTTAATAAAATGGTTAATAATAGGGCCTCCCTGGTGGCGCAAGGAGTTGGGCACCGCACTATGAAGCAATTCGCAGCCTCTGCAGCACGAGTTCAATCCCTGGCTGGCCAGGGAGAAACCCACATGGCGAAGCGGATCTCTCCTGTCTCGCCCGCCGCTCCCCTCAGCAGTGTGTTTCGGTCAGCCTGCCTGTTCTGTTCCCTACTTTGTCTCTGGTGAATCCTCTCACCCTCTGGCCTGTACCCCAGCTCTTGTATGTATAGATGGATGAATCTTTAAAAAAAAAAAAATGGTTAATAATAAAGGGGCCTCCCTGGTGGCACAAGGGGTTAAGATACAACCTATGAAGCTGTCCGCAGCCTCTGCAGCAAGAGTTCAATCCCCCAGATGGCCAGGGAGCTACCCACATGGCGCTGCAGACCTCTCCTGTCTCGCCTGCTGCTCCCCTCAGCGGTGTATTTCGGTCAGTCTGCCTATTCTGTTCCCCACTCTGTCTCTGGTGAATCCTCTCACTCCCCGCATCTCTGGCCTGTACCCCAGCTCTTGTGGGCATAAATAAATAAATCTTTAAAAGGCCGGAGAAATGGACCTTTTTCCTTCCGCATGGAAGACTGATGCCATCATCTGATGCATAGGCACCACGTGTGGGGAGGCCCACCCCCAAGAACCACCTCTCCCAGGAGGCACAGCCAGGAGGAGCCTGGCCTGGGGACACCCTCAAATCCAGTGCCGAAGGAGCTTTGAGCTGCACTGCACTTGTAGTGGGGGGGGGTCTCCAGGGTGTGAACCAGGGTCACTGTGTTATAGAGCAGCCCCGATATTAAATGGGTTCCTGGCTGTGGGTCCTCACCCGCGCGCTTACAAGGGACTTATGAATACTCCACTACAGACACACACAAAAGGTTAATAAAAGGTTTATTTACAAGGGAAAAGGAAATAAGGAAAATGTACAACTCAGGGAGAAAATAGGGAAATAAAGTCTTTAATGCGTCCTACCCGATCCGACGACCTGGAAACCCAAAGGCACTCTCAGAGCTGGCAGGACGCTGCGAGAGCTGGCGGAGAGCCAAAAATGGGGGATCCCCAAAGCCCACGTGTCTGCCTTTTGTATCCACCTGGCTGCTTCACCCCACCCTCAGGTCCCAGCCACCTTCCCTTGGGTGGGATGGGATTTGGAGTTCCCAGTGTCTTTGCTTTGGCCTGGGGTGGGGGTGGAGTCCACAAAGCCTGTATGGAATTAGCTTTGGGACATCCTTTTCCCCCTAACAATTCCCCCCTTTCACTTGTTGCCACCATTTCCATGGTGATGAAGATCGAATATATGGAGGTTGGGATGCAGTCTCAGATGAACATATTTTCCAGGTTCCAGCGTGAAAGAAAAACCAGTCTCTCCAGGTATTTGTCCATTGTGGAAAGCAAAAGTCCTCTATTCCTGGAAAAAACAGTTCATCAGTTCCCTCATGGAACCCTCGGGTCTTGGTTAGAAAAAACTCTGAGAGGCCTTTCCTCTGCTCGTCCTCCCTGCTCCTTCTCTACCCACCTGTTCTTCTCCCTCCACTCCCAGCCTCCCTCCCGCCCTCTCCCACTCACGTCTTCCTTTTCTCCATGCCCTGCATCCCTCCCTCCCCCAGCCAGGTGGGCATCTGTGTGCTGGGAGTGAGAGATCTTCAGAGGCTGACAAGTGGCCCTCGCTGGTGGGCGTGCACAGGGCGGTCAGCTCTGCAAGCTTGGGACTGACCAGGACCAGCTGTCACATGAGCACCTTCCAGGCCTGCAGCAGAGGGCAGGCAGGCTGTTTGTAGGGCATCTGACCCTTTGAACTTGTCTGCTTAGTTGCCACCAACCCTCTCTGCAGGGGGTGAGGTGAGATGGATGGCAGAGTGTCACGACTGCAGGGAAAAACCTCCTGATGGCTGGCCTGATGGGCAGGAGTCCTTGTCCTGCCTCTGCTCATGTGTAAGCCACGCTCGAGCCCCTGTCCTTGAACCTGAGCTCCAGGAGCTGATGCCAGGGCTGTGTCTCTTCACAACCCAAGGATCTGTAAGCACCGTGCCCACCATGGCATCCTCGTCAGGAACACATGGGGTTGGGGTGCCTGGATGGTCCCACCTGCTCTATCCTTCCAGGGTTCTGGGCTGAGGAGCTCATGGAAGTTGTGTGGAGGGAGGGAGGAGTTTGCCCAGTAAGCCAGGACAAATCGACCTCTGCTCTCGGGCAATCCCAGTAAGCTGAGGAGTTGGGGAGCAAGTCGCTGACTTCCTTGGACTCCATGGCAGTCATGACACTCTGCCATCCAGCTCACGCCAGCCCCTGCAGAGAGGCTGGGTGGCAACTAGGCAGACAAGTTCAAAGGTCTGTAGTTGATTCTGAAAACAGTGCCTTCCCCTGGGGAGACGCTCACCTGCCTGTTGCAGCTCTGGCACCTCACCCCGCCTCCTCTCCGTCACTGCTGCCCATTCCCACCAGGAGGCTCTTGGGATTAGCCCTGTGCAGGAAGAGCTTCTAGTTCAGGCAGTGCCGTGAGACACCACTTTTTAGTAAACTCTTTATTTTTTTTTAAAGATTTATTTATTTATTTATACAAGCACTGGGCACAGTCAGAAGCGCAGGAGGGTGAGAGAATTCACCAGAGCCAGAGCGGGGAGCAGAGCAGGCAGAAGGACCGAAGTACACTGCTGAGGGGAGCAGCGGGTGGCAGGAGAGGTCTGTGCGCCATGTGGGACCCTCCTCTGGTGGCCGGGGAGCAGCCGGTGCTGCAGAGGCTGCGGGCAGCTTCGCAAGCCAGCGCTCAACCACTGCGCCACCGGGGAGGCCCAGTAAACTCTTTTTTTATGACCTGAGTTGCCTACTCAACAATCTACCTGCCCGGAAAGAACAAGAGAGATCATTTCATCCAGTCCTTTCATCTACCAGAGAGGAAAGCAGGCCTGGCGACACCCGGTTTCTTGGCTGGGACCAGGTTTCTTGGCTTGTGGCTAGGTGCTCCTTCCTTGCAACAGGACATCTCAAGTGCAAACCCCTCTGCCTGCCTCTCGTGCTCTCTATAAATCGGTTCCACCCACTTAGGACTCTATAGCTCCCCGAACCTCTTCAGCTGCAGCAGCCAGGCTGTCTTCTCTAAGGTGCCTTTGTGATCCATCATGGCCTCTGGAGTTTAGTCATCCAGACTCCAGTCCCTCCAGACCGTAGGAAAAACTGCACAGAATTGTACTTACTGATCACACCTTTGGGCCAAGGGGGGAAACTTTCTCGAGATACAGGGCTCATTAGCAGCTGCTCCAGGGAGAACCCCCTGCCATGACCTCCTCTGACCCACCACATGGGGTGCTCTGCCTCCCCACCAGGTGGGGCCTGCTGACCAATGAACCACCAAGCCATAGTGAGCTCTGGCAATGAGCCTGTGAGGGAGCTACCAGGGAATGAGGTGGGTTCAGAAGACGCCATGCACCCATGTTTGTGGGTCAGGGTACCTCCACAGAGAGACCACAGACTAAGGGAGAGAGACTTTCCAGCTCCAGGGTATCTTTAACTATGAGACGCCAGAGGCAGGCCTGAGCACATCCTCTGTCCCAGAAGGAGGAGACTCGCATCAGGTGCAAGCTCTTATTAAGAGGCCACAGCGGCAAGAGTAGATCAGGAGGAGAAAGTCTGATTCTATTCTGACAAGCACCGTGACTACCATTGCAACTGCTCGTTCTCAGTCTCACTCAGTGGGTAGCTACAGCCACGGCCTTGAACCACAATAACCGCAAAGACAGTGGGACTGACCCCCTACATAGAAGGTTGTGGACATCATGACACTCCACTCCTAATGTTCCTACAGGCCCCTCCTAAGAACAAGCGCTTTTCCTTGTGCAACCACATCTCCACCCTCACACTGAAGAGCGGGGATGGTCATTCCATAACATATAATACATAGTTTTCTCCAGCAGCTTTTCCCCCTTCAAATCCAGGAAGCAATCTAGGTTTTACCTTGCAATTAGCTCTAAGTCTCCTTGTCTAAAACAACCCCCCACCATCGCAGCTGGCCCCTAAGAAAAGTTTGTTCACACTCCAGAACCTATAACTGTTATCTTATTTGGAAAAAGGTTAAGATGCAATTAAATGAAAGATCTGGAGATCACCCTGGATTATGCAAATCTGATCACAAGTGTTTTTATGGGAAGAAGAGACCTAGACACAGGAGGCCATGAGAAGGTGGGTGAACAATGCGTTATGCAGCCACAGCCAAGGAACACCTGGAGCCACCAGATGCTGGGAGAAGCAAGTAAGGGGTCTCCCCTAGAGTTTTAGGGATTACAACCCTGCAAACATCTTCATTTTGGACTTCCAGCTTCCAGAACAATGAGAGAATAAATTTCTGTTGTTTTAAGCCATCAAGTTTGTGATAATTTTTTTTAAGATTTATTTTTATTTTATGTATACAAGAACTGGGGTATAGGCCAGAGGTGTGGGGGCAGGGGGTGGGGATGAGGATTCACCAGACACAGAGTGGGGAGCAGAACAGGTGGATCTACTGAAATACACTGAGGGGAGCAGTGGGTGCAACAGGAGAGGTCTGCTATGCCATGTGGGTCAGCTCCCTGGCCAGGGATTGAACTCTCGCAGCAGTGGCTGGGAGTGGCAATAGCTTGATAGTGCTGAGACTTTAATCCCTGCACCACCAGGAAGGCTCATGTGGTAATTTTTTATGACATCCCCAGGAAACCAATATAACCACTTTAAAAAAATGACACTCACTTCTTAAATAGTCTAGGAATCCTTGTCTTAGAGAATGTCTCAATCCTGAAACTGTTTTCAGACTGACCTTTTCTAAAAAAAGAAATATTTTTATTTATTTATGCATACAGGAACTGGGGTGCAGGCCAGAGGTATGGGGAGGGGAGTAGGGAGCAGAGGCAGATTGACTGAAATACACTGCTGAGGGGAGCAGCAGGCCAGACAGGGGAGGTCTGCTGCGCCATGAGGGTTTCTCCCGGGCTGAACTCATGCTGCAGTGGCTGGTGGCAGCATGGTAACGCCGACTTTAACCCCTGTGCCACTAGGGGAGGCCCCTGATGGACCTTTTAAATTTATAAATCAGATCACGCCATCCCTTGCGGAAACCCTCCACTGGTTTCCCATTGCATTTAAAATAAACTCTGAGCCCTTTATTCTGGTTTACAGGCCCTTATTTACGTGACTACTTCTCACTCCTCTAACCTCACTTTCCCCTCTGTCCTCACCCACCTCCATGCAGCACCCGCCCCCAACTCGCTCCAGTTCCTCAGACAGGCCAAGCTCACCCCTACTGGTTGGAAAGGTCAGGAAGGAAGAGACAGATGCAATTCTACCATTAGGGCAGGGCGGGGATGGTGGGCTGGCAGAAGGGGGGCGGGTGGCAGGAAGGTGAGAGGAGAGAGGACAGATTTCTCCCTCCTTCCCTGGCTTGTGGCTTCTGGGGTCTAAATTCCTGATACCGGTGCTGCGCTTCTATTTTATACACATAATTCTCATTGTAAAAAGGTCATCATAAAGCACCCTTCAAGTCCCAGGGGTTCCCTGGATCTCGAGTCTCAGGTCCAGAGAAGAGACGGCCAATCCGGCTTCTGAACAGAAGGTGGCAGCAACACATCTCTTTAGTTCCAGGTCCACGCCCAGGGAAAGATTTTTTTCAGGTGCCTCGGGGTTTCCTTCAGTTTAACTAACATTTATTTGACCTAAATTCTGGTTTAGACAAAAACACAAAGATGAGGAAGAACTGCTGGCTGCCCTCAAAGGGTGGGGGGAGTCAGACACGGAAACAGGTTACTCGTTTACCAGCTGTGTGACCTCGGGCAGGTTGCTCAACCTCTCCCTGCTTCCCTGTCTTCAGCTATAAAGTGGAAATAGTAACTGCACCTATGTCATAAGGTTATTGTGAGGCTTACAAGTGCGAACACATACAAAATGCTTAGCTCAGCGCTGGGCACATAGGAAATGTTAGCTGTGACTATGTGGTAAGTGAAAGGACTGATGGGATCGAAGATACCAGGATGCTCCCTAACGGGAGATAATGGGGGAAATTACCTGCAGCCAGACAGGGCTGGGAAAGCCCATCTTGAAGCGTGTGAAGCTGGCGGAGGCTCCTCTTGGCTCCTGCAGGCCCACGCCGGCTCGATTGCTCACCATGTCACCTCAGGTCCTCGCTCAGTGCCGGGAGAAGGGCACCGTGGGAACGAAGGGCCAGCGCTGATTCCACATCTGGGAACTCAGCCATTTCAGGCAGCAGACACGTGGAGCCGGGGGCATGAAGAGGAAGCTCCTTGGAAGGCAAAGGGCTCTTCAGGAGGACATTGCACTTGCCCCAGGCGTGGAGCAGAGGTTGAGCTAATCCCAGACCTTAAGCGGCAGGAAGACCCCGCTGGTGCTTAGTTGTAAGTACTTAGGGTTGTGCAATTGATCCTCTATGTCTCAGTTTGCTCTCCCTGTCGCCAGAGAGGGGAAGAAGGCTGCTGAGTACCTACTACGAGCCACACCTACTATAAGCCTCACAACATGCTAACGGCTTTACATATAATAATACCTCATTTCGACCTCACAACAGTCCTCAGAAGAAAGGAAACTGAGTCACAGAAGACAGGGCACTTGCCGCAGGTCACACGGCTTGTCAGTACCTAGGCTGGTGACCTGATCTGTTCTCCCGTGACCTTTCCCTCCAGTCCCCCTTAGCCTTGGCTGCCCCCTCCCTCACACTCGTCCTGGAAACCCACCATCCGTAAATATCCCAGCTCCAGAATCACAAATTCCTGCATCCTGCTCTCTGAAAGCAACTTCCCACCCCCTCAGTGCCTCTTTTACCTCCTTTCATACTCACTGTTCCCCCGCTCACCAGGGGTTCCAGCTGTGGCCCTCTTTCCTTCCCCAACTTCTCACCCTCTCTTACCCACACACCCCTGCTCATCCAGCTTTGAACCTGGGACCCACGATCCGCGGTCACACTTTGTCCTAAACTCCATGGCCCACCTTCCTTGCAAACCTCTACATGTATCCAAATGCCATTTCTCTCCCAGCCTTCGCCAGAGCAGCCAAGGGCGGAAGGAGGAGGAGGAGCAACACTAACACTGGCTGGGCCTTAAATGCTAGGACTTAAATAGCACCTGTTATGAGCCAGAACCAGTGCTTCAGATATTGTAACTCATTTAATCTTCCAACACTCTACTATTATTACCCCCATGAATGGGTAAAAACAATGGAGGTGACTAGAAATTAAATCACTCACCCAGACCAAAAGCACACAGCTAATTAAGTTGCTCAAACCCAGGATGTCTGTCCAGAGTCCATGTCTCAATCAGCATGCTATTGTCCAGAACCCCGGCCACATTTCCCTTCCTCCATCAGCCAGGCCCTCCACCCTGGGTCCACCCTGTCTTCAGCCACCACTGGGGTAATAGAAGCCAGACCAAACCACCCCAGGCCCAGCCCTAGGGGCCTCTTATTGAGCAGGGTCTGCCAGCAGTTCCCTATAAAGACAGAGTCTGAGGTGGGTCCACCCCAGGCCTTGCCTGCCCTCTCCAGGCAGTACCAGCTCAGACTCCCTGTTTGTTCCCAGAGGACAGCAGGCCAGGCCTAGGCTGGCATGGATGTGGCTCAGAGTCCGGGGCTGTGGCAGAAAACACCCCGTCCCTCCTCACACCTGCCAAACCCACTCTCCCAGCCAGGAAGCATCTACCCCTGTCCACCCCAGGAGTTACAGGGGCCCAGCCCTGGTTTATTCATCCCACCCCCTCTATTTCATCCTTCTTCTTTCTATCCCCCTGGCAACCAAACCAAACCCATCTAGGAGAAGGGCCTGGCAGCTGCGCAGGGAGAGACTAATGGTCCGGAAGGAAGGAGGGGCCTGGAGAGCAGAGGAAGGCTGTGGGGCTGGAGAGGACAGCATTGCCCATCTCAGAGGACACACAAAGGGAGGTGGTGCCTCTGCCCTGCAATGCCGAGGAACTAGCCGGCCAGGGAGCTGCCCTCACCCCTCAGCCAGAGATCCAGCGAGGGTGCCCTAACCTGCTTCTCCAGCTGTCCAGCTCTTGTACTCGGGGACAGTGCTCTATGGACCTGTCCCTACTGAGAGCCCTTGAGTGCCCCCCAGCCCCACCCCGGGCAGCAAGATCCATGGCTCCTGGCAAACCCAACAGGCCTCAGCACCCTGGCTCCTGCAGACCCTCTGAGTTGCTTCTGTCTGCGCTTGCATTCTGGAAGCCATCTGACGGCAAAGGCCAGACATCAGTCTTCTCACTAACTCCAAGGTGGGGGAGGGTGGAAAGGAGTGTGTGGTTGTGGGTGCATATAGGTTGCCGGTGCTATTCTGCATACGCACCTGCTCGTGTGCACAGGCTTCTGGGGCCCTCTCTCTCCTCTGTCATTCCTGGGCTGCTAGGGAAGGGTCCCTTCTCTTTGCTCATCTCTGTGCCCCTCTAGCCTTGCCCATTCTTGGATACCTGCAACTTCTCCATCTTGGAACAGATTCCAGCCAGTCTGTCAGACTCTCAGCCTTAGCAGCCCTGCCACCCTCAGCCCCCTCCCCTTCTTACCTCAGGACTTGCCCAGGTTCCCGGAAGGCCTGTGACTGAGCAGCAGTTGGTTGGGGGAAGGGAGAATCCAACAAAGCCAGACAGCATACAAGGAGCTCACTCCGCTCAGCCTCTGGTGGGGGCACAGACAGAGGCCCTGAGTGGAACCCAGAACTGAGCCGTCTGGGCTGTGCCGGCCCAGCTGGGGACTGGGGTGGGTCCAGGCTTGGGAGCTGTGTCTTTAAGGCAGACATCAGCAGGGTAGGCAATCCCCTGGCCAAGTGTCCAGGGGCGGGGGAGGGCCGTGGCCAGTGCATTAGCTGCAGAGCTGGCGCCAGGCAGCAGGCTTCAGAGGACCCTGGGGAATCACCATGAGATCGGCCTTTCTCCAGCCCCCTCAGTGGCCTCTGCCCACCTGTCCCCCATTTCTTCTTGGGTGCAGCGACAAAGGCGGTAACTGCCAGCAGGTAAAAGCAGAGCTTAGCCTTCAGGGGACAAGCCAAAGCACAGGCCTGGGGCCTAAGTCCTGGCAACTCGACCTCCACCTGGACCCCTCCTCCGTGGAGCCAGAAGCCTGCCCTTTCACCCCAGTCCTCCTAGTCCCCAAATTGTGCCACCTCCTTCAAGCAGGGCCTACCCCAGCTCAAGGTAGGCCCCCTCTAGGCACCCGCTCCGCCTGCTGGCTGGGGGGCGCTGACTCCCCAACCGCCCCCCGCCCGCCGTGGCTGCCACTCCTGCTTCCTTCCCAGCCAGCAACAGGGGGAACCGAGTGGGCAGGGCGCCAGCCGGGAGGGAGGGTGCGGAGCGCCCTCTTCTCCGCAGGGGTGTGGCATCCCCCTCCCCACATAGCCCGCAGTCAGGCCAGTGGGAGGAGCTGCCCGTGGCCCCCCTGAGCCCGCAGGGCCATAAAGCTGCCTCGCCGCGGCCCGAGGCTCCTTCCCAGCATCCGGACCTGCTCGGCCTGCGGCGACTCCCATCCTCGGCCGCCATGAGCCACCCGTCGGGCCTCCGGGCCAGCGTTTCTTCCACCTCGTACCGCCGCACCTTCGGGCCGCCGCCCTCTCTGTCCCCCGGGGCCTTCTCGTACTCGTCCGGCTCCCGCTTCTCCGGCGGCCGCCTGCTGGGCTCGGCGTCGCCCGGCTCCTCCGTGCGCCTGGGCAGCTTCCGCGGGCCCCGGGCGGGCGCGGGGTCTCTCCTGCGCCTGCCCTCGGAGCGCCTGGACTTCTCCATGGCCGAGGCTCTCAACCAGGAGTTCCTGGCCACGCGCAGCAACGAGAAGCAGGAGCTGCAGGAGCTCAACGACCGCTTCGCCAACTTCATCGAGAAGGTGCGCTTCCTGGAGCAGCAGAACGCGGCCCTGCGCGGGGAGCTGAGCCAGGCCCGGGGCCAGGAGCCGGCGCGCGCCGACCAGCTGTGCCAGCAGGAGCTGCGCGAGCTGCGGAGGGAGCTGGAGCTGCTGGGCCGCGAGCGCGACCGGGTGCAGGTGGAGCGCGACGGGCTGGCGGAGGACCTGGCGGCGCTCAAGCAGAGGTCAGGGGGCCGGCGGCGGCCGTCGGGGCGGCTGCTCCTCCCGCCCTTCCCCGCCCCCCCTCCAGCCGCCCGAGGGAGTGGCACCCCGGGCGCGCCCTGGCAGCATCCTCACCCTCGGCCTCGCGGCCCCCCTCCCCGCGGCGCTGCGCCCCTGGAGAGGTGAAGGGGGGGCTTCCACGCCTCCCCCGGGTGCAGACAGGCCTGGTCTCAGGGAGACAGAGAGAGAAATGACCAACCCGCCAGGCAGCCCGCAGACCCCCCTCAGAGTCCCCGCAGGAGCACCATCGTGGGGGGCGCCGTCTGAGGGCCGAGCGGCGACCTGGCAGCTCAGTCCCGGCCCCTTCTTCCCTCCAGGCTGGAGGAGGAGACGCGCAAGCGGGAGGAGGCAGAGCACAACCTCGTGTTCTTCCGCAAGGTGGGCGCGGGCCCCAAGGGGCACCCCGCCTCCGCCCCGCCCCACCCCCTGGCCTGCGCGTCCCGGGGGCATTTGTGGGCGCGGGGGGGGGGTGGGCGCCCAGAAATCTCCCGAGGTGGCGAGGAGGGCCTGGCCCCTCCTCGGCCTCAGCAGCCCCTCCCTGCCGTTCACCCCTGTGCCACCCCACGAAGGACGTGGACGACGCCACCCTGTCCCGCCTGGAGCTCGAGCGCAAGATCGAGTCTCTGATGGATGAGATTGAGTTCCTCAAGAAACTTCACGAGGAGGTGGGGGGCCGGGGGTCAGGGGAGGCTCCGGCGCCGGGGGGGCTCGCTGGAGCGGGGACACGAGGTCTGGAGGAGATGGCGGGTGGAACGTAGGATTCCTGGGGAAAGACGTGGGGTTTGCCAGAGACAGCCCCACAGCCCCCCTCTACAGGTGGGGTAACTCCCACCCCTGCGCCACCTGGCGGCGAGCCGCGGAGCTGCACCCCGGGAGCCGGACCGCGCGCGGGGGGCCAGCCCGGCCGGGACGCGGCCCGCGCGCCGCGCTCCATGGCGCCCCCGTCTGTTCACTCGGCCGTTTCTCTCCTTCTCTGCGCCGACCGCGCGGCGCGGGCGGGGTCCTCGCCGCCCACTCGACCTCCGCGGCCCGGGCCTCAGGAGCTGAGAGACCTGCAGGTGAGCGTGGAGAGCCAGCAGATGCAGCAGGTCGAGATGGAGGCGACCGTGAAGCCCGAGCTGACGGCGGCGCTGAGGGACATCCGCGCGCAGTACGAGAGCATCGCGGTGAAGAACCTCCAGGAGGCAGAGGAGTGGTACAAGTCCAAGGTTCGAGACCAGGGCGGCCCCGGGGGCGCCGGGAGGGACAGGGCCCTGGGGGCTGGGGGGCCCTGGGGCTGGGGGGGCGCGCGGGCTCTTCACACCGGCGCTGCCCGCCCCGCAGTACGCGGACCTGTCGGACGCCGCCAACCGGAACCACGAGGCCCTGCGCCAGGCCAAGCAGGAGATGAACGAGTCCCGACGCCAGATCCAGAGCCTGACGTGCGAGGTGGACGGGCTTCGCGGCACGGTGAGTGCCAGGCTGCGTGCCCGCCCCTGGAGGGCGGGCAGCCAAGCTGTGCCCCCCTGACCTCTTACCACCCCCCAGAACGAAGCTCTGCTCAGGCAGCTGCGGGAGCTGGAGGAGCAGTTTGCCCTGGAGGCCGGCGGGTACCAGGCGGGCGCCGCGAGGCTGGAAGAGGAGCTCCGTCAGCTGAAGGAGGAGATGGCCAGGCACCTCCGCGAGTACCAGGAGCTCCTCAACGTCAAGATGGCCCTGGACATAGAGATCGCCACCTACCGGAAGCTGCTGGAAGGCGAGGAGAGCCGGTGAGGGGCAGGGCTGGACAGTGGGGGGACTGGGGGTGGGTGTGCAGGGAAGGCCTGGGGCCTGGGCAGGGTAGCTGATCACTTGCTCCGCCCCCAGGATCTCCGTGCCAGTCCATTCCTTTTCATCTTTGAGTATAAAGAGGACTGGTGAGTCTCCCACTCCTGGTTCCCACCCTGTGGCTCCCCTTGTGCACTCTGCCCTGATCAGCCTCTTCCCAGGGCTCTGCGGAGAGGCTGGCGGTGTCAGGGATCTGCAAGCGCTGGTCTGCGCTCTCCTCTGCTCCTCACACCCTCCTCCTGCCCTCCCCTCGCAGAAGTGAGGGAGGGTATGAAAGAGAGAAATTCCAAACCTCCTCCCTTCTACCCCTCCTCCTGCCTTTTCCAGTGCCTGAGATGGAGCCTCCCCATGACAGCAACAGCAGGAAGATGGTTCTGATCAGGACCATCGAGACCCGGGATGGGGAGGTGAGATGGGCCACTTGACCCCAGAGCCCCATCATTCCCCATGTTGTTTCTGAGCCACACCCTGCAGCTGATCCTAGGGCTTTGTGGGTTGGTTGCTCTGGGGTAGGAGGGAGGCAGGGTGAGCGATCAAGGTGGGTGGATAGACTCAACCTCAGCTGATTATGTCAGGGAGGGGGCACATGCCCCAAAAAAGCTCAAAAGGAGGGTGGTGCTGAATGGGTTGTGCCCCCCATCCCACCCCCATGTCTTTTCCACAGCAAGTGGTCACTGAGTCCCAGAAGGAGCAGCACAGTGAACTGGACAAGTCTTCTACTCACAGCTACTGAACCCTTTGGTCCAGAGCTCCCAGATCCTGCCCTAGACCTTCTCTAAGCCCAAACCCTAATGCCAGGCCTTAGTTAGTCTCCTCTCCTTCTGCATGTGTCTAGGGGATGGCAACAGTCACCCATACTGTGGCTAGTGGCCAAGCCCTACCCAGTCAGCTGTAGCTGGCCCCTCCCTCCCCTAAATATAAACATGACCCATTTGTGCCCCTTTTCTTGTCCTGGTAAGAGGCTGGTGGTCCCCAGGGCAAGTACTCCTGCTGCGGACTACTTGGGGTGGGCTAGTGTCTGAGCTTCACTTTTGAATGAAATAAAACCACTGTCAAGAGAACTTTCTCCAGCGCATTTTGTCTGTGGAGGTGGGGGTGCTTGTGGGAAGAAAATTCAAGTTTCCCCCCTTGTCTCCAGTGATCTCTTTTCTGACTCCTGCCATCTCAGCTTCCATGATGCCTGTGTAGTTGTTTATGTTTTCTGACTCTCTATTCATTCCTCCTCAAATTCAATTCCCCATGAATGTCCAGTTGCCTGGTGGTGTCCCCTCAAACTCAGCATGTCCAAAACAGAGTTCCTTATCTCCCTCCCCACCATTGGTGGTCATGTTCTTCCTACTGGACCCCCTACCCTACAAGAGGGCACCACTAAGACCTTGTGCCCGAATTGGAACTCATCTTATACCCCTGTCTTATACCTGCTCCCATTTCTGTTCATTCTACTTCTTAACTTCCCTCTTAACCTCAGAGACCTCAGGGTGTTTTTTGATGCCCACTGATTTTTGAAGGTATTTTATGCTACCTAATTGTCTGCTATGTAAATGTCTGGTATTTGTTTTTATCATTCTGACTTATTTTGCTGCATATAACTCTCTCAAATTTGCTCCATTTTGTTGAAAATAACTGCATCTCATTCTTCATTGTGGTTATATAATACTCCATGGTGTGCATAGACCACAACTTCTTGATACAATCAGTGGTCAAAAGACATTCAGGCTGCTTCCATGCCCTAGTTATCATAAATAATAATGCTGTAAACATTGTGGGATAGATGGGGTTTTTTGTACATGGTTTCATGTTCCATGGATATATGCCCAAGAGTGG
This sequence comes from Talpa occidentalis, assembly GCF_014898055.3. Taxonomy (NCBI): domain Eukaryota; kingdom Metazoa; phylum Chordata; class Mammalia; order Eulipotyphla; family Talpidae; genus Talpa; species Talpa occidentalis. The sequence goes on from NW_023601653.1 coordinate 76,462,858, forward strand.
GATTGCTGGGTGGTATGGTATTTCCATTTAAAAAAAATTTTAAGGTAAATCCAGATTGTTTTCCGCAATGGTGGCACCAGTTTACATTCTTACCAACAAAGTGATAAGGTTCCTTTTCCTCCACATTCTCTCCAACACTTTTTGCTTGTTGGGTTTTTTTTTTTAAGCTTTATTAATTTATGCATACGCGAACTGGGATACAGGTCAGAGGTGTGGGGGGGTGAGAGGATTCACCAGAGACAGAGTGGGGAGCAGAACAGGCAGATTGACTGAAATACACTGCTGAGGGGAGCAGTGGGCAGGTCAGGAGAGGTCTGCTGCTCCGTGTGGGTAGCCCCCGGCCAAGGATTGAACTCGTGCTGTGGTGGCTGCAGATAGCTTCACAGGTTGCATCTTAACCCCTTGGGCCACCAGGGAGGCCCTGGGGGTCTTTTTAATATATGCTGTTTTCATGGGTGAGATGGTAGTTTATTGTAACTTCACCCCGCTTCTCTCTTATTAGAACTGAAGATGATATGTGTTTTGGCCTTCAGAATATCCTCTTTGGTGATTTGTCTGTTCATATCTGCTTCCCATTTATTAATTGGAATATATTTTAGAATTGTTGAATTGTGCAAGTTTTTATTTATCTTGGAGATTAATCCCTTATTAGTTATATATTGTGTAAATATTTCCTTTTATTCGATAAGTTATTTATTTGATTGTCTTCTATTTTTTTTTCACTGTGTAGAAGTTTTTTAACTTGAGGTAATCCCAATTGCTTATTTTTGTTTTTAATTCCCTTGTAGTAGGAATAGAATCACCAAAAATATCTTTAATGTTGATGTGGAATGTGTTGCCAGTGTTTTCTTCTATGTATTTCATTGTCTTAAGTCTAAATATTTAATCATTTGGAGTTTACTTTTGTGCGTGGAGTCAGCAACCCAACTTCATTTATGTATGAATTTCCAATTTTCCCAGCACCATTTATTTATTTTTTTAAGGTTTATTTATTTATGCATACAAGAACTGGAATACAGGCCAGAGGTGTGGATGGTGAGAGGACTCACCAGAGACAGAGCAGGAAGCAGAACAGGCAGATGGACGAAAATACACTGCCGAGGGGAGCATCAGGCGAGTCAGGAGAGGTCTGCTGCACCATGTAGGATGCGCTCTGGCCAGCCAGCAGATTGAACCCGAACTCTGTGCTGCAGAGCCTGTGGACCGCCTCATAGTGCGGTGCTAACCCCTTGCACTACCAGGGAGGCCCAGCACCATTTATTACAGGGACCATCTTCTCCCCATATTATGGTCATCACTGCTTTATCATAGATTAGATGGTGATATGTACATGGATTTATTTATGGGCTCTTGATTCTATTCCATTGATTCGCATACCTATTTTTGTGCCAATGCCATACTGTTTTTAATACTGTGCTTTATTGTAAGTTTGAAATCAGGTAATGTGATACCTTTGTTTCTCTCCTTTTCCCTTCAATGTTGTTTTAGCAATTTGAGACCTTTAGTGGTTCCACATAATTGTCAATATTTTTTGTTCAGTTTCTTTGAAAAATATTGCTAGTATTTTGATGGGGATTGCATTAAATGTACATATTGCTTTAGGCAGTATAGTCATTTTGGTTAGATTGATTCTCCCCATCCATGAAGCATGGAATACCCTTCCATCTCCTCATGTCATTATGTAAGTCCTCTAGTAACAACATCTATAGTTCTTATCGTATAGGTATTTTACCTCCTTTATCAGGTTGATTCTGAGGTATTTAATTCTTTTTGAAGCAATTATAAATGGAATTATTTTCTTAATTTCTTTTGCTTCTTGCTAACTCCAGGGTCATTAGTAGAGGCTGAAAGATGCTTTTACTCACAGCCTGGGGTCCTCGTGGCTGCTTCACAGACTAGGGTAAGGCTGTTCTGATGTTAAACCCAGGCAGGTGGCTTTGCTCTCTTGCCTGCTAGATGAGGGAGGGGATCCCAGAACATACAGTGTTTTCTTTTTTTCAATTTTTTAAAAGATTTATTTGTGCATAAAAGAACTGGCCAGAGGTGTGGGGGTAGAGTGGTGAGAGGATTCACCAGAGACAGAGTGGGGAGCAGAACAGGTGGATCTACTGAAATACACTGCTGAGGGGAGCAGTGGGTGAGACAGGAGAGGTCTGCTGCACCATGTGGGTCACCTCCCTGACTGGGGATCGTACTCGTGCTGCAGTGGCTGCGGAGAGTTTCATAGTGCTGAGACTTAACCCCTTGTACCACCTGGGAGGCCCCACAGTATTTTCATACAGGTTACAGTTCAGTGGAAAAGCCAGATCACACAAGTAAGCCAACAATTAAATATTTAATTGGAAAATTGGAAGTGAAATAAGGAAAAGAAGAAAACACTGTGAGACTAATAGTACAGGAAGTAACAGAGATCTTTCTGAAGAAGTGAGAGGGAAAGTAAAATCTTCTTAATAGTAAAAAATAAATGTAGCTAGCATTTCTTGAGTGCTGACTAGCTACTGGGCCCTAAATTAATTGAAGAATTTATTCACTGGGGCCTCCCTGGTGGCACAGGGGTAAAAGTCTCAGTGCTATCAAGCTATCACCAGCCACAGTGGCCTGAGTTCTGTCCCTGGCCAGGGAGCTACCCACATGGTGCAGCAGATCTCTCCGGTCTCACCTGCTGCTCCCCTCAGCAGTGTATTTCAGTCAATCTGCCTGTTCTGTTCCCCATTCTGTCTCCAGCGAATCCTCTCACCCCCTGCACCTCTGGCCTACACCCCATTCTTGTATGTATAAATAAATAAAAATAAATCTTTAAAAAATAAAAGAATTTGGGCCTCCCCGGTGGCATAGCGGTTGAGTGCTGGGTTGCAAAGCTGCCCGCAGCCTCTGCAGCGCGGGTTTGATCCCCGGCTGCTCCCGGCCACCTGTTGGAGGGTCCCACATGGCGCGCAGGCCTCTCCTGTCGCCCGCTGCTCCCCTCAGCAGTGTACTTCGGTCCTTCTGCCTGTTCTGCTCCCCGCTCTGGCTCAGGTGAATTCTCTCACCCTCCGCGCTTATGACTGTACCCAGTGCTTGTATAAATAAATAAATAAATCTTCAAAAAAAATAAATATAAATAAAAGAATTTATTCACTGGATCCTCAGAGCAAATTCTGAGATGTATGTAATTATTATGTGTATAATTATATAATAATTATATCCCCACTTTATAGATGAGAAAGTTTATAGGGGAAGCAACTTGTTCAAGGTTATATGGTTAGTAAGGAGGAGATGGTGTTCTAACCTAAGTGGCCTGACTTTGGAGGCTGGACTCGTTGCTGAAGTTGAGGAGTTGAGGAGTCAGTTGAGGAGTCAGTCCTCTTGGGGGAAGAACTAAAAGTCCAGAAAGATCTTGCAGTCTTGGAGGAACTGAAGGAAGACTAGTGGTGGCAGATGCTGTATCCTTTTTTTATAAACTTGGAAAAATGGAGAGACTTGACTAAGGTTTGAGGGCTAGATAGTAGGAATGTATCACTGTTCTTTTCCTGATGTTGATGGCTGCGTTGTGTTTTGTTGTGTTATGCTTTGTTAGCATGAAATACACACTAAGGTATTTGGGGAGAGATTTGGCAACTTACATGTAAATGGTTGAGAAAAAAAGTTCTTTGTACTAGTATGCAAAATTTCTGTGAGTTTGAGATTATTTACAAAAACATGGTAAAAGTCGGGGGGAGTTACTCTTTGTTTTTTTACAAAAAGATTTTATTTATTTATGTGTAGAAGAACTGGGATATAGGCCAGAGATGTGGGGTGGGGGTGATGGTGGTGAGAGGATTCACCAGAGACAGAGTGGCAGACCTACTGAATACACTGCTAAGGGGAGCAGCAAGCTAAACAGAAGAGGTCTGCTGGCCCATGTGGGTAAGCTCCCTGGCCAGGGATTGAACTCAGGCCCGTTGGGGTAGACCTTTGCTGTGGTAGCACTGAGCCTTAATCCCTGGCCACCAGGGAGGCCCAGGATTTACTCTTTGGAGAAATTTTCAGTGCTTTTCCACAAGTGAAGGTTGCCCCTGACACTACTACTGTTTAATATAATATTGGAAATTCTATACACTGAAAACCAAACCAAACCAAACAAAATATGAATAATAAAAAACCAATAAGTATAAAAACTGAAAAGGAATATGTAAAACTGTTTTTATTTGCAAAAAAAAAATAATTATCTCTATAGAAAACCCAACAGAATCAATAGGCAAGCTAGGAAAACCAAGAGTTCATTAAGGTTGCCAGATAGAAAATCAATCATATTCCTCAAAGACCAAAGGGTAATATTTGCAATGTCTAAAGTGGAAATGGAATTAATATGCAGCAAGATCTTATAAATCAACAAGAATAGAGAGGAACACTAATAGGAAAAAATGCACAAAGAATGTGAGTAGGCATTTCAGAGAGCAGGAAGATCTATTGGGTAAAAAGAATATAAAGTGCCACTCAAAACAACTGGTAATCAGAGAAATGCAATTTAATATTATCAGGAGTACACTTAAAATAAAATTATAAAAAATTAGAAAGTGGTATAATATCAGTGTTGGAGAGGATAGATATAAGAACTTTTAACTAATATTACTGAGAGTATAAATAGCTACAAACCTTCTGAAAAAATATTTTGATGATATTTAGTAAAGTATGCATGTCTCCTGACCCAGAAAGTCCACTCCTGGATATATATAGTGGAAAAGTTCTTCAACAAGTTCACAGGGGACCATGTAAGAAGATAATTCTCTAGCATTGTTTGTAGAAGTGGAAAATAAATAGTATGATGGATACCTACAATGGAATCCTATGCAACTATTGTAAGATAAAAACTTTATTATATGTAGCAATTAGATGGATCCTAGAAGCAGAGTTGACTGGAAGAAACTAAAAACAGAATCATATGGCGATGACATTCAAGCAAATTAAAACATACAAACATCCTGTAGGAGGCTGAAAAATCTTCCTCCCCACATAGATGTCCATATCTTAATTTCCTGAGCCTCTGAATTTACCTTATATGGCAAAAAGAACTTTGCAGATTTTGTTTTTCTCGTAAATATTTATTTATTTTTATTTTATGCATAGAAGAACTGGGGTAAGGCCAGAGGTGAGGGTGTGTGAGAGAGGACTCACCAGAGACAGAGTGGGGAGCAAAACAAGTAGATCTACTGAAATACACTGTAGAGGGGAGCAGAGGGCGAGTCAAGAGAGGTCTGCTGTGCCTTGTGGGTTAGCTCCCTGATGGAGGATAGAATTCAGGCCTCGGGGGTTGATAGTGCTGATCCTTAACTCCTAGGCCACCAGGGAGGCCCTAGAACTTTGCAAGGTCCTTTGATTAAGGACCTTGAGATGGGGTAATTATCCTGCATTATATGGATAGGCCTGACCATGCACAGTATTTTTAAAAGAGGGTGGCAGGTGATCAGAATGAGGAATAGGTTTCCAATTTATGAAACAGGGACCACAGATGGAAATCCGTAAGTCCTGTGCAGACATAACTTGTTTTATTTTTTTTAAAGATTTATTTATTTATGTATACAAGAACTGGGGTACAGGCCAGAGGTGTGAGGGGTAAGAGGATTCACCAGAGACAGAGTGGGGAACAGAACAGGCAGATAGTCTGAAATACACTACTGAGGGGGAATAGCGGGGGAGACAGGAGAGGTCTGCTGCACCATGTGGGTACCTCCCTGGCTGGGGATCGAACTCGTGCTGCAGTGTCTACAGTTAGCTTCATAGGTTGCGTCTTAACCTCTTGTGCCACCAGGAATGCCCATACCTTGTTTTATTGTGCTTCACTTTGTTGTGCTTCACAGATATCACTGGTGTTTTGTTTCTTTTTTTAACAAATAGGTTTGTGATAATCCTGTGTCAAGCAAGTCTATTGGTGCCATTTTCCAATAGCAGGTGTCTGTCACATTTTGGTTACAGCATATTCCAAACCTTTTCGTTATTATTATATCTGTTATTGTGATCTGTGATCAATAATATTTGATGTTACTATTGTAACTGTTTTAGGGCACCATGAACCACACCTACATGACAGCAAACAATAAATGTGTGTGTTCTACACCAGCTATTCTCCTGTCTCTCCCTGTCCTCAGGTCTCCCTGTTCCTTGAGATACAACAATATTGAGAGCAAGCCAATGAACAACCCTGAAGTGGCCTCTAAGTTTTCAAGTGAAAGGAAGAATCGTAGATGTCACACTTTAAATCAACAGCTAGAATGATTAAGTTTAGTAAAGAAGATGTGTCAAAAACCAAGACAGTCTGATAGATAGCTAAGTCTCTTTCACCAGCTAGCTAAGTTGTTAATGCAAAGGAAAAGTTCTAGAAGGAAACTAAAAGTGCTGCACCAGTGAACACATGAATGATAAGAAAGTGGACAGCCTTATTGCTGATCTGGACAAAGTCTTAACGGCCTGGATAGATCAAAGCAGCTTCAACATCCCCTTTAGGTAAAGCCTAATCCAGATTTATGTCCCAACTCTCTTCAATTCTGTGAAGGCAAGGAAACTGAGAGACAAGGAAACTGCAGAAGAAAAGTTGGAAGCAAGCAGAAGTTAGTTCATGAAGTTTAAGAAAAGAATCGGGGTGCTTAACAAAACCTGTATAACAGCACACCTATTTATAACATGACTTACAGAATGTATTTTAAGCCCATCTATTGCTCAGGGGGATAAAAAGTTTCCTTTTAAAATATTATTGGTCATTGGGCCTCCCTTGGTGGTGCAGCGGTTGCGCGGCTACCTGCAGCCTCTGCAGCGCTGATTCGATCTCCGGCAGTTGGCGAGGGTCCCACACACACACACAAAAATAATAAAATAAAATAAAATATTATTGGTCATTGACAATACCTCTGATCCCCAAGAATACTGATGGATATTAATGAATGCCACTGGCACAACATCTGTTCTGCAGCCCATGCATCAAGGAGTAATTTTTACTTTCAAGTCTTATTAGATGAGAAATACATTCATAAGGCTATAGCTACCATAGATAGTGATTCCTCTGATGAATCTGGGAAAAGTAAATTCTACAGTAAATAGATGACATAAAGAAAATGTGTGACCATGGGAGGTCAAAATAGCAACATTACCAGGAGTTTGAAAGTTGATTCCAACCCTCTGAAGCCAGACCTTGAGGAATTCAAGACTTCAGTGGAGGAGGTGGAAATCGCAAGCGAACTAGAAATAGAAGTGGAGCCTGATTTGCTGCAATCTCATGATAAACTTAATGGACAGGGAGTTCCTTCTTATGGACGAGCAAAAAAGTGGTTTCTTAAGATGGAATTTACTCCTGGTGAAGATGTGAACATTGTTGAATGACAACAAAGTATTTAGCATATTACATAAAACCTAGATGCAAAGTAGCACCAACTTTGTTTTTTTTTTTTTTTTTAAAAGATTTATTTATTTATACAGGCACAGTCAGAAGCGCGGGAGGGTGAGAGAATTCACCAGAGCCAGAGCGGGGAACAGAGCAGGCAGAAGGACCGAGGTACACTGCCGAGGGGAGCAGCGGGCGGCAGGAGAGGTCTGCACGCCATGTTAGCATATTACTTAAAACCTAGATGCAAAGTAGCACCAACTTTGAAAGAAGTTATACTGTGGCTAAAATGCTATGAAACAGCACCATGTGCTACAGGGAAAGCTTTCATAAAAGGAAGAGTCAGCCCATGAGGCAAACTTCATTATTGCTTTATTTTAAGAAATTGCCACAGCCACCCCACCTTAAGGAAACACTAATCTGTTAGTAGCTATCAACATCAAGGCAAGAGCCACTTGTTGAAGGCTCAGATGATTAGCGTTTTTAAAGGAATGATGTATTTTAAAATTGAGCTAGGTTCTTTTTGTAGACAGCTAGTGCACTATTTGCGTCATAATAGCCTATGAAGCCTCAGCACATTTCCCAGGCCCCAAGAGAGGTAACCACCTCACTCTACGTGGGGTACTCTAGGTCCCCCGCAATTTCACACCCCTGTCTGCCAAAAAAAACAACAACAGGTGAGACCGGGCTCCCAATCCCCCAGGCCTGTGTATTGAATGGGTTCACAACACTGTTGAATCTTATTTCCTATCTGTGAAACGGTAACACCTCACCACAATCTGAGGCAGGGGTGAAAAAACTATTCTTTTTAGGGCCTTCCCTGGTGGCGCAGCGGTTGAGCGCTGGGTTGAGAAGCTGCCTGCAGCCTCTGCAGCGCCGGTTCGATCCCTGGCTCCTCCCCGGACACTGGCTCCTCCCCGGACACTGGCTCCTCCCCGGACACTGGAGGAGGGTCCCCCATGGCGCGCAGACCTCTCCTGCCGCCCGCTGCTCCCCTCAGCAGTGTACTTCGGTCCTTCTGCCTGCTCTGCTCCCCGCTCTGGCTCTGGTGGATTCTCTCACCCTCCCGCGCTTCTGACTGTACCCAGTGCTTGTATAAATAAATAAATAAATATTTTTTAAAAACCTATTTTTTTTATTTGTCTTAGGGTTCAGTTCAAGCTCCCCCAGTCCTCTACTCCCTCCTCCCCCCACGTCTAGGATCAATTCTTTTTTTTTTTTTTTTAAGATTTATTTATTCATTCATACAAAAGCTGGGGTACAGGCCAGAGAGGATTCACCAGAGACAGAGCAGGGAACAGAACAGGCAGATTGACTGAAATACACTGCTGAGGGGAGCAGCAGGTGAGTCAGGAGACGTCTGCAGCGCCATGTGGGTCGCCTCCCTGGCCTGCTGGGGATCGAACTCGTGCTGCAGAGGCTGCGGACAGCTTCATAGGTTGCGTCTTGACCCCTTGCGCCACCTGGGACCAATTCCCGGTCTTCGGCACAGTGGGCAGAGGATGCTCCCCGAGTGCCGGGAACCCCGCTCTGGCGGGGTCGGGCAGCCCGCCCGGGCCTTTCCACCGCCCCCGGCAGGGCCCAGGCTCCGCGACCTCGCCAGAGTCGCCAGGGCCGCGGCGCGGGGACCCCAGCGGAACGACCCTCTCCTTCCTGTTTCCCGTCACGCCGCGCTCCGGCCTCGGATTGGCGGAGGCGCCCCAGTCAGTTTCCCCGCGGCCGGGGAGCCGCGGGCCGGCCCCGCCCCCGCCCCGGGCCCCGCCCCCGCCCTCGCCCCGGGCCCCGCCCCCAAGGCCTGCGATTGGACGGCTGGGTCAGGTGCCCCGCGCCTCGCGGAGCGCGCACTGGCCAATCAGAGGCTCCGCGTATTTTACAAACTGGGGAAGTAGCTGCTGCAGGACCCCGGCGAGTCTGGGAAAAACGAAGGAAGTGGGAGCCGTCCTGGGGTGCCCGAGACGGTGCGGCGGGGGCTCTCGGAGGGCGAGGGCTGTGATGGCGCATAGGGAGGAAAGGCCGCTCGTGGGGCTGGGCCCTAGCAGGCTCGGGGTGCTGGAGGTGCACCCAGAAGAGCGGCCTTGCAGAGGCCGAGGGCGTCGGGGCGCTGGCATTTGGGCCGAGGTGTGGGAATATCAGGGTTGTTAGGAGCGTGGCCCGCGAACTCGCTGACCTTTGATCCCTGTCTCTCTTGTAGCCGACATGACCTCCCTCCAAGCCAGAAAGGATTCTGCCCCCCGGGGTGGATCCCCCACCCCTAGCAAGATCCCCGTGCGCCCTCACAGACGCCCGCCGCTCTCCGCAGTCAAGCCCGGCGCGGTGGACCAAGAGAACCAAGACCCAAGGGTAAGAGGGACCTGGTGGGGGAAGAGAGTGGGTACAGGAGGCAGCACACATCAACAGTGCACCCCAACGCTGAGCCCCAGCTTTTTGTCCTCCCCTCCCCCAGAGACCGGTGCGAAAGCTCAGTAGTCAGCACTTCCTCCGTGACGCAGCAGACCCCAGGCCAAAAGCTACACACCAAACAGAGAAATCCGAGCGATTGGGGGCCAGCACTCAGCACCGGAACCCCTTGGAAGAGCTCAGGCCCAGTCCTGGGGGACAAAGTGTGGGGCCTGGGCCTGCTCCCCAGACAGGTACCTGCTGGCAGAAGTCTGTGTCTGAGAATACAGTCTTGACTGGGTGGGAGGATGGCATCTTGCAGTGGGGTTTTAGTCTCCTGCTTGCTGAAGAGCTCTGGTCCCTGCTCCTAGAAATTCTTTGCTCCTGGAAGCAGTCTTCCTTCACCAAAATATCATCCTTGCTATAGACTTTCAGATCCCCTCGGTAACCATCCATTGCTTTGCAGTCTGATACTTTCCAGCACCTTTTACAACAAGCCGGTATTTGAGCTTGAGTCTGTAACCTCTCTATAGCTGATGACAGCTTTTTGAGAGGGGGGTCTTTCTCTTACTCATCTCTGCGCCCCCAGTGCCTGCCACATTGTGTTATATCAAGTTACTGGAACATTTGGTGAACTGAGTTCAATTGAACAAGGCTCTTTGGCTTTTTCTTTGCACTTCAGGGTGACTACACTCAGCTCCTGCCCCTCAGCCTTCCCTCTCCTGCTCCTTCTCATTTTCCTTCTCTCTCCCTGCAGAGGCTCCAGGGGCCATAGAGTTCGTGCCTGACCCAGCAGCCCTGGCCACCATCCTATCAGGCGAGGGGGTAAGGATCTGTCACCTTGGGCGCCAGCCTAGTCTGGCCCAGAGAGTACTGATTCGAGAGAGCCAGGGAGGCAGCATCCGGAGAGGCCAGGTAACGAGACAGGAAATGAGATCAGGCTGGGGTGGACTGAGGAGAGAATTCTGAGCCTGTGCTGACTGCCTCTTTTGGGGTCCCAGGGTGCCCGGGCCTCTGCATATTTGGCCCCCAGAACTCCTATGCACCGACTGAACCCTGCCAGGGCTTCCTGCTTCTCTAGGCTGGAGGGACCAGGCCCCCGCAACCAGACCTTGTGCCCCCAGAGGTCAGAGGTACTTGTGAGTATCCCTGAGGGACTAAATTCAGTGCTCCTTCCAAGCACAAAGCTGGGCTTTACGAGGAAATGGTAGACAGCGGGGTTCTGTGGAGACAGAGGTAAGACCTGAGGTTTGGGCCCACCTCTGACTCAGTTTTTATCTCCTAGAGTCAGAGTCCATCTACAGGGACTTCCTTCCACCCCTCTACTCACCCCCGTTTCCAGGACCTAAGAAGAGAGACAAGTGTCAGCAGTCGGTGAGAAAGAGGGGGTCATTTAGAAAAGAATGATCACATGTCTGATTAGTCTTAGAGCTGGGGCCTTCCAATGGCCTTAGGACTTCTCACCAGCCCAGGAGAAGCCCATGACTACACAGAGATAGCCCTTGGACTAGGAGTCAGGCCTTCGTAGCCAGACCTCAGTATGACATCAGTTTTTTCAAGGGGACCGGGGAGGGCGGGGGAGTTTGGGGACACAGATGAGTGTTCTGTCTCCTTTGTTTAGTGGCTGGAGCATAGACTGTGGCAATAAATGGGATTTGGGTTGATTCCTCACTCTCATCATTTACAGTCATACATCCCTGCCTTAACCTCCAAGCTTCACTTTCTTTAATCTGTCACATGAGGATAATGTTTGCATCATTTTTAGAGGTTGTTCTGGAAACTGAGAGGTTTGTAAAGCACTTAGTATAATGCCCAGCTTATGCTTGGTACTCAGTGACTCAGCTGTTGCCCTTATTGTCCTCAGGACCTCAGTGAGCCAGGCCTCAGGATTGCTCCTGGAGACCCCAGTCAAGCCTGGTAAGTGTGCCTGAATGTGGGTAAAGAACTGGAGAGGTGTGTTGCCTGCAGTGGAGAGCAAGACAAGAGAAAGCTCAGCAGGCTGGGGGAAAAGACCTTCATAGGCTAGAGGTTGGCCCAGTTGTGCTTGTGTCAAAGGAGCTGGTCTTCATTTCTACCCTCTCCCTGTCACTTCCTGCAAGATTTACTGTTCATTGTTCTGTCCTCAACTCCTAAGAGCCCCCACCACACCCCTAGCCTGCTCACACTATTTTGATTAGCAAGTATTTACTGAGCTAGTGCAGGATTCTAAGGAGGTACAGGATGGATCCCTGCCCCTTGGTGGTGCTGTGGAGGCTGTCAAACTGGCATATTCTCTTCCGGAGGTTGCAAAACTCTGTCGCAGACTTTGGTGGGTGTTCCAGATTCTATAGCAAACTTCCTGTCTCTTTCTAGCTTCTTCTTTCCCGGGAAGAGAACATGAAATTGTCACTCACTCAGATGAAGGAGGGGGACCCCTCGGTCTGGCCCAGCGGGTACCATTAAGAGTAAGCAAAGACATGACCTACACCAGGGTGAGATGGGACCCTCCTGGGGCCGGGGTAGTGGGGGAATCCCCCAGCTATAGTCAGCCCTGAGAATTATGAGTAGAACCTGGCAGTCCCCAGCAGGAGTTTTAACTGGGTTTGGATCTGCTTTAGATAGGCCCAAGCCCTCTCCAAGTGGGACTGGTCTCTGTTCACCAGGTGTGTTGGGCCTAGTACAGTATAGGTCATTTGTATCATCATCAAATCAGTGTTGAGAGTGAGACAGATCTGACACTTGTCAACCAAAGCATTCATTCATTCATTCACTCCACATGTATTTCTTGACGAGCTGCTGGAGGCCAAGCACTGTTCTAGGTTCTGGATATAGAGCATTAAATAAGTTGACATTCTAGAAGGGGGAGACAACAGATAAATACACATATAAAATAATATAGTATGTCAGATGGTGATAAGTTCTCTGCTTAAAAAAAGTATTACAGGGAGTAGAAGGGGTGGGGGATGATACTGCAGTTTCAAATAGTTTGGTCAGGGGAATCTCACTGAGAAAATGACTACGTAATTACCAAAAGATGCTGAGTGACTGAGCCAGCCATGGAGATATCTGGGGGTTCTAGGCCAAGAGAATTGAAGCTGCACAGGCCCTGAGGAGGGACCTTGTTTATTTAAGGATCAGCATAAAAGAGATGTCAGCAAGTGAGCAGAGGAAGGAGAATGGCCGACAATGAAGGTGGAATGATAGCGGATCAGATGGGCAAGGATTTATAAACCAGCATAAGACCTTGGCTCTTACTTAGAAAGCGATGGGGAAGGGAGGAGCAAGAAGGGGGTGATGCTTTCATTAGGTCCTGAAGGAATCGCACTGGTTACTACAATGAGAACAAGACAGAGGGGCCCACTCTTTGGCCTTGTTCCTCTCCACAGGACAGCCGAGACTCCCGCCTGATGCCTTCCCCTGGCCATGCGGTGCCACCTTCCGTCTCCCGTCCATCACTCTTTGGACAGGCTCAGCGTGTACCCTCCCCCAGCCCCTCAACCCGGGTTTGTACCTGCAAATTCAGGGGGCTGAGCAAGGGCAGAACTGTCTGGCTGGGCTCCCGGCTAGGTCTAGGTTTTTTTTTTTTTTTTTTTTAAGATTTATTTATTTATTTATACAAGCACTGGGTACAGTCAGAAGTGCGGGAGGGTGAGAGAATTCACCAGAGCCAGAGCGGGGAGCACAGCAGGCAGAAGCACCAAAGTACACTGCTGAGGGGAGCAGCGGGCGGCAGGAGAGGTCTGTGCGCCATGTGGGACCCTCCTCCGGTGGCCTGGGAGCAGCCGGGGATCGAACCGGCGCTGCAGAGGCTGCGGGCAGCTACACAACCCAGCGCTCAACCGCTGCGCCACCAGGGAGTCCCTAGGTCTAGGTTTTATCCCTGCTCAGGCCCCCTGTCTCTCTTCAGATCTCATATTCAGTGTTGAGGCGTCTTGCCAGTCACTCCAAAGCCCAGCTCACACCCATCCCACAAGCACCCAGAGTTCAGCAGGTAAGAGGTCCTAGGGGAGGCCATGACTGGGGAAGGAAGGAAAGTTATGACAGAGGCAAGAGAGATTGGGCCCCATCTGCGGGTGCCTTGCTGACATGTCACTTCTGTCGCAGGCCCAGGGGTTGAGCGGCCTCTCCCCGCAGTCTTGCCCTGAAGAGTCTTCCGTGCCATGGGTAAGTGGAAGTCTCTCCATGCCGAGATCCTTCACTCTGTCCTATTGGCCTTTGGCCTAGCATTCTGCGGTGGGTAAGTTCTCCGGAAAAGCTACCTTACTCTCCAGTTCTCTGTTTCACTGCTGCCCGGCCTAACCAAAGTCTGAGGCCTCTCAGAGACCTTGGACTCAGCCTGGTCTTCCTGCCCCAGCCTGACTTCCTCTCCTTCCATGTGGCAGGATCAGATTTCCATACGGTTATTTGACCAGGAGAGTGGCATCAGGTTGCAGGAGGGGCCTGGGGAACCACCTGTGGCAACTCTTTGTAGCCCCCACTCCGGTAGGATTTCCAACCTTCAGATGCGGAAGATGCAGGTGGGTCTGTGGGACAACAGCTTTGATGCCTGATGGGCAGTGAAAGGGCCACAGAAAGGGGACAGGAAGAGAGGGGCATTTGGGAATACGTGTATGTAGGGACCTGAACCCACATCTTGACATCACAATGGGCTTCTTCCACGCTCTTCCATCCACAGCGCATCAATATTCTGCAGCAGCTTTTGCAACAGGAGGTAGAGGGGCTGGCAGCAGACAAATGTGCCCCTCTGGATATGGTTGAACTGCAGCCCATGCTGACTGAGGTTTCTAGAACTCTGAATGCCCCAGAACCTAAATCTGGGCCTTTCCATGTTCCTGAACTGTTACAGCACTCTGGGCTGCCAAAGCCCTGCCTTTTAGAGGAGTGTGAGGAACCACATCCTGGCCCTGGAACAGAGCCTGAGGTGGCTCAGCCCTGTCCTGTACCAGAGCCAGACCCCCCCGAGTCCTGCCGCAGAAGGGAGTCTGAGATTCCAGAGCCCTCTGCCCAGGAACAGCCTGAGGAATCAGAACCCTATCCTCCAGTAGAGCCTGGATCCCTTCAGGCCTGCACTCCGGGGCAGACTGAACTCCCAAAGCCCTCCTCTAAGCTAGAGCCTGGGGCGTCAGAGGCCTGCTCCCTGAAACCTAGCAATCCAGAATCCAGCCCACAGCTCTGCTGCAATCAGTGGGCTCCAACAACCACCAGCCTGACCTCTCAAAACCCAATTCGTACCAGTCCCCCTAACCACGCATTCCAGTCTCCAAGACCTCCAACAGGTCAGCCAGGTAAGGAGTTGGTTATGAACAAAGGAGGTTCACCTGTCTTGCTGGGAGTGAGCCCCTGCCTGCACCAGTGAGCCCATGCTTTCCTTCCTGCACTTTCTACTCTGCCCCAGCTTGGCTTTCCTGCATTAAGATGGAGGAGCTGTGACCCTAGTCCTGTGCTCCTGATAGACTTAGCCCATGAAGAGGGGGTGGGAATAGAGAACTCCAGAACCTGTCCTGACCTCTGGCCTTGGCCCTCAGGCTCCAGCAATCTGGCCCCTAGAACCCTGGGCCTGAGGCAGCGCCTCAAGGCCTGTCTGACCACTATCCGCTGCTTCCATGAGATCTGCCTGGATGACGAGTGTGCCTTTTACACCAGCCGAGCCCCTCCCTCAGGCCCCAGCCGGGTCTGCACCAACCCCGTGGCCACATTACTTGAATGGCAAGATGCCCTGGTGAGCCTTCCATCCAGTCAGGCTGTGCCCACACAGCAAGCCTGGTGTAGTAGGAAATGGGGGGCGGGGGAGGGCAGGCAACCTTGACTCCTCTACAGGGGTCAGCGGGGTTGGCTACAGTCCAGGATGACTAGGCTTTGACAAGGTCTTCTCTCTCGCCAGTGTTTTATTCCAGTCAGTTCTGCTGCCCCTCAAGATTCTCCATCATGAGGCCTCTGCCTTCACCCACTCCTGCCCTGCCCTGCTCCTTCCTTTTAGCTCTTATTTATTGTTGGCCCAAACCACTGACTGGAAGCCGACACCCTTTTGTCCTTCAATAAAGTTTCTAAAGTATCAAAATGTATTGTTTCTTTCTGATCTGACCCAGTGGCCTGCTGCTGCCAGTGCCCACACGGTGGCAGTGTCCTCCACTTTAGAGACCCATCCTGGCCACAGGGTCCCCCAGGCCACTCACCTGGAGCTCTCCTGAAGGGAGTCAGAAATCATCCCCCTCGGGCCTACGCCATCCCTCAGAAAGCCTCTTATGAGGCTCCTCTATGAGGAGGCAAATGTGGGCCTTTGGGGACTGCTCCTGGAAGACCTTGCTCCTCCAAATCAGTGTCAGTTCCAGGAGCCATTAGCTATTCCCTCATCCCGTAGACCTGTTCCTACGTCAGGCAGAAAGAAGCAGCAGCCCGAGGTCTTTGGAATCTTCCTGTTAGTGCCACTGTGGTTGGTACCTCCCCCCCTACAGTATAAGAAGCTTCCTGAAGCGGACAGCCCCCTCATGCCACAAGGCCGGCAAAGCCCTGGGCAACTCTCCTTTTCCCCCTCCAGAGGCAGACCTCACCAGAAATGACTGAATCTTTGCCTCTGGCGGAGTGACAGGCGGGGTGGGAGTCCTTGAGAGGAGTGAGGAAAAGGGTCAGGCACTTGCCCCCACTCTGTGCACCAAGTTAAGAGGCACACACATTCTCCAATTTCCTTTATTGGAAGAGGCGATAGCAGCTATAGCCCCAGGGCCTAGCTGGGATGGGGATGAAACAAGGACTGTACAGAATGAGCTTTAAAGGCTAGGACAGAATTCACTGGTTCCTCCAGTTCTTAGGAAAGTTGCCTCAGCCAGAGCCAGGAGCCTGATAATGGAGGTGAGGGGAGGAGAGGGGTGGCCAGAGAAAGTCTTCATAACACAGGACCAGCCCGACCCCTTCCCAAGCGCTCTGTTCTCACTCCGATGGGCTCCTCCTTTTTCTCTGCCTCCCAAGACGCCAGGGCTTCCTTCTGCTTTTGGTGCCTCTAGCTCCAACTAATGAAAATGATCCCCAATCGCCTGCAGAAGAGAGGACTGCGGCCTCTCCCCTTCCTGCTCCCACTCTCACAGGCATGTAGGGTGTGGGTTGTCCCTTCCCAAGTCACTTTGCTCCAGCTATGGCCCAACCTCTGCTCAGCAGCCACTAATGCCCAGGAGCACCAAGAGTTGGCCAATAAGAGACCTCTAGGGGAGGGGAGGGGCGGCGAGCCCACAGTCAGCTCTCAGAGGATGGGGTGGGGTCTTGGGTCCCGGCGAGCTGAAGGCGTCGATAAGGAGGGGAGTCGAGGCGGAGGCAGGCGCGGGGCAAGCCGGGGCTGGGGCTGGGGTCCCGGCTCAGTCCGGGTAGATGATGAAGCCAGAGAAGGTGCTGTACTTGTTGGTGTTACCGCCGTGGACCTTCCCGCCGTCCAGCTTGATGAAGACTTCATCGCCCACATCCAGGTGCAGGATGACGCTGTTGCTGGCGTAGTCGTAGTTCTGGTCTGCGTCCTGAGCAATGGCGCTGGCCCGGACCTAGAGGGAGAAGAGGGAACAACCCACTGAAGTCTTGTGCAGAGCTGGCCGAACCGAGTAGAAGCACCTGGGCATGTGAAGGTGGCGTGAGGGTAACAGGCTGCAGGGGCCGGAGGACAGACGAGGAAAGACCAGGACAGACGCTGGATCGCTGGGCTGCTCAGGCTCTGCCACTCACTGGCTGTGTGACTTAGGCAAGTGTCACCTCTTCTCTGGTCCTGAATTTGAGCTATAAAGTGTAAGTAATAATAGAACCTTATCTCAACATTGTTAGGATTAAAGGAGTTGTTGTCTACCAAGTGTATTAGTTCAGTGTCTTGCACATGGGCAATGCTGCATAGGATTTGATCTATTACCGTTTTAAAAAAAAATATTAGCTTGTTAGGATAATTAAGATTCTAAACCCGCTTTGACCTCCTAAACTTGCGTTCCCTTCCCCCACTGACAGGACTCAGGTGTGTCTGGCAGCATGCAAGGGGCAGACCCTGAGAAGGTGCAAAAAAACACGTTCTCCCCTGGCTTGCTGGGTTTGCCGCCTCCTGGAGAGTTCGCGGGTGCACGGACCTGGGGGGTCGCCTCCGCTCCATAGGGAGCCCCCTCTGCCCTCTGGACTTGCTGCTGCTGTTGCCGCCGGCAGCCAGCCCCCTGCCCAGCCCCCCTCTTCCTGTCCCGCGGGGGCTGGTTATTAACTCATTAATTATTCATCATTATTCTAATCACTATTTACCGTCCCCAGGGCCGCAGCGCCCGCGCTACAGAATACAGAGTGGGAGCCCTGGGGCCCCGCCCCTCGGAAAGCAACACTCTCTGGTTCCACAGCCCCCCTCCACCCCTCACCTATACCCGCATAGACTATACACAGCGACTCTGTGCCATATGCAGACAGACAACTCTGTTTTCACACCTTTGCACTCCACAGCCCCAAGACACACTGAAATCACACACACTCTCACTCCCTTACACACACATGCTATCTCACGCCCATACAGGCACACAAACACACTTCTTTTCCCAGGATTCCTGGGGTGATCCTGCTGGGAGGAGACCCCAATGCAGCAGCTACAATCTTGGAGCTGGGGAGTGCTGCAGCCATAGCATAGCAGGACCCAGGCTTGGAACAGCCCGCCAGAGCAGGCCAGGTGCCCCAGGCTGTGGCCAATCCCACCCCTGGGAGGGGGGGCATTCTGAGCTCACTGCTCTGCCCCAACCCCAGCTCCTATGGTCTGGGTGGCTCAGGTCACATCTACCTGTGGGGCTTTCATTCCTTCTATGAATGGCAAATTGGCAGTGACATCCACTCTGACCACCGCAGCAAGGAGTGAGCCTAGAGGGGAGGTCCCCAGGGAGGGTGTGGGGCCGGCCAAGGGCCAGGGTTTCTGCTCTGTCCCTTGCCTCTATTTTCCTTCTCCAAATCCCTTCCTTCAAGCCACCAGACTGGGCTCTGAGCTGTCACACCATTTCCCATCCCTGCCTACCTAGCCAGGATTAGATGAGGGCAAGACACTGTGGCTAGCTGGCATTAAGCGGCCTGGCAAACCAACGAGTGTTTCCTTCCCTTTCTTTGACTATCCAAGCTGAATGCCCCATAAACACTGCTCAGTGCTTGAGAGGGGGATTTCATTCTAATCAGAAGGGTCCAGACTCCAGGCAACTGGCCCCTTGCCAGACTTTCAACCCAGAAACCCAAAGACCAAGGAGGATTGCCCCAGAAGAGAGAACACCCCAATGTGGGGCCAGGAAAAAGAGGCTAATTGGCAGAGTGAAATACAAAAGAAGTTTAGTTATAGTTAAGAGTGTGCGGTAGCAGCTGCAGAGGCACTGAGTTGTGCACACTGGTTCTCATTCTGACCCCATTCCTTATGCTCCTTGAGACCTTGGGCAAGTCCTTTCCTTTCTCCAGCCGCTTATTCCTCCTTGGCTAAATGAAGCCATTTCTAAGTTCTTGGCAGCCTGGGTTCTTGGATTCTGTGGCACTGTTTGGGGAAGGGGTTCGGTGTTAAATAAAAAGGGGGGATTTAGAAGACCACCCGATGGGATCTGGGGATGGCAGGAGGGTGCAGGGGGGGCCTCACCTGTCCGTTTTTCATCAGGTCGGCCCACATGCTGGTGCCGTCGCCACCGCGCATGAGCACATGGTAAGCAAAGAAGTAGACTCCGGGCATGGGGCAGGTGAACTTGCCGCTGGCTGCTTCATAAGCATTGCCCACGTTGGTCACCACGTCGTCGAAGCGCAGCACCTCATAACCTTCATGTGGCCGCCTCAGGCCCGCGTAGAAGGCGATTCGAGGCACGTACCCCGCAGGGGGGGCCACCCCGCTGGGGCCTGGGCCTGGAGGACCTGGGGGACCTGGCCTGCCTGGCTCTCCCGGAGGCCCCCTGGGACCTGGCGGTCCCGGGGGTCCTCGCAGACCTGCTTTCCCGCGCCGGCCCACCTCTCCCTTGGCGCCGGGCGGGAATGGGGGCGCGGAGGCGGGCGCGCCGTCGGGTCCCGGGCCTCGCGGCCCGTGCGGGTCGCACACCATGCGGCAGCGACCCAGCATCTCGTAGTGCGCCGGGCCGCGAGAGCTGTGCACCAGCAGCGGGATGGCCACCAGCAGCAGCAGCACCATGGCCACCCCGACGGCCGCGCCCGCCACCCGCTTGCGGCGGCTCAGCCGCGACGCGGCCAGGGCCAGCAGATCTTCCTCACTCTTGGGCGCAATGGCGGCGGAGGCCCGGGACTCTCCGCGGACCCCGGAGGCGTTTAGGCCTGACTTGGGACGATCTCACCCCCACCCCCGACGGCTACCCCCAGCACTCCCGCCCCTGAGCACTCCCGTCTCAGCTGTGCGGTGCCCCAAACCTTCAGTTAAGGTGCAAGTTCCCCCGTGGGTTGCGCCCGAGGCAGTTCCCGACGGTTCAGGGCCAGTGGCCCTCCGTGACCCTCCGATTCAGTAGGACGATCCCGGGTGCCTGAAATCGGCGACTTCTCGGACGGCTGGTTTCTTACAGACCTGGGATGCCAGCTTTCCGGACGACTGCTTTCTCAAGGATGGCGTCGCCTCGGTCCCGGGCTACCCAGACGGATCGCCCCGGGGTCTGAGCGGGGACTCCGCTGCTCTCTGGACGTCCCGGGCTCTGCGCTGAGGGTGGCGTCCACCGGGCGCGACCTTCTGGCAGGTTGGCGCTCTGGTCTCTTGCAAAGCACAGACCCGTCTTTGTAGCCCCAGCCGCGGCCCCCAGCCCAGCTCGAGCCCTGGCCCCCGCCTCTGCCCCGCAGGGACGCTCCCCTCCGCGTCCCCAGCCCGGCTCCGCTCCTCCCGGGCGGCGGTGCAGGGCTGCGAGCCGCGCGCAGCGGGAGCCGCTTTAAGAGGCCGGTGGGCGGAGCGACCCCTGGCGCCCGGAGCGGGAAGCGCGGGGGCGGGGCAGGCGGGGGCCCCCACCCCGTCCCCCCGGGCGCTGGGCTTCTGCTGGCCTCGGAAAGGGTTTGCAGGGTTTCTGCCCGCGCCCAGTCCTTCCTGTCACCCTCGACCAGGAGTTGAGTATTCACAGCGTCGGAGGAAGCCGTGCACAGCTGCGGGGTGGAAGGGGGTCGAGGTTACACAGAGAAGGCAGAGGTGCACCCCAGGGCTGAAAGGAGCCCCCCCACCCCGCTCAAAAACAAAAAAAGTGGGGGAGGGAGAGAGAAGGAAAAAAGAAAGATAAAAGAAGGGAAGAGGGTAAGGGAGAGGGAGGGAGGAAGAAAAGGAAAAAGAGCACAAGCAAGAAGGGCAAGAGAAGATAAATATCCCACCCCTGACCCTCCGTGCCTGTGACCGAATCACACACCAGCGCGGTAAAGAGTTCAAGGCACGCGTCGGGCTGGATCCGCAAAGACAAATCTCCAGCCACCTCTACCCTCCGCCCCAGTGTTGCGGGTCTCAGAGCAGCTGAGAGGCTTAGGGAGCGAGTTGGAGTGAAAAAAACATTATCAGCCTGGGTGGGGGGCAGGTAGGAGAGGGACAGGGAAGCAGAGAGACACAGAGAAATCAGAGACAGAAATCCAGCTAGAGATGCAGAGACAGAGACAAATCTTCTAAAAGAGACTCACAGCCCCAGAGGGGGAGGGGGGGGAGAGAGAGAGAGAGAAGCAAGACAGGTTGACAGATCGAGAGAGAAATGTAAATGGTGCGCTGCAGAGAGACACCCAGGTCCGTGTTCGGACTCCAATGTGACATATCAACTGTGGGAAGACTCAGGGCGGGGCTGTTCTTCCAGCAGAGTGGCAGGCTCTGGGCCTGTGCATTGTGACAGTTGCTGGCAAGTGTGGACGTGACCATGGGACCCTGGCCTTGTGTGTCCCTGGGTGAGTGGGACTGTGAATTGTGTGTTGTCTTTGTGTGTGTATCGTGAGGGCTGTTTGAAGGGGGGTTTTGTATTTCTCCTTCCTCGTTTTTTTAAATTTGGGGCCCCAGGAATGCCATCTCTCAGGCTAGAGGCAGAAGGCAGCTCTAGCCCCGTTTGCCCTGGGGCCTACCCTAGCGCCATACCTTGTCCAGACCCCAGGGAGCTCCCCTTTTCCCCTTCCTCAAAGGTCTGCGTTTAGATGGAGACCCAGAGGAGTTGGGACCCAAATAATAAATGTTTGGGGGAAGGGTTTGAAGTTGGTTATGCAAATTAATGTAACTAAAATGCAGCTTAAGTGCCAGGCACTCTCCTGTGAGAGATGACTGTGTCTGTCATAGCTCAGGGTGACCAAGAGGGAGCACAGCTTTGATCGCTCTCTCTCTGCGAGGGTTCGGAGCACAGAGAAAAAGGCAGTGATTGCGTCCTTCCTAAGGGCCTGGCGCCTCTGGGGGAAATTTCTTGCTCACAGGGATACCAGGGTCAGAGGCAAGAAGAAGGGATCCAAGGACTGCAAAAGTGGGGATGTTTGCAGACCCTAGAGGTAGACAGCTGCAAAGGACCTTCTTAGAGAGGAGTGGCTAAGCCAGGCCTGTAATGCATAGGAATATGTCATGTAAAGTGGAGGGCATGGAGCATACAGGCCATGATTATTTAGTGGAAGGTGATTTCTTCACCTCTGGTTTCCCAAACCCCTTCCCTGCACCTCCCATTCCATAGTGATGCAGGGAAAAAGAGGTTGCTGAGAACAGGCCTTCCTACATGCTTGAAAGGATTGGGAGAGAAAGGATTGGCAGTCTGTGGGGGAAGGGCCTCCTCCTCCGACCATAAATACAAATTTTATTCAAGGTCTTTGTCACCATTTGTCTGGGGGGGGGGGTGCCTGAGGGCCATGTCAGTCCCATGCATGGCTAATTCCAGATCTGCTCCCCCAGGCTGGGTGATAGATGGATGGGTCAGAGAAGAGAGCAGGACAGGGCCCTCAAGGGCCACCCGAACCCTAGTTCCTCAAGCTCCCCTGACCCCAATTCCTGCCACTCCTCTCCTTTCTTCTTCCCTCTCCCCCTGACCTCCCTCCCCTTATCAGAAGCCTCTCTGCTAGTGCTGCTCCCCACCCCACTCATCCTACTCACCAAGGCCCTCTTTTTGAGCCCCTCTCCCAGGTTCCTTTCAGGTCCCAGCCCTCTTCTCCCGGGAGCTTTCCTTTCCTACCATCCCCAGCCCAAGCTGTGAGCTGCGGTGACCAGCAGGGCTGCCGGCAGCAGCGGGTATGTGTGGTGGGGGGAGCAGGCTTGGCTCACCGGGAGCTGAGGGGCCAGCTCCATGAATTTATTCATGTTCTGTTGCTCTTTCCCCACGCTCTGGAATGAAGCTGCCAGCTCACCAGGTCCTTATTGCTTCCACTGCAGCTGTCACATTCGGCCGAGGAGGGACCTGGGTAGGGTCAAGGCCAGGCAGTGCTCTTGGGCCAGAAGTCAAGTATCCAGACCCATGAGGAAATGCCAGGGTCTGGAACTATTTACCCAGAGCTGCTCAGGCAGTCACACTGGGAGCCTCGGAAATGGCGTGGTTGGGAATGGGAAGTGGCAAGAGAAGAGTATGTTGTAGGACTTAGAAGGGGAAGTGGAGGTGGGGGTGGCCTGATGGGGGGAAGGAGAGGGGAAAGGAAGCTTTTAATGAGTCTCTTAGGCTCCCCGCTTTAAAGGCACAGCCTTTAAATCCTGCCTGAATCCTGGCTTAACTGCCACCCTGAACTCTGCACTAATACTGATCCTCATCCCAAAGTGTACATTTGACTCCTCTCCAATCTTAAAATGATTCCCAGATGAAACCCAACCTTTGTCCTGCCTAGGAACCCCCAGATCTCCCCAGAATTTCCCCCAGGGCTTACAGCCAGGTGTGCCAGAGTTCTGAGGACCAGATTTTGGCTTTGCATGTGATTAGCATATGATTTGCATGTAATATGTGCCTTCTACTCCATGCAAGTTTTCATGTTAAAATTTTATGAAGTCTGTTAGAAAGGTCCTGACTCCTTGGAGGTTCTCCCCTTTTGTTCCTTCTCCTATATCCCTTGCCACTGACCCGGACCGCCTCAAGGGAAGAAAGGCGGTGAGGAGCTGAGCAATAAAGCGTTCAGGGAATGGAAGATCCTGCCAGTGTGATCTGCTCCTGTCACTTGCAGTGTAACTCCCACAAGCCTCAGTTTCCTCAACTGTAAGAGGAAAGGAACCAGCTGGCTAATGTTAAATTAAGATCCAAGGCAATACTTTTTAATCTTGCACTTTTTCCTTCCTGACCTTTCAGGGTCATTCATAGTGTGGTTCTCCCATCGTCTGCATGTTGCACACACCCCTCCCCACCTGCTTTTAGCTTCTGATCACACAGAACTGGCAGCAGGCTGGGTTACCTGTAACCAGGCCCCTGATGGTGAAGAGAAAAGAGGGTCGTTAAAGAGGGCAGGGGTCTGCATATAAGGGAGAAGTGGCATTATCGAGGGCTTAGTATTTCAGGGTGTTCACATGCAAGTGCAGATTGCACCCTGGCTGCACCCCGGAGAGACAGATATATTGTTTTCATTTTAAAGATGCGTAAACTAGGGCCCAGAAAGGAGAAATGGCTTGTCCTTTGTCGCCCAATAAGTGGCAGCCCTAGAACGAAAGTCCTGGTTTCCTGGCTTCGGTGTGGGCACTCTGGAGAAGAGAAATGTCAGCAGAGGTAGTGGGCAGGGCAAAGAAACAGGGCAGAATAAGCACTGAGATTCGAATGAGTTCAGGGGAGATCTGTGTGAGGCCAGCAGGGCTGGGCCTGGGCTCAGTGTGGCCTCCCTTCTGCCCCCGTGGGATGGAGCCAGACACCCAACAGGTGCTCATTCATGTCAGCTAAGGGTGTTGGCTGAAATTAGCAGCAGAGAACTATTCAGAAGCAAGAGAGGAGAGCGGAGACAGCCAGAGGGAAATGTGCCCGAGGTGGAAGGGAGAGAGAAGAGCTGTGGAGAGGGCTGCGGATCGTTCTCCTCCCGCCACGGGTGGGAAAACAGTCTCGGCTCCAGAGCCTGCGGGGCACTTTGCCCTGTTGCGCAAAGGGTGCGCTGGCCTCGGCCGCGGACAGGGAGCTTGGGCACCGCCTGACCTAGAGCTTCCCACGGAGCCCCTGGCACCGCAACTCCGCGCGGCCTGGCTTCGGAGGGCCGGCCCGAGCGGAGATCCACCGGGAGGAGGTGGAGGTTGCTTTTGAGGTGTCTGCTAGGCCAGAGCGAGCGCCGACTTACTTCCACCGCCTCGGACCCCGGGCCAGGTGCCGCTTCGAGCCCCAACCTCCCGCTGCACCTCCTTTTGCGTCCTCACTCCCGCCGTGCGCCCGCTCCAGCCTTCAGTTAATGAAGTGTGGCGAGCGGCCGCACAGACAGCTGTCAGACCCCTCATTTCTCGGAGGGGATATTGGATGCGCGCGGGGAGACCGACAGGTGAGCGAGCAGCGGCGGGGTGGCGCGGGGCGCCGGGGGAGGGGCGCTGCTGCCGAGAGCCGGGAGCCCGGGGGGCAGCGCAAGCCCGAAGCCTCGAGGGCTCGGCCGGGGAGGTCGGCCCCGGACGCCTCTTCTGCGGGAGCCCCTGGCTCTGTCCTCTTCTCGGAGGAACAGGAGACTTGGCAGCCCCACACCTCCCAGGCCGGGCGCCTCCGGCTCCTGGACCCGCACCCGGGGCCGGCCTGGCTGCCGCGTGCGCTGCGCCCAGCGGCTCGGGAAGGCGGCGGCGGCCGGGCGCCTCCTCCCACCTCCTGCATCCCTGCCAGCCCGCTCCCCCTCCCTGCGCGCTCCCTCCCCGGCTGCCGCGGCCTTTATTAGGGATTCCGCGGCTGTCGGTCCCGCCATCCATCCTGTCCGCCGGCAATTAGGCGGCCAGACAAAGAGCAGCTTCGGATGGATGAGGGTCCCGGCGGATCGGAAATGTGAAGGGTCAGCGCAGCCGCCCGCGGCGCCCCCGGGCCCCCCCCGCATAATCACCGGTCGCCCGTCACTCAGCCGGCCGCCCGGGAGCGCCGGGCCGGGCTGGGGAGGCGGCGCGGGCGGGGCCGCAGCCTGGGCGCCCAGGGCGGGCGAGCGCGCGCGCACCTGCCCCGGGGGCGCCTCCCGCCGGAGCCCCGCGCGCCAGGCCGCAGGCTCCGGGAGGGGAGCGGGCAGAGCCAGGCCCGGGGGCGACCGGTGGAGGCGGGCTCGGGATGACCGCCCCGGGCTCTCAGCGCGGACCCCGCGCGCCGGCCGCACGCGCCCTCTGCTGGGAGCCGCGGCGCGCAGCCCCGAACCGGGCCGGCACCGGGGACCCGCGCGCAGGACCCGCCCCGTGGGGAAACCGAGGCTTGGAGACCGTGCGTCTCCTGCCGGAAGAGAAGACCACGGCGCTCCTGTTCTGCAGTCTTTTAAGTGATACCCAACCCGGTCCACATCGAAGCCAGGGAAGCTCCAAGGCTGGGTCTGAATGGAACCGAAAGGAAGTTCTAGGAGTCCGGGTTTTACTGCGAACTCTTTGGCGCTAGCTCCCTGCTGACAAATCATCTCAATCTGACAATTAGTGGTCGAGTGGGGTGGGGGAGATCGGGGTTCTCGCCGCCCGGGCCGCTTAGCCTTCCCGGCGAGCGGCGGCGAGGTGGGCGGTGCTGGCAGTGATGAACGACTCTGGGGGGGGCCGGGCCCCAGAGCGCGCATTCATTACTCGACTGACAGGCGGGCGGCAGGCCGCGCGGGCCTTGAGTGGACGTGCTGGGAAAGAGGCCAGTGGCAGGAGGGAGAGTAAGGAAGACGTTTAATAGCCCCACCGCTGGGTCAACTCCTTGTTCCTGGCCTGGACTCTGGTATCTTGATTTCCTTGAGAATAGCCTCTGGGTGGCTGGAGCTGGCCCTGGTTGCAAGATTTGAGAAGTGGGAGGTGGGACCTGAGTCCTCTTCTCAGGTTAAGCAACGTAAGGACTAGTACAAGAAAGGATGTGTTCAGGCCTGAGATTAGACAGCTCAGCCTGACCTGGGAGGAACTGTGCAGGTGTGTATACCCACCGGTGGTGTGTGTGACAGGGATCGGCGGGTGTGGGTCCCACATGGAGGTCAGTCACCTCGTGTCAGTGTAAGGCATCCGTCAGCCTGATTTTGTCAGAGGAAGTGTGCGCTGTGTGTCTGAAGATGAGTCGCTGCTTCTCCCTGTGTCTGCCCCAACACATACACACACCACTTGCTGTCAGCTAGCTCTCTGTCTCAGTCCTGAAGGAAGGCAGTGAGCACAGTGGTGACAGCTGAGGTGTACTGCTTTGGGTGGGGGCTAGACATTAACCATGACAATGCTGGTGCTTCTTCTCTTCCTGAATATCATCTCTTCCCTAAGCTTCCTGAAAACCGGACATGTTGTTTCCAAAGTCTGCAGACCCACTGCTGAATCTTGGGGAAGAAAGTGGTTACTACTAGAATTTATCTAGTCTTACACTCCTACACACACACACTCTCCATCACATACACAGACCATCTCCAATATAAGATGTGATCCTTAGCCCATCTGACTCCCCCCTAACCCACCCCCCAGGAGGTGGTCATGGAGAAGGAGGGTGGGTTTCAGGAAGAGAAGGGGCAGATCATCAGAACTCCAAGAGAGTTCTTTCTTCTGGGTCTGGGCTAGCAACCCTAGGGGCCCTTACCTTTTTTTTAATCTCAAGTCCAGTTGCTAGTTGACAGCATGGGAGGATAATGCTAATTTTATTCCACTTCCTCTCCCTAATAACTTTCTTCCTTCACCTTGCTTTGCCTGCACTCTCCTCTCCAACTCTCAAACACACCCCAAAATTGAGCCTGGCCTCCTTCCCAGTACTGAATCTTCTGGGTCTGCAAAGCAAAGTCCGTGTGGATCTGGATCTCTGGTCCTCTGTTCTGTGTAGTGTGTCTTTCAGCCACTTTCCCTTTGCGTTGCTCTTCCTCATAGCTAGGGTATGTCTTGGGGGTTCTATATCTTTGTCTCTGCACCCCTCTTCGTGTCTACATATCTCCACATGTCGGGACCTTCCAAATGTGTATCCCTACATTTTGCATCTTTCTTTGGTGCCCCTGGAGCCTCTTCCCCTGGGACTATCAGTGCAACAGGGAGGCCCAGGGGATGGGGGAGGAAAAGGAGCTTCCTTCCTCCTGCAGCCCAAGGATGGTCCCACAGTGCCAGGGCCAGGCCCCGGCCAGGTCGCTTCTCATTCAGGGCACAGGCGCCCGGTCGATGCCCCGCTGTCCACCACCCGCTCCACGCCGCCCTCCTCCAGGCCCCCCGCTCCCTCCGCCGGCCTGGAAAAGGCAAATTTGACATTTTTAAATCCCGAGCCTTAGAGGGATCGATGCGGCCCGGGGGCCCCCGCCCGGGGTCGATATTCCTGATTGGGAAGCGGCCGCTGCGCCAAGCCCGCGTGTAAATCACCGGGTCTGGGGGAGGGGGGCGCGGAGCCGGGCGGGTCCCCGCGCAGGCTGGACTCCCGGGCGAGGGCATGGGGAGACCCACGGCCTCAGCGCCCCGCGCCCCGCCGGCCCGAGGGCCCCTCCCCCCCGCGCCCCGCGCCCCCCTGCGCCGCGGGCTCGGGCGGGCGGGCTCTGGTCTCGCTTCGGCGGCCGCCACCTCCGTTGCCCCTGCAGCCGCCGGGGAGGCCGGAGTCGGAGCCAGCCAAGCGGCGGCTCCTCTCCGGCCGCTCCCGCGGGGCCGGAGCTTCGGCGGCGGCTGTCACGAAGCCGACAGGCCCGGCTGGACGCGAAGGGGCGGGAGGCGGGGGTGGCGGGGGGTGGCGGGGGGTGGCGGGGGGTGGCGGGGGTGGCGGGGGCGGGGGAGGCTGGCGCGGCTGGAGCTCGCGGCGGGCGCGCAACAGATGTCTGCGGAGTCGGGGGACCGCGCGGTGGCTCGGGACGCCTGGCGGCGCGGGGCCGGGAGCGGGGGCGCGGCGGGGCGGGGGGAGGCCCAGACCTGGCGGGGGCGGGAGCCCGGCCTGCGGCGGGGGGCGCCGGCCCCCGGGGGCACGCTGGGACGGCCGGGCGGGGTGGGGGGAGCCCTCCCCGGGGGCCAGGCCGGCAAAGAACAGAAGAGAACCGGGGAGCGGGAAGTTTGGGCCCCACCTACAGCCGCCTCGGTGGCTCCTGGCCCCCAGTCCTCGCAGTTCTCTGCTGGAGAAGTCGAGGCAGTCGAGGCCGAGACGCACCAGGGAGGTTAAAAGCCGGATCAGCGGCCAGAATTCCTGCCGGGGTCTCTGGAGCCACCTGCCCGCCCCGGGTCCGCGGCGGGGAAATGCACCACCCGCCCCAGGCGAAGCTCAGGCGCGCCCCTCCTGCTTTAAATCGTCAGATCCCCCCCCCGACCCCCCATTCTCCACCGCGCGCCAGTTTATAGAACAACAATTTGGGGAAAACAATCCGGGCCGAGTGACGGCCCCGTAATTGTGACAAAGTGAGTGCGGGCGGCCGGAGCGCGCCGGGGCGGGCAGGGGAGGCGCCGCCCCCTCGCCCGCCCCCCGCGCCCCGCCGCCCGCTCGTTCTCATTCCGGTCACCTCCCGTCCCTCTCCTTGACTCTTCTCCCATCCTTCTCCCGGCCCCTGGCGCCTCCCTCCGCTCGTTCCTCCATCGGTCTTCGCTTTCCTCCCGGCGACGGCTCTTCTCCAGGCGCCCCCCGGGCCCGCCCCGCGCGCTTCGCCGGCGCCACTTCTCCATCCCTCGGCCCCGCGCGCGTCTCCATCTTCCCCTCGCGCTGCGGCCGCCGGCGGGTCCCTCGCCCCCGCCGCACCGCCCGCCCCTTCCTCGCCCAGCCCTCGCCGCCCTCGCTGGCCCTGGGGCTCCCCACCCCGGGAGGCCAGCGCTGCCCCCGCGCCCCGGGTTTGTCCGGCCTCGGAGCTGGCGACCGAGGGGTCCGGGGGGCCGGGGTTGCCCCTTCCCTCTCCCTGGCGCCGCTGCCTCCCTCAGCCCGCGCCGGGAGCCCGGAGCGAGTTTGTTTGTCCACTGGCGGCCGCCGCCGCCGGTTCTGTTTGCCGAGCTTAGCTCGCCGGCGCGCGGTGCGGGCCCAATTAAGTTTCATTCATTATTCAACGCCCCTGTCCGCCCCCGCCCCCAGCTGGCGGCTCCAGCCTTGGGGTCCCTCCCAACCCTTCCCCCTCGACGAGCCCCGGGGGGAACTAAGGTGAGCCGGTTCCCTCCCAGGCCCCGACCAGAACGGAGGGCCTGGGAGCGTGGAGGGAGCCGAAGCGCTCTGCAGAATTGGGGGAGGTACTTGGGAAGGTCCTCCAGGCTCCCCCCGTGCTCAAGTGAAAGCCCGGGGACGGTGGACAGCCGGGCCTTTCCCCTGCAGAGGAGAGCACCGGCCTCGGAAGCCGTGACTTGGCCAAGGTCACGTAACAACAGGGCAGGATTCGCGCCCAGGGCGCGGCCTGAAGGCACCGCGCGTCCCGGGCCTGTCCCCGCGGGGCCACAGGGTGCTGGGTGGCGGGAGGGCTCTGGCCTAGCTCTTCTGCAAGGGCCTGGGCGCTCCCCTCACCCGCTCAACTTCTGCCCTGTTTTTCTTTTCTCTCTTATTTTAATCTGCCCCTGGTTGTCATCGCGCAGCCCGCGGGACACAGCAGGCCCGTGGCGCCCACTCGGGAGTTTCCACAGATCTCAGGCTCAGGCCTAGGTACAGTGACCCGCGACTGGCAGACTCGGAGGCGGGGCATTCGGCACACTCAGGTGTGTGTTGGGGGGTCCCCTCTCCGCGGGCTGTCGGCGGGTGTCTGTCTTAGAGGAACTGAAGGTGGAGTCAGCTCAGGTGGCCTCGAAGGGCAACGAGTAGAGAAAGAGGACAGTGCACCTGAGGTCAGGCCAGAGGCACCCTCTCTTTGTGGGGGTGGCGAGGGGCACTCCACGGCCTGCTTTGTTTTGTTTTGTTGGGGGGCGGGCGTTGTTTTGTTTTTGCATTTCCAGGGAACCGCTCGGGGCGGCTCACCCTGGCAAGGTGAGTCTGGGGACGCGCCAGCCCCGCCCTTCCGCGGGCCGCAGCGCCACCTGGCGGCGACGCGGGGCAGGCGGCGGCCGGGAGGGAGCCCCGCGGAGCCCCTCGAAGCCCGGGGGGCGGAAAGCGCCGGGACGACAGGAAACCTAGGGAGCCAGACCCGGGAGTGGGGCTAGAGGAGCCGGAGGCTGAAAGGTGACCCCGAGGGCCCGGGGAGGGCCTTGGGGAGGAGCCTGGCCCAGGAGGCCGGCCCGACTTCCGCGACGGCTCGCGCGGAAAGTCAAAGTCCACCGGGGCGGCCGGGGCGCGCGGAGAGGGGCCATCTTGACTCTGGGGTCAAAGGAAATGACCCGGCCTGGGGCCCGGGGTATCCAGGTACGGCTGCTCGCCACGGGGCTAGCGGGTTCTGGCAGCTGGTTTGGTCTTCTAGGGAATAATTCAGGCCCTTTGGAGAGACTTTGCAAGTGTGCCCTGGAAAGAGGTGATTGAAATGTGGGGTGCCAGGGTCTAGGTCGAAACGTAGTTTTCCAGAGCTGATTAAGTGGAGGGAATTCAGGGCTTCTTTCAAGATTGAGTTGGGGAAGATTTCATCTGTGGAGAGAGGGGAAGGCTGGAGAGGGGCTAAGACCTTGGCTAAGAGCCTGAGGACGGCCATAGTCGGGCGGGAAAAATGGTTGGTACCGGGGTCTTTTAAAATGTGTGGGCACTTTAGAAGGGTCTTCTATTTGCTCCGCTGCCCCAGTGGCATTTGGGGGTCAGTGTTCTGAGGGGAGTTCTAAAATCTAAGCGTCTGTGTTTTTACCTGTGTGCCGAGTTCTCAGTTACTCAGCTGAGAGCATTTAAAACATTCTCCCCCAAAGTGGCATCACTTTGGTTGTAAGAAATAGACCTGAGGTGCTGGTCCAAAGGATGTGGAGAAATCGGCATTTCAGGAAGATCTAATTCCATTATAATTGGAAGAAATGGTTATTGTGTTGGGACCTGCATATAGTCTTTTTTTTTAAAAAAAGATTTATTTATGTATACAAGAGCTGGGGTACAGGCCAGAGATGCGGGGGGTAAGAGGACTCACCAGAGCTAGAGTGGGGAACAGAACAGGCAGACTGACTGAAATACACTGCTGAGGGAAGCAGCGGGCGAGACAGGAGAGGTCTGCTTTGCCCTGTGAGTTGCTCCCTGGCTGGCCGGGGATCAAACTTGTGCTGCAGAGGCTGCAATTGCTTCCTAGCACAGTGCTTAACCCCTTGCACCACCAGGGAGGCCCCCCTGCATATAGTCTTACAGTTGCTTTTTTTCCATTCTTAAGGTGTATGGATAACTCTGGGGCCATGACTGCCATGATTTTCACAGAGGACCCCAGATTTCTGCAGTGTGAGCAGTGTCAAGTGCTCCTGGACTGGTTCTGAGAACTCTTGCCTAGAGAATGGCCAAGGGGCTCCTGGTGACCTATGCCCTCTGGGCTATAGGGGGCCCTGCAGGGCTCCACCATTTGTACCTGGGGCGGGACAGCCATGCGCTGCTCTGGATGCTTACCTTGGGAGGAGGTGGGCTAGGCTGGCTCTGGGAGTTCTGGAAGCTCCCAAGCTTTGTAGATCAGGCAAACAGAGCCCAGGGTCAGAGGCAGCACTCAGGACAGACACCCCCTCTGAGTCCCATTCGTTTTGTAGCCCAGGTGATGGTGGGCATGTATTTTGGTCTTGTGGCCCTCATTAGTCTTTCTTTCATGGCCAATTTCTATGCTGTGGGCCTCCCGCTGGCAGTTGGCCTAGGAGTCTTGCTGGTGGCTGCTGTTGGCAACCAGACCTCAGACGTGAAGAACACGCTAGGGGCAGCATTTCTCACTTCCCCTATCTTCTACGGTCGCCCCACAGCCATTTTCCCCATCAGCGTGGTTGCCAGCATTACAGCCCAGAAGCACCGCCGCTATAAAACTGTGGTGTCAGAGACACTCAGTGTGCGGCTTTACCGCCTGGGCTTAGCTTACCTTGCTTTCACGGGCCCCCTGGTGTACAGTGCTCTCTGCAACACAGCTGCCACCCTCCACTATGTGGCAGAGACCCTTGGCTTCTTCTTGAGTTGGTTCAGTTTCTTCCCTCTCCTTGGCCGCTTCTTGGAGTCTGTCTTCCTTTTGCCTTACCGGGTCTGGAGGCTGCTGGTGGGGGATCCTGGTTTCAGCAATGGCTCCTTCCAGGAGTGGGAGAAGCTCTATGAGTTCGTTCACAGTTTTCAGGATGAGAAGCATCAGCTGGCTTACCAGGTAAGGCACTCTTCCCTCTGGTTTCTATCTGGGATGATTCCGGGAGTAGGCTGAACATTACTGGAGCAGGTGCCCTTGTGTGGAAGTACTGTTTCCATGCCTGCTTAGTTAGTCCCGAGAAGGGTGTCCTAGCTTCTTTGCACTTCTGTGTAATTGGGTGATGGTGCAGGGCTCTGATAATGAGTGGGTAAAATATATGTGTTTATTATTTCCTTTTTATCATTTAACACATATAAACTACAC
Organism: Talpa occidentalis; assembly: GCF_014898055.3. Classification (NCBI taxonomy): domain Eukaryota; kingdom Metazoa; phylum Chordata; class Mammalia; order Eulipotyphla; family Talpidae; genus Talpa; species Talpa occidentalis. The sequence goes on from NW_023601653.1 coordinate 76,495,898, forward strand.
TGGTTTTATATATATACCTACGTAACTACTGCTTAGATCAAGCTGTGGAATATTTCCAGCACTAAGAATGTTCCCTTGTGCCATCCCAATCTATATGCCTTTTCTCCATGGTAACCTCTATTCTGACTTCTAATATCTTTTTTTTTTTAAGATTTATTTATTTATTTATACAAGCATTGGGTACAGTCAGAAGCGCAGGAGGGTGAGAGAATTCACCAGAGCCAGAGCAGGGAACAGAACAGGCAGAATGATGAAATACACTGCTAAGGGGAGCAGCAGGCATGGCGGGACAGGGCTGTCGCGCCATGTGGGACCCTCGCCGGTGGCCAGGGATTGAACTGGTGCTGCAGAGGCTGTGGTCAGCTTCGCAGCCCAGTGCTCAAATGCTGCGCCACCAGGGGAGGCCCATATTCTGACTTCTAATATCATAGATTAGGTCTGCCCATTCTTGAACTTCATATAAGTAGAATCATGTAGTGCATACTATTTGGTGTCTGACTTCTTTCATTCAACATTATTTTTGTGAGATTTATTCAGATTATTGCATGTGTTGCAAATTGTTTTCATTGTCCTATAGAATCCCATTATATGGCTATACCCCCATTTACCCATCCACTCTATTGTTAATTGAACATTTAGGTTGTATCCAGTTTAGACTATTCTGAATAAAATTGCTATGAACATTCTTTTTTTTTTTTTCAAGATTTATTTATTTGTACATTCAAGAGCTGGGGTACAGGCCACAGATGCAGGAGGGGCGAGCAGATTCACCAGAGACAAAGCAGGGATCAGAACAGGCAGACGGACTGAAATACGCTGCTGCGGGGAGCAGGGGGCAAGACGGGAGAGGTCTGCCTCGCCATATGGGTTTCTCTCTGGCCGTCCGGGGATCAAACTTGTGCTGCAGAGACTGCAGATTGCTTCATAGTGCGGTGCTTAACCGCTTGTGCCACCAGGAGGCCCTGCTGTGAACATTCTTGTACATGTCTTTGGTGGACATATATATTTATTTCTCTTGCAAGCAGGAGCTTTTGTCAGTGTTGTGAAGTTCCATGTTGGGAAATGAACAGCTATGATTAAAGGCAAGTCCTGGTTCTTGCCATGATAACTTGTCCATGTTTCTACATATTGGAATTCCAACCTGACCTTTTCCTATAGGCAAGTAGAAGCCAGTTCCAGAGATAACCAAAATCTGACTTAGCACAGAGAGAACCAGAGGCCCTGACAATTTATAGGATTCTAATTTGTCAACTTCTGCTTTCCCTAAGGTTTTGGGTCTCCCAGAAGGGGCAACAAATGAAGAAATACACCGCAGATACCAAGAGCTGGTGAAGGTCTGGCACCCTGACCATAACCGGCACAAAGCAGAGGAAGCTCAGAAGCACTTCTTGGAGATTCAGGCTGCTTATGAAGTCCTGAGTCAGCCCAGGGCGTCCTGGAGATGAGAAGAAACTTCCCCTTGAGGAGGGACTCTTCCTGGCAGAGCAGGGAAGCTTGTGCCAGCCCAGCTCTGTCCATGTGGGACATTCCAGTAGCATTAAAGAGACTGCTTGCAGTGGAGATGAGAAAACCTTACAGTGGTGAGAGAGCTATTGTGGTAGAAGAATATATTTGTGTTTTGAATTCTGGAATTCTTGACTATTTTATTCCTGACTTTTTTCCTTTTTTTAAAAAAGATTTTATTATTTATTTTTGTATAGAAGAACTGGGGTGTAGGCCAGAGGTGGGAGTGGTGGTAAAAGGATTCACCAGAGGCGGAATGGGGAGCAGAACAGGCAGATCTACCCAAATACACTGCTAAGGGGAGCAGTGGAGCAGGAGAGGTCTGCTGTGCCATATGTGGGTCAGCTCCCTGGTGGGGGATTGAACTCAGGCTGCCGTCATGGTGACAGTGCAGAGACTTAACCCCTAGACCACTAGGGAGGCCCTGACTTTTCTTATAACCAGATAGCAAAATGAAAGACATATTATAAAACCAATGAAGTATCTTTTAGAGACTATACACCTTTATACCACCCCTGGTATATAGTAAGTGAGAGTGCAAGGTTATTTAACTGTGAGATGTAGTTCATTGAAGGAATTTTGTGGAAAATCCTCAGACTTTACATAGGTAGGTGGACTGGCTACATTCTCAGATCTTCTCAAAACTTGGGATCTGATTCTGAGCTATATACCCTGTTCCCTAGGAGTTTACTGTCTGATGGGCAGTAATAACACGTGCACAGATATCAAAGTGCCACGTTCACTGTTTTGAAGTCAGTGTCATAATTGGTGTAGAGTACATTGGGATATTGAGGAAGGGATAAATAAAAAAAAAAGGAATAAGTGACATTGTTTTATTGGTGCTCATGTAAAAATTCATGATTTTATAGCTCATGTGCCCTTACAGGGGTTTTTGGGAGACCCCAGAAAACCAGTAGCTTGAGCACCTCAAGGGGGCTTTATCTAATCCCTAAGTAACTAGCCAACTTTGAAAGAAATATCCCAGGATACATCAGGAAGCCTGGAGACTAAGAACATGTTGTTAAAATTAGGTAACTTCACACTTTATTTGTGTATATATCCCTCATACTTCCCTTTTTGAGGGAAGTGGACTCTGAATAGTATACGTACTCTTAAAAAGTGGTATTATTATTATTTTTTTAAAGTGGTATTATTTTTTAAGATTTATTTATGCATACAAGAGCTGGGGTACAGGTCAGAGGTGGGGGGGGGTGAGAGGATTCACCAGAGACAGAGTGGGGAACAGAACAGGTAGACTGACTGAAATACGCTGCTGAGGGGAGCAGCAGGCAAGACAGGAGGGGTCTGTTGCCTCCATGTGGGTTGCTCCCTGGCCGGCCAGGAATCGAGCTTGTGCTGCAGAGGCTGTGGACAGCTTCACAGCGCTGCGCTCAACCTGCTGTGCCACCGGGGAGGCCCCTTAATTGTTTTTTTTTTTTTAAGATTTATTTATTTATGCATACAAGAACTGGGGTGTAGGCCAGAGGTGCAGGGGGTGAGAGGATTCACCAGAGACAGAGTGGGAGCAGAACAGGCAGATCTGTTGAAATACACTGCTGAGGGGAGCAGTGGGCAAGAGAGGAGAGGTCTGCTGTGCCATGTGGGCCGCCACCTCCCTGGCCAGCTGGGGAATCAAATTCAGTGACTGGCAGTAACTTGATAGTGCTGTCTTTAACCCCTGAGCCACGAGGGTCGCCCCCATCCATAATTGTTAAGAAGATCTTTTATTTGGTTATAATTTGCTTCCCTGTAGTTTCTTTTTAGCTCTACCATCTCTTCCTACAAAGAATAAAGACCAATTAAAAAAAAACCCTTCTTGATAAGAACCTGCCCTGTATCTCATATTTCTCTAAATCTCCCCTTTTCCAGATTAAATATCCCCTTGTTTAAGGAAGCACTCAGTTTGACAGAAAGAGGATGTGTGGGTTCTACTTCTGCCTCTCATGTAACCAGCCTTCTGACTTTAAGCCACTTCAACACTCTGGGCCTCAGTTTTTTCCTTGCAATGTGAGGAAGGTGGTCTTCACTAACCTTTAAGATTGTTGCAACATTGGATTCTGGGTTCTTCGCTTTTCAACCCAGGCTAGTGATCAGTGGTTTATTTTGTCCTCTTCTGTCTGCCCTCTTGTGGACACTGTCTTGGGAAAAAAATCTTTAAATTTCTGGAGCAACAATATAATAGCCATGATCCCCAAATAAAAAAATTCTCTCTCCTTCATCAAACCATTTTCATTTATTCATGTTCTTTTCTAGACCTTGTCAATAAATGTATGTAATTAGCTTTTATATAACTGAATCATATCAAGGACAGAATTTTGTCGTTTCTCCTTCTCACTGATTCATAAGCATATACGTGAAGATTTTACATTTATGTATATGTTATATCATTGAGGTATATTTCATACACCACAAAATTCACCCTTCCATTTTATTTTTCATTCACCTTTTCAAAGTATAGAATTTAGAGGTTTGTAGTATGCATTCATCATGTACAGCCATCAACGCTAGATCCAGAACATTTTCGCCACGCCAAAAAGAAACCTCAGCCTTCATCCCCTGGCAATTACTAATGTACTTTCTGTCTCTATAGATTTGCGTATCCTGGACACTTTATATAAACGGAATCATACAATATGTCTCCCTTTATGTCTAGCTTCTAGCACTTGGTATAATGTTTTCAAGATTTATTCTTGTAGCATGCATTATCATTATATGTTTTTTATTTTATTTTTTCAAATAACACATTATATTTTAATGTTATGTAATATTCCCTTTTGAGGAGACATTTAGGATATATTTGTTATAAAAATGCTGCATCAATATCTTCATGTCTCTAATTCATCTATTCTCTTGAATTATTTCAGAATAAATTCCCATGGGTGGAATTACTAGGTCAAAGGGTATGAACATTTTTATGGTTTTTGTCAATATTGCTCTTAAATTGTGCCCAGAACTAAACGCAATTTTCAGATGTGCTCAGACAGAACAGGGTGTTGTGGGGCTATTAAGTTCTCAAGGTCTGGACAATATATCATCCATTAAATCAAGCAATCTTTAGAATTTACTAGCTTTTTTTGGTTGCTCATTGAGCTTATAGCCAACTGAGGTCCTTAGGTCTTTCCTAGGCACTATGAAAGCTATGTTTGCTTCTATTTTAGGACCCAGCAGATTTTGAGGACTCTGACCTGAATTTAGTGTTTTCTTTTTTTCAGTAACAACGTTATTGTCTTTTTTTTTTTTTTTTAGATTTATTTATTTATGCATACAAGAGCGGGGATACAGGCCAGAAATGCGGGTGGGGCGGGGTGGGGCGAGAGGATTCACCAGAGACAGAGTGGGGAGCAGAACAGGCAGACTGACTGAAATACACTGCTGAGGGGAGCACCTGGGCGAGACAGGAGAGGTCTGCTGCACCATGTAGGTTGCTCTCTGGCCAGCCGGGATCCAGTCGTGCTGCAGTGGCTGCGGATTGCTTCAGGCCCAACAATAACGTGCAGTCTTAGTAAGTTAGGAGGTTAGTATTCATTGCAATATTATCTAGGAACTGCAGATGGAGCTGTTAGGCTGTCACAAGGATACACCATGTCCTTTAATTCTTTTTTTAGGATCTGGAAGTGGAACATATTTAGCAGGTCCATTATCAGAATTCAGTTTTCCCCTTTTGTTGAGGAGAAGAGAGCTACTGTGAAGTTGGATTTTGGTGTTATTCAGGGTAAACTCCAATTGAAGCAGGTCTAGGAGACTCTGGGACAGTTAGAGTCCTCTGTTAACTGTTAGAGCTTTGCTTCAACACACAACCCAAGCCACTTTGATTTTTGAAGTTCACATCCTGAGAAACTGGGTGATTTTTTTGTTTGTTTCTCTTTGTTCCTTGCCAACCCCTTCCCTTACTTCAAGGAATTGAAACTTTTTCAACTAAGTGGATGGTTTTGCTAAGATGGGTTTTAAACACCATTAGCAGAAAATTTACAGTGTTCCCACCTAATGAGAGTTTTAGTTCAGTAATGCATTGCCCATTTCCTTTTCCTCTTCATCCCAAGTTATTTCTCCCCATCTCTCACTTGGACTTTGCCTGGTCAGTCTGTTTATTTGCAAACTATTATAACTTTAAGCAAGAACTTGGATTTCCTCGATTTAAATCTTAATGGCGATTCACCAGAATAGAGCAGTGCTCCATGTGGGAGAGTTGGAAGGGAATCATTGTAACCTACTCTGTGTCAGACCTTAGTCCCTTTTATGGGCTGAGAAAGGTTGTGGGGAATATCCTCTGCAGGGTAGTGACCCAGCTAGTATGTGAGCCTGACTTTGCAAGGGCCACTCAAAGGGGCATCGTCCTTAGCTTGCATAGGTCAGGCATCTTTCAGATGAATTAGTATCAGGAATGGAAGGGGCTGGGTATGGGGGAAACATAAATGTCTTCTGTTGATATCTTTCCCAATCATGTTACCCCTTCTGCCCCCGCTTCCATACCATCGCTGCTGTTTTTGGACTTGGTCCCTCTTTATTGCTTTCACTCCCGGGGTCTAGAGCTGAGACTCTGAGTTTACTGATTTTCTTTGTAACTTGGGTTGGAAAACAAATAATTGCTTAATTCAGGCAAATGGTATCATTACTGTTTTATTCAATGACTGGGAACTCATTGCTTCTTAGTTAATTTTTCTTCCATAGCTAAGAGATGGATAATTTCAGAGTCATCTCCTTCAAGCTCTAATTTTATTCCATGGGTGAGTTTCTTTGTTCTCATGTTCGTGCCCTTTGTTGACGTCATTCTTCTCTCCTATGATTTTTTTTCCTCTTTGCTACACATTTTACAATCCAGTTTAAGGTTTATCCCTAAGTGATGACTTCACTGATTAATTCTATCCAAAGCAATCTTTCTCCTTTGAATTCTTTCAGCATTCTTGTCCAGTTTGTATCATTTTATCAAGCATTTTCTCACATGTAGCCATGTAATTGTTCTCTGTACCATGTTTACAAGTCTTATCTCCTTAGCTATACCAAAGCCCCCAGAGGGCAGGGATTGTTCTCTTACAATGCAAATAACAGGACATTTACCATTTAGTTAAATTTGTTTTAAACTATTATTTATTATTTAATATTTTATTTAATATTTTAGAACCTCAATTTCCTCATTTGTTACACTAGGATAATGATGCCCTTATTGCAAAGATGTTGAGAGGATCAAATGTGAAAAGGTGTTGAGAGTGTTTTGTAAACCTTAAAACATTTTACAGAGGCTAGCATTATCAAGTTTTTAATAATGGTGACAAGGTATAAAAATAAGAGCATGCTGAAATTCCATGAATCAATTTACAGTGAAGCAGTGTCAGTTGTGTGTCTCACACACAACTGTTTTTAATAAACCTGCAGAGTATTAGCACGGAACTGAGAGTTTCAAATCTGAATCTGGTTCTGATATTGTCACTAATTTTGTGATGTAACACTTAAATCTTTGATAATTTAAGCCCTTTCCCAGTTCTAAATACCCAATACACAATTGAACTGCATATGTTATCCATGTCTTTGAACTTCACTTTTGTTACTGTAAAATGGGAAATGCTAACCTAATCAAATCCCTTTAATCGAACATTTTAGAATGGATGTTCAAAGGAACATTAATTTGCACAGAAGTCTTGGGAGAAAATAGCTTCCTTGGGGAGAGGTGCGTCCTGTATGGTGTTTTCCCTTTACTATTAACCAACCATATACCATATTAAGTACTTGAAGAAAACTGTTTAATGTGATTTTATCCAGTGGTTCCCAAGCTTATTAGAGCCTGGGATAGGTTTTTTTTTTTTTTCCTCAGATAACATCTATTTAGCATCCCATGAAACTAATTTTCTAAGATACACAGTTTGAACTGCTAACACGAATATTCTTAGGTATTAGAGGTAGTCCAAGCAAAGGGAAAAGAATATCTATATCTTCCTTTGATCTTTGTGCCTGTTATGGTTTGTGGCTTTAGCTTTTTTTTTTTATAATTTTTTTAGGTACTTTTTTTTTTATGATTTATTTATTTATACAAGCACTGGGTACAGTCAGAAGCGTGGGAGGGTGAGAGAATTCACCAGAGCCAGAGCGGGGAGCAGAGCAGGCAGAAGGACCGAAGTACACTGCTGAGGGGAGCAGCGGGTGGCAGGAGAGGTCTGCGCGCCATGTGGGACCCTCCTCCAGTGGCCAGGGAGCAGCCGGGGATCGAACAAGCACTGCAGAGGCTGCGGGCAGCTTTGCAAACCAGTGCTCAACCGCTGCGCCACAGGGGAGGCCCTGTTGCTTTAGCTTAATAAACAGAGACTTAAAAAAAATCATGTTCCTCAATTATAGACATTGATTATCAAGACTCTAAGATAATGGGCAAAATTTTTGTATCCATCAGATTAAGGTTTAACTTCGGCTTCATTTTCTTCCTACCAAAAATATGAACTCTGGGAATCAATCACTTCATACACAAAACATCAACTCGAAATAAACCAAAAAGCACACGTTAAGTTCTGATCTAAAGATCTATTGGAAAACATCAATGAGGTCAGGCTAAATATCTGCAGAATTCATATGCAAGGGTAAAGATTATGTCATGATTTATCTTTAGTTAAGCTAAAGATAGCTGCCACTCCATCATTAGGTACCCTGGGGTAAGTTAATTTTCTGAAGGTTGAACTGAAACATGGTATTTTGTATTGTTGTTTCAAAATGATCTTTTATAATCCTTGGCAGTTGCTCTAATCACTTCAGAAATTTGATTTTTTTTTTCTTCAGAGTAGCTCACAAGTATTATATGTTGAATTTATTACAGCATTTCCTTTCCTCCAAATATAATGTACAGAAGGATTTTAAACAATTTGTAACTATTTCAAAGCAAAGAAATGATTTCAAACCAATTTTATTGTGAAGCATACAAAATAGAAAATATATATGTAGCCTAAAGAACAGTGATAAAATTAATCTTTTTGTAAACCACGTCAAAAGCATTTTTGAAACATTTGTTCAATGTGCTTTTATAGAGAGGTTGAGTGCTGCATGGAGAAAGGATAGTTACATGGGCCATGATCTCCTCCAGCAAACCCCACTCAGCAAGACATGCTTTGTGTGACCACACCTTCTTGGAGTGCTGCTATTTTTTTGAGTAAAATCCATGTGAGGAGCCTATCCTGATTCCACCCTAGGGACTAAATATTCCTCTCAACCACTCTCAGGACTTTTCCCTTTGAGGAGCTCTGTTAACGCTGACATTCTTCATCTCATTAAAATTTTGATGTTGTTTTAACAACTCTCATAGATTGGACCTGGTGTGCTCCTTAATCCACCACCCTTCTCTTTGAGTGGGATACCCACCTGTAAAAACTCTCATTGGTATAGGGTTTCTCTAAGGAGAGGCATCCTGGCTTTCCTAACAAACTACAAAGTTTCCAAGAGTGACTTTTGGTAGGTGAAATCAGTCATAATGGAATAAGATCTTGGAATTTTAATCGTTTAATTCCTACTCTTCAATGTTTTCTGTTAACCATACGGTCCCTATTATCCTGTTCCTTCTCTATCTGGGAATAGGAATTGTGAAAGAATTAGTCACTCATTCCTTTGTGTTCCTACACCACCTTGCACTTTCTGTTTCAGCTCTTATCATGTTATTATAGTTAATTATTTAATAGCTTTTATTCTCCTTTACACCTGAATGCTTTCTGGGGGTGGGGGTGGGGGATAATGATCATGTTTTACTCTTTGTAAGTGACCTAATGCCTAAAACAAAGTAACACTCATTGTGTACTTATGTCAATTTAACTGATGGAGAACAGCTATTTGAATGTTTTGCTTCCATTGTACCTCAGACTTTGGAAGATTTAACAGTAAGCAACACATGGTATAGTACCTTAACTAGCCTTGTTTCTTTAGATCTGTAAACAATAATGTTGGATTAAATTAGGACTTATTAACCAGCCAGTGGGCTCCAGGGGATTTTGTCCTCAAGAGGATCCAGTGCGACATTAAAAAACAAGGAACAGGGCCTCCCTGGTGGCGCAAGGGGTTAAGCACCGCACTATGAAGCAATTCGCAGCCTCTGCAGCAGGAGTTCGATCCTGGGCCAGGGAGCTACCCACATGGCACAGCAGACCTCTCCTGCCTCGCCCGCTGCTCCCCTCAGCAGTGTATTTCAGTAGATCTGCCTGTTCTGCTCCCCACTCTGTCTCTGGTGAATCCTCTCACCCCTCTGCATCTCTGGCCTGTACCCCAGCTCTTGTATGCATGAATAAATATTAAAAAAAAAAAAACAAAACCCAAGGATCAGATGACTTCGTAGCACTCTTCTACACTCCATTACATGCACTAGGACTGATAGAATAAACGTGTGTAAAAACCAAAACAACTTCGTGCATGTGCTGTCTCACCAGACATGCACATAGATCCGCTCAGGTTGATCCATGAGGCCGACCCAGGGGCCCTTCAGCTTTTTTTGGCCTCCAAAGACTCTGAGGATAGAGTCCGGTGAATCTTTTCTACCCTGCTTGTCTAAACTTCCAGCCTTCGGCCAGTCCTGACCGACTGCTGACCGCGGCCAGGGGGTGAGCGCTCCACGCAGGCGGGACGGCGGCTGGACGGCACCGAACTGTCAGCCGCGGCTGCCGGGGCTGGGATCTGACCACGAAGACCGGGGAGTCCTGGGCAGTAAGATTTCCCGGCGGCGCGGCTGGCCACAGCCGCAGAAAGGGACGCGGGCTGCTCCGCCGACCTGAAGAGACTCGTCAGCGGACCCGGCCAGGGCGTCCCGCGGACGTGGCGGGGGTGGGGAACCCCCAAGCGGCGCGCGAGGCTCCCGGCGCCAAGCCAGGGCGTCGCCCCGCCCCCCGCCCCGGGACTTCCCCGGCTGAGGCGGCCGCCCGCCGCGGAGGCTTTTTCGGAGTAAAACTTGGGTCGGGAAGGAGGCGAAGGGGGAAACCGTGGAAAGTTCCGGGGGCGGGAGGCGAGAGAGCCGTGAGGGGAGGGCGGCCTGAGCGGCGTCCCGACGCGGGCCTGCGGCGGCGACCGTCCGAGGGTCCCCCCGGGCGCCCGCCTTCGGCAGCCTCCGGGGCAGTTTCGGCTCTTTCCGACAGTTCCGCGGGGCCTCCGCTCCCCGCCCCACCCCGCGCCGCCCGCGTTCCTGGGCCGGGGCCGTTCTGCGCGTGGACGCGAGCTCGCGTCCCGCCGCGTGCGCCCCCTCCACTTAACTCCCGGCCCGGCCCTCGGGGCACCCCCGTCCTCCCCGACCCCGGCGAGGCCCGCGCTGCTTCAGCTCGGGCGCGCGGCGCGAGGAGCGGCCACCGGCGCGCCGCGTCCACCTCCACGGGGCTCTGCCGCGCGCGCCCCCGCGGGCCGCAACGGCCTCGAGCCGGGCGTCGGGTGCGCGCCCGCGCGGGCACGCGCCTGTGCGCCGGCTGACTGGCGCGCACGCGCCCGAGCGGGCTCCGGGGCGGGGCGAGCTGCTCGAGCCGCGGGGAGGTCGGAGCGGATCCGCTGGCGCCCCGGCCCCCAGCGCGGCCGCGATTCCCAGCCCGCCGCCGGGCCGAGGAGGGGAGCCGGGAGGGCGCGGGGGCGGGGCGGCGTCCGGCTCGGCCGAGCTGGGGGAGGAGCGCGGCGGCGGCTCCGGGGAGAAGGAGGCGGAGGCGCTTTTCTCTTCTTCTCAGATACCCGAGCGTCCGGGACTCGGAGCCTGGAACTGGGGGGGCGCGGCGGCTGCTGGGGCCCGGGTAAGTGAGACGGGGGGTGTCGGGTGGGGAGTTGGTGGGGGACAGAGCGAGGAACGGAGTGGAGACGGGCTGGGGCGAGGGAAAAGGGGGAGGGGCCGTTGTTGGGGGTTGGGGGGCTGAGGGGCGGGGGCGGGAGCCCCTGGGGACCTGGAGTCCCTTGGCCGGTGGGAGGTTTCTGGGGTGCGTGGGGCGGGCCGAAGCCCATGGGTCCGACTTTGGGGGTGTCCAGAGGCACAGGCCGGGGAACAATGGAGTGAGGGGCGCTGGTGTGGGAGCGCGTGTGGGGTGTTGGGTTTTGAGAACAGAGAGCAGAAAGAACGGGTCGTTTGGGGTGAGAATTACGCCGAGTTGGGGATTCAGTGGGGGGGTGTGAGGTCGTCTCCGTGGGTGCCCGAGGTTCTTAGAATTTGGGGGGCAAAGTGGGATTTGAAAAAAGACAGAGAAGAGCATTTTGGGGACGAGGTGGGTGGGGAACGGGACAGAAAACAAGGTGAGGAGGCCGAGCAGGTCGGTGTGGTTGGGGCTCGAGGCGAAGCTGAAGGGGAAAACGAGCTGGGAGTGCACAGGGGAGGCGTCTGGAGTGGTGTCCAAGGCACTGGGGTTCTTAGAGGAGGTGGAGAGTTCTCTGGCTGTCCCTCTAAGGAATACAAGACACTCATTTAATAATTTGATTGCCATTTGCAGTCCGCTTCACTGGTAAAGCATGCTATAATGTTTATTTCCCGTCTGTTCCGCAGGTTACTGTACATAATTTGCCTGTGGTTAATGAAGCAGGAGAGGAGAGATGATCAAAAATAGGCATCTTGCTTTGAGTTAGTTCAGTGAGTGTGTAGTTCAGGGTATTTGCGGGGAGAACCGAGAGTTTGTTTTCATTCGAGACCAAAAGGTGATGAATAGCCTTGATGAAATCCGAGGTATCTGCACTTTGTTAGAATTGCAGTTTCTCACCAAGAAATGTTCATGTGCCATCTGCTATTTGTTTTATGCTTTTGGAAGAGATTTGGGTTCTGCCCCAAGAAATTCTTGATGTTGATTTCAAATGATCAAGCTGCCTTCATGCTTTCTAGTTTGAATTAAGGTGATTTGAAAATATTGTTTTCAATATTTTGACTATAACTCTTCAATAACCCTTGAAGAGTTCAAGGGTTATGATCTTTGTTTTTCTTTGACGCTTGTATTTCCAGACAAAATTGTCAGTGGCACTAGAGACAAGATTGCAGACTTGGAAATTGTGGTTACCTTTGTGTGTTCATAAATAGTCCACATTAAACTTTTGATTTGTTGGACATTGTTTTGCTGACTCATCCAAGATTTCTGAGAATTCATCGGCTTTTATTTCTCGCCTAGGTCTCTGATAGAAGCATTAGGCTACTTTATAATAAAGGTCCAAAAATAATGATCTGAATTGTCACTTTTCATACATGTTACAGAAACCACACAAAGCGGGACATGAGTGCAGTGTCTTCATTAATGATAATGTGGCTCTTTATTGACTTACAATGGACTACGCAAAGTGTTAAGGTCATTTTGCATGCATAATTTCAATCCTCACACTCGGTCTTATTTTATAAGTGAATAGATTAAAGAACTTACAAAGGTCATAGAGTTAGTAAATAAAGCAGAATTCATACCCAGTTGGATACCTTCTTTAAATCTTCATTGCCTCATTGTTTTTTCTGCTCTCACTCATACCCCAGTCTTGGCTGCAGCATAAATTGGATGAAATTTGGGTTTTGTATACAATACTAGTGATTAGATCATGGCTGGGTTAGTGGGCTGCATCGGTAGAGTTTACTGAAGCTTTATTTCTCCTGTGTCTCAACAGATCTTCTGGGTCTTGAGAATAGGGCTGAACATCCTGTTACAGGTTTGTCCTGTGAACACACTTAATTTTCACTTTAGTATAGTGTACTGCTGAAGTACTGTTACACGTACGTGACACTCTTCCTTGTAGAAGTCAAGATAGTCAGTGGTGGATCGAAGAACAGTTAACTCTGGAAAACAATTGAAAACTGCTGAATGCTCAAGTGTCCTCCAAGCACCTGTTGAGTTCATAACTGATACTGGCATTATCTTAAAATATAGACAGGATCCTTTTAGAAAAGTGAGTGAACTGCTAGAACTGAGAAATGGCTCCCTCCTGAAGGAGGAGCCGCTGGCCAAAACATGGTCATAGCCCCTGGAGGCTAGTGCGGAAGTAGCAAAGGTCTGTAGGTGAATGGCAGGGGGAAGGGAATTTTTATTTGTTGAAAATTTTATGTATTGAAGGCACTTAACTCAGTGTGTTTTACGTATCTGTTACCTTGTAAGGTCTTCACACAATCCTTTTATGGTAGTTGTAAGTATTATTCCCATTTTTCAGATGAGACTCAGAAAGGTTAAGTAGTTTATGCTTAAAAATGGCAATGTCACTTAATAATGGCAGTAAGGAAAGTTTGCATATGCACTTATTTATTTCTGCTGCTTGCAGCTTCCTGCTGTAGACCCATGGTATTAAAACTGGTAGCTTAAAGTCACTCTTTAGGAGCCACTGGACTTATTAGAAGTAAAACTGATTACTTCAGTCTTGCTGCTTCCATTGGAGACTGGAAGAAGAGGCTTGTATTTTTCTGGTTTAATTTTTGGTAAGGGAAGTTAATTCATTATTTATCAAATAACCTCCTATAGAGTATAATTCAGTCTTTTTCTCAGTTGTCATAGATCTATAGCAACATGAAAATGGCATGGCCATCCCTTCCTGTTCTGAGGTCTTGACTTTCAGGTTGGTCATCCAGGCTCTGGAGGGTGACAGTGGATAGGGAAAGGATCCCTATTACTGACTCTCACTGCTTTTTTAAGATTTATCTATTTATATAAGCACTGGGTACAGGCCAGATTCGCGGGAGTGTGAGAGGATTCACCAGAGACAGAGTGGGGAACAGAACAGGCAGACTGATGAAATACACTGCTGAGGGGAGCAGCGGGCGATCAGGAGAGGTCTGCTGCGCCATGTGGGACCCTCGCCAGCCAGGCTCGAACCATCGCTGCAGAGGCTGCAGACAGCCTCACAGCGTGGCGCTCAGCCACCTGCGCCACCAGGGGAGACCCCTTACTGCTTTTTATTAATTGAACTTTTTTATTTTCTTACATTGTTCATTTTTGTACAATGTTTGATTTCTCCCCTCAGGCGTAGTCCCCATAAATCTCCACCACCACATTACCTGTGAACCATCACATAGTCCCTTATGGTCTTCCCTCCCCTGTTTTGACTCCTTTCCCTCGCTGTATGCCTCAGAGCTATAGTTTGCCTGCAAGTTTTGTGTGTTTTTTTTTTTGACCCTTTGTTCAGTTTCCCTATATTAATCCTATAAGTGAAACCATCCGATATTTTTCTTTTTCCTTCTGACTTATTTCACTGAGCATAATCCCTTCCAGCTCCATCCATGTTGTTGCAAATGGCATGAATTTATCTTTTTTGATTGCTGAGTGGTATTCTACTGTGTGTGTATATATATATCACATCTTCTTGATCCATTCATCTTTTCTGGGGCATTTAGGTTGTTTCCATATCTTAGCTATTGTAAATAGTGCTGTAGTAAACAGGAGTGTAAGTTTCCTTTCGAATTAATCTTTTTATGTCCTTTGGGTAGATTCCTAGGAGTGGAGCCACTGGATCATATGGTAGATCCATTTTCAGTAATTTGAGGACCCTCCACACAGCTTTTCATAGTGGTTGGACCCATTTGCAGTGTAAGAGGATTCCTTTTTTTCCTCATCCTTGCCAGCATTTGTTGTTGCCAGTTTTTCAAATATGGGCCATTCTCACTGATTGTTCTTACCACTTCTTTTGATGTTTTTGCCACAAAAATTTGCTCGTCATTCCTTTAAACAAAAATTGGGGTAATGGGAACTACAACAATGCAAGAACAAAAAATTTAATTAATTAATAAATAATTTTTTTTTTTAAATTGTGGTACTACATAACATGAAATGAATCATTTAAGCCATTTACCAGTTCAGGAGTACTAAGGACATTCAAGGGTCTGTGCAAATATCACCACCATCCATCTCCCCAAACTGAAACTCTGTAACAATTAGACAATAACTCCACACTGCTGCTGTTCCACTTTCAGTCTCTATGAATGTAACTACTTTAGGTATCTCATATAAATGGAATCAGTTGTGTAGTATTTGTTTATTTTTGTCTGGCGCATTTGCTCAGCATGATGTCTTCAAGGCTTATTAATATAGCCCATGTCAGAATTTGATCCCTTTTTAGGACTGAATAATATTCCATTGCTGTGTGTACTGCATTCTGTTTATCCATTCATCTGTTGGTAGACACTGGTTGTTTCTGTCTTTTGACTATTGTGAATAATGCTACTATGAACAGATACCTGAGTACTTGCTTTCCATTCTTTTGGGTATATACCCAGAAGTCAGATTTCTGGGTCACATGGTAATTCTGTTTAATTTTTCAAGGAAATTTGGATACTTCTAAATGAAGGTTTTATTATGTGTTCACCTGAAGATACGAATTGGCCTTATGTTCAAGGGATTTTTCAAAAGTAATAGATTTACCCAGTTTTTCATGGCTCTCTCTTAGCTTCTGCTGCTTATATTTATATATCAGGACATCTGGCAAGTACATGGAAATACATTTCAACTTAGCAATAAAAGTAATTCTGAAAATCTTTTTAGACTGTTCAGATGATGAAGAAAATGAGAGTTTCTTTTCTAAAGTATGAAATGTATCCAGTGCAGAGGGAGCCGTTTGTCATATACAGCTCTTTCTAGTCATGCCTCTGAATGAGGATAATCATCCTAACATAAAAATTAAGGGCACATTAAGATTGTTTCATGTGTATGAACTGTGGTTACTGCTTATCTTCTGTATCCTTTCACTCATTGAAAGGATATAAAATAGTGCCTGCTAAGTGTAAAAAATAGCTAAAAATAGTGCTTTAACTGTTTCAAGAAGGTAGGTGTAACACAGGGAGTAAAATTGGCTACAGTCATTTGTGTGACTCCATTTTCTCTCCTTCCCTCCCTTCATATGTAGACACGTGTGTATGTGTTCTCTCTCTCTTTCAACCAAATATGATAGATTGGACTCGCTGCAGGAGACTGGCAATGAACTGACTCTTGGGTCTAACCTCCAGCTTCATTTTTCCTATATGTCACAAGGAAGGTAATTATCCCTGCCTCAGTCTGGAGATTATTGGGTCTCAGGCACACTTGTCATTTTCTGGGAGCCTTATGGGACATTTAGAGAGCCCACACTTAGCCTTGGAGGTGGTCTTTGCTTCTGAAATCTTTTTTCCCCCACCACCATCCCTTAAATTCTTACTTTTGTCTACTCTTTTTTTTTTTTTTAAGATTTATTTATGCATATAAGAGCTGCGGTACAGGCCAGAGATGCGGGGGTGTGAGAGGATTCACCAGAGACAGAGTGGGGAACAGAACAGGCAGATTGACCAAAGTACACTGCTGAGGGGAGCAGCGGGCAAGAGGCGCCATGTGGGTTGCTCCCTGGCCATCCTGGGATCGAACTCGTGCTGCAGAGGCTGCGGATTGCTTCGTAGTGCGGTGTTTAACCCCTTGCACCACCAGGGAGGTCCTCTTTTGCCTCCTCTTAATATCAGAAACCTCACTGTGTTTATTAGTATCTGCTAAATTTAATGTTTTCTTATGACCACTTGTCTGCTATGTAAATATCTAATATTTGTTTTTATTGTTCTGACTTGCTTTACTACACATGATTTTCTTTTTCAAGATTTATTTATTTATTTATGCATACCATACAGAGGTGTGGGGGGTGTGTGAGAGGATTCGACAGAGACAGAGTGGGGAACAGAACAGATGGATCTACTGAAATACACTGCTGAGGGGAGCAGCGGGTGAGTCAGGCGAGGTCTGCTGCGCCATGTGGGTATGTCCCTGGTTGGGGATCCAACTCGTGCTGCAGTGGCTGTGGATAGCTTCATAGGTTATGTCTTAATCCCTTGTGCCAACAGGGAGGACTTACACATGATTTTCTTGAACACTTCCATTTTGCTGTAAATGGCATCATCTTTCCTTATGAATGAATAGTATTCCATTTTGTGGATATACCACCACATCTTGATCCAATCCTCTGTTATTGGTCACTTAGGTTGTTTCCATGTCCTACCTCGCTATGGTGAATAATGTAATTTTTTTAGTTGATGGTTTCATGTTCTTTGATGATATATTTTTTTTTTTTTTTTTTTTATAGAGGCATGTTTTATTTATTTATTTGTTTGTTTGTTTTGTTTATACATGCACTGGGTACAGTCAGAAGAGCGGGAGGGTGAGAGAATTCACCAGAGCCAGAGCGGGGAGCAGAGCAGGCAGAAGGACCGAAGTACGCTGCTGAGGGGAGCAGCGGGCGGCAGGAGAGGTCTGCGCGCCATGTGGGACCCTCCTCCGGTGGCCGGGGAGCAGGCGGGGATCGAACCGGCGCCGCAGAGGCCGCGGGCAGCTTCGCAACCCAGCGCTCAACCACTGCGCCACCAGGGAGGCCCGTTTCATGTTCTTTGGATAGATGCTGCAATGTAGGTATTTCCAATTTTAGCTTTTTTAAGGTAAATTCAGATAACTTTCCAAAAATGACCGAACCAGTTCACATTCCTGCCAACAGTATAGTAGAGTTCTTCTTTCTCTGCTTGTACTCCAGCATTTGTTGGTGGTAGACTTTTTTTAATCTGCCATTCTCACGGGTGTGAGAGTGTGATTTTGATCTGCATCTCCTTTATTAAATGTGATACTGAACATTTTTTCATGTATTTTTTTGTCCTTCTGGATATCTAGCCTCTTTGTTGAATTGTCTGTTCAGATCAGCTGTCCATTTAATAATTTCTTTTATTGTTAAATTGATTTAGATTATTTAGATTATTTATTGTTAAATTGATTTAGATTTTTTGTATATCTTGGATATAGTACTCTTCATTGGTTGTGTAATGTGTGAATACTTTCTTCCATTCAGTAGGATGTCTTTTTAATATACAATACTTTATATATGTATGAATTTTTTTCTATGTAAAAGTTTCTTTTTTTTTTTTTAAAGATTTATTTATTTTTATACAAGAGCTGGGGTACAAGGGCAGAGGCTTGGGATGGTGAGAGGATTTACCAGAGACAGAGTGGGGAGCAGACCAGGCAGACAGACCAAAATTCACTGCTGAGGGGAGCAGCAGGTGAGACAGGAGAGGTCTGCCGCACCATGTGGGAATCTCCCTGGCTGGTGAGAAATCTCCCGCCCAGGCTGCAGACAGCTTCACAGCACTACGCTCAACCTGCTGTGCCATGGGGGAGGCCCATGTAAAAGTTTCTTAAATTAAGGTAGTCACAATTTCATTTTTGCTTTTACGTCCCTTGCTATAGGGGTTGAGTCTCCAAAAGCATCTTTATCATTGATGTCATGAAATGTATCGCCAATCTTTTTTTCTATGTATTTTATTGTTGTAGGGCTTATAAGTTTTCACTCCATCTTGAATTTGTTTTTTGTGCATGGAGTTAGAGAGTAATCCAACTGTCCAGTTTCCCCACCATCATTTGTAAAATAGACTCACTTTTCCCCCTTGTATGGTTGTGGTTCATTAATGATGGATTAAATATTGAGGTGTGAGTTTATTTCTGGCCTCACAGTTCTATTCCATTGACCCATGTGTGTTTTTATTCTAATACTGTATTTTAATTACTGTTGCTTTATAGTAAGCTTCGAGTGTAGTATAGCTTAAATTCAGGTTACATGATGCTTCTCTTTCTCACCTTTATTCTCAGGATTCCTTTTGTTATTTGAAGACTTTTATGGTTCCATATAACTTTTAATCTTTTTGTTTGAATTTTGTGAAGAATATTGTTGATATTTTAATGCGGATTAAGTTAAATTTATATATCACTTTTGGAAGCATAATCATTGTGGCTATATTGATTCTCCCCACCCTTTAGCATGGAATTTCTTTCCATCTCCTTATGTAATGATCTGTGTCCTTTTATAATGTCTTACAGTTTTCATTTTATAAGTTCTTCATTTCCTTTTTTAGGTTAATTCCTACATATTTGATACCTTTGATGCAATTATGAATGAAGTTATTTTCTTAATTTCTTTTTCTTCATGTATAAAAATGCAGCCTATTTTTGTATGTTGATTTTGTAATCTGCCACTTTGGTATATTCATTTATTGTTTCTAACAGCTCTCCTGCAGACATGTTAGAGTTTTCTGTACATTAGTAGTCTCTGTATAGTGTCACATTGTCTTCAATGTGAAGAATGGTTTCCCTTCTTTGGATTCCTTTTACTTCCTGCTGTTGTATGATAACTTTAACTCAGACATCTAACGCTAGATTAAATAGAAATAATGAGAGTGGGCATCCTTGTCTTGCTCCTAATCTTAAAGGGAAAGCTTTCAATTTTTCACCATTAAGTATTATATTGGCTGTAGGTTTGTGATATATGCCCCTTACTATGTTAAGGTGTGTTCTTTCTGTTTTAATCACATTTTCTTTAGAGTTTTTATCACAAATGAGTGCTGCATCTTATCAGATGCTATCTCTGTATTAATTGATATTATCATTTAGAATCTTTAAGAGTCAATTTGCAGACCTGTTCAGATGGTCAGGTCGCTGGTGCCAGTAAAGGTAGTGAGTAGAAAGGAATTGAGATAATAGGGCATCAAAACTTTGACTCTGTTGAGCTTCAAGAAGTCAAGCTTCCTGCTGTGCTGTGGGTACCTGAGTTGTGTGTTGGGGATCAACAGTGAGCCTCTCCGCTAGGTCCATTCCTTGGTCAAAATGTCTTGTGCCAGCCTCAACCTCAAGGCTGTTGTTGAGTGGTGAATGTGGCACTGGGTGAGGACTATAGTTGAACCAGGGCCTCAAGCTAGACATTTTCCTCTTTGATTTTCTTGTACAGTACCTTAACCTGTGCGTTTGTTCCACTTACTAAGATTCAGGTGCCTCAAACTCTGGTCAGTGAGAACATTTACCCCTGGGTGTGAGCAAAGCATGTATTTCACATATAAACTCAGACTACAATTAATAACCTGTTATATGAGGTGACACAGGTGATTCAATCTGACCCTTCCTTCCAACTGTCATAGTTTGGAAGCTTCAGACACAAGCCAGTAATCAGCATTCTGTGCCCTTGTTCCTGCAGTTCTCCAGCGTGTACCTTCTGTCCTGTCCGCCCACTCTGTGCGCACCCCCTTCTCCAGTACGGTGTCCTTGTTTGAAGTCCTTGATACAGGTATGTGCTTTCGAGTTAACGGCAGTAGAGGGGACACCTTATAGTAGCCACCTCCTCTCTGGGTTGTACTGCCCCCAAATGGCTCTAAACAGTTTAGTTTTTTCTTACCCTTTTCTGCCATACTATTGTTCCTGATGTATGCCATAGTTATTAGTTTATCTTCCATGGGTTGTTGTCTTTGTTTTATTGTAATTTGAGTATGAATGTGTGAAGGAGATAAGTAGGTTGTCTTCACTTTTTGCCATCTTGCTGGACTCCCTGAAATATTTCTAATGATTTAAAGTTTGTAAATATCTTCAAGTTCCTGCATATTGAAGACAGGCCAAAGGCCAGCATTCACTCTCCATTGTTAAATCCACCGTGGTGACCTGTAGGAGTAGGTTCCTGAAATACACATCACCTGCACAGATTCAGCAGAAGTCCCATGCCCTTTAAAACATTCTGTGGGGCCTGAGGATGTAGCCCTTAGCTTAAAGGCAACTTCTGCAATCATTGTCCTTTGACTCATTTGTGGTTACTGATCCTTACTATCGAATAGTTCAGATCCTAAATAACACCTTTGAATTACATGGTTACTAATTGTGTGTGTGTGTGTGTGTGTTGTATAAAATTGGCTAAGAGGTATTGGGACTGAGGAGATTTGTGATGAAGTCATAATAGGATTATAGAGTCATGATAGTTAAATGAAGATGCTTCTAGTAGTACTTTCTACTGACCTATATGGGTCTAATTTGAAAAGACTAATTTGCAGTACCTTCAGTCTTTCCTCTCTTGCATACATGTGATCTGTCTAGTTGCTGCTGTTTTAAGGCTACTGTCAGTTGTGCAGAAATAATTTCCTTTAAATTATCTACTCGGTCTCTGATTGCATCCTGTCAACGTGGTCCGCCCACTGCTGGCTTCTCTTTGCTGTCTTCTGTTACATTAATTCAAAATGTGCATTGATATGTAGTGGAAGTGACTCTTACCCTCTCACATCCTTATAGTAAATTACTTTCATAGCCTTACCTGCCTACCCTGCAAGCCCTCATTTACAAGGATCTCACCATTAAACTGCTCCCTGATATTTGAGGAAAGCAGTGAAACTTGTCTATATTAACCATGACACAAAGCTAAGGTATTATACTAGAATGGTAGGTGGTACAGAATCATGACAGACTAAACCATTAGTTTAGATAGAAACTTGATAATTTGTTATCTTACTAATCAGTACACACTAGGTTTCTTGAAATGGCTCTCTAATTCCTTGTTAAATTGATAGTGCTTTAAGCAAAGAACAAAGCATCCTAGGAAAATCTTTTTCAGCTCTGTCATGAGTCAAAGGTTATATTTTATGTAGGTTTTTTTTTTTTTTTAAAGATTTATTTATTTATTTGTACAAGCACTGGGTACAGTCAGAAGCGCGGGAGGGTGAGAGAATTCACCAGAGCGGGGAGCAGAACAGACATACGGACGAAGTACACTGCTGAGGGGAGCAGCGGGTGGCAGGAGAGGTCTGCGCGCCATGTGGGACCCTCGCTGGTGGCCGGGGAGCAGCCGGGGAATGAACCGGAGCTGCAGAGGCTGCGGGCAGCTTCACAACCCAGCGCTCAACCGCTACGCCACCAGGGGAGGCTCTTTATGTAGGTTTTTTTTTTTTAAAAAGATCTATTTATTTATGCATATAAGAGCTGGGGTACAGGCCAGAGCCGTAGGGGTAGGGGGGGAGCAGCGGGGGATTGAACCGGCGCTGCAGAAGCTGCGGGCAGCTTCGCAACCCAGTGCTCAACCGCTGTACCACCAGGGTGGCCCAGGGAGCTGAACTTTTTGATGTCTCAAATGTGGATCTACCGAATGCTGTTAGTTATGATGAGGCTAATAAAATATTAGTTATGATCAGGCTAATATACAATATTTCCATGTTGTAATATTTGTCTTCTAATTTGTTATTAATATAGGGAAGCTGTAAAACTTGTTAGTTAAGAGTACACGCCATTGGGTTCACAACTCTGACTTTCAATCTCTGCTTCTCTACCTAATCTGTCTGTGGATTTTGTTATCTAGTTTCCCTGAGCCCGTGTCCCCACATCTGCAAAGTAGGTACAGTAGTAAATCTTCCTGCATAGTTGTCATGACAGTTGAATTCTTTTTTTTTTTTTTAAAGATTTATTTATTTATGTATACAAGAACCAGGGTACAGGCCAGAGGGTTAGGTGTGTAGGGGTGAGAGGATTCACCAGAGACAGCGGGGAACAGAACAGGCAGACTGACTGAAATACACTGCTGAGGTGAGCAGTGGGCATACAGGAGAGGTCTGCTGCACCATGTGGGTATCTCCCTGACCAGGGATCGAACTCATGCTACAGTGGCTGCAGACAGCTTCATAGGTTGCATCTTAACCCCTTGCACCACCAGGGAGGCCCCTGAATACTTTTTGAAGTGAAATTCTCATAATGTAAAATTACCCCTTTGTTTACAGTTTAGTGGTATTTAGCAGTGTTATACAACCATCGTTATAGTTCTAGAACTTCTGCATTATCCCTAACATGGATCTGTTACCCTTTAAGCAGTTCCTATAGTCTCCTCTCCTTATGTCTGGTAACCACAAATCTGTTTCCTCTTTCCATGAATTTACCTTTTCTGGATAATTCAAGTAAATGGAGTCATATTGCAGACTTTTATATCTGGCTTGTTTTTACTTAGCATAGTGTTTTTCAGGTTCAGCCATGTTGTAGCATGAATTAGTACTTCCTTCCTCTTTTTATAGTGAATACTATTTCATTGTGTGTATTACATTTTGTATATCTGTTCGTGGACAGTTGTGTCATTAACTCCTTTTGGATATTATGAATAATATTTTTAAAATAAATTTAATTATTTTGGGTCTGTACCTGAGAATGGAATTGCTGGGTCATGTAGTATTTTTATATTTAACTTTTTGAGGAACTGCCATACTATTTTCCACAGTGGCTATACCATTTTACATTCCCACTAGCAATGTGCAAGGGTTCCATTTGTTCTATATTCTTGTAATATTTGTTATTTTTCATATTTTTGCTGCAGCTATGTTAGTAAGTGTGAAGTGGTAGCTCATTGTGAATTTAATTTGCACTTCCTTGGTGACAAGTGACATTGAACATATTTTGTGCATTTGTTGGGCTTTTGTGTGTCTTTGGAGAAATGTCTATTTAAATCTTTTCCCATTTTTCCACTGGATCGTCTTTTTATTGAGTTATGATCATTGAGTTTTAATGACTATAATTATTTCAATGTGTGCACATAGTATACACTCACTAAATATTAGTTAATAATATTATATAATATTTTTGCTACATGTGACCTGAATTGGAAGGAAACTGCTTAACTTTTCCAAATAGGAGTGGTGAGGCAATAAAATATTGTTTCTTATCAGTAAAGATTTTATTATGTTAGTGTTAATACTTTGCTTTTAGTTGATTTTCCCCAAATCAGGAAATTAGAAACACAAATGTATGAAAGCAGTTTTTCTTTTGACAGAAATCAGTGTATCATTAATGTTTAATTAAATCCTAAGAACTATAAAGCAGTAGTACCATCTGGTTACAGTTGAGATTTAGGTCATCTTTCTTCATTCTACCCTGTTATGAGATATTTGTTATAAATGCCACAATCAGAACCTTTGAAAAGTAGGTAAGAAATCCTATGGTATTACAGTGTGGTATTATTATTTTTATGCTTACTGCAACTTGGCTTTATGAGCTGGTGGAAAGAAGTCATAGGAGAATCGGAGATCAAAGTAATTATTAATTTAGAGTACTACCCCTCTAGTTAGGATTGTATCTTCTTGAACTGATGAATATATTCTTTTAGGTTTATAGGAATTTGAAGTGAGGTGCAGTAGCTTTAAGCAGAATATACTGAAATCTATGCACGTCTAAATGTGGTTATTTTCTTTTAAAAGGCAGCAAAGGGAAGTGTAGTGATTATTCAAGTCCCTGGTGATTATTTAAGTCCCTCTTGAAGGCCCTCTCCCCCTTGTACTTCCAAGCTTTGTTCTTTATGCCATAGCTCTGAACCCTTCCATCTTTTGTGATGTCTCTCCCTTTGGCCATTCTGTGAACTCTGCCTGGAATTGTGTTCTAAAGCAGTTGGTGACTCCTTCCTAAAGTCTCTGAGGCAGACCATACACTCCTTTTGGGTATTTAAAATCTGTTTCATACTTTCCTAATAGCACCTGTCATAGAGTACTTTCAAAAGTGCTCATTAAATTTTTTTAAAGCGATGCATGTGCATTACCAGTGCAGCAGTAAATGGTGAAAAGATTCCTCCGTTTTCTTCTCTAAAGGCAATCTCTGATAGTACTTTTTCTTATCTATTCTAGAATTATTCTATGCTGATATAAGAATTTTTATAGTGTGTGAAATACTTGCTTTTATCCTATTTTTTATTGCACAGGAACTTGTAAGTCTTGAAAAGTTCACACATAGAAATTAATACAGAGTGAAAGGTGAAAGATCCCTTTTACTTTGCTCCTTCACCCTTTCCCTCCCAGTGATAACACTCCTTCCCAGTAACATTTCTCCTTCCGGAGGTCATCTCTCTTGTAAACACGGTGTGCAGCCTTTCAGATTATTTTGCTTATAGTTACATATTCATATATATTTATATGTATTGTTGTTTTTATGATTTTATGTATTCTGTAACTTCCTCTTACTCTTTTTACTTATGCGTGTTCATTCCCATGATATGTACATGCTATTTTATTTAGGCATTTGCTAATTGATAGAGATATGTATAGCTATAGGGATATAGATACGGGGATATTTATATCTGTATATATATTGATATCTCCATAGAAACATGTCAACAGGGAACTTACCTATGTTTTCTTCTGTGTATTTTATGGTTCCAGGTGTTACACTCAAGTCTTTAATTACTTTTGTATTAATTATTTCATTCTTTTGTATGTGACTGTCCAGTTTTCCTAACACCATTTATTGAAGACTCCTTCCTTCCTCCATTATATATTCTAGGCTCCTTTGTTGTAAATTATGTCCAAGTATATGTGGGTTTATTTCTGGGCTGTTTTTTTCCCACTGAAATGTGTATCTTTTTCTTAAATCCTAATACCATGTTGTTTTGATTCTGTAGTCTGTAGTGTAGTTTGAAGTGGGGCACTGTGATGTTTCTATTTCTGTTACCTTCCCTTCTTTAAATTACAAAAATAATATGCTTATTGTAAAACATATAAAGTGAAAGTCTCTTCAGTCTCATTCCCATGCATATTATTATTCTTTTTTTTTTTTTTAAAGATTGATTGATTTATTTATACAAGCACTGGGTACAATCAGAAGCGCGTGAGGGTGAGAGAATTCACCAGAGCCAGAGCAGAGTGCAGAACAGGCAGAACGACAAAGTACACTGCTGAGGGGAGCAGCAGGCAGCAGGAGAGGTCTGCGTGCCATGCTGGACCCTCACCCAGTGGCCATGGATCGAACTGGTGCCGCAGAGGCTGCGGGCAGCTTCACAACCCAGCGCTCAACTGCTGTGCCACAGGGGAGGCCCCATATTATTATTCTTAACCCACAGGCTAATAGTTTGGTATTTTTTTCCTCCCACAACTTTTCTCGTAAAGATACAGAAACATATATTGTGTTTTAGAAAGAAAGTGTGTGTGTGTGTGTGTGTGTGTGTGTGTGTGTGTGTGTAGAGAGAATGATTGAAACAGGATTATACAGTATCAGTTCAGTAATAATAGATTTAACAAATCAGAATCCTAATGTGTTGTATATTTCAGTCTTTCTCTTATTAGATTACAAGCTGTTTTGTACAAAGATTGTTATTCTTCCCTCTACATATGATGTGAGTGCCACCACCATCTATCCATTTGCTCATGCCAGAAAAACTTTGTTTCTTTAACAAAGTTTTATTGAGTTCCTACTACCTGTTAGATACACAGGAGTGAACTAAGTATAAATCCTTGCCTCATGCAAATTCCAGTAGGGGAAGGCAGATATTAAGCAAAGGAGTAAAATGTTTAATAAATCAATTGGTGATAACTGGTCTTGTGAGAGAAAAAGAAGCGGGATGGGGCGGGAAGGAAAGGGGGGTATAGAGAGAGATTTTACTGGTCCTCTGGAGATTTTACTCTGGAGAAGCCTATCACTGTGACTCTACCTCCCTCTCTCTTGCCTCTGGATCTGTATAGAATGAGATGCATTATAAAGATTTGCACATGTGATTATGGGGCCCTAAAGGTCCCACGATCTGCTGTCTGCACGCTAGAGACCCAGAAAAGTGATGGGGTAAATTCCAGGCCAAGTCTGAAGGCCTGAGAATCAGGAGCACCGATGGTGTAAGTCCAAGGGCAGAAAATTGATGTGCTCAGCTTAAGTAGGCAGAGAAAGTGATGCTCCTTCCTCAGCTGTTTTGTTCTATTCAGGCCCTACGTGGGTTGGATATACCCACCCACAATGGTTAGAATCATGTCCTTTACTCAGTCTGCCAATTCAAATATTAATCTCATTTAGCACTGGCATAATACACATCCAGATCAGATGTTTAATCAATTATGTGGGCACCCATGATCCAATCAAGTTAACATATAATTTACCATTGCAACCAGGTTTTAGAGTTTTCATATAATATTCAAAGTGGGACTTTTTTTTTTTTGTGGGACCCTCGCCAGTGGCCGGGGATCGAACTGGCGCTGCAGAGGCTGCGGGCAGCCTTGCAACCCAGCGCTCAACCGCTTCGCCACCAGGGGAGGCCCAAAGTGGGACTTTATTTTTTTTATAGTTTTTTTTTTTTATAGAGGCATGTTTTTATTTATTTATTTATTTATTTATTTATTTTATTTGTTTGTTTTGTTTATACATGCACTGGGTACAGTCAGAAGCGCGGGAGGGTGAGAGAATTCACCAAAGCCAGAGTGGGGAGCAGAGCAGGCAGAAGGACTGAAGTACACTGCTGAGGGGAGCAGCGGGCGGCTGGAGAGGTCTGTGCACCATGTGGGATCCTCCTCCGGTGGCCGGGGAGCAGCCGGGGATTGAACTGGCGCCGCAGAGGCCGCGGGCAGCTTCGCAACCCAGCGCTCAACCGCTGCGCCACCGGGGAGGCCCAAAGTGGGACTTTTTAAGGAAGAGATGAAGAATCTAATTTGGAAGCATTATCAGGGATCAAGGAGGACATTTTCCTCAGCTTCAGGTCCAGTGTATAGGATGTGGTAATAACTTTCACCACGTAAGGGCTCTGAGCAAGGAGTATAACCCTAGGGGAGAACGTAGTTGTAATTAGAACAAGTCTGAGGGACTAGTCACAGTAGAGGTTGGAAAAGTAGGACACAGTGAAAGGGTTTTAAAACTTGAAGAAGTGTTTAGTACATGGGAGCAGATCAGGGGGGTGTGTAGGATTAGAATATGGGAGATGAGGGGTCCCGGACTGCTTTGGATGGAAAACAAGAACAGAGGTAGAGAACACAAGAGATTAGGGCATGGGACAATAGGTCGATACTGTAGGTGAAGGAGTGGAGGGCATGATGGGTCAGGGGTCCTGCCTGGGTGCTGGGGAAGGGCATTCTTGTTTGTTTGTTTGTTTTTTTAATATTTATTTATATAAGCACTGGGTACAGTCAGAAGCGTGGGAGGGTGAGAGAATTCACCAGAGCTGGAGCGGGAGCAGAACAGGCAGACTGACGAAGCACACTGCTGAGGGGAACAGCTGGCGCGGCAGGAGAGGTCTGCGTGGCAGGAGAGGTCTGCACACCATGTGGGACCCTCGCTGGTGGGTGGGGGTGGAACCTGCACTGCAGAGGCTGCGGGCAGCTTGGCAGCCCAGCACTCAACTGCTGCACCACCGGGGAGGCCTGGACCCTCTTCTTAAATATCTGTTCATGGTGGGGAAGGATGTCTTCCTCCAGGGGACAAGCTAATATACCACATCTTCTTGATCCACTCATCTGTTTTGGGGCATTTAGGTTGTTTCTATAATTTGGCTATTGTAAATAGCTTGCAATAAACATGGGAATGCAAGTTTCTTTTTGAACTAGTGTTTTTGAATTTTTTGGATAGAGTCCGAGGAGTGGAGTGCTGCGAGCCAGCTGCAGCAGCCTGGGTGTCAGGGGTTCCTGAAGGATGGGAAGGCGTCGGCGCAATTGTAGAGAATGATAAGGGAGGGGAAATGAGGAGATGCAAACACTTGATCAGGGTGCTGACATCATCCTGCTGAGGGCCTCAGCAGTCCTTTATTTATACTAAGCAAATCGTGAGTGCATAAGCATATACATTAAGCTAGAAGATAACAATCATCACATGTTTTTCAAGAGCAGCCAAAGGTCTGTTTGCCATCCTGCAGAGGTTATGACATTTATTATTCTTTGTCTTAAAGAAGGCACAGTTGTTAAACAAATGTTTTTTTTTTTTTTTTTTTTTTTTTTTTTTTGATAGAGGCATGCTTTATTTATTTGTTTGCTGGTTTGTTTGTTTGTTTTGTTTACACATGCACTGGGTACAGTCAGAAGCGCAGGAGGGTGAGAGAATTCACCAGAGCCAGAGCGGGGAGCAGAGCAGACAGAAGGACCGAAGTACACTGCTGAGGGGAGCAGCGGGCGGCAGGAGAGGTCTGCGCGCCACGTGGGACCCTCCTCCAGTGGCCGGGGAGCAGCCGGGGATCGAACCGGCGCCGCAGAGGCCGCGGGCAGCTTCGCAACCCAGCGCTCAACCGCTGCGCCACCGGGGAGGCCCTAAACAAATGTTTTTAAAATAGTTATTTACTTTAAACAACCCAACAGTTATTATATTACTAGCAAAAAGCCTATGTGACTGCAACTAACATTTCTAAGTTTGCCATGGTGAACGATTAACTAAGGGCTAGGGGAAACAAAGGGCAGAAAGTAACCTGGGAGAAGGCAGACAAAGGGATATTTTCTAACTAACCTATAAAGTTTAGACTAACATATAACCAAATGATTAAAGCAAATAGAAGGCTTTTATATAGAAATCATCATCTATAGTATATTGTTTTAATATTGATTCGATATTAAGGATCCAAGGGCCTGGAGGGCGTTAATGCCAGGCAAGCCGCACTGACTCTTCCCTAGCCCCTGCTCTCAATTAAGGGAGGAACTTTCCTAATCTAACAAGAGTTTTCTACCTATCACTCCTCTACTTATCTAGTCAGCCTAGTTTCCATATCTAACTTGAAGATCAAGGGACAATTTCTTTTTCCATAAGATTGCTGGTTATTGTTTTAAGGAACTACAAATATTTCATCAGGGGCAGGGTCGGAGATGGTTATAGCTTTTGGTTTTCGAAATGTTTAATATGTGACATATCAGTAGTTGTAACATTGACTATTTTCAAATGCATTATTTGTGCTGCCATGTTTATTAACTTAACCAGTAACAAAATTGTTGTTGACTTATTCTCGAATGCATAGTCTAACAGCTACCATATCAATTGTTACATCCAGGGGAATTAGCCCTAAACAAACAGGAAAAATTTAGCAGGACCTGGCTATGGGTCTCCTGGCTAAATAGGAATTTTTTTTTCTTTTTCTTTTTTTTTTTTTACATCATTGTTCATTTTTTTTTTTAAGATTTATTTATTTATACAAGCACACTAGGTACAGTCAGAAGCACGGGAGGGTGAGAGAATTCACCAGAGCCAGAGCAGGGAGCAGAGCAGGCAGAAGGACCCAAGTACACTGCTGAGGGGAGCAGCGGGCGGCAGGAGAGGTCTGCGCGCCATGCGGGACCCTCCTCCGGTGGCCGGGGAGCAGCCGGGGATCGAACCTGCGCTGCAGGGGCCTTGGGCAGCTTCGCAACCCAGCGCTCAACCGCTGTGCCACCGGGGACGCCCAAAATAGGAATTTTCTTAAAGACTTTGGCCGAGAGATGTTTACAGCTTTTTGTTTCCAGAAGTTTTTTCACTTTGTTAATGTAAGGCCGAATGTTGAATTACTGCCTTTTGGCAGAGAACTACTAATTTTATAAAAAATGTAATATTTGTATCACACAGTGCCATTTGTCATCAAATTGGCTGTTCAGTAATTGATTACACAGTATTTGCAGTTTTACTTTTAGATGCGTAATTAACAATGGTAGAAACTAGCCATAAACAAATGAGGAGAATCTAGTAGTTAGCTAACGAGATTCCTGACTTTTCAGAAATCTGCCCAATGCCCGGACCTTTGTCAGACGACATGAGTAGTATGGCTCCCAGCAGTGGAGTTACTGGGTCTTATGGCAGCTCCATGTTTAATGTTTTGAGACTCTTCTGTGCTCCTTTCCATAAGGGCTGGACCATTCTGTATTCCCACCAGCAGTATAGGAGAGTTCCCTTTTCTCCACATCCTCACCAGCACTTGTTTCTTTTCAATATGGACTATTCTCACAGTTGAGAGATGGTATCACATTGTGCTCTTGATTTGCATTTCCCTGATGATAAGTGATAATGAACATTTCTTCATGTGTCTGTCTGTAGTCTGTGTATCTTCTTTGGAGAAGTGTCTGTTTAGATCTTCTGTCCATTTTTTGATTGAGTTACTTCTTTTCTTTTTGTTGAGTAGTAAGTTCTTTGTAGATTGTCACTATCAGTTCCTTGTCAGATGAATGGTGTGCAAATATTTTCTCCCATTCAGGTAAAATGTCTTCATTTTAGTTAGTTTCTTTCACTGTGGGGAAGCTTTTTGGTTTGATGTAGTACCAATTATGTTCTCTTTTGTTTTCCTTGCTATTGGGGATGAATTCCTAAAGACATCACTGAAGTCATGTCTGAAACACTGAAGTGTGTTGCCTGTTTTCTTCTGTGTACTTTATGGTTTCAGGTCTTACATCCAAGACTTTCATTCACTTTGAATTGATGTTTGTGTTTGGTGTGAGATAATGGTCTAGTTTCATTCTTTTGTGTGCTACTGTCCAGTTTTCCCAACAACAGTTATTGAAGAGGCTAGTCTTGTTCCAGTGTATGTTCTTGGCCCCTTTGTGGTAGATTAGCTGTCCATATAGGTATGCATTTATTTCTGGACTTTCAATTCTATTCCATTGGCCTGTGTGTCTATTTTTGTTCTAGTACCATACTGTTGGTTGTTTTTTTTTTTTTAAAGATTTATTTATTTATGCACACAAGAACTGAGGTTTAGCCAGAGGTGTGGGGGTGAGAGAATTCACCAGAGACAGAATGGGGAACAGAACAGGTGGATTGACTGAAATACACTGCTAAGGGGAGCAGTGGGCGAGACAAGAGAGCTCTGCTTTGCTATGTGGGTTAGCTCCCTGGCAGGGGATTGAACTCCTGGCACAGTGGCTGGGGAGAACTTGACAGTACTGAGACTTTAACCCCTGCGCCACCAGGGAGGCCCCTATACTGTTTTGATTATTTTGGATTTATAATACAGTTTGAAGTCTGGATGTGTCATACCACCATTCTCTTTTTTTTTTTTTTTGTCAGTACTGCTTCAATTGTTTGGGGTCTTTTGTGATTCCATATGAATTTCAGTAGTGTTTGTTACAGTTCTTTGAAAAATGCCATTGATATTTTTATTGCATTGAATCTGTATATTGCTTTGGGTAGAATTGTTACAGGGCAACCCTGGTCTAAAACCAGTTGCCTGACTGTGGGGCCTCACCCTCACGCTTAAAGGGGACTTACACTGCAGGCACACGCAAAAGGTTAACCAAAGGTTTATTTACAAGGAAAGGGGAATGAGGAAATGTACAACTCAGGGAGAAAAGAGGGGGATAAATTCTTAAATGTGTCCTACCTGTTCTGCTGACCTGTAATCCCAAGTGACCCACTGACACCAAACCTGCCTGGCATAGAGCACAAGCCAAGTGAGCCCTGACCCCACTAAGATGGCTGGTTTTATTTACAAACAGAGAAAATGGCTGCTTAACTCCACCCTTAGGTCCTCACAACTTCCCTTTGGGGATCATGGGATTTGTAGTTCCCAGTGTCTTGATGGAATGGGGGTGGCATCCACAAAGCCTGTATGGAATTTGCTCAGGACATCCTTTCCCCCTAACAGCACCATTTGACAATGTTGATTCTTCCAATTTATGAGCAGAGAATGTTTTTCCATTTCCTTGTGTTTTCTTCAGTGCCTTCCAACAATGTTTTATAGTTTTCTTTGTATAGATCTTTTACCGCCTTTGTTAGGGTTACCCCTAGGTATTTAATTTTTTTGCTTTTGTGATTGCAAATGAGATTGCTTTCTCAGTTTCTTCCTCTTCTATCTCATTGACTTCATAGGAAGGCACTGGTTATTGTGTATTGATTTTATACACTGTCACTTGTTAATCTGATTTCTAAACTAAACTGATTGCTTTGATTAGGTTTTCCATGGAGTTTTGAGGGTTCTCTGTGTATATTATGTCATCTGCAAATAATGTTAGTTTTACTTCTTCTTTCCCAATTTGGATTCCTTTTATATCTTTCTCTTGTGTAATTGCTCTATCTAGAACTTGTTGAGTAGCAGTGGTGAAAGTGGACTTCCTTGTCATGTACCTTGTTAGATCTGAGTGGGAAAGCTTTCAGTTTTTCACTGTTGAGAACAGTAGCAGCTTTGGGTTTGTTGTAAATGGCTGTTAATCCCGATTTTCAAGTGTTTTCATCATAAATGAATGTAAGATCTTATCAAAAGCTTTCTCAGCATCTATGACACAATATTATGGTTTTTATCTTTCTGTTGTTGTAATGAATTACATTGATTTTCAGATGTTAAACCACCCTTGTGGCCCTGGTATGAATCCCACTTGGTCATGGTGTGTGATCCTTTTAATGCATTGTTAGATTTGGTTTACTAGTATTACATTGAGAATTTTTGTGTTTGTGTTCATAGGGAAATTAGTCTTTTTTTTGTCTTGTATTTGTTTGTTTTGGTATTAGAATAATGTTGGCCTCATAACATGTGTTTGGAAGTGTTTCTTTTTCAATATTTTGGAAGAGCTTGAGAAGGATATGTATTATTTATTCTTTGAAGATTTGGTAGAATTCACTTGTGAATCCACTGGGTCCTGGGCTTTTGTTATTTTGGGAGAGTTTTGATTACTATTTCAATTTCCTTTCTTGTGATAGTTTGTTCAGGATTTGTATTTCTTCCCTATTCAATCTCAGGTGACTGTGTAATTCTAACAGGTTGTCCATCTCTTCTAGATAGGAGCCTGGAGTGGAATACCAAGAGGTTGCTACTAACAAGTTCCAAGAGTTCGAGCCTTCTAAGGTGCTGCAGGTATCCAAGTTGGGTGTGTGTCCTGGGGGATCTAGGTTAATCCCTTGGTTAAAGTGTCCCAAGTAACCCCATGCTTAGTTCAGTTTTTCAGCTATGGTTCAGCTCTGGTATAAAGATTCTATGACCAATCAATAGTTGTAGCACTGGGAGGGAGATATAGTTGGAATAGTCATGAATGGGGATTTCCTCACTTTTACAGAGCCTTGTCATAGGGTGCTTGCTCCTGTTGCTAGTGCCTGGGTACTTTGAACTCTGGTTAATGGCAGTATGCCATTTAGTTGTTAAAAGCCTTGAGTGAGGCAGATGTTTTGCATAACACAACCACAAGCTGCAGGAATGGCTTCATTTGTGGATGGAGATGCAGGTGAATCTAGCCCTCTCCACCTTTCAGGGCTTGAACTGTTCACGTTTCAGTACCTCAAGTTTAAGCTGATACTCAGTACCTTATACTCTGCAGTCACCAAGACTGTTCACTGTCCTTAGGCTCCCCTGTTTAGGTGTGCAGGGTGTTAAATAAATGTATACAGCACTGAATCATTAATGCTAGAGATTGGGCATATACATTAGTTAATAACACGATACATTGTATTTGAATTTGGGATACATTTTTGGATTGTAAATAGATTAGCCTGATTGTTTCAGGTGCTTCTAATAGTGTTTAAGTATCATAATAAAATTAAATGGCAAAATTACACCTCAGAGGAATGTGAAATTGTATAGCTTCTGGCATTTTGTCTTTGATCAAATCTTATTTTTTTTTAAAAGCTGGCATCCAGGGAATAAATAATATCAGTCATACAGAGCACCTGTGTGGAAAGGTATAGATTGTAGAAGTGTCCTAGTTTTGAAAGGGCTTTACTGGTAACCAAGCGAGCTCAGTGTAGAGAAGGTATATCTGAAATTTACTTGTTAAACTGTATACTATATATCTAGAAATCAAATAAAATTTCAGGAAATGATCAAAAATTATAGAATCAGGGCTGAAAGAAACTTCATTCAATAGATACTTGAATGCGCTTTCCCCACTTTCTTAGACACTGGGATACAGAGGTAAATAAAGACAGAATTGTGGAATTCATGAGACTTATTATCTAATCATCCTCTCTAATCCCCATCTCACCTAATTTTATATTTTATAATGAAACTAAAGCTTGAGAGAACCAGTATCTTGTTTAAAGTCGTTACCGATAGAATGAAACTAGAATGCAAGTTTTCTATATGTGAGATAAAAGCAAAATTAATTATTCATTTACTCTAAAGTTTTGAGTATTCACTAATGTGTTTATTCCTGTATCAGTGTAAAATAAAACAGCTACATCTATTAATATAGAGCTTAATGGGAATATATATATATATTTTTTTGAAAATCAGAATTTTTCCACCATTATACTGTTTACAGTCCTTTGTCTCATGCAAGGTTTAGGGGCTCTCATTTATTCATTCTTTAATGCAACTAAGCTCAATGAGTTTATTGTTTTTCTGACTCCCAGAATAAGTTTTATTGAAGAAGGGAGACTTTTGAATGCAGAATTAGGAAGTTACGGATTCTCGGTGAGAGGTGTACTTACTTACTTCAAAATTTGTGTAGGGCCTAAACTTTTGCCCTGTGAGCAAAGAGAGAACTTTTTTTTCCTTTCCTGGGATTGGATACTGTTATCAAGAACCAGACTGATACATAAAATTAGCCATGTTATGGGCTAACGAGATGTTTGCATACTAGCCTCCTTTTTAATTTTAGCTAACCAAATTGAGTGTATATATTACTCATCCTACAGGGAATCAATCATATCTAAAGCAGAGCAGAGCACACATTTATTCTTTAAAATGTCTTCTCAAACTGATTATGGTTATATTTGATTTTTTTTCTTAGTGCTTGCTTGCTTAAGAGAATTCAAACATTCAGCAATCTAGGAAAGAGTGAAAAAGGTTAATTAAGCTGCTACTAAATAATTTAGAATGTTGTAGTTATTTGGTGGCATGGAGGGATTAAGGTTTTTTCGTTAGAATGTCTAGTTGGAAGTGCTCATACAATGGAGAAAGTTAATTACATTTTCAGTGTAGGTTATCTTGACCTTAGTCTTCCTTGCTGTGTCTGTTCTAGAGTACCTTCTGTCATTCTGTAGGGGTCAATTAGTTCTTAGCTCAGCTGTTTTAGTTTCTCTACAGAAGTTAAGTTTAACCATGTTTATAATCTGTGAACATCAAGCTCCGTTTTTTTATCCAGGAGCTAGCGCATTAAATTCTCTGCCAGTGATTTAAAACACATTGAATTATGTATCTTCAAATAGAAAATATTTATTTTCTCTGACTTAGATATTGGCATTTAAAAATAAAGAGACCTTAGAAATAGTGGTTTTTATGTATTAGTAGTGATTATTCTACTTCAGATATAACCCACTTTAAAACACTAAAAATTAGTGTTATGTTGCAGTGGAGTTATGTCTGTATACATAACACTAATTTTTAGTCACCCAGACATAATTATTTAATAGAAATTTTACATGACATGCAAGCCTTCAGATGGAAATGTAAAAGAACCAGACTTGAGTATTTTGTGAGGTTTGATGAAACTTGGGTGGTTATGGAGGACTATGATAGGTCAGAGCGTATGAGGTACGTGTAATAAAGTGGGGTGACTGTCCTGCCTAGCAATCCTGTTTGTTAGGATTCTTTTCGGGGCCCCTCTGTTTTTGGAAATGAAGATGCTCTTTTCTTGCCAGTGTAATGAAGGCACCAGTCACATGAGAATTTTATGACTTGTTTTGGGGGAAAAGGATTGGGGAAGGTCAGATTGACCTGAAGTTGTGCAAACTTGGGGAATGTAATGATTTGTGAATCCTCATCCATGTGCTTATAATTTTAAGACATGACTCAGACACAGTGTATAACGGGGTTTATTTAC
Organism: Talpa occidentalis; assembly: GCF_014898055.3. Classification (NCBI taxonomy): domain Eukaryota; kingdom Metazoa; phylum Chordata; class Mammalia; order Eulipotyphla; family Talpidae; genus Talpa; species Talpa occidentalis. Next base: position 76,532,451 of record NW_023601653.1, read on the forward strand.
AAGGGAGAAATTGGGAAAGATTTTTAAAAAGGTGTTTCTGAGGCCACAAATGGCTGTCTGTCCTACCCCAGATAGTATTTACAGTGTCCAGTAGTCCAAACCAAAAGGTGCTTGTGAAAGATGGTGTCCCTCTGATGGGAGTTTGGAGCTGGTAGCACCGATAAGCGGTTGACCAGGATCCAGCGCACAGTGGCAGCTGGAGATAATCACAGGTGGTGCTGCTGAGGGAGCAGCAGCCAGCAGCAGTGATCCGGAGGCTAAGCTGGGCAGTGTTGGAGATGACAACAGCTACTGTAGACATCTCTGGAGGTGGTGTTGGTTCAGGCCTGTGACTTGGCTCAGGAGGCAGTGTTGGAGGATCAGGCAGCCCTAGTCTGTTCTTAGAGGCAGGATTGGTTCTGCTGCAGGCCAGAGATTAGAAGTGAAGGTTATCCCGGAAGAGAGTGTTTGACGAAACCCAATTGGCTCATTTTCAAAACTGGCACAGGTTTCAAAACCCAAACCACAGGGCCTCCCTGGTGGTGCAGCAGATTGAGCACAACACTGTGAAGCTGTCCGCAGCCTCTGCAGGGCCAGTTTGATTCCTGGCCAGCCAGGAGATACCCATACGGTGTGGCAGACCTCTCCTGTCTCGCCCACTGCTCCCCTCAGCAGTGTTTTCAGTCGGTCGGCCTTCTGCTCCCTGCTCTGTCTCAGGTGAATCCTCTCACCCTCCTGCGCCTCTGGCCTGTACCCCAGTTCTTGTATAAATAAATAAATCTTTAAAAAAACAAACAAACAAACAAAGACCCAAACCACACCAATGCCTGAATACCCAACCTGCACCAAAATTGTCCATCTCATGTTGGATGGTAGGCACAGGGGGCGCAGAAGAGCCATGCATGCTTCACTGCACCACCAAACCAGGAGACACACAACTCCTCTTAGACTTCTAGCTCCTCCCATTTTTTCAGGGTCCTTCAGCATACAATATTCAATATGCTAAGGTGTCATGTTTTGGGATAGCATGTCCTAAACCCCATCAGCTATGTTTAAGGCTTTTGTGGGACATCACCTTTAAGATTTTTACAAGGGGGCCTCCCCTGGTGCGCAGTGGTTGAGCGCTGGGCTGCGAAGCTGCCTGCAGCCTCTGCAGCGCTGGTTTGATCCCCATCCGCTCCAGCGAGGGTCCCACATGGCATGCAGACCTCTCCTGTCACACCTGCTGTTCCCCTCAGCAGTGTATTTCGTCAGTCTGCCTGTTCTGTTCCCCGCTCTGGCTCTGGTGAATTCTCTCACCCTCCTGCGCTTGTGACTGTACCCAGTGCTTGTATAAATAAATAAATAAATCTTTAAAAAAAATATTTTTACAAGGCCTTTTGTTTGAAAGGATGTATGAAGCAACATCTTAAATCTCTTTGGATTCTAAAGTTGGAGTAGGGAAGCTACTGCCATTGAACTAAAATTCATTTTTACGTTTTTTAAAGGGTTATAAAAAAATAATAAAGGATCTTTAACAGAGACTTTATATGGCCCTCAAAGCCCAAAATGCTTATCTGACCCTTAACAGAAAAAGTTTGCCATCCTTTGCTCAGTACAGAGATTTAATCTTTAGATCTTGTTTCTGTGACACTGCCTTGGATTTGGTGTTTGCTCAGAGGGCAGTTCTTAATTGGAGAAACACTTATTATATGTAGTGGCTTGGAATTAGAAACCATTTTAATTTTGGACCTAGTAGGTCCCGGTTCCCTTATAGTTCTTTCTGTTTGAAAATTACATAATTCCTTCTTTTTCTCATCTCTCTCTGTACACACCTAAAACCAGTTGACTCTTTTTGACATTATGCTTAGAAGTCTCCTTACTCATTAGTTATATTTTCTTTTTTCCATATTACTGCAGACAAAAGCTTTGCTAAACTTTCTTTTTTTTCTTTTTTTTTTTTGTGAGACCCTTGCTGGCAGCCAGGGAACGAACCGGCGCTGCAGAGGCTGCGGGCAGCCTTGCAGCCCAGTGCTCAACCGCTGCGCCACGAGGCTCTGCTAAACTTTCTACGGTTGCCTAATTGCATTCTTCTTTTCTTCAGCTTCCAGTAATACTTTCTTCACTTGCTTTTAAGTCAAGGGTCAACAACCTTTTCCCCACATGGGTCAGGTAATATTTTAGGCATACCAACTCAACTGCTGTTGTGAAAAAGCAACTGTAGAGAGACAGTTTGTGAACAAATGGGCATGACCATATTCCAGTAAAATTTTGTTTACTAGACAGATGACAGGTTAATTTTTGACAGTATATTGTAGTTTGCCCACCCCTGTAGTTTGCCCACCTCAGTTTCCTTGAGGCTTTACTTAACAGTTCCTTGAGACCCTCATACTGTCAAGGTTCTTGCTTCCTCCTGCTACCTAGTGACCTTTAATGGCCAAACATGTTACTTTTTTGTTAGGATAGCAGTGCACTCCCTATACCAAAATCTGTTTTGGTTATTGGTTGTGGTGTAGCACACCGTGCCAAACTTAGTGATCTAAAACAAAATTCCTTAATATCTTTTATGGTTCTGATATTTGAGCTTGGTTAGGCAGTTCTTTCTCATGGTTTCTGATCTGGATGTATTCAGATGCTATCTGAGCTGGCGTCATTTAAAAGGCTTCCTTAACTAAGTCTCTTATGCAGGAGGAGGCAGAGGATAGCTGGGCCTGGAGTCATTACCAAAGATTCCTCATTCACATCTGGTGACTTGGCTGGATAAAAGTCAGATAGCTGGCACCCCTTAGACATCTCTCTAACCCTATGAGACCTCCCTCTCTTTAAGGTAGTTGGATATCCTTACTTGGTGATTCAGAATTGCAAAGATGTTTGACCCAGGAGATTGGCCGAAGGAAGTTTTGCTCTTGTATGACCTAACTTTGGAGAAGTTGGGGAAGTATTACAATAATAACATTATTGTATCTTCATTTTATAAAAATATTACAAATAAAAGTATTTTTTGCTCACTGTCGCTTCTTCATTTGCTTCATGGGGAGAAAAATTTGATGGGGATAGAATCAAAGAATTTGCAGACATGTTTTAAAACACAAAATGCCCCACACATGCCTCTATCCCCAAATTTTGGAAGCTAGAATATAGTGGTTAGTTTTTCCTTTCATGGAGGGTGGAGGTAGGAGATGGTCTTTCTTCACTTAATGTTCAAGAATGAATTTATCAAGATCTTTGACAGGTGGATTTGTTAAAATACTTCTTCAGTAAAGACAGGACCTGGGAACTTTGGACTTGGATTCTTTTTCTTCTCCTTTAGGATGGTGTTTCCATCCTAAAAGAGACAATAGAACCATTTCAAACTATTAAAAATTCTACCATTTAGATATTTATTTGAATTTATAAGTAACATTTTTACAATAAAGGGTATAGTGCCTGTTTGTCATTTATACTTTAAAGTTAATTAGTTTAGCTAGTTTTTTTAATGCCCATATGTTACTTCTAAGGCAAACTTTGAAAAGAATGTAGATGATAGTAATAAATTTAAATTTGGGAATGCTGGAACAGGTGGTAAAGTCTAGTGATTAGATACTTGGAATAGCATTAGAGCATGGTCTCTAAAACTACTGCCTGCCCCCATCTGAAAATACCATGTTTACCTTATATAGTAAGTTCACTCTGGAGGTAAGATATTCAGAAAAGGTGGGCTATTTCATGATACATGTTTATAGAAGCTATTAAGTTTTTTTCTTTCTAAATGAAAATGAGGTGACTATATTATGCTTTGTTTATGGTCAAGCAGGAGGTGGTAATTGCATTTTTGTGTTCTTTCCATTTTGTTTTTCATCCTGATTTCTTTCTTTACTTTTTCTCTGGTTTTGTGTATCATGTGAGATTCACCTAAATTCTCTGATCTAAAAAAAAAGATAGCTTGTGAATAAGATGTTGTTACAGAGATAACTGCCTGCTGTATTGCTCTTTCCGCTTCTGAGAAGAAGGAATGCCTGTATTGAATTATTTACCTGTTTCATTTTTCTTGGTATCCAGTTCTGTACCTTGTTGAGTTGGGAGTGAGGAAGAAGTCTGTTAGCTTTGATTTTATTATTATTATTATTATTTTTTTATAGAGGCATGCTTATTTATTTATTTGTTTGTTTGTTTGTTTATACATGCACTGGGTACAGTCAGAAGCGCGGGAGGGTGAGAGAATTCACCAGAGCCAGAGCGGGGAGCAGAGCAGGCAGAAGAACCGAAGCACACTGCTGAGGGGAGCAGTGGGTGGCAGGAGAGGTCTGCGCGCCATGCGGGACCCTCCTCCGGTGGCCGGGGAGCAGCCGGGGATCGAACCGGCGCCGCAGAGGCCGCGGGCAGCTTCGCAACCCAGTGCTCAACTGCTGCGCCACCGGGGAGGCCCTATTATTATTATTTTTTTAAAGATATATTTATTTATCCATACAAGAACTGGGGCACAGGCCAGATTTGCGGGAGGGTGAGAGGATTCACCAGAGACAGAGGCAGGCTGATGAAATACACTGCTGAGGGGAGCAGCGGGCGCAACAGGAGAGGTCTGCTGCGCCATGTGGGACCCTTGCCGGCCGGCCAGGATAGAACCGGCACTGCAGAGGCTGTGGACAGCTTCACAGCGCTGCGCTCAAATGTGTGTGCCGCCAGGGGAGGCCGTAACTTTGATTTTAAATGATTAAGTTGTGGGTTTTTTTTTAAATTTTTTAAATTTTTATTTATTTTTTTAATTTTTTAAAAAAGATTTATTTATTTTATACACGCACTGGATACAATCAGAAGCGCAGGAGGGTGAGAGAATTCACCAGAGCGGGGAGCAGAGCAGGCAGAAGGACCGAGGTACACTGCTGAGGGGAGCAGCGGGCGGCAGGAGAGGTCTGCGCGCCATGTGGGACCCTCCGACCTGTGGCCTGGGAGCAGCCGGGGATCGAACCGGCACTGCGGAGGCTGACGGGCAGCTTCGCAACCCAGTGCTCAACCGCTGTGCCCCCGCAGGGGGAGGCTCTGACTAAATGTTTAGTTTGTATATTTGATTTCTGGTTTCAGCTTCATTAAGGTATATGCATATTTTTGAATCAAGTTAGTTAAAAAATATAAATCATTCCTTGCTTTCAGCTGACATACACCAAAGAAGATAACTATATAAAAACAACAGATATATTTAATATTTTTGTGATTTCTATAGATGCTGACTGGAAAATCAGCATTTGGATCAGAAAAGCATTTGTCAAATGTAGATTTTTAGTTCGCTATGAAAATGTACCATTTTTATTGGGACTGTAATTAACAAAAGTAGTTTAGACAAAAGATACTAACCATTTCTGAAATGAAGTTTCTGTACATTATTTACACAATGCATCAGGAGGAAAAAGCAGCTGGAAATCTATTTCATATATTTTTTTTGGCGAGTTTTGATACCTTTCACGAACTATCAGCTTCTACAATGGCTATGCTTCTTAGAGTCTTTTTTTTTTTTAAGATTTATTTATTTTTATACAAGAGCTGGGGTACAGGCCAGAGGCGCGGGAGGGTGAGAGGATTCACCAGAGAAAGAGTGGGGAACAGAACAGGCAGACAACCGAAATACACTGCTGAGGGAAGCAGCGGGCAAGACAGGAGCTGTTTGCCGCGCCATGTGGGAATCTCCCTGGCCGGCTGGGAATTGAACCCGTGCTGCTGCAGAGGCTACATACAACTTCACTGCGCTGCGCTCAACCCCCTGTGCCTCCGGGGAGGCCCTTCTTAGAGTCTTAAAATTTTGCAACTGGGAACAGACAAGGCATCTGTTTTAGATGTCTGTCCTTAAATAGATACATGAAAGCAAAGTTATGTTTCCTTTTCTTGAGCTTTTGTATTAACATTCTAAATTTCTGTGATATCTACTATATGTTTATGAAATTCATTGTTAAGGGATTTAAAATATAGGCAAAATCATGATCTTCATGCAAAGTTAAGTTTTTCTTTGGTACATGTAATATTTTAATTGACATTAGAATACTTCCTCAGGTTAGTGTTGAATTTGGACTTTGGCGGATACTTAAACTGTTGCTTCAAATGGTTAAGTACAGTCTTGTATGACTACTCAGTGCTTAATATTTTGTAGATATTCCATTAGTAATAATTTTCAGGGAGGTAAAACTGTCATGTCCCATTTTAGTCCTTAAATAAAGTACATATTAATTTGTTATGACTTTGACAACTTTCCATTGTTAAATATTTTCTACCTGTGAAGCTGAACTCAGGGAGGAAACATGGGGTTGGCATTATCTACTCCAGAGTCATAAAATTCTCTGATTTTAACTGAATCTTCGCCACTTTATGATCTTTAAGTTATTTTCTATTTTTGTAAATGTTAGTCTTCTCTGTGGTATGTTTGATCTTTCTTCTCTCCCTTTTTTTTTTTTTTAAGATTTATTTATTTATACAAGCACTGGGGTACAGTCCAGAGGCGCAGGAGGGTGAGAGAATCCACCAGAGACAGAGCAGAGAGTAGAACGGGCAAAAGGCCTGAAATACACTGCTGAGGGGAGCAGCGGGCAAGACAGGAGAGGTCTGCTGGGCCATGTGGGACTCTCCCTGGCCGGCCGGGAATCGAACCGGCCCCGCAGAGGCTGAGGACAGGACTCACAGCGCTGCGTTCAACCCGCTGCACCACTGGGGAGGCCCTGATCTTTCTTCTCTTTAAATAAGTATTCCCTGTTTTCGGGGAAAACTGCTTTTGCTTGACTTTGTTAAAATTTAGCTAATACTCTCTTTCATTCCTTTATTGTCAGATCATTTTTTCCTTCTTGCATAAACTCAAGAATAGAGTTGATCTTAATTGTCTTGTTTTGTTTTTTGCCTAATAGCTGTCTGCATTCCCCTGAGCTGCTTGCATGCTGCGCTTTGGGGAAATGGAAGGAATGGAGGGAGGGAGAGGAGAGGGAAAAGGAGAAAGGGAGAATGGGTGTGTGTGTGTACGAAAGAGAGAAATAAATGAAATGATCAGTGTTGTTTAAAATCATTCCTGAAGAAATTATACAGCTAAGGATAATTTGGCTTGATTGGGTTAGGGTTACAGTCACCTTCATAAGGAGGGTACAGACAACTCCTAACCACCCAGCTAGCAGTGAAACAGAGAGATAAACAGGTATTCCTGCTCTGCTCCTTTTGAGCCCTGTCTACTCCCACACTTACAGCTGCCACTGATGACTAATGTTTAGCAATTTTTAGGATCCTGTTCTTTTAATAGTAGTAAAGAGGAGTTGTGGTATCACATGGTTTCTGATTTTTTATTTAGAATGTATTTAATTTCCAGAAATTCTACTCTGCTCCAATTTCCAGTACCAATTTGAGGTTTTATTTTTAAAAAAAACACTGGATTTTATAAATGAAAGTTTCATTTTCCAAAATAAAATTTATAATCATCATGCTTTATAATTATGGGAGAATTTTTAGATTAAAGTGGCACATGGATTAGAAAGTCAGTGCTAATGAATAAAGACATTTGTTGAGAAAATGGATTGTGGAAAGGTTTCACATTCACCTTTTGACCTAAAGAACTCATCTTCTTTTGTTCCTAATTATTATTTTAGATTATATCAATGCAATTATTTGAGTCTCTTTCCTTTTTCATATTCCTTTACAAAGCTGATGAATTTATTAGGAAAATGATGGTCCTGTGGAATAAGAACTTGTGGTTACTTTCTTTTTTCTTTTTTTCCTTTCTTTTTGCATAGAAGAGGTGGGGTACGGCCAGAGGTATAGGGTGGGGTTAGTGGTGAGAGGACTCACCAGAGAATTCTGTGGGGAGCAGAACAGGCAGATCTACTGAAATACACTGCTGAGGGGAGCAGTGGGCAAGACAGGAGAGGTCTGCTGTGCCCTATGTGGGTCAGCTCCCTGCCATTGCAGTGATAGTGCTGAGACTTAACCCGTAGGCCACCATGGAGGCCCTATGGTTACTTTCTTACAACCAACAGTCATTAAAAATCAGAAAAGTTTTTATTAGGAAGTCCAGAAAAGAAAAGTTTTTATTAGCAAGTCCCCATTTTCTTTCTTTCTTGCTTTTTTTTGGGGGGGAGGGGGTTCTTTTTCTGCAGGACCTGAGAGTTAGCTTTGTAGTCTCTTGTTGACATATTTCTTGAACTTGTTGATTGGGTTTCTAAGTTAGAATAAATATTTAGATTTAACTAAAGGATTATCAACACTTATTTTTCTGGGGAGGGGTATTTAAAAAAAAATGAAACTTTTCTGAACAGAGAAAATGTTTACAGGTCCAGTGTCAAAATATGAAAAGGTAGACAGAAAAGTTTCTCAGTAGTTTCTGTTCCTCAGTAGATTGATAGTTGCTAGTTCTTGTTTATGCTTTCAGATGTACAGTATGTATGTATATACAAGCCAGTATAAATATATTTTCCCCATTATGTTCATTTAATAATGTCATACTGCATTAATTTGTAAGGAACTTCCTCTTAAAAACATCATAATTTATCAAACCAGTATCCTATTAATCAACAGTTAGATTGCTCCCAGTCTTTTGGTGTTGCCAGTGAAGAGTTTAACCCTTTGGTAAACCTGAATTCTGTTCTTTTTTCTAAATTTATTCTCATAAAATGTTTTCTATCGTTTATCCAGTGATAAATGATAGGCATTTCTATAGACTGGCTGAAATTCCCAGTTTGACTCAGTGCTATGGAAGATGGTAAGCCCAGAGTTTCAGCCTGACTTTCCTGACTTTCCATAGTGATTTGTAGAGGTTCTTACTCTTGACAGATTTTTTTGTTTTTTAATTTTCCCCAAACTATCTACATTCCTTCATTCTTTTCCTACCACACTGGAAAATATTTCATTTTGGGGCTGTCATTTGTAAAATGTTTTTCCTCTTAGATCTCCAGGAATAAGAATTCTGTAATCCTCATTATGTTTTCTTTACTCAGATATCTTGGGCATAAATTTTCAAATGTTTAGTCATATAGAAAAAATAGCATTTGTATCTGTAAAGATACAATTTATTGATGCTTCCTGCAATACCAGCACTAATCCGAAATTTGTTGTTTCTCTTTATTAAAATTCCTTTGTGTTCTCCCTGTTAATACTAATGCCTCACTCTTACCCCCAAGTTTCTCAAAGTTGTATTTGAGTTGGGAAACTTGAGGCTAGATACAGGTTATTGTAGAGGAAGAGAAAGGGCCCTAGATTTGAACACGTAAGAAAGATTGCTCAGGGAGTAATAGGAGGCAATATTTTAGTTTGTGAATCAGAAATGGGAATAAGATATTTGACATAGATACAGAAGAAAACATGCTTTCTGAATTAAGAAGATGGTTTAATTCTAAGATTAAAGTTTCTTAAGAAGCAAAATACTGCTATCGCTACAGTCTTTTTAGAATACTTTTAATAACTTTTCATGTAGGAAAAATTACAAGATCAAACTTGGTGGATATCTCTTAGAAAATTTGTACAGATGGCTGTTACTATAACAGTGAATGTATGTGTATTTTTTTCCTCTAGAATCTCTGGAAAAAGAGACGTGAATATCTGCAATGCTATTTCCTGACAAGAAGTTGATACAAGAGAAGGAAAGATCAGCAACTAGTGAGCAGAATTTTGAATAACCAGGATTTTGTATTTATCACCTCAAATACAGACTTCTGTTGTCTACTTTAAATCAGAGATAACTGCTTTCAGAACCCAGACAAGGCGAAAGGATACTTTTCTTCTGACATTTTTGAGATCAAAGAAATTGCAATGTCTAGGAAACAAAACCAGAAGGGTAAGATTACATGTAGGCATAAGTTGTGGGTAATGATCACATTTACATACACACATACCACACACATACTTCAAAGAAATTCTCAGCATTGTATTTTCCCTCACCCAGTGTACTATTATTGATAGATGTAACATATCATTTTTTTTTTAAATAATAAATTTTATTTTTATATTCCCCCATACAATTGCAAACGCCCCATTCTGACCCCAATCCTTCCCCTCCCGCCCCCCGCCCCCCAAAAAGTGTCTCTGGTTCATAGTTTTTTGTTGATTTTGATTTTCACTTTCTTATATTCATTTTCCTGGTCCCTTATTTAAGTTTTCTAGATTCCTGCTATGAGTGAGACCATCCGGTATTTTTCTTTTTCTTTTTGGCTTATTTCGCTGAGCATGATCCCTTCCAGCGCCATCCATGTTGCTCTGGGTACAGTCAGAGGCGCACCATGTGGGACCCTCCTCCGGTGGCCGGGGAGCAGCCGGGGATCGAACCGGCGCCGCAGAGGCCGCGGGCAGCTTCGCAACCCAGCGCTCAACCGCTGCGCCACCGGGGAGGCCCTGTAACATATCATTTTTGATTGCAGTTAATTTCAGAGATGTATAGAATATTTACAATTTTATCTGTTCTCTAGCTAATATTTGTGGATATTAGATTATAACTTTATGGGTTACTAATTTTAGAGTTAATTCATATAATGATTGCTTTACTGTGATAAACTTATTAATTGGAATATACTTTCAGGAAAACAAAATGCATCTTGAAAATGAACTTTTAGGAGAGTGAAGGTATTTTGAGGAGAGGTAGGAGATAATTAGCTGCAGGATATGAGTTGATGTTTCATTGAAGACAGGAAGTGAAGCAAGAGTAAAATACTTCCAGGTTTTTTTTTTTTTTTTTGCTTTTATTTTTTTATTTTTTTTTAAATAATAAATTTTATTTTTATATTCCCCATACAATTGCAGCCCCCCCATTCTGACCCCAATCCCTCCCCACCCGCCCCCGCCCCCCTAAAAGTGTCTCTGGTTCATAGTTTTTTGTTGATTTTGATTTTCACTTTCTTATAGTTATTCATTTTCCTGGTCCCTTATTTAAGTTTTCTAGATTCCTGCTATGAGTGAGACCATCCGGTATTTTTCTTTTTCTTTTTGGCTTATTTCGCTGAGCATGATCCCTTCCAGCGCCATCCATGTTGCTGCAAATTGCATGTGTTTATCTTTTTTGAATGCTGAGTAATATTCCATGGTGTATATGTACCACATCTTCTTGATCCAGTCATCTATTTTTGGGCATTTGGGTTGATTCCAAAGCTTAGCTATTGTAAACAGTGCTGCTATAAACATAGGGGTGCAGGTGTTCTTTGGAATTGATGTTTCTGTGTCCTTTGGGTAAAAGCTAGGAGTGGAATTGCTGGATCCTATGGAAGCTCTATGTTTAGTAGGTCCAGAAATCTCCACACAGCTCTCCACAGTGGTTGGACCAGTTTGCACTCCCACCAACAGTGCAGAAGAGTTCCTTTTTCTCCACACCCTCGCCAACATTTGTTGTTGCTAGTTTTTTTAATATGTGCCATTCTCACTGGTGAAAATACTTCCAGTTTTTAATTCCTCCTTTAACTTTCCTTCTGGGACTATTAATTTAGCGTCTTGTCTAAGGTAAAATGATAAGGTCCATAGAGTGAAGAAATATCAAAAATAGTTATAAGAGGGTAAGGACAACAATGACAGTAAAATTAGTTTTTCACCTTTCTTAAAATAGCTACAAAAGTTGTACAAAAATGAAAAATGATGTAAAAAATATATAAAATTAAAGAAAAATATAACGCAATGCTGGAAAAGCCTAAAAAATAGCTACAAAAGTTTAAAGATTTATTTTTTTATTTATGCATACAAGAACTGGGATCTAGGTGAGAGGTGAGGGGTGTGTGTGAGAGGATTCACCAGAGACAGAGTGGGGAACAGAACATGCAGATCTACTGAAATACACTGCTGAGGGGAACAGTAGGTGAGAAGGGAGAGGTCAGCTCAGCAACCTGACTGGGGATCAAACTCAGGCTGCAGTGGCTGGTGATAGCTTCGTAGCGCTGAGACTTTAATCCCTGCACCACCAGGGAGGCCCAAATAGCTATATAAGTTTAAAGGGACAGATTTACCAGTAGTATCAGAACTATTACTTGTAATTAGAATATATTTATTAAAAAAATGACCCTAGCTATCTTAACTTTTTTTCCTCATACAATTTACTTTTCAACTTATAGATTAATGTCTCACGTTTTAACTATGAAGGAAATACTTTGAACTTAATTTTGGCTTGACAGTTCAAAAATCCCATTATATGAAAATAATATACCAGAGTTGCTTTTGGTTTTGAAAGCTACAGTTTAGTTGTATAGTAAATCTCTAAATAAAACCTGATTTCTGAGAAATGGCTAGATGACTAAAGGAGGTAATCTATTGTGTGGAGTGAGATTTATGAACTGAAAAGCTTTCGTAGGCCAAGTTTGCTTTTTCTTAGTCATAATTCACTTTGCCTTTTCCCCAGTTATGGTTGAAATACTGAATATGTTTTGCCTCCTGCAGATGTTCCAGACTCTAAAATAAAATAATTTCATCTGAAAACCTTAGCATTTAACTCTTCCTAACTTCAGATTGCTTAAACTTTTTTTTTTTTGTGGGACCCTTGCTGGCGGCCGGGGAACGAACCGGCGCTGCAGAAAGAACCAGCGCTGCAGAGGCTGTGGGCAGCCTCGCAGCCCAGTGCTCAACTGCTGCACCACCAGGGGAGGCCCCCTGCTTAAACTTTTTTAAAACTGTAGTCTGTTCATTTCATGTCTGTATTTTGCAGGACTATAGAAATGTAATTGGTACTTAATTAGTATAAAATTAATTTAAATTTTAGACCACATCATAGGAGTTAAGTGCTAACAAATTTTGATTGACCTTAGTCTGAATTTATACTTAGTTGGAAACCAAAGAAGGCTAGTATGTTGTTAGACGTTTCTGTAACAAATGCATGATATTTGAACTAAGAAAAAGACAAAAATACTGAAAGAATTCTTTCTTATTTATATATTTAAATTTTTATTTTGGGGGCCTCCCCGGTGGCGCAGCGGTAGAGCGCTGGGTTGCGAAGCTGCCCGCAGCCTCTGCGGCGCCGGTTCGATTCCCGGCTGCTCCCCGGCCACCGGAGGAGGGTCCCACATGGTGCGCAGACCTCTCCTGCCACCCGCTGCTCCCCTCAGCAGTGTACTTCGGTCCTTCTGCCTGTTCTGCTCCCCGCTCTGGCTCTGGTGAATTCTCTCACCCTCCCGCGCTTCTGACTGTACCCAGTGCATGTATAAACAAAACAAATGAACAAACAAATAAATAAATAAATAAAACATGCCTCTATAAAAAAAAAAATAAATAAAAAAATAAAATAAAAAAAAAAATAAAATAAAAATATAAATTTTTATTTTGGGGTTTTATTAGTCCAAAGAAGTATGCTGACTTTATCAATTTAGTTAAGCTACATTAAGTAAACATTAATACATGTGAGATATTAAACTATAGCGCCATGGTAGTTTTTATCCTGTAGTGACAACTCATTTACAAAGTGCTATTTTGAGTTTTTATTCCTTAATGGATGATGTTTTCATATTTCTTTTGTCAGTAATACTTAGAGATTTCTTATTTAAGGTAATATTTAGTAGAGTTACATATGAATGGCTTAAATTAAGGTCAATTTCAGTTGCAACTATTGATTGTTCTGAGCTTTTTAGCCAACGCTGCCGGAAGTCATTCAGATCAGTGCTTCTCAGTATGATCCATGGCTGCTGCCTGTCTATGAGCTGGAGAAATACCTAGAAATGGACCGTATATAGAATTCCTTTTATAGCAAGTTGACAGTGCTCTACCATCCAAGCTCTTTTCAAAATAGCTTTATTGAGATATAACTTAATACCAACAAATTCACCCATTACAAATGTATAATTTATTTTCAGTAAAATTATGCAGTTGTATAACCATCACAACAATCCCGTTTTAGAACACTTTCCTCCCCCTAACCAGTTCTCTCTCACCTGTTTACAATCAATCCTAGCTCCCAACCCTAGTCTCTGGTAAGACTGATCTACATTCTGTCTCTCTTGTTTTGCCTTTCCTAGAAATTTTATATAGACTGACTAAGGCAGTATTTTTTTGTCTGCTTTCTTTCACTTTGTGCGAATGCTTTTCCCCCACTAACAATTCTCTGATAGCAGCTGGGTGTGCTACAATTCAATTCTGATAATTTATGCCTGGCGTTAGCATCAGGTTCCATAACACTGCCTGCCCCATTTCAGAAGCCGGTCGTAAGTATAGTAAATCCTCAACATCATGGATCCTTTCTTGGAAACTTGACTTTCAGTGAAACTGATGATAATGAAATGAAGGCAGGCCCTTGAGTAACACGGCTTCCTTCAGTCTTGGCTGGGATTATTTTGTTCTCATCAATATTATCGCAAAACCACTTTGAACAAAACAGATCTATTAAAAAACTTACTGTGGTGAGTCCCTAAGTTGTACATACTCTTGTTTGCCAATATGTGGGTCTACAGTCCCTTACCAGGTTCAATAATTTGTTATAACTAACATGCACAGAACTCAGGGAAAAAACTTAACTTACATTTATTGGTTTATTACACAATAAAAGATACAGCTGAACAGCCAGATGAAGATATATATAAGGTGAGGTCTAAAGGGTCCCTAGTAGCACAGTAACTTCTGTCACAATGAAATGGGGTATGCCACCCTTCCAGCACATGAATATGAGCACTAACCCAAGAAGTCTCTGAACCCCATACTTTAAAAGTATTTTTATGGAGGCTTTATCACATAGGTATGATTGAGTATTAACACTGTCTAGCTCTAATCCCCTTCTCAGAGGATAGGGCTTGGGGCTCAGAGTTCCAAGCTTCAATCATGATTTTTCTAAGAACAAGCCCCCATCCTAAAGCTGTCCAGGAGACAACCAAATTGCTTCCACCAAGAAACAAAAGACATTCTTTTCACAAAGAATAAAAGCACTTTTTTTTTTTTTAAATAATAAATTTTATTTTTATATTCCCCCATACAATTGCAAACGCCCCATTCTGACCCCAATCCTTCCCCTCCCGCCCCCCACCCCCCAAAAAGTGTCTCTGGTTCATAGTTTTTTGTTGATTTTGATTTTCACTTTCTTATATTCATTTTCCTGGTCTCTTATTTAAGTTTTCTAGATTCCTGCTATGAGTGAGACCATCCGGTAGAATAAAAGCACTTTTTATCACTTAGAAAATTTCAAAGGTTTAGGCAGTCTAGCCAGATACAGGGGATGAAGACGAAAAAATATATATTATATTACAATGTCACAGGTTGTATCACATTTTGACTGCCCTTTCATGTGGTTGTTAGCTTTTTGTGTATCTTTCTTGATGAAATATCTATTCAGATTCTTTACTCATTTTTTGTTTGGGCTACATTAAAAAAAATTTTTTTTTTAAAGGTTTATTTATTTATTTATACAAGCACTGGGTACAGTCAGAAGCCAGGGAGGGTGAGAGAATTCACCAGAGCCAGAGCGGGGAGCAGAGCAGGCAGAAGGACCGAAGTACACTGCTGAGGGGAGCAGCGGGAGGCAGGAGAGGTCTGCGTGGCATGTGGGACCCTCCTCTGGTGGCCGGGGAGCAGCCAGGGATCGAACCGGCACTGCAGAGGCCGCATGCAGCCTGGCAGCCCAGTGCTCAACCGCCGTGCTACCGGGGAGGCCCCATTAAAAATATTTAATCCCAGTTTTTAAATTGTGATTAATTTAAAAATTATTTTTTCCTTCGAGTATTGGAAATTTTATTTTCTTCAGCTGTGAATATTTTCATTATGAGTATCATTTCTTATTTCGATAACATTGGTTTACAATACTGTTTGTAATTGAGAGGTATAGGAGCACATCTCTTCAGATGTGTTTTTCCACACCACACCCAACACCCAGTTACCCATAATCCTTCACCATAGACCATTGTGCCCCCTCCATACTTTGCTCTTCATCCTTTTCTTCCCTCTCTGGTAGCCTCAATTCTGTAATCATTTATTTGGTTTAGTTTTGTCTGATCCTGTGTTTTGTTTCTCTCTATTCCATGTATGCGTGAAACCAAGAGCATTTGTATTTCACCTTCTAACTTATTTTACTTAGCATCATCCCCTCCAGTTTCGTTCATGTTGCTACAGATGGCAAGAGTTCATCTTTAGTGTTTTTTTTTAATAACTGTAGTGCTATTGTGTACATATACCACATCTTCTTAATCCACTCATCTGTCATTGAACACTTAGTTATTTCTATAACTTGGATATCATAAATAGTGTTTCAGTAAACACAGGAGGGATATATCCTTACAAGTAAGTATTTTTGTATTCTTTCACTAGGTACCTAGGAGTAGGATTTCTGGATCATATAGTGGATCTATTTTTAATATTTTGAGAAACCTCCATACTGTTTTTTTTTCCATGTGGACTGGATCATTCCACATTTCCAGCAACATTTTATGAGGGTTCTGGGCCTCCCTGGTGGCGCAAGGGGTTAAACACGGCACTGTGAAGCAGTCCGCAGCCACTGCAGCATGAGTTCGATCCCTGGTGGCATGAGTTCAATCCCTGGCTGGCCAGGGAGAAAACCACATGGTGAAGCAGACCTCTCCTGTCTAGCCTGCTGCTCCCCTCAGCAGTGTGTTTCAGTCAGTCTGCCTGTTCTGCTCCCCACTCCGTCTCTGGTGAATCCTCTCACGCCCCCCCCCCATTTCTGGCCTGTACCCCAGCTCTTGTATGCATAAATAAATCTCAAAAAAAAAAATTTATGAGGGTTCCTTTTTCTTCATACACCTACACGTTGTTTTTGCTCTTCTCGATATAATTCTCACAGTGTGAGATGATAACTCATTGTGGTTAGCATTTCCCTGATAATAGTGATGATCGTTTTATCATATACTTGTTGGCCATCTGTATGTCTTCCTCAGAGAAGCGTCTAACTTTTCTGCTAACCACTTTCAATATTGTTTCTTTGTCTTAACTCTTGGAAGACCTTTGACTAATATTGGTTGTGAGTTTGGTATATGTTGCTTTTATTTTTTATAATTTTTTTTTAATAGAGGCATGTTTTTATTTATTTGTTTGTTTATTTGTTTGTTTTGTTTATACAAGCACTGGGTACAGTCAGAAGCACGGGAGGGTGAGAGAATTCACCAGAGCCAGAGCAGGGAGCAGAGCAGGCAGAAGGACCCAAGTACACTGCTGAGGGGAGCAGCGGGCGGCAGGAGAGGTCTGCGCGCCATGTGGGACCCTCCACCAGTGGCCGGGGAGCAGCCGGGGATTGAACCGGCGCTGCAGAGGCCGCGGGCAGCTTCGCAACCCAGCGCTCAACCGCTGCGCCACCGGGGAGGCCCATATGTTGCTTTTATAATGTTTAGATAAAGTCCATATTTTACCATTTTGTTGACTGTTTTTTAATATAGATGGATGTTGAATCTTATTGAATGCTTTTTCAGAGTTTGTTGAGATGATTGTGTGGTTTTTATCTTCCTTTTTGTTGATTTGGTGAGTGGCATTAAGTGATAAGCATAAGCTTATGTTGAATCAGCCTTACATTCTTGGGATAAAGCTTGCCTGATTATGATGGATGATTCTTTTGATATGTTGATGTATTCGGTTTGCTTGTTTTTTGTTGAAGATTTTTACATCTATGTTCATCAGAGATATTGGTCTTTATTTAAGGCTTTTTTTGTACTGTTTTTGTTTGGTTTTGGGGTCAGGGTAATGGTTGGATTCATAGAATATATTGGGGAAATTTCCTCCCTCTGATAAATTTGAAGAGTTTGAGTAGGATAGGTATTATATCTTCTTTGAAGGTTATTGGTGAAGCCATCTGGTCTTGGGCTTTTTTTCTTAGAGAGAGTTTTTATTCCTCTTTCAGTTTCAGCACTTGTGATTGGACTGTTTAAGCTGTCTCTTTCACCCTGATTCAATCTTTTAGGTTATATGAGTCTAAAAATTTGTCCATTTCTTCTAGATTGTCCAATTTGTTTGCACAGAGCCTTTTGCAATAGGTCCTTATGATCCTATGTATTTCTGTATTTGTTGTAATTTCGCCGCTTTCATTTTTCATTTCTTTGGGGTTACTCATCTCTTTTCTTTGTAAGCTTAGCTAATGGCTGGTCAATTTTATTTTTTCATGGAACAAGCTCTTGATTCCACCAAACTTTTAGATATCTTTTTGTTTTCTATTTCACTTATTTCTGCTTGAATTTTTACTGTTTCTTTCCTTCTACTGGTTTTTAGATGTTTGTTCTTTTTCTAGTTCCTTCAGCTGCAGAGTTAGATTATTTGATTTTTTTTTCTCTTATGTGGGCCTGTATTGCTATAAATTTCCCACAGAGTTCTGCTTTTAGAGTGTTCCATTTTCGAGCTAGTCTCTTCATTTTCATTAGTCTCTAGATACTTTTTGATCTCTTTGATTTCTTTATTGCCCCAACAGTTGTTCAGATGAATTTTGCTTATTCTCCATATATTTTGGTTTATTCCAGCATCATTTTTGTGGCTAATTCCTAGTTTTGTAGCATTGTGGTCTGTGAAGATTGTTGATACAATGTTTTTTTTTAATGATTTATTTATTTATACAAACACTGGGTACAGTCAGAAGTACAGGAGAGAATTCACCAGAGCCAAAGCAGGGAGCAGAACATGCAGAAGGACTGAAGTACACTGCTGAGGGGAGCAGTGGGCGCGGCAGGAGAGGTCTGCCATGCCATGTGGGACCCTCGCCGGCGGTCGGGAATCGAACCGGCGCTGCAGAGGCTGCAGGAAGCTTCGCAGCCCAGTGCTCAACTGCTGCGCCACCAGGGAGGTCCCCTGAATATTTTCTGAGACATGTTTTATGTCCTCGTATACGATCTATTCTTGAGAATGTTCCATGTGCACTAGAGAAGTACGTGCATTCATTTCTTTTGTGATGGAAAGCTCTATAAATGTCCAGTGAACCCATCTCTTCTAACACTTTATTTAAGGTCTTTATTTCTTGAATTTTATCTGTGGATGATCTATCCCTTCATATTAGTGGTGTGTTGAGGTCTCTGACAATGATTGTATTTTTGTCAACATGTTTTAGGTCTTTCAATAATTGCTTTTTATAACTAGATACTCCTGTATTAGGTACATAAATTTTAGCAGCAGTTACATCTTTTTGGTGTACTGTTCCCTTGATCATAGTGTAGTGTCCATCTTTATCTTTGATTACTTTTTTTGTTGAATGTCTCTTTTATCTGATACGAGAATAGCAGATGCACCTTTTCTCTTTGAATTATTAGCATTTATAACCTTACTCCAGCCTTTTATTTTTAGCTTGTTTTTGTCTTTTGATTTTAAATAGGTCTCTCATAAACAAAGGATGGAGGGCTGAAATTTACACCCACAGTGTTAGTCTGTCTTTTAATCGGTAATACAGACTGTACACTATTGATATGAACTGTTTTCTGCTGTTTCCTTTTCCATTTATTTTTCTCTGCTCTTTCCGGATGACTTTCCTTATTATTTGTATCAGTTTCTTTGTTTCTTGGTCTGTGCATCTCTGTTCTGAATTTTTGGTTAGCAGTTATCATAGGGGTTTTACTTTAATTCGTGTGGTCTTAAGTCCTTTATGAGCTGGTGTCTGCTTTCTGACATTTAACTTTGTAAGTTCTGGCCATTTATTCCTCCCCTTTAGTGTTTTGTTCTTTTTTTTTTTTTTTTAAAGAATTTTTTTGGTAAAGGTTTATTTTTATGCAAGAACTGGAGTACAGGCCAGAGGCATGGGAGGGTGAGAGGATTCACTAGGAACAGAGTAGGGAGCAGAACAGGCAGACTGACTGAAATACACTGCTGAGGGGAGCAACAGGCACGACAGGAGAGGTCTGCCGCACCATGTGGGTTTCTCCCTGGCCGGCCGGGAATCGAACCGGCGCTGCAGAGGCTGCAGACAGCTTCACAGTGCTGCGCTCAACCCACTGTGCCACCGGGGAGGCCCTAGTGTTTTGTTCTTGACTCATAATAGTCTTTTTTTTTTTTTTTTTTTTTAAAGATTTATTTATTTATTTATACATGCACTGGGTACAGTCAGAAGCGCGGGAGGGTGAGAGAATTCACCAGAGCCAGAGCGGGGAGCAGAGCAGGCAGAAGGACCGAAGTACACTGCTGAGGGGAGCAGCGGGCGGCAGGAGAGGTCTGCGCCATGTGGGACCCTCCTCTGGTGGCCGGGGAGCAGCTGGGGATCGAACCGGCGCCGCAGAGGCTGTGGGCAGCTACGCAACCCAGCACTCAACCGCTGCGCCACAGGGGAGGCCCTCATAATAGTCTTACTCATGCTTCTGGTTTGTATTCCTATTGTCATTTTGCTCAGGAATTTGTGTTTCATTTTTTTCTTTTTTTATAGAAGAACTTTCAACATTTCTTGAAGGACATGTCTGGAGGTGATAAACACCACTAGCTTCTGTTTATCTAGGAAAACATTTATTGCATCTTCATCCTTGAATGATAATTTTGAGGAATAGAGTATTCTTGGCTGGCTGTTCTTGTCTTTTAAGATAGTGAATACTTCCATTCTCTTGTTGCCTGGAAAGTGTCTGGAATAGAGTCTGGGGAGCCTTATAAGTTACTGCATCTATATTGCATAACTTATAAGTTATTTTTTTCCTTGTGTCCTGGAGAATTTTTTATCTTTTATTTTTGATAATTTGTCAATGATGCATCTAGATATATACCTTTTATTTAAAAATTTAGGTATGCTCTCTGCTTCCTGGACATCAATATTTAATTCATTCTTTAGGTTTGGGAAATTCTCAATTATTATTTCTTTGAATAGTGTTTATGCTCCCATTTCTCTTCTCCTTCTGGGATCCCAATTATTCCTAAATTTCCTCTTCTAATTGAGTTTGATATTTCTTGTAGTTTCCCCATCTTCCCTTTGCATTGTTTCCTCTCTCACTGTTTTTAAAAAAGATTTATTTATTTATGCATACAAGAACTGGGGTACAGGCCAGAGGTGCGGGGGTGAGAAGATTCACCAGAGACAGAGTAGGGAACAGAACAGGCAGACTGACTGAAATACACTGCTGAGGGGAGCAGCGTGGAGACAGGAGAGGTCTGCTGCGACATGTGGGTAGCTCCCTGGTCAGGGATCAAATTCATGCTGCAGTGGCTGCGCATAGCTTTATAGGTTGCGTCCTAACCCCTTGCGCCACCAGGGAGGCCCTGTTTCTCTTTTTTAAATGTGTGATGTACATTTGAATCTTCTGTTTCTGAAACTCTTTCTGAAACTTTCTTCTCCCTGTTTAATTCTATTTAAAGAGCTTTCTAAATTCATCTTTTTTCCTGATCTTTTTATATATTCGGTCTGTTTGGTAAAGCATACTCTTTGTTCCTAGATCTTCTTTCTAAGACCTTACACCTCCCTATCTGCCTTTGTTTGACCTTCCAGCATTTTTGTTACTGTTGTTTTGAATTTTTTTTCTGATAGGTCCTTTATTTCTGTATCCTTAATATTTGTTCCAGGACTTCTCTATTTTTCTCATTTTGCTTGTTCATCTTTTGTTCAGATGTTCCTTGTTTTCTAGGCATGTGTGTTGCCTAATTTGCTTGTGTGTGTGTGTGTATTTGAGAGAGAGAGAGAGAGAGAGAGAGAGAGAGAGAGATGTCAGAGAGAGAAAGAGAGAAATAGAGTGGGACACTCTGTAATTAGTTTTGTTTGTTTTGTTTGTTTCTCTTCTTAGTTTACCTTGTGGGGGTAGGTGGGGACTCAGAGATTTCATACTTGATCTCAATTTGATGGGTAAATTTGGTCACGTCAACTTTCATTCCACAGCAAGCCGCATTCTGTGCTTAGGTTGTTGTCTTAACTTCCCAGCCTGCCTCCCTGCAGCTTCTTTCTCCCATGGGTCGTGATCTCTGAAGTTTGAGTCGTCCAGTGGGTGAGCTGGGTTTGAACCACCAAACTCACTCTGCGGGACTGAGCTGTGCCTGTTAAGCAGATGGTGCTGCATCCAACGGTGTAGGTTGGGCATATGTCCCCTTCTCACTGTTGTTACCAACAATGGCTGTTCCCACCCTGCTCCACCCCTACCTTTGCTGATGCTTCTGTGGGGCTGCAAGATCTGTGTGCCATTTGTTTATTTTTGTCATTTATAACTGGTCTTCTATGATCTTGTCTGGAGACATTTTTGGTGATTACTACTTGGGGCCAGGGTGCTACTGGTATCTAGAGGTATTGTTCCAGGATGCCATAAACATTCTACATTGCATGGGACAGCCCTCCCAATAATAAGTTATCTGACCCCAAATGTCCATACTGCTGAAGGTTTAGAAACTCCGATTTATTGATATGATCACGTGGTTTTTTTTTTAAGATTTATTTATTTATACAAGAACTGGGGTACAATCAGAGGCACGGGAGGGTGAGAGGATTCACCAAAGACAGAGTGAGGACCAGAACAGGCAGACAGACTGAAGACACTGCTGAGGGGAGCAGCGGGCGTGACAGGAAAGGTCTGCCGTGCCATGTGGGTTTCTCCCTGGCCGTCCGGGAATGGAACCGGCGCTGCAGAGGCTGTGGACAGTTTCACAGCGCTGCGCTCAACCCACTGCACCACCAGCGAGCCCTGATCATATAGTTTTATATTATTAATATATAGAGTATTATATTAACTAGTTTTCAGATGTTAAACCAGTTCTGCATATCTGATATAAATACTACTTGGATATGGTATATGAAACTTTTTGTGTTACTGGTTGCCATTCAGTATTATTTTGTTACAGGTTTTTTACACCTGTATGGTGGTTATTGATTTGTAGTTTTCCATTCTTTTGGTGTGATTGACTTGTATATTATTTTTCCTGAAAAATGTACCGTGTGTGTATTGAGGTGGAGTAGTCCATATATGTCACATCAAGTTGGGTAGTAATGATGTTCAAGCCTTCCATATCCTTCTTGATTTTCTGTTCTGTCATTTCCTAAGAAAAAAGTATTGAAATATTACACTATAATAGTTAAATTGTTTTTCCTGTCCTGTCTTCAACATATTTTGGAGCTGTTAGTAAATGTATGTACATTTATAATTATAGTATCTTGCTACTATATTGATTTTCTTATCATTACAAAGTGTTCTTTGTCCTTAATATTTCCTGTCTTTAAATTTTTCTAATAATAATAAAGCTGTCCCAACTGCCTTAAAGTTGCTGTTTGCAGAGATTGTCTTTTTTATCCTTTCACTTTCAATTTATTTGTCTTTGAACCATTGTGTGTGTCTTAAATAAACCAAATAGTTGGGTTTTGCTTTTTTATCCAGTCTAACAACTTTGCCTTTGACTATTTAGTACATTCACACTTAATGTAATTATAAGTATGGTTCAATTCATGCCTACCATTTGCAATTTTCTATATGTCTTCTTTTTTCTTCTATAATTCCTTTATCGCCACCTTAAACATATATTTTTAGTAATTTAATTCCTCTGAATTTTTTTAAGGTATCTTTTAAATAGTTATTATTCGTGATTTGCTCTGGAATTGCAGTAAGGATCTTTAACTTATTATAAGCTACTTCAGGTTAATACTGTCTTAACTCTGGAAAATATAGTGACTTATTTCAGTACAGCCTGTTTTCCCCCCCTCTTTTATACTGTTATTTTCACATATATCTTTTTATAATATAACCCCATCAGTGCAGTGTTATAATCATTACTTTAAACAATCCTATCCTTTTTGAAGAAATTTGGAGATGAGAAAAATTAAATATACATATATTTATATTTATATTTACTACACTATTTACCATTTTGAGTACTCTTAGAATTCCTTTCTCTAGACTTGAGTTTCTGTCTGCCTTTATTTCCTTTCAGCTTGAAAGATTTCTTTTTAAGTTTTCTTGTATGGCAGTCTTGAGAGGAATGCATTTTAAAATGTCTTTATTTCACCTGCATTTGTTGACGGCTAGTTCTGCTGGCTATAGAATTCTTCTTTGACAGCATTTTTTTCTCAATATTTAAATATTCCATTCTCTTTGTATGTCATATTTTTGTTACCCTGCTTTGTTGATTTATTTTTCTGTTGTTGCTCTTAAGATTTTTCTTTGTTTTTAGCAGTTTAACAATGATGCATCTTGGTATGAATCTTGGAAGTTTCATCAAATGTTAGTCATAAGTTTATAAAAAATTTTTTTCTTACTCCTTTCTTGGTGGGACTCCTATGATATGTATATTGGTAAGCTCAATGTTTTCTCCACTGAGGCTCTATTCTTTTTTGTTTCCTCAATTTCCCCCCCTATATTTTTCAGATTGTTTAATTTCTGTTGCTCTGTTTTCAAGGTCACCTAACTCTTTTTTTCTGTCATCTCAGATCTGTTATTAAGTCTATCTAGAGAATTTTTCATTCAGGTATTATATTTTCAATTAGAATTTCTTTTTATGAATTACATTTCTCTATGGAGAATCTCTATTTGTTGAGTCGGTGTGATCATATTTTCCTTTACTCTTTTGAATATGCTTATATAACCTGTTTTGAAATCTTTGTTAAGTCAACCTACTGGGCCTTCTTGAGTATATTTCTTTTGATTGGTGTTTAGGTTTTTACCTATGTATGAGTCACTCTTTTAACTTTTTTGGTAAACTGTGACTAATTTAGATAATGTATTAACCCTAGATTCTTATTTAATTTTCTTAGGGTATTTTAAAAATAGTTAACCTGGCCCCCCATGCACGCACATGAAGAAACACTAATGTAACCGAACATTTTTTTTAAATTGTAATTTTCAATTTTTTAAACTTTGTTTCTTAGTGTTTATCCTCATGTCTACAATATTAAGTGGTCAGCCAATCATTTGGAATGAAGTTGTGCTCAAATAGCTCAGGCTTTTATCCTCTACTGATTGATATATCTGGATTCAGGAGTACAGCCATTTCTCGTTTGCTTTGACTTTTACTTTCTACATGTGTGATTCTTCATTTCACTGATGATGTGGAGAGAGGTCTAGCTTTTCTGTGGACACTTCATTTCCAGGATTTCCTGTTAAATTTTCTGCTTGTTTGCCAAGCAGACTCCAATTTCAGACTAGTAAAAGAGCAACTTTTTCTATTTCCAGCAAGTTATTTACTTTAACTGACAAATTTGCAGGGGGTTGTCTTTCTCTCCAGATAGAGTTAGCTCCCTTTGGCAATAAAGCTGCTGGTTTTCATGGCTTGTATTGCCCTGGTAAAGCTGTTGTTCTCCAGAGAACTGAAGATAGGTGAATGGGAGCAGCCCTAGACAAGAAGGGTGTAAACCCAACCGTTGTAACAAGGCTCTAGCAGTTTCTCAGTAATTTGTTGTGTGCCTGTTGGTTGATTTTCCAGAGTCCTGAAATGGTTGTTTTTGGTAATTTTTGTTCAGTTTTTAACTGGCATGTTAAAGAGAGAACTTGACAACTTCTTTATCTACCCTGCCCCACAAGCCCAGTGTTATTGTATTTTATAAAAGCATGCACACACACACACACATACACACACGTGCACGCAAATGAAATAGAATTTTCCAAAATACAATTAAATTAAAAATAGCTGGGCTTGGTCTTTCTCTTTGGGAACTGGATTACATGTTAGTTTCAGATCATGTTTAATGTATTTTTACCTTTTCATTCTTTCAGATTCATCAGGATTCATTTTTGATTTGCAGTCCAATACTGTACTGGCCCAGGGAGGAGCTTTTGAGAACATGAAAGAGAAGGTATGGCTAATTACTATGGATGGTAAGCTTGAATGTCATAGTAAAATTTAGGTACTAATACTTTTAGTGGCTATACAAATTCATTAAAAAGGTGAAATTTTTGACAAAAGAGAATACCACTGTGTATCAGAAAGTAACCATGAAGGTTTTGAATCAAGGCCTGTTATGTGCAAACCTGACATTCTTTGCATATGTTCATATATATTCATTCAAATTCTGTTCAAGATATCTCAATGTTAATTAATGTTATATTACTTATATGGCTAAATTTATCTCATGGCAGTCTGAGTAGGATTTCTCATTCACTTGAATAGGATTCTTAAGTTCAGGAAACTTCACAGCAAGAAAATAAATCAATCTCCCAAGAAAAATTCCTTTAAAAGAAAACCAGGTGTTTTTAGTAATATGATCTCTGAACAGCTATATTGAGACAAACATAAAACGCTTTATGTACATATTCTGTCTTATAAAAAAGTATATTATTGATTATGGAGTCATGGATTTATATGGTTTAATAACACTTTCAGATTTTAAGTTATTAGAATCTTACTTTTATCTTTGAATCTGTTAGGTTTTACCTAATGTCAATTTTCTAGTTAACCAGAGCTTAGTTTTCTGCACATCTCAAAAATGTGAAGATTACTATATGAGTTCATGTATTTCTTTCTTTTTTTTTTTCCCCAGCATGGCAGAGGTTCTAGCTTGTCTTGTTGTCGTTAGAAAAGTTAAAAAACTTTTAAAACACAATTATCATTGCCAAAAAAAAAAAAGAGAGAGAGAAACAGACAGAACCAAGGAAATGGGATACCATTTGACAGTTCTGTGGCAAGTGTGTCTGGGATTCATGTTGGGCTCATTTTAAAAAACAAAATCTGCTAGTTCTGTCCGTGGAAAAGACTAGAAAGAATGACTCCAATAGCAATAAACACTCTTTAACACTTACATCTTGGTTTCTGTACCACTGCCTACAAAAAGAACCAGATCTTCTAGGAGAAATAGCCAATTTCATGTTGTATGGTAAGATAAGAAATGAAAATTATAAGGGCTGGAAAGGAAGAAAGAAAACTTTATTTTTAGACAGTGTAATGATCCACATAGAAAAACCAGGAAAGCAACAAATTATTAGGAATAATAAGAGTTTATTAAAGTGGCTGGACATAAAATGTTATACAAAAATAAAATCATACGCAATTACTATAAGTTGTGTATTTTTAATCTCAAAAATATAAATTGTTAGGAATAAATCTGACAAAAATTTTGGTATCTGTTTTAAAGTGCAATTTGGTATTTTCTAATTAAATTATAGATATCCTACTATTCAGAAATTGTACTAGTGCTTATATTTGATAGAGATGTTCTTTTGCTGCTTACATAAGACCCTTTTTCCCCCCATTGGTAACAATGTGTTGAACTTTCTTTTAGACACTGAGGATTAGTGCAAATAAGCATAGAAATGTTCATTAGTGAATTTTTCATAATATCCAAACTTTAGAAACAATATACATATCTACCAGTAAGAGAATGAATAAGTGGGCTACCTTCATACAATAAAAATACTATATAACAGTTAAAATAAATAAATGAGATATATTTTTCAAAATGAAAAAAACTATGTGAAGAAAGCAAATTGAACATAGACATATACAATATAATATTCATGCAATGCAAAGCAATAGTGTATATTACCTGTGGATACTTACATCATGAAAGTATGAAAATATTGAAATAGCACTAAATTCAAGGTAGATATCTAGAGAGAAGGAATGGATTTATGAGGGACTTCATTAAAGCTTCATATGCACCTATTTTATTTTATTAAACTGGCTATGACATAATGGTGTTCATTATGTTTTGTGTGCCTGAAATAGTTTATAATAATTTACATTATCACTACAAGTTATCATTACAGCATTAAATACAATTAAATGCTATAAGTATAAATGTTTCCAAAAATGCTATATAAAAACCTAAGTCGTTGATGATTCATTAAATTTTCTTTCTCTATAATATGCTAAAAAATGAGGAAATGTTGATACTAAATTAATACCTAGTACCTAAATTAAACCATCCTTTCTTGAAATAAAATCTAGCACATTTCTAGAAATGATCTGCTTTTCTAAGTTTTGAAATTAATTTTTTTATGTTGTTATCACTTATCTGTAAGTCATTCCCAAGAGATGGCTGTATGTACTCTCACTGGTAGTATACAGTGATACCTGTTGTTAGAAATAAAATGTTATTCTTTCTGTTATTCTTTGTAATGGGCTCAGCTAAGTGACACCTACTGATGTAAAATTAAATGACCCTGTTATCTTTTCCAGATAAATGCTGTGCGTGCTATAGTTCCCAATAAAAGCAATAATGAAATCATCCTGGTTTTGCAGCACTATGATAACTGTGTGGATAAAACAGTACAAGCATTCATGGAAGGTAATTCTAACCCAGTTTTTCAATAAGTTTAATTAAGTAGAAGTTGCTTCAAACTTTTATAACATTCAGTCAGCAACCTGGTGTTTCATAGATGATACAGGAAATCCCATGATAACGTGTATTCCTAAGCTTTATGATATCTGGAATATGAGACAAGCGGAGAAAACTCTTTTTGAGTCATAATAGTCTGATTGGTATATAAGAAGAAATTGTGTGGCCAGTGGTGTTAGGGACTTGACTGGATTTGGATTGAGTAAGAATTTAAGAAACTTCTAATGACAGAGCAGTGATTCAGAGCTCCAAACTACAGATGGCAAATTTAAAGACTCAACATTCTCTTCCAGGCTCAAATACGATTTAGCTTTCCTCCAGTGAGTGAGTCAAGTGTATGGGTTTGAGTTTCCTTATATAATATATAGAAGAGTGGAGGGCTTAGTCAATCTTTAGGTTTATAGATTTGAGGAGTATTTTACAAATGTTTTCCACATAATTCGTTTGAGAGAAACTTTACCTGAAGCTTTTTTGTCATTGAACAGTGAAGTCAGATTAAGTCTCTGATTATACGTTTCTAAATTTGCCAGTATAGAATGAACAGGTCCTAGTATACTGTAAGGTTTTCCTTCATCATCTGTTTTCTTTATAATATTGGTATTTGGATGTAGGATGGTGTACAGCTCTCTCTAAAACGGTATCGCCAAAGTTGTGTGTAACTTGGAGGAGGGAGGTGGGGAGAAAAGGGGATGGTATACTTGGGCTACAACCGGTCATCTTTGTATTTGGTTTAAGCTGTATCAATTTTTTAAAGCTTCAAAATGGTCACACTATATTATATTAGTTTCTTCTTAGAAGAACTCACTGAGGAGATTACATGGAGAAGGGGGATCTAAATGGGCAGGCTTCCTTTAGAAGGAAAGCATGATATAATAACCTTATATTATCTCAGAGACTTGCTCCTTAACTTTTCCTATAAGGAACTTTGGAAGTTCTCCAGCAATTACAAAATGCAGGGACCCTAATTCCTGTTTGATACCATGTATGTGATAGGAGAGGAAATTTGTAATTGGTTTCTCTTTTCAGGTAGTGCCAATGAAGTACTCAAAGAATGGACAGTAACAGGCAAGAAAAAGGTAAAAATGAAATTAAATTTAAAACTCTGAATTGATAATTACATCATAAAGAAATTAGGTTCTGCAAAAAAAATTTGAAAGAAGATTTACATATGCATATTAGTTTACATGATTCAAAAAAGTCTTCTGTGCCCTGAAACACAGCCATGTACATAGAGTACCCACACAATCTGTTCTGTGTGGTTTCAAGACAGGAAACAAGAACTTTGTCACAGTGTAGTTGCTGAGGAGATAGTAATATTAGGCAGGGATAAAACAAGAGAAGCTCTCTGGGACAGTCAGGCTTCACTAGAGAGAATGATCTGGTCCAGTGATTTTTAACACCATTCTTAACACAGTTCAGTTAAAATAATCCACATTTTTAATTCAGGCAACTGTATTGTAATTTCAGTTATTAATAAGCTTTGATTTAAAGCATAAAGAGGGACTTTGCTACTATTAGCTCTGCAGAGGGATCTGGTATTCTAATTTAGAAAAGTAGAAAGCACTTTAATTGTGGAGTCAGGTGAGAACTGGATTTATATCCTGTTCTACTACATGTTGGCTTGTGTCTTGGGTAATTGTTTAACCTGCGTGTGCCTTGTAATACTAACAAATAGAAGTACCTAATACAATGTCTAACACATTAATTCTCATTCCTTTCTTATCTACTAAAGTCAAAATGCTGTCCCCAGTAGATAATAGCTAGTCTCAGTGTTTCCCTCAGATTTACTCTAAATCTAGCTATGTCAGTAAATGCTTAAAGTATTTAATCATGTGTCTCTGTGAGATCTCTTTGGGATGTTGGATGTTCTAGATGCTGGAGTTCTACACTGCTTTCTAGATGACTCTAAATCCACTTCATTAGGAATTCTGTCAGGTCCTGACCAAACCAGTCTTGGCTTCAGTCACCCTGAGAATTTTTTCAAAGGAGAACCTAATATTTACTATAGATTCTCCTGAAGCTCTCCATAGCTGTAGGTTTGAATGTTTGATTAATTTCTTTCCATTACTTTCACTCAACATAAATAGCTATGTATGCTATGCAGGCCACCAGTATATTAATCTATGAACCCAGAATTATAAATTATTAATAATGTAAGGTACATATCAAGCTGGAAAATTATTTGTTGGGGCACAAAAATTTCTTAAAATTTAGAGGAAAAAATGCCTCCATTTCAGTTACATTTTCATTTGGGCAGTTTCAAATACCCAATTCATCTGGTTAACTGTTCAATAGAATGTCACCATGAGCAGTAACTGGGCTAGTTGTTATAGTCATGGCATAGTGGTATGAAAACTTAGCCAATTTACATGGAGAAGTAATTAATATAAAAAACAATGAGAGCTGTGGGAGGAGAAAATTATATCTAGAGTCCTGTCAGAGATGGCCCCAGAGAGGGTTTTGGGGAATGTTGATTCAGTCATGTCAGTCTAGCCTTGGGAATAGAATTGCTAGTAGAACTGTGAGTTGACAAGAATTAAAAAGTAAAGGACTTTTTTGTATGTTTTAATTTTACTACCTCAGTAAGTAAGATATTCATGTGGCTCAAAGTTCCAAAAATGTTAATGCGCTGAAATGTTTTTATTCCATCCCTGTTCCTTAGCCATTTGGTTCTCCACCCCAGAAGTAAATACTGTTATTTCTTATGTAACTTCCAGGATATTTTATGCATTTATAAGCAAATATAAATATATAGTCTCTGCTCTTTTTTAATGTAATGTATTTTAGAGCTTGTTTTATATCAATAAAAAAAGTGGTTTATTGTTTTTTGTATATATATAGTCATCCTACTGTTTGTACGTACCGTAATTTATTTAACCAGTTGTTTATTGATCAGCATTTGGATTGTTTTTCCTATCCTTTGCTGTTCTTAACAATACTTCAATGAATAGCCTTATATATATTCAATTTTATACATCAGTATTTGTTTAGGACAGATTCCTAGAAGTGGAACAGTTGAATCAAAGGATGTGTGCATTTGTAATTTTGATAAGTATCACTGGATTGCCATACACAGTACCACTCTTACTCATACAGGTGATACAGGAGAATGCCTGTTTTTTCTCTATATTCAACCCTGTCCATCCTATGTGTTACAAAACTTTTTGATTTTTGTTCATCTAGTAGATAAGAAATGATACTGAAGTACATTATATATTTTTCTCAATTTTTTTCACATAAAATTTATGATCTTCACTGTTTTTAAGGGTACAGTTTAATGGTATTAAATATATTCATAATGCTGTACCACCATACAACTCCAGGATTCTTACTAATTTTATACCCATTAAACAGTAACTCCCCATTATCCTTTCCTCCCAGTCCCTGACAATAACGATTCTACTTTATGTCTCTGTGAATTTGACTACTTCATCTAAGTGAAATCATACAGTGTTTGTCATTCTGTTACTGTCAGAGTTATCCATCAGTGGATAGTTTTGAGTTTTAGCTATTTAGCTGCTATGAACATGGGTATACCAATATCTTTTTGAGGCCCTACTTTCAATTCATGTGGGTATATGTCCAAAAGAGAAAATGCTGTATCTTCTGGTAATTCTAGTTTTAATTTTTTTTTTAAGAACTGCCATATTGTTTTCCATAGCAAATGTACTATTTTCCATCTTCCATGAGAGTTCCAATTTCTCCAAATCCTCCACAGCCAATAAAGTGCTGGTTGCTTTCTCTTTTGTTCATAGCAGCCTTCCTAATGAATATGAGGTGGTATCTCATAATTTTGATTTGCTTTTCTCTAATGATTAGTGATTTCAACATTTTTCATGTTTTTGTTGACTATTTGTACACATTAAAAAATTTTGGGGGGGATAGATGTGTGTTTATTTCATCACTATCCTTTATACCCTTTTGACCCTTTTACCCTCCCCCCTCTTAACCTCAGTAGTCTCACTTCCTTTATTAGTATTCTTTTTTTTCCCCAGAGAGATTCTTCTTCCTCTTTTTAATTGAGAGTTTACAACAGTAAGTTCCAAGAGTACTTTTTCTCACCATGCCCACCACTAAATATCTAGTCATCCATCACCAGCCAGCTGGCCCATGCTGTCATCACCATCCCCTTCCTTTGCTCTGGTAACCGCCATTCTGTTGTCAGAGCTGAAGGTATTGTTTTTGTTTTCTTTATATTCCACAAATGAGTGAAATCATTGTGGTATTTGTCTTTCTCCTTCTGATTTATTTCACTCAGCATAATTTCCTCAAGGTCCATCCATGCTGTCAAAAATGGCAAGATTTCATCTTTTTCTTTACTGGCTGAGTGTAGTATTTCATCGTGTATATATACCATATCTTTATCCATTGATTCATCGTTGGACACGTATCCATATCTTGACTGTTGTGAATAGAGCTGCAATAAATACAGGAATGCATATATCTTTTAGATAAGAGTTAGTGTTTTCATATTCTTCATGTAACTATCCAGAAGTGGGGTTACTAAGTGGTACTTCTAATTTTAATAATTGTTTTCATACTGACTGTGCCAGTTTACATTCCCTTCAGCAGTGCACGAGGGTTCCTTTTTCTCCTAATCTTCACCAACATTTATTATTTCTTGACTCTTTTTTGATACAGCCATTTTTTACCTGTGTGAGGTGAAATACCATTGTGGTTTTGATTTGCTTTTTGCTAATGGTAAGCCACATGGAAGGTCTTTTCATGTATTTGTTGGCTATCTGTATATCTTTTGTGGTGAAATGCCTTTTTAATTCTTCTGCCCATTTTTTAATCAGGTTTTTTTTTTGGTTGGCCATGAGTTTTTTTTTTTTTTTTTAAAGATTTATTTATTTATCATACAAGAGCTGGGGTACAGGCCAGAGGTGTGGGAGATGAGAGGATTCATCAGAGATGGAGTGGGGAACAGAACAGGCAGATCCACCAAGGTACACTGCTGAGGGGAGCAGTGGGCGAGTCAGGAGAGCTCTGCTGCGCCACATGGGTTGCTCCCTGGCTGGCCAGGGATCGAACTTGTGCTGCAGAGGCTACGGACAGCTTCACAGGCTGCATCTTAACCCCTTGTGCCACCAGGGAGGCGGTCATGAGTTTTCAATAAACATTTTCCTTTGTTAAATGTTCCACTGTGTAAACAGCCAATATTTATCTTTGTCTTTCTGACTTGCTTTATTTTATTGCACATAATTCCTTCAAACGCCTTCCATTTTGCTGTAAAAGGCAACATTCTGCTTTTACTTATGGCTAAAAAAATATCCTATTGTGTGGATATACTGTATCTTAATCCAGTCCTCTGTCAGTGGGCACTTAGGTTATTTCCATGCCCTAACTAGCTTTTTTTTCCCCTCAGGAAAGGGGCTCAGAGGAGGTGAGCCTGTAATAGTCTTTACTCTGCCACCATCTTGCTCTCTTCCCCTCCATTGTGTTTTTTAATTCCCATTTCTTTGTGTCTTCTATTTTAGTTTGTGGTTTTTTAGTTTTTCCTTACTTGTTTTGATGCAATTATAAATGAGATTGTTTTCTTGATTTCTTCATTTTCTACCTCATTGTCTGCGTATTGGAAGACAACTGACTTTACATATTGATTTTGTAACTGCTGCTTTCTCAACTGATACAGTATTTCAATTAGTTTTTTAGTGGACTCTTTAGCTCTTCTATATATATTATCATGTAATCTGCAAATGATAACTATTTCTTGTTTCCCAACTTGGATTGCTTTTATATCCTTCTCTTGCCTAATTGCTCTATCTAGTAGTTCTTTTTTTTTTTTTTAAGATTTATTTATTTATGCATACAAGAACTGGGGTACAGGCCAGAGGTGTGGTGGGTGAGAGGATTCACCAGAGACAGAGTGGAAAACAGAACAGGCAGACTGACTGAAACAAACTGCTGAGGGGAACAGCGGGAGAGGTCTGCTTCACCATGTGGGTTGATCCCTGGCTGGGGATCGAACTTGTGCTGCAGTGGCTGTGGTCAGCTTCATAGGTTGCGTCTTAGCCCCTTGCCCCACCAGGGAGGCCCTGTATCTAGTACTTCTAATACTATGTTGAATAGTAGTCATGAAAGTGATCATCCTTGTCTTATATCAGATCTTAGTGAAAAAACTTTCAATTTTTCACCATTGAGAATGATGTTAGCTGTGGGTTTGTCATCTATAACCTTTATTTTGTTGAGGTATGTCTGTCCACAGTTTTTTGAAGATTTTTTATCACAAATGGATTTGAATCTCATCAAATGCTTTCTTGCCATCTATTGATAAGCTTATGTGACTTTTGTCTTTCCTTTTATTGATATAGTGCATTGCATTGATTGATTTTCTGATATTGAACCATCTGTGTGCCCCTGGAATAAATCCCTCTTGGTCATATTGTATGATCCTTTTAATGCATTGTTGAATTTGGTTTAATGAGATTTTGATGAAGATGTGCATTAGAGAAATTGTCTGTAGTTTTCTTTGTGTTATGGTGTCTTTGTCTGGTTTTGGTATTAGGGTGCATGTTGATCCACTTTATGTTGTCATGGGCTAATATGTCCTGCAGGTTTTGTTTATTTTCTTCAGTTTTTTTCTTTCTGTTGCTGAGTTACAGTTATTTCCATTGTTCTATCTTCAAGTTCACTTATTCTTTTTTCTGCCTGTGCAATCTACCATTGAATCCTTCATGAATTTTTCTCTCAGTTATTGAACTTTTCTGTTTCAAAATTTCCTTTTTCTTTTTAGTTTTTTTCTTTCTATTGATATGTCCATTTTGTTCTTCATTTTCTTCATCCTTGTCTTCCTTTAATTCTTTGATTACAATGATTAAAGTTTCAATGTATCTGCCATCAGGTCTTTTTCAAGGGACAGTTTCTGTTGATTCATTTTTGTATTGTTTTGAATGAACCGTTTCTTTGTGTACCTTCTGATTTTTGTTGTTGTTGTTGAAAACTGGACATTTGAATGGTGGTAAATCTGGAAATCATATTCTCCCCCTTTAGGTTTGCTGAAGTTTTTTTTTTTTATTATTATTATTTATTGCTTTCCCCTGTTTGTTTTTGGATTATTTTAAGCTCTCTCTGCCATGCGCATATCTGAGGTGTAAACTTGAGATCACAGCTCTTTTGAGCCTTACCTGGGCACATGTGGTCTCTTTGAGATTTTCCCTGTATAAGGTCTTGTATTTGAAAGTACTAGTCTTTAATATTTGGATCCCAAAATGGAAAAAAAAGGACAAAAATGAAGTGTGGGGGAGGAGATTATCCCTTTAATTCCTCCTGAAAGTCACTTCAGCCAAAAGGGGAAGGGCTTATATCAATGGCTGCCTGTCTCTCTCTCTCTACCTTTGTGATCAGAAGCAACAATCAGTGATCTTAACACAGATCCCTGGTATTGGACATAGGGTTCCTTTGCCTACTCCGGCATACATAAGCTGTGATAGCTGCCTGTCCCTCACTGAGGGGGCAGTTAGTGTAAGAGGTGGGAGGCTGCTACTGTGCTAAGAAATGAAATTGACCAAAATTAACCACATATTACCATCTAAGTATTCCCCTGGAAACTGCAAATCTTCAGTAGATTCCAGACTTCCAAAATAGTTACTTTAGACAGATTTTGCTGTTGTACTCATCATCTGGGTAGAGAGACAGATTCCTGACGCTTCTCTGTCATCCCAGAATCCTGTGTAGTACAGTTTTAGTTTATGTCTCATATAAGACAAAGGCTGCATTTAACTTGGTACTATACTTTTTTTTTCTATTGGGTTATTCTGTATTTTTTCTTAGAACTCTATATATTTAGCTTGTTATATATGTTACATATATTTTTTTACATTTAGTAATTTAACTTTTGATTTTGCTTATGGTAGATTTTGCTGTGGATAAATGTTTGTATTTGTGTATTCTAGTTTATCCAAAGCATTTTATACATGATTATTTTAGTCAGTAATTCAAGCTATTAAAAAATGTCTTCAACTTCTGGAAGAGTGTATGAGAAATTAATAACATCAGTTGCCTTTTGGTTTTGGGGGATCTTCTTTTTCTTTTCTTTCAAATCTTTTATAACCATTAGAACAAAAAGAAGAAAAGCAAACCAAAACCTGCAGCAGAAGCAAGTAACAGTATCCCAGATTCCAGTAAATCGGTTTCCTTTCAAGAAGAGCAGTCTGCACCTTCTTCAGAGAGGGGTGGTGTTAATGGTTATCATGTCAATGGTGCCATCAATGACACTGAGTCTGTAGACTCATTCAGTGAAGGTATGGAGACACTTTCAATAGATGCCAGAGAATTGGAGGATCCAGAGTCTGCCATGCCAGATATGCTGGATAGAACAGGTGAGTTTATTAACAGATCTTTGAAAAGTTGCATTCAGTTGAAAAATATAGGGACTTCCTGGATGAGAAGTCAATCAATAAATTAAATCTAATTAGTCTTTTATTTTTCAGTTTTGTTCTCTTATGTGAGTCACATTTTGCAATTATCAAAGGCCTGGAAATATAAATCTTATTTCATTGTCTTATATATTTGTTGTCTAGATCACTAGTCCCTTTGTTCTTAGAGACTAGAGAGGGTGATCTTAAGATGTTTTCTTTAATTTCACACTTGAGGAAAATGATGATGGTGAGTCATTATTATTCTAAGACCCAACACAGTAAGGAATATATAATAATAACTATGCCATGGTTTCATTAGAAGTAGACTTGATTTTTATAGTCCCACATTTATTTTCTATAGAGTTGAGATTAATGTTAGTTGTATATTCAAATATCTTACACTTTTTGTTTTACTACTTTGTAGCGAAATTGGGAAGATATTGGGAATATCTCCTTTAAAATCGTTTTTAAATTGCTTGATTGTTAATCTGGTTCCCCTTGCTCTGTTTCAGCTGGCTTTCACATAATGCCTGTGTTACATGAACTATATCATCTATTTTGGATCTTCTTTCATTGATTATTTTTGCATACACACAAATACTTATAGAAGAATACAGCCCCTGCACTGCCCTCAAATAAATCAATGATAGTCATTTCCATTTTTCCCTGAGCTAGCTTTCTTCTCTTTTCTAGCTTTTTACCCTTTCCGTGCCCTAATGTTTTAAAAGCTCTTCTTTTCGGGCCTCCCTGGTGGCGCAGCGCTTGAGCGCTTGGCTGCGAAGCTGCCCGCAGCCTCTGCAGTGCCCGTTCGATCCCCGACCACTGGCAAGGGTCCCACATGGTGCCGCATGGTGCGGCAGACCTCTCCTGCCGCACCCGCCTGCTGCTCCCCTCAGCAGTGTACTTTAGTCGATCTGCCTGTTATGTTCCCCGCTCTGTCTCTGGTGAATCCTCTCACCCCCCACACCTCTGGCCTGTACCCCCATTCTTGTATGCATAAATAAATAAATCTTTTAAAAAAAAAAATAAAAGCTCTTCTTTTCCTGGGATAGGAGAAAACTCTTTTTTACATAACATAGTGTACAGAAGTTATCAGAAGCTGGTGATTTTGTCTGTCTTCATTTTCCCAGAGCTACCAGAAAGCTACCAAGGTACAGAGAATGAACTAAGCTATCTAGGGAGGAGTTAACACAGAATTCTTCATTAAAGATGCCAGTGTTAAGTCAGACACTACTAATAGATTCATCCAAGGTTTTGCTCTTTGGTCTATTTGTCAGCTGCTTTGTTCACACCTTTTTCTTTTCTTTTTTTAAGATTTATTTATTTATGCATACAAGAACTGGGGTACAGGCAAGAGGTGGAGGGTGAGAGGATTCACCAGAGACAGAGTGGGAACCAGAACAGGCAGACTGACTGAAGTACACTCCTGAGGGGAGCAGCAGACGAGTCAGGAAAGGTCTGCTGCGCCATGTGGGCAGCTCCCTGGCCGGGGATCGAACTCGTGCTGCAGTGGCTGCGGACAGCTTCATAGGTTGCATCTTACCCTCTTGCACCACCAGGGAGGCCCTGTTCACACCTTTTTAATAGGCATCTTTTTGCCTAAAACAGTTTTACCTTTTTGTATGTATGTATACTGCGTGATTAATTTACCTCTAAAATACTGTTGTTGTCTTTCATTGAACAGGGTCCGTGTTGGAGAATGGTGTCTCTGATTATGAGTCCAAGGCTTTGACTATGCATTCCACTCAGAATTCTCAACAAAATAGGAATGCTGGCAAATCTTCCTCAAGACCTAATACAGGGCCTCAGTTTTCAAATCTGGGCATGGAAGATGTTCCACTCTCCTCTACCAACAAAAAACTAGGTAAATCAGAGGCTATCTTCAAGAGAAATTTAAAAACTATATTTTTGGCTAAAGATAAAATTATCCCTTTTTTCCCCATAGATAAGGTTGCAGAAGAACAATTCTTTGTTGAATTATTTATTCAATATGAGCTGAATTTAATTAGTGAAGCTCATTTTCACCTCTCTAACGTAACTCTCAGCGTAGTACAGAAAAGCAAGTCTGAGACTATTAAACAAAAAGTTACAAGGGCTGAAAGCGTTTACTAGATTTTAAAAGAAATCCAGTTGAGATGAGGGAGAATAATAAGTAAAAAATTGTAAGTAAGTAAAAAATTGAAATAAGTAAAAAATTTATGTTGATACATTATAAACTTTGAATTTGTTAATTGTACATATAATTTTGATGTTGGTGGATATAGAAAGGTTGATAGAAGTCTTCGAAACTAGTTAAAATGTATTAGAGTAAGTGAATGTATTTAATCTCTGGAAAAATTGGATTACCCACATATAATACTTCAAACTCAAATTCTACTACAGAGAGAAATCCTTATCAATTTTGTAATGTCTATATGGTAAATTAAATTCTACTAAATCTTGTCATTTACTGAGTTTTGAATACCTAATAGGTTGGGGGTTTTTTTTTGGTCTTTTTTCATGTTTCTTTTCATTTTGGATGGTTTCTAAAATTGCTTTTTACAAATTTAATCTTTTTAAAACTTTTTTTTTATTAATGAAGTTCTATTTTATATTCTTGTTAATATTTTGACAATATAAGATTTCTCTGCTCATGAGTGGTCACTACAGCTGTCCCACTACCAGAGCACCCATAGTCCTCTGCCAAACTCTGTTGTGCTACCTCTGCCCCCAGATTTCACCTCTCCCCCTCCCAAAATTTATTTTTTTTAACCATTTGAAATCTGATAATCCCATCCAATATATTTTTCATAGCTGACAATGTTTTTTCATCTCTAGATTCATTTGGGATCTTTTAAAATATTTTCCATGTCTTTCCTTGATGTGCTTACACTTTCTCTACATTTTCAAACATAGTATCTGATTATATTTGTTTTTTTGATGTCCA
The DNA here is from genome assembly GCF_014898055.3 of Talpa occidentalis. NCBI lineage: Eukaryota > Metazoa > Chordata > Mammalia > Eulipotyphla > Talpidae > Talpa > Talpa occidentalis. The sequence continues at coordinate 76,571,698 of NW_023601653.1, forward strand.
TATCTATGTGATTCCATGTGTCATTTCTGTATCAGTTTCTGTTAATTGATTTTACTCTTTATTGTGGATCATATTTTTCTGCCTCTTGTATGCCAGTATTTTTTTGTTGGATTCCAGACTTTGTGGATATTGCTGTTTTGTTTTTTTAAGATTTATTTATTTATGCTATTTATGCATACAAGAACTGAGGTATAGGCCAGAGGTGCAGGGGTGCAGAGACAGAGTGGGAACAGAACAGGCAGATCTACTGAAATACACTGCAGAAAGGAGCAGCAGGCAAAATAGGAGAGGTTTGCTGCGCCATGTGGGTAACTCCCTGGCCAGGGATTGAACTCTTGCTGCAGTAGTTGTGAATAGCTTCATGGTGCTAAGACTTTAACCCCTGCACCACCAGGGAGACCTCAGATTTTGCTTTGTTGATTACTAAGTATGTTTGTATTTCTTTAAATATTCTTGTGATTTATTCTGGGATCAAGTTACTTGGAAACAATTTGAAGCTTGCTTTTGAGCTTTTTTAGGTAGAACTGGAGCATCATTTAATTTAAAGCTAATTTACTTCATTACTGAGGCAGTACCATTCCAAGTGCTCTACCTGGTGCCCTGCTCTGACTATGTGAACATGAACTAATCTTGGCCTGGGTGAGCTCTGGACATTGTTCTCCTTGTTCCTGTCCAGTGTTTCATCCAGTGTTTCTTTTTCACTCTTTTCAGGTAATTTCTTCACACCAGTACACTCAGAATCCTCTGTAGCTCTCTGTACAACTCTCTCATCGTTGTGCTTCTCCCTCTTCTCCAGTACTCTGCCCTGATCATTCTACATACCTTTCCCTCCTTACCCACCCCCGAATTCTCAACTCTGTCCCCTCAATTCAGAGAGACCTCCAGGCTCATTTAGGATATTTCTTCCTTATATTGCAGCCTGGAAACTCCTGAGGCAGTCACAGTTCTCACTTTTGTTTCTGTTTTGTCATGGGAAAAGTGCTGCCTATTGTCCATTGTCTGAAAGCCCTTATTTCATGTATTTTGTCTGTGTGTATGTTCAGTTGTTTAAGACAGGAGGGTAAATCCAGTTTCTGTAACTCTATTTTGGCCTGGATACTTATCTATGTTGAGGTGTTGCATGGACATTTTAAATTGATACATCGTTATGTAAAAAAGTCACTGTATGATTCAAATGTAACAATGCAGAATTAAATATGGAGGCATGTATGACCTTCTTTTTAGGAAGCTAAAGGACTTGTAATTTCAAATTTTTGTGCAGTTAAATCATAATGCAACCCCCCCCAAAAAAAAATCTATGAAAACATAGTTTTTTGTCAAGGTAGATGTAGGACTGTAGTAAGAATATAGGAAACAGTCTACACATTTGTTATTTTACATGCTTAGGTGTTCAGCACCAATTTTCAAGATACCTATGCTCCTTTTTTTTTTTTTTTTAATTAATCCTTGATTTTTTTCCAAGGCTCCAATATTGAAAAATCTGTGAAAGACCTCCAGCGCTGCACAGTGTCTCTTGCACGGTATCGAGTTGTAGTTAAAGAAGAGATGGATGCTTCCATTAAGAAAATGAAACAAGCCTTTGCTGAATTGCAGAGCTGGTAAGTTAGATTGCATTTGATATCAGTAGCCCAAAAATGGTCACTTTAAAGATCATTCACCAAGTTCTTTAATTCCTAACTACTCTACATGATGGAAAGAGACTGAAAAATCCAATGATATATTTATCTTTTTGCATTATTTTATGTATTTCGGTCATAGTGTTGGAATGAGTGATACAGAGAATTCACAGTACTTTAGAAACGGTCTTGAGGTTAGTAGTTTGGAAAGGGATAAATATTTGTAGAATAGATCATGTATCCTTATTTTAACCAAAAATCCGTAACCAGTTACATGGGATATTTTAAAATAAAATTATAAGGTAGAAAATATCTCTTTGCTTTTTTACCTCCTTTTACCTTTCTAATGCACCTCATCTTAATAGTCTCTTCTGTCCCCCGTCATTAATCATTTGAAAGCAAAAAATTAAAATAAACTGTTCTGAACAATAACTGTGTGCTATGTAGGGGAAATACGGTTTGGTATAGTTAAAGAGGTTTGATGTTTTAAAAAAGTTGAATTATGGACTTCTCTGCCTGTTCAAGAGGGAACTATGCTATTTGTCAAATATATTTTATTATAGAATCTTTGGGGGGCATAAATGCATTCTAATATTTTGACTACTGGCGTACTGTAAATTTTAGATGTTAAGATGTCAACTGATAAGTCATAATTTCTTGAGGAGCTATTTGCATTTTCATAAGGGACTTTCTTGAAAATGAAAAAGCTGTAAGGACCACATTAAGTAAAATGATGGGAAGACAAGCTGCTAGATTGATGTTTAGGGATTTAGGCCTGTCTTCTCTGTATATTTGCAAGACTTGCCTATATCTGAGGTATGAGAGGAAGTGTTCACGACTAGAGAGAACCAGCATCACTCTTCCTTGCAACATCCTTCCATTTTCTTACCATCTGTGGACTTTCCTTAGGTCATTCTACCATGTCTCTGTTCACAAACACTTTGGTCACTTCATGCCACAACAGATAAGAGATAGAGGAATGTGGGTTGCCTCAGTTCTCCTGGTCTCTGGAATTAAATTTAGAAAAAATGAATTAACGAAAATAAAGTCTCCAAAACAATTGCTGACCCTTTTATCATTTGCAAAGTGTGGTATATAGTGTAGGTTCATTAAATCACCAAAACGAAAAATCTACTAGTTTACGCATGCTTTCCTGTTTCAGGTTTTATAACTGGAACATAGTATCATATTTTCTGTTGTTCTTAAATACATTTTTGCTCTAGCCAGCTTATGCATTGTGTCAAAACTTAACATTCATATTTTCTCTCCCATATGTTAATATCACCTTCCCAGCCTATTCGGATCTCTTATCTTTGTATTTTTCTAAATACAACTAACTTTTCCAAATTTGTCTTGTATTAAGCTCTAACATCTGAAAAATTTTCTAGGTAATGAATTTCTCCTCTTTCTAAACCCCTGGGAGGGAGGATCATGCCCTTTGTCCTAGATTATTATCATATAAGATATTGTTAGGTTATTTGGAAAAGAATGAAAAGCTAAGAGTAAGTTATCACAACTTTGTCTTGATAAGCCTTTCATCTCCTTGATTGTTTAGCTCACTGATTACTTGACATAGGATCTGATTCCATTCAGAACCAGCCTGAACCAGGAAATCCAGCTCTAGGAGAGAAATTTGTGAATTCCTGTCAACTTGGAAACCAAGGACAAGTGAAAAGGTTTTCCTGCCTAGGAACTGTGTTTTAGGATTGATTAGCAGGGGTAGCAACCAGGTCAATTTAACTTGAGGGAAGAGATTACCTACTCTTTCCTGCTGGTATAAGCCCTTTTTCTGGCTGATTGGATTTTTAAACTACCTTATTTCAATGCCCTTTGTAGCTACTACTTCAAGACTTAATTGGCAGTTGAGCTAACTTTATTTGGCACCAAACCAGAGCTTTGAGTCACTTAGGAAACCATTTTTTGTGTGTATTGGTTGGTTATAGTAGAAAAGAAAAGAATAGCTATCTAAAAAATATGCAACAGTAAATGTGCAACATATTATCCCTGATCGGACACTAGGGAAATTATACGAGTAACTGCTTTCACTTTGAGATCAAATGAAAGCTGACATACACCTGTGGGAAGGGCAGCTCAGAAGCTTTCCAGTGTATAAAACTTAAAATCTGTTCTCATTGGTGATTCAATTATAGACATCTCTAGGCCCAAGTTTACTTTTCTTAATTAATAAAACTTGCCTGACATTAGTTGACTTGAGTTTGAGGCTATTAAGCAGCAAAATAACGAGTACAGCCTGAGCTGGAATGTAGAAACTGCTTTGGTGACTCATATAATGTGTTGGTGAAAAATAGTAACAAGATAAATATTCAGCTTGCTTTTATATTAAAAATTCTATTTTATTGAAAATTCTATACTATTTATTTCCTTATTAAAAGGAAAAAATGGGTAAGAGAAAAAAAAAGACTGTCCAAAAATTTGAGATTATATGTCACAAAAGTCAATATAAGTCTATGCTTAAGATTTTGAAATTTTCCCTATGTGATTCCTCATTGACGAGCAAAAAGTAACTTCTTTTTATTTGAACTCTTCTTTTCTTTCTTACAGATGGCTACTAGTAGCCATTACAAGGGCTTTTAGTGATCCTGAAATTTAAAGTCCACATAGAGATGCTGAAAACTTAATAATCATTTCATGAACCAAAGTATTTTCAAAAATGTCTAAAAAGCATAGAAATAAAAGAGTGGACCAGTGCAATCAATTGTGTGTGTGTGTGTGTGTGTGTATTTTTTTAAGACTACGGTTTTAAATTGTTCTTTAGTTTTTTGTGCATAGGACATTGATATCTTTTTTCTGCTAGTACTTCTATGATGTTCTTTGATTTAAAGATTTAGTTCTTTTAAGAATTGCCTGTGAAAATAGCTAACAATATATGAAGTTTACTTCACAGTTTGCTAAACATGTTAAATCATATTATCTGATTTATTTATCCAGATTTCCACCCCCTGAAATAGGAATTTTTAATTCTACCTTACTGTTAAAAGGGATTGAAGTCCCAGGTTAAGCAATTTGTCTTTTTTTTTTTTTTTTTTAAGATTTATTTATTTATTTATACAAGCACTGGATACAGTCAGAAGCGCAGGACAGTGAGAGAATTCACTAGAGCCAGAGCGGAGAGCAGAGCAGGCAGAAGGACCGAAGCACACTGCTGAGGGGAGCAGCGGGTGGCAGGAGAGGCCTGTGAGCCATGTGGGACCCTCCTCCCATGGGGGAGCAGCCGGGGATCGAACCTGCGCTGCAGAGGCTGCAGGCAGCTTCGCAACCCAGCGCTCAACCGCTGCGCCACCGGGGAGGCCCTAAGCAATTTGTCTTAATGTGATTGATATCATAACAGTTCAAACCCAATATTTGAATCTATACGTTCTGATTCCCAGTAACCTTTACCCATCCATGAATGGCTCATTTCCCCACTAAAGCTTAAAAAGACTACAAACAGTTGGTACATGTCAACATGTTATTTCCTCCTCAGTTTAAAGGCTACATAACAGAGAAATACCACTGTGAGACTGAGGAAGTTAGTCATTATGGAACAGAGTTAGAATGAGGAACACCAGGATGTTGATTGAGTTATGAAAGTCTTTATAAGTTTTTTTTTTAGTTAGTAAAATAAAACTGTAAGAAGGAATGTTCCATTCCAATAAATAAATATTCATTTGATTTTGTTATTTAAAAGGTCTTAAATTACTCTTCTGAGGTACAACTTGGAGTGATTTGTAATTAAGATACTTTTCAGATTAGATTTTAGTTGTGGGAAAAGGTATGAAGGTTAAGGGAAAGGTCACTTAGAAAAGATTTCTTAAAGGAAATGAGTCATTATCGAGCCTTAAAAGAAGCATTGGGAGGAAGGATAGGGATAGAATACTGCACTCAGGAGATATGTTACAGACAGAGGCACAGAAGGAACATTTATGTTACAGATCCCCCAAAATGTGTGGGTCTGGACACCCTGTAGGAGGAAGAATTCACCAAAAGTTTCAGGTGAACTAAGGCAAGGCTGTAATTGGAGGCTTGTGAAGGAACCAGTGCCAGTGAAGGAGAATTTTGGCCTGACTCCGTGGGGAAGAAATGTTTAAAGAGTTGGTCCAAGGAAGTAGTGAAGGATGAAGTCAGATGCCAAGGTAGAATGGAATCATTTGATGAAAGGATCTGAGTTTTGTTTTTCTTTTTTCAAAGCTTTCATTATTTCTTTATTTTTACTATATTTCCCATCTTTTTAGCAACAGTTTTTAAACAACTTTAACATACAATATTTTATTTTCAGTGTCTCTTTGTGGCCCTTTTCTCTATACATATGTAATCTTAATAGTTGTAATCATAGGGTATAATTTTGTAGAGTCATTTTCACTTAAAATTATCTTTGATTCACCTCTATAACTCCACACAATGTTAGCATGTGTACATGTTTGCTTAAGAATTTCTGGACAGTGGAATGTATAATTTATTAGAGTAATAGGAAGATATTTTTTTAAAAAAATATGAGTCTCTTTTTTAAAGATTTATTTTTGTTTATACAAGAACTGGGGTACAGAGGCACAAGAGGGTGAGAGGATCCACCAGAGACAGAGTGGGGAGCAGAACAGGCAGGTAAGCCAAAAACACTGCTGAGGGTAGCAGCAGGCAAGGCAGGAGAGGTCTGCCACACCATGTGGGTATCTCCCTGGCCGGACGGGAATTGAACCCGCACTGCAGAGGCTGCAGACAGCCTCACAGCACTATATTCAACCCGCGGTGCCACTGGGGAGGCCCTGAAGACATTTTTCTAAATAGATACTCTGAAACCGAGAACTCGAGAAAACAAAAATTAGAATAATAATTCCTACTGTCATTTGTTGAACTTTTACTGTATGTCAGAAGCTTTTATGAGCAATTTCTGTAATCTTTATAAAATATCATTTGTAGTGTATGCTCCTTTTGTGGATGAGAAAGGATGGACACAGAAAAAATAATTTACCTCAAATTATACTTGAGTCATATGACACTTTCCCACTATCCCATGCTTCCTTTTTTGTGTCTCACTAGGTAGCTCTGTTTGCCTTTACACTTCAATCTTTGCCTTCTTAGCCCACACAGAACTCCCTTTAGACATTGCTTTAATTCCAGAGAGAGGTTCAAAAAAACAAAGCAGTTTCATATGAGGAGCTAATCAGCTACTTGCTATGTGGTTTTAACACTCCATTGACTTTTTTTCCTTACAAATAGAAACTTAACTCCTAGATTGCTACTTTTTTTTCCTAAACAGTTTATAAAATATTGTCATTTAGTCATATGATCCTCTAGTATACTTTTGACCACTGGAATAGAAGAGAAAGAAACGTGATTATTCCACTGAGGGCCTGTCCAGCAAGAACAGTTTATATTTACAGTCTAACTTTTATTTTTTTAAAGATTTATTTATTTATGTATACAAGAACTGGGGTACAGGCCAGAGGTATGGGGGGTGAGAGGATTCACCAGAGACAGAGTGGGGAACAGAACAGGCAAATTGACCGAAGTACACTGCTGAGGGGAGCAGTGGGCAGGAGAGGAGGAGAGCAACGAGTCAGGAGAGGTCTGCTCTGCCATGTGGGTAGCTCCCTGGCCAGGGATCAAACCTGTGCTGCAGTGGCTGTGGACAACTTCATAGGTTGCGTCTCAACCCCTTGCGCCACCAGGGAAGCCCTACGGTCTAACTTCTTAAAAGCTACGTCAGACTCTTGAAATATGAAATCACAGGTCCACATGCTTTGTAAAGGACTCCTTACAAAAAGGAATCCATCAAAAGGTTTCTAAAATCCAAGTTTGATTTAACAAACTAGTTCTTTCAATCCACTTATATACTCTAACTGTTCAGCTCTGTATGATAACCTGGCAACCTCAAGGGTTCTTATTTCTGTTTTGAGCATAGATGTGTATACCATACTCCAAAAAGCCAGTGTTAGGAGTGGAGTTTTACAAAACACTTGAAGCATCATTAATTCTCTGCAAATAAAAACTACTGACAACTCTTGGTTGTTTTATATGAGGAGAGGAAAAAATATCTTCAGGGAGGAAAAAGCTGTTTTCATTGTCTTTGCTTGGATTTCTGCTTAACTTGGCTAGTGGAATTCAAATAAATAGGTTTTAGGTTTTCAGCGAATAAAATCAAGTACAAATGTTTCCTAAGAACATTATTAAGTGATTTAGAGAATTATCCTTTGTATAATCCACTATGAAATTACCAGAGTTGTGTTTCCACTATACCCATTGGTTTCTAATGCAACCACCATAAACAAATGATAATAACTTTTTGGCACAGGATTACTGATGCTAACAGCTGGGATCAGTCAGATTCCTGTTAAATATATTAATTAAAGGGGCTGCTTTAAATAATGACCATACAATATATCTTAGCAATATGAATGATAATGCTACAGGAACAACCATTCTGAGCAATGAAATTAAATAAAAGCTTGTAGAATAAATTGAGCAAATATGAAGATGGTTAAAAAGTTCTAGTAAGGGGGAAAGGAAATAGGGAACATTTACATGATTTGCCAGTCTTTCTCCTTAGTAATAACAACCAGTCATTTCAAACCATCTTTGATGATTGAATAAAGGATAAAAAAAATTCTGTACACTGTATTAGGTAAAGGCTTAATAAAACCTAATGTCTTTCTAAACAGATTCCCAGCAATATGTAGCTGAATTTCATTAGCAGTTTCAGAATTCAGTGAATCAGATGCATATTTCCATTCAGGAAAGCTTCAAATAGTTGCAAGCATAGTACCTTCATGTACTAGAGTGAACAAGGTAACAAAAAGTCTGACAGACTGAATAAGCCTTTAATCACTCTCTAAGGGAACTCACTGCTTGCAGTTATAGCACTTAAAACTGTTAACCTCAAACCATAGATACTTCTGAATCTCTTAACCACAGCTCCATACTGGGACTACCCTTTGGCTTAGGAGCAGATAGAAAACTTTAGCTTAAGTTTCTTTACTGTTCAAAAGCTGTATTACAATAATTGCTTTTAATTGTAGAAGATGCTACTGTTATTTATCCACACCTAGCATAATTTCCATTTTTGAACTCTTCTTGCCTTCTCTATTTTATGATGCTGTCAGGGTGCAAAGGGAATCATCCCATACCTGTCTGGGTTTTTCTAGACTGGAAAATAAATAAGCCAAAAAGATTACTAACACGTGTACCTCCTGTATCCATAAGAAAGACCCAGCATGAATGAGTGACTCATCCACAGGGCTTCAGACTTCATCTTAAATAGCTTCATCTTAAATAGCCCATTAGCTAAGGGGCCTCCCTGGTGGCACAAGGGGTTAAGTCTCAATACTGTGAAGCTGTCCACAGCCACCACAGCATAAGTTCAATCCCCAGCCAGGGAGCTAACCCAAATGGCACAGCAGACCTCTCCTGTCTCACCTGCTACTCCCCTCAGCAGTGTATTTCAGTCAGTCCACCTGTTCTGTTCCCCACTCTGTCTCTGGTGAATCCTCTCACACACCCCCCCCCGCATCTCTGGCCTGTACCCCAGTTCTTGTATGCATAAATAAATAAATATGTCAATATTGAAAAAAAAATTAGCTAAGACAAGGGCAGGGGGAGAGGGAAGGTCTGTTAGAGTGGTTATGGAAACTCACTGTAAACAAAGATAAGGAGATGTAAATTCTACTTCCATGAAAACAGGTAAGGATATTAGATCTTCCTGGTACGTGCCTTTACAGGTGTCCCTGTAAATATCTTTTTCAAAAGTAATCTCCACCCAGCCTTAAGAGCACCTCCCATAAAATCAGTCTTTTATCAGAAAGACCTATGTTGGGGTGGCAGTTGTTTGCTTCCCTAAACTGTATATATCCCACCAACTTTTAAAATGAAAACTTAAAAAAATACAGAAAAATCTGAAGGATAGTACAGTGATAAATATATTTGTGTATCTGTGTTTTGGTGGAACCATATGGAAGTTAACAGATGTCATGATACTTCACCCCTGAAGTGCTTTAGCATGAATTAAAAAAAAAAATTATTTTTCTATACAACTGTAATGCATTATGTGATGTGCTTGTCAGAATACAAAGAATATCATTCTGTATCCTTTGGATTATTGTAGGCTGGCAAGTAATCAAGCAAACATTAGATAAATTGATAAAATTAAAAGTTTAGTAAAATATTTTGTTATATATAGTAACACACCTATAATAATCCTGTATAAATTGGAGAGACCCAGTAAAACTGAGTAACACTCTCATGGCTTCAGATGCCATCTTAAATAGCTTAGCTAAATCCAGTGGGATTAAGAGGAAGAAAGGGGGAGGTTATTTAGGGGAGTTTACCAAGGAAGGCACTGTAGACACAAGTATGCAGCTTTAAGTTCTGTCTTCTAATATTCTCTTTCAAAAGAGTCACCTCTATGCAGCCTTCAGAGCCCCTCTCTGAAATAAAGCTCTTGGGGGTGGGGAGGGAGAGCAGATTTTTGCTTTCTAGATTCTTTTTTTTTTTTTAAGATTTTTTTTTTCAATAGAGGCATGTTTTTATTTATTTATTTGTTTGTTTATTTGTTTATACATGCACTGGGTACAGTCAGAAGCGTGGGAGGGTGAGAGAATTCACCAGAGCCAGAGTGGGGAGCAAAGCAGGCAGAAGGACCGAAGTACACTGCTGAGGGGAGCAGTGGGCGGCAGGAGAGGTCTGCGCCATGTGGGACCCTCCTCTGGTGGCCGGGGAGCAGCCGGGGATCGAACCGGCGCGCAGAGGCCGCGGGCAGGGGCCTCCCTGGTGGCGCAGCGATAGAGTGCTTTCTAGATTCTTTAAGTGAGCAAGTTATAATGTTGTTTTCAGTCTCAGCCTATTCATGGTGCTGTTACAGACTAGAAATGTCTGGGGTCACTCACCTGGGGCCATGCTACTTGTGGCAAGCCCCCACACATTTCCCTAACCTGAGGCAATGTTGTGTCTAGATGGGCCCTTGCGCTTCCTGTGAGATACACCTCAGCAGTAACCATCAAGGACCTTGAAAAGTAATTAACAGTCTGGAGGGTACTTGGCATCTTCAGGGTCTCGTAGCTGGTTTCAGGTAAAGAAAGAGATCCCGCGGGCCTGGGGATTTGTCTTTATTGGGGTTGAAGTTTCACTGGTCTTTATTGAGGTTGAAGTTTTACTGATCTTTATTGGTGGATTTAAAGCATAAGAACAGAAATTAAAATATGGGAAGGGAAAAGCAGGGTCATGACGCCTATTATCTGGAGGTCACCCAGGACTTTCTAAAAGGGAAACTTCATGGGAAGGCAGTCTGGCTCTATTTAGTTGTGTAACTGTCTGGGTTGGGTTTGTTCAAGTGGTTGTCTTTGAAATGGATGCCTTGGCAAGCAAAAGCTTAAAGTCAAGCACTTCACTTACTTTACAGTCGAGCTCCCAACATTCCCTCGCAGTTGTTCTTACCCAGGGCTCTGCAGGCCCATGTGTCTTTCTGGGTGTAATTTCATTCTGTCTCTGAATAAACTTTGCTTTTGCTTCTGCTAAAAATGTGACTGTCAGTTCTTCTCACACCATGGTTAAGGACTGAGGAACCCCATAATCCAGGAACCCCAAAACCCAACAAGTTAAGTGGATGCTAGTCGTTCTCAACAGGAAAAAAAGGTGCTGTCACAATGTACTAGTTCATTTTGTACAAAACACGTGAGATTTTGCAGAACTTTTTTTCCTTGCAGAAAGCATCACGTGACTTTTCAATAATAAAAATTGTAAATTGCAAGAAGCTTACATGTTTGCTGAGATTTTTTTCATAAATATTTTACAACCTTTGTCAGAGACAAAGAATTTGTCATCCTGTGGATACAGTGTCTGCATCTTAAGGTGGTTCAGCAGCAGAAGAGAGGTAATGTCAAACTCAGGCCTGGCAGCTTCTGTCTCAGTTGTACTTCTGTTTTGCCTTTTAGGTATTCCAAATGCTGCTAGAGTTCTTGGAGCAAAATACTGCCAAGGTTTGGGAAATGCTTTCTTAGCAAAGTATTGCTACCCCACAATAGTTGTATCTTCTTTCCAGTCTTCTGAATTAATGTGCCAACCAAATTTGTTCTGTTACAAGTCTATTTATTAACATCACATATAACGATTATAAAACCTGAGTTCTCTGACTTTTGTTCCTGAGGCAATGACCCTGCCTTATACTTTTTTTGTATATCTCACACTGTAGTCTCTGTATTAACTATTTTGTGCTAACATACCTACATATTGAGCTAAATTGAATTAGTGTACATAATATGTGTGTGTGTTTGTGTGTGTGTGTATAATTTTACAACTAGAAGCAAGGGTAGACGTTTTGTTAATCCTGTGGCTATATTCCATTCAAAAGGAATGAATTCCAAATCTGAAGAATTGGAGCATTTCATGTTTCTATAGGTATTGAAATTTTAGACTTTTTTCCAACACTAAAAAAAATTGATAATTATTTGCACTCAGAAGCTGGGTTCTAGGGTAACCTACCATCTCTCTATATGTTGAAGGTGGTGGGCTCTTTCATAAGGATGTGGAAAATATATATGTGTCCATAAATCATTTACCTTTGCAGTGGAGAAAATTCCAATTGCCCATTTAGTATTCTTTGTCTGTTAAAAAAAAAAAAAAAAAAAAAACCTACCAGAAACTATTGGTTTCATTTTTTCCGATTACTTTTAAGTGTTTATTGGAAACCAGTACAATGTATGTGTGTCTTTTACTACTTTGTATTCTAAACAGTTAGCGGGGGGACTTGTTAGAACTGTGGTAAAACGTTCAAGATATACAAAATCTAATTGTGAATAAATTTACCATGCCCTAGCAGGGCTATTTCCAGGTAAAAATTCATTAGAAGCAGAGCTGTCCAATTTTTGTAGAACAAAATAATAAATAATGTGAGCGCACATGTGGAATTATGTCATTCCCACAAGGACTCATTTTTTTTTTTTTAGCACGACTTGAAATGAGTTTTGTAGCTTGCTACTGCCATCTACTGGTTCTCAACTCTTGGGCTTCTAGCTACAGTGTAAAATATTTAAAAATAGGGGCCTCCCTGGTGACACAAGGGGTTAAGACACAGCCTATGAAGCTATCCGCAGCCACTGCAGCATCGTTTGGATCCCCGGCCAGGGAGGTGACACACATGGTGCAGCAGACCTCTCCTGACTCGCCCTCTGCTCCCCTCAGCAGTGTATTTCAGTCGATCTGCCTGTTCTGTTCCCCACTCTGTCTCTGGTGAATCCTCTCACACACATGCCCCCCCCCCCGCACCTCTGGCCTGTACCCCAATTCTTGTATGCATAAATGAATAAATCTTTAAAAATATTTAAAAATAAAAGAATTTAGATCTTAATTTATTGGCATCATTATATCCTTTACTGAGGGTAAGATCAGAATTTTCTTATGGTCAATGCAGTGTTTCCTTTGTAGTATGCTTTTAGTGAACAAACTCCTAAGTCTTTCTCCATTGTTAACAGTATGCTATTTTTCTGAGTTTCTGATCAAATCTTATTTTCCTTTGTCATCCCTCCCTAGTTTAATGGATCGAGAAGTGGCACTGCTTGCTGAAATGGACAAAGTTAAAGCTGAAGCAAGTAAGATTGATTTTTAATTATAGCTACTGCCAGTTAGTAAGTACCTGCTCTCAACACCCATAGATAAAGCACGGTATGAATATCACAGTAAAAGTTTATATAACTTGTTTTATAGTCTTGAACAGGTGTGCTACACTGGCATATAAATCCTTTCAGGTGAAACAACTTTACAAGAGTCTTTTTTTTTTTTTAATATTTCCAAATTTTAACATTTTGACATAGAGTTCTATACATAAGAGCGTATCACAGTGATTAAACAATTCCATTGGGTTTTTCGTTTCTGCTTGGGGAAGAAAACCTTTGGCATGCTTAGAGGAGACTTTGCCAGGTTGCCTACAAGTTAGTGTTTACATTCCTGTTGCTACCTATCTCAGAACTCCTCTGTTTTCTTGATTTGTAGAGCAGTCTTTACTCAGTGTCCATCATCATTGGATGGGGAAAAAGTTGTTGAATTGAGGGTTCAGGGTACCATGACTAGGGTTCCTAGAAAGCTTACTAAAATTTATTTTTGAGGAATAGAGTCTAATGTGAGTAATTTGTGGGGCTCTATACAGAAGAACCAGCTCTCTACTTCTTATTTCTATTTTGGGTTAGGTTAAAGATACACAGCTGTGTGAAAAGAAGAGCCTGTCAGCTGCAGCTTGTATAGTGGAATTGATTTGGGGCTTTTCAGCAGTAGGTTTTACCTTCATGCATTGAATGCCAGATTTGTAGGTAGGATGAGTGTTTCTTTTAACCTGCTGTCAAACTGGGAAGAATAGAAATAGGCTGAGATGATGATACAATTAAATCATCTGCATCTATGGTCATGGACCAAAGGAGGCAGCTTTTAGAGCACTGAGCTGAGTTTAGTTTTCATCTACTTTAAGATAAAATATTGAATCCATAACAGAGATGCTTTTTACTGTTTTTCAGGGATGAGATTTTATTTACATTAAGTGGTAGGTATATCCTAAAATTTCTGAATGTGACAATTTCAGTCCATTCTGGACTCAAATGTGTCTCTTTGAAAATGAAGGTTCAGATAAAGAAAAACTAGTAAGAAGACTATCCTGACTTTTTAAAAAGTGCTTTTTACAATGTATCTTTTATAGAAAATTTCACTTATTTCAAAAAGAGAGGCTAATATAACTAAATCCCCATCACCATTCATCAGCTTTGTATCTGTATCTCCTTTTCTCTCATGCTGAAAATCCTGGTTCTTAGTGACTCTATTGTACTTACTTATTTACTAATATTATCAAAAAGGTGCTTTCCTCACACACACATTATAGTTTTATTAATTTATATGTTCATAGTATTTCACCGTTTAGGATTTCTTCACACTCATTCATATATGATCTTCATGTCAACCTTGTGGATTGGGTTTGTCTTTTTTTTTTTTTTTTTCTATTTCATAAGTGAAGAAGTTAGTTCTTTGAGAAAAAATGTGACTTATTCAAAGTCATTAAATTAGATCCTGAGTTACCTAATTTGTAGAAATCTTTTCTTGATACATTTTCTCCATCTTTAGAAAATTGTATCTTAGAATTCTAGCAGATTGGAGCAGTGAGAAAGTAAATTTGGAACAAGTGGCATGTAGGCCTTATCTCAGAAGCCAAACCAGTAGGTCATTTGTAGCTATTTAGGCTTGATGTTGACAAAATTTTATAGGCATGCTCATAACTTACTGAGAAAGTGTGCCCTTGTTTAACCTGCCATGGGTATGAGCAATCCAGGAGTGGCACATGTGGAGCGATCAGGCTAAGTAAACTTGCTAAAGATACTCAGCTCTCTGTAATTACTGGTACAGTTCTTTGAAAATTCATTTTTTTCCTGACATAAATTTGCTAGTTTCTCAGTAGTAGTCTGTGTGTATAGCCGTTAGGAATTGAGTTGACTACCTGCAGCCAAGTGGCCTATATAAATGAGAATTTATTTTTCTCTCACTAAATGAAAGGTCCAGAGGTAAGCAATCCAGGACTGCTAGGTATCTCCCAAATTACATGAGGAATTCAGGCTTCTCTGTCCTTCTACACAGCCATCCTTAGAGTTTGCTTCTGGTTAGAAGACACCTCCTCAGGCTACAGAGTTGAAGAAGGGCAAAGTGTTGCATGCTGGCTAAGATTCGTTTAAAGAACTTACATTTAAACCTCACCAGTGAGTTTTGCTCAGATCTCAGTGGCCAGAGTATATCACATAACTGTCTTATCTATAACAAAGCTAGGAAATATAGCTTTATACCTAAGTACTTTGGACTTCTTGATAGAAAAATGGAAGAATGGATATTTACTTGCTGATAGTCTTTGCTACATTCCCATCTCAGCTACCTGCTTCCCCCCTTTTCTGAAATGAGCACACACCCTCCTCTAGGGTACACCTCCAGAGTTTTAGCTAGCTAGTATATTCAGCTGAAAGTCCAGGACTTCTGAATAATTTCAAATCTTCCAACTGAATATGGCATGTTGTGGTCTGGGGTCCCATAAATTAAAACCTTAATTCCCTTCCTCCAATATGACATAGAGAAAAAAGGAGGATAATTATAATAAAAATTCTTAGTTGGAAAAGCAGTGGTTAAGTCTTACTGGACAAGAATAGCAGAGTTCCTGCCCTTTGGTAAAGTTCCTTGCTTCATCCTCAGTGGCTCCCTAGTTCTGCTTCCTAGCAGGATTTTGCCCATCATATTCTGAGGCCTTTGGCTTTCTACTCTGAGAAATGTCTGTTGTCTGGATTCCCCACATCCACATCTGAGTTACATATCTGGGAGTATGCTAAGGAAGATGCTTCCTTAAAGGCTGTGAACATTGAAGGGATCTGTGCACTCCCATGCTCATTGCAGCTCTATTTACAGTAGCCAGGTTATGGAAACAACCTAAGTACCCAAGGACAGAGGAGTGGATAAGAAAATTGTGATGTGTCTATGTGCAATGGAATACTGTTCATCTATAAAAAAATGAACTCTTGTCATTCGCAACAACATGGACAGAACTGGAGAGGATAATGCTAAGAGAAATTAGAAGGAAAAAGACAAATACCATATGGTTTCACTTATATGTAAACAACAGAGAAACAAAAATAAAGGGTCAGACAAAACCAAAACAATAACAAACCCTGACATTGGACTGCAAAACTGAGGCAACCAGAAAGGGTTGGTGGTGGGATGGGAACAGGGGAGGCAGGACACACAATAGATCATGGAGGAAGATTACTAGGGTACTGGGGGTGGCGTGGTGTGAAAATATACATTTGTAGAGGTTTGAACCTATAACTCCTAAAACAAATGCAGTGATGTAAACCAACTTTACCTCAAATTTAAAATAAGACTGTAAACAGTCTACATATTCATTGGGAACTTGATGAATAATTAGTATATCCACATGGTATAATAGTGAGGGAAATCCAGTATATTAATAGGGAATGAACTTCAAGATACATGAAGTAAAAATAACTAAGGTAGCAATAAGTTGGGGAAAAAAATAAGGTAAAGAAAGGATGACATACTTGATTTATCACTAATTAGTGAGGAGGGGAAAAAGGAAGAGAGATTATGTTTATAATGTATAGAAGATCTGGAATTATTGTCAACAGTGGTTTCCTCTGGGGTGGGAACCAAAAGTCAGAAGGGGCCTCCCTGGTGGTGCAAGGGGTTAATTAAGCACAGCCCTGTGAAGCTATCCCTAGCCACTGCAGCATGAGTTTGATCCCCGGCCAGGGAGGTGACCCACATGGCACAGCAGACCTCTCCTGTCTCATCCGCTGCTCCCCCTAGCAGTGCATTTCAGTCAGTCTGCCTGTTCTTTTCCCCCACTCCGTCTCTGGTGAGTCCTCTCAGCCCTCACTCCTCCAGCCTGTACCCCAATTCTTGTATGCATAAATAAATCTTAAAAAAAAATCAGAAGTAGGGGCCTCCCCCGGTGGCACAGGCCGTTGAGCACCGCGCTGTGAAGCTGTCCACAGCCTCTGTAGTGCTGGTTCGATCCCGGGCCGGTAGGTGAGGGTCCCACATAGCACTGCAGACCTCTCCTGCCGCACCCGCTGCTCCCCTCAGCAGTGTTTCGTCAGTCTGCCTGCTCTGTTCCCCACTCTGTCTCTGGTGAATCCTCTCACCCTCCCACACATCTGGCCTGTACCCCGGTTCTTGTATAAATAAATAAATAAATCTTTTTTAAAAAGTCAGAAGTAGTAGGGACACTTACTTTTCATCTTCTACCCATTTATTCTAGATGAACTTTTTACCACATGTGCATAATTCAGCTTTAATTTACATTCTTCTTGATTAAAAAAATTTTAACTGGGAACAGAAGAAAAATGACAAATGACTTATGAGTCTTTATGATTCATTAAAAGTATTTATCATTTAACTACCCACGGAGTCCCTCAAGAAGGTGGAAACTAAACCTTTGGTATTTTCTTTTCTGAATGGGTGGGCAGCTAAGTCTTTGTATGGACAGATATGTACTGCACAGTCTATACTGGAAGTTCTTTATCCTGTGTAGCAGAATGTAAGAGTCATGCTCCTTTTTCTCTTCAGTGGAAATTCTGCTCAGCCGACAAAAAAAAGCCGAATTTCTGAAGAAGATGACTGATGTGGCCGTTCGAATGTCAGAGGAACAATTGGTTGAGCTCAGAGCTGATATCAAGGTAAACGTCCTCCTTTTTTGCCTTTCTTGTTACCTGTGGGGAATAAGTAGTAAATCTCCTTATTCATACCCATGTATAATATATCGAACTCATGATTATCTCTCCCCAAAGATGGCCCTCTTTGAGTTTCCTTATCTCTGTAAATGGTGCTATCATCTATCCAAGCTGAAAACCTTAGGAAATTTTTTCTTTTCCCACATGAAATCTATCAGTACACCCTGTCCATTTGACCTCCTCCTAAACCTCAGGTGACCTTTTCTCTTCATCTCTACCACCACGATGACGATAAAGCTGCTGTGATCATTGCAGAGACTTCCTTAATAGCCTCTTAACTGATTCCAACCGTCCACTTTGCCATTACTTCATGATCCCCACCCTGCCATGTATCTTCTCCACTCAGTGACCTGCTTCCAGCTTTCCGTTGCTTTTAGGATAAAGACTATTACCCTTAACACTGCCTGCAGGGCTCTGCATGATCTGCCTCTGACACCATCCTCATTTCTCGGCATGTCTCCTTGCTCTGCACTGCAGCCATACTAGCTTGGCCTTTGCACAGATAGTACCTGTTCCCTCTTGCTAGAGGATTGCTGCACATGTGTTCCCATCAGTGCAAAGCATTCTCTTGTACCCTCAAACCCCATAATCACTCATAACCTGCTCATCCTTCCTTTTCTTATCACATTTCCCTATTTTGTGTCTTTATAGCACAGTCATAATTTTATGTGCATTTGATTAATTCTTCCCCATTAGGTTGTGATTCTTACAATGTTAGAAGCTGTGTCTAGGGCCAAGCAGAGTGCCTTGTCACAAAGTAGGGTTCGGTAAATATTTAAATAACTGGTTGCATGATTCTGATTTTATAGGGAAGAAAATGAGCGATTTGAGATGTTGATTATAATGTATTTACAAAGATTCCTTGGGTTCATATATATAAATTCTTATGTAAAGAACAGTATTTCTGAGACTCAGCATGGGAACCTGAGAGAGGGAGGTTGGAATATTCATGGTATTTTTGGACACTGGCATTCTACATAATTGTTGATAAACCATAAACTACATGAACAAGGGGAGTCAACCTTCTGTACTCCTAAGCCCTAAACCTCTGTTTTTTTTTAACATGTTCAGCGAAATAAGTCAGAAAGAAAAAGAAAAATACCGGATGGTCTCACTCATAGCAGGAATCTAGAAAACCTAAATAAGGGACCAGGAAAAAGACTAATTAATACAAAGTAAAAATCAAAATCAACAAGCAACTATAAACCAGAGACACACTACAGGGGGACGGGGGCGGGGAGAGGAAGAATTAGGGTCAAAATAAGGGGGGGGTACAATTGTATGAGGAATATAACCAAAATGAAAATGCATACATTGTGCAAAAATGAAAAATGATGTAAGAATTATATAAAATAAAATATTTTAAAAAAAGTTCTATTAATCTTTAAAAAAAAAAAAAAGTGACTCCAGGCTCCCTTAGGAAATGCCTTTAGACCCCCAGAAGCTCTTTATTCCCGATATGTTTCTAGTAACACAATTACTGTAGTATAGTTTTTGGCCTGACAGGTTGGTTGCTTCTCAGTTTAACTTGCTTAAAGTATTAGATTACTTGTAGCATAAACTCTTTGCAAAGTTGACTTTTTGCTCTAATGATTTTCTATCCTTAGAAATTGTTCCTATTTTAAGAAGTAAACAAATTTTACTTTATAAAGAGATGCAGTGAGTTTCCTAAGGAAGTTTCTATTAAAGAACACCAAACCAACTATTTACATTATTGTAACTTATGAGCGTTTTTGCTGTCTCTGCTTCTATTTTAAAAAGGAACAATGTGGAGTCAACAGTGGAAAGCCCCTCTACTATAATTCTCCATTCTCTACCATGTCTGCTATACCTAGTGGGCTTTGACCCTCAAGTAGCATTCCATAAAGCTCCCAAATATACTTATCTTGGACTCTTGAAAGTGACTGAATTTTATCAGTCACCCATTGCCCATTGGTAATATGAAGGCCATTTAGTAAATTTGAAGCAGTAAAAAGATAATTGAAAATTATTTTGCTTCAGTGTGTTGCAGTCTGTTCCCCACTCTGTTCTGTTCCCCACTCTGTCTCTGGTGGATCCTCTCACCCCCTGCATCTCTGGCCTGTACCCCAGCTCTTGTATGCATAAATAAATAAATCTTAAAAAAAAAAGAAAATTATTCTGCTTCAGTCTGTGTATAACAAACTGTAGCATTCATGTACTTACTATTTATCTCACACAGAGTTTTTTTCTTTGCCTTTTCTCTAGCACTTTGTTAGTGAACGTAAATATGATGAGGATCTGGGACGCGTAGCCCGGTTCACCTGTGATGTAGAGACCCTGAAGAAGAACATTGATTCATTTGGACATGGTGAGATGGGGAGAGATTCTGGGTGCTAGAGTGATAAGAAGACCACCCTCTGTGTATTAGAGGCTCAAGTGCCGGTTGGTCTCACCACTGGTTCTTCTTTAGTACCACTTTTTTGTTTGCTTGTTTTAATGGAAAGTCACTTGAGACACTTAAGTCAGTGGATGCAGATATTTTGAGCTCTGAAGATGGGTATATGCCAGCTCCTTAAATATGCAGTAATATTAGTTCATTATTTTCTGCTTAGGTGAGAGATGTGTAATATGTGGTGTAAGGACATGGACGCTGGTGTCAGATAGTTTGATCTTTGCCTCTATACTGACTTACCCCATTTTACTCCTCTTCAATAAGTAGAAAGCAATACCTGCCTTGCCCTGCAATAACAGTTTGGGTGGGGATTATCTCTAAGGTTAGAGTTTGTAGTGACGCCTCAGCCCAACCCTTAGCGTAGCTCCTGTGTTCTTCCTGTCTCAGTACAAAAGTGGACCCAGGTTGGTGATTGTGAATGCAACATTAGTGCAGGCATAGAGGGAAGAAAAAAAATTGAACTTTAACAAAATTTGTATTGAAAATATTAATATTTTTCAGTTAGATTTGTATTTTGAATTTAGGATTATTTTTGCAGAAAGGACCTTAGGAAAACATATTTGTTGTAAAAACTAGTTTGGTTTAAGTAACCTTATTTATAATCATTTCAAATTTTTAAAAAAATATTTAGCTTTCCATTTATATTTTCTTTCTTTGCAAATTCTGTACTTCAGAATGTTCCTTGCACAGGATGCTAAACATAGGGTCCATTCTATTGTTCCCAGGCTAGCCGGTGCTGGAGCCATAGCCAGGAGCTGAGGAGTGGGAAATGCCACAAAGTCACTAGTTTGTGAGGAGATGGGTCTCTTTGATCTTAAACACTTCTCCTGACCTAAAAATTCCTTTAGGAAGCAGTGGTGATATGGACGGAATAGAGGAAAAGAGCAGAAGGGAGATTTTTCTTCCTGTTCTCCATTTTGGAAGCATTTCTTTATAGCTATTCAAGTAGAGAGTTCTTTAATTGTTCATTGTGAAATGAAGAAATAGGGAAAACCTTACCCATCATGCTCTTCCACAAATTTCTCATATTTATTTCAGTGTCCCATCCAAAGAATAGCTATTCTACCAGATCCCGATGTAGCTCAGTTACATCTGTGTCCTTGAGTAGCCCGTGTGATGCCTCTGCTGCTTCCTCTTCCACCTGTGCCTCTGCTCCCAGCCCTACAAGTGCTAACAAGAAAAATTCAGCACAAGGAGAGACGCCTGCAGCTGCAGCAAACTCCAGTGGCCGGCCCTACCAGATTCATCCAGAGGTGACATAGCTTCTCCACTGAGCAAGTTAGGAAGAAAAGCTGCCAGATTGTCATGGTTTAAATGTTGACAGCTCAGTGCATTACCTTCCTCTCTTTATACCCATTTCACATCTATTTTGAATCCTCCAGCCACTGTTAGTTCCAGAGAAAGCATTTGGTGTGTATGTTTCAAACCGCCAGCCAGTTTAGATTGCCTGTTGCCAAGAACTGTTGACTTTCTGATGTTGGCGGTGATCCTAGCCTTTGTAGGTAGGATTGCGTAGTAATTAGGCACAGTGGGAGTTGTGCACGCATCTCAAGGTGGACAAGCACCACAGTGGCAGATTCACCAGAACACATCAAAGCAGCAACTCCTTAAAGCACAGTGTGGAACATACTAGGGAGAGGGAGAGAGAGAGCCTGGTGGGATGGGGAGCAAGCACTAGGAAGTCTAAGCATAATGCGTATTTTTTCCCCCTTGGTTTGAAGAAAATACACAACAGTCTAAGGCAGTGCTGTCAGTAATTCTTCATAACTGGTATAACATTGCAATCAGGAGACAAAAATAAAAGGCCATGCCTTAAGTTTTCTGGGTTGTAATGTGAAAGCTGTACTAAATGTCAGCAGCATGATTTAATCTACGGTTCATGATACATAGCAAAGCTGACTGTAACGTTTATTATCCCAAATGTGGTTATCTTTACAGAGGGCTTAAGAGCTCTCATTTCGACATGTGAGAAGATATTTGCCCAGTTGAAGGCTTGTAACAACCCAAAGAATGTCCATTCTTCCTTCTTAGCTTTATTTTTGTGCCCAGTTGAAAAAACATGAACTCTCTTTCTCCTCAGTGGAGAAGAGCCTAGGGGTGAAAGGCGGGGAAAAAATAGTGACACACTCATTAATTCTAATGTTGTGACTAGATAGGATTGGTTAACAGAATTCTGTGACTCTTGAGAGAGAACTGAATTCCAGGCCTGGGATATACCACAATTATGTTTTCAGAATACTCCTCCAAACTGAACAAATCGAATGGGAGCAAATGGGATATCACAATGCCAGGGTGCTTTGAACATTGTATTCTTTTATCCTTAGGTATCGCTGGGAAACCGAAGAGGAGGACAAGGCTACAGGCCGCAAGGTCAAAAATCCAGTGGCCCCGTGAACCAAGGGCGACATGACAGTGGGGGTCGTTACAGAAATAGCTCATGGTATTCATCTGGCTCCAGGTATCAGAGTGCTCCACCCCAGGCACCCGGGAACACTAATGAATGGGGCCAGGCTTACTCCACAGGGACTAATGGAACTGGAGCCAGCGCGGAGCCTGGCCCGCCCAAGCCCACGTTCAAAAAGGGGCTCCCGCAGCGTAAACCCAGGACCTCTCAACCTGCAGTCGTGAACTCTTGAAGGAAAATCCAGTTGGCCTCTCTTCTGTCCCACATTTTGACTTGATAACTGGACTTTGGGAAACTTATAATTAGATTTAATAACAAAAAGAAGTTTACTCATATCACTTTTTGTGCCATTCTAAATATTTTTGGTTTCCTCTTTCATTTCTTCTTTATCATTTTTGGAAGTGATGCTGGTTTTTTTTTTTTCCCTTGACCTTTCCCAATGATATGGATTGATTCTGATTGGTCATTGCCACCAGGAATCATAGGCAACTGTTGCTAGGTTCCTCAAGGGTAAGCAGTGTTCTTCCCTGTGCGCCAGGCTTGCAGTTGCCTGAGGAGGCCTTCCTCAGCACCTGCTGCTGCGCAGGCTGCCTCGAGGAGGTGGGTCAGCACTCCTTCCTGTTGCCTTTTCCGTCTCAGTGAACAACAGCATAGTAGGAAAGGCAAGAAAGGGCTTGTTTTCTGCTCTGAGTGAGCTGGAGGAGGGGAGGGTTAATGGGTGGAAAGGAAAGGACACTGGGAAACACTCACGCATCTCTCTCTGCACCCAGAATGTACCTGAGACTGACACTCAGATCAGGGCTTCAGTCTCCTGCTTGGCAACCTAGCCTCACATGCAACTTCTTCAAAATGCCTAAAACCCTTGTTTGCTATTACCTGAGACTACAAACCAATCTAGGGAAATCTATGGGAAGGTAGCATTTAATTAAAGTTTAAAAAAAGAAAAGTATTTCTTTGTTTCAGTGTTTGAAGATTTCGTTGTTGTTATTCTCTTGACTGAATACCCTATTCTGATCCTGAACCAAATTTCTAGCAATATAATTAGTGTTATCTAAGGTGTTACCTATCAAATAATTGCCATCAATCTTTACAGTTGAATAAATAAAAACAACTGCATCAGTATTCACACATTTGTTTCGCAGCAACAAGTGACTTCATTATCTGTTTTTCTTTGAGTCTCATGGGATAGAGTTCACTCGGTCAGCCTGTTTGGGACTCAAATGAGGGGTCTGCTTTCTAAGTCATTTGTCTACTGCTTAGCTTTAGAACCAAATTAAAATGTGAAAGCTAGAATGAGCAAATGCAGCTATTCCCTGTGGGAATGGATTTCCTCGGATTGGGAATGGTGACTTTTCCAAAGGAGAGCTTACCGGTTTAGGAAAGCCACAGCTGCCAACAGCTCTCCCAGACAACCAGAGGTTATATCAGCTCCCTCTCCTTCACTGCAGTCCCTTGACAGGAGCAGTGAACACAGCAGTATAATTGCACTCCTGCATGTAGCAGGTGGCGTTGGTGCCAGAACCCTCCACCCCTCTCCCGCCCCCAGAATCTATGATTTAATAACAGCAGAGCTTTTCTTTCTCCAAAATTTGCTCTCCCAGTCTGAGTCCCAGACTGTAAGTAGCACTGGTGCAGAACTTAGCTGCCTCAGGGCTTTCCCCTGGCTCTTCAGCTGAAGCTGAGCTGCCAGGGTTCAGGTTGGTTGAACAGATTGAAAGGGTGTGCACCTTCGCATGTGTGTCTTTCAGTAAAGAAAACAGTAGTCAAAGAATACTGAGAATCCATTTTCTAAGGGACTGATCACCTCATTTTGGGGAATTTATCCAACAATACCATCAGCCTGCTGGGTGTCAGGAGAAAAGCCCTGCTTTTCTGATTAATTGCTTACCTATGCTTAGGAAATCCAGAAATTAAAGCGACCTTAAAGGAGTATGAGGTCTATACCTGTATCCAGACAGATGGAAGCCACATGTTTGTCAAAACTACCTTGAAGTTGAAATTAAAATCCCCATATAGGAAAATACTGGAAGATATGTTTTCTATGGAACTTTTTTTTTTTTAGAGAGATTTATATATTTATTTATACATGCACTGGGTACAGTCAGAAGCACGGGAGGGTGAGAGAATTCACCAGAGCCAGAGCGGGGAGCAGAGCAGGCAGAAGGACCGAAGTACACTGCTGAGGGGAGCAGCGGGCGGCAGGAGAGGTCTGAGCGCCTTGTGGGACCCTTGCCGGTAGCCAGGGATCGAACCGGTGCTGCAGAGGCCGCGGGCAGCTTCGCAACCTAGCGCTCAACCGCAGTGCCACCAGGGGAGGCCCTCTATGGAACTTTTTAAAAAAAGATTTGGTTTTAATTATAAAAGTAGCATTTAAAATGCCAAATCTTTCAGAAATGTAAAAGGTAATAGTTTTCCATCTTCCCAGAAGATGTATATGTATCTCAGAGGTTATCACTGTTACCAAGTTGGTATGTATCCTCATAGGATTTTCCAAAGCATGCACGTGCCATGGATATCTAGGCTTTCAACTTTCTGTTCTCCTAAAAAAGGGCTCATCCTGTGTATGCATTCCGTAATTCCTTTTTAAAAATCATGTCTATCATAATTCATTTAGGATTTCATGCTGCAGATATAACCTACTCCTTAATTTCACTAATTTGTCTTTTTTTAAATAAAGATTTATTTATTTATGCATACAAGAACTGGGGTACAGGCCAGAGTTGGGGTGGGGGGTAAGAGGACTCACCAGAGACAGTGAGAAGCAGAATAGGCAGATTGACTGAAATACACTGCTGAGGGGAGCACTGGGCGAGTCAGGAGAGGTCTGCTGCTGCTATGTTGGTAGCTCCCTGGCCGGGGATCGAACTTGTGCTGCAGGGGCTGTGGACAGGTTCGTAGGTTGTGTCTCAAACCCCTTGCGCCACCAGGGAGGCCCAAATTTGACTTTTCTTTAATGAAGAGAAGTTAAGTTTATCTAAAGTTTGAATTGTGTGACTCATCCTTTGCTCCTCAGTACCTCAGAGGCCCCAGGCCCTGGACAGCACCACGGATGTCCAGCGAGCCTGCTTAATCCTCACTTCCTCTTTTCCATTTCCAATTAATGTCTTGCCTTTTCCCAAACTAGAGATAGGTCTGAGACTTCAGGTCAGTTACTTGCTCCTTGAGAGAGAAAATTTAGCGTGACATCATTATGAACATCAGATATTTCCTAAGCTCGCTCTTTATGGCAATTTCTACAATTTACTTTTTCAAAAAAAAAAAGTACAAAAGGTACAAAAGGATAGATGATGGAAAGTAAAAAATCCTCCCATCCTTTGTCCCACTCCAGAGGAAGCCATTGATGGGTTGTTTGTGTATCTGCACAAATTTCCTAAATCCTAACGTGCAGTGTTTTTTGTCACAGAAATGGGAACCATACCATACTTGCTCCTATACACCTTGCTGCTTTCACTTTTCCTTGATTTTTATAACAAGTTTTAAGAAAAATCAGTATATGTAAATGGAAAAATGGAAAAATATGAAGTGTTCAAAAGGATATATGATAAAAAATTAGCCTCCATCCCACTCAGATGTGTGTTTCCTCCCCAGAGGCAACCACTGGTAAGTATCTTGTGTGTCCTCTGGAGATGGCCTGTGCAGTGCACATCTGTCATAAGAATGTGCCATCAAGGCCTCTCTTCATGTCAATATGCCTGAGTAGATCTTCTGTGTAGTACCCTATCATGTATTAATTTATCATTTAATCAACACCTAATAATGGTTCTCAGTTTGTTATTGTAAGTATTGTTGAAATGAGCATTTGATAAAATATGTATCATTCCCCACGCGTGAAGGTGTATCTTCAGGTTACAATCCTAGGAGTGGAATTATATGTAAGTATTGATAACTTTTTTTAATTTATATATATTTTACATCATTGTTCATTTTTCTTTTTACAGTGGTTGCTTTCTTTTCTCAGGTGTAGTCCCTATAGAATTTTTCCCACCAGTTCACCCGTGCACCATCACCATAGTCCCTTGTGCTCCTCCCGCACCCGTCTCAATCCCACCTCCTGCCCTCCCCTGCAGAATGTCTCTGATTTATAGTTGTCTGTTCATTTTTGTTTTGTTGTGTTTTTTTTTAATTGTTATTATTTTCCCCCCGATCCTTTTATTTGGTTTCCCTATATTCTGCCTATAAGTGAAAACATCTGATATTTTTCTTTTTCCTCTGACTTATTTCACTGAGCAAAATCCCTTCTAGTTCCATCCATGTTGCTGCGAATGGCATTAGTTTATCTTTTATGATTGCTGCATAGTATTCCATTGTGTATATGTACCACATCTTTTTGATCCAGTCATCTATTTTTTTGGGCATTTTGGGTTGTTTCCAAGTCTTACCTATTATAGTGTTGCAGTAAACGGAGGGGTGCCGGTACCCTTTTGAATTAAAGTTTTTGTGTCTTTTGGGTAGATCCCTACGCATGGAATTGCTGGGTCATATGGTAGATCCATTTTTAGCAATCTGAGGAACCGCCACACAGCTCTCCATAGTGATTGGACTAGTCTGCAGTCCCACCAGCAGTGCAGGAGAGTTCCTTTTTCGCCACATCCTCACCAACATTTGTTGTTGCTAGCTTTTTTTAATATGTGCCATTCTTACTGGTGTAAGGTGGTATCTCATTGTGGTTTTGATCTGCATTTCCCTGATTATGAGGGATGGTGAACATTTTTTCATATGCCTGTTGGCCATTTGCATTTCCTCTTTGGAGAAGTATCTTTTAAGTTTTGCCCATTTTTTGACTGGATTTTTTACTTTGTTGAGTTGTGTGAGTTCTTTGCATATCTTTGTGATCAATCCCTAATCAGTTGTGTGGGGTGCAAAAATCTCCCAGTCGGTAGTGCATCTCTTTGTTTTAGTTAATGTCTCTCTTGCTGCACAGGAGCTTTTTAGTTTGATGTAGTCACAGCTGTTTATCTTTTCCTTCACTTTCTTTGCTTTGGGGGATGAGTATTTGAAGATGTTACTGAGATGTATGTCTTGCAGTGTTCTACCTATGTTTTCTTCCATATGTTTTATGGTTTCAGATCTTATGTTCAGTTCTTTTGATTCAGAACTCTTAAAGATAGAATGATTTAGACACGAATAGTGCTTGGGAGTGCTCTGTACATTTGCTGAGATGAAAGCTAAAGCTAAGGAGAGAGGAAGATAACTAAAACACGGTCCTGATTTCAAGGGGCTGATCAACTAGTTAGGGCAGCAGACATACCTACAGTAAGAGTGCACGGCGAGAGAGAGAGAGAGAGAGAGAGAGAGAGAGAGAGAGAGAGAGAGAGAGAGAGCTACCCCCAGTGGATGAGCAGGCGTTTGTCCAGTAGTTTATCATTTGGTGACCTAATATTTCAGTCACCCAAACCAGGGTAGTCTTACACATATGTATGGGTGAAAAACAGGATAAACTATTTTAGGTTGGGAGGCTTGTGGAGAAGCCAGAATGCCTGGTTGTGGATCTGTAGACCTATGCTTTGGGAGAAGGTCATAAGTTATTGCCCTGAAAATTCTGCCATTTGACCTAACAAAATGAGGCTTTGTCTTGCCTGATGCATAGGGTTCAGCACACATGGAAGAAATAAACAGGTGTTCAAAATGACACCTTTGGATGTCACCGACTGATAGAAGGAGCTATTTTGTCACAATTTTAACCAGTGAATTTGGGGTACCAGGCGTTAATGCTGGGAGCCAGAACAACATGCTGCAAAATCAAGCTTGATTCTGGTTGCTTTAGCCACCTGGGTACATTCTTTTTTTTTTTTTTGATTGATTGATTTATGCATACGAGAGCTGGGGTACAGGCCAGAGGTGTAGGGGGTGAGAGGAGTCACCAGAGACAGAGTGGGGAACAGAACAGGCAGACTGACTGAGGGGAGCAGCGGGTGAGTCAGGAGAGGTCTGCTGCGCCATGTGGGTAGCTCCCTGGCCCGCTGGGGATCAAACTCGTGCTGCAGTGGCTGCGGATTGCTTCATAGGTTGTGTCTTAACCCCTTGCACCACCAGGGAGACGCCACCTGGGTACATCCTTGCCTGCAAGCATTGAGGCACCAGGTACTGTGCTGAGTTCTGAGGCAAAAATAAATGGTTCCAGCTTTTTCCTCAGTCACTTTGCATGTTAGGAAAATAGAACTCTGAGCCCTGTCTGTGATTAGGCAGAGTGCAAAGACCCTGGACCTTTGAGACTTGTACTTGGGTTCTAGTTCTGGCTTCACAATTCCGTAGCTGTCACCTACTGTCCTTGGGCGAGGAACACGTTTGAGCTGCTTCTTGAGCCATGAAGTGGAGATGTCCGCCACTTTACAGAGGTGTATCCAGCCTGAGGCTGCACAACAGTTTTCTGGTGTCTAAGTTAAACTGGCAAATTGAACATTTACCATCACTCTTCGATTGTCTCTTTTTCTTTCATCAACAGTATGAAAGACTTCCCGTCTCCAGTCATACAGTCATTTTAACCAGGAAGAGTGTAATATTGGGTTGTTGGAAAAGTCATGATGCATTTTTGCTTGAAAAACAGAAAAAATACATGCTGCCTTTTCTGACAACCCAATAATTCAGTCATCCCGTTCCTTCTGCAGCTGTCCTGCATGCATGTGCCCCCAGCATGGTGAGCTTTGTGTCCATCTTGACTTAACCTGCTTAGCTCTCAGGCATGCACATCCACCCCCAGTGTCGGCTCTCGGATGAGGCAGGCCAGAGGCTGATGGCACTGACCTGGGTAAACAGCGCCTGGGCAGCATGCGGGGGTAAGGCTGGGGCGTTTCCCAGGGGAGAGCCAGGGAATGTTATTTCCATACCAGTGCTGAGGGATTTTTACTGCCTACTGTGCTACTCATTACCAAGGAGGGAACACCGTGATAGATTTTTCTGGGTGAGGATGCCGACCCACCGTCCCACCCCCAGCACAACTGTACTCCAGCCTGCCCAGCCTTTCACCACCATCAAAGCAGTAGGAACAGATAGCACCTGCTCTGACTCCCCAGGGTCAAGTCAGGTCTCCTTTTTTTTTTTTTTTTTGTCTTTTCCACTTAAACATTAGACTTTGTAACTTAATTTCAAGCCTATTTTCTGATGCTGCTATTGGGATTTCTCAGACCAACTTCCTTGCCAGCTCCAGGTGGGATTATTGGACTATCCCCCCGCCCCCCCCACACACACCCCATAGCACCCCTGAAGACAGTAGGCAGGGTCTGCATTCAGCGACAGGATCTCCCTGGGGCAGGATGTCCAGATTGCTCTTCGCTGTGGACACACTACAGTCACTGTCTAATCACTCGCCCAAATGACCACACTCTCCTCTTTCACTAACAGGCTGTTTACCTCGGGACAGGACAAAGCCACCCAGCATGGTGGCACAGAAGTGAGCTGTCAATTCTTAGTTCACACCTGGTTTCTGCACTTACCAGCCATGTGATGTAAAAGCTTTTATCTGTTAACAAAATCATGTACCTCCAGAATTTCCTTGTTTGAAAATGTAATGCGGTTTGCTCACAGTAGCTAGTATCCTTCACTAAAAGAAAAGGAATGACCTAGAATGAAATAGGACTGGCCAAGTACCAGAGACCTCAAAATATTCCAAAAGGGTTTGGTGGGAACAGGCTCTCAGGCTTTGTCCGGAGCTCATGTACCCGACCCCAGCACATGGGCCCTGGGTGTATTCTAGGGGGCTTTCAAGACAATGGCTACCACTTAATGAACTCATCTCATGCTCTCCACAATCCTTAGAAAAAGATTGTTTCACAAGTGAAGGAACGATGATGTCAACACCCGTCCCCCACGAATCACCCAGCTGGTCAGTGGCAAAATTAGAATCCAGAATGATCAGACTTGAAAAGGTGAGATTTTGCCCACCAGGCAAGACACTCCCGGGCCTTGGGACCTCCAGAAAGGAGGGGAGAGGGGAAGGACCCCTGGACTCTGTTCCTCGAGAGCCACCTGTTCTCTCACCCCCTGTGCACTGCAACAACGCCTGCGCTTTTGGGGTGGAGATGCTTTTTCCTCCTTTTGTGTGGAGCATTTTCCCCCTGCTTTGCTCTTCCCTCCTCTGTCTCCTTGTTCCTTTTGTAGATAGTACTCCCACAGGCCTCCCACGGCAGCACCAAAACACAGCCTCCTGAGTTCCTTGTTGACAATGACTTGGAGTCTCTGAGCAGGGCCTTCCCCTCCCTGTGACTCCCCACGGTGGCCAGAATGAGTCAAGAGCTGGGGGAAGGGGAGGCATAGGAGAAGGCTGCCAGGCCAGGGTCCCCGGCTCGCTACCTCCACCCCCAGTGCCCTGTGCAATCCTCCCCAACTTCCATCTGATTTCCCCACACTGGTGAGTAGGTCACTGCCTCTCTCTGTGTGTGTGTGTGTGTGTGTGTGAGTGAAGGGGCACGGGGAGGGAGGACAAGGCAAGGAATTCATCACTGAGAACTGAGGGAGCCTACAGGCCAGGTCTGGCCGCAGATCTGAGGAACTTGAGCTAGAGGGAAAGAGGAGAATGGACGGAGGCCCTGAGCCCGCGCACTCATGTAGATAGAAAAGATACAGATCAGGCTAGCACTGCACCCCACACACCCCATCACAGGTTCTTTGAAGGATAGTGGGGACAGAGCTTAAAAGGACAAAATGGGCTGTTTGGGACAAGAAGAATGATTCAAAATAGCCAATAAGCACTAGTATAACCGGAGCAGTAACACAGGCATTTTGCTTGGAGCCGCTGGAAGATATTTAACTTCTGCCTCAAAATTTTTCATCTGTTAATTGGCAGTTGTAGTAAATTCATGGAGTTATGGTGGAAATTGGTCGGATAATCTAAGTAAAACACTGAGTCTAATGGCGGGCACAGAATTAGTACTCAGGAAATGTAAGCTATTGTCATTCCACCCTGCTCGCCCTGCCCCAAGCTGTCTGCTAGCGGCTTAATGTCCACAACCATCCCAGCCAGAGGAGATGGGACTGGAGGTCTGAACTTGAGGCTTACAGGGGTGACCTGAGGACCTCTTGGATCTGATACACAACCCCAGACCACCAGGCCTAGTGGCACCCAGTGAGCCTCACGGTGGGAGTGAGATGTGTCACAGGCCCGGGGTTGGGGCTTGTCAGGCCACCGGCCTTGCCTTCCACCAACATGGGTGCCCCGAGCAAGTTTCTGCCCCTCTAGCTTGGCGCCCTTCCCCCTCCTGCCTATTTCCTGGGGCTCCTGTTAAGAGTCAAAATCAAATGATAAGCGTTTGCATGATGCTAAGGGTCCCACGCCGTTCTAGGTCATTTATTAATTTAATCCTAACAACCCTCTGAAGTAGTTATCCCCATTTCACAGATGAGAGTCGAGTGACAGGAGGAAAATCACAGACAGGGCAGAGCAAAGCTAGGTAGCCCGGTTCCCGGGCTGTGTTTTCACCCAGGGCCTCAGCCCGACTCTCAAAGTGGGCTGATCCCTAATTGCCCCCTCCTGGATGCGCCGCTCGACCATCACCTGGAAGGGTGCGGCTGAGCGGCTGCGGGGGCGGGGTGACTCTGCACCCCGGACCCCTGTAGAGGTGGGGGTGAGGCCCACTCTCCCTGCCAGCGCGATGCCGGGATTCAGAGGCGCGGGGAACAGGGGCGTCCTCACGTTCCCCCCAAAGCACCAGCGCTTTTTCACACAGGTGCCTCGTCGCCGAGACGGTGCGCGGAGCGGGCTCCCCCGCGCTCCTGCCTCTCCCCAGCCGCTGGCTGTGGCGCGTCTCCTCGAGGGGTGGGGGTGCCGAACCTCCCGCTTCACTCGTTCGGAAACAAATTGCTGTTTTGGCCCCGGCGGCTCTTCTCGGCGCGGGCGGGAGCTGCGCTCGCGGGCGCTCGTGGGAGGGAGGAGGAGCCGCTGGCAGCGCCAGGCCCGGCCCGCGCCGCGCCGAGGACGAGCAGGTGACGGCCGCCCCCTCCCCTCCCCCCCGCCCGCCAGGAGGTCGCCGCAGGCCCCCGGCAGCTCTCGGCCCTGGGCCCCGGAGGGCGAGGCCGCGCGGCTCACTCCGCCCCGGGCGCGCGCACTGCTGGGGAAGTTTTCCCGGGGTCTCCTGTCCCCGCGTTTGCACCCCGACCCTCGAGCGCAGCCGGGGCGCGTCAGGGGCAGAGAGACACAGGGGCGAGACTGGGGTCTAGGGTCCTCCCCCGCCCCAACACCCTTTCCACCCCCGGGCGCACAGAGGGCGTTCGGGCCGCACCCCCGGGCGCCCCAGCCCGCAGCGTCCTGACGCTCTGGCCGGCGGCGGCGCCTAGTGGCCCCCGGGCCCGTCTCCCCGAGGGTCACGCCGAGGCCGGGGCGGGGCGCAGACCGCCCCCCCGCCCGCCCCATCCGACCGCCTGCGGACACGCCCCGCCAGCCGCAGCTCCCGGGGCGCCCACCTCCGCCAGCCACCTTCCTCACCTCCGCCGGGCTGCCCACCCCCTTTCCAGTCACGGGCTTCCTGGGGGAAGGGGGGGACGCGTCCTCCGAAACGGCCGCACCCCGCCCCGAGCGCCCCTCGGACCCTCCCGGGAGCAGCGGCTGCGAGGGGCGCTTCGGGAGCCCCGCGTTGCGGGAAGCGCCGCCGCGCCCCAGCGGCCGGGGCAGGCCGGGCGGGGCCAGGCCCTGGCCCTTCGCTCCCCCAGGGGCGCGGGGGGAGCTCGGGGCATCAGGGGCGTGGCTGGAAGGGGGGAGGCACCGCCCCTCCCGCCCCCTCGAGGTCCACAGTGGGGGAGGAGCCCGCGGCGGGGGGACTGGCCCTTTAAGGAGGCGGACCTGGCTGGGTGTGCCCCGTCGCCATGGTTACCCGGCGCTGGCTGCGGGCGCGGGAGGGAGGGAGGGAGACTGCCACTTCTCCCCGACAGACGGAGGGAGCTGCGGGGACCCAGCGCCGAGCGGAGCCCGGTCGGGAGCCGACCCGCAGCCGCGGCGCGCGCGGAGGTGCGGAGCGCGCAGCGGGCGCGGAGCCCGGAGCCCGGGACTCGTGGGCAGCGAGGGGCGCGAGCCATGCCCCCCGCCCCGACGGCGCGGACACCCCCTCGGGCGCGGGCGGCCGGCGGGGCCTGCAAGCCGGGGGCGGGCTTTGCCCCCCGACGGCTGCGCTAGGGGGCGCGGGGCGCGGCGGGGGGTGGCCTCATCGGGCGCCCTCCCCCGGCGCGGAGCCCCGGCGCCCCGGAGGGATGGGGCGGGCTGCCACAGCCGCCTAAAATGCCGGCCATGCGGGGACTCCTGGCGCCGCAGAACACCTTCCTGGACACCATCGCCACGCGCTTCGACGGCACGCGTGAGTCCGCCCCTCTCCCCACTCGCTCGCTGGGAGCGCTCCTCCGCCGGGGTCCCGCCGGGCCCGCGCCCCGAAATCTCAGCTGGTGCCCTCCTGTTCACCCCTCACACGCTCCCCCGCGTCCCGCTTTTAGCTGGGGTCGCCATCTCCCTTCAGACGCCGCGCAGCCAGCCCCGGGTCTGGGGCCGGGAAGCCGACTGCGTGCAGCCCGCCCCAACTCTGTGGGGGGCGGGGGGGTGTCGTCCCATCCCAGTCCCGCACAGGCGGTGTCGGGGGTGAGGAGGAAGCGGTGCTCAGGGGTAGCCTAGAGCGCCCAGAAAACAGATTTAGAAAGAGGCTTTTGCAAAAGGAGCTAGAGCAGGCGGAACAGTGTGCCCAAGCTCCTCGCTGCCTAAGCCCAAAACCTGAAACCCGTGGAACCTGGCCGGCTCCCAGAAGGTAGATTCGGGGACTCCCACCAAGACTGAGGAAGTTTGAAGAAGGCGAACAGAGCTTATGGATCGCAGGTTCCCCGGGTCTGAAGACAGAGCGAGCAGTGAGAGGCCCTCCGGCCTCCCTCCTCACATCCCCGGGGGGGGGGGGGGGGGGGGGGGGCGGCTTCCCAAATCTCTGCCCAGGGGGCTCCGCGGTAGGAGGACACTGATAGAGGGTGGGGGACCATCCCTGAGCACCGCCCCCACCGCTCCCCAACACACACAAAGGCTTCTCCATCTGCTTTGCCCAGTGCTTGGCTCCTGCAGCCTGCTGATTCAGTGCCCCCCCTCCACTCCCCAGTACATTTCTGGCTCCAGACTCTGGTGCTCAGCTACCATTCTTACACCCCCCTTCTTGATCACATTCAGTAATTCCTAAGCTGGCTCCGGTGGCTGGAGCTTAAATTGAGAATACAGAATGGGTGGTAGCCTGGACTGCCTCTCAGTCCAGGTGAATCCCAGTGGGAGGAGCCAGGCTACCTGGGTACCTGGCCGGTGAGTGAGCAGAGACAGAGATGGGGCTGAGAGCCCCAGGAGCTGGTCTTGCAGTCCTCCTTTTGGGCATCCCCAAACCCATCTCCTGCCCCAAGCTGCTCCTGATAGACTCCAGAGGGCACAGCTCTCACACAGAGCTGCCTGTACCAACTTCAGTGCTTACACATGCTGATTCTTGGATGCCAGGCACACACTCACTGCGAGGAGTGGGCCCTGGCCGGGCGCTGGCATGCAGGTAATGCCTGTTTTTAAACAACTGCTTCCTCCCACTCCCAACACGTGCACTTAGGATTCCTGGGAATTGTAACACCCACCCTTTGGTTGCAGGCACTTGGGGAAAGAGGGGTAAGATGCTGTGCCCCTCACCCCCCACTCCACCTCTGAGGGGTGCTCTCTTGCAGACAGTAACTTCGTGCTGGGCAACGCCCAGGTGACGGGGCTCTTCCCCGTGGTCTACTGCTCTGATGGCTTCTGCGACCTCACGGGTTTCTCCCGGGCCGAGGTCATGCAGCGGGGCTGTGCCTGTTCCTTCCTCTACGGGCCAGACACCAGCGAGCTCGTCCGCCAGCAGATCCGAAAGGCCCTTGACGAGCACAAGGAATTCAAGGCTGAACTGATCTTGTACAGGAAGAGCGGTGAGGGGCCACCTGGTCGCCCCCTCCACCTTTGTAGTCTCACGCAGCCCGGCACCTCCCCTGCCCCCGGCCTTCCTTTCCATTCCCGTCTTCACCTCCGATCGCATCCCGTTTTCCCAAATACCCATCTCCTCTCTTCCAGCCTCAGCCTCCACTCAATTTCTGCTTTTGGCTGACGCCAGCAGGAAAATGTCCCTGTCTCAGCAGAGGATCTCTGAGCACACATGTCTGACGATCCCCTCTGCTGTCCCTCGCCTGGCCCTGCCCTGTTCTGGCAAGCCCTACCCTAAGTGGACTGGGCCTTGGTCACTCCCCTCCCAGGAAAGGCCTGGTCCCCTGGGGGAGTGGAGAATGGGGGCTGGGCTGAGTCTGTCTTTGTGCCCAGGGCTCCCATTCTGGTGTCTCCTGGATGTGATACCCATAAAGAATGAGAAAGGCGAGGTGGCCCTCTTCCTGGTCTCCCACAAGGACATCAGTGACACCAAGACCCGAGGGGGCCCTGACAACTGGAAAGAGACAGGTGGGTGCCCCTGGGGCTGCTGATTTAGCTGCTGGGCCTGGGGTGTGGTGGGCTCTTCCAGGTGGGCACTCAGGTGCCCCTACACCTCTCATCCTCACTAACTCCCTCTGGGACTGTTTGAGGCCCTGTGCTGCTCTAACCTCCACATGCCTAGGGGTGGACTTCTTCTTTACAAACAGACCAGTTGGGACAAAGTTGGAGTTTCTGATTCAACTTTACTAAGAAGCTGAAAGCAAACAACCTTTACTGGTGTCCATGAAATACCATTTCTGGGTACAGACCTGCTTAGTCCCCTTTCCTCATCATAAACCACTGCTCAAAGCCTTCTTTATTTAAACATTTGTAAACTTAGTTTTACTTTATTTTATTTTATTTAAGATTTATTTTATTTATACAAGAACTGGGGTACAGGTCAGAGGCGCCGGAGGGTGAGAGGATTCACCAGAGACAGAGTGGGGAGCAGAACAGGCAGACTGACGAAATACACTGCTGAGGGGAGCAGCGGGCGAGTCAGGAGAGGTCCAACGGCTCCTTCTTGCTCTACTCTCTCCCCACTTGGAACTACCTTCCTGATCTCCTCCCAGGCCTTTGCCTAGGGAAAGCCTCTTCCGCCTTGCCTTCGTCCAAACCCCTTCTCCTGGAAGCTGGCACTGGGAACAGTGTCTGTGAGCACTCATAAGATTGTTCATTTCTGGGCTTGGTAAATGATCCTAGAAAGTAGGAACCCTGGAACCCCAACTCTAAAAAGATAAGCTAGTCAATGAGCCAGACCAGTCCAAGAGCCAGCCACTGGTATCTGACAACCGAGACTCTGGACTGGGGTATGTGGGTGCCCCCCACCCCCTGCTTGTACTCATGGCTCCTGTTTTGCAGGTGGTGGCCGGCGCCGATATGGCCGGGCAGGATCCAAAGGTTTCAATGCCAACCGGCGGCGCAGCCGGGCTGTGCTCTACCACTTGTCTGGGCACCTGCAGAAGCAGCCCAAGGGCAAGCACAAGCTCAATAAGGTGGATTGCTCGCTAGGGTGTGTGTCGGAGGGATGGGCAGGGGATGGGCAAGCGGGAGAGACAGAAGAACTGAGCCCATCACAGATAGAATGTCCACAGGGTCACGGGGCCCCTCCCCAGTGCTTTGGGGGTTTTGGCCGGGCAAAGGAATGTCACCTGCCTGATGCATCAGAGGTGTAATGTTGGTGCTCGAGTCACATGGGCCTTGGCTCAATCTACTTTCCTCCCCTAACGGCTACATCGCTTGACCTTAGCGATCCTCAATTTCTGATTCGTAGCACGGGGGCTCTCGTGCCCACATCAGGGGTGGCTTTGAGAATGCAGGGACGAGAGACGAGTGGTTGCTTGTCCCAGACCCTAACCAAACTCAGCCAGTGTCTTTTCCTTTCCTCCCTGCCCTGCCTCACTTAGGGGGTGTTTGGAGAGAAACCAAACTTGCCTGAGTACAAAGTGGCGGCCATTCGGAAGTCACCCTTCATCCTCCTGCACTGTGGGGCCCTGAGGGCCACCTGGGACGGCTTCATCCTGCTAGCCACCCTGTACGTGGCTGTCACCGTACCCTACAGCGTGTGTGTGAGCACAGCCCGGGAGCCCAGCGCCGCCCGCGGCCCCCCCAGCGTCTGCGACCTGGCTGTGGAGGTCCTCTTCATTCTTGGTACGTGGGCTCTCTGCCTCCCACCCTGCCCCGCCTTGGGTGCCCCGCTAGCTTGGGTGGGCATAGTCTTCATGGCTCCAGACCCCACATATATCTCCCTTGCCCTCCTGTGTGTGTGACC
Organism: Talpa occidentalis; assembly: GCF_014898055.3. Classification (NCBI taxonomy): domain Eukaryota; kingdom Metazoa; phylum Chordata; class Mammalia; order Eulipotyphla; family Talpidae; genus Talpa; species Talpa occidentalis. Next base: position 76,609,560 of record NW_023601653.1, read on the forward strand.
GGTGGCCTCTGAAATCGGATCTGGCTTCCAAACTTGTCTCCACCACGAATGGCTTATTCGGCCCTGAGCCATCGGTGGCTTCTCCAAGCCTCAGCTGCTCCCAACTTCAAAGAGGCCCAGCAAGGCCCACTTCTCAGGGCTACTGTGAGCGTTAAGACGAGGCATGCACAGGCCCGGGCCAGTGTCAGATACCGAGCAGGTGCCCAGAGACGGCGGCTCCTCCCCGCCCCACGCTGACTCCCGCCTGCGCTCTCCACAGACATTGTCCTGAATTTCCGCACCACATTCGTGTCCAAGTCAGGCCAGGTGGTGTTTGCCCCAAAGTCCATTTGCCTCCACTACGTCACCACCTGGTTCCTGCTGGATGTCATCGCGGCGCTGCCCTTCGACCTACTGCACGCCTTCAAAGTCAATGTGGTCAGTGTGGCCGGGCTCGGCGGGCTCTGGGGCAGGACGGATGGCACCGGCCGAGGGTGACCGCCCTCCCTCCCCTCCTCGCCTTAGTACTTTGGGGCCCACCTGCTGAAGACAGTGCGGCTGCTGCGCCTGCTGCGCCTGCTCCCGCGGCTGGACCGCTACTCACAGTACAGCGCGGTGGTGCTGACCCTGCTCATGGCTGTGTTCGCCCTGCTCGCCCACTGGGTGGCCTGCGTCTGGTTCTACATTGGCCAGAGGGAGATCGAGAGCAGCGCGTCTGAGCTTCCTGAGATCGGTACTGGGGGGATCCTGGGGGGGGCTATTCAGGCGTGAGGACACCTCAGGGTGTCCTCAGGGTGTTTGTGAGCTGATGCCACGTGTCAGAGAGGCGTGCAAATCTGCATGTGTGTGCTGGAATGTGTGGCAGGGGGACACATGGGCACAACTAGTTGAGTGTTTGTGACGAGAAGGTGGGGACCTGTGTGTGTGCAGGATGCATGTGGCCTGCTCTCCAGCTGCCAGGCACTGGGGAGAAATCCTGCAGGTTGCCTGAGGGAGACTTGTTCACTCCTCGTGGCTAAACTTTTATCACATTTTTTGACCCCCTGCCCCACTGGGAACCCCTTCCCTCTCAGGAGAAGGCCACCTGCTGTCCTTCAGGGTCCTCTGGTTCCTGGCACATTGCTGCCACCTTCTCAGATTTGTCCCTCACCACCTTGGCTCCTAAGGCGCTTTCCTCTCTCTCATCGCCTCCAAGCTGCATCTCTTCAGTGGCTTCTTAGCCTAAAACACAGCTTTTTTCCATGTCCCACCAGTGTCTTCACTCTCCTTCATTTCACCTCCACTTTCCTAGCTCCTCCCTCTGTTTACCTCCCACTCACGTCTTAACTCTTGCCAGGAGGGCTTCCACCCCCATCTCTCAACAAAGACTGTCACCCACAAGGTCACTGTGCCCTTCTGGGGCCAACCTGCCATCGCCCTTGAAGTCCCTGTCCCACCTGACCCCCCAACCACACTCCCTCTACCCTGTGTGCTGCCCCCCCAGCCCCGGCCTTCTCCAACCCCAACCCCAGCCGCAGGCCCTCCCCATGCCAGACTTTCCTCAGGTCTCTCCCCCCCACCACCTCTCTCTTCCTGGTGATTCCACTGGGGCCACTAATGTGAGCACCTCAACTTCCATCCTTTTTCCCTCTGACTCCAGTCACTTTGTTCCAGACATTTCTAAAATGAGTGTTTCTTCCTCCCATGCCCTCCAGCTCTGTCGGCTTCCTGGTAACTAGCTCTGAGCACTGTTTCCAGTCTGTGGGCAGGAGACCAGCTGCTCAGATGGCCCCCCCATGACGGCCTTGCTCTTTGGTGGGGTCACCAGGCATCCGGTTGTCTTAGAAACCTGCTCTGATCAGGGACGAGGCGGCTCCTGCAAGTCTCTCCTCACCACGCCCGTGGAGACCAGCCTGTGACCCAGGGGCCCATGGCGTACTCCCCAAGTGCTCTAGTTGCTGAGCACACGGAAGCAGGATGCTCTGGGCATTGCGAGCTCCTTGGCTCCTGCCCTTCTAAGAGGGAGGCTGTGGTGGAGGCTCCCCTGCAAGCACGAGGTCAGGGGGCAGGAGACAGATAATGGTGATGCAAAACTGTGACCCCAAAATAGAGTGAGACCCCGAATCCTCAGGCCAACTTCCCTCCCCCTTGCAACAGGACCCACACTCTTAGTTTTGCATCCACATGGCTCCTCTGTTCTGACCACCTCATGGGGGCTGCTGGGCAGAAATGAACAGCCTTGGCTCCCAGGGAGACTCAGGCCGCATCATGGAGAGAGAGCAAGTGTGGGAGGCTGACGGACTATTCTTGAAAACCAAGCTCTAGAGTGGTTTTTTTCTATTTGGAGCTGGTACTAGTTCACATTGGGAGGAATTTCCAAGTCCTTCACATCATCATCTCCCCTTTTTTCCTCCAAAGAAACTACCCCTCCCCAACTATATAGGTTGGAGCCGCACCCAGCCCTCCCCAGGCCCAGTCCTGGAAGGGGTGTCCTTGTGGAGGGACAGTGCCCTCCTGCAGGCCCAGCTCTGCCTCATGGGTGGCACCTCCCCACAGTCTCCTTGCCTCAGTTTCCCTGTTCCACTGCCCATGGTGTGGACACAGGGTTCTTGGCCCAGATTTCCTTTGCGCCAGTGGAGAGAGTCTGGATTTTCAAAAGATTGTGCTAAATACAGAGGGAGATAATGCGTGGCATTTCTCAGGGAGCCACCAGCCTCCAGAACAGCCTCTGCTAGTCTCCCTCCCTCCAGAGGCACCAGCTCCAGGTGCCCACGTCCAAGACGGCCACACCCCCTCCATGCTCCTGCCTCTCACCCCCTTGTCTCTCTCCCAGATGTGCACAGGCCTTTTCTGTGTGAGTGGCCATGGTTGTGCCACCGGGAATGTACTCAAACATGTGTGTCCTTTGCCTGTCCACTGTGCGGAGCATGAATGTGGCATGTTTGCACACATCCACGTGTGTATACTTGAGAGCGTGTGCATGAGGCTCGGTGGGTCGTATGCTTGTGAGTAGGGGTGAAACTGAATGGGGAGCAGCTTTCTGGAACAATGACCTCAGAGAAAGAGCAAGAGGATCCAGTGGACAGAGTGGAGGAGGCGGCCTACCCCACCGGCCCTGGGAATGAGGCCGTGGCTGGCGCGGTGGGCCCAGCAGTTCCTCTGCCCTCTCCAGCTGGGCCTGTTGCCGGGATTAGTGCCAGCCATGGAGAAGAGGGTGCGATACTCCTTCCTCCATCCTCAGCACCCAGAGATGACAGCTGGGGAGATGACAGCTTCATCTCCGTGTGCTTGTCTTGCTGCGGGTTGAGGGGGTGGAGAGAGGTGTGTTGGGCTGGCAGAGGAAGAAAGTGGCGGGAAGCCACAGGGGGTAGATCTGCATCTCATGTCACCTCCCCCATGGGTGCCAGGGGGCACACCTACCTGAAGAGCCGCAGTGCTGTCCCATGACCTGAGGCCCGCCCCGCCCGCTCCCCAGGCTGGCTGCAGGAGTTGGCCCGCCGCCTGGAGACGCCCTACTACTTGGTGGGCCAGAGCGCAGCTGCCGGGAACAGCTCTGGCCAGAGTGACAACTGCAGCAGCAGCAGCAATGAGGCCAACGGGACAGGGCTGGAGCTCCTGGGAGGCCCCTCACTGCGCAGCGCCTACATCACCTCCCTCTACTTCGCGCTCAGCAGCCTCACCAGCGTGGGCTTTGGCAACGTGTCCGCCAACACGGACACCGAGAAGATCTTCTCCATCTGCACCATGCTCATCGGCGGTGAGGCCTGCCGCTGTCCCTGGCTCGGGGCCTACTCCCAGACTTCTGGCCTCAGGCGGCCCTCCCTTCCTAACTTCCCCGGGGTCCCAAGGTTCTTCCCAGAGGCTCTGCTTTTGGGGGCCTAAGGAACACGGAGGGGCTGGGAGACTGCACTCGGCTGCAGGGCCCGTGCCCCCCCACCCCGCAGGCCCTGTGCACCTTACCTGGGTGGGGGTCGGGGGGAGACAGGGACAGGGGTGTCTGGCATCATGTCAGGTCAGGCCAGGCAGGCCTGGAGGTGACCCTCTTGCCACCCCCCCAGCCCTGATGCACGCAGTGGTGTTTGGGAACGTGACGGCCATCATCCAGCGCATGTACGCCCGCCGCTTTCTGTACCACAGCCGCACCCGCGACCTGCGGGACTACATCCGAATCCACCGCATCCCCAAGCCCCTAAAGCAGCGCATGCTCGAGTACTTCCAGGCTACCTGGGCTGTGAACAACGGCATAGACACCACTGAGGTGCGCGGCCTCCCGGGCAGCCTTCATTCCTGCAAGGCGTGCGCGCTTGGCCTGAAGTTCTCCTGAGTGGCCTGGGGGGCCAGGCGAGCAGGATCTGCCTCCTTGTTTCCTTCCACTCTGTCCTGGAGGGACAGCAGAAGAGACTTGGAGTCCCTCTGCTCACGGCAGCCAAGCCTGTGGCCAGGAGGGGGAATGTTAGCTTTCTTGTGATGGGAGTGGGGGTGGAGAGATGGGGGCTTGTGGGGTCGGGGGCCAAAGTGGTTGAGATGGAGGCAAGGACAGCCTCGATGCTGTGCCCTGAGTGGTTGATGGTGTGCAAGGGGCCTCAAGTTCCTCCTACACCTCCCACCAGGGCCCCCTTGGGGTAGAAAGAGTCTGGTTGGAGGCTGCCTTCCCTTCTGCCACCCCAACCCCCCTCACCTGCTCCCCCACCTGCAGCTGCTTCAGAGCCTCCCTGATGAGCTGCGAGCGGACATCGCCATGCACCTGCACAAAGAGGTGCTGCAGCTGCCCCTGTTCGAGGCGGCCAGCCGGGGCTGCCTGCGGGCGCTGTCCCTGGCTCTGCGGCCCGCCTTCTGCACGCCCGGCGAGTACCTCATCCACCAAGGCGACGCCCTCCAGGCCCTCTACTTCGTCTGCTCCGGCTCCATGGAGGTGCTCAAGGGCGGCACCGTGCTTGCCATCCTAGGTTTGTGAGGGCAGGGGATGCCCCCATAGGCTTGTAGAGGGGTAGAACCCTGGGGCCCCCCAATCTGGACCAGTCCTGGAGAGGGAACTCTGGCAGGCCCACCTGGGGAGAAACAGCCAGAATGGAGCCGTCAAGCCCTGGGTAGAGCTTGAGAGGTGACTCAGTGGCCACAAGGTGGCAACACAGGGGGTGGACATGATCTTACGGGGGGTGGGGACAGGCAGTCTTTAGTTCATGAGGAGACTGTGGGGAACAAAATTTCTTGTCAAGAAGGAAAATTAAATGCTGCAAATGGAAGTGCTGGAGGGAGCGAGCAGACCCGCATGGAAAAGGGGGCAGTGAAAACTGTCCGGTGCTTGCTTTCTGGCCCTGCCGGGGGAAGGGGGCGTGGAGAGAGGTGAGAGGCTAGTCAGATGACAGAGCAGGCCAGCCCCAGATGGAGGAGAGCAGAGCCCCCCCTGCGTACCTACCTCCCTGCCCATGAGAGAAAGGTGAGGAGGACAATGAAGCGGTTGCCGGGGGGGCGGACCCCGGGGTCTGAGCGCCGCGCCCTGTGCCCAGCCCCGCACAGGCTTCATCTCAGGCGAACCTCAGAGTCCAGGGCAGTAATGGTTGGTTCAGAAGGAGACAGAGCTTCCCAGGGGGTCATCACAGGGTGCCTTGGCCTGGGGACCTCCTCTGCCCAGCGTGCTCCTCACTGCTCCAGGCGCTCTGCCCCGGGGAGGCGCGAGCTCAAAGGGCTTGATTTCAGGATGGGGGAGCAGCCACCTGAGGCTTTAGGAAGGCAGGCCTGAGTGCTCGGGAAATGCGGGGTGCCTGCTCTGGGGCTGTGTGAGGCACTCAGCAGTGACACCCCGGGGCCGGGGACACTTTGAGCTGCTTGGTTGGTGAGCAGAGGGACTCGGCACTGTCATGGGGGTTGCTCAGACCACAGCAGGGTCCTCAGGGAGTCAAGCGCTTGCGGACTCACTGTGGGCACAGCTCATGCCCTGAGAAGCTGAGGTTTGTCCCTAGCCCAGAGTGCCCGGAAGACCAGATGCCAGGGAGCTTACGGAGTGCCCATCCTTCCTCCTTTGGAGAGGATGATCTTCCCTCAGGAAACAGGAGAAAAGAAACACAGTGAGGGGCTGGGAGCTGCGGGGTGAGAGGCTCTTACGCACTTCTCTGCTGTTCTTCTCTGCTGTTCGTGAGCTTGGCGTCTGGGCCTTCTGCCAGAACTCTGGAGAGTGTGGCTAGTGACCCTGGGGAAACTGTGGCCACCTGGAGAGATTTGGAAGGATTTCACAGCAGCACACTGGTCAGTCCAAAGCGGGATGGCCGAGTGCATCATTAGGCAGATGGCTCTCCGCTCAGAGCCGAGGAAGCCGTGTGGCTGGGAGCTGGCGTGGGTCCCGAGAGAGAGTATCTCCTTACCGATGCCAGGCACCAAGGCTCAGAATAGCCACATTCAGTTTTAAGACGGAGCCTCGGGGCTGGCCACCCGGGGAGGTGTGCTAACTCTGATCCATCCTGTCCCTGCCCACTTGTTCCAGATTAACCATTTCCTCTGTTGACATGATGGCTCTGGACGCCCCGAGGGATGCTGGTTCCCAGCCCTCGGGATGACCTGGTTTTCTCCTTTGTCTTCCTGCACCCCTCCCTGCCTCCTTGCTTGAATACCCTGATGTCCCCTGCGCCCCTGATAGCTGTGCATCACAGTGCCAGTTCTGGCGCCTTCCCCTGTGCGTGAACTGATGACCAAGCATGTGCAGTCAGTTGTGAGGGAGGAAGGAGGCAAGATGAAGAGAGGTGCACTGGGTGGCAGGGCCAGGAGGACCTTATGGGGTTCGAGGAGCTGAGCAGGAGGCTCTGGCTGAGATGCAAGCCTGTTGGGGGTCTCGGGCCCTGAGTCCAGTGGCACGAACTTTCCTTGGTTGTGTCGTGTTTCACTTTTTTTTTTAAAGATTTATTTATCTATGCATACAAGAACTGGGGTACAGGCCAGAGGTGTGGTGGGGGGGGCCTCTAAGTTCCGTGGGAGCCTCTGGCAGCAGGAGGCAGCCCGGGTGGGGGGGCGGCTGCCCGTCTTCTTCCTTCAGGATAAGGAAACGCTTTCCAACCATGTGGACTGTCCTGCCGTGGCTTGAGTGGCCCTGGGAGGGCAGTGGGTGCTCTGCCCAAACCGGAAGGTGTACCTCCCTGTTGGGGAAGACCTGTGGGCAACTTCCTGGGAGGCAGGGAAGGAAGGTGGGTCCTGTTGGTGCTTGATCTACACTGACTCGTTGCTCCTCGCCGCGTCCCTGAGGGGAGACACCTATTTCGTCGCTTCTACGATACACATTTTCTTCCCCACAGTGTAATATCTCTAGATTGGGGTGTGCACTGTAATTTTATAATTGCTGCGTGGCTGCTCTCTATCACTGGCGCCTGCTGGTGAGATCCAGAAAGCCGCAGACTCGTTCAAACATGGCCCTATTGTATGGAGGAAGCCCTGGGGGTCAGGGGCGAAGGACACTGTGTCACATGAGCCGATGCCCTGCGGGCTCCTGTCTTGGCCCCTGAACAAATCACCTGTGGGGCCTGTGGGGTGTCCAGGAAACCCTCTGATTCCGTAGGTAAGGATAGCACCTGGGAGCCACACCCGGGAGCCCGGTTAACTTCACCTCCGCAGAGGATTCTGACCCGCAGGAAGCCTGGGAACCCTGGGAACCCTCTCCTTGGGCTGCTCAGTCTTCTCAGAGCTTAAATTCAAATGTTTCAATGTGGTAGCTTGGATTTCAAGCGTTCTTGTCAGCTTTGGTCAGAGTGCCCTTCACCCCAAGCCCATCTGGGGAGCGAGGGAGGCAGGCAGCTGGGGTCTGTAGGGCCAGGAATGACCACTGAGCAGGTTTTCTGACCAGCAGACCGGGTAAAGGAGGAGTCAGAGTCCTAGAGCCCTCAGCGGGTTTTCAGGCTTTTACTGGGGTTCACCAGGCATATGGCAGGCAGGGGTGCTGGGGGGCCGGGAGGCTGGCAGGCCTGCCAGCCCCCAGCAAGTCTTCACTCTGGGCTCTCTGCTCTTCCATCCGTTCTGCTTCTGCTGGCGTCCCCCTGACGCCGCCCTTACAAACCCAGTCTCAGCCCAGGTGAATCCCATCTACCTATGCCCACACCCCACTCCAGGTGCTGCCCTCAGGCATGCATTCAGGGCCGCAGGGTTCCGGCATCTGTCCCGATGGCGGGAGGGCAGAAAAGCCTGATATTTTTAGCTACCCTACAGGTCCCTTGGCTCTGTCCTGGCTCTAAGGCCTCACAGTGGGCACCTGGCTGGAAAGTCCCTGCTTGGCACAAGGATGCCCCCTGTACCAGTTGAAGGTAAGGGCTCTCTGACCTCCGCTTCCTTTCCGCAGGGAAGGGTGACCTGATCGGCTGCGAGCTGCCCCGCCGGGAGCAGGTGGTAAAGGCTAACGCCGATGTGAAGGGGCTGACGTACTGCGTCCTGCAGTGTCTGCAGCTGGCCGGGCTGCACGAGAGCCTCGCCCTGTATCCTGAGTTTGCCCCACGCTTCAGCCGGGGCCTCCGAGGCGAGCTCAGCTACAACCTGGGTGCCGGCGGAGCCCATGCGGAGGTGAGGGTGCTGGGTACGTGCATGGAAGGAGTTGGGGTGCAGGGAACCTGCTGGGAGGGCCGAGCTGAGTTTTGTGGAGGTTCTGTGTGAGCACATGGCCTGTGCAGAGACCCCTGCACACTGTCCCTGCCCCTTCACCCCTCCCTCGGCCCTTAGAGCCCAGCCCAACTGTCCTGGGCCACCTGTCAGGCTCACTCTGGCCCACTTAGACGTCCTGGTCCCGTCCTGGCGAAGCCTTAGGTGAGGGAGACAGGGAGCCTATAGGCAGCCGGTGAAGGGGTGGGGGGCCCGTGGGGCAGGGCCAGGCCGGGCTGGGCACCAGGTCTCTTCTCTGAATAGGGCCCTGTAGCTGCCCCTGCTTCGTCATGGTGAAAACAGGACAACTCTGGGGGCTTTTTTGAATTTTTCTGGTTTATGTCACTAATTTTAAACCAGTTTTTAGCACTTTATTCTCTTGGATAGCTCAGTGAGCCCAAGGGACCAAGCAGAGGTGGAGTGTCTACCACCCTTGGCTAGACTTTTTCTTTTTAAAGATTTATTTATTTATTTATACATACAAGAACTGGGGTACAGGCCAGAGATACAGGGAGGGGGTGAGAGGATTCACCAGAGACAGAGCGGGGAACAAAGCAGGCAGAATGACAAAACACACTGCTGAGGGGAGCAGCGGGCAAGACAGGAGAGGTCTGCCGCGCCATGTGCGTAGCTCCCTGGCCGGGGATCGAACTCATGCTTCAGTGGCTGCGGACAGCTTCATAGGTTGCGTCTCAACCCCTTGCGCCACCAGGGAGGCCTCCTTGGCTAGACTTTTGAGGGGCAATGAACACCTCCAAGTCTAGGTGACTTTATGTTAGCATCAGAAAATCAACCCTCCCCCACCCCTCGCCTCTTTGTCTGCAGGGTGGGAGACACGAGGCATCCTGCTTCATGCAGACAGTTCTCCCTTCTAGGGAGATGAGGCAGGGGTGGGGTGAGGAGGGCACGCGGAGGCTATCTGTGCTGGTTCCCTTTCCCCCACTGTCCCCAGGCAGACACCAGCTCCTTGAGTGGCGACAACACTCTCATGTCCACACTGGAAGAGAAGGAGACAGATGGGGAGCAAGGCCTTGCAGCCTCACCAGCCCCCGCTGACGAGCCCTCCAGCCCCCTGCTGTCACCTGGCTGCACCTCCTCGTCCTCAGCTGCCAAGCTGCTCTCCCCACATCCGACTGTGCCCAGGCCGCGGCTAGGTCGCAGAGGGCGGCCAGGCCGGGCAGGGGCTTCACGGGCTGAGGCTGGCCCTTCTGCTCACCCACGGAGCTTAGAGGGGCTGCGGCTGCCTCCTGTGCCATGGAATGTGCCCCCCGATTTGAGCCCCAGGTGAGCGGGCCCTGGGCTACTACACTTTGGCAGAGATGATGGTGATAGGGCTATGGCAGGCAGGAGCCCCACCTTGGCTGCCCATCCTTCCTTCCTAACCCCGCCACCTGCCTGGTTCACACCTGCCTTCAGGAAGCTTCCTCTGGCCTCCCTACCTCCCTACTGCCCCCACCCCACCGTCCCATGCATGTCATTCCCTGCCTCAGAACTCTTGCTTTGCAACTCTTGCTTTTTTTCCTGTTGCTCAAGCTTTGCTGCCCAACGAAACTGCAAGCTCTGATGCGTGTCACCTTTCTCTTGGGGCCCTGAGCCCCTCGGTCTAGCGCTGGCTTCTGCAGCCTCTGTGTGTGGACACTGGGGCATCGCGTCCCGTGAAACACCATAGTAGCTGCCTGGAGATTGACTTGTTGCCCTGGCGCCTGGGTCCACAGGGTGGTAGATGGCATTGAGGACGGCTGTGGTTCCGACCAGCCCAGGTTCTCTTTCCGCGTGGGGCAGTCTGGCCCGGAATGTAGCAGCAGCCCCTCCCCTGGACCAGGTACTGGGGCCCGGGCTTGGGGGGAGGTCAGTAGGGCAGTCCCTTTGCCCTGTGAACCTCAAGCACTCTCGGCCTCCGACAGACTGGCAGGGCACTGACTTTGTCCATCTTTCTTGTCCTCACCCACCCACACCCTTTGGGCAGGGAAGCCTAGTGGTTAAGGCCGGCACCCCGGTGCTGTCATAGCTAGGTGTGGGGTTTGGATCCCTGCTGTCAACTCTCTAGCTCTGTGACCTTGATTCTCACTGTTTCCTGCCTCTAGAATGATTGTTGCGCCTGTTAAATAAGACGTCACTAGATGCAGCAGTGTCTGGCTACTGCAGGGACAGAGGGCTGGGGCAGCAGAGCTAGAAGTGGGCCAGGGCCAGGTCCCACTGTCCTAGCAGCGGGTCAGGTGGTTAGCTCCCAGGAGTGTCCATGCTCCTGGAGGACGGTGCAAGAGACAGGCACAGACAGCAGCTTCCTGAGGGGGGAAGCCCAGGTGGTGTGTCCAAGCCTCCCCGACGCCCTGGGCAGAATTCAGCAACTTGGGTAAGGCTAGAAGTGGTTATTTCCAGTGATGTCCGGCCCTGCCCGGCCAAAGTGGTCTGTGCTAACTGGGGCCGAGGCCTGGACCCCATGCTGGCTCCTCTTGCGAGCCCCGGCTGATAACCCCATCCTACTGTCCACAGAGAATGCTCTGCTCACTGTTCCCCTTGGGCCCAGCGAATCGAAGAACACAGACACACTGGACAAGCTTCGGCAGGCGGTGGGTGAGGGGCAAGGTCTTGGAGGTGGGGCGGGGGGGTGGGTGGGCCGGGTACTGCTGTTTCACATTGGGCCAACTCTCCTCTGACTTCACCCTCCTCTCTCCCTGAAGGTGGTAGAGCTGTCTGAGCAGGTGCTGCAGATGCGGGAGGGGCTGCAATCACTTCGCCAGGCTGTGCAGCTGGTCCTGGCACCCCATGGGGAGGGCCCATGTCCTCGGGCATCTGGAGAGGGGCCATGCCCAGCCAGTGGCTCTGGGCTCCTGCAGCCTCTGTGTGTGGACACAGGGGCAGATTCGTACTGTCTGCAGCCCCCGACTGGCTCAGTCTTGAGTGGAACCTGGCCCCACCCTCGTCCAGGGCCCTCTCCACTCATGGCACCCTGGCCCTGGGGGCCCCCAGCATCTCAGAGTTCCCCCTGGCCTCGAGCCACACCTTTCTGGACCTCCACCTCTGACTCAGAGCCCCCTGGCTCAGGAGATCTCTGTCCCGAGCCCAGCACCCCTGGCTCGCCGCCTCCTGAAGACGGGGCTAGGACTGGGCCACCGCAGCCCACGAACCAGGTCGAGGCTGCCAGCACTGGAGAGCCCCCGCCAGGGACGGGGGGCCTGGCCTTGTCCTGGGAACCCCATAGCCTGGAGATGGTGCTTATTGGCTGCCATGGCTCTGGCACGGTCCAGTGGACCCAGGAAGAAGGCACAGGGGTCTGACTGCCAGCCCCAGAACTCAGTGTTGCCAGACATGCTGCCATCTGCTGCTCTGCCCAGCCTTGGGGTGAATGGGCGGCAGCTCCCCCAGGACTCCAGGTTGCCTGTTGGCTCAGGGCAGGGAGCTTGAGCACAAAGGAGGACCTGGCCCACGAATTGCAAAGGGTGGGCGGGAGTCTCTGGAGGGGCTCCTGGGCTAGGGATCTTCAGGCCCCTACTTTGGGGGCCCCTCCTCAGCCTATTCCTCTGACTGCGTGGTTTCCTTCTGCAGGCTGAGGGCAGAGGCCTGAGGCCAAAGGGGGGTTCTGCCATCCCCTGCATGTGCCCCCACCTCACCTGTCCCCACATTTTTTATATTAAAAAAATAATAAAAGGAACTACTTTGGAACTCAGTGCTTTTTATTTACAAAAGAAAAATAATAAAAGTCTGAAGCCAATCCACTGGAGACAAGGGTGGAAGTGGACCTTTGGAGGAAGAGGGAGGGTGGTCTGCAGAGCGCAGAGGGAGGGGCTCTGGCCCTAAGGAAGCTGGAGGGCCCCAGCAGCCAGGTTTCCCCAGGGCCAGCCCCACCCTCTTGCCAGAGGCTCGGATCAGTGGGCAGCAGCTGGGTTTCCACTGCCCACTCTAATTTTTCCAGTAGCTCGAGTTCCCAGCTCACAGGGGCTGGACTGGCAGGGGAAACAGGCCAGAGAGAGTCCGTGGGTCCCGTCGCCACTCCTCACTGTGGAGTGATCTTGGCAGCCTCTGCCCGGATAAGGGCGATGAGGTCCTGGTTGATGAGGAAGACGAACCGCAGGCTGGCAATCTGGGAGGGAGGAGAGACGCTCAGGACGGAGGTGGGATGGACGAGGCGCCCCTGGGTCCCATCCCGGCCTTCCCAGCCCCCTCCCAGCTCACCTCCACCACGGAGTTGTTGCTGAGGCGCCACTTAGAGCCACACAGCACAGGCCGCCCATCGATGTAGATGGGCCGCCGGCCCTCATTGGCAATGAAGAAATCACCGTTGTTTTTCAGCTTGATGACGCCTGTGGGGAGACAGCGGCAGGAGATGCTGGGAAGAGGAGGGGCAGAAGACAGCCTGACGCCCCGAAGCCCCCAGGTACCCTCTCTGCTTCCTGGGGACAGGCTAGAAGGAGCCCAGGATACCCAAGTTGGAGATCCTGAAATGTGAGCTCCTCGGGCCCAGCAGCTCCGTGAAGGGTCCCGTGGAAGCACAAGGCCGAAGGGGCGGCCTGGCGCTGCCTCCTGCTGGTACCTTGCTTCCGCGAGATCTTCCAGGCCGGCCCCTCCAGGGACAGGTCCACGTCAATCTGGTTGTCCTTGGTGGCTCTGCCCAGGGTGATCTGGGGAAATGCGGCAGGTGAGGGCGGGCCGGAGGAGCGTCCACACAGGTCGGGGAGAGAGGAGGAGTCGGGGACAGATGCAGAGAGGGCAGTGAGGGGAGACTGGCGGCGAGGGAAACTCAGGAAGGGGGCGGGGCGGGAGGAGGACAGGCAGGGGCGCGCCCCCACCGCCTTACTTCTCTGGAGCGCATCAGGTACCGCACCATGCGGCCCCGCAGGACGGCCAGCGTCTGGTTGTCAAAGTCCGGAGAGCTCATGCCTGGGGGAGGGGCAGGGGCAGGAAAGAGCCACCCCTCAGCGCCACCGGCAGACAGAAGGGAGTCAGCACCGGGGCTACTGAGGGCAAGGAGGCAGCGGCCCGAGGAGGGTGCACTCAGCCAGGCACTCGCCGGGGCTCAGGGGGTGGACGCCTGGCCAACGGGTCTCTCAGCACCCCTGCTGCTCACCGGCCTCTCACCTGTGATGCTGTCTACGAGCACCTGCCACTTATGCAGCTCCTGTTCCAGCTGCCGAATCTCTCGCTTCTGGCGCCGGTCAGCCACCGTCAGCTCTAGGGTGAGGTGCAGTGGGAAGGCCATCTTGCACTGGCCTCCTCTGGCCCAGCGGGAGCTCCCCCCACTTCAGCGTCCCTACTGGGGTACACTCACCGTGTTCCAGGACCTCATCTCGCATGTCCCTGGGGGGCAAGCAGAGGAAGACTCAGGCTCCGCTTCCAGCTCACCGGCCACCCCCATCAGGTACAACCTGGCTTATTAAGGGTTCCCCGAGCCCCTGTAGCTAAGTGGCCCGGCAGGCTGGTCCTCTGGCCTTGGCCTGGCCTCCTTCCCCGGGGCTGGTGTGGGGGCAGGGCCAAGGCACAGCAGGGTGAGGGTGTGGGGTCGGGGGAGAACGCAGACAAGCAGGCACCCGCAGCGACAACTGAAGCGGAGTCAGGGCTGACTGCCTGCTGCGGCAGGACAGGTGGGCCCAGGTGGCTGGGGCAGAGCTCGGTCCCGGGAGGGCCTCCTGCCACTCACTTGAGCTTGCTGTCATCGATCAGGTCTTCTGCATCAGAGAAGTTCAGCACTTGGTCCCCCTTGGGTAGTGGCTGCACTGAACAAAAGACAGGGAGGGTCAGCGCCAGCGCTCCTACTCCAAGCTGGTGAGCAGAAGCTACTGAGAGGACACTCTAGAGACAGAGTCCAGGTGAGCACCCTCATGCTGTTCGTGAAAGTTCTCACAATACAGTATCGGAGCGCGTGCCAGATCAGGCTGCACACTAATTTGGCATAAAGCATTCATGGGGGAGCCAAAGACAGAAGGGGTGCTAAGAGAAAGGAGGAGACAAAAGTTGCCCTTTTGTGTAGGTGTTTCGGGGTGTGCTCTCAGCCTTGGGCATGGCAGGGGCGGCCCTGTGTTAGCTCTACTTTACAGAGGCGGCAGCGGGAGGGAGCGTTCAACTGTGACTCTAATTTAGGAGAGCCAGGAGAAGCCCTGCTTTCCTGTTTACAAATCCACTATGCATCTCCTGCCACATAACAGGCCCCCAAACATTTTCTGCCACACTCAGTGAGGGGCTACGAGGCACTCACCAGTCAAGTCCCACTTAGAGAGTTGGAAGGGCGCTGTCCCACCTTAAACCAGTGCTTTTCAAAATGTGAGTTATGATGTGTTAATGGGTCATGAAATTAATTTTTTCCCCAAAGAAAAGGAATAAAATGTGATGATTAATATCAGAGTCCATGAGAGTAATTATTGTTTCATGAAAGTTTTCTAGTTTTATCCTGGTCACAATGTAACAGGGGTTAGGGCTCCAAAGATCTGGGAACTTCTGCCTTAAGGCCAGATGTTCCCAGGACGGCAGTGTCTGCTCAGCAGCAGCTCCCCCAAGCTAGAGGCTGGGGAATGGTTGGTTGAGGAGCTGGACCACACTTGAGGTGTCCTCACTGCCTGCCAGGGAGCTGAGCTGGGCTGCAGAGGAATCATAAATGCCCACCCCCACCCTGCCTCCTTTAGTCAGACAGCGTGGGGAGACGGGACTAGGGCGGTCACTCCTACTAACCCTCTTCCTGACAGTGCTGCCTGCAACTGCACCCATTTAACAGTCAACTGATTTGACACCCAGCAATGTACACTCCCTGTTCCTAGAGTCTCTCAGCTCCGAGCAGCAAAGGAGAAATCCACCCACATAAGAGGACTCATGAAAAGAAAAATTAAAGCTTTAAGCAACAAATAGGTTTTTACAAAATAACTTTCAAAATGGCAACAAGGGAACTAGTTATAGGAGCCAAAGTAAACTTTATCCAGAGGCCATTCCTCTTTCCTCTGAGCCTGAGGAAGCAGCAGTGATTTGGAAGCTGCAGAATTAGTGACACGAAATTCGGAGATCCCTGGGAAGGACAGACGGGGTGCTCCCTGACAAGCAGGTTTCCTGGAATCCGTTCATAGTAATATAATCATAATATAATCAGAAGGGGCAGGCCCAGGGAGTAAGGTGAAAGGCATGACTAAAGCTTCCTTTTCAGAACTGTAAAAATCTGTATAAGAGGTAAAGGCAGCAACTTGCAGGAAGTGAAAGCCGTGTGAGGTACTATGAAAGCCGACCCTGAACCCCAGCCCAACTGAGGTGCTTCCTCCAGTTTAACCAGACAGCTTTGCTAAATGTTTGTTACTAGAGAGTGAGTTTTGTTGAGGAATCAGCGAGCACTGTGGCCTCCAGGGAAGGAGGCAGACAGACAGACTGGGCAGGAAGTCCCCAAGGGAAGTCCTCCAGAGCAGACAGCGCTGCCCGCCTGGTGGGAGTGAGGTGGTGGGAAGGAACCGGAGGGAGGGAAGGAGCAGAGAGGGTCAAAAAATTGGTCGTTATCGCTACAGTCGTTATCTCCACAATAAAGAAGGGTAGCCGTGGAGGGGACGGTCACATTTTACTCAGGTCTGAACGCTATTCACGAAGATGTTAACATATCATTTATGTAATGATAAAATGTCAAAGGGAAAAATAAGACGTGGTAATGCCCAGTTACGGTAGACTTTTTCCTCAGGACTCCAGGCAATTTGGCTTCTCTTACCATGAAGCTTATGCCCATTTCAGCTCCTTTTTTGCCCTCTAGAAGGGATTTTCATTGCAAATCAAGTGAACAAGACACCAGGGGCTGCTGAGGGATCTGTTCCAGGGCACCTGAGGCCCAGACCACTGCACGTCACACACGCCCATTCTGTCAGCTCCGGGGTCAGGTACCTGTCTGGTCCTCCAGCAGGTAATACTGCTTCATGAGCTGCCAGTGGGTCTGCAGAGTCTTAGCAGTACGGGCCAGATAGAAGGCATCAGGGTGTCTATGCAGCAGGTCCTGGAAGGTCTCCAAGGTGGGCTGGCTGGCCTGGAGGGCAAGAAGCTTGAGGTTTCAGTGAGGGTTTTCTCACTACCACCTCTACCTTACCTCTCCAGTCCCTGTCCCAGTCTCCCCCAGTAGCTGGAAGAAGATAGCTACCGTTGCCCAGAGAGCCAGTCCTGAAGACCCTGAAGACCCTGTCCATCAAGTTCCCTGCAGATGTGTGAGCGCCTGCATGGGCATGTTTCCAGATGGTGGAGTTGCCCCCATCAGTTTTCTAGGTGGTCCAGCTCCTATCCTGCCCGGTCCCTCAATCTTACCAGCCCTAAGCCTTACCGATCCCACTTTGCTCAGCAGCTGCTCCTCTGTCTTGCTAAACAGGGCCTTGCTCTGGATGGTGGCAATGGCTTCTGGGTGCAGCTGTCTCATGGCCTGACAGGCCAGCCTGGAGGTGGCGGGTAGAGGCACAGGTCAGGGCAGGGACAAACGGAGGACGTTAAGCAATATGGAGTTCTTGCTTCGTCCAAACCTGCAGGCCTCTGAGATCCAGAACTAGAGACCAGGCCCTCAGTAGGAAAAGCCCGAGGCTTTTGATGATGTTTGATCTCATGGGTTTGTCATGAGCACGAACAGACCGCTCGGGAAATAGGTTGCTGGGTTGAACCCCAGGAAGAAACTTAAAGGCACAGTCCCTGAGAGACCCAAGCCAGAGGGAGATCCTGAGACCAGCTGCTGCTCCCCTGCCCCCCGAACCCTGACCTTCCTTCTTCCTTGGCCAAAGCTGCCACCCACTAGCCACTGACCACCTCCTCTTCCCCAAGCTGAGCCCTGCCCATTTCCTGGTCAATCAGGGCTGTGGCTAATGCTTAAGTGGTGCCCGGGGCTGAGGAGTAGGAGATGGGTGTTGAACATCCAAACTCCGATATTAAAAGAAGTGACTGGGGAGGAAGTGTGTGCACTGTGTGTGCATTGGTACTTGGCGCTTAGGCCGTTGGAGCTGGAGGGGCCTCAGTATTTTTTCTTATGGAGGAAGAAGTTGTAGGAGATGATATAAAAAGGTTAGGAGTTGACCTTCCCCAAACCACAATGTATACAGTGGTGGAACCAAGGCTCCTGCCACCCATCCGGGTATTTTCTACCATGCTACTTCCTGGGCTTCCAGATTACTTTATTTCTGGCATTAAGCCCGGATTAGCAGGGCTGGCAGTGGGAAGTTTTTCTCCAAAGCCTGGTAGGTCTTAATATTATCCCAGGATGCAAGGCCCCAGGAGCTCCACCGCAATTCTCTCTGCTCCAGGAGCCAAATTCTGGGGTCCCCAGTACCTCCTTGCTGTTGGCGGCAGCCCTACTCACTTGGAGATGACAGGATCGTACAGCAGAGCATACCAGCGCTCCTGGACTTCACGAAGGGTGAAGCGGCAGCTGAACTTCACACCCAGGTGGACGGATGTCAGGTCATTGGTCTGCAAGGTCCCACAGGGATTTGGTGCAGCCTTACAGCTAGGAAGAACCCTTCCCCTGCCACCCACTGACACTACTGGCCGAACCGAGGCTGGGGGGGGGGAGAGGGGGAGGGGAGTTTGCAAACTAGAGGTTGGGGGAAGAAGGGGAACACAAAACCTGCAACACAGCATTGATGAGCAGGAGGTCATCCGCAGGCTTCCAGCGGCCCAGATCCTTGGTCACCTGCAGTGGCTGTTTGCTTTTCTTCACCCGCTTGGTGAGTCCCGGAGCTGGGGCTGGGCTGGGAGGCACAGGAGTGCTGGGGGCCTTAGACACCTGTGCAGAGGACAGGAACAGAGCTGAAAGCCAGCATCAGGGCAGCTGAGGCTTCAGGTCCTGAGTTTTATGAACCGAGTGGAGGCCCCAGCCCAACCCAGTAATAAGCAGCACAAGCAGAAGCTCAGCTTTCTAATACCCGCCCCCACCAAAATAATTCTACATAGTCCTTGACCATATGGGGTCTACTTTTTGCTGGTGGCACCCCCAACTGGAGTGGAGGGTGGGTGGGGAGGAATACCAGGAAAACACTCTTGCTGGTACAGTGTCTGGGGCCAGATCAATGCCACCTGGGGGTTATTTTTACACCCAGCAATGCTGGGAACAGGCTGTCTGCTCCCAGAATAGATGCAAGCTCCATGCCTCCCACACAGAATGTGATACAGGATGCAATGACAGGGTAGGGGGGTGCAGCAAGAAAGGGAGAGTAGGGAAAGAT
Source organism: Talpa occidentalis (assembly GCF_014898055.3). Lineage (NCBI taxonomy): Eukaryota > Metazoa > Chordata > Mammalia > Eulipotyphla > Talpidae > Talpa > Talpa occidentalis. The sequence continues at coordinate 76,628,270 of NW_023601653.1, forward strand.
GGGTTCCCAGGAGAGAGGCATCTGAGGTTGGGGCTGGGGGCAGCTTGGTCCTCTCATAAGCCTCCTCTGCAGAGCTCAAGCCAGCTGACAAGTGCTGTGGGAAGCACGAAATCTATCATGGGCTCCCGCCCCTCAGCTCCCAGTCACTCACCTTCTTCTTCTCACTGGAGGATGGTTCACTCCCTGAACAGCGCCCTGGTTCCACTCCACTGGCGCCCTTTGCCCGGGTGGAGGACTTAGCCAGGCTGCTCTCCACCAGCTCATCATCAAACTTCTTCCTTTTGATGAATCTGTGGAGAACACAACCCAGAGAGCACTCCTTGCCCCCTCCCTAGTGCCCACTCACATTTGCATCCAACCTCTAAAAGAGCAGTTCCCAGCAGGGTGCTCATTGCTCTGGTTCAGAGGATGAGCGTGGAACTGCGTGACTCCACCGTTCAAGAGCATTACAACACCACGAAGGTTTCACATCAAAGATCTAAGATTTCACTCCCTTGCCCTCAGGGCCACAGGGAGGGATTTGGTAGGGACAGGAAAAGTACAAGGTTCTGCAAATGCTTTGGCCCCCAGAGGGGATCAGGGAGCCACTTCCTACAGGGGTGAAGGCGTGCAGCACCTAGTGCCCCTGCCCAGTCTCTGGCCCTCCAAATCCTTACTACCTTGAGGAGCTTCTCCGTTTAGGGATGGTACCCAAGGCCTGGGAGGAGGCCCGTTTCTGCCCTGCCAGTGATTCTTCATCCTCTGAGCGGCTGGCAGTGCCTGATGCCATCAGGGATGAATCTAGCAGCCCCTGAGAATCTAGGAAAAAAGAAACAGTGAACTTAGACTTCTTAAGTTTCTAGCAGAGCCCCGAGCTTCTGTGTATGGGATCCCTTCTCAGTCCCTCTTCCCCCTGCTAGCCCTCATGGCCCCTTCCCTACTTCCTTGACACTTAAAGCTTTAAGGTGGGAGATTCTTGACCATTCAGCTCCCATCTGGGCTCAGACCTGGCCTGACCTTCCATGCTGGGCAGTTTTCCCAGTGCCATATGTCATGCTCAGGTCAGACTGCTGATGGTGACTCAGGGCTCTGGGGGCAATAGCTCCCTCTGCCATCAAAATGCAGTGATGTCAAAGTGTGGTAGCTCAATAGCAAGTCAGTCAATTGTGGCTTTTGCCGAGAGGTACAAGGGTAATGCTGGCCCAGGGGAAGGTGACAATCACGCCCAGCTAGGACCAAAAGACACGTGCGATAGAGCCAGCACAGGCAGAATCAGCAGATACTCAACACCTGAGAGTTTGGGGAGCTGCCCAAGCTCATACCTTTGTCCATCCTCTTACAATGCCACAACCACAGGTTCCAAACCACAAGGCTAGGAAGAAGGGTCCTACAGGCTCATCCAAGGATTCTGACCAGGCGAGGTTAGAGGCTGAGAGGAGATTCTGCAAAGGAAAATGAGGGTCCCTGAGGTTCAGGATTCTAACCGGTCAGCCTTATACCAGAACAGGCCTCCAACATCCCATAAGCTAGGGAAGACACAGGAGAAAAAAGACAGAAGGCTCCATTCTACAGATGTGACCCTGACAAACCAGTAGCCTTTTAAAGGTCACTGACATCTTTGAGAATATGATCAAACCTGGGGATTCCAGAAAAATGTAAGTCACATGCTACTGTAGGAGGTACAGGGACCTTTCTAATTCTATGCATAGCCCCTGGATTAAGGGCCTTGACTATATGCTAACAAAAATAAGGGACTTTTGGCTCACTTTTTTTTCTGTTGGCCTGTCACTGGCTCAGCAGCATCAACATCCCTCTCCCAGGCCAAGGTGGAGAAAAGGAAAGGGAGATGGAACTCCAACAAGTCCATCTCGCCTTTTCCCATTTGCAGCTTTAGCTGAAGAATCTGTGGGTGGTAGCTCATGGAAACTACAATTTGCAGTTTGGGAACTGCATTAATATCAACCGCCTGTGTGTGTGTGTGTGTGTTGGGGGGAAGAGGGGACGCTCCCAATCGCGGGTGAACTCAAGTACTGGGACTCTTTGGGGGCGCGTCGGTAGCGGGTCCCGCCCCTTCTGCCCTGCTCTCCAGCATTCAGGCCCTGTCCCCAGGTGTGCCGTCGCGGCGCTCCACAGGACGTCGTGGCTAGGAGTTTCGACATCGGGGTAGAGGGCGCCCGATTCTGTGGGCAGAGGCAGGGTCTGCAGCGCCTTCCTTCCCGGCCCTCCACCCGTCGCCACCCCCACCACCCCAGTGCACACCCAAGGAGGGGGGTTAGTCCAGGTCTGTTTCAGGGGCTCGGAATAGGAATAAGGATGTAGCCCTGCAACTCAAAGGCAAGCACCGAGAGAGTCACGACGCTCCTGCAGGTTTCATTCAAGCCGCAAGGGCTGACGGCGGTGGAAAGTGAGGGGAGGCCAACTCCCAGGCCAATTCTCACCCCACCTTCGGCAAGGAGCCTTTGCGCATGCGTCACAGCTCGGACCCGCTTCTAGCCCGGGACGGCCCACGCATGCGCAGATTTTCGGGGCGCTACCGGGGCGGGGCCCTATACCTGGGGGGCGTCGTCCCCGGTGGCACTCCGGGAAACTCCGTTTCACCCCCAACTCCGCTCAAGAACCCTCAGAGGCGAACCGCGAGGTCTCACCATTCCTGGACTGCCAGCTCCAACAATTTTTCCGCGGCGACGGCAGCAGCCGCAGGGCCAAACCCAGCTTCCGTGAGGTACGTCTACTTCCGGGCCCACGAACTAGGGGCTGCGCAAGCCCTTCCGGTTCGCCCGGCGCGTGCGCGGGGGGCGTGGCCGCGCCTCGTGGGTGTCCGGGCCGCGCTGACGACGGGGATTCCAGGCTTTCCCAACTGGGGCACCGCGGCGGGGACCGTGGGCCCCGGGGGGCGGGGGGTTACCCGGCTGGAGGGAGTGATTTCAGGGAAGGCGGGACGGGATAGGCTGAGGGGCGACACCCAGCGGGCGAGGTGAGCGACTCGGGCGGGGGGGGGGTCCCGCCCGAGGGGGGCGGGGGCGCCGGCTGGGGTGCCCCCTGGCATTCCCGCGAGATGTTGGGTCCTGGGTGGGTCCCAGAACCAGTTGTGCGGTGTTGGGGTCCACCCGCGGCTTTAGAAAAGCTGTGGTGTGTCACGGTCGGGCCCGGTAGCCGCTGTGGAGGAGCTCGCTCCAGCCGAGAGGTGTGGGGGGGGGCGAGGGGGGGCTGACGTCTAAGGAGCCGACGGAGAGGCGCGGGGGGGGGCGTGGGGGGGCGCGTTCTTACAAGGTCGAGGCCCTGGGAGCAGCACTGCCCGCTGGGTTTGTCAGTCCTTCCCCCCGGACTGCTGGAGCAGTTGTCGGCCTCTGGAGGTTGAGAGAGAGGAGGCCCGAGGAGGTGCCCTGGAGGGGATTTGGCTTGGAGAACAAAGCCTACAGAAAAAGGTAGAAATTGGAGAAAACCAAGAAGATTGCCTTCTAAAGGATGGTTTTATTTGCTTTGTTTCCTTGGAGGGCTACTAGATTATAAGAGCCCGAGAGAAACATACCTCAGCTCAAAATAAGGAAGGTCCGATTCCAAAGCTGGTCAGCAGCTACGGCCACCGTGGAGGTTTCAAGTGCAGAACATCTGATCATCGCCGAGGGGTTCAGGAGTGGGGTAAGATGACCTAGTCAGAGGAGGCAGCGAGCTCCAAAGCTAAAAAGAATTTGGTGAATTTGATGAGTTTGAGGAGCAGAAGGGAGTCCAATCTAGCTGGAGCAGAGTGATTAAAAAAGAGAGAGAAGAGGTCACCAGGGGCAGATCATTTTAGCCCTGGTCGTTCCTGGTCTGCTTTTGACATTCATTCATGTGCATTGGAAAGTTCTTCAAGGATTATAAACACAGCCCTTCTGTGATATGATTTTATTTTTTTTTAAAGATTTGTTTATGCATACAAGAACTGGGGTACAGGCCAGAGGTGTGTGTGTGGAGGGGGAGAGGATTCACCAGAGAGAGTGGGGAACAGAAAAGGCGGATTGACTGAAATACACTGCTGAGGGGAGCAGCGGTCGAGACAGGAGATGTCTGCAGTGCCATGTGGGTCACCTCCCTGGCAGGGGATTGAACTCGTGCTTCAGTGGCTCAGACAGCTCCATAGTGCTGCGTCTTAAACCTTGCGCCACCAGGGAGGCCCCTGATTTTATTTTTTTAAATGACCCCTCTGGCTGCTTGAGAAGTTTAGTGGGTAAGAGAGGAAGCAGAGAGATCAACTATGAGACCATTGCAGCAATCCAAGTGAGAGGTAAACCCAGGTGGTTTAGCTGGGTTGTGTGGGCAGTGAAGATGAAAGACTTTGATGTATTTTGGGAGGTAGAATTATGTACTTTCTGATATAGGTGTGTGGGAAAGGGAAGAATAAGGCAGAATTTTAGCTTGAGAAACTGGTTGGATGCTAGAACTTCCCCTTTAGAATATATCCAGAAGCTGAACCTAACTCACCAGCTCCTACATTGTCTCCTAATCCAAATCCCCATTTCTGTCACCTCTCACCTCCCTAACTGGTCTCCCAGCTTTCAGCTTTGCTACTGTCCCCACCACACCCCAACCCCCCTAATTTTTTCACAATAGCTAGGGCATGCCTATCTGCCTGTTGTGCTCCCCCACTCTCTGGTGAATTTTCTCATCCTCCCGCGCCTCTGACTTGTACCCCAATTCTTGTATAAATAAATAAAATCTTTAAAAAAAAATTAAATGGAAATCACTCATGTCAAATTACTGTTCAAAATCTTCCATCTTATGAGCAAAAATCAGTTGCCTGCAAACAATGAATTAGAAGAAAGAGAAATTTAAAAAACAGACCCATTTACAATTGCACACATAAAAAATGAAGTACCTGGGAGTAAACTAAACAAAGAAGGTGAAGGACCTTTATGTTGAACACTTAAAAGACACAAAAGGAAAGCTATGGCATGCTCATGGATTGGATAAACATCATTAAAATGGCCATATTACCTATAGCAGTTTACAGATTGAAGGCAATACCTTTTCTCAAGGAAAGAGAACAATTATAAGATTTGTATGGAAACATGAAAAACCCCCTAAAGCCAAAACCATCCTGAGAGAATAGAAAAAAGGAGGTATCACATTTCCTGACTTCAGATTATAATACACAGCACAGTAATCAAAACAATATGGTATTGCAACAAACAAGAAACAGACCAATGGAATAGAATAGAAAACCCAGAAATAAATCTACATAAATATGGACAGTTTATCTTTGACAAAGGAGCCGTGGCTATACAGTGGAGATAGGAAAGCCTCTTTAACAAATGATGTTGGGAAACGTGGATAGCCACCTGCAAAAAAATGAAACTTTCCATAGTAACTCCATATGCAAAAATTAATTCAAAATGGGTTAAAGATTTGTATATGAAAATTGAAACCATAAAATACTTAAAGGAAAACATAGACGATATACTATAGGATATTAATGGCAAATACACATATTTGGGGATGCAACCCCAATGGCAAGGGAGACAAAAGCAAAAATAAGTGGGATACATCAAATTAAAAAAGTTTTGTACCCCAAAAGTAACCATCAGAAAACCAAAAAGGCAACCTACAGATGGAGAAGATATTTGCACATCACATGTCTGAGAAGGGAGTAATCTCCAAAAGATACAAAGTACTTAACACAATACAACAACAACATTTTGCCCTCAAAAAGAGCAAAATATCTAAATAGACGCATTCCTGAAGAAGACATTGAGATGGCCAACAAGCACATGAAAAATTGTTTAACATCACTGATTATAAGCGAAATGCAAATGAAAACCACAGTAAGATATCACCTCACTCCTGTGAGAATGGCCCATATCAAAAGACTGGAAACAACCAGTGTTGGCAAAGCTATGGAAAAAAAGGAACTCTCATCCACTGTTGGTGAGAATGCAAGTTGGTGCTGCCTCTGGAAAATGGTATAAAGATATCTTAAAAAAATAAAAATGGAAATGCCATGTGATCCAGCAATACCTCTAGTAGGTATTTACCCAAGGAATCTGAAAACACTTGCAGACTTCTATGTTCATAGCAGCACTTTCCACAATCATAGAACCAACCTAAGTGCCCAATAGACAACTGGATAAAGAAGTTGTGGAATATACAGCCAATGGAATACTACTTAGCTCTTTAAAAAGATGAAATAGTGCCTTTTAGGATAAAGTGGATAGACCTTGACATGATTATGCTGAGTGAAATAAAAAGTGGAAGACATATCATAATGATTTTACTTATCTGTAGAATGTAATTAAAAAAAATTGGCAAGGCGCAGCAAAACAAGTCTTAGACTTAGTGAAAAATATTCTGGTTACCAGAGGGACTCGGGGGAGGAAAAGGGGTTGGGGAAGGAGATAAGGCTTTGGCAAGGGAGGTTTGGTGGAGGGTGAATGAAGCATGTGTACATGGAGTAAAATGGAGTAAAAATGTAATCCCAAATTATATAGACATGCAAGTGACTATAGTAATGAAAATAATGGTACGTTATTGATAAGAATTGCTTTAAAAAATCCCATCTTAGAATAAAAACCCCTTGTTATCTCTCTGACCTCATCTCCTGCTTTTCCAACTTGCCCTTCCCAAAATTTCAGCCCCCATCCCCTGCACATTCTGTCCCTTCCCTGCTTTGCTTTTCTCCTTAGCCCGTATTATCTTCTAATGTAATTTATTTTTTTCCTCTTTAGTTTATGTGCCCTAGTGGAATGAAGCTTTATGAAGGCAAGTGTTTTTGTCTAGTTTGCTCACTGCTATAGTAGGTGCTTAATGTTGCTGAATGTGTGTATTAATTTTACTGAAGTCTCCGGGAGATGTCTGTGTGGGTGTAGAAACAAAGATGTGTTGAGTTTGAGATGTCTGTGAGGTGTCTTGGTGAAGCTACTGAGAGGTGGACACACTAATCCAGTCAAGAAAGAGCCTGGATTGGAGATTTAAATTGAGATTGTTATTATAAGGATCTGGATGCCAGTGCCTAGGGGGTGAGAGTAGATAGAGAATGAGGGAGGTAGGCCCAAGATTAGAGTTGGGCACTACAACACTTAAGGTCAGGCCAAGAAGGAGCCAGTAGAGAGACCAAAAAAATGTGGATAAAGGTAGTGATGGCACCAATCATTCAACCTCCAATTAACTTTCTGGTTCCAGACTAATCTTTTAAAGTCCATCTTTCCCTGCGGTAGATGTGACTTTCAATGGAGGCCATATTCATGATTTCTCCTTGATCTTGCTCAGCTGCTCAGGCCCCAGGCTCCTTCTTCTAGGGGATAGAACATGGTGGTTAAGAGCACATGCTGTGGAGTCAAATTGCCTGCTTTTAAACCTGAGCTATGTCACCTACCAGCTCGTGACCTTAAGCATGTTACATTTCTGTGCCTTGGTTTCATTATCTTTGAGGAAATAATTATAAATCCCCTTCATAGAATAGTTCTGAGGAGTAAATCATTAAGCAAGTATGTCGGATACAGCAAAGGTCCAAAAATTGTTAGCTGCCAGTACTGTTCTTAGGGCTTAGATCTCTGTTTCCTGGCAGGTGGTCAAAGTCTAGGACCCAGACTTTAGCAGCACAGCTTCTTCTGTTCCTGTCCACTACAGCAGGACCAGTTTCTCTCTTACTTAAAGATGTTATCTTCTGGGATCCAGTCAAGAAAAGAGGATCTATTTGTTGGCAACTAAGTCTTCATAAAAAGTCAAGTTTAGTAAGGCTGTTAGCCACTATAAAGCTACCATTGGATTCACAGTACATTTAATTAATTTATTTATTTCTCAAAGATTTATTTATTTATACAAGAACTGGGGTACACACCAGAGGTGTGGAGGGTGAGAGAATTCACCAGAGACAGAGCAGGGAGCAGAACAGGCAGATGGACTGAGGACACTGCTGAGGGACACTGCAAGAGAGGTCTGCTGCGCCGTGTGGTTTCTCCCTGGCCAGCCGGGAATGGAACCCTTGCTGCAGAGGCTGCGGGCAGCTTCACAGTGCAGCGCTCAATCCGCTGCACCACCAGGGAGGCCCACAGTACATTTTAAGTCAACATATACTTGGTATCTGTACATTTTTTTCTCTAAGAGAAACCATCTGCAAAAGAAGAATCTCATATACAGGCTGAAACCTCTGAAATGTCAATTCCCAGAATGGAGAATCAGACAGACTTTATGAAACATTCAATTTCTTTAACAAAATGAAATGTGCACATCTCAGTTCAAAAGTCAGAATCTAAGGAAACTTAGATTATTCCCCATGAAGTTAGGTATTTGACAAGGATGTCCCCGAGATTACTTTTTACTTAACTCTGCTTTGAAAATTCTAGTCTATAAAAGAGAAAGGAATGAGATACAAAAACTGGAAAAGGAGGTAAAAATTACCATTTATGAGATGAAAGCCTACTAGAAAATCCAAGAACGTCTGTTTACTGTCCCTAAGACATTTTTACAAAGTGGATACAAATCAATACGTAAAATACCCAATTAACAGTCAATTAGGAAATAAAATGTATCATTACAATAGCAATAACTAAGTACATTTAATAATAGCAATAGTAATCTTAATAAAAGTACTAGATCTAGGTGCTCAAAACTGAAATGCTATCAAAGGACACAAAAGGAGCCTTGAATAAGTAGAAAGGCATACCCTGCTCTATTTTGGGTTAGAAAGATTTGCTATCATAAAGATGTCAGCTCTCCATAAATTATATGCTTAACACAATCTAATAAAAATGCCAATAGACTTCATAACCTGAATATAAAGTCTGTGTGAAAATTTTTGTACCAGGAATAGCCATGAACACTCTGAAAATGGAGGTTACCTCTATCAGATAGTAAACCATTAAAAGCCACAATTAAAATAGTAAAATCCAAAGGGCACTAGTGCATGCACAGGCAGTTTGATCAAGAGAACAAGTTAGGGAGTCCAGAAATGGGCCCAAGACATTTAAATTTTTAAATGTCTATAAGTAGCGGGAAAAGTGGATTATTGTAATAAGAGATAGTGAAACAATTGTGTAGCTGCCTGAAAAAAAAAAATGTAGTATGGCTACTTCAGTCCTTACACTAAAAGAAATCCATATGGATCAATTGTGTTTAAATAAATGTAAAATAGTAAAAGCATAAATTTATGTCATAGTGGAGAAAGTATTTTTCAGAATAGCACATTTCTCAAAGCATAAAAAAGACATTGTCAATATAAAAAAATCTATAACTTCTGTGAAAGACACCATAAACAAAGACAAATGACAAACTGGAATATTTGCAACTCATCGACAAAGGGACTAATTTGGTTAATATATACAAAATCTCTTCCAATCAATATGAAAAAGAATAAAAATCCAATAGGAAAATAGAACGTTGACATAAAAGGAAAGATAAATGTTTCTTAAACATAAGAAAAAAATTCAATCTCACAAGAAAATTGAAATTATATTTAGATGTCATTTTTCACCTATAGGCTGGCAAAAAATCCAAATGTTTGACAATATATCCTTGACATGGTTGTCATGTCCGTTCTCCATTGTTGGCGGAGCTATAAATTGTCAATGCTTGTTAAAATTACAAATGCATACAAATTCTGATCCAATATACTTGCACACATGCAAAATAAACTGCATATATTATACACACATAATGCTACATACAAAGTTATCAACTATAGCATTGTTTACAGTAGAAAAAGTTTACTAACAACCCAAACATCTTTCACTAGTAGACTAAATTCTGATCTATCTATCTAGTGGAGTATCAGCAGCCAGGGTGAGAGCTGTTACACACACATAAAATCTTTATAAGTCATGATTAAACTTATGAAGAACCTAAAGAATTTTTTTTTAAGATTTTTTTTTTATTTATTCATGTATACAAGAACCAGGGAACAGGCGGATGTGCAGAAGGGTGAGAGGATTCACCAGAAACAAACTGGGGAACAGAACAGGCAGACTGACTGAAATACACTGCTGAGGGGAGCAGTGGGCGAGACAGGAGAGGTCTGCTGTGCCATGTGGGTATCTCCCCGGCCAGCCGGGATTGAACCCGTGCTGCAGAGGCTGTGGACAACTTCACAGTGCTGCGCTCAACCATCTGCGCCAGCAGGGAGGCCCCAAGGATCTAAAGAATTTTTAAGCACAAATGTGATTTTTAAAAAGATCTCTGACCTATTATAGAGCACAGCTTAAAACTAGAGACAGATCTGTTGTGGCCCAAATTAGGGTAGTCATGGAGGAAGACACACCTGATGTAGACCAGTTAGGATTTGGTGGTAGATTGCATGTAGGTGTGCAAGAGACAGGCACTGATCCTTACACTGGTTTCTGACTTTGGCAGTAGATGGAAAATGGAGGTTACGCGTGGAGAGAGGAAGCACAAGTGGAAAAGCAGGCATGGGCAGTGGCTCCGTGGCCCTGTGCACCTGTCTGTTTCAATAGTGTTTGGGCTGAACAGGCTTCTGTCAGCAACGACCACTCTCCAACCTTTTATCCAGTTGCAACCTGTAGAACCATTTTCTCTGCAATCCTTTTCCTCTGAGACTAACCAAACCCGATTTTTATGTTTAGCTCCTTATTGCTATACAACCATGAGGCTCCCACATTGGTCAGAATTATTCCACCAAGAGGGAGGCCACGGTCAACCGCCTGGTTACCCTATATCTGTGAGCCTCCTAAATCTGGGCTTCTATCTAGAGCAACAATGTGGCTCTGCAGGGTGTGGGGCACTTCTGAGAGTTGGCCAAGGGAAGGAAGAGTGCACGGTGCCTTTCCAGTGAGGCGGGTGTGCCCTCTTTCAGGACACAGTAGCTGGCACAGCATGGGTGGGATAAAACCGGGAAACCATAGAAGCAGCCGTGGTCCTGGGGAAAAACCTTTTGGATTGGCATGCCCTGGGTTCTGCCCACGCAGACAACTATCTCTGTGGCTTCCTGGAGAGCTATTTTCTAGATGAGGATGTGAAACTCCTCAAGATGGGCAACCACCTGACTAGCCTCTGCAGGCTGACTGGCCCCCAGGCTTGGCTGGGCACCTATCTCTTGGAAGGGCTTACCCTCAAGTACAACTAGAAGCCTCCTTTGACAAGGAGCCCCCTTTAAGGGACCCAAGTGTGACCCCCTAATGTCAAGAGCTTCTGCCTGAGCCTCTCCCTGCAGCCACTAGGCATCTTTTTTACTATCCTGAAGTCCTCTCCCAAGCTGTGGGCCAAAAGAAAACAAAGCTTTTTTGGGGAGGATGGGGGTAAAAGAGAAGAAGAAGGAAAGCAGGCTTGGGTGTGAAGGAGAGATGAGTTTCATGTGGATGCACTGAGTTGGCAGTGGCAGTGGGCAACACGTTGAGATATTCTATGACTCAGGAGAGAGATAGGAATTAGGGATAGACTTGGAAATCAGCACCACAGAGCTGATGTTTGAAGCCATATGGGGAAGATAAAATCATCTTGAGATACCCTGTGGCATCAGGAGAGAAGAGAGTCTAGGCTCTGGCTTGATCCTTAGAGTCCCATGCACAAGATAATGAGCTCCTAAATGGAACCAGAGGCTCATGGGGCACATAGAAGGGGAATTAAGTATCACATGACAGAAGTCAAGCCATCAGTGTGGTAGCATTTTAGTGCTCTGTGTCTTTCACTTAATTATGGTGTCCTTGAGGACATAAACAGGGTCTAATTTTTCTCCGTCTATTCCGTCCCTTCCTTATATCAACACAAGGTTCAGTAAATATGTCTGTGAACAAAGACGAGCATGCGTGAGTGAATCCAGTCATGGCTGAGTTTTATGCTGCTTTAGTTCACACCTTCATTATTGACCCTCTAATCGGTCTCACTTCACATTGCCACAGCAGCCTTGGCCTCTAAGCCCTTCTAAACCCAGTCCACTCCCAGCTTAACTCCCATAACACCTGGCTTGCTACCCACTGAACTACAAGCAAACTGATCTGAATTCCCCCATCCCGATTCTACCCATTCTTCAACATTCTATTGAAATCTCGCATAGCTCTCAAGGCCTTTGCGGATCCTCACTGCAATGGAACATCTTCCATTTACTTTGCACCTGGGTTTTATCAATTACCCTGTGCTATGTCTGTTACATATGGCAGCTCCGCACTGCTTACTGTACCTGTCAGCATGCTGGAGTGTGGAGAGGGGCTGTATCCCACTGTCATCCTCACACAGCCAGTGCTGAGCACAGTGCGTTCAGTAACTGAAGCTGGCAGGATGGTTGGATGGAAAATCCTTGGGAGTACAGGGATTTGGTAATATATTCTTTTTTTTTTTTTTAAATAGAGGCATGTTTTTATTTTATTTATTTATTTGTTTGTTTGTTTTTTGTTTATACAAGCACTGGGTACAGTCAGAAGCGCGGGAGGGTGAGAGAATTCACCAGAGCCAGAGCAGGGAGCAGAGCAGGCAGAAGGACCGAAGTACACTGCTGAGGGGAGCAGCGGGCGGCAGGAGAGGTCTGCGCGCCATGTGGGACCCTCCTCCGGTGGCCGGGGAGCAGCCGGGGATCGAACCGGCGCCGCAGAGGCCGCGGGCAGCCTCGCAACCCAGCGCTCAACCGCTGCGCCACCGGGGAGGCCCTGGTAATATATTCTTAATTGAATTAAGTGAATAGCATATAAAATTTACCATCTTAGCCATTTTTTAATTTTTATTTTTATATTCCCCATACAACTGCACCCCCCTCATTTTCACCCCTAGCCCTTCTTTCCCTGCCACCCCCCCCCCATAGTGTGTCTCTGGTTTATAGTTGTTTGTTGACATCTTAGCCGTTTTTCAGCACATGGTTCAGTGGTATTAAATATATTCACACATTGTGGTGCAGCCATCACCACCATCCATCCCCATAACTTTTCGTTTTATAAATCCGAAACACTGTTCCTAGCCCATGGTAAATGCTATGCCATTTCCACCTCTTTAACCCTTGGGAACCAGTATATTTTCTGTCTGTGTGACTGTTCTACGTCCTATAAAGGGAATCACAATATTTCTCTTTTGTCAGTGGCTTGTTTTGCTTAATATAACGTCTTCAAGGTGTTCCATGTTGTAGTATATTGCAGAATTTTCCTTTCTTCATGCATTGTTTGTCTATAGAAATCTACTGATTTTTGTCTATTTATTTTGTATCTTGGCACTTTATTGTATTCATTTATTATTTCTAGTATGCTAATTCTATTTTGTTTTTTGAGGAGCTTCCTTAATGTTTTCCACAGTTGGACTAGTTTGTATTCCCACCAATGGTGCACAAAGATCCCTTCCAGTTCCCCCACATCATTGCCTACACATTATTATTATTATTATTATTATTAATTATGTGGATAATAGCCATCCTAGTGAGTATGAGGTAGTATCTCATTGTAGTTTTGATTTGCATTTTCCTCAAAGTGACACTGAGTGTCTCTCCAGGCGCTTCCTGCTCTTTCTTGTGCTGCAGGTCCTCACTTCGCGTCACCAGCAGGCTCTCAGAAACAGATTTTGAGCGAAACCACACGTAATAAAAGCATTTCCTCAAATGGTGTCGTTTATTTAGTTCAACATTGGTCAGGGTTGCTTTTTTTTCTCATTGAAATTATACCGTGTTGAGTGAAACCATGTTATTTGAAAACCCGCTGTGTCTTCTTGGGAGACGTGTCTATTCCAGTCCTTATTTTTTTAATCGGGTTGTTTGTTTTCTCTTTCTTTTGATGAACACATCGTGCCTCGGGTTTATTTGTATAAACAGCACATGAGGACTCCGGCCCTGTGCAGATAGCAGCCCAGGGGTCCTGCCAGCCTTTCTGCCTGCACATGGTTCTCTACTCTGGAGCTTAGTGTGGGCCTGTGGACCTCTGAGGTCCTGACCACCTTTGGGAACCGGGGCTACAGCCACAGCCTCTACCTTGGTTTGAGCCTGGCCTTTGGCCCGCAGAGTCCGAGACCCTTGGAGGTGCAGGCATGAGCACGCTTCCTGAGCTTGGGGTAAAAGATGCAGGCAGGTCGACTGAGCTTCGGGGTGTTGGCCTTGACCTCCTTGGGCTTTATTTTGCAAGGGCATCGATAGCTTCAGCATGCACGTTCACGGCCTTGTTACCATCGTTGACCCACGTCTTCTTCAGGCCCTTCTTGTGCTTCTTAGTAAAGCAATTGTCCACTGCCTTAAGAGATTCTCATCTTTGTGATTGTGGTTTCTTGATGCCATTTCTGTGCCGCTCTGGGACTGACTGTGTTCGCCATGACTTTTGGACTTGCCATGTCTGCACCGAAGCCTGCAGCTCCCCGGGCTCTTAGAACCAGCAGAGCAGGTAGCCTGTTTTCTTACTCTTGAGGGTTTCGAGTTCTGCATGTATCTATCAGATAAATGATTTGCAAACATTTTCTCTCATTCTGAGAGTTGCCTTTCTGCACTGTGTATAGTTCTCTCTCTCTCCCTCCCTCCTCCTCGTTCTCTCTCCCACATTTATTGTAGGCTGGCAACGTTTCAAATGGCGGTGTTTCTACTGGTCTTTCAATTCCTCTGTCCTCTGATGGTGGACTTTACTGTGATGGCAGGAGTGATGCTGTCGGGCCAGATACCACCAGTTAGTGGGGTTTTTTTAATTAATTAATTTATTTATTTATACAAGCACTGGGTACAGTTAGAAGCGTGGGAGGGTGAGAGAATTCACCAGAGCCAGAGTGGGGACCAGAGCAGGCAGCAGGCAGAAGGACCGAAGTACACTGCTGAGGGGAGCAGCGGGTGGCAGGAGAGGTCTGTGCGCCATGTGGGACCCTCCTCCAGTGGCCGGGGAGCAGCCGGGGATCGAACCGGCACCTCAGAGGCGTGGGCAGCTTCGCAACCCAGCGCTCAACCACTGCGCCACCGGGGAGGCCACCACCAGTTAGTGTTTTCATGCAGAAACCACAGTGCCAGATCCCCACAGCTCGTCTCTTCATCTTGGCTTTGCCACAGAGGAGCAAGTGCACAGGGCATGCTGGCTGATCTCAGTTTTCCTCACCATTTCTCTGAGGCAGGCAGCATAGCAGTGCCATATTTACTTTGTACATTTGGCCATGGCATGGCAAGCTAGGTCTGAGCCTGGAGAGGATGGGTAGTGTCTCCTGATGGAAAATTTTAAATAATTTTCATGAACTCCACTTTGTCTATTTTTCTTTTGTTGCCTAGTTTTATTTTTGTAACCTCCCCAGAGCTTTGCATTTTATCAACACCCTGTGTTTGCAATAAGGTCCTCAGAAGTTTGTTTTATACTCTCACCGCTCAGTACAGAGCATAGCACCACGTAGGTGCTCAATAAATGTTTAAGGAACCAATAAATAATTGCTCACTTAATTTGCTGTCAGGAGCTTCCAGAGAGGCCAATATCTTCAGCAAACAATGTTTTGTATGTGCTTCCTGCCAGTTCTGATAGGCTGCTCACAGGCTGTGTCGTGTAAACATGACTACCCAGGGACTGTGAAGTGTGGCTGACGCTGCATCAGGGCTGTCATGGAGGTGAAGCATTTAGCATGAAGACATGTAGCTCTTAGGCAGAAGAACAGCCTGGAAGAAGCCTCGGAGGCAAGAGCAAGGCAGCTCCAGTAAGGACGGATGGGTCACTAACTCTGTAGGGAAAAGTCTGACTTGGTTTCTACAATGTGCTCAGCCCTCTGTGCTGGGGGCAGCTTCAGCTGTGAAAGCACCCGGGCACCTGCTGTTCGGGGCCAAGGTCTGGTGGGACTGAGGACAGACCACGGGTAATCCCAGGACAAAGGCAAGATGGGCCTGTGCCTGGACAGACACGCACAAACAAAGGGAAAGGAACACTCCCAGGAAGGGGGCGGGGAGGCTTAGCAAGCTTAGCATCTGAGCTCATTTACTGGGCTTTCATGAATGAAATGGGAATTGTAATAACTTCCAACTGGTCTCCCTGCTCCCATCCCACTCTTCAGTCTGGTCTCATCACTGTTGACAGAGCGATGCTCTTGTTTTATCAGTCAGATTATGTCACTTCTCTGCTGAAAACTGTCATGGTTCCCATTTCATTCAGAGTAAAAATAGCTCCTGTTCATTCAGAGATTTTTTTTTTAAGTACTTATGAGGCCTCCATGCTCTATCGCCAGCCACTTACCCAGCAGTATTCCTCCTGCACTCACTCACCTGACCCTGGCCACACTGGATGCTGCTCTTCCTTGAATACCTCAGGCCTGCTCTCTCCTCAGGCAGTCCCCTCTGCCTGGCAGGCTCCCCTCCCACCCCACCCCCCACTTGTTTCCTCAAATATTACTCCAGTGAGACCTGGAACGATCTATTTTAAATTATACTCCTGCATCCTGGTACTTTAGCCCTCTTTTGAATGGTATCTTTTAACATCCTACATACAGTTATTTTGCTTTTTTTTTTGTTTGTTTAATGTATGTTTCCCCTCAATAAAATGTAAGTTCTGTAAAAAGAAAAACAAGCACGTGTTTTCTTCATCCCTGTACCTCTAATCCCCAGAACAGTGCCTTGCATTAGGGACCCTGTAGTTATTTGTTGAATGAATGGATGGATGAACGAGGACCCGATACATGTTTCGTTTCCCGTGGAAGGAAGTTCTGCAGGAACTCCTGGAGGAGTTCCAAAAAATAGTTGCTGGAAGAAACATTTGCAAAGATAGATCTCTGAACTGCATAACTGACAAACCTGCCTGGGGTGGTCTAGTAAGGAGTAAGTGCCCCCAGGCTGAGGCAGAGAAAACTCAGGTCATCAGGAATTACCTGCAGGATTCCGTTGTTCAAAGGATGGATCAGGAGCCCCTTGTTTCCTTCTCCCCCCTTTGCTACCCTTGCTCTCCGCTCTAAGCCCAGCGTCTCCTTAGACTGCTTTGGTTGTGTTCTTTCAGTAGTTCCCATCATTTTAATTTGGCTCCTTCCTCCTCCAGGCCCTCTGAGGTCCTTTCGCAAGCCCTTTGCTGCCTCCTTGTGGTTGTTGCACTGAAGGCACTCTTGCAGACGGGAAGGCTGCAGAGGCATAGACTCTTGAACAGGGTCTTGAACCTGAATCTTTTTAACCCAATGGCATCCATGAATTATTAACAGCTGCCCTCTGCCCGCCCTTGCCTCTGGCCCTGACACTACCACCAATGGCAAGGAACATCCCTGACGGGTGTTCCAGCTAGACTCGGGCCTTGGGTATTCCAAGCTGGTCACCTTGGGGAAAAGAATTGGAGGCAATAGTCAGATCCCAGGGCCTACCTTGAGGGGCAGTGAGGCCAGCTGACTAGCTTATTTAGCTCCCACCTACTCTGCCTCCTCCTACCTCACAGCCATAGTTTTCTCCAATTAAAAAAAAATCTCCTCTATTGATCTTTTAACATCTTGTGTCTCTGTTATTTGTGTAAAGCTTTGGTATCTATTTTCTGTTCATTAATTTTATTTGATAAGACATTCGTTTTTTCTGACTTTTGTTATGTCTCCTTTTCAGAGTTCTTTTGTATCACTTTCACTTGCTTTTCTGCTTTTTCTTCCATTTCTTTGAATTTTCTTATTGTGCCAGTTTTGAACTCTATCTGATAAGAGGATAAACTCTTGTATGTCTTTTTGGTTGGATTTGCTCTTTTCTTGTGATGACATTTTCCCTTGAGGTCTCAAGGTGCCAAGTGTTTTGTATATATATAAATATATATATTTATATAAATATATAAATGGGAAGACCAATATATATATATTGGTCTGCCCATTTTGCTTCTTCATTAAAAAAAAAATTTAAAGATTCATTTATTTATGCAAACAAGAGCCAGGGTGCACACCAGAGGTGCAGGAGTTGAGAGGACTCACCAGAGACAGAATGGGGAGCAGAGCAGGCAGATTTACATTTTGCTGCTTCAGATTCCCCTATTTTTAGAAAACTATCTGTAATAGTCACTTGGAGATTTGTACTCCTTCTGCTTTTCCAGCAGATGGTGCTGTGGTTTTATTTGATTTTAGATTATTTTGGCCTTTCCCAGCTTCTATGGGCCAGGAGACCTGATCTTGCAGATGCTGAGTCAGCAAGTGGAGGAGGGACCTGTAGGGGTTCAGTTGCTGGTAGGAGTGCAAGGGAGTTTGTGTGTGTGTGTGTGTGGGGGGGGGGTGATCTTCTGGCTTATGTTTGTGGCACTGCTGATATGTCTCAGCTTCAGTATTTCAGACCTGAGTCTCTGTAGTCTGTGTGCTGTTATTGTACTGCAGAAGGACAGTATGAGCCTGAGGGATCAGGGAAGGGGAGTATAGCCTGGCACACTGTCCTTTACAGTAGGGACCTGCCCCTGGGAGCATCCCAGCTCCTCTGAACATGTTCCCTTAGTCACAGATGTATACTCCACCCTGCTCAGCTTCCCCCTTCCTAGGACTGCCAGCTGAGTAGCAACACCATACATTGTATGGCCTCCTCCCTGCCCCAGACCACATTTCAAGGCATTTCTCTGCACCCACCTCTTGTTTAACAAAGCATGAATCTTCTCAGTGTCTCTGCTGGTGTTGTCCATGCTGGTCCAAAAGGTGCTACAGTTTTGCCCCAAATCATGGAATCTTCTGGGGTTTGTGCCCTTCTGAATAATTTTCAGATTATTCTCCCAGGAATGAAGCAAGGAAATTCCAATCCCAATTTCTATTGACCTAGCTTTCAAGTTCAGATTTTTTTTCATCTGCTTTTGCCCAATGAGCTGATAAACCTGTTGAAAGAATTCTTCTAGTATTCCCATTTTTTCCATTTCTTTCCCCTCACCCCAATTTCCTACTCTCTGTTCTATTTCTCTATCTGCTCATGTATGTTATTCACCTTTTCTACTAGACTACATCTTTACCATATTAAATCCAGAAATCCAGGCATACCTTAAAGGTACCATGGATTTGGATCCAGACCACTGCAATATTATTAATATCCCAATAAATCAAGTCCAGTGAATGTTTTGGTTTCCCAGGCATATAAAAGTTATGTCTACGCTAATAGTCTACTAAGTGTGTGATAGCATGATGTAGCTACCCTAATTAAATGTGACACAAAGTGTCTGATGGAAAATGGCACAAATAGCCTTTCTTTAATTTGTAAAAAAACAAAAAAACGGCAGTATCTACAAAGTGCAGTAAGGTGAAGTACAACAGGAGGAATGTGCTTGTGTCCTTATTTAAAAGTCCCCCATTGATGCACTGATAGTTACATCTTAATCATGTTCCTTTTTTATAGAAGATGACAGCTCTAATTATGAGTCATGCTTGTCCTTTTTCTCATTTTTTTCCAAGTTGGCCATACACAGGCCATACCAGACCTTGTGTCACTTTTCTCGCCCTAACCCTTTGGGTTGTTTCCAAAAGGTTTTTGTGCCTTCCACTTCACTAGAGTTTCCTTGAAGGTCACAGTTAGGCTAAACAGACATTCCTGTCCCCTTCTGCATGGGTATTCCTCATCTTGGAGGACATGGGGACATGCATACAGAGCTCTGTACCACCCTCATATCCACTTGAAGAAATATGCCAAGAAATATTTCTTCCCATCCCAAATTTTGGGTCTCTGGAATTTGTTTTTGTTTTTGTTTTTAAAGATTTATTTATTTTTATAGAAGAGCTGGGGTACAGGCCAGAGGTGTGGGAGGGTGAGAGGATTCACCAGA
This sequence comes from Talpa occidentalis, assembly GCF_014898055.3. Classification (NCBI taxonomy): domain Eukaryota; kingdom Metazoa; phylum Chordata; class Mammalia; order Eulipotyphla; family Talpidae; genus Talpa; species Talpa occidentalis. The sequence goes on from NW_023601653.1 coordinate 76,647,814, forward strand.
GACAGAGCAGGGAGCAGAACAGGCAAATGACAGAAATACACTGCTGAGGGGAACAGCGGGCACGATTCTTGCCGGCCAGCCGGGGTCGAACCTGCACTGCCGAGGCTGAGGACAGCTTCACAGCACAGTGTTTAACGTGCTGCGCCACTGGGAGGCCCTGTTTTGCTTTTTTGAGGGTAGAGGCAGTATCTTGTTTGATCAAACACATCAACTTTGCACTGAAGAAAAAAATGAGGCTGGTGTATACTATCATAGAATCTCATCGCTAGAAATACACCATATATATGTGGTGTTTCCAACCTCCTTGGCTTCATAGCCTTTTTTGCCTTCAGGGAGATGAAAATGTTGGCAAAGTAGGAGAAGAATCTGTCAGACACTCTGCTCACTTGCCAGAGAGCTTGCTAGGGGACAGCTAGAAAGTCAAAGTCCTTCATCACCAGAACAGGTTTAGCCAAGCTCAGTGCCAGGAACCCATGAAAACACACGACACCTCTGAAAATGTAGTTGACATCAAAATACAAAAATGTAAAAGAAATACATAATTAAATGCTTATAAAACATGATATTGTCAATTTCACTACACATCAAAATTTAATATTCACAATATTCTCATTGCATTTACCAAATGTATTAGATTTCACTGCATCCATGATGATTGTTGAGAAATCACTGCCAACTACCCATTCAAAAACTTACACATAGTCGATTAATTTCCAAAGTAAAGTCATAAAATTCCTTTCACATCATTTAAAGCATTTAGTGTGGGGAAATTTTAGTATCTTGGATACAATGGGAATGAGGCCTCCAAAAAAATAGGCCTGGGGCCTGGAAGGCTAGAAATGCCTTTACTCCCACCACTGCCCTGTGCGATCCGCATTGACGTGTCTCTCGCTCTCCTTCCTCTTATGGTGGTATGTTAGCTCGTGGCTTAGGAATCAAATCCTACTTTGACATCATCCAAGAGCACCTCTTTATACCCATTCCCCTTTTGCCTTTCAGAGTCTCAGCCTTAAGCTGGAATAAAGGATGGATGCCATTCCTGAGAAATGGGATTACCTAGTTAATGTTTTAAACATTCCTAGTTAATGTTTATTATTCCTGGCCTCTAGGCCAGGTGTGGCTGGGTGGAGAAGGCAGGGGAGTGTGGAAGCTAGTGGGAGATGAGGTAGGTGGCTGTGTGCATGTGAGGAAGAATGAGTGTGTGCTCACTAGCTAGATCAACTAACTAAAGCAGTATCTGAACTGAATTGATAAACGGTCACCAGAGATGCCCTCCTTAGCTATAACTTCTAGATCTGAAACCTCTGTGTTTGCGTTTCTTCAATCTTAGAACTCGCTCTTCAGAGACTGCTAGCTTTTCCTTCCCGCCCAATTACACGTGGCTCTGACTTGCATTCCATGTCGCCTTTTGTCCTTATCCTCTGTACATCCTTGCTAATCATCAGTGGATCAATTGCCTACGTGTGTATATCTTTGGTTAATTGAAGAATTAGTGAACCCTGCAGCATGCCAGGTACTAACTGTGGCCATCTCAGCCTTCTTGCTTGCAATGGGCAGAGACCATACTTGGCGCAGACATGGGGTGTCCTCTCTGGTATCCCCAGGTCAGTGTCCAGGTGGTCATAGACCTTGTTCCAAAAATTGAGAGGGCTTCCCTGGTGGCGCAGAGAGTTGAGCGCAGCGCTGTGAAGCAATCTGCAGCCTCTGCCCCACGAGTTCAATTTCTGGCCGGCCAGGGAAATTCCCACATGGTGTGGCAGACCTCTCCTGTTGCACCCGCTGCTCCTCTAAGCAGTATATTTCAGTCATCTGCCTGTTCTGCTCCCAGCTCTGTCTCTGGTGAATCCTCTCACTCTCCTGCGCCTCTGGCCTGTACCCCAGCTCTTGTATAAAAAGAAAAATAGAGCCTCCCCTGGTGGCGCAGGTGGTTGAGCGCTGCACTGTGAAGCTGTCTGCAGCCTGTACAGCGCCGGTTTGATCCTGGCCGGCTGGCAAGGGTCCCACATGGCGTGACAGACCTCTCCTGTCTCGCCTCCTGCTCCCCTCAGCAGTATATTTCATCAGTCTGCCTGTTCTGTTCCCCACTCTGTCCCTGGTGAATCCTCTCACCCTCCCGCGCATCTGGACTGTACCCCGGTTCTTGTATAAATAAATAAATAAAATTTTTTTTTAAAAAGAAAAATAAATAAATCTTTAAAAAAAAATTAAAATAGGGCCTCCGCAGTGGCGCAGTGGTTGAGCGCTGGGTTGCGAAGCTGCCCACAGCCTCTGCAGTGCCGGTTCGATCCCCAGCTGCTCCCCGGTCCCACATGGCGCTCAGACTTCTCCTACCGCCCGCTGCTCCCCTCAGCAGTGTACTTCAGTCCTTCTGCCTGCTCTGTTCCCCACTCTGACTCTGGTGAATTCTCTCATCCTCCCGTGCTTCTGACTGTGCCCAGTGCATGTATAAATAAATAAATAAATATTTTTTAAAAATTTAAAATAAAAAAATCAGTTGAGGAGGTATGGATTTCAGCAATGAGACAGAAAAATTTAAACATACTTCTATTTTATTAAAAATATAAAGTTTGTAGATTGAAAGAGGAAAGTGATGTCTTTCAAAGTTCTAGGTCTATTTAACAATATCCAGAGTGTCTGTTTAAAAACAACAGCTGGAGACCTGCATTTGGAACAATTTCTTGTGTGGTTTTTAGTTACCATGAAGTTTGAGGATCACAGAGACTGGGATTATCTTGATTCTTCTGGCTTTTTAGGGTTCCAGGAAAGCACTCACTTGACTTTTTTGCAAACAAGTTCAGCTGACTCATCTGGGGGTTCCTGGCTTTGCTTTCTTTGGGTCTCTAAGACATGGAAAGAGTTAATAGTTACAGGCAAGGGAGTTGCTGGAACAAGGCCCCAGGATGTGAGCACCCACTCAGCCCCCCTCCCCCAAGAGCTTTCCTGGTCCACTCTGGGAGACCAAGCCATGGCAGGGTCTGGATCTGACCCAGAGGTGGAGCTACTTAACATATTTCTGCTGCATCCCAGGGCTCTGCTGCTTTTCTTGAAAATCTGCCTGGCTTCCTCTTTCCTATTCCTTCCTACTCATCCATGTGTCTTCCTCTCCACCCCCATCTAATCTCCTTCCTTGTAGCAATCAGAAGCCCGCTCCTCCATCTGCAGCACACCGAGTCTGTGCTTGCGGCATCTTGGTGCATGCATGTGAACACTGTGGTCTTCAGCTGTGCTGGGTTGTGAGGCTGCCCGCAGCCTCTGCAGCGCCGGTTCAATCCCCGGCTACTGGCGAGGGTTCCACAAAAAAAAAATAAATAAAAAAGATTCTTTTACTGTAAACAGCCATTGGTGTGTGCACACACATGGCTATCTTACCTGTCAGACAGGGAACCCAAGGGAGATGCTGGTAAGACAAAGCAGAAAAAGATCTAGATCTTTCAGAAAGGGGTCTGCGGACTTTTGAGGGACCAACCTGGTCTTCAGTGTCCGAAACCACAGGGGAAAGATGAATCGCCCTCCCCAGTGGCCTGTAGGTGAGTCAGGCTGTCAGCGCCAGGCAGGGCAGGAGAAAAGGGCTAGAAGCATGAGGTCAATCCTAGTTATGAACCTGACCAGTGCTGTGAACTGGACAGCACAACGGCAGAGCTGGTGAGGTCACTAGGGTCCCATGGAGGTGAGTGATCCGGAACCACAGAACAGGTGAATGTGAGGATTCACAGCGAGCCAGGGATGGTGGCTGTAGAGGAGGAGCATTTTTGCAGGCAGGAGCAGTGTCTCCAGAAGGGCTTGTGTAGGAGCTCGTAGAGAAAGCAGCATAGCCGCTCAGAAGCAGCAGCCACCTCGGCAACTTTGGTTAAAAGAGGCAGATCCTCCATCCATGATAATGGAACCCCAAGTCAGCACAGGGGACCCCTGCATGGCCATGCCAGATGCAGGGTTGCAGATAGAGGTGACAGAGGACACGGGGCTTTCTCTCTATGCCTGGTAGTGAGATAAGCTGAATAATCATGTATAGAGCTAAAAAGAGGGTAAGGAAATTATATCCTCCTAAATTCCCCTGGAAAGTGGAAGCTGTCTTTGCTGGGAACAATATTTTGATAAATGCTTAAGCCTGAAACTGAGATCCCAGTGGAGAACTGGGTGTGGGTGGAACAGCTCCATGTGAGAATGAAGGAGTTTTTTTAATTTTGCTTCTCATACCAAAGATAGATGAGAGGAAAGGCGGCTGCAGCATGGCACAATTCACTGCGCATCCCTTTCTCATCACCCACCTCCATTTTCAGAAAGTTACTAACATCATGAAATGCTTGCGGCCAGGCAGAGGGCACACTCATATCCTGGTATTTATGTGTGTGGGAAGAACAAAGGTGCTGGGCTTCTGGTTCAAACAGATGCTGAGCTGAGCGCAGGCAAGGAGGCAGAGGGCAGGAGGAGCTCGGAGGGAGACGCCACCATGGGCCCTTGGGCAAGTGTAGCCAAATCTCGGCTGGGTGGGGTCCCAGTTGACTGCAGTTACTGAGTTCTGCCCGTGTTGTTCTGGTTGTCCTTCATTCTGTTTGTTATATCCAAATCAACTAACAGCAACACACATCTTAGAAACCCTGGGAACTAAAAACCAGGTGTCTGTCTGTGTACTGGGTGGAGGGGATACTGATGTCCAGCTGAGACTCTCGCGCCCGCTTCAGGACACAAGCACAGATCGGGACTGTCCTGTCTCACATGCGGCTAGGACGGGGCGGCACCGGTGTCTTAGGGCTTTCGGTTCCGGTGAGGTCTGTGCTCTCAGGCATCAGTGCCCTCACTTTGTCAAAGGTCACCCATTGGGCCGGGGTCACAAGGGGCAGCTGGGATTGGTAAACTAGAAACGTTCCTTGAAAGAGTCTTGAGTCTTCAGTTGTCATATCTTGAAGCCGAGAGTCAAATGAGAGTTGAACCCTCCTAACCAGGAAAGCCGCTGTTGACCCACCGGTTCCTGCCCCCCTCACCCTGCTGCTCTTCCTACAGGTAGTAAGGAGACAGCAATGCCAAAGACAGGCCTGGGCCCCTCGGCTCTGGTTCACCTTGTGTTTCTTGATCTCCCTCATCTCTCCCTTCCCGCGCCGGGCACCCCTTGAGAACAATCCCTGGGCTTAAGGCAAGATACGTCTTGAGAGCAATTCAGGCACAGCCCAGGAGACAGCTGGGAAGGAAGATGACTCTAATGATTCTCTGAGACACTGTGTAAAGTCCTTTGAGAGAACTAAAATGCTGCTGGCATGGGGACCCAAGCTGATAGCCGATGGAAGGATGAGGCAGGCAAGCGCCTGCCTGAGGTGGTCCAGTACTGAGGTCATTATTAATGTTCGGAAAGAGATCTCGTGGGCCCCTGGATAGAGGCTGTGTGCTCTGGCCCCTGCTCTTGGTGGGCTGGTCTCCCTGAATCCAGATTAGGTTTGCACCTTACCTGGCAGTGGGAGACATCACGCTTTTGTCGCCCGAGGCACGCACACCCACTGCCAACAGCTGGGGAATATCTGGGTGCCCCCCTGGCTGGTCCCAGGACAGGTTGACGGGTGTCTTCTTTTCTATTGGGTGACTGGAAGAGGCTACATCAGTCTTCCAAATGGCCTTCATCCGATTTCCCTGTTGGCTGGGGGCGTGGGGGTCAAACATATAAAAAAGAGATAGAGTTGGAAATGAATGCAGACAATTGGAGAAATACCAGAGCTCTGGAGGGCGCAAGGTCCAAGACACTGCTTTGTTTTCCTCCCTTTCTTAACAGTTGTCACTGCCCTCCTCGCCACCTCCCTCCACCCCCTACTCCCTGGGGCTCTTCTGGCTAAGGAGCTACCTAAAGAGGCTTCTGGAATTATCCCCATGCTTGAGGCATTTTACCCTGGGAAAGCCCTCAACCAGCCATGCTGTGGTGGGTGTGAATGTGGTCTCCTTGGTTGCCCAGAGGCTCACGTTGGCTCATTGTGAACCTGGGGCCACACTTGCTTCCCCGCCATCAGTTGGCTGCCCTTTGTCTTCCCCGTGGCTACCTGGCCTCTTTTGATGGAAAGCGTTCCTGGAGCTGCTTGCCAGAGGCGCTGCTATGGTGGATGCCCTGGGTCAAGGATGGGGGCTGCTTGCTTTTCCTAGACTTTGGGGAGGTGACCAGAGGCGTGTGCAGGTGAATTTTCCATTCCAGCTGGAGCTAGAGGTAGCAGCAGAGAAGCATTAGGGAGAGGTGAGCAGGGAGAGGAGCATGGAGGGCAGGTGTCAGGACTTCTTCCAACCAGGACTAAAGATTCCTGGAATCCCAAGCAATCATTTCTAGAAATTCCTTGAATTCTTATTTGCTGAGTTGCTCTTCTTTGTCATGGAGAATCTGGACAATGGGCCAAACAGTAAGGAAAAAACTAAAGAAAGACAGAGCAGCTGGCACTCGGGGAGCAATCCTGGAAGAACTGTCACGTGGTCACTTTCCTTCTCAAGCTTAAAACCACTTTAGCAAGTCAAGACATCTGCAGGCCTTCAGTGATTGTACCTGCCAAATACCCCTTGTCAGGAAGTGACTTGCGGAGGTACTCCCCTACTCAGGAGAGACCTGGTATCTAGAAAGCAGGGGCGCTGTCCTCAGAGCAGGTTGAGCGCAGCACTGTGAGGCTCTCTGCAGCCTCTGCAGCACCGGTTCGATTCCCAGCCGGTCAGGACGATTCCCACATGGCATGGCAGACCTCTCCTGTCTCGCCCACTGCTCCCTTCAGCAGTGTATTTCAGTCCTTCTGCCTGTTCTGCTCCCTGCTCTGTCTCTGGTGAATTCTCTCACCCTCCTGCGCCTCTGGCTTGCACACCAGTGCTTGTATAAATGGATAAATCTTAAAAAAAAAAAAAAAAGACATCTGCAAATGATCTGGACTAGTACAAGTGACATGAAACTGAGTTGGGATACCTCCATGGCCAAGGCTGCCCCATTGTGTGATGCCATCGCTTAACACCAAACCGCTGCTGCTCAGAACTCAGAGGCCATTACCTCCTGGTCCAACCCCTGCAGGTTCTGAGTCCAGGCTGTGGGATTCTCCAATCCCCCTGTTGTGGCTAACCCTTTGTGGACCATGTCAGCGCTCGCTGCTTCTCCACTCCTGTTAGCAAGGAACAGAATAGAGGAAACTGAAGCCAAACCTCAGAGAGTAAAATAGATCAAATCCAAAGACTCAGGACTCAGAGTGACCTTAGATTCTCAACGGCAACACCAAAACCTAAAGGCAATGAGCAGGGCCTTCAACATTGTGAGGGAAAATGAATTCTAACTGAACTTTCCTGTCGACTAAGAGTGACGTTAGAGACCAAGTAAAGACATTTTCAGACAAGCAGGATCTCAGTGATCGTACCTGCCAAATACCCCTTGTCAGGAAGTGCCTAGCGGAGGTGCTCCCCTACTCAGGAGAGACCTGGCATCTAGAGAGCAGGGGCGCCGTCCCCAGGGGAAGCAAAACAAGCCCCAGCACAAGGGTGAGAGGACGACGCCTGGAGAGCAAGCAGAGCTGCAGGAACAGGGGAGGGACACCCCAGAGTAAGGAGAACCTTGGTGTGAAGTGGGGACTGCGGGGTCCAGCTGCCCCACTTCCAGGAGTCTTCTGTAGCTTTTTGAGGGTTCCTCTCTCTTGCTCCCCCAGATGTGCAGACAGGAAAGCTGCTCTTCTTTCCACTCGGGTTTCTTTCTGGTTCCAAGGCTTCTACGTCCCTTCTGCTCCCCCGCCCCAGACATGACCCACATCCCACTAGATCACACCCTGCCTAGCCCCGCTGACCCTCCTGACCCTGAGGGGGAGGCTGGGAGGGGGAGGCTCACTTTGGGGAACATGATCGCCATGCCGCTCAGGCACTCCTGGCGCGTCTCCTCCAGGGCCTTCTGCTTGTCTGTCCAGGCCTGCAGCTGCAGGTTCTCTAGGTGGTCAATGTTTTCCAGAAAGATGTAGAGGTTTTGGATCTTGTCAGGAGCCCCGGTTTCTCGCATGACTTTTATGTGATCGATCACTTCTTGTCTGGGAAGAGAGGGAAGTGATTTAGTGGGTGCAGGCGCCTCCTCTCCCCACCGAGTCTGTTCACCAAAGGAATCTGTGTTTGTAATTCCTGGGAGTAAGAACAGAAATGGGAAGTCAGAGAAGCTTGGGAAAGCAGAACAGAGAGAGGTGGTGTCAGGTGAGGAGACTTGGGATGGACTGAAACAGGGAGAGAAACAAGGCAAGACGGGGTGGGGGAGGGTTGCGTGTCAGGTGGGATATGGGCCAGGCATCAGGAAGAGGAAGAAATAAAGAAGCGGGCTTAGGGGGAAAGCCATATGCTGGGGGGCGGGGTGTGTAAATGCCCAGGGCCACCCAGGGGGGCACTTGCCAGGCCTGGTGTGATCCTCCGCATCCTCCCCTTGCCTTGCACCCCTCCTCCTTTAGACTTTGGGAGAGGGTGGGTGCCAGGTGGGCTCCAGGGAGGACCTACCGGAGGTTCTGGAAGTGTCGGTAGCAGGTGTACTTCCGGCAGAGACACTGCAGTCTGAGTGCGTTCAGCTCCATGGCGGTGGTGGTGAGCTCCAGGGCCTTGCTGCGCAGGTAGTAGGGCAGCTCCAGCCCAGCCTTCTCACTCAGGAGCTGCAGGTTCTTCCTCTGGGCCTTGGTGTCCATGTGGTACACCCTTCCCTTAAGCGTTATTGGGGTTATGTGCAAAGAGGGCTGGGTCACCTTTTGGGGGATTGTCCCCCCGGCAGGAAGGGAGGCTGAGTTTTTGGGTCTTGCGGGAATCTGGTGGGCCTGTGGTTTCTGGGTAAGCTCAGATAAACTCTTGGTCCTCTGGTTCCCCGGGGCTGTCTGCACGGCACTACAGGGCCTGCGCAAGGGTGCCCTCCTTCCTTGGCCAGCAGATTGGGCCCGTCTTCTGGGAGGTGCCAACGGTGGCTCTGCCTTCAAGTCCGTCCATCGCTTGGTGGGCATGAAGAGCATCTTCTCCGTGCTCTCCCTTGGCCTCTCCAGCTCCTTCCTTGGGTTCCTTTGCTCCTTTCCAGGCTGGACTAATCTCTGCTCCTGCTCCCTGGCCACCCCCTCCACTGCCGGCTGCTGTGGCTTCTCCTGGTGCTCCTGCTCCAGCAGGGGCCCCTTCTTCAGTCTCTGCTGCCAAATCTCTGCTTCCAGCCACTGCTGCTTCTGCACCTCCCCGCTGAGCTCCTCTTCCCAGGGCTCCACGTCGCTCTGGACGGCCACTTTCTCAGGACTCTCTGGGGAGAGTTGCTCTCTAAAATGGGACTTAATTTGGAATCTTTCCTTCTCCTGGGCTACTCCCTGGAAGAAATCCTTCTGGTCTTGATCTTTGTGGTCTGGATTCTCTGCCTCCAGTGTTTCCCACTTCTTAGGATACTTGTGATCCACCGAGGACAGCAACAGGGGCTCACAACTTTCAGTGCACCTGCTGCTGTACACATCTGCAATCCTTAAACACGTGGTCATGATGGAAAGTGGCTGATATGTTGAAGGCCTAACACCACCATCCCAGACCATTGGCATGGGACTTGGTGAGAGTGATGAAAATAATTGCTTCTCCTTCTTGGGTTCCTGTTGGGTGTCCTCCATAACTCTTTCTTCCTTTGGGGGAGTCTCTTTCTCAGGGAAGACCAGGGAGTCATCCAAGATCTTACCTAGATCTTTTGCTTGATCTCTAGCAGACTGAGTCTTCTTCAGCTGGAACTCTGAGGCATGGTTTAACAGAAGAAGGTCATGGTACTTTTTCTCTAGAACTTCTACTTGGCTTAGTAGGGCATCCCTCTTCTTCTCGAGGTTGTGGAGGGACTTCTGAAAGTATAGTCTCTGGCTGCTGAGCTCCTTGGTCATCTCGATTTTCAGCCACCTGTATTTGGTCTCAAGGCTTCTATTCTCCTGGTGCTGGAGGATGAAGGCCTTATTGAGGTTTTCCATCATAGTAGAAATGTATTTGATGGCCCTGACCTCCCCTTGGTTGAACAAAGGGGAATCCAGAAGCTCCTGCAGCATAGACTTTACCTCAGAGACCCTTGTGCAGGTGGTCTGCTTGTCCTGGAGCATCTGTTCTGGGCTCAGTGGCTGATGGAAAAGCACAGATACTTGTGGGCTCTTTTCCTGCCAGTCCTGCCAAAAGTTGTGTTTGGCCACTGAGAGAGGTGGAGAGAACAAAGACGATAAGCACCCATGCATCCCAAGGACTACAATGATTCTCAAGAGCCTGCTTGACCAAATTACCATGGGTCTGGCAAGAATAAGGAGCTAGGGCTTTATGTGAGGACGAGTAGATGTTGTCAGGACAGATATCTATAGGACTCAGAGCTTAGCCATTAGGGTCTGTCAGCTCATGGCACCTGCAGGGCCCAGAGGGGTCTGGAACTACTGTCTAGCTCAACTCAACGTATTTCTTTCTTTTTTTTTTTTTTAAAGATTTATTTATTTATACAAGCACTGGGTACAATCAGAAGCGCAGGAGGGTGAGAGAATTCACCAGAGCCAGAGCGGGGAGCAGAGCAGGCAGAAGGACCGAAGTACACTGCTGAGGGGAGCAGCGGGCAGCAGGAGAGGTCTGCGCGCCATGTGGGACTCTCCTCCGGTGGCCGGGGAGCAGCCGGGGATCGAACCGGTGCTGCAGAGGCTGCGGGCAGCTTCGCAACCCAGAGCTCAACCGCTGCGCCACCGGGGAGGCCCAACTCAACGTATTTCTGATCCTCCATATTTCTGGAGAGTTGAGTTATTTTTCTAATCATGCTACTTCCCCAAACTCAATATCTGTGTTTGCCTTTCTATTGCCAACAGCCCAGAAACCTATCTGGCACTTAGTACATTCCAGATCACCTGGGAAGCTTTATTTCCCCCCTTCTTTACCATGGTACTGTGTTTATAAGAAATTTATCACATGGTCCTGCAACTATTCACGTTTTTTAAAACAACTAATGTCTTTTTCTATTTTAGGAGTCATGACTTCCTCTGATACTTTGTTGGAAGCAGAGGATTCCCTCTGCATAAATGCACATAAACACAGATTGTGCATTTTGTGCTCAAACCCATTCATAGAGTTCATGACTCTTATGGGTCATGATCATAGTTGTATCATCTTAGAGCAACATTGTGTAGAGCTGGTGGACTGACTGTTCACTTGTCCATTTAATGAACATCACTAGCAGAAAAAAAACAAAACAAAACATTGACTAACTTTGGATGAGGAGCTAAAAGAAGTATGAGAATCAAATGACATGGAAGTCTGGCTAACATCTAGCTAATATTGCCAGAGAAGTCATGTGGTTTGGGGACTCAGGTCTTGGATTCTGGAATCAGATAACTTGGGCTTGAATTCTATCTTCACCACTTGCTTTGGGCAAGTTAACTACCTTCTCTGTGCTTCATTTCTGAAAACGGGGGATAATCATAGCATCTACTGCACAGAACTTAACTAGATTATGCATGTTTAGTTCCAAATACGGTACTAGGTACCTAAAATGTACCTATTAACTAATCTCTAAAAAGAGATGAATAAGACACAACCTTTGCCCTCCAGGAGTTTATAATCTAGCAAGGAACTATGAAAAGTATGAAAAAATGTTTGTCAAGACATAATATGGTAAGGGTTATAGAAGAGGTTGTCTCCTCATCTACCTTCCCTGGTCTCCTCACTCCCCAACCTTCCAACCTTGTTTGACTGATAATAAACCTGACCACGAAGACAATGGTAAAATGCTGATGTTAGCTATTATTTATCAAGCCTTGTGCATGTTCTAAGCATGGTGCCTTAAACCAAGTAGAACCCTGCAAGTAGGCAATGCCCTCCTCATATGCCAAAGCATATGAGGAAGATGAAACTCAGAGAGATGAGTTCTTGCCCCAAATCACATAGCCAGAAACTGGCATAGATGGGATTCAAGCTCAGGACTATCTGATTCCGAAGTCCATGCTCTTGAGTAGTATGAAGAGGTCAGGAAATCTAAATGTGGTGTCTGGTTTTGCCACAAGCTTTCTTTGTGATCTTTTCTATAAGCTTCAGTGTTCTTTCTCATCTACAAAATATGGGAAGTAAATAATCTTGGTTCCCTTCTAGTGTTGAAAGGAGTAAAAAAATCTCAAGGTTAAGCCATGTTGTTGTCTGCCTATTTCTGGAGTGATCACAATTGAGAAAGTTCTGGAAGAGCCTCTAGCTCCACCTCACCAGATTTCTTGACTCTGGGTTTGGAATATAGAAGGTTGTTCCTTTACCTAAAAACTCAGCCTTTCTGGCCTCTGAACCTTGTTCATCCAAACCTTCATGAAACCACAGATCCATGGAACACAACAGGGACCTGTCTCCATATTACCCCTACCTCCAGCATTGAGGGACAGTTCAGAACTTCTCAGGAACTTAACAGGAGTTCAACATCCCAACCTTTCACCACTGCCTGACTGAGGTAAAGCTTTTGTTGTGGAGGAGAACTGAAAAGATCCCTCTAGACCTTGGCATGTGACTTCTTTCCCTGCCATGGCATCCACCATACCCAGCAGCACCCCCTCAGCCTCGCCTCCCACCAGCCCCTGCTCAGATGCTCCTAGAACTTACTTTGTGCCCTTTTCTTTTGTCTTTCAATAAGAGTAGAGCAAAGAGAAATGAGAGACTTGATGCCTCCTTTGGTGGTGATGAGGGAGAGAGGTAACATTTTCTCCATCACCTGGATCCATTTGTCCAGGGATTCTTCTTCTTCCTCACTCTTCCTGTTCCTGATCTCATGGGTCAGACTGTCACCTGGAGAGGGGATGGGAGGCGGAGGCAGAAAACAATCTGTTCTCTGGGGAGCCCCCAAGCAGCCCTTTAGCACAGGGAATACACCAGCAGACCATAAAATCAGATTGGGGGTCTTCCCTGGTGGCGCAGTGGTTGAGCGCTGGCCTGCGAGGCTGCCCACAGCCTCTGTAGCACCGATTCATTCCCCGGCTGCCGGCGAGGGTCCCACCAAAAAAAAAAAAATCAGATTGGTTTCACCTCTGACTAGCTGTGTGATGTTGGGCAAATCACTTAACTCCCTGAGCCTCAGTATCCTTCCCTGTAAAAGGATTAGGTGAGGATTAAATGAGATAATACATGTGGTATTATTAACATGAGGCCTTCCATGTAGAAAATATGTAATATACATTAAATAGTATCATTCTATTATAAGGCCAGGGATGTGTCTGCCTTGTTATACTTCCATCCCCATTGCTAGTCCAATATCTGTACAATTAAATGAATTAACTGGAGTCAACAGCCCTGCTTTGTTCTTGGGGGCAATTGCGGGAGGAATCACTAAACTGAGAGTCCTGGGGGCAAGGCAGTGTGAGGGCTGTGGGGCACTTCCCTACACCATCTTCCCCCAAACATTGCAACATCCACAATAGACTGAGTTTCCAAGATGGGATAATTCTGGCCAACAGGTACACAATAAGGTGCTCCAACATCATTAATCATCAGGGAAATGCAAGTCAAAACCACAGATAGCCATAACCTCACACTTATTAGAAGGGCTATTAGCAAAAAGCCGAGAGAAAAAGTGTTGGTGAGGACACTGTTGATGGGAATGTGAATTGTATAATAATTATGGAAAGCAGTATGGGGGCCATTCAAATAAAAACAGAGCTATCATATGATCCAGCCTCCCCTCTTCTGCACCACACGTTCACTGAATCATTATTTATAAGAACCAAGACATGTAGACAGCCTAAGTGTCAGTCAACAGGATGAAAGGATAAAGAAAATATAGCATGTGTATATATTAATAGGTGTGTATATCTACACATACTATACACACATATTCAGTCATAACAAAGATGGAAATCCTGCCATTTGTGACAACATGGATCAACCTTTAGGGCAAAATGGTAAGAGAAATAAGTCAGACAGAGAAAGACAAATACTGTATGATATTACTTACATGTAGAATGTAAAAGAGTCAAATTCAGAAAGAGAGAGAGATTGGTGATTATGGGGGCTGGGAGATGGGAGAAATGAGGGAACTCATTTTGCTCAAAGGTACAAACTTTCAATTGTAAGAGACAATTATAGAGACCTAAAGTGAGGCTAAGTTAATACTATACCGCATACTTGAAATTTGCTAAGAAAGTCGATCTGAAATGTTCTCATCACACACAAAACAGGGTAACCTTGTGGGGATGATGCATGTCTTCACGAACTTTTTTGTGGTAATCATTTCACAACATATATGTATATTAAATCATCACCTTGGGTACCTTAAGTTAACACAGTGTTATTTGTCAATTATATCTCAAGGAAACCTAAAATAAAACAGCTAGTGTGGATTTGAATTTAGTTTCTATCTTGCTAAAAAATGAGATGTCATAAGGGACATGTGACTTAGACTTCGTCAGATCTCAGCTAATGTCATAATCTATTATGTTTTGTACAATTACATGTTTGCCCCTCTGGGGAGTGGAGATGATATGTTGTAATATGAGCTGGAAAATGTCTCACTGAAGAGGCACTGTGATGTGCCTTCTGCTCCCCCTGCACCTCCCAATGGCCCCAGGGAATGCTGATCTAGATGGGGAAAGGAGTAGACTGAGCAAGACAGACAAGTATCTTGGGGGAGGTACCTGCCCTGAGGGCTGGACCCAACCTGCAGACTCACCCCAGTCATCCAGCCAGTGGAGCATTTCACACAAGTGCTTCTCTTTAGTCTTAGCATCTTTGGAGAGGGAAGCAATTTTTTCTAGTAATAGGAATCGGCTTTTGCTCTTTTGTTCCATCTGGTGAGATTTTGCCTGTTCTTTTAAATCATATCCTAATTCTTGCTGGAAGCGGTTGATGACACCGTCGACATTGTCCAAAATGTCTGAGAGCTGGGAAGAAATATCCTACATGGGAGACAGCAGAGTGTCATATTTAGTGGGCTTTGGTCTGGTGGTGTGATCTTCGACAAGTCAGTGCCTTTTAGGGCCTCAGGTTTCTTATTTATAAAGTGTGGATCGTTAATACCTATGTCACATTTTTGTAAAGATTCAATGAATATCTGTAAAGTACTTGGGGCAGTGCCTGGCATTTTAAAAAAGTGTTCACTCTTATTACTATCATTTTTACTCTTAAGATCAGATTAGGAAGGAAGAAAATACTAAAAAGCCAATGACCATTTCTTCAGAATTTCAGAATTTGCTGGGGACTTTTGAACCTCTCGCAAGGATTCGGAGGCAACAGAAGACTGGAAAAATAAGTTCCCAAGAAAACCTTAAGATTAGAGGCTCGCATCAAAAAATATACTAGGGGTCCACAGGAAAGATGGGACCAGCCTTTGGCCATTTCCATGTGAGTTTCTAGGACTTGGCTGGGGGGATTCTGAGAGGTTGCAAAGAACAGAACCCAAATCGTGAATTCTTGCCACACACACACACACCCCCACCGCCTCTGTCTCAGAGCCGTTCTGAGGTTGCCCTGTGAGCTGCTCTCATCCTGGCTCCAGCCCCGCCTCTGGCCTTGCCTTGCAGAGGCCAAATCTAAGAGAAGATGTTTTGCACTTATCTGTCTACAAACAAGTTGCTGAAAATCCCAGGTCCCCATGCAGAACTGGAATGTTGCCCAAACCTGAGTTAAGTTCCCAACCTCCAATTCAGATCCCAACAGAAGTTACCTCCTGGGCACGAGCTAGCTGGGCAGCCTCAATCCTTGAGACAATGCCTTCCACTGACTTAGGGGTCATTAGCTGTGGGGGCTCATCTTTCTCCATTTTGGATCTGTCAGTCCAGCCTGCACACACAATGTTGGCTGCTTTGGGGTGAAGGGCCCCAGAGGAGCTCCTGAGCACCCTCTGCCTAGTCACAGCTCCCTGTAACTGCCAGACATCAGGTTCCAACTGACCTTCTCTCCTTCAATGACATCATCAATTTGATTGAAGGGTGACTCCCTGTCATCATTCTGTTTGGTTTCTGGCTTTCTATCTATTCCCTAATATATATCAACTTGACCTGTTGCTTTTTGAAAATCATTAAGTAATATGCTCCCAAGTTAAACATTATTGGCTAAAAATAGGAAAAAGCAATTTAAAAAGTTCTTTTCCCACCAAGAACTTTATTTTAATTAGAACCAATCGATAACCAATAGGAATATGTTTACATTTCCACCAGGAATCACAACTCAATCAACACTTTCACTTACCGAAGCTGATAATCATGGCAGAAGGCCTTTTAAAAACAAATGGTTCAAATAAACATTATTGTACGCCCAGGATCTAGAATGTCCCTGGCATATAGGAGGCACTTAATAAACACTTGTTGAATATGTAAGTACAAATGTAGATACATGCATATTATTCCTTCATGCTACTAAAAAGTATTACCATTTAACAACTAAGGAACCAAACAGTGTAATTTCAGTTTTTATCAGTGCCATGGTCATTTAATAACTTGTCACCTCAACCTCACACCTACCTGTCTTTCACATACATTCATACACTTATCCAAAGTTAATTCTTTCATTGCTTCACTCACTCAGTAAATATTTATTGCTGATATTCTATGTACCAAGTATGAAAATAAAGAAATGGTGGGACCTAGTTATGTCTTTAAGGTGCTTCTGTCCTGCTGGCTTATTGATACTTGCCCAGCTGTAAATCTGGCACTAGATCGTACTTTAATCCCTTATGATTTCACAGCATGATGTACAGATAACTTATTCATCCTTACAAACATATGCAAACCAGGGTCAGACTCAGAGGAGTTTTGAGATTTATTTAAAGTTACAGAGTTGAGACTCCAACTTGGTTTCCTGACTCCCAGCCTATGGTACTTTGCATCCACCCCTCCCCCCTTTTTTCTCTCCTTCCTTTCTTTCTTTTAAGTTCAACCATACTGATAATTAGATTACATATGAATGACCCAAAGAAGCCAATTAAAAAATAGAAATTGTAAGCTTCAATTAAGAAAAATCTAAAACTCATCTGTGTGCTATGTACAAGACACACACCTTAATTGAAAGCTACACGTTGCTTAAAAGTAAGAGGATGGAACAAGATAAACCATATTAATACTAATCAAAAGAAAGCTGGAGAGACTACTTTAATATCATATTTTAGAACAGGAATTATTAGCAAAGATAAAGAGAGAGGGACATTACGTAATGATAAAAGTATCAATCCTATATGGATATGCAACTAATAACATAGCTTCAAACTACATGAAATAAAAAACTTACAGAAGTAAAGGAGAAATAGAAAAATCCACAATTATAGTTAGAGATTTTAACACTTCTCTTGCAGGAATTGGCAAAATTACAGAAAAATAAGTAAGGCTATAGCAGTTTTGAAAAACGCTAGCTGGATGCAATTGATACCTATAGACTATCTCACCCAACAATAGCAGGACATATATTATCTTCAAATGCATTTGGAACAATACTCTGAGCCATAGAGTAATTATCAACAAAGTTAAGATTAAAATCATGCAACATATGTTTCTAACCACAGGGAAGTTAAACTGTATATTAATAATTGAGAGCTATCTGGAAATTTCCCAAATATTTGTAAATTAAACAAGACACTTCTGTATAATCCGTGAATCAAGGAAAAAATCACAAGGAAAATTATGAAATATTTTGAAGTGCGTGAAAATGAAAAAATGACATATAAACCAAAATTTGTGGAATGCTGTTAAAGCAGTGCTTAGAAGAAGTAACCAGAAAAGGAAGAACAGAATAACCGAAAATAAGCAGAAAGACATAATAAGTATAAGAGTAGAAGTCAGGGGGCCTCCCTGGTGGCACAGGTGATTGAGCACAGCGCTGTGAAGCTGTCTGCAGCCTCTGCAGTGTGGGTTCAATCCCAGCTAGCTGGGGAGAAACCCACATGGCGCAGCAGACTTCTGTCTCGCCCGCTACTCCCCTCAGCAGTGTATTTCGTCAGTCTGCCTGTTCTGTTCCCCACTCTGTCGCTGGTGAATCCTCTCACCCTCCCACACAGCTGGCATGTACCCCGGTTCTTGTATAAATAAGTGTTTTGTTTTTTTTAAAAGAGTAGAAGTCAGTAAAATAGAAAACAACCAAATAAAGATGAAGAAAATCAATACAACCAAAACATGTTTCTCTGAAAAGATTAATGAAATCAATAAATCTCTAGCTAGGTTTTACCAGGAAAAAAAGAGAGAAAGTAGAAATTACCATCAGCAGAAATGAGAAAGAGGAATCACCACAGACTCTACAGTGAGGATAATAAAAGAGATTTATTTAAAAAGTTCTGCCAAGGGTTCTCCCTGGTGGCGCGGGGCTTAAAGTCCCAGCGCTATCAAGCTATTGCCAACCACTTCAGCACGAGTTTCATCCTGGCCAGGGAGCTGACCCATATGGTGCAGCAGACCTCTCCTGTTTCGCCTGCTGCTCCCCTCAGCAGTGTATTTCAGCAGAACCACCTGTTCTGCTCCCCACTCTGTCTCTGGTGAATCCTCTCACCCCCCCGCACCTCTGGCCTGTACCCCAGTTCTTGTGTGCATAAATAAATAAATCTTTAAAAAAAAAAAAAGGCATAACTACCAATACATGCAACAACATGACTAACTCAAAAGCATTATACTAAGTGAAAGAAGCCAGACACAGACTACTATAAACTGTAAGATTCCACTTGTGTGAAATTCTAAAAATACAAAACAGAAAGTGACAGAAAGCAGATGAGTAGATGCCAAGAGCCAGACAGGGGGAGGAGACTGACTACAAAAAGGCACAAGGAAAGTTTTTAAGTGAAGGAAATGTTTTACATCATGATTATGGTGATGGTTACGTACCCTGTTCATTTGTGAAAATTCACTGTATTGTCCACTTAAAATTGGTGAATTTTGTTATATGTAAATTGTTCCTCAGTAAACCTGATTTTTAAAAATGCAATGTTTTATAACACCCACAACTGTAAAGAATTGTGGGAAGGGCCTCCCCGGTGGTGCAGCAGTTGAGCACTGGGTTGCGAAGCTGCCCGTGGCCTCTGCAGCGCCGGTTCGATCCCCGGCTGCTCCCCGGCCACCGGAGGAGGGTCGCAGACCTCTCCTGCCGCCCGCTGCTCCCCTCAGCAGTGTACTTCGGTCTTCTGCCTGCTCTGCTCCCCGCTCTGGCTCTGGTGAATTCTCTCACCCTCCAGCGCTTCTGACTGTACCCAGTGCATGTATAAAAAACAAACAAACAAACAAATAAATAAATAAACATGCCTCTATTAAATAAAAAAAAAAAAGAATTGTGGGAAGACAGCACAAGGGGTTGGGAGTTAGGCAGGAGGACCTAGGCAGGTGTAAGAAAATAACTCTTTTCTTAGGTAATGATTCTGCCCTACTCTTCCCCTGGGGCTGGGGTGCTCCGGCTTCCAAATCTCTACCCCATGAACAGCTCTCTGACCAATAGCAACATCTTCACTAACACACACTTCGGGGATTATTAGCCCAGGAGAGATGTTTATAAACTTTTTCTTTCTAATTTTTTTCTTTTTTTTTTCTTTTTTTTTTATTTATTTATTTATTTATTTTTTTAATTTATTTGTTTTGTTTGTTTTTTTGTTTATACATGCACTGGGTACAGTCAGAAGCACGGGAGGGTGAGAGAATTCACCAGAGCCAGAGCAGGGAGCAGAGCAGGCAGAAGGACCGAAGTACACTGCTGAGGGGAGCAGCGGGCGGCAGGAGAGGTCTGCGCGCCATGTGGGACCCTCCTCTGGTGGCCGGGGAGCAGCCGGGGATCGAACCGGCGCTGCAGAGGCCGCGGGCAGCTTCGCAACCCAGCGCTCAACCGCTGCGCCACCGGGGAGGCCCTCTTTTTTTTTTTTTTTTTTTTTTTAAATGAATTTATTTTTAAATTTTTTTTTAAATATTTATTTATTTATACAAGCAGTGGGTACAGTCAGAAGCATGGGAGGGTGAGCGGATTCACCAGAGCCAGAGCAGGGAGCAGAGCAGGCAGAAGGACCGAAGTACACTGCTGAGGGGAGCAGCGGGCGGCAGGAGAGGTCTGCGCGCCACATGGGACCCTCCTCCCGTGGCCGGGGAGCAGCCGGGGATCGAACCGGTGCTGCAGAGGCTGCGGGCAGCTTCGCAACCCAGCGCTCAACCTCTGCGCCACCAAGGAGGCCCTCTAATTTTTTTCTTAAAGCAGTCAACCCCCTTTTCTAAGCAAAGCCTTATGTAGAACCTTACTCTCTAAAATGAAAACAATAACTTACCAGAATACATTTATAAGTTCAAATTCATGACATGTTTGGGTTATAAAATCATTTAATGTTAATAAGGCTGGGGTTTTTTTGTTTTTTAAAAAAGATTTATTATATTTATGCACACAAGAGCTGGGGTGTAGGCCAGGTGTGCGGGCTTGGTGGGAGGGGTGAGAGGATTCACCAGAGACAGAGTGGGGAGCAGAACAGGTGGATCTGCTGAGGGGAGCTGCAGGCAAGACAGGAGAGGTCTGCTGCACCATGTGGGTCACCTCCCTGGCTGGGGATGGAACTCATGCTGCAGTGACTGCCGATAGCTTCATAGTGCTGATGCTTAACCCCTTGCACCACCAGGGAGGCCCAATAGGCCTGTTTTGATGAATTAAAAAATGTGATATGTAGGACACGGACATGTGGGCATATATGTTTTTAAACTACTATTTTAAAAACAGTTAAATGTACTTAAAAGTGTTTGAATAAGAATGGTATATTGAACATATGTATCTAATTTTGCTATACTAAAAATACACTAAAATTATGGCAAAGAGACTTTTTAAGGCACATATTTACAAGGATAAGGTAATATGAGAGGTGTCCAGAGCAAAATACTTTAAGAAATTGGAAAGCATCTGGGTGAGTGGTTACTGACTCTGAGTGGGATGGATCCAGGGCAGCATGGGAGCAAACATCGGTGAGCAGAACTGGTTGTGCCAGATTGTTGGTTGTGCCAGACCACTGGCCACCCCAAGAAGAAGTATCTAAACGTGCTTACATCAGAGGTTACCTGCAGTAAAGCTCCTGGCCCACAAGTCCTGTCCATGTACCTGAGCTGAGTGAGCACAAATGTTTCCCATCAGTTCTTTGGTAACCCATCTTTAAATGTGAGAAGACAGCCAAGAACGTAATCTAATATGAAAGAGACCATAATAACAGAAAAAGAAAGTTAGAGCAAAGAAATTATGCAGAAAGAAAGCTTAAAACTATGATAGCTTCAGAGATTATCTTAGCTGTTCGGACTCTGAAACAAAGAGGCTACTAAAAGAAATATTTGGTGAAAAAGTGAGAATAGAAGACTTCAAAATATTGAATAATTCAGTACAAGAAAGAGAAGACAGAGTCCAGCGAGATGGCAGTGGAATGAAGACACTGGACCCGCCTCCCCTGTGCACTGTTGTCAAACAAAGCCAAAAATATCTGAGGGAAAAACAGACAACCACAGCACACACAAGGAATATTAGTCCAGCAGAAAGGGGTAGGAGAAAACCTAAGTAAGCCTTGTTTAGAGTGATAAACAGGGCAGCACAACCCACAAGAGGGAGGATTGGCTGGGGTGGTGTCCTACAGCCATTGACTTGGGCACACCCCAATATCAGGGCTCCTGAGAGCCAGCACTGGATAAAGGGGTGCACAAGCAGTCATCCGGGGTGGAGGTTACATTACTGGAGAGCTGCAGAGGTGGGGGTCAACAGAGCGAGGTGCGAGGACTACTTGCTTGAGCCTCAGGTTCTTAATACTGAACAGCTGTAGCCTGAATCAGGTCAGAGCACCTGGGTCTCTTTATAGACAAGGCAGCTAATTGAAGCGTAGGTTGATACCTGAATATCTCCCCACTCTCACCCCAGGGCTAAAGTCAAAACAAAGAAATGCTTACAGGAATTAGAGCTCAATCCCTACTAATAACAAGAGCAGACTCCCCAGAATAAGATTCTGTGCTGGAAAAGAAAACAAGCCCTGCTCTGTGTCCCCATATTAACTACAGTCCATGCCCATTGCTGCACCTAGTGTTTAAAAACAGCTTAGGGGGCCTCCCCTGTGGC
Organism: Talpa occidentalis; assembly: GCF_014898055.3. Classification (NCBI taxonomy): domain Eukaryota; kingdom Metazoa; phylum Chordata; class Mammalia; order Eulipotyphla; family Talpidae; genus Talpa; species Talpa occidentalis. Next base: position 76,669,768 of record NW_023601653.1, read on the forward strand.
GCAGCAGTTAAGCGCTGGGTTGCGAAGCTGCCCGTAGCCTCTGCAGCGCCGGTTCGATCCCCGGCTGCTCCCCGGCCACCAGAGGAGGGTCCCACATGGCGCGCAGACCTCTCCTGCCGCCCGCTGCTCCCCTCAGCAGTGTACTTCGGTCCTTCTGCCTGCTCTGCTCCCTGCTCTGGCTCTGGTGAATTCTCTCACCCTCCCGTGCTTCTGACTGTACCCAGTGCTTGTATAAACAAAACAAACAAACAAATAATAAATAAATAAATAACATGCCTCTATAAAAAATTAAAAAAAAAAAAACAGCTTAGGGAGGGAGGGGAGGGGAGGGGCAGGGAAAGGAAGGACTAGAGTCAAAATAAGGGGTGGGGGTGCAATTGTATGGGGAATATAACCAAAATGAAAATGCATACATTGTGAAAAGATGAAAAATGATGTAAGAATTTTATAAAATAAAATATTTTTAAAAATTAAAAAAAAAAAAACAGCCTAGAGCAGAAGTGGACACAAAGGCAGAGGAGCTGGCCTAAAGGCAGGGATATCAGTGGATCTCCACCATGCAACTCTGACACCCACAGCACAGCAGAAGTTCAAATTCCTGAGTGAAGGATCACTGGAAGTGATCCTTTGGTATCCAACTTGCCACAGTCCTCGTTTGTACCTACTACTCTTAGCTGGTACCAGTCATTGCGTTACTTCAACAGGTACAAAGAAAACAATTGAAAATCTGTCCCTATTTAAAACCCATAAAATATTAAAAATGAGGTGACAGAAGAACACAGATGCCAGAGTCAAAAAAAGAAAAACAAAAACAAAACTGTTGAAAAGAGCCCCACTCTGAAGGGGAGTTCAGGACAATTGTCTGGCAGTGCTTATGGAACTCAGAAAAAAAAAAAAACAGTGTAGGATATTAAAAAAAAACAAGCAGAATAAAGATAAGAAAAATGTGACAGCTACAATTAGAAATAGTGGAGCTAAGAAACATAACAGCTGATTTAAAAAATACAATGAGGGCCTCAGTAGCAGACAACCAGAAGCAATGAAGAATTAATGAGCTCAAAAACACAATGTTAGAGAACACACAAATAGAACAATATAGAGAAAAAAAGAATGATTAAAAAAAAGTATAAGAACCCTTTGGGACAACTTAAAGAGAAATGACATCTGTATCATGGTGGGGGGGGGGCAGGAGGAGATGAGAAAGAGATGTATTTGAAATATATTTTCAACAAAATGGAGGGAATTTGAGTATGCAGCCAAATGAGGAAACAAATACTGGACATTTACATAGCAGACAATTTGATAACATAAAACACTTTCAAAAACCAGTGGACAGGACTCCCCTGTGGCACAGCGGTTTGAGCACAGCACTGTGAAGCTGTCCGCAGCCTCTGCTGCTCTGGTTCGATTCCCGGCCGGCTAGGGAGATTCCCACATGGCGTGGCAGACCTCTCCTATCTCGCCCGCTGCTCCCCTCCGCAGTGTGTTTCGGTCGTCTGCCTGTTCTGTTCCCCACTCTGTCTCTGGTGAATCCTCTCACCCTCCTGCACCTCTGGCCTATACCCCAGCTCTTGTATAAAAATAAATAAATCTTAAAAAAAAAAAAACAAAAAACAGTGGACATCAGTAAACATCCCAGGAGCTCGGAGGTTAAGAGGGAGAGAAGTGGGAAAGAGGCATGGGTACACAGGGGATGGTGTTGTGAGAAAGACAAAGTTGAGGAAATCTCCCAAAAACAAAGTAAAATAGGTGAGAAGGATGCGAGAAAAATGAGAAATTAGGAGGACCAGCTAACACTCTATCCTCTGAATTATAGAAGTTCCATAAAAGCAAAAAACAGAAGGCAAGAAACGCCAAAGGGATGATTCAAAAGAATTTCCTAGTACAACAAATAACCTCTCACCAAGAATTTTCACTGTGGTTTCAGAACATTGGATAAGGAGTTAAAGGTTCTTCGATTTTTCAAATGCTGTGATGAAAGCAAGATGGCAGTGTCGTTCATAATTCTTAAGGAATTTAACACTCAGTCAAATAATCAAGTGTCAGGGTAGAATAATGGTAATGTCAAGCATGCAAAGTTTCAAAAACAGTTTATCTCCTCCTTTCTCAGGAAACTTCTAGAAGATGGTCTCCAAATAGAGGGAATAAATCAAGAATGACAGAGACATGGAATATGGCAAATGAAAGAGCTAATAAAGGAACAGAGAGGTAAAGAAAATGCCCAGGAAGTTGAGAAAGGAGATGCCAGGTGGGTGGATGTGCAGCAAGGGTAGGGGATGAACCCTCACTGTGATGCAGATCAGAAGGTTCCAGCAGAGACATCTTCAAGAAGATAAGAGTTGATAAAATATCTACTAGATATTCTGGGAAGAGATTTAAACAACTGAGGGAAGATTTTGAGGCAGGTTTTGTGATAAATACATAGGAAACTAAACACAACCCCCAAGATATTATTAACCCCAGGAAAAATAAAAATGTGTAGAAAAGGAACAGTAGTCAAAGTTTTCTATGGCTCAAGTCTGAATAGTCACAGTGTTGTAAAAACTGAAAATTGCACTAACAAAAATTCTACAATTAAATTTGGCAGGAAGAGTATGGGACTGATAGACAAAAGATCAGGACAGAGGAAGGGAAAAGAACTAAATCCTCAAATCTACCCCTGTTATTTGCTGGTGTTGGGGCAGCCCAACAAATGAAGATTTATGCATTATTTTAATGTTGTAAATTAAGCTGACAAATTGTTTCAGAAAATACACTTCCAGCTTCCAACTTTGCAAAACCTTCATAAACACCTGGGAGGCCAAGTTCTAAATTAGACTTTTTGTACTCCACAAAGTTCTACACTAGAGAAGAGCAATCCTCAGCCTCTGTCTCCTGCCTAATTTCCTTTCCTTCTGCCTTTGGCTCTGCCCTACCCTGAAAGTGCCTCACCTACCGTCCTGTGGACACTCCAGCTTGTATATGCCTCTCTGCAAACAGCTGCCCTTTAACTGCCCCTCCAGCCCAGGGATGGACTGGAGGTCTGCAGGACTCCCTCAGGAGAGAGCCAGCTCTCTCCTCCTGAAGAAAAGAGTGGTGCAGATCTAGGAAGCAATGTAGCCAAGGACTTCCAGGGCGCTGAGTTTAAGAAAAAGGGTAAGTGCATCTTGAACAGGCATACCCCTCTAATCCTCTGGAATGGGCATACTCTTGATCCTGTGGAGGGACACAGCTGGAGGAGGGCCACAGATATGAAGATAAATGCCAAATGAAATTGCTTAAAAGAGCTCACCATCAGGGAGGGAAAGATGATAGAGAAGGACTCTGTTTTTCTTTCTTTCTTTTTTTTTTTTTCAAAGATTTTTATTTATTTATTTATTTATACAAGCACTGGGTACAGTCAGAAGCGCAGGAGGGTGAGAGAATTCACCAGAGCCAGAGCAGGGAGCAAAGCAGGCCAGAAGGACCGAAGTACACTGCTGAGGGGAGCAGCAGCAGGAGAGGTCTGCACGCAGTGTGGGACACTCCTCCGGTTGGCCGGGGAGCAGCCAGGGATTGAACCGGTGCTGCAGAGGCTAGGGCAGCTTCGCAACCCAGCGCTCAACCGCTATGCCACCGGGGAGGCCCAGGGCTCTGTTTTTCTTAACAAATTTTAAAATGTGTCTATGAGGGCCTCCCTGGTGGCACAGGGGGTTAAGTCTCAGCATTATGAAGCCTATCAGCAGCCACTGCAGCAGCCTGCATGACACAGCAGACCTCTCCTGTCTTGCCTGCTGCTCCGCTCAGGCAAGCATTTCTGTAGATCTGCCTGTTCTGCTCCCCATTCTGTCTCTGGTGAGTCCTCTCACCACCTTCCCCACCTCTGGCCTACACCCCAGCTCTTGTGTGCATAAATAAACGAAATAAATCTTAAAAAATAAAGTGTTCAAATTGAAAGGTCCATGCAGCAGGCCGGAATGCAGGAGCCAACCAGGAAGCCCACCTGGGGGGCAGGAATGCGGATACCTGCCTGGAGGACTCAGACAATGAGCCTCCCCCCTCCCCCTACCAGTCTGGTCTCAGACAAAGAACCTCTACCTGCCCTACAAACTTTTCCCGCCTTACGAGCCCAACTTCCCACCTGACCTCTCCTCACCCTATAAAACCCTGCTTCCCCCTAACAACGTGCGCGGCTTCACTGACCCCCACCTTGGGTGCGTGAGGTCCGCCCGGGGCGCAATAAACTTTCCCTCCCTTTGAGAAATGTAGCCTGGCTCTCCTTGTCTTTACCGCGCCAAACCTTTCACAAATGTTAATAAAATGTGTCTGTATTCTAAGAAATACCTTATGAAAATAAGAAAAGCTTAATATAAAAAAGACTGATAAAAGTCTGAACCACCTCTGCTATGCCTGAGAACCACAGGACTATGCCCTCATTTGAGGCCATCAGGTATTCTGATGAAAACACAATGATGTTTCTGCAGCAGCCCCTTCCTCCATGTCTCCCTGTTATTTTAGGATATCTACATTGTGGTGTTTGTTTTCCTACGCTTCCTTGCTAGACTCAGCTCCTTGTAAGCAGGGACTTCGCTTGGGGTTCTAGCAGAGTACCAACCACAGAGTGTAGGCGCAGTTAGGTGTCGAGGAATGAAAGAAAAGGCAAGCACGTTGACCCGGGCTGCGGAGGGAAGGTGTTCCGTCCTTCAGGTGTTCAGCCCTTCTGGTGTTCAGCACCTGGAGTCCCCGGCGGTTATCAGTTGCTAGCTAGGAGCCCATCGGCATATCCATTAAGTACTTTTGAGTCATATGCACAACAGAGTATTTATTTCATGTTCCAAATTTCTATAAGGGCCTCCCTGGTGGTGCAAGGGGTTAAGCCACCGCAGCCTCTGCATCTCACCTCTGCATCTCAAGTTCGATCCCCGGCCAGGGAGTTAACCCACATGGTGCAGCAGACCTCTCCTGTCTTGCCCACTGCTCCCCTCAGCAGCGTATTTCAGTCAGTCTGCCCGTTCTGCTCCCCATTCTGTCTCTGGTGACTTCTCTCACCCCCCTGCACCTCTGGCCTGTACCCCAGTTTTTGTATGCATAAATAAATATTAAAAAAATAAATTTCTATAAGACATTGAGCCCTCTACCCCTTAAGATTTGGTGGGAGCCAGATCTCAAAAGTAAATTCAAGGTCAGGTGAGAAGCACGGGGGAGCCCCACGAGGGCGGGGATTTCGAGGATGTCTGCTTTTCCCCCAACTTTTGTAAGCCCAGGTGCTCGATAAATACTTGTTGAATAAATTTTTAAAAAGTGCTAAAAATAACTACGCCTGGAATTAAAGGCCCTGTGGAGTCCAGAGGGACCCTGGGCTCAGAACGAACACTCGAGTCCAGCCCCTGGCGCCGGCCCGGGGCGCGTGGGGTCCCGCGGCTCGGAGCGCGCGCGGGGCGGGGAGGCCGGGAGCGCCGGGCGAGGCCCGGAGGCGGCCGGCGAGCAGCGCGGGGAGGCGGCGAGGCGGCCGCGGGAGCCGCGCACGGAGGCGCCCGCCGCCCGGCCCGGCCCGGCCGGCAGCCCCGGGGGGCAGGCCCCGCCCCGAGGGCGGGCCCGGAGCCGGCGGCCGGGGCGGGGCCTGCTGTCCGCGCCGGGGGCGGGGCCGGGCCCGGGCGCTCCGGGCCGGTGACGGGCCCGCTCGGCGGCGGGAGCGACCGGAGCCCCGGCTACCCAGGGGTGGACCCCCCGCCGGCCCCGCCTTCCCGGCCGCGGCCGGGCCAATCAGCGCGGCTTTTACTGGCGGGTGGGCCGAGCCGGCTCATCTGCTCGGAGGCTCTGGCATGGTAACGTCCCGCGCGGGGGTGGAGGGGCCTGGGGCGGTCCCACAGCGCCCCGGGCGGCCCGGGCTCGGGCCGAGGGGTCGGGGAGGCCGCCGGGGGGTCCCCGAACCCCGGGGTGGGCGAGGGGAATGAAGGGCTAGGGAAGGGAGCCAGGGGTGGGAGTGGGGCGGGGATTTGGGATGGAAGGGGCGGGGGAGGCCATGATGGAGGCTGGCGGGGTGGGGGGCTGGGGAGTGTGAGGGGATAGCTCGGGGTTGCGGGAGGAGGAGGAAGGGAGGAAGGAAGGTGGGTTTGCGGAGAAAGGTCGGGAAAGGAGAGACGGGGTCGGAGAGGTGGGAGCCGGGGGACAAGGGGAGAACTTGGAGCCACAGTTTCCCCTCCTGGGGTATTTGGCTTGCAACGTGCCCCTCCCCCAGCCCCAGGGCTGCTTCCCTGGGAAGCCCGCGACGTTCCTTGAGACCCCCTGGAGGGCCCCTCCGCCCTTCCCCGAATCCTCTCCTGAGGTGAGGAGGGGGCGTTGTCTCCTGAGGAAAGAGGGTTCCGGGCCCCCAGCCAGTGCTGGATAACCCAAGAAATGGGAGAGCCGAGGTCCCTAGATCCCAGCCCTGGCTCTGCCATCCACTAAAAGTGGAACAACTCCGTGTGACCTTGGGCAAGTCACTACCTTTCTTTGGGCCTCAGATTTCCTGTCTATTGAAAAAGAAAGAAAGGCAAATGGATGCAAGAGAATGATATCCCAGATCTTTTCCAGCTCCAAAATGAGTGGTTTTTGAGGAGAAGAGTTTAGGAAAATGGGTTCTAGGAAGCCTAGAAGCAAATGAAAGAAGAATGAAGATGGAGGGAGGCCTTCAGCTGGCACTGCTGGGGCTGCAGAATATCCCCAGAGATGGGGAGGTGGTAGGCACAAAGCCTGCAAGGCCAGCCAGGGCCTGTGGAATCCTGTTGGAGGGATGGGAGGACTCTAAGTAGGGAAGGTGCTTGAGACCTATCCCAAGAAAGACCAAGATCACAGTAACTTTCTGTTCTTCTGAGGGAGAATGATGAAGTCATGGCAGGACCAGAGAGAAGCAACAGAGATTTTCTAGTAAGAAAATCAGTGTTTGGGGGCAGCAGGAGAAATAGTAAGGCTGGTATGAGTGTTGGGAAGAGGGTGGTCTTGACACCAGGGAGGGAGGGAGGACTGGCACTGTTTGAGGCAGGTGAGGAAGGGCAGTGGGTAGATAAACCGCAAGGTAATCAGCTGATCTCAGCCTCCTTTTCTTTCTGATGATGGCTACCTCTTTCTGAGAGTTGTTTCTCCCAGCCTTCATTTTCCAACACAAATCTCTTCAGGGAGTGAGTCAGATCAGGCCACCCTTTGGATCACCTGGCTGTCTTGAGGATTTCAGGATTGTGTAAGGATTGGAGTGAGAAGAAAATGGGAATTTGAGTATAAGATACACCTGTGGCACCATCAGTCCTCTTTGCCATTGAAAGCACAGGCTTTGGGGTCAGCCTGCTTGAATTTCAAACCTGCCTCTGCCATTTAATCTCTTGGAACCTTGTTACTTAATCTCTCTGCACCTCAGTGTTGTTGTCGATAAATGGGGATAATAACCTCTAAGACGGTTGTGAGGATTAAATGATGGTTTGGCATGGTCTGGCTCATAATAAGCGCTCAATAAATATTAGCTATTAGATGTGATTCCCTCTTTCCGTTCTCTTCTGTCTCTCCATGCTTGTCCTTTTCTTCTTTTGTTCTTTCTTCTGAATCTTTAAGTCTGAGATGCCCCATAGGTGTGGAAGTTGAGAAGAATTGGTTGCAACTTGAGGGTCTTTCCATTGAGCCAGGTGAACCAACATGGTAATTAGGTGGTCGGTTGTCTCTTCATTGTCTTTCACTTACAGGTGTGCCTTGTTCCAGGCCAAACCAAGAATCTACTTAAAGTCCTTTTCCTCTGTTCCTCTCTGACACATCATTTCTTTAGATTCTGACTCAGAAATGTAATAAGATCCTAGTTGTGGGGGTTGTGCTGCAAGTGAGGTAGGGACAGAGGTGTTTGAGGAAAGGGAGTGTCCATATCTCACGGGGGGGGGGGGGGGGGGGGCTCGGGAGTGGAGGACTTTGGAAGTTCCATAGTAATTTATGTACATTCCATTGCCTTGTCTTTTGTGGAGAACTTTCCAAAACAGGCCAGTTTCTGGATCCTGGCCAGGGTTCTCCATTCCAAATAGAAGATGGTCATATACAGTTTTTTATAATGTTGGTTTTCCCGCGCCAGTATATGATTCTAGTTCCCTTTTCCCAGCCACACAGACCTCCGCCAAACCGCTTCTCTGTCCTCACAGCAGCCTGTACTCAACAGAATTTGTACAGATGAACCTGGGTGTGCACGCACACATCTGTTTTAGGATATTCCGCTACGTAAAAATCAGATCAGGGTAGGGATGAGTCTGCATTTTATCACAGTCTCTGACTTGACACTTAGAAAAAATTTCAAAGGAGAAACATAACCCCTGAATGTAGGAAAATCTCCACCCAAGTGGGGAGACAGGCAGTCCCAGCAACGAAGCACTCAGCCAGCATCCACGGAGGAGCTTGTCACTGTGCAGAGTGCTGCATTTCTCCTGAGGGGACACAAGAAGGTTGGAGTGTGTCTATCTATGGAGAATAGTCATAAAGGTAACTTGAGGAGGTGAATATTGGATAATCTTTGGCAAAGGAAGAGACAATGGAATAAAAGAAAACTGGAGTAATTAACTATTCCTGTGCAAAGTGGAGGAGGGCAGCCATTGAGTCAGGGTGAGCTCAGAGTGTGGGAGGAGTCTTGTTGGAACACTTCAAATGTTAGATGAGAGATTGTGTGGGATGGACAATAGGGAGCCACCACTGGTTCCCAAACAAAATGTCGGGTTCTTGCTGATTTAACTACATGAGTTACAGGGTACGTGAGAGTGAAAACAAACAAACAAACAAACAAACAGGCTTTCCTGTGGCAGGGATTGTGCTTTTAATGTCTGAAAGGCAGATTGGATCCTCTTTGACTTTCCCTAACCAGTGGTGGGACCTTAGACTGATCATTCCCCCTTAGATTTTTTTCATCTGAAAAAAGAGGTCTACCCTCTGTGCTTGCCAGAGTTGCCTCCAGCTCCGGCTGCTTTCCTTGCATAAAAGGGGCCTTACCAAGCAATGACTGGTTTGTGGAGCCTGCCAAGACCATTTAGTCATTAGCACCTACTGTGTGCCAGTCTGAGGTGGTGAGGAAAATGCTGTGTGGGTCGGATGGCGTGAACAAAAGCAAAGTCCCTGCCCCTTAGAGTTTTCAGGCAGGCAGCAGATAATTGATTCTAAGACTCACATTTTACACTGCTCAAGTCGAGACATCTTAAAATCGATGGAGTGTTTAATTTGCAGCATTTTTTCAAATGAGCGCCACATAAAATAACAGTACAATCAGAATTGTACAAATAACTGTAAAATTCCAGTGGGTAATTGCTGAAGGAAAAGGTACCCAGTGTGTGAGCTCTAGCTAGTCCTCTGAATTGGGAGGAAGGTATTTTGAGGGAATGATGCCTGACAGATAGGAAGGCTGTGTCAGTTAGGTGTGCGGTTGGCAGCAAGATTGCCCCAAGCACAAGTGGATATCTGAGGTGGAGAACAGAGAGAGGCAAGTGTGACTGCAGCGCTGCCCCACGTCAGCATGACAGACTGGCAGAGCTGTTGAGGGAGCAGACCTGACACGCACAGCCTCCCAGGCTTTAGGCAGGGGCTTTGGTCTGAACCCTGAGAACAGTGGGAGCTCTGGTCTGAGGTGCGTTACGATGAGCTTATCGTGGCTTCAGATTGGAGTAGAGGTGGGGAAACCAGTTGGGAGACCCCTGCAGTTGGGCAGGTGGAAAGAGGAGGAGTTGTGGTGAAGGAGAAAATGGAGAAAAATGGATGGACTTAAATCTTTATCTAAAAGGAGCAGCTCTGATATACTGCCAAGGAAGAGGGAGGAGTGACCCAAAGACGGTTTCCTAGCATTTGGCAGAGGGTCCCAAGGCTGCGTCAGGGAAGAGGGTGTGGCGCAGAGAATTGGTTTTTCTCTCCTCTTTTCCTCAGTGTCTAACTTTCCATGCTGAGGAAAGTTTTAGGGGCAGGAACAGGTCTGATGCAGGAAATAGGTGATTCAAGTTGGCATAGTTTGGTTTTTCCCCTTCTGTCCTTAGGACAAAATGGGCTGGAGGAGAGAGAGGACAGAGCTTGTGAAAGGCAGAGATTAAAGCATTTCTAGGTGCTGCACCTTCATATAGGGCTGACTGGGACAGGGAATTTGGGCAGCAGGGAGGCGGCACCTCTAAGCAGCTACCACCTTCCGTCCTTTCTGCACGCCCGTCCCCTTCAAGCAAAGCGGAGGAAGGACAGAGCCTTTACCGTGCATCTGCAACCTTGATTCACTTACGGGTTGTGAATGTGTAATATGCGTGTGCACATTCGAAAGTTACCAGAAGGTATACCGTGTGAGGTCTGGCTTCCACCGCTGTCTCCTTTCTACTGATTTCTTGTGTGTCATCTTTGTCTCCCAATTTTTATGCAAGTGGTATAATTTGCTGCCCTTTGATTATTTCCCTTCACTTGTTAAATCTTAAGCGGTTGTTCCATATTAGGACGGTGAGCTTCTCCATTCTTTCTGTGGCTGCATTCCATTTTATGTTTGTGTATAATCATATAGCCTTACTGATGGATATCTAGGCTGATGCCAGTCTTCTGTTTTCACAAATAATGCTGAACTGGAAATCTTATACATACATCATTTTGGCCACAGGCCTAGTCTATTGGAATGAATTTTTAGAATTGGAAGGTTCCATATAAAGAAGATTAGTTCCTTCATTTGTTTATTTGTTCAATATTTATTGAGTACCCACTATGTGCCAGACACTGTGGCAGGTCTCAGGAATCCAGCTTTCAACAAGTAAGATGTGATCCCTGCCCCTCATGAAATTGGAAGGATCTGCTTTAAATAGAAATACTTTTTTAGCAAATGATATTTAAGCTGAGAATTAAAAGATGAGGTTGTGGCACAGAGAACCCTAACTTGTTTATGCATCACCTCTGGGAAGATGAGTTCAGGACCTATAGTGGCAGGGGTGGGGTGGGGGGAGCCTGGGGGGGCGGTGGGGAGTAGAGCCGAAGTGACGGAGGAAGTGCTGGGGAGTGGAAGATGTCAAAGAAAGCGAGTGACTTAAGACGGGGCCTGTTAGTGGAGGAGCTGGCAGTGGAGAGAGGATTGGAGGGCTAGTACTTATGGGGCATTGCTGACTGTGGTTAGACGGCTTTGGGGTTGAATCTTTCTGATGGCTGAATTCAAAAAAGGAAAAGAGAAGCCATTTCCTGAGTGCTTTGGGAATGAGAGGCTTGTGAACTGCTGTAAGGAAGGCCCAGCTTTGCCCACAGGCAGGAAAATGAAAGGAAAGCCTTGAGGAGAACCTGTGATAGGGTCTCCTACATCTTTTTGGTGGCTTTGGCAAAGTGGAAACTTCAAAACTCAAGTTGGCATTGACGGGGCTTACCCAGCTGGCTCTGGGCTGCCAGAAGCGGACCTGCTGGGTCTCAGAGCTGGAGGTGGGCAGGAAATTGGCCTTGGAGACCCTTCTTCTGAACTTTGTGCTCCTTTTCCATCCTCACCCCTCTGCTTCCCTTCTGCGAAAGCCCATCTCTTTGCCCGTCCTGGGTCCTATGACTTTTCTCTCCCTCAACAGTCGGTTCCCGATTCTGGTCCCCGGCCCCCTGCAGCGCCTGCCCCCTTCCCACCGGGGCCCCCCATGATGCCACCACCCTTCGTAAGTTTTATGTCTTTCCCTGGGCTTGGCTTTTCCAGCCTGCACCCCCAACTCCCCAGTCCCTAGCTCTGCTGCATCGCCAGCATGGTTTTTGTGTAACTCCCCTTCTGTTACCTTTGAAAGGTGATGGTTTGGAAAAGGGATGGTTTTGCTTGGGTATTGGGTGGGAGGAGTTGCTGCTGAGCTCTCCGTCCATAAAGTTGACAGTCGTCCCTTTGTCTTTCTGTCCGTGGGACGCTGGGGTTGGGCAGGAGAAGTGGCGAGGAAAAGACCCTGAGAGCGAGGGCCGGATGGCTGTCTTTTTCCTTCACTGCTCCTCGTCTGTGTTCCTTAAATACGCCACACAAGTTAGGCTGGAACAACAGTTGGTGATCTTCGAATTGGAGAAAAATGGGATGCAGAACGGGGCAGTTTGGGCACCTGGACACCTGCCTCTGGCCCTGCATCTGAGCGGCCTCTTTGGGGAGAGCTGCTGAAGAGGTGGATTTCTTCCAGCCGCAGTCTGGTGGCAATTACACTTCCTTTTCCCTCTCCATTCCCTACCTCTCAGGAGCTGTATGCTTGCCTGTTAGACCCCCAGGAACCCCCAGTTATCAGTCTTTCTCAGTAGTGAGGAGGGAGGCAGTTTCATGCTTTATATTCCTCAAACTACAGCTCAGGAATTGCCTCAGAGCCGGGGTAGAGGTGGGGTGGGAGACAGATGGGTTTCCTGACAGGTCCAAGGCAGTGTCTTTACTGCTCAGTATCTCTTCTTTTCCTCATTTTCAGATGCCCCCTCCAGGAATCCCCCCACCCTTTCCTCCCATGGGGCTACCCCCCATGAGTCAGAGACCACCAGCCATCCCCCCCATGCCACCTGGCATCATGCCCCCCATGCTTCCACCAATGGGAGCACCACCTCCTCTCACACAGGTAATCCTCACCCCTTCACCAGGGCCTCAAAAAACCGCCATTTTAGCTGGGAGTGGAGACGAGAGTGGGTACCTGACTTAAGAAACTGGGAGGGAAGGGAGCTTTGGATCCATGTGGATTTGTCTGCTGATTGATGAGAAAGCACTCAGGCTACGCTGCGAGTCCAGAACCTGGGAGTTGACTGATCTCACCTTGGTAGCTGGTTTCTGTCTTCTTTGTATCCCTAGATACCAGGAATGGTACCTCCAATGATGCCAGGAATGCTGATGCCAGCGGTGCCTGTCACCGCAGCGGTAAGCCCTAGGGACCGGCAGGCAGCAGGCCCTGCCCTGCAGTCCTGTGGGTCTGAATTGGCGTACAGGGATGGGGCCGCCATCGTTCCCTCTTCTCATTGGCTCCATCCTGGTCCCTGGCAGCACTCCCACCACTTGAGACCGCCTTTCCAGCCATATACTCTCAGCTCTTCTACTGTCTCCTTCACCCCCAAAGGCGTATGCATTCTCTTGTAGCCCCTCAGCACCCAGCTCCCTAAGGAGCACTCACACCAGACACCCCTTACCCTTGCAAAACTAGCACCGTGGATACGAGGATATAATCTCTTCACGTCGTCTTTGTCTCTGGAGGAAGCACTTGGTGATCTCGCTGTACCTTTTGTGCCATTTTTCAGTAGTCGAGTCTGGGTAGGATGCAGAATTTGGCATCCACTGTGGAAGAGAAGGGCGTTAGAGGTTGACTTAAAATACTCTCACTTGAGGAAGGAGAAAGGAGCTGCTGTGTGATTCCCCCTGGGATCTTAGCGCCACAGCCCTATCGGGTGGGGGAAGCCTGTTAGGGAGCAGAGAACCCTGGGAGCAGGACTCCTGGATCCTGGCCCGGCCTGCTTCTCCATTCCCCATGGCCTGGGTCCTGGGGGCCTCCGGGCTTGGCCCCAACCCTTCCCCCTCCTCTTTCTTCGGCAGACGGCTCCGGGTGTGGACACCGCCAGCTGTGAGTCTTCTGGGGGCCTGCTCCCCCCAGGCTCGGAGGTTGGGGGGTTCAGGGGCAAGGGGACCATGGACTAGAGCCTTCCCTGGATCATGCCTGTTGGGATGCCAGGGAGCCTGGGATGTTGATGGGCATAGGGGCGATTTATTGGGGATGGAATACGGGAGGAATAGGCGGGGATGAGATGGGGTTTGGGACAAGGGCTTAGGATATTTCCTTTGGCTTCTTTTCTAGCTGCTGTGACTGGGACAGGCCCTCCGGTGAGTTCTGACTCGGGGGTCTCTGGGTAGAAAGGCTGAAAGTTGGGAGCTAGTGGTTCAGTCTTTGGAGAGAGGAAGACAGACTTGGGCAAAGGGGCCTTGACCGCAATGCTGTGCCCTCCCCCTTCCCCAGAGAGCCCTGTGGAGTGAGCACGTGGCCCCCGACGGGCGCGTCTACTACTACAATGCCGACGACAAGCAGTCTGTTTGGGAGAAGCCCAGCGTGCTCAAGTCTAAGGCAGAGGTCCTGAGTGGAACTTTTTGGCCCTTCTTTCAGCTGCCCTGACCCTTTCAAGTACTGGCCGTCCCCGAGTCTCTAACCATACACTTGCGGCTCCTTTGATCTCCCGACCTCCCTAGGCTCTCTGGAAGTCCACTTCCCAGGTTGAGCCAGGCCAGATGGTAGCCAAAAACTCTCGTGTTCCCTTCACCCAGCCCCCTTAGTTCTCCCACCGGGGACTCGAGGGCATGTCCAGCCCACAAACGTCGTCTGACCCATCCTCTTACAGCTGCTGCTGTCCCAGTGTCCCTGGAAAGAATACAAGTCAGATACAGGCAAACCTTACTACTATAATAACCAGAGTAAGGAGTCGCGCTGGACCCGGCCCAAGGACTTGGATGACCTGGAGGGTGAGGTGGGGATGGACCTGGGAAGGGGCTCTGGGGGTGCCCTTGTACCCTGTGACCATATCGTCTTCTCCCATTGCAGCTCTGGTCCATCAGGAGGCTGCAGGGTGAGTGGCTTGCTTCCCTGTCTCCTTGGGGCCACCTGAGGGGTAGGCGGGAACTCGCCCCAGTGGTCCCTACTCCAGGGGAGAAGTGTGGCAGTCTCCCTATGGAGTAGCCTACTCTGGCTTCAGTCTTTCCCAGGATAGACCCGCCAACCCAACCGCCTCTGTCCCTGTTCTACTCCCGGGACACTGTCCTTCTGGCGCACCCGCAGGAAACAGCAGCCGCAGCCACAGGCCTTACAGCCGCAGCCTCCTCAGCCGCAGCCTGAGCCACCTCCTGCGCCTCCTGGCCCCACGCCAGTGCCCGCGGACCTCCTCGAGCCTGAGCCAGGTGGGAGTGAAGATGGCGATGTGTCAGAGGCCGCCCAGCCCCTGGAGCAGGGCTTCCCACAGCGGCCAGAGGAGGGCCCCAGCAGGTGAGGACTGCCCCCGTCTCTGCAGAACCTACCGTGGCTTTGTGGTTGCTGCTCTCCGGTTCCAGCCCGGAAAGGGGGTGAAGGTCTGGGCACGACCTCCGAAGGGCAGAGAGGGGCTGCCTGGGGAGCCAGGAGGGAGTGGTGTGCTGCTGGTCACGTGGGCACTGAAACCTCAGGGACTGGGGGATGCCGTGGCTGAGTCCCCTCTGCCCCCCAGTTCTGCTGGACAGCATCAGCCACCCTCGCAGGAGGAAGAAGAATCAAAGCCAGAACCAGAGAGGTCTGGCCTCAGTTGGAGCAGCCGGGAGAAGGCAAAGCAGGCCTTCAAGGAACTGCTGAGGGACAAGGTGCTGGGGTGGGGCTCCTGGGTAGGCCTGGAGGGGGCTGGAGGTGGGCGGGCCCGTGACTCCCACCTGCTCCGTTCTAGGCTGTCCCCTCCAATGCCTCGTGGGAGCAGGCCATGAAGATGGTGGTCACCGACCCCCGTTACAGGTAGGCCTGGGCAGAGGGAGCCAGGCCCTTTAGCCCCTGTTCGTGAGAGCATCTGGGCCAGGGACTCCCCAAACTCCATGTGCAGGTCCCAAGGGGGCCCAGAGTCAGGGGAGTGATAGATGGGCGAGGGTGCAAGGGGAAGAGAAACCGGAGGGCCTCCAGGAGGAGGGGAGAGGTATCTGACGTGAGACACTCAATAAATGCTTATTGACTTGAATTGATTTGAATTGAATTAATTGGGCAAAGAGGGGGCTGGTTGGGGCAGAGGCGTGGCTGCGACTTGAGAACTCCAAAGCAGAAGCGCCCAGGATTAGCAGTGTCTTGGAGCCGCATCTCTTCCCCTCACTGCCCCTCAGACCCCCACATCCTGGGACCTGTCTTGCCTCCTTTGTGCCCTTGGAGCCCCTGCCACCTGCTGTGCCCATGCATGGACCCCCTCGCTCAGTGCTTAGAGACCCAGCCCAGTGCCAGGATCCTGTTCTGCGGGAGGTACTGGATACTTCAGCTGACTCCTGTATCCCTACCTTCTCCACCTCAGTGCCTTGCCCAAACTGAGTGAGAAAAAGCAGGCATTCAATGCCTACAAGGCGCAGCGGGAGAAGGAAGAGAAGGAAGAGGCCCGGCTTAGGGCTAAGGAGGCCAAGCAGACCTTGCAGCATTTCCTGGAGCAGCATGAACGCATGACTTCCACCACCCGCTACCGGTCAGGGGGCCAGGCTGGGGTGGGACACGGGGACCCTGAAACTCGCAGGCCCAGGGTCTCTGTTTTCTGCCTCCTACCCACCGCCCGTATGCTCCACAGGCGGGCAGAGCAGACCTTTGGGGAGATGGAGGTCTGGGCGGTGGTCCCCGAGAGGGATCGGAAAGAGGTTTATGATGATGTCCTCTTCTTCCTGGCCAAGAAGGAGAAGGTAACGAGCCTAGTCTCTCCATCTCTTACTGCCTTATGGACCCTGGCCATTCTCGTCTCCATTTCCCCAGGGGCCCAGCTCCTTATTGGAGCTGGTGTGGCACATCCCCCATTTCTGCTCTGGGCCTGCTGCCCTGGGGGTGGGAGGTCAGGAAGGAACTTCTGAGGGAGTTGGTCTGGAACCTGTGTTCCTTCCTTGTTCCTAGCACACGAAAGCCTTGAGTCTGGCTCTCCTAAGGTGCCCTCGGTACCTGCCTTTTCCTCGAGTCCTCCCCTGCCAGGTCCACTTGAGTATCTGTGGCCTGCCCTCCCTCACCCTGACCCTGTGGCTCCCTAGGAACAGGCCAAGCAGCTCCGGCGCCGTAACATTCAGGCTCTGAAGAGTATCCTGGATGGGATGAGTAGCGTCAACTTCCAAACTACATGGTCCCAGGCTCAGCAATATCTTATGGATAACCCCAGCTTTGCTCAGGACCATCAGCTGCAGAGTAAGCCTGGGTCTCCAGTCCTCGTCTCCCCTTCCCTTTTCTCATTGGCCTGGGCCCCAGAGCCTGCCTCACACAGCTCCCGTGCACATCCTGCCTTCTTGGATGCCCGGGAGTCCCCAGTGCTCGCTCAGCCCCTGTACCTCTCCTGGAGATCCTGTAATGCTTCAGGACAAGCGCCCTCCCCCTCCCCACCCCCGGCCCACTATTGATCTCCACATTGTGTGTCCTTGGAGAGACAGGCGCCAAAGGTTCTGGAGATGATGGGGATTTTTGTGGCTCATGTGAACGTGTTCGTAAGTCGCCATGGCACCCTGGCCTTACCTGGTCGGTGCTATGATAAGCTGCCGGAGGCCTGTAATCACTGGCTGTGTCAGCATCTTGCCTTCTGAAGTTGCCTCCAAGCCCGCTAGATTCCTAGATCAGTAAAATGTGAAACCTAAGATTCTGTGGAACTGTTTCCTATGTTGAGACTTCAATAACCAGATTCACAAGAGCTGAATACTTGCTCCAGGAACTTCCCCCAGAGTGCCCTTCACCACCACCTGGCACTACAGGGGCGGCGGCCTGGAAACACTGCGGGGCATGGGGTGTGAGGGGGTGTCTCCCTGGAGTGGTGCCTGTTGAGCCTCCTTCCTGCCATCAGACATGGACAAGGAAGATGCACTGATATGCTTTGAGGAGCACATCCGAGCACTGGAGAGGGAGGAGGAGGAGGAGAGGGAGCGCGCTCGGCTTCGGGAGCGGCGCCAGCAACGCAAGAACCGGGAGGCCTTCCAGGTATCTTTGCCACCCTCCAGATCCGAACTCAGCTCTCCCCAGACTGCAGTCCTCCGCCCGCCTCCTCTCAGCCAGGTTCACTGTTTGGTCTGTGCTCGGTCCCGTGTCTGCTGGCGGGCCTTCTGCCGGAAGCGCTGCTCCCGCCGTGTCCCCGCAACTCGGGCCATGCTTCCCTAGGGGGCGTAGATGTATGCGCCACCCGGAAATTGCCAGCGTAGAGCCCCCCTCACAGCACGGCTTGGCAGCTAAGCCAAGGTTCTTTCCCGAGTTTATGGGGAACCAGGCAGGCAGAGCCAGCTTGTCCCCCAGCTTGGCGATGGCAGTAGTATGGTAGTGGTGGGGGTTTCTTCGCTGTAACACACTGGGAAAGTAAAACCAAGTCTTGGGAAGATGGTGCTGCAGGCAAGTTTCTGTTTCTTTGCCTCCCAGACCTGTTCCTTCTCACGTCTTGGTCTGTCCCTCCATGGTTACGTGCTGCCCTTTCGCATTGCTCTCTGCCTCCCCATCTGTGTCTCTTCACCTTCGTTGCCTTCCCTGCATTTCCTCAATCTGGATTGTCCCTTCCTCTTCCTGTGTTCCCTCTCCCCCCCAGTATTTGCCTCCCTCCCTGCCTCACTCTCCCTATAACTGTCCTCTCCCTGCTCAGACCTTCCTGGACGAGCTGCACGAGACAGGGCAGCTGCATTCTATGTCCACCTGGATGGAGCTGTACCCAGCCGTCAGCACTGATGTCCGCTTTGCCAACATGCTGGGCCAGCCGGGTAAGGCAGCCAGGCTCTCCCTTCTCTGGCCTGGCTTCCTGCCCTGCCAGCCTCTCTGCACCCCTCTCCCTGGTCCTGTCCTCAACCCTACCCCCTGGCCTTGGGAAGCTGCCGCCCGCCAGGCCCCCCTCCCTCCCTCCCCCACAGGCTCCACCCCTCTGGACTTGTTCAAGTTCTATGTGGAGGAGTTGAAGGCACGGTTCCATGATGAGAAGAAGATCATTAAGGACATCCTTAAGGTGAGGGAGGCCTGGGCTTGTAGATGGATGCAAACTGAGTGCAGGGTGTGCTTATGCCAGGGGTCCCTAATAAGTCCTGTTCTGCAGGTGCATGCAGCTCAGTTTGGCAGGTATCTGGGGGGCATGCCAACATGAGTAAGGTAGTGTCTGCCCATGGAGCTTCTGGCTTAGTAGGAAGGTGGATGTGACAACTGTTGAGGAGAGGGACAGTGCTATTCCAGAGAAGAGGATCAGAAGAACTCACATTAGGCCGCCTCTTTAAGGACAAGGAGGTGAGGGAGGATGAAGAGCAAAGGCAAGGGGGTGGAGGGACCCGGTGGCTGGGGCCGTAGGAAGTGGCGCTAATCAGTTGGCCGCCGTGGACGTGCTCTTGCTCGCCTGAAGAGTGTCTCAGAAACACTGACACTCACTGCTAACGTTTAAAAAAAAAAAAATTTAAAAATCGGGGTTGCCCTTAAAAATCTGCTTCTTTGGCTTCACTTGCAATTTGGAGTTCCCTAGCCGCCCTCGGCTGGGTTTGTCAGGCATTCGGGGGACTCGGGTCGAGATGCCGCTGCCTTTTAGAAAGGGCCCCTAACACGACAGCAGCAAATGGAACTGCCATTTTCTGGCATGTGAGTGTTTTTATTTTCTTATACTGGAGACATACTTTCAACATAGGTGCCTGTCAAGGTGGAAAAGCGAGTGGTGGACTAGGAGAGCCTGTGTTCAAGAAATAAACTTGAACTGCCCTGAGAGAGTGAGGGGCATTCTTAATGCCCGCGCGGGAGCCGCGGGGTGTGATAGTGAGGGCCCGGGGTGGAGGCAGACTGCTTACGTGGTGTGCAAGTTCAGCTTCGCCACTTACCAGTCGTGTGACCTCGGGCAGGTTAACTTTTCTGATCCTTAATTTCCTCATCTAAAAAGTGGGGCGTTTTCCACCAAACAACACCTGATTGCCGAGGGGAATAACTTGGTACCTGGAATGAGGAGGGTCTGATGATAAAGCTAGAAGTGTCCACTGCATCTGTAGCATTTCTTTGAAGTCCTGTGTTTTGCCTTGTGAACCATGCAGGTATTGTACTTTAATGCCATGTTGCTTTTCCATGAAATATAAAGAGTATTTTAACATCACCATTAGGTAAGATGTAGCATATCTGTGGCTTCCTGTTTTTCTGGAACCACAGACCCCAGTCTGGAAGTGGCACCCTATGTGTAACACGCCTTGAATGCTAACATGAGAAATGTTTATCTTGTAAGTGATAGGGAGCCGGAGAAGTATATGTCCAGATGGTGACTTAGAGAAGCCCTGGCGTGTGGCGCTGACTACCTGTGTCCTTAGGGGTAGGGAGAGAGAGGAGCCTCAGGGTGCTGAAAGTGATAGTGGCCAGTAATTCAAATTGGAGTGTGAATCATCTTCTGATCCACCCCAGACCTTTCCCCTGCTGCTGGTCTGTTGGTGAAACATCTGAGCAGCACTTGGCTCTCAAGGCTGGGCAAGAAGGTTGGGGAGTGAGTGGGGAGACCGGTCTGGAGGCGACTGCAGCATCCAGGTGTGAAGTGAGCTCAGGTGGGGATGCAGGGAGGACCGATGAGAGGGCCGTAGTGTTCCGTGGTTTTCTAAGACACCCTGGGACAAGCAGGGGGGTTGAGTTGGGAGGGGGGTTTTATTTCCCTTCCTCTGTTTTCAAGGATAGCAGCTGGCTTTTCTTTTATACATTGAGGTTCTACATAAAATTTTTATTTAAAAAAAATAGTTTCTGCTAGTAAAAAAGTTCAAAGCCAGTGGAATAGTCTTTAAAAATAGAATTGTAGCTCTCGTGTGTGTGGCGTGGAGGGAAAGGAAGGAGTGGACATGGGCAGGGGTGGATGATTGGGAAGAATGGAGCGGGAAGAATAGGGCTGGAGAAAATAAAATTCCACTTGGGAAATTATTCTCAAAAGCAACCAGGGGCATGGAAGAATAAAGCAAATTCCATGTCTTAAGTATGCTTACTATATAAAATAGATAGGCTAGTTGGGTGCTTATTAACTTCTAGTGCAGGGTGACTGGTCCTGCTGACAGTGTGCAAGAGTCCTGTCCTCACGGAGTCCTGCCTTGCTACCTCCTAAGGAAAAGCTTCTTTAGAGAGTTCCCCTTCCTGTACCCCCTTTTGGGCTCCTGCCTAAGGAAGGCGGATGAGCCCAGAGGACACTGTGGCTGTCCACCTGCCAGGCACACTGTGATGGCACCTCTCATCCCGTAGGAGAATGCCAAGAGCCCTGGACGTCGAACAGCTGGAAGACAGAAGATCCGGGCCTGGGAGATCGGTGGGGGTGGGGCCTGTGGAAAATACTGAATTTATTTATTTATTTTTAAAGATTTATTTGTGCATACAAGAGCTGGGGTACAGGCCAGAGATGCGGGGGTTGAGAGGATTCACCAGAGACAGAGTGGGGAGCAGAACAGGCAGACTGACTGAAAACACTGCTGAGGGGAGCAGTGGGCAAGACAGGAGAGGTCTGCTGCACCATGTGGGTTGCTCCCTGGCCGGCTGGGGATCGAACTCGTGCTGCAGAGGCTGTGGATTGCTTCATAGTGCGGTACTTAACCCCTTGCGCCACCAGGGAGGCCCGAAAATGCTGAATTTAAGGTATCCATGAAGCATCCATTCTAATAGGCATCTAGAAATCAGGAGAATTGGGGGTGACTGCTAGGAACAGTGTGGATGGATAGTGAGGGGAAAATGCTATTTTCAAGGAATAAGCACGTGCTGGTGTTGAGGTGGTGAAAGGTCAGACAGGAGGGAACCCTGGAGAGGGGAGTAATGAAGCGGTAAACAGTGAGGTGCACAAGGACTGAGAAGGGGCCCTTGCAGTTGGCTGTTGGGACACGAGCACCCTCAGAGAGCAGTGTTGGAAGAGGGTGGAGTGGGTGCAATGCAGGCTGGGAGCCCGGCAGCTCCTGGCTGCTGATTGAGACCCCTGCAAGCTCTAGGATGTCTCAGCCTCATTTCCTCATCTGTAAAATGGGGATAATTTATGTGCAAGGTTGTAAGAACTATGTTTTTTGTGAAGTGTCTTAGGGTAGGCTCAGTAAATGTGTATTCCTTTCCTCGTTGTGTTGCATTTAAAGAGATTTTTGAAACAAAAGGAAAAGAAGCAGAGACTTGGCTTGAGAAAGGTGAGAGCAGGGTAGAGGGTGCTCCAGGTTAGGGGAGGTGTGTGCTTGATGGAAGGAGCCCGTGAAGAGGTGAGATTGAAGCTTTCAGTTCCCTGAGAGAACGGGCTTGAGTGCGTGGCCTGAGGAAGCCTCGTGGAAGAAGCAAGCAGAGCGCGTGCCTCTGCCAGCGGTGGGAAGCTGGATGTGGGGCGTGTGCCCTCGCTGACTTAAGAGCCAGACTTCAAACTCCAGTCACTCCAAATACTTGGTGATGTCTTGGGCCAAATGAGATGACTTTCCCAAGCCTTTGCTTCATTTGGGGTATTTGTGGAGCTTATATGAGGGGCACGGAGCCTGGCGCATACGCTTCCAAAATGTGAGGTGATTTTGTTGGGACGTGGCGCACCTGATGGCCTTTCTCCGTCGTGGAGTAAGTGATCTAGTCCGTGCGGGGGGAGAGGGGGTGTTCTTACAAGGACGCGCTTGGTGTTTCTGAAGCCCTGGGGTGGAGACCTTGCCTGGCATGGACTGCTGGGCGAGTGGGGAACTGCTTTGCTTTCTCTAAACCTTGGTTTAGGGGGCTAGGACCTCTGCTTAAATTTATGGATTAAGTGATGTGTGACGCACTTAGCGCCGTACCAAGTATATAGTAAGCGCTCAATAAAGAGACGCAAAGGGCAGGGACCAGCGGATGCTGCTGGAGAATGTGTGGAAGTTACTGAGCAGCAGGAGGGCCCTGCCAGGACCCAAGATTTCAGCCAAAGGAACAAAGAGCTAATTGTGAGGAACCCCGACGTCAGTCAGCGGGCAGGGAGACACACCCCTGCTCTCCCTCCCTGAGGGAGCCAGTGCCCCCAGCTCCCTGTGACAGCCAAATCAAGGGTAGGTAGGCATGGGGGCTTGTCCCCTGTGAAGTTTGGGATAATATCTTTCCTGAAGTGCGTCTTGGTCCTGTGGATCACTTCTGGGGGCAGGGGTCGTCTTGGGTATCCTGTAGCCTGACCCCTCTGCCTGCTCCTGAGGCCAGCCTGGTACCTCAGCTGGTGGTGCTAAGTGTGCCTGCTGTGCCCACAGGACCGGGGCTTCTGCGTGGAGGTGAACACAGCCTTTGAGGACTTCGCCCACGTCATAAGCTTTGACAAGAGGGCGGCTGCGCTGGACGCAGGCAACATCAAGCTGACCTTCAATAGTGTGAGGGGCTGGGCTGGGCAGGGCTGGGGCTGGAGCTGTGCTCGAGCTCATCCTTGTGTTGTCCCATTGTGACTCTACCTGCTGTTCAGGGGGGTGACAATAGGGGCCCGAACCCCAACTTCCCACTTCCTCAGGTATGCCTGAATGGGACCCAAGCACCCACCCTTCTGGGTGACCTGCTCTGTCTTCTGCCTTCAGCTGCTGGAGAAAGCGGAGGCCCGGGAGAGAGAGCGGGAGAAGGAGGAGGCGCGAAGAATGAGGCGCAGGGAAGCTGCCTTCCGAAGCATGCTGAGGCAGGCCGTGCCCACTCTGGAGCTGGGCACTGCCTGGGAAGAGGTCAGGACTGCAGCCACACACCCAGCACCACCCCTACCCTGAGGAGGCTGGTGCTTCTCTACCACCCAGCCAGCCCCAGTTGTAGCCCCCTGCAGGCCGCTGACGCGCTTCCTCAGCCTTGCGCTGCGCTGTCGGGGCCTCCTTGCCCTGCGGGGCTGCTCTGACCAGTGGTGCTCTCTTTGTTCAAGGTCCGTGAACGTTTTGTGTGCGACTCAGCCTTTGAGCAGATCACCCTGGAGTCGGAGCGGATCCGGCTCTTCCGGGAGTTCCTGCAGGTACTGGAGGTGAGGCGGTGCTTTTGCTCCTCCGGTCTGTCCCAGGCTGGCGAACGCCTTAGGGCAGCTCAGCAGAGACCTCACCTCTGGGGTTCTCCTTTCTCTGAACAACTAGGGAAGGCGAGGCCTCAGGGTGCCCTGGGAGAGGCCTAAGGCCCTGACCGGAGAGGAGGCAAAACCAGGTTTTAGGGTGCAGGTTCCTTGCTAGGGCTAACCCTAATAACCCTTCGCCATCCCTCCCCCTGCCTCTGCCAGACCGAATGCCAGCACCTCCACACCAAAGGCCGAAAACATGGCAGAAAGGGCAAGAAGCACCACCGCAAGCGTTCCCACTCGCCCTCAGTGAGTTGGAGGGTGGACGGCATGTGGGTGAGGCTGGATGGTCTTGGGGAAGAACCGCTTTGCTTGTTTTTCCCATAATTCACCTTCCCTGGAGATTTGAGGATTACTTTGCTCCTGGACCCCCCTCTGCATCCCAGTTCCCAGGTCGGAGGACTTTGCTAGGGCGGAGAACCTCTGCTGACGTGTGTTCGCCGATCTGCCTAGGGTTCGGAGTCAGAAGAGGAGGACCTGCCCCCGCCATCTCTCCGGCCCCCCAAGCGGAGAAGGCAGAACCCCTCAGAGTCGGGCTCTGAACCCTCTTCCTCACTTGACTCAGTTGAAAGTGGGGGTGCTGCCCTTGGAGGACGGAGCTCCCCATCCTCCCACCTTCTCCTCGGATCCGGTAAGCAGTTGCTGAAAAGGGTGGGCCCAGAGGGAGGGGAAGCCCTCGAGGAGCCCCAGCGCCCTGGAGGGCAGCGTGCAGTGGGAGGCCGTGCCTGTCCGAGCAGGGGGACCGTCCCATCCCCGCCGTGGCCGGAACTGGGAGAGGAAGAAAAACTGAACCTCCTCAATAGTTTTGTCTGTGAGGAGCGAGCACATGCTGTGGAGAGGAAAGGGTGAGTCCTCCCTTCTCCCACAGGACTTGGCGTTTTTCTGCCCCCAGATCATGGCCTTCGGAAAGCCAAGAAACCAAAAAAGAAAATGAAGAAGAGAAGACACAAGTCGGTGTGTAGAGAAGGAACTTCTGTCCGAGGCCCTGCTATTTTGAGATCTCTTCCACCCGCCTCCCGGGCTGTCCTTCACAGGAACTGAGGAGGCGGGCTCTGGGCTCTTACAGAACAGTCCCGAGAGTGAGACAGACCCCGAGGAGAAAGCTGGCAAGGAGAGCGATGAAAAAGAAGCAGAGCAGGACAAGGATAGGGAGCTCCGGCGGGCAGAGCTCCCTAACCGCTCTCCAGGCTTTGGAATCAAGAAGGAGAAGGTGAGAGGCAGGCACCGGGCCCCGGCCCAGTCAGCCCTCTGACCAGGCCTCGACGGCCCCTGGGGAGGCTCTGGGTGAGCTGTGCCTTTGCTCCACCAGACGGGGTGGGACACGTCGGAAAGTGAGCTGAGCGAGGGCGAGCTGGAAAGGCGGCGGCGGACACTCCTGCAGCAGCTGGATGACCACCAGTGACCCGACGAGCTGCTCGGCCTCGGGTCTGTGTGAGGCTGTGGCTCCCAGCTCACCCTCGCCATCTGCCCCAGCCTCCTTCCTTAGTTGGTCCGTTTCCACTCTTCCTCGAGTCACCCCACTCCCCACACTACTGCCGGCACCTTCCCAGGTGGCTTGTGGTGGCCAGGGGTCCCCCACTTCCCGGACGACTAGCGCAGCCCTCGCCCTCGACCCCAGGCAGACTGGCGGTACCTGCTGTGTGGGGAGGGTGGTGCCAGTAGATAAAATGTGAGAAGGGGCTCCGGGGAAGCGACAGGCCGGTGGACACAGCCAGGGTGGCAGAGGGCGGGGTCCTTACCCTCTTAGCATCAGTGCCTGCTCCTGCCTGCCGGGGCCCTGGGCTCCACTACTTCCTCCTCCAGCCCCAGAACCCAGTGTATGTGTGTTTGGTTTTGGTTTTTTAAATAACAATATTTATAACACGGCCAGTGGCTCTCTTGTCTCTTGCATATGCTACCGGGGCGGCTGGGGCCTGGCCGGGACACGCGTGGCCAGCAGAGGGCAGCAGTGTCTCACGGCAGGCCACGCTCCCTTTGTGTGCTTGGCGTCCACCCGCTCCGGTTCCCCTCCCTGGGTTCTCACCCCCACCTCCCCCAGGCAGCTGGCAGCTCTACCCAGACGCCTTCCCATCCCACGGCTCAGGCCGCTCTGGCCCCCCACACTCAGAGAGGAGACAGAGGCAGGCCTGGTGCTTCAAGCTTTTGTTGAAAGTGGGCTGGTCTGAGGTTTATGTACAAGAGGGAAGGGAGGTGGTACATGTACAAAAAGGAGTGGGCCCCTGTATTCCTTCCCTTGCAGGGGCTGAAAAGAAACTGGCGGAGACTGAGCAACTGGTCAGCTAGGACCACCACGCCTCCTGCCAAAGAAAACCTAGCTGAGGAGAGCAGGTGAGGGTGACGCTGCACCGCTCTCTCTAGCAGGGCGGACCTCCACCCCCACCCCCACCCACGGCAGGGCCCGGCCATCCCAGAGTGACAAGGGCCAAAGGAGTCGGGTGGTGGCACCTCTGCCCCCACCACTGGACACAGCTGCGCAGGGCCAGGCTGAGGCGGCCTTGCTCCTGGTAAAAGGTGACCTGACACTGCAGGACTAGATGTTTCTAGAGCAAAGCTGGCCACAGGGCTGTGAAGAGGAAGAGGGGGGATTGTTCTCTCTCTCATCCCTCTGCTCTAGAGGCAGCAGAGCCTTGGTGCCCGTTTAGATTGAAGCTGGAAGTGGTTTTTTCCCAGCCCTGTGCTGACCCTTTAGGAACTTAAGTTGAAACCCTTGGGGGCAAAGTGCAGAACTCGAGGCACCAGGGAAGTGCCAGGTCCAGAAGACCCAGTGCCCACAGTGGGCAGGCAGGGCAGCCAAGAGCTGAGGTGCACGCTGGGTGCTCGGCCAATTTCAGGACCGAGAGTTGAAGTGCTTCTGCCTCCAAGAGGGTGTCAGTGGGGGCCTGGAGCCCGAGGGGGGCCACTGGGTGGTACAGCGCTCTTGGGTTGGTGGCAAACCACAATGGGCTGGTGACGGAGGCCTGTAGGGAAAACAAGAGGTCTGAGAAGAGTGTGGCAGCCAGCAGGCCCACCCTCTGTAGAAATAGCACCTTCGGGAGTGGCCCCCACAGACCAGAGACCCACTCACCGGGCTGAGGAGGGAGAAGCTTAGAGAGAGGCTGGAGAGAGGGTCGGGGACTGATGGGCTCTGCATTTTCAGAGGACCAGGTGGGGTGACTAGAGGCCACTGGGCCATGGGCAGAAACAGGGCAGAGCTCCACAAGAGCCAGAAGCTGGGAAGAGATCCCGAACAAACTGGGTATCAGGACACGGGTCCAGGGGCACTGATGCCCTTGGGCAGAAGCTACTTGCGGAGCTCTTAGGAGGAGGAAGACAGGACACCCAGGCACGGGGAAGGAGGCTGCAGCCTCAGTGCTCAGAGGTGGAGCGGCCTCAGCCCACCTGCCCCGGCTCAGCTCTCCACCAGCTCTGGCCACTCCCTGCCCCTTGCATCTTAGTGGAAGCCAGGACAGCATTAGTGGGAGAGACGCCGCCTTCCCGAGGACACATGCAAGGATAAGCCATGCTGCCTGGAGCTCGGGGCACGCAAGGAGCGGAGTACGCGCCCGTCACTGCGGGGCTCCGGGTTATGGTTCCAGGTCATGCAGAGGAGGAAGGGCCTCGGCTCGCAGGAGTCCTGGGAGGTGGGCATGCGGTGGGCATGCAGAGGGCAGCTGTGGTACCCGGTACCTGTCAAGGGCCCCAACCTTGGGGGTTAACAGTTTGACTCATCATGGTGGGCTGCATCGCAGAAGAAGCGTGAGCCCCGCTTGGCAGTGCGGGCCGTGAAAGGGACACTCTTCAGTACTGTGGCCCAGGAGAGAGACACAGTGGTCAGACCCCAAGGCCGCGGGCCGGTGTGGTTGGGAGCTGGGAGCCGAGCTCGGAGGCCAGGCCCCGGGGAGGGGACAGGGCCGCACCTGTGATGATGTCCTCGATGGTTCCGTCCTTCCCCTCGTAGACGGGCCGGTGCTCCTTGGCTTGGCGCCGCCGCAGCTCTGCGATGAGCTCCTGCTGCTGCCACTTGTTCCGCTGCGACGGGGTCTGCAGGCGAGCATCGGAAGGGGAGGGGGTCATCGGGAACCTGCAGGGACTGGCTCCTGCCCCACCGTGCAGTCTGAGGACTGTGCTGCAGGCCCCCCCACTGCCTGGGCGCCTCCCCTCCCCCAGCGCCCTCCCGTCCCTCCCGACCCTCGACTGCAGCCTCGGGCCCTCTGGGTGGTCTGCGGCTCCAGCTTTCTATCTCCTCTTGTGTTCTCCGCTCCACCCACTCCTCTTCCTTCGCCCTGTTCTCCAGGCCTCAGCTCTTGGTCCCACCCACCTTGGCATCCAGTTTCTTGGCTTCCTGAGCCAGCTGCTTCTCCCGCATTACCTCCTCCTGCTTTTTGCGGGCTTCATTCTCTTGTTCTGCTTCCTAAGAACCATGGAAGGTGGGGGTGAGGCTCACCGAGGCGGTGAGAGGAGGGGCTGACGCAGGGTGGAGTGGGTGGCAGTGGGACGCTAACCCCAGGTGGCCACCCTCTGGAGGGGCACTTCCTGCTCCGAACAATGACAGGAAGGGCCTGGGCCCCCACCCTGCCCACCAGTTCACGGCTAAGAGGCCTGTGGCCGGCTTCCATCCCTGCCTCCCAGGACTCAGGAGACGGAAAAGGCCCAGACTTGAAGCCCAGCCCTCTCCGTTCCAGTTTTCCCCGTCACTCTGCGTTCAGAGCATCTCTCCCGCTCACCTTGTACGAACGAATGAACCGGACAAACACCGGGAAGAACACAGAAGGAGGCGTGGTCTTGGGGCTCTCCCCGAAGTAGCGCACGACGGCACTATAGGCTTCCTGGGAAAGGGGGGGCAGCAGGAGTCAGCCCGGCCGGGAAGGAGAAGTCTGGCTCCCCCCGAGAGACAGGAGGGCCACAGAACGCGGGCTCCAGGGCCAGCGCGGGAACTAGCGACTCCTGCCCCGGGGGCTAGAAGAGAGCCTGGGGCTCCCCGCGGTGGGCTCTGCAGCCCCTCGGCACCCGGTGCCCTGTCTCTGCCAACAGCCCGCCAGCTGCTTGGTGAAAGTGCTTTGACCCGAGAACCAGGCCCTACCCAGGGAAGGCCAGCACCCTGGCCCCAGCGGCTCCCCCCCGCCGGCGCCCGTGCTCGCCTCAGCGGTCTTGGCGTCACGCTGGAGCTTGTCCAGTTTGCCTTCATTGGTGCCGAGGAAGTTCCGAAGGACGCTGTTGTCATGGATGCTGCACTCCCGCCGAATCAGCTCCATGCCCCGGCCCAGCTCCTTCACGTCTAGCAGCACGTTCTCCAGGGACACTGGTCACCAGAGCCCAGACTGAGGCCTGTCCGGGCCCAACGTGCCCGCCCCCAGCCCATGCACAGCGCACTCTGCCCCCCCCCCCCTTCAGCATGGGCTCATCTGGGTCCTCATGCCCCTGCTCCCTGAGCCCCTGTGTGGACACGGAGAAGAGACACCGCCGAGCGGGTCCTCACGGGAGTGAGGAAAGGCATGGTGGCTGTGCGTGCACGCCCCCGAAGAGCAAGGCCGCAAGGAAGGCCAGCCAGAGAGGCTGCCGGTCTCTAACACAGAGCGGTCTCAGGCCTGCCCAGGTGTTCATGAATGTGGCAGAACTATGAGCTACCTCCCATCTCTGGGCTCTCTGATTTTTCTAAACAGACCCCTCGGAGAAACGCAGCCTCCGTGGCCAGCCAGAGGAAGTTGGGAGTGGAGAGCCACAGCTGCCCTCCTGCCTGCTCTCACCGCACCCAGGTGGGAAGGGCTGGGTGGGCCTGGTGCCCACAGGAAGGCTCCCTCTGGGGTGGCCCCAGCGGAAAGCTTTGAAGCAGTCAGAAAGACAACGCGAGCCAGAAACAAAGGGGCCCAAGTGTTCCCTCTCCGCATGGCTTCCTGGGATTGTCCTGAGCTGGACCTGAGGGCAGGCTCCCCTCACCTGCTGCAGCCTTCTCCACAAAGTGCAGCTCGTGCCAGAAGTTGGCCAGGTCCGGGTATTTCTCCTTCACCGTCAAGGCGATGAAATGCAGCAGTGTCATCTTCCTGTCCGTGGACTTGGTGTCCAGCAGCTGGGAGAGAGGAGCAGGAGGCAACGCGAGAGGGCTGAACACCCTGGCTCCATGGCCGCTGCCCCCTGGCTAAGGGCCCCGTGTGGTCCCCACCATCTTACCAGGTCCAGGCTCTGCAGCTTGAAGCCGTACACAGCTCCTCGCTTGCTGCTGTTCATGTAGTTCCCCAGCGCGAGGATGATCTGCCAACGACACAAGGGAGGAGAGGTCAGGTCAAGCTTCCAGGCCTCCTTCCTCTCTGGACAGCCCCAGGCCCCCCCACTTCAGGACCTGGGAAACAGCAGTACCCCCATCCACAACCTCTCCCCACCTCCAACATCTGCTTCAGCTTCTGTGAGGACTTGACCGAGGCCGAGGCTGCAATGATGGCGTTGAGTTGCTGGAAAGCAAAATGAAGAGCTGAGTAACCAGGCCAAGACGGGGGCCCCGGAGAGGGCAGGGAGGCGACCAGCAGGTAGAGCGGTTGTACCGGCGTAAGCATCTGCAGGTTGTCCTGGAAGTTGCCCAGGAAGGCCATGCCAGCCATTCGCTGGGTCAGCCGCTCCACCTTGCTGAAGAGCAGCATGAAGCGGTCCTCGGCCGCCAGCTCCTCCAGGGGCTGCCGCTCCCGCTCATACTGGCGCAGCAGCTTCACCTCAGCCTCGGTGGGCAGGAAGCGCATCAGGCACTCCACGAAGTCCACTGGGAGCGTCTGCAGGTCAAACCTGTGTAGGAGGGAGGGCCACCTCAGGGCTCGTGTGTGCCCACACTGTGGGCTTCCCCTTTTATTCTCCAACTCCCGGAAGGACTGAGGGTGGGTGCTGTGAGCAGGACAGCCAGAAGCCAAGGACCCAGGACTCTCAGCCAGCAACTTCCACGCCCTATTAAAGCCCCCTTCAATGTCTTCCCTCTGCTCCTAGGGAGCCCCGATACCCACACGTGGCTTAGGAGGCCCAACCTGCAAGACTCTGCCCAGCTCTACCCGTCTCTCCTCTGCTCCTTACACGAAAGATGCCATCAATTTTCAGTCCCATGTTTCTCCTGCAGGCCCTGAACTGGACTTCAACTGCTTCCTTCAGGTCACAAGTGAAATATCACCTCCCCTGGGCAGCCTGCCCTGATCACCAGACTGTATGGTATCCCCTGTTCTCCCAAAGCTGCCAAAGCAGCTCAGTCACCCGGGTGGCTGCCGCCCAGTGCTGCTGGACTTTGCCCACTAGACTGAGAGCTCCTCCAGTGAAGGTCTGGGCAGCACCCCATACAACCCCACATAGCAAGAAAGCAGTGAGCTTTGGCCAAGCCAGTAAGTGACTGAGGGGTACGAGGCGGGTCTGTCAGGTGCTGTGCAATCCAGGAGCCTGAGAGAGAGCTGGGTTGCTAACTGGCTAGGGGCCAGGGTCAGGTCAGCAGATCCTCACGTGTGGATGGCCCTACAGATCTCCTCAGCCGAGCGGCCAGCCTTGCGTAGGGTGATGGCCAGGTTCTTGGCACGGTTGGCTTCCAACAGTGTCACCTTGCTGGCAGCCTTCTGTGCTGTCTTGTTCTTGGAGCAGATAAGGTCAAGGGCAGGGCCCTGGGCTTTCGTCTTGAACAGTTCTTCAAACTTGTCTAGGTCCAGGTCCTGGCAGGAATTGGCAGAAAGGGAAAATGCTGTGGCCTCACAGCTGGAGGGGCCTGCGGCACGCCTGGCACCAGCTCGGCTCTGCTTCATGGGGGCCGGACTGTAGTCAGGAGATCTGGCTGAAAGAGTGAACTGGGCCCCACTCCCAGCCCCACCCCCACTGGGCCCCAGCCCCCCACTACCTCCAGGATCTTCTCATCATCAAGTTCACTGAAGACAGTGCCACTGATCTGGTTGGGTTTCAGTGCTGTCCAGTTGAAGACAGGCAGCCGGAACTTGGTCTTGATAGGTTTCTTGATGCGAATGGCTAGTTTGGAAGGAGGGTCAGTGAGCAGAGAGCAGGGACACCTTTCCATGGTTCCACAGGTCCCACCCAGAGCCTCGGACACTCACCTGACAGGCCTACTGTCAATACCACAGAGGGGGCAGCACCGGGGAGAGGTGGGGCTGGAGGACATTTATCTGGAGGAAGAAACGGCACAGTGGTCCAGGGTCAAGACATTCTTCAGAGGAACCCCTTTTTGTCACCCCCCCATTGGTCCTTAAAGACATTCAGGGAAAGGCCTTGCACCAGGTGGTGCAAGGGGGTAAATCTCAGCACTGTGAAGCTGTCACCAGCCACTGCAGCACGAGTTTGATCCCCGGCCAGGAAGCTGCCCACATGGCACAGCAGACCTCTCCTGTCTCGCCCGCTGCTCCCTTCAGCAGTGCATTTCAGTCAATTTGTCTGTTCTGCTCCCCACTCTGTCTCTGGTGAATCCTCTCACCTCCCTGCACCTCTGGCCTGTACCCCAGCTCTTGTACGCATAAATAATCTTTAAGAAAAAGACTTTCAGGGAAGGCAGCCGCCCAGCCTGCTCTCAGGGTTCCCAACTGACAGAGGCAGGTTGTGCCAATCTCTGACCCACTCTCCTGCTCTGGCCCAGGGGCGTGTCTTCAGAGGAGCCAGGAGCAGCATCTTTCTGATACTTAAACGTCCCCAGCAGCTTGAGCCTCCTTACATTCTAGCCCTCCCTTAGCTCTCTCCCATCTGGGTTTACAGCCTTCGAGCCACATCCCCAGCTTCTCCCTGTGGAAGACATTGCTGACTGGGGTTTTGGTCCGACAACTCAATGAGGCTGCCCCTCCTGGCTCCTGGGGTCCAGCTTACCTGGTAAAGGGGGAGGTGGCGGGGGCAAGGGAGGAGCTGGTGGTGGAGGCAGAGGTAGGGCCTCCTCGGAGGGCAGAGCGGGAGCCAGGGGGTCCAGGTCGGAGGGTAGCGCGCCCTCAGTCAGCTCCACATGGCCGACCCGGGCCAGCGCCTCACTGCCCGCTGACTCCAGGCCCCGGGCACTGGGGTCTAAGTGGCACTGGCGCTGGAAGGCCTCCTCCTTCTCTTTAATGAGCCGCCGCAGGGTGTGTACCTGGTGGCTCGTGTTCTCATAAGTCTCCTATAGGGCAGAAGCACCATTAAGGGAAGAGTGAGCTGAAGCGGCAGGAGTCGCTGCCCCTAGGAGACTTCCTATCCAGAGGGCTCTCAGCAGAGGCGCCGAGCAGCAGAGACCCAGGCCGGGACCAGGGAAAGCTGGACTACAGACAACCAAAGAAGTGAGCAGAGGAGGCGGGCAGGAAAGCCAGCCTGGCTCAGCTGGCCCTGGAACGTCCTTCCTCTCTGCACCAGCCTTAGTCTCACCGGCCCCACAAGGCCAGAAGGTGCCCCTGTGCATCGTCCTCGACCTATCGCCAAGTAGTGACGGCTGCTCTCGCCACAGTCCTTTGAGCCTCACCGCTCTCATTTCACTGGGCTTTGGATGATCTCTCACTGGGAGCCCCTATGGACAAGACCTGGCCTAGCCAGCTCTGTCTTCCAGATTCCCAACACAGCGCCTAAGATTCTTATCGGGCTCAGCAGATGTGTGTTAAGCGCCGCAGAGCCAGCCTAGCTTTCTCCTCTGGAAGAAAAGACAGGCTGAGTCATGGTTTTACATCTAACAAACAGATGAAGGGAAGGAGAAGACACTGAAACCTCCCCGTTGAGGACACCAGGTGGCTGGCCTAATAAACAGCCGGGGCACAGGGCTCCTCTGGCCTGCTCATTCCCCGGGGCTGGAGAAGCGCATGGCGGTACGGGGAGCGGAAGCAATGGGGGGGGGGGTGGCCTGGACTCCAGAGGCGCCCATGGGTGCCCCATCTGCTCCCACCTCTTCTGTGTGTGTCTGGGCCTCTCTGACTTCAGCTTCCCTCGCCAACTGAAAAATAAGGTGAAGGGCCTCTCTGGTGGTGCAGGGGTTACGTCTCAGCACCATTGATGTATCTATTGCCAGCCACTGTGGCCTGAGTTGGATCCCCAGCCAGGGAGCTGACCCACGTGGCGCAGCAGACCTCTCCTGTCTCGCCCAGGTGCTCCCCTCAGCAGTGTATTTCAGTCAGTCTGCCTGTTCTATTCCCCACTCTGTCTCTGGTGAATCCTCTCACCACCCCCCCACATCTCTGGCCTGCACCCCAACTTTTGCATGAAGAAATAAAAATTTTTTAAAAATCTTGAAAGAAAAATAAGGTGAAATCACCAGCCTACTCTCATCTGGGAGAACGAAGTCTAGAAGGCATCTCATGACCGCCAAGGAAAGGAAAGGAAAGGAGGCTCCAAGCCCTGGGCCCAGCACCAGCCGGGGGGGCCCTCCCAGATCACATGGTACCTTGATGCTCTCTAGTTCCTTCTCTCGCTGTAGCAGTTGCTTTTCTAGCTCTGCCACCCGCATCATGTTCTCATTCTCCAGGTCCAGAAGTTTCTCCGTGAGCTGCAGGATCAGAAGGCAGGTTCAGGGCTGGACACTCAGTACAGTGTCCAATCAGGACCTGGGCCCAATCTTGCTGCCCAGGGCCCCAAAAGCAACAGAGCCGGGCGGCTCCCTGCATCATTCCTGTGGACCCAGCGTCTGAGACCACATGACACCGATATCAGGCCTGATGCCGCTTCACACCAGTCCTGGAGGTCAGTGTGTTCTGACCCAGCGCCCCAGCCACAGCGTGCTCTGAAGAGCCTGTTGGGGCTTAACAGGGGCCCAATCTGGAGGCAAGTGGGTCAACCAAGCTCAGGATTCCCGGAACTCAGAACCCCACCCTGCGCAGCGGTCCCGGCAGGCAAAGCAGGACACCTACATGGGACACGTGCTCCTCCAACTCCTCCACCTTCTCCAGGGCCACGTTCTTGGTCTCAGCATCCTCCAGCAGACCCCCCACATCGAACACATTGTCCAGGTAAGCCTGGATCTGCACCTGCAGCTTCTCACTCTCTGTGTGCCTTGACTTCTGGGGAAGAGCAGAGGGAGTGGTAATTGGGGAGCAGGCATAGGACTAGGGGAGCCTCCCGAGAAAGATCTAGTCCTCATCACCCTCCACAACCATCTCCTGAAGCCTAAGACCCAGGGAGTTGATACTGCAGTGTCATAGGGCGGCCTGGCCTCTGCAGGGGGCCTGAGTCCCAGGCACAAGGAGACAGGCCGGGTCCAGGGTACCCATGACTAGGCTCTTGTAAAAGAAAAATCCCTTGTGATTGGTAAGCTGGCCTCTGCCCAAAACTGCTCAGACGCGAGCCCGCTCACCTGGAGGAACTCCTCCAGCCCCAGCTTGGTGAACTCATACTGCAGATGGACCCGGAAGTTCATATCCTCCACCGAGTGCACCACAATGTTGATAAACTGCATGCAGGCCACCTGAGGAGGAGGAGCCCAGAGAGGCAGAGACGGGAAGGGCATGGAGAGACGCAAGAGACAGGGGTGCGGGAGGCTGTTAAATCCATCATCATGGGGAGGGGGGTCATCAAAAACAGTGAATAACATACAAAAGGTAAGTCTTTCTGGGAACAAGAGTACTTTTAACTGAAAAATGTCAAGCCCAGGAGTCATTGTATGCAGGCCAGTAAATCACATGAGAAATCAATGCAGTAAATCACATGAGAAATCAATGCACGGAGATAGTTCTTTGGTTTCCTCCGCACAAGAGTTTGTATTTCTTGAGACAGCGCTACTTAAGCTGAAGACCCTGAACGGAAGGGGAGAAGGTAGAGAAGAGACTGGGGAAAGGAAAGCAGCTCAAAATGGGGTGGTAAAGTCCAAAACGGGACAAGGGGATGGATCTGAGAGGCACAAGTTTCTCGAAGCTCTCTGGGGTAGGCGGTGGACAAGGAGCGTGTGCTGAGTAGAGAGAATCACTCTACATAGACTCTCAAAACACGCCATCTCCCTGGCCCCCGTTCTGAAGGAGCATGCAGGCCCCTGCTGGCCACGTGCCTGACCCAGGCCCCGTTCCTCACCATGAAGTCAATGTTGCTGTCCTCATTCCGGAAATACTCCATCAGTTTCTCAAAGCGGTGCAGCTCCTTGCATACCTGAGCAGGCAAAGTTTCTCACTGAAAGGCTCTGTCCCAGGTAGGGCCCAAGCCCCGAGCCCTGGCTCCCAGGACAGGTCCACGCCAAGCATGACCACAGCTCGCCCTATGCCATGGGCCAGCTGCCCTGGGACCCTCATCAACATGCTGAGGTTGCTCAGCAAAGCCGTGCCCTTCATCTGGATTTCTGTGCCGCTGGGGGTAGGCCAAGAAGGAACACAGGGGTCTGCTGTTGCCGAGTGATTGAAGGAAGGAAAGAGGAAGAACATTGCTGGCCATGGTAAGGCAGCAGGCTCAGGGCCTAGCGGGGACACGGGGGAGAGGCCAGGTTGCAGGAAAGCCCCTGTGCTGAAAGGGGTCTAGAGACTCCTCTGAGCCTCTGGCATCAAGGAGGAAGAGCCATTTCCTGGCTTGAACAATGGCTGCTAGGAAAGCGGCCCAAAGAGGAGGAAGGGGTGGGACCAGCAGCTGTGGGTGGATGTTGAGGAATCCTATGTTCAAGCAGACAGGGGTTTCAGGAAGGCCCAGAGGCTGGAGAAATTCCAAGTAGGGGCTCTTTCTCCCCTCCCCAACAACGAGGGAGGACCCCTGCCTGCCTTCCCCTCCGGCTGCACACTCCTGCTTGGCTGCTACCGGTGAGCTCACTGCCTCAGAACCAGCAGGGAGGCCTGTACGCCAGGCCTCCCACGGTCTGTGATTTAAGTTTTCTAGGTGATTCTGAAGACATGGCGAGTTAAGGACTACCGGACGGCAGCCCTCAGCTACCTGAGGACATCTTCTCTGGCCATTCAATTTTCCTGGCACCATATCTGGTATGAATGAAGCCTGACTGTGGTTAAAAAGAGGAGGGGGCAGCCTATTTAACTGAGCACTGGGGTGTCAGAACCACTGGGATGTGGAGATCACAGGAGAGGGCACTTACACACACACACGCAAATTCAGGACACTGACCTCTTTGAAATTGTCAAAGGCAGCAAGAATGATTTCATGACCTCCCCGCACCAAGCACACGGCTGCCAGGAGTTCTAGGACAAGGGCTTTGGTCCTAAGGGGCGAAGAAGGAAGATGAACGCCCTAACCGCCACACAGCTCACTCCATTTGCAACCGGGTGACTTCAGAGTGGAGACACCTCGCGGGGCGGGGGAGGGCTGCCGGCTTTCAAGGGCAGGGAAGAAAGGCCCCCCCCTCACCAAGCTGTGCGGACCTGAGGGAGGTCAGGGACCCTCCGCCCTCGGCAGAGGAGAGGGAGCTGAGCCGAGGCACTGACCCAGGCCATGGGCCCCCCAGGACTTGATGTCAAAGATAAGCGGAGCCCAGGCCTCCAGAGCGCTGGGCAGAGGCAGGAAGGAAGGAGCGGCTCACCTGGGGTTCTTGTTGTTGAGACTGAGCGCAATCTCGTTGACCGCGTGGGGGTGGGACATGACCAGGTTGAATCCGTACTTCAGCCCGGGAAAGAGGAAAAGCACAGACCGCGCTGGTGAAGGCAGGCCCCGGCAGACCTCCCCGACCGCGGGCCCGCCAGCCGCCATCCAAGCTCTCCTGGCTTGGCAGAAGCGGCAGGGCCCCGAGACCAGCGCTGCCACCTTACCTGATAGTTCATGATGGCTCTGAGGCAGAGGATACAGACGTGGACATCATCCTTCTGGCTCACCAGGCGGGAGTTCTTCAGGGCCCTGCGCCCCGGGAGAGTGCTGTACCTGGGGGAGGGGGAGCTGCTGGTGAAGTGTCTGGGCTGCCGGCATCCCCCAGACGGCAGGCTGCCCCTCAGCAGCAGCAGTAGAAATGGAGGAAAGAGTCCTTGCACCAACAGCCCAGAGAGAGAAGGTGCAGGAGGCAGGTGCTCAGCTGTTCTCGCCTCCCTGGAAAAGGTCACCTAGGACCCCAGCTTTATGAGCAGCCCCCAACTATCCTAAGTGCAGAGGCCTCTAAGCTGCAACCAGCAGGCGTGGAGGCCTCCGAGTCCTTGAGGTGGATCCCAGAGA
The DNA here is from genome assembly GCF_014898055.3 of Talpa occidentalis. Taxonomy (NCBI): domain Eukaryota; kingdom Metazoa; phylum Chordata; class Mammalia; order Eulipotyphla; family Talpidae; genus Talpa; species Talpa occidentalis. The sequence goes on from NW_023601653.1 coordinate 76,707,328, forward strand.
GACGTTCATGTGAGCTCCCTTCTCCTTCCAGTCGCTGCATCTTCCACACATTCCCTGGGGCGGGGGCCTCTCGGCTCTACCCCACTTGTGAGTCCCCGGACAGGCAGAGGAGATGCAAGGCTCGAGGAGGATACACCTGACTTTGCGCCACGCCCCTCCCCCACGATGCTTCATGAAAGGAGGAGGAAGCACGAACGGCACCTGCTCGTACATGACCAGACGATAAGCAGAGTCAGAGGGCAAAACCCAGGCCAGGCCAGGAGAAAAGCAGGATCACAGAGAGCAGAGAAAGGACCACAGACCCCGGAGGAAAGCCTCCCTGGTGGCAGGGGCTCTGGGGAGTCATTCAGTCCATCCTCTGCCTCCGGGCGGGATGGCTCCTACGCGACTGCGGACGAGCCAACACATGGCAGCCTTGGAGAGAAAGGGCCTGAAAGGAAGACGTGACGGGGAGGCGAGCAGCGGGCGGGCGAGGGCTGGTCTCTGAGCAGTCGGCAGGCGGAGTGCGGAGCCGGAGGGAGAGACAGGAGGGCAGGAGCTGATCACCCAGTGAAAGCCAAGGAGCTGGAGAAGACAAGCCCTGCCCGGGAGTCCCGGGAGGAACGGCAGAGCGAAAACATGGAATGGAGGGGCCCCCAGAGAGGGGGTGAGAGAGGGGAGAGCTGGAACCCCAGATGGGGTGCGCACAGTTGAGGTCGATGTACTTACCCAGGACAGATCGCTGGGCAGAGTCAAGGAGACAGAGAGGACAGACCAGAGACAGACGGGCAGGCAGAGGGCTAGAGAGCTGAGCCTGGAAGCGAGAGTGGGGGCGGCGCGTGAGCACTCACCGCGGGCACCTAACCCCCGGCCGGGCGGGGAGGGAGGCGGGCAGCGCGAGAGCACACATACCGGAGCACAGACTGGCGCGCAGAGCGAGCGAGGCTGTTGGTGAAGGGGGCTGACAGGGCGCTGGGTGGCTGCAGGTCCTCGATGGACCTGCTCCAGGACCGGAGCTTGTCAAACGCGCCATCGTCACCACTCTCCAGACCCTCAAAGTCAAACCTGGAGCAGGAAAGGACACACATGCGCACACACAGGACAAAGTCGGTGCCAAGCCCCCCCGGCGAGCCCACCCCGACCCTCAGACTCTCGGGCAGGAAGAAGCAAGGGCAGCGAGGCGAGAAAGCAGGGCTGGGCAGCAGACGTCCAGCTCCGGTGGGAGAGCAACCAACACCGGACAAGGCCGGAGCAGCACAGGCAGCACCAGGAGGGCAGCTGAGGAGCTGGGGAGATGGATGAGCAGCTGCTGCTCCCCACTGGCCACACTACTCCCCGAGTGAGCTCCCCAGGGGCGCGAAGGGACCCGGGGATCTGGCCGTCCCAGCCGCAGCCTTAGGTGGGACATCTCTAAGAATCTGTGGCTGCTCGTGGAGAACCCGGCTCCAGGAGAGGTGGCGGGGGACAGGCCAACCGCAGGTCGTGCTGGCTGGCAAATAGCAGCAGCCGGGGTGGGGCCTGCCCATGAGGGCAGATGTGAATGGAAGGGCAAGGCAGAGTGGACGGTTGCCTCTGCTCAGGAGGAGCGGCAAGGCGTGTGGGGGCTAGCCATCCTTGCACTGGGTTTTCTGTGGTTCTATTTGGAGCTTCTAGGTGTTTCTAGCATAGAGACTCTTTGGGCTTCAGCTTCCTTGGGGGAAGAAATTACAGGTTGAAGCTGTGGATTGGGGCCCTTCCGACCCTACAGGAGTTGTGATGGTTTCTGTTGCTCACTCCTCACTTCTGGGGCCAGAGGCCTGCCAGCACCAGCAGGCAAGAGGACAGCCTGAGATCACAAACCCACAGGGCTTCTCCTGCTACCCCACGTGGGGATACACCGCCCTGAGCACAGGCTCTGCTCCTCCTCCTCCCTCCACAGGTCACTAAGGTCCAGTGAGCGTCTCTTAAGGCCCTGCCCCGAGGAAGCCCTCTGCTCACACATGCAGCCTGGGGGGTGAAGGGCGCAGAGGCCATGGCTTTCTCAGTAGGAAATACACTGCAGGTGCCCGAGTGTTCCAAAGGAAGCAGGAGCAGAGCCCAGTCAGGAGATGTTTAATGGGGTGCTCAAGCAGACACCGGGCTTGTCACTGACCACAGCTTGCCAGCGCTCCCTCCGTCAACAGCAGTATCCCCTGCTCCGGAACACACAGGCCCCAACAGAGGCCGTCACGCGAACACGATCCGGCTTCACCCCTCTCCTCTCAACCTTCCCCAAACACCCACTCTCTCTCCCCCTCCCTGCCCTCCCCCCTCACCTTGGGGTCTTTCTTTTTTTAAAAGTTATGAATTAGTTTTTTTTTTTTTAGATTTAATTTATTTTTGTGTAGAAGAACTGGGGTGTAGGCCAGAGGTACAGGGGGCAGAGTGTGTGTGTGAAAGGATTCACCAGGGACAGAGCGGGGAGCAGATCAGGCAGACTGACTGAATACACTGCTGAGGGGAGCAGCGGGCGGCAGGAGAGGTCTGCTGCGCCATGTGGGTAGCTCCCTGGCTGGGACTGAACTCAGGCCCTTGTGCTTGGGGTCTTTTAAAGGCAGCCTCGAGGCCCTGCCCTGACACTACAGAGCCATGGCTCCCGTGGATTTTGGTTGAGAGCAGCTGCAATTTGTTTGCTTTTCAAAACAGATAGGCTTATTTGGAAAAATAATCTATATCTTTCTACTACAAGAGCTCTGAATTAAAAAAAACAATCACATCAGCAAGTCTTTTTCTTTTTTTTTGTCTATAAAAGGAGCGGGTTTTAAAGAGACAGGAGGATCACAAGGCATGACTCCTGCAGGGCTAGGAAGGGGGAGTGGGCCCCTCTTGGATTTAACAGGGGGTGAGCTGGAACGGGGGACAGAGGAGAGGCGCTAGTCTGAATCCCTAAGGGAATGAGAGCCCCTGGAGGACGGAGAACAGCGGGCGGCAAGGACAGCAGCAAGAGAAGTGAGTCTAGGCGAGGGCTGAGGCCGGGACCGAGGGGTTCCCCAGGAAGACGGACTTTCCAGGGCTTAATCTGGGGAAAGTCCGGGGCGATCCAGGAAGGCTGTCTGGCTAGGGCTGACTTCCATCTTGGGTGTCAAGCGGGAGTGTGCTCGCGAATCCCTCTCCCCGCAGCTGAGGGAATTCCGGAACGTGCACCGCCTTGAGTGACAGCAGTGCACAGGCTTGGTTGTGCCGGCACTAGGAAGAGCCTCACACGTGTCCTCTCCTAATCCTCGCCCCCGGGAGCGTGGGTCCCGCTCCCACACGGGGAGCAGTCGGCAGGACAGAGCCGCTGTCGTCCTTGAAAGGCCCCGTTCCCCGCGCTGCCCCACTTTACTTCTCGTCCCTCCAGGCGCCCAGCCTGCTGGAGAGGCCCCTGAATGCTGCGCTTTCGGTCTGGATCGAAGGTCATGCTCCCTGCTCCTGGGGTGACCTGGGGTAACCCTCTCACACCTAGAGACCCAACGCCTCAGCCCTCCACCCAGGCATCTCCCAGCAACCAGGACCTCCCCTTGGGCTGCTCACAGTCTGGAGTTTGGATCCTCTGGGTTCTGGCTCTGAACCCTCTTTCCACATTACTCTCCTCCTGCTCCCCCAAAAGACTTTCTCCGCCAGCCCCCCTGGCATTCTTCAAAGACCCCGAGTACCCCTGGGCTGCCGGCCATGCCCACACTGCTGCCTGCGCCGCGCCCTCTCACTGGCCCTCCTTGCCACCGTGACCTCGCCCTCCTCATCACTCAGAAGCAGCGCATCCAGGGCCCGCGCCCCCGCCAGGGCAGCACACTCACATGACAGAGCACTGGGCGAAGGACAGGTAATCCACCAGCACGTCCAGGCCTTTGTTTTCATCATTCAGAAACTCCCGTACCCACCTGCAGACGAAAGTGGAGCAGCCACCGAAGTGGATTAAAGGTGAGGAGGGCAGGGGGTCTATGGCCCACAGCACCCCTCCTGGATTCAGGAACTTAGCAAAGGGCTGAGAACATTCTGAAGATCAAAACCCACAGCAGCCCCGGGTATGGTCACGTCACCAGCCGGAGCAGCCCCCGGGTAGGGTACCCGTGGCAGGAGAGGGGGAGAAGGTACGACATCAGCCACACGAGTTTTCAGGAGCCCCCTCCTCAAGATCCAGGACCCCAGCTCCGCCATTTCTCTACCCCGGGTATCTAGCACGGGCCGGGGACACAGGCCGCGCCCAGCGCTGGAGGAACTGGGCAGGGGTGGGGGGGGCGGCGCTCAAGAGCATCCCCTGCAAACCCTGCGCAGAGCCGTGCCTGACGGGCCAGCAGGCCCCCGACAGAACCCAGTCGAAGCACAGGTAGGAAAGGTCGCAGAGCACCGGAACAGAGGCAGGTCAGGCCAAAGGGCTGCCTGCCAAGTTCAAGGAAAGGTATCTGGGCAAGAAGGGGACACAGGGGGGTATGGGAGGTTGTGTTTAGTCAGGGCGCACTCGGCCCCACAGGAAAGGGATGGGGGGACAATCGGGAACTCAAATAAATCCACGATGGCAATGACTGCCCAGAGCCGAGAGAGGACTCGGGCCCCTCGGGCCAAGGAGGCAGGAAGGTTTGTCCACCCAGGCCTTGGGGTTGAGCTGCCGTCCCGGGAAGGTAAAGAGTGACTCTCAGGACCGTAATAGGATGGGTTCATTCCGCAGCAGAAAACTCTCAGGATGAAATCCTGACTCTTCTATTCTCTTAGACCATCTGGGGGGGGGCCTCTGCAGGCCAGCTGTGCCAAAGAGCCCTTAGCGGGCTGCTTCTCCCCCACAGCTGGAAAACCAGCGCCATGTTTGCCAGCCACACCCGGGGCTGCAGGGTTGGAGCACCAGGCCCAGCTGAGAGCTGGCAGCAGCTCTGGCTGAAGCTGACTGACACCGGAGCTGCCTGAAGTTAGCTTCCTCTCTGGGGGCGACCAGGCCTCCCGTTTCCTGTCTGTCTGCTCTCCAACTCCCCACCCCCTTCTCATTTCCTGTCTGAGTCTACACTGCTATTTTCGGGATCTTGACACTTTGAGGAGAGGTTAAAGGGCACTTATGCAAGGCCCAGAAACCAATACAAACTAGGGAGAGGAGGAGCTGGAGAGGCTCTGGAATCTCACTTCCCAGCCTGCCCCTCGAGGGTCAGAGTTCCCATCGGCTGCCCCTGCAGTTTCTGTAGGCCTGGGGCTAACCAAGCGGTGGCTTATGCAGGACCCTCCTCTCTCCACCTGGCCCTGGCCAGCTACCACTCTGCAGCACCCACAGCCCAGCCTGACATGACAGCCTGACAAGCTCTTCCTGCCCAGAAATCCGGGAAGGATCCCTGCCCTCCCACATAACTCTACCGGGAGAAGTCACAGTTCAGATGACAGCGGCTCCTAAAATGCCAGACAAGGGCTGTTCCCTGGGAACCAAGAACCAGGTCTAGACCTCTAACTTGTATGCCAGCTCCTGAGCCTGGGAACCATTGCTGCTCTGGCCCGGCTCCTGGCCAGTGGCCAGCGGGGCCGGCACCAGGTGGAGGACAATGTCACACACTCAGTAGCCCTTTCCTGAGAAGAGTAGACCCCCGTCCTCACAGAGCAGGGCCTGTAAGGAAGATAAGGGTGCCTGAGGGAGGGAAGTCCCTACGAAGGAACGCGGTGGCAGGGTTTGGAGCAGCCACCGGTGTCACTCCTGCCCTGACACACAGCATCGCCTGCGGGACGGACCGACATCTGAGGAAGCCCTGCCAGTTTCCCATCTGTGAGGCTTCACCAAATAAAGGTGTAGGCTCAGTTACGCTTCCTAGCGAGCCAGCTTTCAAAGTCCGCTTCACAGATGAGGTGTGGAAGCCAACGCTGGCGCAGCTAACGAGGCCAGGAACTGTCCCTTTCCTGTTCTCTCCTGCACCATTTCCCTTGTGACTGCTGCTGCAGCAGCTGGCTACAGAGAGCAGCCTCTGTAAGGCTGAGGAGGCGCAGCAGGGAGTAGACTGGTGAGTGGCTACCATGGCAGGAGGCGAAGGCAGACGACGCCCTGAGGCGCTATCCACCCCTGCTCTCCGGGACACAGGACCCTCAGGCTGGCACCGACCGCCACCCCCGCTCCAGGCCCAGCTTCTCACTCATGTGAGTGCTCAATATTCAGGCAGGTCTCCAGCCTCTCTGCATACTCCATCCTATGTCTTCAGACCTTCGTATGTATGTGCGTGTGTGAGTGCACGCACACCCACATGCACACATGCACACACACACACACACACACACACACACACACGCAGGCAGGCAGTCTGTCTTTCTCTCTCCCTGTCACTTTCACCACAGATTCCTTTGCTGGGTATGGTTTTATAAAATGGAGGCCATGGTCTCCTTTCACCGTACCTCACACGTTAGCCCTCTCCCTCTTCACTAAGTCCTGGTTTCCCATTCAAGAGCTGGAAAAAGGGACTCCAGCAGTTCCCAGGGGCCCTGTCAATGGGTGGGCAGTGCCACCTGTGAATACAGAAGACCTGCAACCCCTGCTCACCCCCTTAGATCCTCTTCCCTGGTGTTTCACGACGTTATTTCTGTTCATGGGCTAACATTAATCTTAGTTCAAGCTGGGCACCAAATAGTTCAGGAACTAGGTCTCAGCTCCCCAACACAATAGGCTCCCCCATCTCCAGCCTTTCCCGGGCCTCCCTTGGCCCAGCCCCAGGCCACAGCCAGACTCTCAGCCACTGCAGGAATAGACACCACCCTCTCAAAGCCACAGGCTGAGGACCCCAGGAGAGGCCCTGTGTTCACAGCAGCATCCACTCAGCAGTGGCAGGGCTGGGGGTGTGGGGATGAAAAGGAACACTCAGAAGCCGTTACAGGGACAACTCTGCCTCAAAGTAGGGAGATAAGCCGGCAAACCATCCTCAGAGGACACCAGCTCCTATGGGGCCAGCAATGGCCTGGGCCAGCTGAAGAGGCTCTGAGGACCCAGTTCCACTCACCCGATGTGGTTGGTCCGCAGTGAGATCTCCAGCTCCCTCAGTACTTTGGTGGACTCCTGCACCCTCCTCCTGAACTTCTGTAAACAGGAAATTTTCTGTCACAGATGGAGACCCCCAATCCAACTTTACCAAAGGGACAGAGAAGGAAAGGGAGGGATACAAGAGGGCAGTTATTGGCCTGCCCCCCATGACCAGCCAGCCACTCTGGGCCCAGGCTCCGAACACAGAACATCAACTCCCACTGCTCAGAAGCAGAGACCTCACCCCAAATCAAAGCTTGGCCCCACCGGACTCCCAGCCTCACACTTTACCTTGCGGGTTACACTGGGGTCCAAGAAACTCTGGAGTTTCTGGATATAAGTGTGGGGAGGATTCTTCACCTGGAATCTTTCCTGAAAGGGAAAAACACGTGTACACAGGCATCCCCAGTGCTAAGAGAGTGAGTCAGATCAGTCAGGCTTTGCTGTAAGGGGACCCAGCCTCCTGTTTGTCACCTTAACATTCCCCAAACCCTTGACTAATTCCTGGGTATTTCCCATCCGCTGCCATCTTCCCTTGTCCTAGTTAGTGCTCCCAGCCCTAAAACATCTTCCTGTGTCAAGAAATTATGTTCCAAGTCCACTGCTTGCTAAGAAGGGGGTAGATCACAGGGCTGTAAACAGCACCCAATACAACTGGGAAGTGTTCCCGGCCTGACCAACTGATGGACGGGGGTTAGGAAGGCCAAGGGGACTGGAGCTTGGCTTTGTAGAATAGAATGCAGCTTTTTCAGTCCTGAACCCCGAAGTCGTTCTGGGCTGCTCTGGAATTGTTAACATAGCTCAGGGCTGCAAACACACTTTCTGCTCCATGCCAGGCCCTCTCTTCTGGGGTTTCCCGTTGGTGCAGGGGCTAAAGTCTCAGTGCTCTCAAGCTATCGCCAGTCACTGCGGCATGAACTCGGTCCCCTGCCAGGGAGCTGACCCACACGGCACAGCAGACCTCTCCTGTCTCGCCTGCTGCTCCCCTCAGCAGTGTGTTTCAGTAGATCCGCCTGTTCTGCTCCCCACTCTGGCTCTGGTGAATCCTCTCACCCCCCACACCTCTGGCCTACACCCCAGTTCTTGAATGCATAAATAAATATCTTTTTTTTTTTTAATTGACTCTCTTCCACATGGGGAACAAGACTAAGCCCTCCTCATTTTGACCCAAACTCCCCATCTGACTCTAGAGGAAATTCAGGGACAATGCAGGAGTTCTGGTATGTGAGGGCCTTCCCAATTAAGATATCTAAAGACCTGGGGGAGGAAGAGGCCAGCAAGGGTCCAGAAGAATGACAGAATGTTAGCAAATAGAACTAAAAACAAAATGAAAGAAAGAGAAAAAAAAAGAAAGGTTTGCAAGTTGAAACCATGTGACCTAGGAAGGAAGGAGAGGTTAGCAGTTGAAGAAACTCAGTACCACAGGGTGACTGTTCTCAGCCCCCAAGCAGGTGCTCGCCCCTCTGACCAGCTCCTGCTGGAGAAGGAGCAACCTGGACTAGGATCTCTGAAGTCTAATGTCAGCTCCTGACACACAAGCATGCCTGAGGAGGCAGGAGACGTGACAGTTGCTCAGGACAAGGCTCCACGGCAGCACAGCACTGGGGGAGCCCACAGGAAGGAAGTGAAAGCTACTCTTTGCCCCGCAGACCTGCCTGTCTGCCTTCAGAGACTTGTGACTTACAAGCCTCAAATGTGTGCAAGGCAAGCATCAAGCTGCATGTGTTCCGCCTCGACTGAGCTAAGTAATGGTCTCTGTATTCTCTTCCAGCTCTCACACCCCTCATGCAGAGGAAGCGCTCATCCGCATGTTCTGAAATTTGGGAATGGGTGTCTAGGGGACTGGGCTTCTCACTCCCCAAGACCTGAAGATTATGAGAAAAACTCTGCTATTTGCCAATTCTGGGGTAGAGTGAGAGGGAAACAGTTCTTGGGGTTACCCTGTCAGCAGAGCCCTCACCCCAGGAAAAGGCAGAAACAGGCTTTTCTGGGAAAACAATCAAACTCCTCGACTGCCTACCCTGTGCCCCAGACCTGCACCCACCTCTTGCAGGCCACTGCCCATTGGGAAGGGATCACGACAGCTCTTTGCAGGTGCTAGAGAAGCTTTTGGGGGCAACTATCTCTGCGAGGAGAGTCCTCTTGGAACAGAAAATGAGCATGGACTAAGGCCAAGTCCAAAACAGGGCTCCTCAAGGGACCACAGGGCTGCAATCAATGCAGTCTTGGGCCCTGCTGCCTTGTCCAGCGTAAAACCCAGCCTCCACCCCCGGCCCTGCCCCACACTCCATACCTGGTCACAGATCAGATCCCACTTCTTCTCATTGTCGTACTGCCGCAGGAGTCGGGCCTTGTCAGGAGGCAGGTTCATGGAACTCTGGGGAGAGAGTCTGGGTCAACCGGGCCAAGGGCCCCACCCAAAGGAGAAGGCTAGGCTGCATGCACCCTCCCCCTCCTGGACCCTCAGGTTTCACCCTGACCCCGCCGATGAGACAGGACAGGACGGTCAACTGCCTCCCTTCATTTCAGGTTCAGGCCGGTGGATCGATGGCGTCCAACTATAGGCCATCAGTTTATTTTAAATGAAAATGAACAGATTAAAACAGAAGATACCAGAATTCACTGGAAGTAGGGAATATAAATAATATTTCATGCTTTTGTTTCTTTTGTGTTTTCCGCTTATCCAGAATACGCACAGAGGTCATGCATTAAAATGTGTTTCTTAGCATGGGGCAGGTCCAACAAGTTTGAAAGCCACCGGGCTAAAGCAGCAACTTTTTTTTTACTTCATTTATTTTCTTCTGTCATTGCTCATTATTGGACAGTATTTGATCTCTACCTCGGGTGTAGTGCCCGTGATTCTACCACCACCAGAGTCCCCTGTGCGCTCCCCTCCCCTGCTGCAGGCCTCAGATCTACAGTCAGCTTGCAAGTTGTGTCTTTTTTCCTGATCCTCTGTTTGGTTTCTCTATATTCTGCATATAAGTGAGATCATCTAGTATTTATCTTTTTTTTCCTTCTGACTTATTTCACAAAGCAGCAGCTTCTGACCTGCCCCTCCCCCAAGGTCTGAGAGGTGGACAGTGTTCCTGTATCAAGTGCACCCCAGGTGAAGTCCGAGTGCCCTGCAGCCTGTGGAGACACGACATCTTGCTCTCTTTCCCCCATGACAATGAGGACATTAGCATAAAGACAACACTTCAGTCTTCCTTAGGAAATAATATATATTTCAGTATTTTAATTATTAGTAGCAAATTATTTATGACACACCTCCCAGCTTTTAAGACATAGTACAGGCTTCCGTTGAGACACTCTAACCTGCACTAAGACACACCAGGAGTCACTTTATTCTGTTCACTACAGTTTGTTAAATGAAGAGTGTAAGTGAGAGAGTGAGTGGAAGCCCCACACAGGCCAGTCAAGGCTCTCTGACCAGCTGGTGACCTCTGCTGCAGGTCACAGGCCCTGCCCCTGAAGGCAGACTTACATTTTAATCAGGTCCTCGCACCCACCCTGCCCCCGACATTCTGAATCAAATGCGATCTCCTCTCTGAAGTATGACAACTGTCTGATAGCCCGCAAGACCTCCCACAAATCCAGCCCTTCCCCCAGCTCCTGCAGACCACCTGGAGGGCCGGCTCTCCTCTAACGACTGCTCAGGCATGGCTCAGCTCCTGGTAGCCCAAGCATGACTGTGTGGTTTTCCTGGGCCCACTCCTCCCAGCCCTGGGGATGTGAATCAGGCGTGCCCAGGGTCCCCAGGAGTCACACAGGCCCTGCACTTCTCCAGAAGCAGGAGTATCCTGGAAGTGAGCCCTCTCATTTCTAAGACACTGAAAGAAAACATGTTATTTGTACATGTCTCCTTCGTGATGCATCTCCACACACATGTAACTCGCTGCACGCCCATCGGGCCCCCACACCTCTAAGAGGGTCTTGCACCGTGACAGACACCCAGTAGAGGTAAGTTGATGGCACCTTATGGTTAAGATGTCCCCACCCCAAGCTATGGATCCGGCACCTGGCTGGACACGGGGTCACTGTGGCTGCAAATGGAAGGAAGTAGGGTAGAGGGCTCTGCCTTGTTTGAAATGCAAGAATTTAAATTAGCAGAGCAGAGTGGGGCAGCAGAAAGAAGGAAATTAGGGGAAGAGACCATGATATCACACCTCTGGCCAGAGTTTCTGCTGCCTCTGAATCTACCTGCACTTCCTCAGGAAACGGGCTAGCAGAATCCTCCCAACTACGACACAGTGCGGATGGCTGGGTGAGCAACTACACACCCAGAATGTTCTCTCCAGCCCTACTTTGCTAAGGTCCCATCTCAGCATGCCTGTGGATGGCAGACAGCGAAGGGAGGGAGTCTACAACAAAACAGGAACCCAAAGGCTAAAGGTGAGCCTGGAGCAAGGTCTCCCACCTAACCGGGGCCAGGACACTGCCAGTTGAACCCAGAGAGAGTAGAGAAAGAAACAGCCCTGAGGCCCATTGCTGGCTCTGCACACTCTTAGTGCATCCTGCCACCCGCCCGTCTCTCCCAGGTCCATGCCATGGTTTTCTGTTGTCTCCCCCAGAAGAAAGAGGCTGGGCAGGGCAGGAGAGAGCCTATCTCTCCTTAGCAGATATCCACACCAACTTCCTCCCTCAGCCACCCACCATCAGCTGCTGTGGCTACCATGTAAAATGGGGAGGGAATATCTGGGGGCCCCATCTCTTTCAGAGAAAGAGTAAAATCACCCCTCTTGGGAGCCCTAGCTTAAGAACAGGAAGGACGCACGTTGGGCACCTGGCCCAACCCTGGATGCCCAGGAGGGCTAGATCCCTGGAGCATGGAAACTGGTGACAGAAGCATGAATCAGCTCTGACCACAGGCCTAAGTCCTCCAGTCTAGAGCTTTGGGTGGCACTTTCCAAACCACAGTGATGCCAGCCTTCCCTGCTCACTGGGGCTAAAGCCAGTGGGGAGGGAAGTGGGGGAAGAGCTAGCACTCTTATAAGCCAGAGCTAGCACTGGCTTGGGGTGGAAGCCACTGCCAAGGGGGCAGGGCCTGGCCAGGGCAAGTGTCCCTCTGCCAGACAAGGGAGGCCTTCTGCCCCCCACCCGTGCAGCAGTCCACAGGGCTCCTGTGTCCTGAGGAAGCGCTCTCCCTGAGGAAAGACAACTTCCTGAGTTCCAGAGACGGTCAGGGAGCAGGCCCGACGCGGTGCTGGGCTCTGTCAGAGGTCTGTTTCCTTGACATTTTCCTCCAGTGGTCCCACCGAGCCTGTGGGCTCTGGGAGGCTGAGCGGAGCTCTTGCCAACTCCTGGCTGAGACCCTTGTGGAAGAGGAAGGAGGCACAGCTATCCCAGGGCAGAGGATCCTGGACGTGGAGTCAAAGTGCAAGACCAACTCTGCGCTCTTCAGCGTTACTAGACCTGTGAACTCCTCATTCAAGCGAGATAATCTCACTCAGGGCGCGTGTGGAGCAGATGACAAACTGTCCATCTGTGTGTGAACATGGTGGCTGTTCTTCCCAGTTCCGCTTCCTCCTGAAGTTCCGTGTAACTGGGGGCATCCCGAGGACCTGCCCTTTGGCATCTGGGGCTGCCTCTGGCCATCTTCCAGCACTGCTAGCTTGAGTCAGGCAGAGAGCCCTGCTCAGTGGCTGTCTCCCCCTCACCCCCGGGTTCTGGGGGCACAAGGGCCCAGCCCCTCCACCGAGGCTTCCTTCCCTCGCACCTGAGGGCACTGGGGGGCCTGGCTGGAGAGGTTGCCTTTCCTGCTCTGCGCCCCCGGCCACGAGCCCCTCCTCATTTCCTTCCCACTGCAGGGGAAGGGAAGGGAAATGCTGGGGGGGCTGGAGTTTCCTTCAAAGCCATGAGCCCTACTCTGGGACTTGCCCCAACTCTGTTGGTCTCCTTGGGCCAGGCCTGGGGGAAAACCCAACAAGCAGAAATAGGAACCACCAAAATTTCTTGGCCATTTCTGTTGGTCCCAGCCAATCACATTACAGGAAGAGACAAAACAGCATAGCTCCTCTGAGAGACAGGCAGAGAGGTCTGAAGCCTTTCTGCAAAGGGGATTCTGGAGGTTTCAGGAAGGCAGTAGGGGCTGTTTATTGTGAGCAAATACAGATTGTGAGTCACGGTTTTATTACTGTTTTCCCTCTCAGAACCACCTCCCCACCAAGTCCCCAGCACTGGACACTTCTCGCAACTGTGGCAGCCCCAGCCCCCGAGCTCAGTCCATGGGAGTGAGGAGCCCTGGAAAGAGGAATTTAGAACTTTCCAGAGATGCAATGAGGCTGTCCCGGGGAACCACATGCTGTTGAGTCTCTGGCCACAGCTGCCACCAAGTCCTCTCTCTGGATGAGTCCACTGTACAGGGGGCGGAGGTAGACAGTGGTCAAGAGGCATAGGTCCAGGAGCCCAGGAGGAGCTGCAGCCCTGGAGTCCCGCCAGGGTCCCCCGCACAAACCGAAAACCCTGCCCCAAGTCAACGACAAATCAGGCACTACCCGGCACAAAAGCCCATGCCCAGCTGCCAAAGGGCAGAGCATCAGGAGTGGCCCAGCCTGTGCTCCACGTGTGTCTGGTGGGCAGTGGGCACAGCCACACGCGGCTGGGCACTGCTCCCAAAGGGCAAGAGCCCAAGGAGGTGGGAGGGACCAGCTCTGCTGCCATAGCCCCCTTGGCAGCCACAGCCAGCCTGCTGCAGTAGCAGCTCCCAGACAATGAGAGTTATTTTCAGCCAGCACTTTAACACAAGCCAGCTGGCCAGTGCGCAGGGCGGGAGTCCTCCACCCAGCCCGCCCAGACGGCCGGCAGGCAGGCAGGCAGGCAGGCAGGCAGGCAGGCAGCCCACACTGCCTGAGTTGCCGCCGCCTCTGCGTCAGTTTGTTTATCTCGTTGTTTCAGCGCAGCTCCTCCTAATTCCCCTCCAAAACTACAATGCTGTCAAGAGGACACCAAAGAATCAGAGTATGATCAAAGATCCAGGCGCTAAAATTAAGAAGGTCCAGACATGGGAAGCACAGCAGTCCCTCCAAACACCCACACTTTTCCCCAGCCCTGTGATTGGTGGGAGTCAGCGGAGGGGAAGAAACAGACCAGACTGGTGGCCAGATCTCACTGCACCTAGGCCGGGTTTGGCTTTGCTGCCAAGCTGGGAGACGAAGCTGGAGACTGCTCTCCTCAACTCCCTCCCTTTCATCTTCTTTTCAAGCTCAGGTTTGGAGAGATAACTCGAGACAGACAGCCTGGAATGAGCTCGAGTCAACTGTGAAAGGCTCTGGGAGAGGAATGGTATCCTGCAGTGGAAAGGAAATCACAGCAACAGTTGTTGACACTTGGCAGGAGGGAGAGGTAGCCTCCTCCGTGATGGGATGGGGGTGGGCACTACAGCCAGCCCCCTGCACACTGAGTGCGAGGATAGGAAGGGGTAGGTGGCAGCAGTCCCTGCCTGCCCAGGCCCTGGTCCTCCAGTTCTGCTGCCGTCAAATCCCACAGCCTCAACGGTGCAGCCAGCGCCCCATCTGCTCCTTGCCACTTCCATCTGTGACCCTATCAGAGGAGCTCATGAGTGCAACACAACTATACGCGTGCACACACACACACACACACACACACACAGAGTTTCCTATAGGCTTCGAACTACCCTATTAGACTTCTTGAGAAAGTTGCTGGGGTACCTCATGACAAAATGCATGAGAAAGTGGGTGCTCCTCGACAGACGCGACTGTAGTGGCTGATGTCTGGCTTTCTGTTTTTCTTTAATTGAAGCTATCACTTTGGGGACAAGCTGCCAGGGGAAAGTCAGCTTTCACAGGCTCAAAGTCCCGTCTGGAGAACGTGCTTCTGTGGTCACTGATGACTCTATAACCAGAAATGACTTGCTGAGCAGTTACGGGCCAAGTCCCTGAGCAGCCTGGAGGAAAAAGAGATGGATTCTCCAGATGTCTCAGGCTGAGCTCTGCAGCTCATGCCAGGGGAGTCTGATGAAGGAGGGCCCTAGAAGGTCAGCATCAAACAAAGAGGTGACTTTACCCAAATCTAACGATACCCCTGAGGGCCCCAGGGGACTCCTCCTCTACAGCCCGAGAAGGCAAAAGAAGTTGGCCCTGTCCCCCTGCCACACTGTTGGCCTCACACCTGGTGTCAGATGACTTCTGCAGGTAACCTGGCCCCCGGATCCTGGCTGAGGACCACCCCCTTCTGGCTACTCAGTCAGAAAGCATATAATCTCAGATAGAACCCATCAGCCCTTCCCAACTAAGGCCCCAGGACCTAGCTAAAAAGCCACCAGCGCAGCAACTTGATCTGGCTCCTGGCTCCTGAGCCCCTCCTCGCGGTTAGCGAGACCCAGCACTCCCCACTGACACAGAACGGAAACTATTCTGCTGGGGGCAGCAGGCTTTCCAAAGCAAAGGGAGTCCTGGGGCAGAGCCTCATACCCTTCCAGCAGCCAGCAGACTAAGGTCCTCCCTTCTCTTCATACAGTATCCTCCCGCCTGGAAAGTGGTAATAAGCAGCACTACCTCTCAGAGGACACACGATTTCTGAGGTGACATCCCACAGAGGGCATCCTCTTCCCAGACCACAGCCCATTAATCTGAGACCAACCCAGCTGGCACTCCTAGTTCCAAACCTCCCACCCCTCCAATCTGCACATGGATGAAATCACTTAACTTCCAGAAGACAGACCATGTTTCTTCTCAATTCAGAACGCTCCTCTGACCCCTTATCATGGACACAAGAAAACCCAAACCCGTTGGCCTTATTGTTCTTAGCATCTTAAAATAAGAACGAACTTCAGTGGTAAGATTATCCCCCAAATACCCCAACATTTCTGACCAGCCTTATCCTGTCCTGGAACAGCCACTCTGCCTTAGGATTGGCTTGAAACTGACACTCCCCCAATCTTCTGAATCCCTACCTGGACCTGACTCAGGGTCCAACAGCTCTGTGACTACTCAACCTAAAATAGCTGCCATCTTCTGAGCTCCAAACACTGTCATCTGCAAAGACCCCAATCTCTCATCTTCCTTAGGGATGAACCCCCAATATTCAGTTGAGCACTTGGAACCCAGAACTAACATATCCTCGTCTTCCCTTGCATCCAGGTGTGCCCACGCGGGGTGCAAGCAGAAGCGCTGCGTACAACTCCTCAAAGGTGTCACTAAAGGAAGGGCCCTTCTTTCCCCCTTTCTGCTTCCAACCGGCTGGAAAGCAGAGGTAATGGTGGAATTTCAGCATCTGTTCTAGACCATGAGGTGAGCTTGGAAATGAAGACCAGATGGGTGAAGCGACAAAAAAGAAAATACCTGGTCATGACACCATGACGTTAGCACAAACGGAATGTGTCCCACACAGTGACTTTTCCTGCGCGCTCCCTCTACTCACAACTAGAACACCTGCTTCTTGCGGGTAGGGCTGTGCCTTACCTGCCCCTGAATCGTAGACAGGTGCTTATAACAAGTAACTGACTGACCCTCTGACTTCCTCTCCCACCACCAGATCCTTTGTTCAGTCCTTGGTTACTGGGGGCAGGGAACGGGGGACATACATCTCCACCTGCTCACCTCGACCCGTGCTAATCTGGGCTCTCTCACCTATCACCTGCCTTTTGTGCTACAGCCCAAATCACTTTCTTTATATGCTGCTTCTCTCTCAGCAAACTCTCACTTCTCATTCTCTCTCTTTTTTTTGTAAAGATTTATTGATGCGTACAAGAGCAGGGGTGCAGGCCAGAGATGCGGGGGTGAGAGGATTCACCAGAGACAGAGTGGGGAGCAGAACAGGTGGATTGACCAAGGTACACTGCTGAGGGGAGCAGCAGGCAAGACAGGAGAGGTCTGCTGCAGAGAGCAGCGGGTAAGAGAGAGAGTCCTCTGGCTGGGGGCTGAACTCGTGCTGCAGTGACTGCAGATAGCTTCATAGTGTTGTGTCTTAACCCCTCGCACCATCGGGGAGGCCCCTCACTTCTCATTCTCAGTTTCAACTCTGTCCTTCCGTTCATGCCATCAATCTAAGCCCTCCCCCGCCATCCTTTTTTTTTTTAATTATTTTTAAAATTTTTTTTTAAGATTTATTTATTTATACAAGCACTGGGTACAGTCAGAAGCGCGGGAGGGTGAGAGAATTCACCAGAGCCAGAGCGGGGAGCAGAGCAGGCAGAAGGACCGAAGTACACTGCTGAGGGGAGCAGCGGGCGGCAGGAGAGGTCTGCGCACCATGTGGGACCCTCACCCGGTGGCCGGGGAGCAGCCAGGGATCAAACCGGCGCTGCAGAGGCTGCGGGCAGCTTCGCAGCCCAGCGCTCAACCGCTGCGCCACCGGGGAGGCCCTCCCCCCCTGCCATCCTTTTTAACTAAACTCATCTTCTGAGAGTTGGTGAGACCACCGGCTCCTGAGCACAGGCCACCGCCCGTGTGCTGACCATGTAACAGGCGCTCAAAACGTCTGGGCAAATCGAGCTTCCCCACCCATACACTCCTCGTCCTCCTGACTCCATGTTTTCTACTCCATTATACCCCAAAGAGATCATCTCCTTCCCAGCTGAGGCATGTGCTGCCTCCAATTCACAATAGATAAAATTCCACCTTCTCCAGCTAACCTTTCGTGACTGAGTGTGGCAAGATCTGCATCGCCCCCCATGCGTCTCCACACATTGACCAAAGCACGTGATATGTGCTCATGGCACTCTGATGTATGGTGAGTGTCTCTTCTTGTCTTGGATGGTCAATAAACATCCCATTAAAAATCTCCCTGTGCCGTGGTAAAGCACAGACTGTGGAGCACACAGCCCTGGCGTAAAGCCTGGCCCCACACATACAGTTGTGTGGCATTAGGAAAGTTATTTAATTTCTAGGAGCCTCAGTTTCCTCATCTATAAAGCGTAGACAGAAATAGCACCTAACTCATAGGGTTTCTATGATGATTAAATAAGTTAAAACATGTAAAGCCCTTAAATCAGGACCTACATAGTAACATGTTATATATAATGTTAGATATAATGAGCTTTTCATTTGACCAGAACAACAACTAAATATCAAGCTCTAAGCTAAGAACTCAGGATATAAAAATAAACAGACAGTTTCTATCCAGGGACCGGGCAGACAAGCACCCCAAGGGCGCGTGCAGACAGCACTGCTGTGAAAGCGGCAGGCGGGGCACTGTGGGACCCCGGGGAGGTAACTTCTCATCCGCTGGGGAGTCAAGAAAGGCTTCCTGGAAGAAATGCTACAGGATTTAGCCTTAAACATCAAAGCAGGGGGGAGTCAGGAAAAGGCAATAAAGGAGGGGAAGATGGTCCTGTTTTAGCGATGCAGACAGACTCTGCAAATACCTCGATGCGCAAAACACCACAAAATGACCAAGAGTCCGTGAGTGATCTGCAATAACAGAATGCGGCGCATGTGAGGAAGTCACAGCAGACAGGAGGTGGCCAGATAACAAAGGGTCTTTGGAGCTAAGGTAAGTAGGTGGGTCTGAGTAGGAAGTAATGACATGATGACAAAAGCTGACATTTGTTGACAGACTGTGATAAGAACTCTGGATTATCTCATTTAATTCTCACAACATCGCTATGAAGTTGGGGCTATCATTACTCCCAATTTACAGGTCAGGAAAAAAAGACTTGGAAAGACTGTAGAACTTGCCCAGGGTCACAGAGCCAGCATGGGGTAGGGCCGGGATCCAAACCCAGGTCTGACCCCAAGGTCTGAGCTCATAACCCCGCACGCACAATGTCTCCTCCAAGACCATGAATGATATTAGTCCTTCTCTGGGCCTTTTCAAACTGAACTCATCCTTCAGCCCAGCACAATCGATGTTCCTCATGGAAACCCCCCTAGCAACCCACACCTCTGCACACGCCTCCTCTGAGCTGCGGCGCTCACTGGCCTTCCTCCTGATCGTCGCGGTCAGTCACCCCTTCCATAGCACTAGTGTCTTCTATGTATCGCTCGCTGCGCCCACTGCAAGGCCAGCTTTGCGTGTGATAACTCATATATTCACAAACAAGGGGGAACTGGGGCTGATCGACATCCACTCCGGCCCAGGCACTGGGCTAGACGCCTTAATCACAAGATTTCAAGGAAAAATCACATCTCTCATTGTGTTATCTGCCTTCCACATTCAGTGTTGCTTTCTGAACTGCACTGTCAGCTCTGTGAGGGCCTGGACCTTGCCTTGAACATACCTGATCCTAGACAAGGACGTCTGGCACATAGAAGGAGCTTAATAGAGACCGTGGGCTGCCATGTGGCTGGCAGAGGCCGGTGGGGGTAGCATTCCATCTCGCCCAGTGCATAGCTGGGGACCCAGCTTCGGTCTCCCAGGAGTCTCATTATAAATGCAGGAGCTTATTATCAAACCATAAAACTTAATGAATCCCTTCCTACTTCAAGACTACATTGGGAGGGGCATGACTCCTGCTTTGTGGGAGAATAAACTGAGGCCCAGCGCGGGCACACATGTGTCATGGTCACATCAGCGAGGGAGAGGCACTGTCAGTCCTGTCTCCGTGCTCCGCGCTCCGTAACTTGCTCACACACAAGTGGGGGTGTGTCCGCAGTGTTCCTGTCCATTTGGGGGAGGATCAGAATGACCCCTGTCTGCTCTTGGTCCTTAAGCTGTTCTCCCAACACTGACCCCCCTCACGCCTTCAAGACCAGAGCACAACACATAGGTCATGGCTGCCCCACCTCAGCTCCCAGCTTTTTTACACCTTACTTGATTGTCCTGCTTAAAAAAAATGAAAACTCTCTATGGAGTTAGTCTTCTGAGAGTTCCACCCCCACCACCTACAGCTCAAAGAAACCCTGAATCTTCTGTTTTTCTGCAATGTCTGGAGTCCTAAATGCCATATTCACTCAGGGTCAGGAATGGAAGGAAAACATAAGCTTTTCCTATTGTGCCAGGCATTTTTCTGACATGGCCCCACTTACTGTTCTCAGTAACCAATGGGGGTCTGTAATCACGCCTGCCTACCTGGTGAGGGAATTAAGAACCTATAACCAATGACTCAAGGTCACGCAGAAAGTGACAGAACTCAGATTCAAATCTAAACATGTGGCCTCCAATATAACTTTTGCCAGGAGGTGGCTTTTTCTACCATGTCCTGTCATCTCCTTACAAAGAAAACAAATCTCCATTTCTAACTTGGGAAGGTCCACCTGGATTTGTCTGATTGGCTTCAGCAGATCATTAAACAGCACTTCCCTCTCCAGCATAACTGGGATAAAATCGGCTAAGGTATGTGTGCTGGATGCCTAAAGTTCAAGGCTCTGTCTCAGAGCAAGAGGGAGACCATGCACAGTAAAAAGACAAGGGGGAGGCCTCCCTGGTAGCACATGGGTTAAAGACACATCCCTATCAAGCTATTGCCAGCTACTGCAGCATGAATTTGAGCCCTGGCCGGCCAGGAAGCAACCCACATGGCGCAGCAGACCTCTCCTGTCTCACCAGCTGTTCCCCTCAGCAGTGTATTTCAATAAATCCACCTGTTCTGCTCCCCACTCTGTCTCTGGTGAATCCTCTCACCCCCCACACCTCTGGTCTATACCCCAGATCTTGTATGCATAGATAAATAAATCTTTAAATAAAAAAAAAGACAAGGGAACTGCCTTCTGGGACACCATGTAGTAGCAATTCTCTCATATCTGGTGGCACTGAGACCTTCAGAGTGTTGTGGGTAACAGCTGGACTCTAATACTAGGACTTTTCATTAACAGTGGGAAAGTTATTAAGCTTCTCTGAATCTCAGTTTCTTCATCAGTAAAAGTATGGGTCTAAATCTACATCTTGTAAGAGTCAGGAGAAGGGATGAATGAATGAAATGGACTCTGCGTGTTGTGGGGCACAGAAGGACTCCGCACATGCTAACTGGATGAGCCACACTGCCAGCCACAGCTGACTTGAGTCAGTTAAACACAATTTCACAGTACTCTAAAATCCAACAAAAAGAGTATTCAGATATAGCTGAGAACTGAGTTAAGCGTACGATCCATTAATCCTCTAGGGTAGAGCAGCTACATACATGCCCCTTCTACAGGTAAGACGGAGACACCAGGGCCTCCCTGGTGGCGCAAGGGGTTAAGCACTGCACTATGAAGCAATCCGCAGCCTCTGCAGCACGAGTTCCATCCCCAGCGGGCCAGGGGGCACATGGCATAGACCTCTCCTGTCTTGCCCGCTGCTCCCCTCAGCAGTGTATTTCAGTCAATCTGCCTGCTCTGTTCCTCACTCTGTCTCTGGTGGATCCTCTCACCCCCTGCATCTCTGGCCTGCATCTCTTGTATGCATAAATAAATCTTTAAAAGACAGAGACACCAGCAGCCACCAGGTGATTCACAGTAAAGCTGGAACCAAGACTGAGTCATCGACTACAGTGCTCTGCCGGGTGACCTGGGCCACTCTGAGCTTTCGAGGATTTTTCTGCCTCATGTTTTGAGTTCTCTCCTCATCTCAAATCCCTCGCTTCCCCAACTGCCTCCCAACTTCCTCATGTTAAATCACTGTCTGCAAACCTGAGGTCTGATCTGCCACAAATCTCTATTGTCAGTCCCCTCAGCAAACTGCTCTTCTCAACAGCTCTGCTTTTCTCCTCATGACCCAGCTTCAGTCTGAGCAGCTGTCCCCGAGTCACCGAAGGACGGTGCTGTCTGTGGGAGATAGTCACGAGAGTGTTTCGGCCTCGAAGTTCATCTGACAGTGGACACCGATGACAGTGAAATACGCATTTCTACCCAGCGTCTCTGAGCTTCAGCTTTAAGTCCTCAACCGCCATCAGACATTCCACCTGCTCTGTGGTCTCCCGCGCCTCTCCTTGGCCTCATCACTCTTCCTTTTACCTTATTTCTCCTGGGTGCTCGCTCCTTTTTTTTTTTTTTTCTCATTTGAGGCAGCATCGGTTTACAACGCTGTGTGAGGCTGACAGGGGCCTCCCTCTCCAGGCATGTGCCTCCACACCACCCACCACCAGGGCACTGTCCTCGACCCAGACCGCTGCCGGCCCTTCTCCTGTTGCCCCGACTCCTGCCCCTCGGCCTTGGGGAGCCTCCGGTCTACAGTCAGATTTCTAGGGTTTGTTTTGGTCTAGTTTTGTCTACTCCTTTGTTTTGCTTCTCTGTATTTCACATGTGAGTGAAATCATCTGGTATTTGTCTTTTTCCTGCTGACTTAATTCCCTTACCCTAATCCCCTCCAGTTCCACCACATTGCAAGCAGCAACACTGCACTCTTCGGTGTTCTCGTAACAGAGCAGCCCCTCTGCCTAAGCAAGCTAGAAATGAGGATGTCATCCTGAATTTCTCCTTTACCCTCAGCTCCACCTTCCTGATGTTAAATTTAACTATTTACCGACTCTTTCCTGTCATCTCTGCCAGGCAAGCAGGCCGTGGTTGAGGCTCCCATTGTCACTATGCGGCCAAGGTCTTCCACCCAGCTGCCATCTCCAGTTCCGATGGTCTCTCTTGACAGTTCCACTGACCTGTCCACACTCACAATCTGATCATGCCACTCCCCTTCCACAGCATTTAAACCTCTCCCTACCATGTCAGCCTCCCCCCACCAGCTCCCTGACCACTCTGCCTTACCCCTCACACCCACAGCCCCAAGCAGTTACAGGAGGAGTCTCTGAAGACATCAAGTTTGGTCTCGCCCTGATGCCTCTACTCATGCTGTCTCCTCTACCTGGAATGCTTTCTCTCCCACACTTCTCTCCAACTCCCAATTATCCTTTTAGCCAGCAAAGATTTCCTCCTACAGGCAGTATTCCCCAAGCCCCACCTCTCTGTGCTCCCCAGATGCTCCCTCATATCTATACCATCGCACTTCCCAAACTAGAAATCACAATTATATGCTTAATGTGTTTGTCTCCCCTCCAGACTGAACTCCTGGGGGCAGACACTGTCTTAGTCATCTTTATTTCTCTGGCATGGAACACAATTCTATGTGCTCGCTCAGTGAATGAACAGCAGGCTGCACTCAGAATTTCGGGGAGCTGGTGTCACGTCCCTCTGCCTGTCTCCAGACAGGGAAGGTGACACCTCGACCACTCTCACTTCGCTGCCTTAGCCCTCCCCAGCCCTAATGTGAATCTCCACCTGCCTGGCCACAGAACAAGGCCAGAGTCAGCTCCCTGCCCTCCTGCCTCCAGACAATCAGAAGCAGCTGGTGGTGCTTTCATAATGTTCTTGCATCATCCTCACATTTCCCTGGGCATCCAGAGGCAACAAATACTAGATAATTTCTTTAGAGTTCTTGGAGGGAATCAACTGAGAAGCCAAATGCCTTTAGACACTCTGTAGCTGGTTACCCCTCAATTCCTGAGGTTATGCTCACAACTTTTAACAAGGATATTCTGGGGAAATGACAGATTAAAAACTTTGGGAGCTCACCAGGACTTGTCCCATAAATGCACAAGAGATTCTTAATCCCTTAGTCATTCATGATGCCAGCAGTAATTAGCCAAGCCCAAAGGGAGCAATTAATAGCTGCTATTGGACCACCGATATGGAACTCATGCCAGATGCATCAGAAAATAATCTGCAGACGTGAGCACTTCACAAAGGAGCAGGATTCACCAAGTGCCCCCACTGCCACGGGCCTGAGGATAATGAGTGCTTGTGTGATGCTGATTCTGCTCGGCAGCAAGTAAAAACAAAATAACCACAACCACAAATAAGAAGTCTGTCCACAGTAAGTGGAACAGCATATCCTGGACACAGAAGGTCCCATAACGATGCTCTTTCCTAGTTAAGACCTTGCTCATCCCCCCGTCTTGAACATTGTCTGGCCTCATGCCAAGGCTGGTGCTGAACGGAGGAGAACGTGTGGTCTCCAATCTGCAAAGTGAATACAGAGGGTGCAGGCTGGCAGTGAGTCCCAGTCTACTATCCCAGAGGTAAGTGCAGTCCCCAGGAGCAGTCCTCATGTCTGACCTGGCAGGCCTATCCTGACTGCTGGAGCCTTGGTAAGTGGCCCAGTCCAGAAGGTTCTTAAAGTCTAAGGCCTCCGTGGCTGTAATAGTGACGAAACCTGCCAGACGGCCATGGCAGTTCCTGGCGATCCTAAGCCCTGAAGGTAATGAGAGAATCAGCGACACTGAGAAGGAAAGCAAGGTGACTAATGTGTGGTGTGCTGTTCAGTGAATTTACAACTTGGAGGTACACAGAAATACTCTCTATTCATCAATGATAATTCATATTTCTTTTCTTTTTTTTTTTTAAAAAGATTTATTTATTTATTTATACAAGCACTGGGTACAGTCAGATGCGCGGGAGGGTGAGAGAATTCACCAGAGCCAGAGCGGGGAGCAGAGCAGGTAGAAGGACTGTAATTCATATTTCTTAAACATTCTCATTAGGCTCCTGAATACCAGACCTTGGCTCTAAGAGGTGAGTAGTTTCAGAATAAAATTTATTGAGCACCCACTATGCCAGACACTGCCCAAAGTCCTTTACATATGTTCCTTTAATCCCCACAAAAGCCCTGGAAGCTAAGTATTATTATCCCGACTTACAAATAAAGAAACAGAGGCTCAAAGAGTTTAAGGAACGGCTCAGTGTCACAGAGGCAATAAATAGGACAGCCGGATTCAAATCTCAATCCATGAGCCCCAAAGCTCTAGCAAAAGGCCTGGCTGAGCAGGTAATCATAGGCAGAAGGAATCTCTGCACTCCCTGAGGTTCCCCAGGCCTGACTTCATCCTCTTCCTCCAGCCAAGAACAGAGAGAGTGACTTCAGGAAACCTTGGGTGAATCGCTGGAGCAGCCCTGGAAAGACTAGTATCTATTTACAGTTAACCAGCACTCTGTCCTGCAGACAGCTCTGACAAGTAGAGCTGGGAAGCAGCAACCACAAGCCAGAGCCCCAGAGGAGCAGTGGCTCTGACCCCCGCCACAGGGAACCCCTTCCTCAAAGACACCTTTGGGAGCTGGCATGCAGAGTGCGCAGAAAGTTGCCCTTCACTATTTTGCTTTTTCTCTGTGCTTAACCCCCACAATAGCCTAACCTCACTGTCTAAACTATTGCCTCCAATTACTCTCTACCCCTTGCCTTCTTTTTCAAGGCACTTTGTCACCTGCATGGTGTACTTGTGTATTTGCTTCTTGTTCTTCCCAGCACAAACATGAACTCAATGAGGCAGATCTCTTTGCCTTTTTTATCCACTATCGTATCCCTAATATATAAACTACAAATTAAACACTCAATACAATTGTGTTGGATGAGTGTAATCACATTTTAAAACTGCTTCCATCCCAGTGCCCTACTTCCTGTGAAGCCCATTCAAGCCCGTTGATGGACCCTAACATACCTTCAAATATCTCCCCAAAGTCACCCACATCTCACCCCCTTGGCATGCAACCCCCAACTAGCACTTCACCCCCACCAAAGCAGGTACCAAAGGGAGAATCTGGAGCTGTGCCTAGGGAGGAGACACATTTCTTCTCCAGTTAAATACAGCTCAGGACCTCTGTAAATTAAAAGCTCCCTCTTTACTGAATCCACTCAGCTCTAGTTATAGGTCGCATTTTTTATTTTTGTAACCAGCCAACCCACCAAATTATAGGCTCAGGCACCAGGAGGCACGCCAAACACTGGGGCCAGCATAGCAGAGGCACTGCTCTCTCTGGCCTAAGGGTGGGGATCGGAGCGAGGAGGAGCACCAGTCAAACCTGAAAGGGCAGAGGGCATGCTCACTCCAGCCACATTACCCAGAGGGGAGCTGGCTTCCCTGAGGCCAGCAGGCAGCCTAGAGGGTAGCCAGATTCTGGGTTCTCCACACAGCAGCCATGGTGCATGCGGAGTACTGTAAGCAGACCAGGTAACTCCTCCACACTGCAATTAATACGCAAACTCCTTACCCTGCTCACCTCCCTCCCACCTTCCTGGAACTCTCCAGTATCCTATCAATACTGGTATCACCCAATCTGGTATTCCTCCCATGCCTAGAATGTGCAGTTATTTCCCACCCAAAGTTTGCATAGATTGCTCTCTCTTCCTAGAAAACCCTTCTCCCAGGTCTTTACATGTGGCTGATGGTGGACTATGGTGTCTTATGGGTCTATAATACTGGAGTAGAGAAGCCACCACGGAGTCTATCACAACAGACAGGGCAAGAGGTGAGGACCACTACAGCAGTGGCAGAACCACATGAAGACACAGTGAGAGGAGCAGGGACCCAGTGACACCTGAGAGCCGGGTGGAAGATGATGACCAGGTGGAAGATGGTCCCATTTTCCCACCTCCCATCCCCCACACAGTGCCCAGTGAGAATAAGAAAACACTAGCAGGTGGAAATGTGCTGACAAATACTGGACACTCACTATGCAGGGAGAGCTATTCATGAATAGCCTTAATGGCAGTGTAAATAATACAAATTATTTAGTACCTGACAACATTTTACCCTAACAGAAGGCAGGATTAATATGGCAAAGGCAAGAACTAGCCCCAAACTAGGTAAGGAGAGATGGAAGAATATTCTTTTTTTGGACTTGTACAGTTCAGGGGTAATATGTGGGGTCATTTTCTTCCCAGTTTTACTTAAATTATTCTACTCAACCTGAAAGGGTGCTCCACCTGTAAGGGTCGAGTACGCCATTCATCTCCAGTGTATTGCAATCATGCAACTGAACGAGCAAACCTACAAGCGGCCAGGAGCCACTTAACATCTAACCTCCATTCCCCACAGAAAGTCTGGGCAGAAAGGCCGCCATAGCTTTTTCTAAAAGCAGGAGCTCTTCAGACAAAACTCTCTGTGAACTGATCATCCATTCTGACCCACGCTCACCTCTGGGTCACTTGGCTTCTCTATCCCAGCAGGCAGGGCTCCTGGCTGCCCCCACAGACCTGGCTCAAGCCTCCACTCACACCCCTCCCAGACCTCTACAGTCTACAAGAGCTTCCTCTCTCCTGGCCCACCCACACCTGTGGCCTTGAAGACCTGGCTTCACGTCCTCAGGACCCTGCCTAGTTAGCCTTCCCGTGCCATGTGATCCTCCCCTAACTCTAGTCCTTCTGTGCGTGCAGCTGTGTGGCACCCCCTTATCTGAGGATCTGATTTCGTCTTCACAAAAACATATGATTAGGCAAGATAACTAGCATCTCCACGTTAGGAATGAAATAACTGAGGTACACGGACAGCCTCACAGACAAGCCAAGGGTGTGTGTTGCTTTCATTCTCTAGTTTCTCAAAGTACGGTTCTACGTAAGTATACAGTTCGTCTCTCTAACTTAGTTATCTTCTACTTCTCTGGTATTCTCCAAAACACTTGGGAAAGTGCATGTATACAGCAGGCGCCTAAGACTTATTTTCTTAATTAATCAAGAAAGGGGGGCCTCCCTTGTGGCGCAAGGGGTTAAGATGCAGCACTATGAGCTACCCACAGCCACTGTAGCATGAGTTCGATCCCCGGCCAGGGAGCTGCGCACATGGCGCAGCAGACCTCTCCTGTCTCGCCCGCTGCTCCCCTCAGCAGTGTATTGCAGTAGATCCGCCTGTTCTGCTCCCCACTCTGTTTCTGGTGAATCCTCTCACCCCCCACACCTCTGGCCTGTACCCCAGCTCTTGTATGCATAAATAAATCTTTAAAAATAAATAAATCAAGAAAGGAAGGAAAATGACATGAAAGTAGAGTATGTCTTAGCTTCTAAGTCTGTCCCTGGCCTTCATTTAAAGGGGATCCTTGGTTATGCCTTCTCCTAACAATCTGTTCTTTGCCTCCCAAGGACATATCATAATCTATAATTAAATGTTTACTTGCTTAATATCTGCCTTTCCTCTAAATTCCACAAAGGCAGAGATGATATTTGTTTTTTCTATACCATTGTATACCCAGTGCTATCACTGGCCAAGAGTAGTCAAAAAACAAACAAACAAAATAACCTGAATAGCAAACGTCCTACTGGGGTAACTGGGATTCAAACCCAAATCTGGCTGTGTCCAGA
The DNA here is from genome assembly GCF_014898055.3 of Talpa occidentalis. Classification (NCBI taxonomy): domain Eukaryota; kingdom Metazoa; phylum Chordata; class Mammalia; order Eulipotyphla; family Talpidae; genus Talpa; species Talpa occidentalis. Next base: position 76,735,208 of record NW_023601653.1, read on the forward strand.
GCCCAGATCTCCCCAGTACACCTCTTAGCAAGGGAAGACTTGTTCTCAAACTTCTATATTCTGCTGTCATCTATACAATCCCCTCCTAAGAAGTACTAAGAGCAAGGGATGGGAGAGAAGGTGTTACTCTGGAAAGTAGGGAAACTATAATTAAAGATGTGGGTTTTGGGGTCAGACTGCTTGGATTTGAGTCCTAACTTCATCACCTAACTGTGTGATCCTAGATGAGCTCTTTATCCTTGGACCTCTGTTTCATCATCTATAAAATGGAGATAATAATAACCAATTCATACAGTTGTGATGATGAAATGAGATAATGTGTGTAAAGAGCTTGCACAGTGCCTGACATACCCATCACACTCAATGTTAGCTATTAAAATGATTAACTATCCTTACTCGTAGGAGACCAGCATCTAGAGAAAGCTGCTTCCTTGAGTCTCAGGGCTGCTGAACTGACCTACTTTGAGGAGCTTAGCTGCAGTGAAGCTCAAAGTTCATGTTCATTCCCTTTGCTGACTTCACCTGCTCTAGCTCTGCTAAGCTTGGAGGTGCAGCTTTCACCGACCTCAAAATAAAAGAGGCTAAAAATATACAACCTGGTTCTGTCTGGGGGACCAAGATAGTGTCTACATTTAAGAATTTAAAACAGTCTCAGGGAAGAAAGGCATCTCTTAGGATTCTTTCTGCGATGAAAACCAGTAGACACTGTGGCCAGTTGCTGACCCTGCAGGTGAGTCCCCCCCCACCCACAACCGCCTCCTCTCTTCTTTTGGCTCAGTGCATAGAGTAAGAGAGAGGAGCTTTCTTCTTCGCAATAAAAGTTGAGTCTTCCTTCCCTATTTTTATTCCTCCTTTTCCCTTGAAGGAAGAATAAATATATGAGTACAAATTACAAAAAAAATTCAATCAACTCAAAAGTTTATAGACTGAAAAATGAATCACTCTCCAGTCCCTAAGCCTAGCCACCCACTCTACAGGTCACCATGGCTTGGTATGGATTCTTCCAGGCCCTTTTAAAAATACATTTACATACAAACATATGTGGTTTGTAATATATATACAAACGTAAGTGCTTTACAATATATAAACTTATCAACATATAAGGTACTATGTATGTTTTATAAAGCCTTATGTATCTTTATCTTTTAGATGATTATATCTACACACACAGACCTTGGTGATTCACATCAGCCACAACCATTCATTGACTGCCTACCCTGCACTAGGTCCTTGGCTGTACAGTGATAAGCATTAAGTTTCCAGCCTCATGGAATCAACAGTCTTGGTAGACATAATAAACAAATAATCAAACAAATAATTTCAAAATGGACAATAATACATAAAAAATTAATAGGGTGCTAAGATAGAGAATAAGGGAGAAAGAAGACCTCTCTGATAGGTGGTATTTTTTAAATTGGGACCTGAAGTATCAGCTGGCTTGAATTATTTGAAGATCCAGGGAAAAGATATTCCAGGAAAGAGTTGTGCAAAGGCCCTGAGACAGAATTATCCTGACAGTCCTGAGCTGGAAGAAGGCTGATATGAAACCTGGTAAACAGGAGGGCTAGTAAGGGCAGAGACCCAACAGGAGCCAAACCATACACAGCCTTAGGGCCATGACAAGGAGAGGTTTTTTTCTCTTTTGTTTATATAAAGAGAAGCTATTAAAGGCTTTGAGGCAGAGAGGCAATAACTTATATTTTAAATTTGGCTGCTTTCTGGAGAATGCATGGAAAATAGAGAAGGGGGCAGTTCCAGGAAATCAAGAGTCCACTTGGTTAGATGTAATTCAGCAAGAGCTGATACTGGCTTGGGCTGAGGCAGTGAGAGAGAGAATGGGTAGATCTTAGATATATTTTTGGAGATAGTCTTCCCCATCGGGACACAGGACAAAGGAGATACAGATTAGTACATTTATCTCCACAGGGATGCTATCAGCATTGTGGGCAGGATTATTCTTTATTCTGCAGGAATGATCCATGATCCAAATACTATAGGATGGTTAACAGTCCCTGGCCTTTCACTGTTGTCTACGATAAACATTCTCAAAATCCTGCAAGGTAGGTATTATCATCATCCATATCGTAAAGGATGAAACTGGCTCAGAAAAGTTACAGGCTTTGCCCAAGGTCATTCAGTGGTAACAAAAAGGCTATAAAGCTGGATCAGAACCCAGGTCTTCGGATTCCAAAACCAATATTCTTTCTTTCAAATTATCCTGAGTGAGCAAGAGCCTCCAACCAATTACTTCCACCAAAAAGGAATTTTTTTTTTTAAGGTTTCATGGGAAACGCTGGACGGTCTAGGGATTGGCTCCCCAGCGCCTGCAAGGAAGCTGGTAAAAACTGAACAGCAACTAACTCTGCACTAAGCTGTAGGAAGTTCTTAAAACAGCACAATCACCGCCGGAGGAACCCAAACAACAGGCTCCTCTCCAGCTCTTAGTAGAGAGGGACCAGGCAGATGGAGGAGGGCAATGGCACTTTCTAGTCTCCATCTGAGAAGAGATGAGCAAGCAGAGAGAAGAGAATATGTGTCTCCCCTATTAATGTTTATAGGGACCCAGACGCAAGACCTCCAGCCCCAACGCCTGCCCTGGCGATAATCCTGTATGAGGATGGGAAGATGGCCAGAGATGGGGACAAAATGGACAAGAGAAGGGGATAAGAACTGAGCGATGATGGACACTCACAGACCAAACTCTTCCTCTACTGGCAAGAGGTCATGTAAATAATTCTGCCTATTCTCTTGTGACTCTGAACATTATTCAGAACACCTTTCAAGGCTCCCCGGGTGTTTGTAAACTGACAAGAGTCTGCATATGAGTAAAGCTGGGGCGAGGGAGAAAACTAAAACCCAAAGAAAGTCCCTATCCAGGTGCTCCTCTATCCAACCTACAAACTCTCAAGCTAAGGCTTCATTGTGAGGGGATGAAAGATGAAAAGTGTAAGAAAATTCTGGAAGACGAAAAGAGAAGAGAGCAGGGTGACAGACAAAGACAACTGGAGTCTCTCACAGGCATAGAGGCAACTTAACATCTCCACAGCTTTCTCGGGGGCCTCAGCCTCCCATGCAGAAAGTAAACAAGATAGCAAGATGTGGCTTTGTCAGGGGAGATACGAGAGACTGGAATTGGGAACTCGGGAATTCTGAATGCCAGTTCATCTCTATTCTGGAACCCACTTCTCTTCTTCATTGATGACAATTTCAAAATTGTGAAGTTCCTAGCAAGGAGATGGGGTGGGGCTATGTGGAGACAGCACCCTCTCTTATCTTCAAGGAAAAAGGTCCTTCCACTTCTCTGAAGTGCATTTCCGAACTGGAATGAACCCGGCCTTTCCCTGGCACTGCTTCAGCTCAGCTCAGACTTGGGAGAAATGTTCCCCCAGAATGAAGGTGATCAGTCGAGTTGCCGAGATGACCCGCTGACTTCAGGCAGCCCGCACTGCCGTCCCCCAGGCTACAGTCAGCTCTGGGCTGGACACTATGGCTGTGACGACAGAATCAGACCAGCCTTCCCAGGCTCAGACCAGCCTTCCCAGGCAACCTCAGGGGCAAGGGCGGCTCTGTGGCCTCATTTCCTCTCTATGTTGGCTTCTTTTTCACTTCTCTGAAGATAAGCTATTTTCACCAAGACCAGTTCCTGTTCTCATCAGCTGCAGCAGTTGTTCACCACAGACAGAGCTATGAAGCACTGACGTGACTGCCACCTGGACTGCCCCAGCTACAGGAACAGACCCAACAAGACCTGAGCTAAAGGGCTTTTGCATCCCAGCTGAAATGCCAGGGATGAGAAATTAAGGGAGGGGAAGCAATTCTAAGACCTTCACGGTGGGCAACTGGTGTTCATTTTATTGTTAGTTTGATCTTACATCAGAGAAACACGTATGTTCTTTCATATGTGAAAAATATTTTATAATGAAAAATTATAGAAATATATACATTTTTTACTACACAGCTGGCCTATACCCCGGTTCTTGTATGCAAGAATAAATCTTTAAAAAAAAATACATGTTAAAAAATTTATGAAATATTGAAAGAAGTTCAAAGTACCATTTCTCATTGGTGAAACTGGCAATGGGTTTTAAAAAGTAAAAGCATCCAATAATGGTTAGCTTATAGGGAAAAGGAGATACTCACACTATCAGTAGAAAAGTCAACTGGTACAACTTTTTGTAGAAAGCATTTAAAAGTCTAACTCAATCATTTGACTTCTATCAATTTATACTAAGGAAAAATCAGAAATGACAGACATTTATGCACAGGGTATTCACCACAGTATTATTTAAGTAGCAAGAAAGATCACAAGAAAGAACTATAAGGCAGGAATAAAGTACTATACTATGGAGTACTATACAGTCATAAATCATGATACTAAAGAATATACACATGAGAAAGTGCTTAATATAGTAAAATAAAAATCAATTTACAAAACAATATGTAGTTTGATACTGTTAAATCATATATAAGTGCATTAAAAATGTTCATCATGAATGTAAGATTATAGGTAATTTTAATTGCCTTATTTATACTTTTCTATATGCTCTGTGCTATTTATACTTTTAATTTCTAAATTTGCTTAACAAACATTTATTATTTGCATAATCAGGACAAAAGTCTATTCTCAATCCTCCTCCTTCCTTTTGGAGATAATCACATGCTTTACTCTTTTTCAAGAAATCCTTTGGAAATATGTATTTAGGATCTTAAAAACAATGTATCTTACAACCTAGCAAATCTGGGTTTCTAGCCTGAAGAAAATTCTAAATACTGAAAAGGCGGCTGCATAACATGATGCTCCCCACAGTACTGCTTATGATGGCAAACAACCTAAATGTCCAACAATAGGGGGATAGTTGAGTAAACAGTGGTACATTCCTCTGATGGGCCATTATACAAGCATTTAAAAATGTTTACAATGACTGGCCTGGGAAAAATAATGAAGTAGTGAAAGCAAGGGGAAAACCAAATTGGATTTTAAAATTACGTATGTATCACACATATATACATATGTACCCTTCATGTATATACACTCTAGTGTCACAACACATGGCACAACATCCCATCCAGAGGAAAAAATATGAAAGATTTTAAAACACTCTGGTTACATTTAGTAAAAGAACTAGAGAAAATATGTTTTTCCTCAGTTTGTATCTTTAACCTTTTCTTCTTTCTAAATTGCCCATACTTTTTGGGGAGCATATTACTTTAAGAGAAAAAAGAAAAAGCTGAATGTCCTTCCGAGCAATGAAAAACATTCCCAAATGACAAGGAGCTGCTCCACCAGTCCCATCCCAGTCCCCCTACACACACACACACCCCCTCCCCCCTCAAGGCAGGGTCAAATGGGAAGGTCAAGGAAATGAGGCTCTCTCTGGCCTAGGGTCTTCTCAGTGGGGTCTCTGAACAAGGGGGCTCCTCTGACCAGCTGCTGTCAAGGGTCCTTTCCCTCCCCCAAGTCTTACTCCAGCCTGAACTAATTCACCACAATCCCCAGGGCTGGGAAAAACATTTCCACTGCGGAGATTTGGAACTTGATATTTAGTCCAAGTTTTTCCCAGCCCCCTTCTGTGTCAAAGGAGGCCCCTCAAAGCCTTCAGACATCTAGCATCCAGGCCAGCTTAGCTCCCACATCAATGCTGTGCTTACAGCAAAACCCCCCTGTCATCAGTCATCACCAGGGAAATGCGAGAGGAGCAGCCCTCCCAGGGCCTGCTGCTGTCACACGACCCCACCTTCATCCCTGAGCCTCCTGAGGGAGAACCAGGGCTTTCTGGGGTCCGAACCGCTAGACTCCTATTTAAGTCTGTAGTAAGTGAGCAGCAAAGGCATTTTCTTTCAAACGCTCTTAAAGCCTGCTGTCGCCCCTCTTAAAGACCAATGCTGGCCAGAACTCTATAGCTTCTGAGCAACTGAGGCTGGGTAGTGATCTAGTTGGGACCAAAACACAGACTGTGGTTTTATCAGAGCAGAGATCAGCTCCCATTCTGGTTTTAATAAAGAACTCCAATAACTGCCCTATCCCTAAACTTCTCAACACTCAACAGAATGGGACCTGCTGCTCATTGGGGGGGGGGGGTGTAAGATAGGACCCCAAGTAAACAGTTTCACACAGCAGCTTCACAATCTTTTTTCATATCAGGCACAGCTAGGATATACTATTTGTTGATCCCTGTGAAAAGGGACCCATCAGGGACCTCCGCTGCCCCTAGGTGTGAAGGGATCAGTATCTCAAAACACCAGTAGGGAACGCCTGGATTAGGGCTCTAGGCTAGGCTAGGACTTCGGGGATCAATGTCTTGAACAAATCGTCTCACGGCCTCAGACCCAGAGCTCTCCAACCTCAGCTGACAGGCTATGCGCCAGATCATGTGTCTGCACTAGAAATCTTTGAGTCTGTGGTCTTGACTCAGCAATGATACAACTTCCCCAACCAGGGTGCTTTCAGGGGGAGTTTCCACAGATACACTGGGAGTGGGGAAGCCCTCCATCTGGTAGCGGGAGGCATATCCTGAGACTAGCTATACAGAATGGGGTAAGTGGTATCATCAGATTTCTAAACTTAAAAGCCCCCCCCCTTTTTTTTTTTTGGAATACAAGTGATATCACTGCTGAGAGTTACAAACTTAAAAGTCACTACTACTGAGCAGATAGTAGATGCCAGACTCTGCTAAGTACTTGGTTTCTAGTTTCATTCAATCTACACACAACTCCCTCATGGGGAATATAATTATTATCCCCATTGATAAGGGGAAACTGGGACTCAAGGAGATGAAGTAACTTGCTTGAGGGCAGATACTTTCTAACTCAAGACTATGGAGGAACAGGGTGTTAGCCTTGACTTGAAAGTCCTTGACTTGAAAGTCCCCACTCTGAGCCAGGGCACCAGCATGTCACCTCCACAAACCTTCCAAATAGCTTTCCCATAAACTCAATAAATCATAGTGAAGCTGACAATCTGGAAAGAAAAGAGTGAAAGGAGCAGCCTGTCTCTTTCACCCAATCAAGAAAATTAGCTAAACTATACTGGGAGTTTTTTCTACTATTCCATGCATCTCACTACTAATCGGGAAATAAATACACCAAAGCCTGTTCTGGGGTCAGATATCCAACAGCCAGTATTGTTCCCAAAGGACAGCAGAAAGCACATGGTTCAGGAGGAGAGGAATGAGGGTTCTTTAAGAGCCCCCCAAAAAGAACTCAAATCCCACCCAAAGCATCATCTCCCTGGGTGGGAAATGTGAGGCAAAAATCCCCTCTTCTCCAACCAGCCCCGGCCTGCCCTGTTCTGTCCCCAACAGCGGCAGCCCAGGCACACAGAAACAAGACCAAAACAAGAGCCACCAGGAAACAAATCAAAATTTATAGAGAAAGGAAGGCTTGCAAGTGGGTGGTCTGGTCCCAGCCTGACCTGGGCTCTCTGGGTGCTCTGGCTAGTAATCAGGACACCATGTGCATTTTGTGTATATTAAGCCGTCAATTTGCCAACTAAACAAACTTGTCAACCCAGCTGCAATGAGGACATGATGAACTCTCATTCTAAGCTCTCCCAAAAGCTCCAACCTACGGCAGACCCTCACCCAGTCAGCCTCAGGTCACCCCTTCTCTGTTCCTGTAGCTACTGTGTGCCAACTCACTGGGGGTTGTCACACCCCCACAGGAGTGCAGATTCCCTCCCACTGTTTTCCACAACAGTTGTGCTCTTGTTCTGAAAAGTCTGAGTCCCAGTCTCTCCTCCTCAGCCTCTGAAATGTCCACAGGACATTAGTAATCACTGACTCACCCCCACCCCCCTGAGGAGGCTGGGGAAATGCAGAGGGCCACAGGATGTGCAGCCGGCAGGATCCCTTTGGTCCTATTGCAAAGCTGGTAGGCAAGTGAGGTGCCAGTAACAACTGCTTCCTCTTAGGAGCCACAGGCCTCTGTGAGCTGGCTCTGGTACCAGGGGGCCAATGGCAGGCTCCCCAACATTGGAGAGGCCAGGATCTCTAGACAGTTCCACTGATGCCAACAGATCTAATCTTCCTATTCCAAGGCAGGTGAAATCCAATAAGGCTGCTAAGTCCACAGCTATCCCTCCTCACAGGCAAGGCAAAGTCTGCCCTTCAAGCCATACCAACGGGAAGGGCACAGTTAACACCACCTCTTAGAGAATTCTTTGAGGAACTGGGAACAATTTCCCTAAGTTTGTCCAAAGATTACCTGTTAGCAAATGTCTCGTCACCTAGTTGACTTTCTCCAAAACTTCTCCATTTACCATCTGCTCCATCCCAGTTATCTCTCCAGAGATGCTTGCTATCGAGGGTCACTGACATTAATGTCCAATTTCCAAAACAAAGAACCCCAAAATCAGTTCTGAAAACTCCTCTATACAGATCATCCCGGAACCAATGAAAGACTGAAAAGCAGCACAGGCAAAGGCACAAACCAGCCACTGCCATTGCGGCTTAACATAAAAAGGAGGTGGGGGCGCCAGGATGGCTTGTGTATTGTTTCAACTGGAAAAATACACCCCTCAAATGACTTATCCACAGACTCAGCCCTTTCAGGCAAACCCACCATCACTGTGCAGGGAGCCTGCAGGCCTTCTGAAAGCCAGCGGAATGGCATCATCCTTTATCCCACCCCCCTGCAAACACTGCCAGCCCCCTCCCCGCGCCCCTCTTCTCTCCCCCAGACATCTGGTCCGGGCTGGAAGCAGGACCCGCTCCCTGGGAGGCCTCCATGTTAGCAAGACAGACGGTCTCCCCAGAACCCCGACTTAGTCTGAGGAGTGGGTCAGCCCCAAGCTCCTGAGTTTCCGCAGAGGCTGAGGCAGCGAATGCTGGTACCCGGGCGGACTACGGGGAAGAGGGGGACGTGAAAAGGGCGGCAGATGGGGGCGGGAGGAGAAGGAAGTCTGGATCCTGGGGCGCCCCAAGTTTGAGCCCCCTCCTCCTAAGCGTCCAGCGGCTGAGGATTCCGGCCGGGACTCGACCAGGCGGCGAGGCCGGCGGGCCCCGCGCTCCCGGGGGCACAGGAGGCCGGGGTCGGCCGGGGTCGGCCGGGGTCGGCCGGGGCCTGGGCGAGGGTGGGCCGGCCCCGGGAACCCGCGCACAGCCCCCCCGGGGCGCTGGCAGGGGGGAGGGGGTGGCGGCCGGAGGGGGATGGGACGGGCTTCGCGCTCACCAGGACCAGGGCGAACCTCTCCTCCAGCTCGCAGGGCTCCGGCATCGGCATCTTGCCCGGCGGCGGCAGCAACGAAACAGAGGGGGGCTCGCCCGGGCCCCCTCCGCGCTCTCCAGGTTGCCCATGACGCCGGGGCCCCCTCGGGGGCCTCAGCCCCCCACCTCCACGCCCGGGGGCCCTGGGCTCGGCCGCTCGGACCCGGCTCCCTCTTCAGCGCCGGCTCCCCGAGTTCCGGCGGGGGCGCTGCAGCCCCCCGGCCCGCAGCTCGCGCGCCCCGCGCACCCGCCCGGGGCCCCGAGGACCCGCCGCAGCCCCGGCCCCGCTCGCGCGCGCGCCCGCCGCTCCCCGCGCCGGCCCGGCGCTGCCCCTCTCCGCCCCCCGCGCTCCCGCCCCCCACCCTCCGCCCCGCTTCCTCCCACCCACTCTGGGCCGGGACTCGCGGCCCCGCGGCGGCCCGCGCCCATTCATGCAGGCCCCGCCCCCCGCCCCCGGCCCGGCGCCCGCCCCGCGCTGATTGACGGGGGCGCTGCCCATCACCGCGCCGCCCCGCCCCCGGCGGCCGGCGCTGGCGCCGAGCGCGCTCTGGCGGCCCCGGGGCGCAAAGTCACTGCAGCGGCTGCGGAATGTGAGGCGCCAGCCGGGACCCCAGACAGGGATCTGGCGCTTTGCACAAGGAGCTCGTTATGCAGGCCTGGGAGTGAAATATAGTGCAGCATTAACGACAAGAGGAGTAGAAACAAACTAGGGGGCTCCGAAAAAGAGCTCATCCGTTCAGCGTGATGATAAGGGTGTCGTGTTTGAACCGGGCCCTGGGGGATGAGGAAGGCCTGAGCCCACAGACAGGTGGAAAGGATGTGGAAAATGGAGGGTGTAGGGTAAAGAAAATGTCAGGCTTTTCTGACCTCCCGCCATCAGGATAGATGATGGATCCTTGTCCTGAACGCATGCCTGAGGGCGGCACCTGGAGTGGGGTGTGGGCATAGGTAGATGGGATTCACCTGGGCTGAGACTGGGCTTTTAAGGGCGGTGTCACGGGGACGCCAGCAGCAGCAGAAGCCAGAAAAGAGCCGAAAGAGAAGAAGCCTGAAGCAGAAGCAGAGAACTCCAGAAAGCCCAGATAGAGTGAAAATTTGCTGGGGGCGGGGAGGGCTGTCAGCCTCCCAGCCCCCCAGCATCCCTGCCTGCCACGTACCCGCTGAACCCCAATAAAAACCTGCAAAACCACTGAGGACTCTGACTCCTCCTTTACCCAGTCTGCATGGGATCAGAAAACCTGCACCGTGTCTATTCCTGACCTTGCAGAGAGGCAGGCGAAGAACGCCCTTCTGGACTAGATTTGCTGGTGGATCAGCATTAATGATGTGATGGGCATTTAGCCTTCATCCTTCTTCAAGTGATAAACTGCTTTTAGGGAGTGTGGGTAGGTGGTAAGTGAAATGGTCAGACTTTTATGCCAGTGGTCTTTGTGGCAATCACCTGCGGCCTTGAATGCAGGAGGCACTTGGGAGCGTGGGCCCGGGGCACGCGTGCTTAATGGTGGACACCTGGAGTATGGTGTGGGCCTGTGTAAGTGGGCACCTGAGGCTCTGTGGGCGGCGCCACACAGAATGGCTGCAGCGGAGAATGGCTATGAGAGGACTAGCGATGGCTGCAAGAGGAAGCTCAGAGGAAAAACTGTATAGAGATTCCCCAGGGGACCCAAGTTACTCTCTCCCTGCTGCCTTGTTTCCCTTGTGTACTATTAAAAAACCTGTGGGTATGATGCCAACAGCGCTAAGATTCACTTTCAGGCTGCCTGAACCCATGGTGAACCTACCCCGCCTGTGATGGCTGCAGAACAGGGTGCCACTATTCCCCTGCTCTCAGCCCAACTTCTTCACCTTCCCAGAGGGCTGTATGACCTAGGCCTGGCCAGTCACATTTTCATCCCCTATCCTCAGAATCTGTTTTAGGAATTGGCAGCTGACCCAAACCCAAAATCTAAGACTCATTTTCAAGATTTTCACAGGAATTGTCAAAGAGGCACATTTTTCCATTAGGGCTGCTGAATTAGAATGTTAATCTGGAGCTGCTGATACCATCACCCATTACACCTGCAGCCTATTTGAGAATTAAGCCAATGCAGAGTTAAAAACTAGAGACAATTCTTGGTGACATGGTGAGCAACTGCATCCAAGCATGCCTGAAGTTATCACCTTGACTTTTCGTTCATTCATTCAACAAATATTTACTGAAAAACTCATTATAGATCCTGGTTTAGGCATAAAAATGCATCTGTGGACAAAAAAAGGTAAGTGTTACACACTCTTAGAATTTACTTTCTGGGCAGGAGGAGAGGTAGACAGTAAACAAGAAAAATGTATAAATGTTTGTAATAAAAATTGAAAGGGGAAAAAAGTGGGGGAGACATTAGAATTTTTAATGGAATGAACAGAGGACTCATCAGTGAGATACTATTTGAGACCTCCCTGGTGGTTCAGGGGTTAAAGTCTCAGCACTGTGAAGCTATCAATAGCCACTGCAGCATGAGTTCCATCCCTAGCCAGGGAGCTACCCACATGGCGCAGCAGACCTCTCCTGTCTCGCCTGCTGCTCCCCTCAGCAGTGTATTTCAGTAGATTCACCAATTCTGCTTCCCACTCTGGTGAATCCTTTCTACCCGCTGCACTTCAAGCCTACACCCCAGCTATTGTCTGCATAAATAAATCTCTTTTTAAAAAAAGATAGTTTGGATAAAGATCTGAAGAAAGTGAGGGACAAAGCAATGTAAATTTTTTTTTAAAGATTTATTTATTTATTTATACAAGCACTGGGTACAGTCAGAAGCGCGGGAAGGTGAGAGAATTCACCAGAGCCAGAGCGGGGAGCAGAGCAGGCAGAAGGACCAAAGTACACTGCTGAGGGGAGCAGCGGGCGGCAGGAGAGGTCTGCGTGCCATGTGGGACCCTTCTTTGGTGGCCAGGGAGCAGCCGAGGATCAAACCAGTGCTGCAGAGGCTGCGGGCAGCTTCGCAACCCAGCGCTCAACCGCTGCGCCACCGGGGAGGCCCCATGTAGATTTCGAAGGGAAGAGTGATTCAGACAGAGGGAATGGCAGGTGTACACATGGCTGATGCAAGGAGGCCAGTGTGGCAAGAGGGCAATGAACAAGGAAAAGAGGAATCTACCGTGGATCAGAATCCATATGGTGCAGGTCTTTGAAGCTGTAGTAAGGACTTTGGTGGCGCCTCCCTGGTGGTGCAAGGGGTTAAGACCCAACCTATGAAGCTAACAGCAGCCACCACAGCATGAGTTCAATCCCTGGCCACATGGCGCTGCAGACCTCTCTTGACTCACCCACTGCTCCCCTCAGCTGTGTATGTCAGTCAGTCTGCCTGTTTTGTTCCCTACTCTGTTTCTGGTAGATCCTCTCACTGCCTGTACCCCCATTCTTATGCATAAATAAATAAATCTTTTAAAAAAAAAAAAAGGTAAGGACTTTGGTTTTTCCCTAAGTAGAACAGGTCCTATTGAAGTATTTTGAGCTGTGGAATAACATAATCTAACTTTTATATTTTATTTTTTAAGGTAATTTATGCATACAAGAGTTTGGGTGCAGGCCAGATATGTGGGGTGGGGGAGTGAGAGGATTTACCAGAGACAGAGTGGGGAACAGAACAGGGAGAGTCACTGAAATACACTTCTGAGGAGAACAGTGAGCAAAACAGGAGAGGTCTGCTGCATCATATGGGTCACCTCCCAGGCTGGGGATAGAATTCGTGCTGCAGTAACTGTGGATAGCCTCATAGTACTGCGTCTTAACTGCTTGAGCCACCAGGGAGGCCCCTAACTTATATTTTAACAGGATCATTCTGGCTCTTGATTTGAAAATAAGCTGAATAGAGGCATGGGAAGGTAGACTAGTTAGGCAGCTGTGACAGTGATACAAGGAGAGATGATGGTGATTTGAACCAGAATAGTGGAGAGAAATGATTGCAGGTGGAGAGAAATGATTCTCGGTGGATTTGAAAATAGAGCTAAGAGAATTGCTTGGAAGTTTGAATGTGTAGGGTGAAAGAAAGATAACCCCAAAGCATTTGACCTGTGTAACTGGGAAGGTAGAGTTTTCATTAACTGAAATAGAGGACAGTTGTAGGAGGAGTGAGGGAGAATTGGAAAGATCAAGAACAGGATTTTGGCCATTATGAGTTTGATTTACTAATTGGGCATCCAGGACACATACTTTTGGGTTCCTTTGCTGCCTTTTATTGTTTAATTTTTTGAGTATGTCTTGGGATTGTGGGATCACTTATTTATTTAATAGGTATGAACCCTGGGCCTCCCTGGTGGCGCAAGGGGTTAAGTACTGAACTACAACTACGAAGCAATCCGCAGCCTCTGCAGCACGAGTTCTATCCCCAGAGGCCAGGAAGAAATCCACATGGTGCAGCAGACCTCTCCTGTCTCACCCGCGGCTCCCCTCAGCAGTGTATTTTGGTCAGTCTGCCTGTTCTGTTCCCCGATCTGTCTCTGGTGAATCCTCTCACCACCCCGCATCTCTGGCCTGTACCCCAGCTCTTGTATGCATAAATAAGTAAATCTTTAAAAAAATAAAGGTATGAACCCAATGCCTCCATTGTTTCACCTGGGATATAAGATGCGTTGAGAAATAGGTGTCTTTCAGGTCTTCATAATCTCGTAGGAAAGGCTCTCAGGAAAATGTTTACAAAACAGGGTGGTAAGTGTATACAAAGTGCTGCTGGGAACTGAGAATGATGCTGTACAGGAAGACTTCAGGGAGTAGATGGCACTTGAGCCAGGGCTGCAAGATAGATGGACAGATGCGCCAGAGGGAAAAGCGACAGCAGCATGGTCAGAAGGGGATGGAAGGAGGGGTGAGCAGGAAAGGGAACGGGGATTCCAGGGATTCCGGGGAGAGCACAGGTGAGGGTGGAGCAGTGGCAAGCATGTCAATGAGGCTGAAGCACAGGCGTGAAGTGGAAGGACAGGAGACAAATAGAATCAAGTTCGAGGGGAGTCACGTATTCAACTAAGGCGTTTGCCCTTTGTTGTGTAGATAGTTCGTGTCCAAGAGCGTTTTTTCAGTACTTTCTTTGGAAAGATCCCTTTAGCAGCATTTGAGGAGACAGAGAGCTGTGGATAAATGATAAGAAGGGTCTGAATAAAATCAGGGCTAGGGCATGGAGAGAAGTAAAGTTGGGGGGAAGATGCACTAGTCTGCTTGGGCCGCCGTGATGAAATACCGCCAACTTGGTGGCATTAACACAGAAATTAATCTGGAGATCAAGGTGCCATCAGGGTTGGTTGTGGTAAGACCTCTTTCTGCCCTGTAGATGCCACCTTCTTGCTATGTCCTCACATGGCTTTTCCTCTGTGCACTCGTGATGAGAGAGGGCTCTAGTGTCTCCACCTCCTCTTATGAGGACACTAGTCCTTTCAGATTAAGACCCCACCCTTACAACCCCTCTTAACCATAATACCTCCTATAAAATAGTCATATAGGGAGTTAGGACTTTCAGTTATGAATTTGGGGTGGACACCATTTAGTCTATAACAGAGATATAGCTGAAAGAGTAAGACTTTGTTACTTATTGGATAATAGTAGCTATTATTTTTACAGTGCTTTATAGTTTTTCACGTCCATTATGTGAATTGACCTTTACAACACTGTAGGAAAGAGAGAACATTATCCTCACTGCATAGATGAGTAAACAGACTATAAGAAGTTAAATAATATGTCCAAGGCCAGAGAGCTAGTGTAGGGGGCAGGAATGACACGGAGCAGGTTTTCTGATCCAGCAGACCGGACCCGGTAAAGGAGGAGAAAGTCCTGGAGTTCTCGGTGGCTTTTACAGGCTTTTATTGGGATTTACCAGGTACACAGCAGGCAGCGGTGCTGGGGGCCTGCCAGCCTCCCAGACCCCAGCAAGTCTTCACTCTGGGCTCTCTGGTGATCTCTGCTGCTCTCATGGTTCTTCATGCTCCTCTGCTTCTGCTGGCATCCCTGTGACGCCGCCCTTAAAAGCCCAGTCTCAGCCCAGGTGAATCCCATCTACCTATGCCCACACCCCACTCCAGGTGTCCGCCATCAGGCATGCATTCAGGACCGCAGGGTTCTGTCATCTATCCTGATGGTGGGAGGGCAGAAAAGCCTGATACTTTTACCTTACCCTACAGGTAGTAAGTGGTATTCTAGAACTTAACCAAGTTTGGGATGAGGAATCACATGCCATTCTGATTCTCTTATGGTGAGGTAGTAAAGAAGACTGAAAAACTGAGGCCAAGTTGAGGATGCCTTGCCCTTAGTTTCCAGAAAAACCTAGAATTCCTTTTAGGTCAACTGCTTCTACCTCCTTCTGTAACAGGGTAATCCCCAGAGAAAGGGGAAGTTTCAGGTTCTCTGCACCACCTTAAGGAATGGTAGAGCTGGGCAGGGAGGAGAAGCTGTAGAAGATAGGGAGGAGGCAGGAAGGAGATCGAAAGAACTGGAGAAGGCACGTGGAGCAGAGAGACGTGTGAAGAAGCGGCACTTGCTTCTTGGCCATGGACTTATATCAGGAACTTGGGGGACATGAAAGGAAACACTTGAAAGGGAGAGACGTGGGTGAGAGACCCATGGGGAGATTGACAATTGCAGCCTTTACCTTGACCTGTGTTTTGATTTTGCTCCTTTCACCCCAGACTTGCCTAGTCCCTTCTGCCCCTTTCCTGTGGGTCCTCACCAGCAGGGGCCCTAGACTTGTAGCAAGGCTTTGGACTTCAGTAGTCCTGCTTTGGGCCAACCCTGTTGGGCTGGTCATTTATCCATGAGGGGATGGGTAACTTTGGGTGCTTCTTGGAGAAGCTATTTTACTATATTTTTTTCCTTCTCTCTATCTCTAACTAATTATATTAAAGTTCCTTCCCATAGAAGGTCTTATGCATTAGACTACGATTTGTCTTGATATGGCAGATGGCAGAACCCATTTGGAGCAGGCAGGTTTGGGGTCCTGGGGTGCCCCTCCTGCCCTGTAATACTTCTTTACTCAAAACATTCTCCTGGGCCTCCCCTGGTGGCGCAGCGGTTGAGTACTGAGCTGCGAGGCTGCCCGCAGCCTCTGCAGCGCTGGTTCGTTCCCCAGCCACCGCCAGTGAGGGTCCCACCAAAAAAAAAAAAAAAAAAAAAAAAAAAAAAAATCCTGCCTCTACCTGTGCCCTCCCCACACAGGTAGCTCCACATGAACCCTAGGTCCCTCTTCTAAGAACTTGAGAAACACACTTCTCTTTCCTGGGAAAGTGTGTAGGGAAAATAAGTACACAGATATTTGAAAGCTTGGGTTTTTTTTTTTTTTAAGAATTTACACTATTACGGATAGAATGCTCTTCACTTCCTCTTTGCTAATTTCTACTCTATTGAAATAATGCTTACAGATCTTCTCTTTCCTGTTGGATTGAGAATATCTAATTACTGTGAGCACGTAGTGTCCCAACATATCTATCATCAAACCATGAAATCATCAAATTGCATAAACTCCTTCAGGGCAGGTAGATGTTCCTAGTCGCTAGCAGTGCTATCCACATCTTCCCTTCTTGTCTGTTACAAGCCTATTGAGCAAATGAGTAATTTCATACATTGTCACAAACCCCTCATACAATGGGAGCTCTTTTATTCTTTATCAATCCTCCCAGATACAATGTCTGCTTGTTTCACTTAATGCAGGAAACAACCCCCCTCCCAAGTAGCTTAAGGGTACAAGGACATAAATGCTTATAAAAACAAAGGAAAGTCTATAGGAGCCCAACTCTGGTCAGAAACTCCAGGAATGACCTCCAGCGTATGGTAGACGTGCCCTGCCAGGCGCGACAGACCTCTCCTGCCGCCTGCTGCTCCCCTCAGCAGTGTATTTCATCAGTCTGCCTGTTCTGTTCCCCGCTCTGGCTCTGGTGAATTCTCTCACCCTCCCGTGCTTCTGACTGTACCCAGTGCTTGTATAAATAAATAAACAAACAAACAAACAAATAAATAAATAAATCTTTAAAAAAAATAAAAGAAGTGCCCTGCCAGGGAAGCTGCTGCTGCTGCCACAGTTGGAGGAGGGTGGAGAAGGGAGGGCACCAGAGAGCTCCATGATAGTCCTCAGGCTGAAGAACAAGTAGCTACAGCTGTGATCCAGGGATCCGGCAACCACCAACCACGATCAGGACATGGTTGCTGCTACATTCTGATGCAACCACCTCTCAATATTTGCAAAGCTAGAGACATCACTGAATCACTGTATAGAAATACATCACATCTTTATGCCCCCGCTTGCCAGGACAAATAGCCAAAACAGCAGTACTATGAATAGAATAGTGTTGCTATTTGTCTCACTTTTATCTTATAAACTTCACCTGACTACATCTGGTTGGCTGCAAATATAATCCATTGCTTTTTAACCTCTGCATTACAGGAAAACACACCAGAGGGAGACAGGCTGTACGCTGAATGCTAATTAACCATGTCCATCACTCCACTGGTCTGAAAATCTACCCAACAAGGGATTTTATTCCTTTATTCCAATAAAATCTCAATAAGGAATTTTATTCCTTACTTCCCTTTCTTCTGACACATTGTTTACATCTAGACTTGCAACTGATTTTTGTGTATTTTGTATCCCAGCACTATTTGTCAAAGAGATTTTCCTTGCTCCATTGTATACTCTTGGCACCTTTGTCATAAATTAACTGTTCATATAAGTGTAGGTGTATTTCTGGACTCTTAGTTCTATTCTGTTAATTGTTATGTCCATTTTTATTCCAATACCATACTGTTTTAATTTTAATTTGGGGGGATACTTTTTTTTCTCTTCCATATGTAGACATGTTCCACGCTTCCACCAAACCACCTCTCTGCCTCCCTCCAACATTCCCTCCTCCCTCCCTCTTGTCCCCTATGGCAACCTTTATATTCTTTCACTGAGTTCAAGGTTTATTCTTTTTTTTTTTTTAAGATTTATTTATTTATATATTTATTTATATAAGCACTGGGTACAGTCAGAAGCGCGGGAGGGTGAGAGAATTCACCACAGCCAGAGCGGGGAGCAGAGCAGGCAGAAGGACCGAAGTACACTGCTGAGGGGAGCAGCGGGCGGCAGGAGAGGTCTGCGCACCATGTGGGACCCTCCTCCGGTGGCCGGGGAGCAGCCGGGGATCGAACCCGCGCTGCAGAGGCTGCGGGCAGCTTCGCAACCCAGCGCTCAACTGCTGCGCCACCGGGGAGGCCCTCAAGATTTATTCTTACTTTTTTTTGCCTGTGTATATTCCATAGATGAGTGAAACCACCCCATATCTTTTACTTTTTGACTTAATGTCACTTAACATAATCACCTAGAAGTCCATCCAGTTTGTTCTGAGTGCTACTACTTCATCTTTTCCACAGCAGTGTAGTATTCCTTTGAGTATATATTCCACATTTTATCTATTCATTTGTTGGCGGGCACTTAGGTTGGTTTCATGACTTGGCAACTGTGGGCAGTTCTTGTCTTTTAGGATTATAAAACCTTCCACTGTCTTCTGGCTGGAGAGTGTCTGGGCTGAGGTCTGGGGAAAGCCTAATTTGAGAGCCTTTGGGGTTATTTTCCCCTTGCTTCCTGCAAAAATTTTTCCTTATTTTTTTTTTTTATTATTTAACAATGATGTGTTTAGACATAGGTATTTTTGTATTTATAGATTTAGGTGTTCTTTCTGATTTCTGGACATCCATATTTTATTCATTCTTTAAGTTTGGGATTTTTCTCAGTTATTTCTTTGAACAGGAATTAGTGTGCTCTCCTTTCTCTTCATCTTCTCCATCTTCTGGGATCCCAGTTATTCTTTTTTTTGTTTGTTTGTTTTATTTTTATATTCCCCATACAATTGCAACCCCCTTATTTTGACCCTAATCCCTCCCCTCCCCGCCCCCCACCCCAGTTATTCTTAAGTTCCCTCTGTTAATCTAGTCTGATATTTCTTGTAGAGTTTGCTCATTTTTCCTTTGTTTTCTCTTTTCCTAAATGGATAATTTGTTCATTTGAGTCTTCTACTTCTGAAATTTTTTTCCTGCCAGTTTAGTTCTATATAAAGCTCTTTCTGAATTTGTCTGCATTTCATTCGGAATCTTTGTTATGTTTATATTCAGCCTCTTTGGTGAAGAACTCTTTCTTCCTGGATCTCCTGAGATCTTGCACTTGTCTGCCTTTGACCTTCTAGTAGTTCATTTAGCAATTTTAATGTTGTTTTGAAGTCTTTGTCTGATAGGTCTGCTGTTTCTATATTCTTTATATATCTAGGGCTTTTGTTTTTCCATCTTGTTCAGATGCTCCTTGCTTCCTGGGCATGAATGTTGTCTTATTTGTGATTTTTTAGTGTGTGTGTGTGTATGTGTGTGTGTGTGTAGTTGGTGGGGAGGCACTGGGGATTTTGTTTTGTTTCTCTTCTTAGTTTACCTTGGCAGGAGGTGGGGGCAGGAGGGGACTCTGGGGTTTTGGATATTCCGTCTCAGTTTGAGCAATGAAGTTGGTCACCTCTACCTTCTTTCATTCCATAGCAAGATGTGTTCTGTGCTTAGGTTGTCTTGACTTCCTACCCTGCCTCCCTGTAGCTTCTTTCTGCCTCAGGTCAAGAGATTTGAGCCTCTTGGTGGGTGGGGAGCAAGGTCTGGACTGTCAGGCTCACATTGCTGGACTAAGTTGTGCTTGGCAGGCAGGGGCAGTGCAGTGCCTGAGTGTCTTGGTTGGGCATGTATCACCTTGTTACAATGGCTGCCAACAATGCCCTCACCACCCTGCCCCTTCCTCTGCTGCTACTTCTACAGGGCTGCAATATCTGCAATCTCTTTTTTTACTTTCCCCAGGGATTTGTGAGTTATCTTACAAGTCCTCTCTCTGCTATTGGGTTTTGTTTGGAGTCCAGCATGGCTCAGCCTGGTGTCTTTGATCTCTTCTGGAAGGGGGCTGGGGCGGGGGGGGGGGTAGATTTTGGGGCGGGGTGGAGGGGGGAGATTTTGGTGCTTGTACTGACCATGGAGTTTGCAGTTCCCTATGCCTGTACCTGCAGAGTTCCCACTGCTCCGGGTTCGGGTCTGCACCCACACATCAGCAAAGTTCCTGCAGGGAATTTCATAATGCTATGTATTGCCCCATCATGGCTTGGGTAGTTGACCCCCAGCCTATTTTTCTAGCTGGGAAATCTATTCTCTCAGGCGTGCTCCCCTTTGCTCCCTTCCGCTCAGTGGCCACCAATCTTAGTTCAAGATCTCCATGGGCAAGTCTGGGGACTCTATAGATAGGACAGAGCGTCTGGATTGTCTTATGAGCAAATATTATTGTTTATAGTTGTTGAGTAATCCCAACCTCTCTATTCTACCATGTCGTGGGTGGAGTCACCCCTATACAGTTTTGAATACTGTATATTCTCTCACTGGCCAGGATCTCTTTTTTTTTCTTTTTTTTTAAGATTTTTATTTATTTATTTACATAAGAACCGGGGTACAGGCCAGATTCACGGGAGGATGAGAGAATTCACCAGAGACAGAGCAGGGAACAGAACAGGCAGACTGACTGAAATACACTGCTGAGGGGAACAGCAGACGAGACAGGAGAGGTCTGCCACGCCATGTGGGACCCTGCCTGGCCAGTGGGGATTGAACCAGTGCTGCAGAGGCTGTAGACAGCTTCACAGCTGCGCTCAGCCGCCTGCACCACCAGGGGAGGCCCCAGGATCTAGCTCTTGCTGGCAGTAGCTTGCTAGCTCTGAGACTTTAACCCCTGTGCCACCAGGGAGGCCCACGTTTGTAATTTTAAATAAGAAAGAGCGATTCAAGAAAAGATAGCTATTGTATACCTCTAGAAAATGATTTCCTAAATTCCGGGTTCTGATCTAATCTCCACTGATCAAATACTTAATTAAAAAATTTCCCCTTATTTTGCCAGAATCTTTTCTGTTCCTGGGCCTGTTTCCTCATATGTAAAATGAGGGGCCGGTGTGGATTTATATTTTGTGCAGCCTGAAACATAAATAACTGGGGGCTGTATTTAAGAAAAAGAATGCAAAATTATTTCATAGTCAGTATCTATTTATAACAAGAAAAAAAATCACTACCAAATTTAAAATGCTGACAAAAAGGCAAACACTACACAATCCGGAAAAATAACATTACTATTATTAACTGCCTGGCAACCACGAAGAGCTTTCTCCCCCCCTACATTTTTTGGCTGCATACTCTTTACTTTTTCATATGACTATTTTGTACTATTTTTATAGCGCTATTTAAAAATAGTTTTAAAAATTGAGAATGTAGAAAAGTCGTTAAAGTCAGTGTCACAATTCTGCGTGCACAAGTGGCGTTTCTGGCAGGGAAAAAGCCTTGGGGGAGCTCCAGCTCTTTCATCTCCTTTGGCTTAGCTTCTTCCCGGCTGCCAGGGCAGCTCGCTCAGGGCCCGCCCTGGTCTCCTCTCCCACCCACCTCGCTCTGCTCCTAACTCCAAGAGCGAGGTGGCCAGGAAGGTCTCCCCATCTCTCCCAAACAGGGGGGTGCCCGCCGCCCTGTGCGCGCCCCTGGACCCAGGCTTGTGTTGAATGGGTCCAAGGAGGGTGTGTGCGTCCCTTGAGGCCTGGGATTGCTACTGCCAGCTCGGCGGCCCCTGGCAATACCCTTCAGGGTGCTCTGAAGCTTAAGCCCCACCAGGATCCCAATAAATAGGGCCCCCGTGAGCGACTGTGTGTTCTGTCTCTTCTCTTTGACAACCTATGATAAGCTTAAAACCAGAATCTGAGACGTTGCAGAGCTTTCCCTCCCGCGTCGGGGGAGGTCGGCCACTTGTCAGGTGTCTCGGGTGAGGTGCGGCCCTGCCCCCTGCCCCCTGTCCCCACCAGGGGCGGCTTCCCACCGCGACCCCGCTCGCGAGGAGGAAGAAGGCGGAAATCTTTCGCTCCGCGGTCGGTTGGCGACCGGAGTCTTGATGGACGCGAGTACTGTCCAATGACTCTGCAGCGAGCCCGTTGTTTATGCACTTACAGCCAATGGGAGCGCGGAAGTGCGCGGAACAGCCAATGAGGACGCGACCGAAGCGGAACTCGGGGGCTGGGCCCCTTAGCGGGGCGGACGCTCTGTGAAGAGGCTGGTGCGGACCGGGGAGCGGCAGAACCACATCCGGTAGTGGGAGAGCTGTGTGGGCTCCTGCGAGTAGGAAGGTACGTCTGAAGCTATGGCTGCGCAAGCCGGGGCTGGGAGATAGAAAGGGGTTTAGCAGTCATTGTCTGAGCAAAAATGGGAGCAGTCCCTGTTGTGGGACCGCACCCCGGGCCCGGGCCCAGCCGGGGGACTGGACTCGGGGAAACTGGGCGGGTGGGGGAGGAAGGCAGGGAACTAGTACCGCGCATGCGCGAGTGCCCCGAGGGGGGAGGGGCGGGGCGTCTGCGGCGTCTTTGGGGGCGTCGAGGAACGCGCTTGCGGCGCGGGAAGGCTCGCGAGCCGTCGGGGGCCCGAGGCCTCTCTCGCTGCGTCTCGTGTTCCGCCTTCCTCCTGCACCTGGGGTGTACCCCCGGGCGCGGGCGCAGCTCGGCCGCTTGAATCCGGGGCGCGTCTCCTTCCTCTTCTGGTGGCCGCGCCCGCCCCGCCGTGACCCCGGAAGGGCCGCCGGGCGGGGGGCGCTGTCGGCCGCGGGTGACGTCACACGCGCTCCTCGGCGACCCGCGCGGTCCTTGGCTACTGAAAACCCGAGGCGCAGGCGAGGGGAGACTGGGTTTGGCCCGGCCCCGCCCCCGGCCGGCCCCGCTCCGGTCTGACCGGTTACCGCTGGGCAGGTGAGCTGGCCCCGGCCGCGCTCGGTCCGGAGTCCGTGGGCGTCTCTCGCCAAGTCCGCCCTGGAAGTGTGTCGTGGGCTGTTTGCTTTTTGTTGGGCGTCCTTGCTGGAGCAGGGTATTTTTGTACGTCGTGTGTGGTATTTTTGTACGTTTTTATTTTTTTTTTAAAAAGATTTATTTTTATGCATACAAGTACAGGCCAGAAGTGCGGGGGTGGGGGTGAGAGGATTCACCCGAGACAGAGTGGGGAGCAGAACAGCCAGACTGACTGAAATACACTGCTGCGGGGAGCAGGGGGCGAGGCAGGAGAGGTCTGCCCCGCCATGTGGGTAGCTCCCTGGCCTGGGATCGAACTCGTGTGGCTGTGGTCGCGGTTAGCCTCATAGTTGGCGTCTTAACCCCTTCCGCCACCAGGGAGGCCCATTTCTGTACGTTTATAAGCGTGGAATTGTCCCTCCTGTAGCAACCTGGGACGCATTGCCAACCCCGTCAGCCTTTCGTTGACGAAACCACACAAATCTCCTGAACTTGACACTGTTCTTTTGTGAATGTGTAACCCAGTCCAAGAGCTGACTGCCTCACACACAAAGCTTTCAGAGTTAAAGGTCAGCGGAGAATGGACTTTTCTAGTTACTTATTGATGATTATTTCTGGTCTATCTTGTGGTGGAGTGTGTAGCTTGAGAATTCAGCTCAAGAACGATTATTGAAGTTGTGTAACCACATTTTTTAAGCCTTCTGCAAATACACGTCTGTATTCTATTCTCTTCGGTGTTTTCTTTTAATCCTTTGTCTCATTTTTTGAATTTGGCTTCAAGAATCTGTTGACATTTAGATTCTTTGCTACTTCCCACCAGTGGAGACAGGGTTTAAATCCCTGGAGAAAGGCAGCCTGTGATTTGGAGTTTTTTCCATTATTCATCTTGTGGAATCATGGCTTTAGGTACCTTCTTCCCTTCCCTCCCTTCCTCACTGTCGATCCCCCTGAAGTCTTCCTCTCCTAAAGGTAAAAAAGGTTAATTTCATCCAGATACTTAGTCAGCTTTTCCACTTTTTTTTGGTCCTGATAGTGGATATAGTTCGTGTTTGTTGTAGAAATGCTGATAAATACAGAGAAGTGTGATAGGAATCAGCATGTTAATTTTTTTTTTTAAGATTTCTTTTGACCTGTTGTTGAAACTGCGTTAATGAAAATCGGCTTTTCTGCTGTAGAGTAGTAGAGAGGGCACCAGACTTTTCTGATGTTGACCAAGTCAATACTGATGTTGGTTTAGTACTTTGTAATGATTTCACAGGTTTTCTTATTGGCATTTAGTTAACTTGGAAAAGCAGGTGTTAATTAACCTTCCTTTACAGATGAGGAAGCTTAGATGACCTTAGGTAAAGTGATTTCCCCAAAGCTATGTGGGAGAAATTGTCAGGACTTCTAACTCCAAATTCAGTACTCATCCCAATGTTGAACTTTTTTTTTAACCTTTAAAGTGGGACCGATCATTCCTCATGGATTTACGTGAAGATCAAAGGGGAGAATACACTTTGAAAGTCACAACATTTTATATAAATGTAGTAGTCAGTGGTGTTACAGAAGGTACCACTGCTGACTTGAAGAGTTTCACTGTATTTCATAAACTACCCAAGAGTATTAATTTCCCCTGGGAAATGCTGAATATTCTCTGAAGAGTTTCACTGTATTTCATAAACTACCCAAGAGTATTAATTTCCCCTGGGAAATGCTGAATATTCTCTTGATGCTCTATCTGCTGAATTTTTCTCTTCTACTTTGACTTGGCTGTAGAATTTGGTAGAAGTGTCTTGCGTTTCACTGCATTTTGTTACCCCGGTTTCTAACCAAGTTCCATGGAGTGGCTCTTATGTTACACACATTTTGTTATGCAAAGACTGTTCACACCAAGGAGAAAAGACTGTAGAGATTGGAGTTCAGTGACCTCTCAAGGTAGGGTGCCCTCTGAGTAAGGTTGATTTGAGGTTGCAACATTCTTATTCAGATGTGGTCTACTTTTGTTGTGGTGACTCCTGATTGTTCTTAAGTATGGGAGATAGCAAAAGCCTTGTTCTGAAGGGGCTTACAACCAAATGTGTGAGGAGCAGTTCTGTCACAATTAACTGAAACACAAAACATTTGAGAAAGAACTTTAAGGGTAGGGTTGAGTGGGTGTGCTGTTTGCCCTAATACATGCCTACTTTCATTTGACTAACTGGTGTTATTGGGAGCGATTATGTATTTAGGACTCTGGAACCTTATGATTCAAACTGTTAAGCAGTTATGGTTATAGAGAGGTTCAGTAGTGTCAGTTTGGGACAAGAAGCTGTTGAAGGTGATCGACTTGCCATCGCCAGTGGAAACTGATTTGGTTCTGAGGCCAGCCTCCTTGAGAGAGGATCTATTGTTGGCTAATTCAGGGATTTTTGGTCCAGTTTAAGAGAGGGGTTTGGGATATCTAGGGTTAGACAGGACAGTGAAAGCACAGCTCTAGTCTAAATGGAATTCTTTGCATTTTCTGAAACCAATTGCTAGGGATTGCAAGGAAGGCATCAAACTATTGACTATTTCAACAAATTTTCTGTCACATCAGATTATCACTTAGTGGTATTAGGCTGTCTCAAAATGCCTGCTTCCCTGTGGGACAGGAGATACAGTGTAAATGTATCAGAGAAGAGTTATGCCATTTAAACAAGTCATTTTAACCAGTAAAAGGGTTTATCGATTCCAGCCTATCGTTTTCATTTAATTTTTAATTTGGGTAAATATTAAACTTCCAGCATATAGCAAGCTATGAGCTAGTGGTTGAATAATTTCTAAAAATTAATGTACAGGTTATGTAAATAAGGCCTGTGATAAATATCTTCTAAAATTAGGGAGAATCATACAGGATTCATGATTCTCATATCATGAGGATAGAAGAGTTACGATTATTTACACCAGTAACAATGGTTAACATGTTGAACCAGTTTTTATGAAATACTCTTTAAAGCACTTTATATTCTTTCACTTAATCCTCCACCCTAAGTGTAGGGAATATTATCCTGTTTTACAAATGAGGAAACTGAAGCACAGTGAGGTTAAGTTACAGAAATCCGCATGTCATGTAGCTAAGGAAATTAACAGCTGGCACTACATCCAGAAGGCCATGCTGTTAACTACTGTGCTAGGGAAGTGGTTATACAGACTTTGAAAATGGTTCTATAGGACGAACTACTGAAATTTTTTTTAAAAAGTTAAAACAGTTCCTTCTCTCTCTCTCTCTCTCTCTCTCTCTCTCTCTCTCTCTCTTTCTACTATATGGGATTTTTCTTCTAAGAATTTGGTCCTTTCTAGATGTGTGGGAACAGAGTGCAAGATGGTTGAATTACTGTCACAAGAATGAACTAGTTCCAACAAAATTTTGGCAAAATATACATGGCAAATTTTGACAGATTCTGACAAATTTTGGGATTCCTGCTGTAAGGATGAAAGTGTAAAATGAGACTCTCAGCCAAATTAAAGGAATTTGTTTATGATTAACACATGAACATTTACTTGTTATTTAGAAGTTCAGTCCAGGCAAATTTCCTGAGTCTAGGAGGCACTATCCACATTGTAGTCTATGTAAATAACCCCATCGTCCTATTCTAGAATTAAATGTAAAACTGGGAAGTGGGAGAGGTTTCAATTTTCAGATTTTCTTAAAAGATTTCATCTTATTTTTTAAAAGATTTATTTATTTATGCATACAAGAACTGGGGTACAGGCCAGAGGTGTGTGTGTGGGGGGGATTCACCAGAGACAGAGTGGGGAACAGAACAGGCAGATTGACTGAAATACACTGCTGAGGGGAGCAGGAGGTGAGTCAGGAGAGGTCTGCTGTGCCATGTGGATAGTTCCCTGGCCAGGGATTGAACTTGTGTGGCAGTGGCCATGGTTAGCTTCATAGGTTGTGTCTTAACTAACCCTTGCGCCACCAGGGAGGCCGGAGTCTCTGTTTTAAACCCAAGATTCTCATTTAACTTTATTAATTCATGTCACTGAGGTCCTTGGTTATTGGTTTTGTATGCGTCATCTGTTCATGGGACTGAGAATATTGGGACAAGAACTTCTGTTAGCTATAAATGCAATTTATTCTTGCTAAGCTGAGTTTACATGTGGGCATTGAAATGTAGGTATCTCTTCTATGCAGCTTCTGAGAGCAACTAGTTGAAACTAAGATAAAAACTTTGTAGTCTATCTGGCAAAACTTTTAGGCAAGAGTTTTAGTTAACTCATAACTTACCTATATCTTAGTTCTTGTCTATATGGAACAGACCTAGAGCAAACTATCATATTTCCTTGATTCTAAGACCTAACTTCCCTTGCATTTTAACATTTTTTGAAATTATGTCATATATACAGCATGTCATTTTTATTAAATGTATATTTTTCTTGCATTTTTTCACCGTCTCCCCTAATAAAGCTGTTATTAAATTTGTATCTAGAAAATTTGAGTTTCACTCAAATTTTAGAATAGGTAGTGGTGTTGGAAATTGATTTTCTTTGATTTAAAGCCATGAGCCATTGCTAAATAATAGAGAAATTTCTACTGGACACCTTCCCTACCCTCACAGCCTTTGATGGAACAGTTTTTTCCATCAGCAGTTGTAAGTGGGGCCTTCATTTCCCCTGGGAAATGTCAAAGAGTGAAAGAGGAGTTTGTCATTCTCCACTCAGTTGTTTCCACTCAGCTGGTCTGGTTACAGGCTGTTGCCCCTTTTCTAACAATCCTCTGAGTAGTTTTAAGAGCCCCTCCTTCCTCCCCTCCTCGCCCTTATTTTTTAACTCTTGAAATTGGAAGCAAGAGGGCTCTAGTGTTGTTGTTGTGAATACTGAGAAACTTGACTCTGAAGGTTGCTTCAATACTGTTGCAACTTCTGTCTGGGGATGTCATTAGAGGTGTTAATGGACGCCTTAAACAAAGACACTTTCCAGGTGCTGAATTCTGCCATCCTGTAAGTGGGCTCTCTAGAGGATTATTCCTCATGGTTATGGAAGGCTGTGGTTGGCACTGCAACAGCCTGCAATAATTGCACCATCTAGATCAAGAGGGCCTGGAGCCCCACGACTTAGAGGTGAGAGCAACAGCTTTGGTAGCTTCTGCCGCTTCTCACTGTATCCATCCTTAAAAACAGAACTAACAAAAGGACTGAGGTGAGTCAGATGTTGGTGAGGAAGGAAGAGGAGAGGAAATGAGGGAAAGCCAGACAGCCCTTTTAATTTTCATTTGTGAGAGAGACCAGGAGGAAAGAACAGATAGTGAGGCTGGTGAGTGCTGGGAGTGGATGGCATCTTTCCACTGCTCCAGGACTCATCAGGAGGTTGATTAGGGATTGTATTAACTTTTATTGTCCATATTAATTTTGCAGATTATTGGGGTTAGGCGCCACTGATTAGAATGAACATGAAATAGTTGGCTTGTTTTTGAAAACTTACCTTTTTTTTGGCACCCCCCTCCACTTTTTTTGTAGATTTGAAGTGAATTGACATCATGCATCTAATGAGAGTCTGGGAGATTTATATTTCGAAAAATGAACACTCTTGATTAGAGTTTAGTCCTATAGGCTGACCCATGTTTATTTAGAATTGCATGTGAGCAACACTTAAGAGCCTGCCTTTATGGTACTGATGTTATTTAACCTGTGTGTAGTTCAGTTTAAGTGTGCCCTTTCTGACATCTTGGAACAGTTGGAAAGAGCTGAATAATGTCTGTAGATCAGATAATAGTATTGTATCAGTGTTAATTTCCTGATCTTGATCATTGTCTTCAGGATATTCATACTTAAGTATTCAGGTATAAAAGGGCATTGTTTCTGCTTGACTAAGAAAAAAATATTTTCTAAGTGTACATATTGTCACATAGAGAGAATAAAGCAAATATGATGAAATAACATTGAGGATATTTGGGTAAAGGGCATATAGGGATTCTTTGTACTGTTTCAGCTCTTCTGTAGGCAAAGTTCAGAAATTTTGTAAAAAAAAATCCTTTCTGTACAAATTCCTTTTTCTCAGAGGTAAGCACTTTAAATTTGTGACTCAGTTTAGTTTTAAAATGCATTAGGTGGGGAGTTTCTGACATCTTCAAGCAGTAGTATAAAATTGCTCTGTGTTCTGGTGACTGAGTCCCTTTAACTAGATTGCTAATTGAGGATTTCTCAAAGAAATAAACTGTCTTTTAAAGGGCCAGATTACCTTCTGAAAGAAATCACATGCTAGCAGTGAAATAGTTTGAAAGCAGATGAGTTCATTTCCTCTGTCTACTTTAAAATGGTTAAGTATAATTGCAAATGTATTCTTGAAGGAAATATAAGTGAAAATGCTTGTTTAGGGTATAATGATTTTAGATAACTTTTCTAAACTTGTATGTTTGCTGTCATTCATAAGAAAGTTGTTTGTTATTTTGTATATGCTTTAGAAAAACCTTTTTTTAAAAAACGATTTATTTATGCTTACAAAAACTAGGGTACAGACCAGAGGTGCTGGGGATGAGAGGATTCCACTAGAGACAGAATGGGGAACAGAACAGGCAGATTGACCGAAATACACTGCTGAGGGGAGCAGCAGGTGGGAGAGGAGAGGTCTGCTGTGCCATGTGGGTCTCCTCCTTGGCCAGGGGATTGAGCTTGTGTTGCAGTGGCTGCAGAGAGCTTCATAGGTTGCGCCTTAACCCCTTGCGCCACCAGGGAGGCCCTAGAATAACTTTGGTTTTATCCTTGATTTTGCAGAGTGGAGGCTGTGTCCCACAGATTCTGCCATCATGAACATATTTGATCGGAAGATCAACTTTGATGCACTCTTAAAATTTTCCCACATGTAAGTGTTTTGACCTTAACTGCAGTTTCTTTATGCCTTTCCTTTCACATCTAGTTTCATTTATTTTTCCTAGTTTATTTTTGTATTTGTAAGCTCACATTAACTGTACTGGAAGCCAGAGGATATGATAACAACACCCAGATTCTAAAGGGCTGCTATATAGAAAGCCAGTTATTTTACTTTAAGTACTGAATGTTCCTATTTGGGGGACTTTTGGCTCTTTCACAGCACTTAAGAGTCTGTTAGCTGATTTTCAAAACATTCTTTTTTAATTGTCATGTAACTTTCATATAATCCCTGGAAAGAAGAGAGGAAAATGATTCTTAGCTTAGAGATGATACTGGTCCTGGAGTGATGGCATTATTAACCTTCTTTCCTAGAACTCCCTCAACACAGCAGCACCTGAAGAAGGTCTATGCCAGTTTTGCTCTCTGTATGTTTGTGGCAGCTGCGGGGACCTATGTCCATGTGGTCACTCATTTCATCCAGGTAAGAATACTTCACACTCACAGTTAGTATAACACATTAGGAAGAAACAAACTCAGTATGGTATAAACCTATACCCCTCCTTAATCATATTTCATAGTTTGGGATCTGAACTCATCAGAACCAGTCATTAAATCTGGGCTTGTAGAACCATTTAAATTTTCTGGCTGCTCTGCCCTCTCTAGATAACAGAGGGTCTTAACCCTGACACTGAGTCATGTGCCT
Source organism: Talpa occidentalis (assembly GCF_014898055.3). Taxonomy (NCBI): domain Eukaryota; kingdom Metazoa; phylum Chordata; class Mammalia; order Eulipotyphla; family Talpidae; genus Talpa; species Talpa occidentalis. The sequence continues at coordinate 76,765,723 of NW_023601653.1, forward strand.
GCTGACGTACAAGACCCCCAGCCACTGAGTAGAGGCATGATATGCATGTTAGGATTCTTCTACACAGCAACCTTTTAACCTTTTCTTCTGTTCTTCTTTTTGCCTGAATGACTGGAACACTTGGGTACAAAAAACTGATTGTATGATTGTCAGAGACAGGGTTGAGACCTTTAACGAATTGGGCCATTTTGCTCTCTGATCCTTTTATATTTACATGGTGAGTGAAAATCTTCAACAAACTCTATGTTAGGGGAGTTTGGATTTGGCCACCAGGAACAGAAGGAATTATCAAAAAGTTTGAAGCTCTTACTAGCCAAAACTTAAAAGTGTCCTTTTTAGTGTAAGTATAGGCTGTACCTGTATTGGCATATGTCACTATTTTTTTTTTTTTTTAAAGATTTGTTTATTTTATACAAGCATTGGGTACAGTCAGAAGTGCGGGAGGGTGAGAGAATTCACCAGAGCCAGAGCGGGGAGCAGAGCAGGCAGAAGGACCGAAGTACACTGCTGAGGGGAGCAGCGGGCGGCAGGAGAGGTCTGCGCGCCATGTGGGACCCTCCTCCAGTGGCCGGGGAGCAGCCGGGGATTGAACCGGCGCTGCAGAGGCTGCGGGAAGCTTCGCAACACAGAGCTCAACCGCTGCGCCACCGGGGAGGCCCGGCATATGTCACTATTAAGGAGAACTATCTTTATGCTCTGGCTTTTCCACACAGAGATAGACAAAATTACTCCAGACACTCAAAGAACAGCACTTAGTCCCTGGAGTTTAAACTAAAACTATTCCACCTTTTAGGCAGAAGTGACACTTTAGATTTCTAGTTGTGTGTCTCTGTGTTTTCAAGTAGTGTAAAATAGTCATCATTATTTGTAGATTTCATATTTGTGAATTTACCTACTCACTAAAATTAATTTGTAACAAAAAAATCAACATTCATGGTGTTTTTATGTACATTTGCAGTTATATTCTGAGCAACAAATAATTTGACTTCCCCACTGTACCATGTTCTAGCTGAAGTTAAACGATGCAACACACAGCCTTGTTGCAAGCTCTTTTACTATAAACGAGTATCCTTTTCATGGTCTATTTCGTACCAATTTTTTTTGCATTTTTGTTGATAATTTTGTTGTTTAAAATGGTCCCCAAGCAGAGTGCTAAAGTGCTATCTAATGTCCTATGAAGACTGATGTGCCTTGCAGGGAAAACATATGTGTAGATAACCATTGTTCAGGCATGAATTACATGGTATTGGCCATGCGTTCAATGTTAATGAATCAACAATACATTATTAAATAGGTGTCTTTGTCCAGAAAACATGTATAAAATAAGGTTGTAAATGATCAGTGGTTGAAAATGTTGTGATCAGAGGCTTGCAAGAATCTAGCCTTTAATTCCTCCAGGAACAATTGTTCATTGTTCACTAATTCGTTTGTTCACATGCCTTTTCTGTGAAAAATGGCAATTGACTAGCTCTTCACGGAAAGCTGGCGCCTCATTGTCTATATGTATCCTTAACAGTTTCTCACTTTTTCTAATGCCTGTAGCTTTTGCAGCTTAGTTTTTATAAAAATAATTTTTTTCTTACAAAACTAACATGTTCATTGTTGAGAATTTAGAAAACAGACTAGTGAAAATATATGGGAAATACAAAGCATCTTAATCCCACCATCCAGAAATAACTACGGTTACCATTTTGGTACTTACCCTTTGTCTCAACATTCAGGCTGCTGCAGCAGAGTACATAGACCGCGTGGCTTAAACTACAAACATTTCTCAGTTCTGGAAGGTGCAAAATCAGAGTGCAGACAGAGTTGTTGTATGGTGAGGGCCTGCTTCGTGTTTTGTAAGTGGCCATTTTCTCGCTGCAGCAGAAGGGGCAAGGGAAGATTCCTTTTCATGAGAGCAGTAATTCCCTTTTTGAAGGCTCCGCCCTTACAACTTAATCACCTTCCAAACACCTTAAGTTCTTCCAGATGGAGGTTAGGATTTAAACATGAATTTTGGGTGGACCCCAACATTCAGTCTGCTTTCTCACACATATTTTCTCTATGTGTATATGTCTTCCTGTGTATTTTGAAGTGTTCACAAAGGGATCATTTCTACTTGTTCTACAAATTGGAATGTGCTTTTAAAAACACCTATCACTCTGCTTCATCTTTTCTATTTTTTGCGCAGGGCTCATAGCTTGACTTTTAGGTAGTTGTAGTTGATGGACTACCCAGCCCGGCGAAACCTACAACACCCACTGTGGTCCTTCAACGCTTCTGGTTTCTTTCCTCAGCCTCCACCGCCTCTTACATTGTCTCTAGGTTGAAGGAAGTATTAGGAAGTTCAGATGATTTGCACAATGAAGAAGCAGTGAAGTCCAGAAAATTTGTTAGTTTTAAGTATTTAATTTTTTTACTCTGCATCTAACAGGCTGGCCTGCTCTCTGCATTGGGCTCTCTGGGCTTGATGCTTTGCCTGATGGCAATACCTCACAGCCATGAAACTGAGAAGAAAAGGCTGGCGCTTCTTGCTGGATTTGCTTTCCTTACGGGTATGTTAAGGGATTAATCTAATTTTGCGGGTACTAGAGTGACTTTTTTTTTTTTTTTAAGATTTATTTATTTTATTTATACAAGCACTGGGTACAGTCAGAAGCACGGGAGGTTGAGAGGATTCGCCAGAGCAGGGAGCAGAACAGGCAGATGGATGAAGTACACTGCTGAGGGGAGCAGCGGGCGGCAGGAGAGGTCTGCACACCATGTGGGACCCTCGCCGGTGGCCGGGGATCGAACCGGCACTGCAGAGGCTGCAGGCAGCTTCGCAGCCCAGTGCTCAACCGCTGCGCCACCAGGGGAGGCCCTAGAGTGACTATGTTTTTAAAGAATTACTTCTTTATTGTAAGATTTTTGCGTAGAACAACTGGGGCGTAGGCCAGAGGTGCGGGGGTGGGGGGTGGTGGTGAGAGGATTCACCAGGGATGGAGTGGGGAACAGGAGATCCACTGAAACACACTGCCAGGGGAGCACCGGGTGAGACAGGAGAGGTCCACTGCGCTGTATGAGTTAGCTCCCTGGCTGGGGATTGAACTCAGGCTGCTTCAGCCAACGTTGTGGTAGCGCTGAGACTTTAATCCCTAGACCACCAGGGAGGCCTAGGACTATATTGTTAATATCTTTTTAGACTAAGGCCTGAGAGTTGTTTTGTTTTTTTTTTGATTCCCTTCAACTGGCACACTTAATGTTGTTCAATCTTCTATTTGAATATATTTTGCCTTGTACTGCTTTCTTCATATAGGTGAACCTTGCTTCCCCATCTAGAGGGTAAGCTCTGTGACTAGTGACTCTGACTTCTGCTTTTGTATCAGAAAATAAGCATTTGTGTGCTTGAATGAATAAAGTTCAAAAATTTAGGTGGCTTGACTTGTTAATGGTGGAAGATGTGGGAATCACATAGGCCCAAGATTCAGACTTCTTCGGGCGCATGCTGCTGGCGTGGGGCTGGGACCCGTGGCAGCTCTCATAGGCGCATCAGTTTGCACCTTGTAGACGGTTAATTAAGCCACACATTGAGTTCCGTCATAGGTGCGTATCAGCTCTGCTTGGCTGAGTCTCAAAGAATAAAAGCACGGGGAAGCAGGACTCAAAACTACATAAAATACTTCCAAAGCAACAATTGAGTACAACTCGTTCTAAGTGAGTCTGATATATATGGTGTTGAAATTCTAGAAAGGAAGGGATTTAGAGATTAAGATTTTCAGATCAGCAGAAGCTGGTGTTTGAAGGCATGAAGAAGTAGATTTATCAGAAGGAGATGGTAGAGTAGCCAGAGGAGAGGAAATGTTGGCGCGGGAACAGATTGCTGCTGTGTCCTCTTGTTGGCAAGTGTTCACCTCCAGAACCGGTCTGGCCTTTTTTGCTACAAAGGCATTCAGTCCTACATGATGACTACCAGGTGGCTCACCACTAGACTCTTTGCTCTCTTTATCCTTCTCTTGTATTTGAATTCCTGATCTGGCCCACATCATGGGCTCATGTCACTCCTTTTTGGAATTTTGCAGCCTTATGACTTGTCTCGAAAATGTTTGCTGTGTTTGCTCAATTTTTCCTGGTGTCATCTAGGATTTTTAGCTAATAGGACAGTTTTTGCATCTGTCAATAAAATAACTCAGTTAAATTTACATTCTCTTAAAAATAAGGATGGAGGAGAGATTGATTTCTTTTGTACACATTTCATGTTTGTCTTAGGAGCATGGCATACCTGTGCCATTACGTCACCAACTTTTAGGTGAGTGTCTTCTTCAAGAATTGATAGTAATATTGTGCCTGGGACTTCTTGTTTTCTAGGAGTTGGCCTGGGCCCCGCTCTGGAGTTGTGCATTGCCATCAACCCCAGGTGACTTTGTCTTCTTAGTTGTGTGAATATACCCTTTGACTTCAGACCTCTGGCCCTCGGTCTAATGGTCTTTTCCTTAACAGCATCCTTCCCACCGCCTTCCTGGGCACAGCAATGATCTTCACCTGCTTCACCCTGAGTGCACTCTATGCCAGGCGCCGTAGCTACCTCTTTCTGGGAGGTAAGTGTGAACTGGCAAACAGTGGAGAGAGTCTCTGCTCTAGCAAGGATTCTCACCCAACTTCTTGTGACTGTTGAGATTGAAAACCTTCATTTTCAGTGGGGGAAAGTAGGAATGATCTTACTGGCATTGCTTTGCTTTATTTTAGCGTCTCTCAAGATGACTTTGTGTTGTCTTACAGGTATCTTGATGTCCGCCATGAGCCTAATGCTCTTTTCTTCCTTGGGGAACCTTTTCTTTGGATCCCTTTGGCTTTTCCAGGTAAGACTGCATATAACTTTCTAGGACCATTTGCCTAACTCTAAAGCAGACTAAGAATCCTTCAAAATACTTTTGTTGGGAAATGCTCGTGAAGCCTCCCCTGTATCCCTCCTGGGATAGAGCCTTCTGCTACGGGTGAAAGGTCAGACTGACCGGGCATTGCACATTTGTCAAGAGATGGAGAATTATTCATTTTTCTAAGGCCACTTCAGTGGTGGCTCCTTGTTAAAATGATTGAAACTCTTCCAGTGGCCTAAAATATAAATGCAGAATTGTGCCTAGGAAAGTAATGTGGTCTTTACTGTAGACTTTAGTTTCCATGACTATTCATGTCTCTGTGGTTAGCATTTTTTTTTTTTTTTTTAAAGATTTATTTTCATGCATACAAGAACTGGTTGTAGACCAGAGGTGCGGGGTGGGGTGGGGTGGGGTGAGAGGCTTCACCGGAGAGTGGGTAGCAGAACAGGCAAATCTACTAAAATACACTGCTGAGGGGAGCAGTGGGTAAGACAGGAGAGGTCTGCTGAGCCATGTGGGTTGCTTCCTGGCAGGCTGGGACTCAAACTATGTGCTGCAATAGCTTAATAGTGCTGTGTCTTTAACCCCTGTGCCACTAGGGAGGCCCTTCTGTGGCTAGCATTTGATACTTCTAAGTGGCCTAGAGCCAGAAAGAAGTACGACTGTCTTTTCCCTACAGTATATACCGCATGGTAACTTCACCTCATTCTTTTATCAGGCAAACCTGTATTTGGGACTGGTGGTGATGTGTGGCTTTGTCCTTTTTGATACCCAACTCATTATTGAAAAGGCTGAAAATGGAGATAAGGATTATATCTGGTGAGTGTGAAAACTGGTCTTTATGAATATAAAGGGTGAGGCATACTGTTCATTCCAAGGCTCTTTTCTAAAATTCTGGGATAATCCTTTGCCTGACCCACCTTTCTCTCCACAGGGGGCTGAGGGTAGAACAGGTTCGCTGAACTTATGGGGACCATCTTTGGGAGAGTATATGGTCGGGTACCCATGGTGATGGAACAAATCTCAGGACTAGTTATTGATAGTTCAGGGGTCAGACATGGACCTCCGCAGAGTCTAAGCCCAGTTTTCCTTTCCTCTGGTACGTGATGGCTGCTTTGCGTGAGAAGGGACCCTGACACTGGAGTCACTTTCTAGATAGTGTTGAAATGGGCATGGGGGTGGGGCTTTATGTCATTTGCCTTTGTGAACTTATAAAGAAAATTGGGAAGTAGAGTTCGCCATCTGGTTCTCTTTCAGGCACTGCGTTGACCTCTTCCTAGATTTTGTTACCCTCTTCAGAAAACTCATGATGATCCTGGCTATGAACGAGAAGGTTAGTCGGCCCCCGACCTGGCGCTGAGCTCAGCATGTCTGTCCTTCAGATTTGAAAACCTCACACACTGTGTAAGGTCCAGGGTAGCTGTTGGGCAGGCCATTGGTAAGAGGTGAGCCAGAAATCTTTAGCTGGTGGGGGAAAAAAGAACAAATACAAATAATCCTTAAAGAGAAAAAAGAATCTGAGATTAGTATCAAAGGGAAAAAGCTAGTGGCAGCGACACCCAGACATTGAGAGTACATAATACCGGGTTCATTTTTTTTTTCTCCAGAGACACATTGTGTACATGGTTAGAGTCTGACATGGTTAGTGTCTGACATGGTTCAACAGGAAGGGAACAAACGAAATGAGGAGCTTTTTTAAAAAGGAGCAAGAGACAGTGCAGTGGTCGCAGCAGGAACTAGATGGGTTGATGGTTCTTTGCCTGAATGGACCGAGCACCAAGGTCATTGCCCCAGTTTCTGTCAGAACAACTCAGTGTTGAGTCTTTTAGTACATTGGGCTTTACCTAACATGGAACGAGATTCTCTCTGAATCGTGGTTTATGCCCTGGATTGATGCTGCCTTCTCAGGTTTAATGGGGAAGTAGTGGTCTGCACTTCTGAGTTTTTTTTTTTTTTTTTTTATAGAGGCATTTTTTTTAATTTATTTGTTTGTTTGTTTGTTCGTTCGTTTTGTTTATACATGCGCTGGGTACAATCAGAAGCGCGGGAGGGTGAGAGGATTCACCAGAGCCAGAGCGGGGAGCAGAGCAGGCAGAAGGACCGAAGTACACTGCTGAGGGGAGCAGCGGGCGGCAGGAGAGGTCTGCGTGCCATGTGGGACCCTCCTCCGGTGGCCGGGGAGCAGCCGGGGATCGAACCGGCGCCACAAAGGCTGCGGCAGCTTTGCAACCCAGCGCTCAACCGCTGCGCCACCGGGGAGGCCCACTTCTGAGTTTTTTAAGGTGACCTGCCAGGCCGTCGTCCTCGTTGGTTGGCACCTGAGATGGGGGTGGTCGAGTGGTCGGGCAGCTCTCCCAGATGCTCTGGGCGCGGGAGTGGGAGCAAGCGCTTAACTCTTGTTCTTGTCAAAGTGTCAGCAGACTGGGGGACCGCCAGTGGAAGGTGGTTAAGATTCGGTTCCTGCTGTGTCATAGGAGCATTTCTGGTTCTTTCCTGTTGGCCTGACCCCCTCGGGTATGGGCTCGCTCAAGAGCTTTAGCTGGAATGGTAGATGCCAAAATTAATTGATTCCCCCCCTTCGTTTCTAGGATAAGAAGAAAGAGAAGAAATGAAAGGCCATCTAGCCTGTCCCGGTTTGACTTCCCTCCACCCCTCATTTCCTCTTTGCACACATTACAGGTGGCGTGTTCTGTGATAATGAAAAGCATCAGAAAAGCTTTTGTACTTTGTGGTTTTCTCTATTTTGAATTTTTTGATCAAAAAACTGATTAGCAGACTATAGTTTGGAGTTTGGCTTCACATTCCCGAGGTTTGTCCCCATTCCCTTCCTCTCAGCCCCATCCCTAGCCTCTTCCTTTGCCCAGGCTGCCAGTCCTCCGTGACGAGGAGCGTGACACAGAGGAAGCAAACTCCAGGGGTCTGCTTTCCGACATGGCGGCACCAAGGGATTCGGACTGTTCGGTAGCGCCTCCTCGCCTGTCCCTTCCGCAGCGTTACTCAGCTGGCGCGGTTGTTGTGGAACCAGGCAGTGTTTGCCACTGAAAAGAAGTTTGCTGGTGGGTCTGAGCTTCTGTCAACCCCTACAAAAGATATGAAGAGCCTCTTTGGTGGATGCTTTGCTTCCTTGAATTGCCCAAGTTGCTGCAGGTCTGGCAGACACGCCTTTCTGCCTGGCCGTATGAAAGGAATATGAGTTTGTGTGTGTGTCCCCTTTCCTGTCTCTTTTCTGGCCCTCCACGAGTCGGCCTGCTCTCCGGCCATGGGGTGGGAGGATTTCAGCACAAAGGGAAGACCTTTTCTTGTGTGGCATTTATGAAAAGGCTGTGTGGCAACCATAGAATCCCCAAACTTCCTGAGTTTTTTTTTTTTTTTTTTTTTTAAACTGGTTATCACCTTAGTTGCTCCACCAGCTGACTGTGTTAAATGTTCTAGAAAGGAAGATACAGGGAAGGGGATTGGTTGAGCCATGGGGGTAGTTGGAACTAATCCTGGGAGACAAACCCAGAGAAGGACTTGTTTGGGGGAGGGGAGAGCTAAAGCTGATATAACTGAGTGGTTCTTTGATCAGATCAACAGAGTGGGAATGTGATGACGTGGGCGGCAGCATTCCTCACAGTTCCTCGGTGCATTTCTCTCATTTCCCACCTTGACACAGTGGTCTCAAGCCAGAGACTCGGGGCAGTAGGTGTTTGTTTTCCACATGTGCTTTAGTTTTTGGCTTGTTTACCTGTTGAACAAAAATGTACAACCTTCCAGAGGAGGCCCAGGTACTAAACCTGCAGTATCTGATCCCCTGCAGTTTTGTGCTTGCAGGTGTAGGAGGCAGTGCTAGTGGGGATCCCCAGCTCCTCCCGGGGGTGGCGGACGGACAAGCAGCCTTGGCAGCTTGTAGTTCTGGGATTTCAGGGTAAAGGGGCCTGAGCCATTGAAGGCGCGCGGCGGCTGGCCTCCCCGTGAGGCTGTCGCTGTGCACAGCCGGCGGCCCACGGAGTCGCCCCGTGGCTGTGGGGGCACAGTGCACCTAGGAACAGAATGCTTTGTTCCTGGGCTGTGTGTATTCCTGGAGGGACATGACACTGCTGCCTCCAGTCTCTGGCTTGAGAACTTACTAAAGCGACTTCCTTCTCATGCAACCCCCACTAGCAACTTTCCACAAATTGGTTGATTCTCTGCTAGTTCTGAGAATCTGAATTATATCTCTTGAAGCCAAACTCCACCTCTTGTGCTTTTTTGCTTGGGATAAAGGAATTTTTCTTTAGAAACAGTGCCAAGAATGACAAGATATAAAAAACTACTTTTAAAGAAAATGCCTAACAGGTTTTTAATACAGTAATCACTGTAATTATCACTTTCTTTTCTAGTTCCTTCGTTTTCAGCTCAGGCTGCATTCTCTAACTCATACTGTGAAGACAAAGGTGTTTTTGATTCAGAAATATATGAGATCTACATAGTCTTAATTTGTAAAAAATAAAGAAAATTCCTTAACCTTTCCTGGTAGTGTGTGTTAAATTCCGCGTCACAGTTGAACATCGGTCTTGGGTATTGTCTGACTTGCTGGTGGGGGCGCTGGGAGTCAGTCAGGATGACATTTCTGCTCAGGTTTGAACAGTAAAAAACAAGGCCCACCCCCCATCCCCACCCACACTTAGGTGCTTGTTCCGTGGTGCTGCAGCTCGCCACAAATGGGGATTTTCTCTGTTCACTACACAGCCCGGGGCTTTTTCTGGTTCTCCCCCTTCGCTTTTACAGTAAGTGGTTTATGGTGACCGCATTTGCAGTTGGTTCCATTGTACCGCTGTGCTTTGGAATTTGGGGACTCATTCTGCGTCTACCCACTGTGGCCAGGCTCTATTCTGGGTGCTAGGAACCACCAGTGAACAGTATAAATAAAAATCCTGCCCTAATAAGAGTGTGTGAAATGATAAACAAGTTTGCATCATAATCAGATACTCCATTTTGCCATGCCTGCCCTCCGCTTGTTCAGGTCGCGGATTTGCCTGCTGGGCCGCCCACTCCCCGTTGACCTCTTGGGACTCCACCCGCCCCCCCGTCCCAGTTAAGGGTCTCCGCTTCTTTCCCCGACTGGAAAGCGCGCCTTAATTATCTTTTCATCTTTTTTTTCTTTCTTGCTGACGGAGAAGTCTCGACTCCAAAGCCCAGTTTTGCCCTGCGCTGCCTTCTGTTTTGGGTCTGGGATGCGAAGTCAGGAGCAGAATGGGGCTGTGACGACTTGGGAGGCAGCAAACACAGGTTTTGTTTCATATTCCCAATAGCCTTGAGTAACTTCACGGTCATGACAGGTGTGGGTGCGGGGAGAACACGCAGGTGCTGTCCCCAGCAGCCCCTCCTGCTCCTCACCGTTGCGCTGTATAGGTTGGTGCCACCTGGGCTGATCCCGTCCTGGCCATTCTGGCTGGATCTGGTGGCGCCTGCTGGGTTGAGAGGGCGATGGCAGCAACATCTCCCTCAGGAGAGTGTTTCGGAGAGGACACCTGAGCTAAGGCTGCATCTGGAAAGCTGGAAGTGATGAGGGAAGAAGAAAAGCGATGAGGGAAAACAAAGCCAGAGGGAAAACAAAAACACCGGATGATTTCACGTACAGCAGGAATATAGGGGAGCCTAGAAGACAGTGTGGGAAAAGATAAGAGTACACAACACAACAAAGCACAACAGACAATTACAAATCAGACATGCTGCAGGGGAGGAGGAGGGAGAGGGCTCGGAGGGAGGGAGGAGAAGAGACTGTGGTGATGGTGCCGGGGAAGGAAATTCTATGGGGACTCAACCTGAGGGGGTGGCGGAAGAAAACACTGTTTTGAAAAAAAGGAAAAAATTAAAAAAAAAGCCATGGGAAAGACTTCCCAGATCAAGAGGTATTAGAAAAGGCACACGGTTGGCATGGGGCGTGCTGGGTGAGACAAAGTTGTTTTGCTGAGTTGGAAAGCTTAAGGAGGCTAGTAGGAAATGCGATGAAGGTTCAAATAGGTAAACGGGGCCTCCCTGGTGGCGCAAGGGGTTAAACTCAGCACTCTGAAGCCAGCACCAGCCACTGCAGCGCGAGTTTGATCCCTAACCAGGGAGCTGACCCATGTGGCCAGCAGACCCCTCCTGTCTCTCCCGCTGCTCCCCTCAGCAGTGGATTTCAGTAGATCTGCCTGTTCTGTTCCCCACTCTGTCTCTTCCCCCCACATCTCTGGCCTACACCCCATCTCTTGCATGCATAAATAAATATTAAATAGGTAAACAGCTGGTTTTAGGTGCTAAGGAACTGGTTTTGTCCTGTGGGAAGCAGTATGGAAGGGCTGTGAGCAAGGGAGTGGTCAGGTCACATTTTCCCTTCTCAGGTAACTAGAGAACAGCCTGGGAGAAGGAAAGGTGCTTATATGCCAATGTGGCTGTAGTTTCTCATCTCCCACTAAAAGGAGCCAGAGCCTTGAGAAGTGCATAGAGGTCTGCATGGGGGGTGTCCAAGATGAACCTGGAACGTGGTGTTACAGCAGAGAAGCTACCAAAGATGACTTACAGGGGCCTCCCTGGTGGTGCAAGGGGTTAAGACACGACCTGTGAAGCTATCCGCAGCCACTGCAGCACGAGTTCAATTCCTGGCCAACCAGGGAGCTACCCACATGGCGCAGCAGACCTCTCCTGTCTCTCCCGCTGCTCCCCTCAGCAGTGTATTTCTGTAGATCTGCCTGTTCTGCTCCCCACTCTGGTGAATCCTCTCACCCCCCACACCTCTGGCCTGTACCCGGTTCTTATATGCATAAACAAATCTTTTTTTTAAAAGATGGTAAAAAAAAAAATATATATATATAAAAGATGACATAATTCACCAGGGCTCAGGCTAACCTAGAGAGACTCCTGCTGGCTGAAGATGGATCATTTGAGCTTTGATAGAGTTGCAAGTGCAGTGGATGGAAAAATTTTAAAGCCCTAAGATCATGGTGACATTTTAAAAATATATTATTGGACCTCCCCAGTGGTGCAAGGGGTTAGAAGCTGTCCTGCAGCCACTGCAGCATGAGTTCCGTTCCCACCCAGCCAGGGAGCTAATCCACATGGCACAGCATGTGGAGATATACATACACACACACACACACACACACACACACACACACAGCTCCCCTCAGCAGTGTATTTCAGTAGATCCACCTGCTCTGCTCCCCACTCTGTCTCTGGTGAATCCTCTCACCCACTGCATCTCTTACCTGCACCCCAGCTCTTGTATGCATAAATCTTAAAACCCCTAAAATGAGGGTGAGCGCCCTGCACTCCCTCTTTGCACCACAAGGTGGCAGTTCAGACCCACAAACCTCCCGGGTGGGCGCTGCTGTCTGTACCACCTCATGGCAATATTTTCCAATTGTTCTGTAGGAAATGATTTTTTTAGTTTAAATAATTGAAAACAACATATGGGGCAACATTAAATTTTCATTTTTAAAATAACTCCTTGGAGAGCCTCTCTTAGAGAGGCTCTCCAGCGCTGCTCTGTTGGTATCCACCTCAGGGAACCGTCCGGTTTCCTGACGGCTTCTGCTGCCCACTGCCCTGCCGGGTCTCCCCTGCGGGAGCCACTCTCTGCATTTATCAGAGACCCGCCGCCCGCTCTCCTGCTCCATGACCCTTCAGAAGGCCTTTGGGTGACCTGCTACCAGCTACCGGGTCCTGCATCTCCACCCCTCTGGGGGTTTTCACCTCTGCCTCCTCCCGGCCAGCTACACTGGCTATGGCGCCCCGCTCCTCTCTCTGACACACCCCACATCCTTCCAGCCTCGCGTCCCCTCTCCTTTTGTCTTTTCTTTTTTTATAAATTATTTTATTTTATATAATTCTTACATCATTTTTCATTTTTGCATGATGTATGCATTTTCATCTGGGTTATATTCCCCGTACAGTTCCCAGCCCCTTATTCTAACCCAAATCCCTCTTCTCCCCCCCCCCCCCCGGCCCCCACTGTGGTGCCCTCGCCCTTTTTCACCTACACTTTGGTTGCATTGAAACCCCAGCCCTGACCCTTAAGTCCCTCCGCTTTCTCCTGCCCATTCAGCTCTCTCCTACCTTCACCTCTTCGCTGTGATTTTGGGTGCAGACTGCAGAGCTCCCCTGGCTTTCGATCGATCACAGATCGCAGCGCTGACGTACTTCAGCTCCCGAACCTCACTCTCTCACACTGAAATGGGGGTAACAATGACACCTACCTGAAAAGATCCTGGTGGGCGTTAAGCTGCACTTAGATTTACATATGCACATGCGCTAAGAACAGAGCCTGGCACACTTCACGTGCTGCGCCTGGGTTGCTCGTATTTGGTATCAGCGCTGGTCAGGCTAAGCCTAGGGTGCATCAGCTCATCAACCACCTCAGCTCCTTATCAGCAAAGCCCGTCCTTGCCCTAACCCCACCATCTTGCTTCTCTACTCCTAGAACCAGGCTCTGCACTCTGTTAAGAGCAAAACAGCAACCAGGGAAGCCCCGCTTTCCCGCAGATCGGCGCCACAGGACATGCCCGTTGCTGGGCCTCCACTGCACTGCAACTTCCTTTGAAAGTCTCTGACTTGTCCTTAGCCTGTCCCTGTTCTCTGCCCGCAGTGACCATTCCAGCTTTCCCCACTGTCCCCCTCCACATGGTGAAACGCAAAAGGTATAAAGGGGACAATGAAATGTGATCCTCTGTGGTAAACTGAGCAGCACAATCACCATATTTTGTACCTGATCCTGTTAATGTTTTGACTCCTCGCCTTCCACACGCCACTTCCCAGAGCCCCCACATTCCCTGTCAGTTCCTGTCTCCCGACACCCTCCACCGGCCTCTCCAGTTTAAGGCCCTTCATCACAGATGCGGGAGCACAGCCCCTGTGAGGGCCCCTCTGCTCCCCTCTCCCTGTGGAGTGGGTCCCTCAGTCGCAAGTCACTTTAAAATAGTTTAGGAGAAAAAAGGTATTTTGTTCTGTACTTGAAAGAGTTACACAAGTTTGAGATAGGGGCCTCCCTGGTGGTGCAAGGGGTTAAGAACCTATGAAGCTCACCGCAGCCTCTGCAGCACGAGTTCCATCTCCAGCCAGGGAGCTACCCACATGGCGCAGCAGACCACCCCTGTCTCGCCCACTGCTCCCCTCAGCAGTGGATTTCAGTAGATCTGTCTATTCTGCTCCCCACTCTGTCTCTGGTGAATCCTCTCACCCCGCCACACACACCTCTGGCCTGTACCCCAGTTCTTGTATGCATAAATCTTTTTTTAAAAAAAGTTTGAGATAGTTTCAAAAATAAGAGTTAAAAGTAGCATAAGATTCATTTCTTGACCCCTCATCCCTCTCTTCTCCTCTCCCAACTCCTCAGGCGACTGTCTATTCCCCAACCTCACCTTTCTCATCTTCTGCCAACCGCTCCAAACAGCTTCCATTTCCATCACTGATTTTTCCGAGGTTACCAATGAACACTGTCGCCTAATTCAGAAGACAATTTCTGGTCCTCATTGTCAACAGAATTTGTCTCTGATTCATCTTTCCTGAAATATTTTCTCCACTTACAGTCTAGGCCCCACATTCTCTTGGTACCATCTTTCCCGCCCCCTGTTCTGTGTCTTCACTTCCTCGAGAAGAGACGGAGTAGCCCGGGGCCTAGGCTGAGCCATCGTCTCTTACTCCCTTGGTGATCTCATCCAGTCCCCTGCCTTTAAATAACATCCATATGCTGATGATTTACTAATTTATATCTCCAACCAAGGCTTCTTTTCCAAACTCTGGACTTCCATAACCAACTGCTTACTCCACAGTTTCCACTGGACGTCGTCCAGTAGACATCTCAAATGCAACACGTCCAATACTTAACTCCTGCTGATCATGCCCAAGTCTGGACGATACCCAGTCTCCCTCAAACCAGCAACCTCATCCTACCAGTTACTCCCGAAGCCTTGGAGTTATCTTGGACTTTTCTCTTTTCCTCACATCAATCATGTTAGTAAATCTTGCCTAGGGCACCTCACCTGGGCACAGGGGTCTGCCTCTCTCACTGGCGTTACCCAAGAGACCTGCTCACCCATCTCTCCCCACACTTGCCTTATACAGTCTACTTTTGTTGCTGTCCTGCGGCTGCCCATTGCATGCTGCGTGGAAGCCACAGTCCCTACGCTGGGCTGCAGGACTTAACGTAATCACTCACTCCTACCAAATAGGCTGGGAATAATATCTTTGTTGAATATCGTAAACAAATTCAAATTCAACATACTCTATCAACCAACAACTTCATTCATAGGAATTTCTCCTACAGAATTAAATTGCAGAAAAACAAGGGGTCAAAGACACACATGTGATGTTCACTGTGTAACAGTGTAACCCCCCATAGAAAGGGGAGGCTCGGGCCTCCCCTGGTGGCGCAGCGGTTGAGCGCTGGGCTGCGAGGCTGCGGGCAGCCTCTGCAATGCGGTTCTTTCCCTGGCCACCGGTGAGGGTCCCACAAAAAAAAAAAAGGGGGGGGGAGGTTCCAGACTCCTGCCCCACCTAAGGAAGGGTGGAGCTGAGTGGCCAGGGAAGCTAAAAGAATTTGGGAGGGCCTCCCTGGTGGCGCAAGGGGTTAAGACACAACCTATGAAGCTAACCACAGCCACTGCAGCACGAGTTTGATCCCCGGCCAGGGAGCTACCCACATGGCACAGCAGACCTCTCCTGACTCACCCGCTGCTCCCCTCAACAGTGTACTTTGGTCAATCTGCCTGTTCTGTTCCCCGCTCTGTCTCTGGTGAATTCTCTAACCCACCCCCCCAACCCTGCACCTCTGGCCTGTACCCCAGCTCTTGTATGCATAAAAAATAAAATAAATCTTTAAAAATTAATAAGGGCCTCCCTGGTGGCGCAGACGGTTGAGTGCCACACGGTTAAGATGTCTGCAGCCTCCCCAGTTCAAGTTTGATCCCAGCCCGCCGTCGAGAATCCCACATGTCGAAGCAGACCTCTCCTGTCTCGCCTTCAGCAGTGTATTTTGTCAGTCTGCCTGTTCTGTTCCCCGCTCTGTCTCTGGTGAATCCTCTCACCCTCCCGCGCATCTGGCCTGTACCCTGGTTCTTGTATAAAAATAAATCTTTTTTAAAAATTAAAAATAAAAAAAAATAAATAAATACAAGGACTTGGGAGAGAAGACTTGAGGAGGCGTGTGGAGCAGAGAGACCTGTGAAGAAGCAGCCACACTTGCTTCTCAGCCTTGGACTTGCACTAGGGATTTGGGGGACATAGGAGACACTTGAGAGACGTGGGTGAGAGACCCGTGGGGAGGCTGTCAATCGCAGCCTTTATCTTGCCTTGTATTTTGATTTTGCGCCTTTTCTTCCAGACTTGCCTGCCACTTCTGCCCCTTCCTGTGATTCCCTGTGAGAAGGAGCCTTAGACTAGTGGCAAACTTAGAATAGGGCCTCAGTGGGCCCTGCTTTGGGCCAACACTGCTTAATCCCATGAGGGGATGGGTACTCTGGGTGTGTAATTGAAAATGATTATCTTCTCTCTATTGCACACTCACTGTATTAAATTTCTTTTCTATTGACAGTCTTTTTTTTTTTTTTTAAGATCCATTCACCTATGCATACAAGAGCTGGGGCACAGGCCAGAGGTGTGGGAGGGATGGGGTGAGAGGATTCACCAGAGATAGTGGGGAGCAGAACAGGCAGTCTGAAATACACTGCTGAGGGGAGCAGCGGGTGAGACAGGAGAGGTCTGCTGTGCCATGTGGGTTTCTTCCTGGCGGGTTGGGGATTGAACTTGTGCTGCAAAGGACAGCTTCATAGGTGGCGTCTCAACCCCCTGCACCACCAGGGAGGCCCCTCTATTGATGGTCTTACACACTAAGGGTACGTTTTCTTTATGCGGCAGATAGCAGAACCTATTTAGAACAGGCAGGTTTGGGGGCCCTGGGGTGCCCCTCATTCTGTCTGCTCCAACTGCAGCACTGTTTGATATCACAAATCAAATATATATGGCACATCCACATGTGGAAGACTCTGTACAACAGTGGAGATCCATGAGCTTTGCATGATCTCCGGGATAGATTATATTAGTTGCCAAAAGAATATAATGAGAGTGGGCCTCCCCTGGTGGTGCAGCGGTTGAGCGCTGGGCTGCGAAGCTGCCCGCAGCCTCTGCAGCTCAGGTTCGATCCCTGAGGGTCCCACATGGAGCGCAGACCTCTCCTGCCGCGCTTCTGACTATACCCAGTGCTTGTATAAATAAATAAAAAATCTTTAAGGAAAAAAAAAAGAATATAATGAGAGAATGATCTTGTTGTCTAACCAGCATAAACATTTAAAAAAAAAAAAACATTTGAAAGAATTACCAGTTATGTCTGGGGCATGAGACTAGGAGTCAGAGTATGAACGAGAGACTCTTCCTCTTCCTTGGGTAATATCCTATTCAATGTCAATTACTTTAAAAAAAAATTAAAAAACATGAACATGTACTTAAATTTTTGTCTTTAAGAAATAAAAGATTTTTTTTTTTTTTTTTTTTTTAATTTTCTAGAGGCATGTCTTATTATTTATTTATTATTTGTTTGTTTTGTTTTTTGGTTTATACATGCACTGGGTACAGTCAGAAGCGCGGGAGGGGCCTCCCCGGTGGCGCAGCGGTTGAGCGCTGGGTTGCGAAGCTGCCCGCGGCCTCTGCAGCACCGGTTCGATCCCCGGCTGCTCCCCGGCCACCAGAGGAGGGTCCCACATGGTGTGCAGACCTCTCCTGCCGCCCGCTGCTCCCCTCAGCAGTGTACTTCGGTCCTTCTGCCTGCTCTGCTCCCCGCTCTGGCTCTGGTGAATTCTCTCACCCTCCCGCGCTTCTGACTGTACCCAGTGCATGTATAAACAAAACAAACAAACAAACAAATAAAGAAAGAAAGAAAACATGCCTCTATAAAAAAAAAAAAAAAAAAAAAAAAGAAGCGCGGGAGGGTGAGAGAATTCACCAGAGCCAGAGCGGGGAGCAGAGCAGGCAGAAGGACCGAAGTACACCGCTGAGGGGAGCAGCGGGCGGCAGGAGAGGTCTGCGCGCCATGTGGGACCCTCCTCTGGTGGCCGGGGAGCAGCCGGGGATCGAACCGGCGCCGCAGAGGCCGTGGGTAGCTTCGCAACCCAGCGCTCAACCGCTGCGCCACCGGGGAGGCCCAAGAAATAAAAGATTTTAAGTTTTCTGTCCTCACTCCCAATTCACCTGTCTTTTAAAAATGTGCTTTTATACAGAAACTCACACAGGATAACAGGATGGAGGCTATGCCTAGAGTTTGCTGCAGGGCACAGGGGTTAATTTTTTTAAACAAAGACAACAAAATACGTTATTTATAGAAAATCTAGAAAAAAGTAAATAAGAAAAAAACCCATTGGCATGGCCACAGGAGAAAACCTCAGTTAACATTTGGAACATTTCCTGCAAAGGGCTGGGGGCCCTGTCAGGCGGAACCCGAAACCTTTTCATAGTCTTGCTGATACTTTGATGCCATTTGACGCTGGGGGCGGGTGGTGGTAAGTGGTTTGTTCTGGCATTTTGGTGTCCTTTGTTTGGGAAATCCAGCAAAGGGTCACACACAATGGCGAGACAAACTTCACACATTGTTTATGGAGAAAACACTGAGGTCACCTAATTCTGCAAACAGATGTCGCAAACTGAGATCTGAAGTGACTAAGTGAGTGATCTTTAAGTGAAACACTTCCTTGAAATGAAAGGAGAAACTGGTTTCCCGGGAGGGGGGATGCACTCACCTGCGTGTCCCCCTCCGTGGAACAGTTTCAGATGGGATACTGGGTCTCTGTGGAGGGCACACACAGTTCAGTGGGCTATGGAGGGTCCTCTGGGCCCAGTACCCCTTACCAGCACGCTAGGAGGTTAAGGAGTTGAGTTGCCCACCTGGAAGCAGCTGGTAGGGAAGGGCTGGCTCTGGGCACCAGGTGGGGCCCATGCTATCCTGCCCTGGTGACTGACACTACACATTTCTCCCTGACAGCCCACACTGCCAGGGGACCAAGGTGACCATTGCATGTGCAAACACAGGAGGACAGGGCCCTGCAGCCTACTGACTGGATGCTGGTGACCGAAACATGAGGTGACAGAAACATGGATGGACCCCTTGGTCTCAGTTTGTAAGAGGGGGAGTCCTGAGTCAAACCCACCATGCCAGCCTCCTTCCCGGACAGGAAATAGTATAAATATCCAGCAGGCCAACAATTTTGTTCTAACAAGGAAATGAGGTAATCTGTCAGGTTCAGAGAAAAGGGCTTAAAAATCCAAGAAATAAAAACTTAGAAGAACGTAGACTTCTTTGAGCCTGCCTGGCAAGAGGCAGAGATTTTGCAGCTTGATAAGATCAGACATAAAAGCAAAAGGAACAGAGGATTAGGAACCTGAAGAAGAAAGAAGGAAGAATGGGATTCTGACATTCAGAGAAATCCAAGACATCTGACTTGGCCCTTCTTTAAGTCTTGATAATTTCTTCAGTGGTCACATCAATTAAGGCAAGTAGGAGGGAGGGTGGCCAACTTAGAGAAGGGGGTAGAAAGACCAGTTGAGAAGGATTTGACACAACCTCTGTAACAGGTGGTCCCCAGGAAACAGGGAGGTTCCAGTTTCCCTGCCCTGCTCAGGGAAGGGTGGAGCTGAGTAGCTAAAAAGGGCAGAAAAAGAAGACTTGGAAGAGGCGCTTGAAGCAGAGAGACATGGGAAGAAGAAGCCATGTTTGTTTCACAGCCTTGACCTTGCACCAGGAACTTGGGGGACATTGAAGGGGAGACTCGGAAGAGACATGGGTGAGAGATCTGTGGGGAGGCTGACAATGGCAGCCTTTATCTTGACTGGATTTTGGTTTTGCTCTTTTCCTTTCAGACTTGCCCAGCCCCTTCTGCCCCTTTCCTGTGGGTCCCCACCAGAAGGTGCCTTAGACTTGTGGCAAGCTTTAGGGTCTCAGTGGCCCTGCTTTGGGCCAACCCTGTTTGGCTGAGCAGTTACTCATGAGGGGCTGAGTAACTCTGTTGTTTCATTGGGAAACTACATATTTTTTTTCAAAGATTTATTTATGCATACAAGAACTGGGGTTCAGGCCAGAGGTGTGGGGGAATGAGAGGATTCACCAGAGACAGAGTGGGGAACAGAATAGGAAGATCAACTGAAATACACTGCTGAGGGGAGCAGCAGGTGAGGCAGGAGAGGTCTGCTGCACCATGTGGGTACCTCCCTGGCTGGGGTTCGAACTCATGCTGCAGTGGCTGCGGACAGCTTCATGGGTTGCATCTTAACCCCTTGTGCCGCCAGGGAGGCCCAGGAAACTATATATATTTTTAAGATTTTTTTAAAAATTTTTTTTATTATTTTTTTATAGAGGCATGTTTTATTTATTTATTTGTTTGTTTGTTTATACATGCACTGGGTACAGTCAGAAGCGCGGGAGGGTGAGAGAATTCACCAGAGCCAGAGTGGGGAGCAGAGCAGGCAGAAGGACCAAAGTACAATGCTGAGGGGAGCAGCGGGCGGCAGGAGAGGTCTGCGCGCCATGTGGGACCCTCCTCTGGTGGCCGGGGAGCAGCCGGGGATCGAACTGGCGCCACAGAGGCTGTGGGCAGCTTCGCAACCCAGCGCTCAACCGCTGCGCCACCGGGGAGGCCCCTATATTTTTAAGATTTATTTTTTTTTATTTATGCATACAAGAACTGGGGTGTAGGCCAGAGGTGCGGGGGGTGAGAGGATTCACCAGAGACAGAGTGGGGAGCAGAACAGGCAGACTGACTGAAATACACTGAGGGGAGCAGCGGGCAAGACAGGAGAGGTCTGCTGCGTCATGTGGGTCAGCTTCTTGGCGGGGGATCAAACAGCTGCAGACAGCGTCATAGTCCTGAGGCTTGTTGCGCCACCAGGGAGGCCTTGTTTGGGAACTATATTCTTCCTCTTCTTTCTCTAGTGCACACTGATTGTATTAAAGTTCTTTTCTATTGAAGGTCTTCTACACCAGGAGTATGTTTTGTCTTTATGCAGCAGATGACAGAATCTATTTAGAGCATGAGGGGATTGGGGGTCCTGAGGTGACAAAGGAGTGTGACTTTCCTCTCACAAAACCAGGCTGGATGGTTAACACCCTTGATTTCCTGTCCAGTGCTCAGATCCTGCCTATCGGGAGTGATCCGAGGCCAAAAAAGGAAGATTACGTAGGAAGTGGCTCCAAATGTTGGGGTCCCTTCTCCCTCGAAGGCATCACGTACCAGAGGAAAGGAAGACTGGGCTTAGACTCTGTGGAGGTCCATGTCTGACCCCTGACCTATCAATAACTAGTCCTGAGGTTCTGAGAGGGTTACTGCATTTAAAAAAATTACTTACTAGAAACATTTACTTGCATTATTTTCTCACCTTTAAAGGTTTAAAGAATTCAAAATCATAGAGTAATAGGTCAAAGATCCTGAAAGGGCTGGCGGCAACCGGAGTTACTAGGGCGAAAGGCATCTGGTAGGAAGCCCACCTAAGGCCGAGAATGAGGAAGCCCACTTAGGGGCGAGCATGAGGACCTGCGGACGCCATCAGAAAACAACTGTTCCTCGTTCCTTGCAAGCCCGGTTTCCCTCTCCCCATCCTATAAAAACCTGTACCATGGAATATTACTCAGCATTCAAAAAAGATAAACACATGCAATTTGCAGCAACATGGATGGCGCTGGAAGGGATCATGCTCAGCGAAATAAGCCAAAAAGAAAAAGAAAAATACCGGATGGTCTCACTCATAGCAGGAATCTAGAAAACTTAAATAAGGGACCAGGAAAATGAATATAAGAAAGTGAAAATCAAAATCAACAAAAAACTATGAACCAGAGACACTTTTTGGGGGGCGGGGGGCGGGAGGGGAAGGATTGGGGTCAGAATGGGGCGTTTGCAATTGTATGGGGGAATATAAAAATAAAATTTAAGATTAAAAAAAAAAAAAAAAAAACCTGCCTTCCCCTGACAATAGGCGCCGCTCCACCCACCCCCACCTCGGGTCCGTGAAGTTCACCCGGGAACGCAATAAAGCCCCTTGTAAACTTGTTCTGTCATCCTCTTCTTTCCCTCCTGGTCTTCCCCCGCCGAACCTTTCAGATCCCGTTCCCTCTCCTCTGCCCAGAGGACACCACTTATTAAATAACAATAATTAGATATTATTCATTCAGTTTTTAAAAATCTGATGCCTTTCAGAAATGGATGGAAAGTATGCTACTGTGCATCTTTCCATAACCATGGGTTCCTGAACATACACGCTCCCAAAGATTGGTCCCCTTAAGTTCAGTGCACCTGTTCTACCCTCATCCCCCTGTGGACAGAAAGCTGGGTCAGGCAAACCTAGTCTAAAACAATCCTGCCTTTTGCTGAAAACCTTCTTGTCCCACCCTCTTTCTGCTGATAAACAACTACATTTTTTTTGCTACAACTCCTCGGAGCAACTTTCTACTTGTTAGACGGGTGCTGCGTGGTGATGAATTGTTTAATGGTGCCTCCTAGATATTGGAATTCACGAGGATGAAATAACAGGCTTTCGTGGTAGTGGCAGGACTGAAAATTTCTGGTGGCTTTGAGACAAGATGCACAGGTGAGGTGCCTGGAAACCCCTTGAGTTCTCGTTCTGTTGTTTCTGAGGATGGCTGGTAAGCTTTGAGCTCCCTTTGTCTGTCAAGCTCCCTAATTCCTTATTTTATCTTAAACTCTAGCCCTTGGTTCTGTCCCCAGTTTCCATGTTGGGATTGACTGGTGGCAGCTGAAGTTCCCGTTTGTTTGAAATCAATTCACCGTCCCCAGTCTTCGGGATCTGATGGCTCAATCCCTTCTCTCAACCCGCATATTCCACGCAGGGAACTGTCACTGGAGTTGGGCTGGGGCCAACCGCAAATGGAACTTAGACATTGGATGAGGTGCTATGAGGGCTAGACTGGGTCCAATGGGAGCTGAGCGGGTAAATTAAAAGGGCTCTTTGCGAATGAGACACTCAGAAATTAAAAAACTGCTCTCCTCAAGTCCTGACTTTGATTCTGGGATGCCCAAGGGCCTACCTAACAAAAATGGAATCCTTTCTACCCGACGAATCAAGTGGCATAGCCAGTTAGTTCTGGAAGCTACAGATATCCAGAAAAATGGAAAATTTTGGCTGAAAATAGCCTAGAACTGCAATGACCGTTATGGGGAATATTACAATTAGACAAGATGGCTTGTTTAAGGAGCAAGGAATCCCAAGTTGAACAAACAGAACAGGATGCCTATTTTAATTGGTATGCAGAACCTTCCAAAAAGGCTTCAAGATTCCAAAATAGCTTCATTAAAGGACTCATTAAGAAAAGCTATGAAAAATTAAAAGCACACGCGTTATCTAAACCAAAAGACGATGGGGCTAACAGAACTTCTGCTCCACCCCATCTGAGTACTCACACTTTACTAATTCTCTGTCTGAACTGCCTTTCCACTCTGAAGAAACTATTAGACAATCACCTTTTAAAATAAAACCACCTACCTTGGCTCCCACGCCGCTGTCTTCTGCAGAGTCCGCACCACTGTCTACTTCCCTGCGGGGGGCGCTGTGAGGCCTCGCGCGTGCTGCTGAACACAGGTGAGCTAGGGAGTTGCTGGTCTCCAGGTTTCTCTTGCACCTCAGATGGTGGGCATTGCTGGTAGGACATACTGACCAGTTAATCTCTCTCTCTCCTTCTCCCTTTGCCCTGGTAAATAAACCTTAATTTTTTTTTTTTTCCTGTGTGCCCACTTTTGGGTCTTGTCCTGAGTTCTTAACGTCCCAGGTGAGGATTCACACCCAGGTCATCCTTCCCCACTCCAACCCCACCCCCACGCCCCTGGCTGCCCTATAATAATGGGACTCTGAGGGGAAACTAAAATTAATGGGATACTTTGTCAAATTTTAGTGAGTACAGGAGATAATGCTTTCTACCACCCCACCCGCAAAGGACAACAAATTCTTCAGAGTAAAGAGGTTTTCATAGTGGGGGTATTTACGAATTTTTATTTCAACCTATCTGGGACCTTTTACTGAAAAACATTTCTTTTTGCTATGTGATACAGCCCAACCAATCTCTCCGGTAGAGATCTTTCTAAATTAAAAGGGCTAATACATTTCGCCTCTAATGGAGACCTCGCCTTAGAATTTCCTGACCAGACTGAACCTGCTCTTTTATGTTCCTGACACTCTGTTCTTGACACAAGAGAAGGAATTCCAACAAAAGTCCTTAATTTAACTGAGGTGCCTGAAAATCTCTGGGCTGCTTCTAATACTGACATTGGAAGAATAAAAAAGTACAAGAGTAATACAAATTACAGAAAAGATTGAGAGCTACAACTAAACCTCCCCCTAAATTAACTCAGTATCCATTAAAGCCAGTGGCTATGCAGAGAAGGCCTCACACCCAGATCCAATTGCCCAGGGCCTAATCATTTCCAGTATTAATCCCTGCAAACGCCCATCTTGCTCTCCGGAAACCCAGTGAATAGGGGTACTGATCTGTCTATGATTAGGGGGCTGTTAAGATTCCTTTTTGTCCAGTTGTTCTATTTTTTTTTATTTTTTTTATTTTTATTTTTATTTTTTTTTTATAGAGGCATGCTTTATTTATTTGTTTGCTGGTTTGTTTGTTTATACAAGCACTGTGTACAGTCAGAAGCGCGGGAGGGTGAGAGAATTCACCAGAGCCAGAGCAGGGAGCAGAGCAGGCAGAAGGACCGAAGTACACTGCTGAGGGGAGCAGCGGGCGGCAGGAGAGGTTTGCGCGCCATGTGGGACCCTCCTCCGGTGGCCGGGGAGCAGCTGGGGATCGAACCGGCGCCGCAGAGGCCGCGCTCAGTTTCGCAACCCAGCGCTCAACCGCTGCGCCACCGGGGAGGCCCTTGTCCAGTTGTTCTAAACGTGAATGGTCTGTCACAAGTTTACCAGATTCACAATGGTTTATGGGTACAGACCTTTGTCCAGTCTTTCTCAGCACCGCTGTGATTCCCTACAGCTGGTATCTACTTGCCTTTAGCTTAGAAAACTGGCCATGCACCTGAGCAGTTATGCCCCCTAGAGTTCACTGAACTCTCTTATTTCTCTCAAGAACTTCACCACCATTTCAGCACCCTCCAGTTCCCTGGGAAATCAACCCTCTCTCCAGTAGGCAGATGACCTCTCCAGTGCTCAGTTACCAAAGAGACATCCATAAAAGATTCCATTTATTTGCAGCAGCAGTTAGCTGTAAAGGGACACAAAGTCTCTGAGGAAAAATGAAGATTCTCTCTAGACACCATTCATTACCTGGGTCATGAGCTAAGCTCTGAAGAAATTCAACTGTCTCCAAAAAGCTAATGCAAGAATTTCCTTGGACCCACAACTAAGCAACAGTCTCGTGAATTTCTAGCTTGTCTGGCTATTAGATCCTCATTTTTCTCTATTAGCTTCCCCACTCTGTGAGCTTACTAAGGTTCCAATCCCTGAGTCCCTTCCTTGGGAAGATAAACATGGTCAGGCTTTTAGGAGACTGAAGTAAGCACTGCAAGGATTACCTGCCTGAGGGCTACCGAACTATTCAAAACTTTTGACTTTATTTGTACATGAAAGGGACAGTGGAACCTGGGGCTGCTCACACAGGAACATGGTAATGAACAGACCCACTGCCTATTAAAGCACACAGCTTGATGGAGTTGCTCACCGCTCTCCCAACCTCTCAGAGCTGTCACCACAACTACAAAGTCAGTGGAAGCCTCTGCAGATTTGATCCAAGGAAATGACATTTATTTGCAAAATCCACACTGCCCCAAATCTGAATTGAGTCAACATTTCTCTGCACGTAGACTGATTTCCTAGGAGGGCTCCTGCTTTCACACCCTCATCTACATCTTAAACGCTACATGGTCCTCAATTCTGCTCCATGACTACCTCTATTCCTGGTGGCGGTGAGTTCCGTGACTGCGAGGTAATGTCCTATTTTGTGACACCATTTCCTGATCTGTGAGATACTCTTTTAAGCCTGATTTAATCTTGTTTGTTGAAGAGTTAAACCGTAAAAATGAAGGGAAATTTTTAAGCTGGTTATACTATTACTACCCAATGACCTACTCAAAAGGGAAAAACTGCTATAAGCTAAATTTACCCAAGAAGCTATTGCACCATGCACTTACCCAAATGTTTTGCAATCATCCCAGGTAGGTTCAGCGTCGGTTCAGAGAGCTTAAAAGAGAACCTTGGAGCCCTTGGCATCATCCCAACAGGTTTTTTAATAATGCGCAGGGGAAACAAGCCAGCAGGGAGCCAGCAACTTGGGCCCCCTGCAAATCTCTGCATCCTCTTTCCGCTGGGCTTCCCCTCACAGCTGTTGCTCCTCCTCTCAGCCACGCCTTCTCTAACGCCCCCCCTTATATGGCTGACCTCTAGGCTCAGGTGAGCACACTTGCACATGCGCACACACCCATGCTCAGGTGTCCAGAGTCAGGCACGCGCGCCACACCATGGACCAGCTCTCAGCATATGGATTAACCGTTTGTCTCAATTACTGGAGTGCTTGTCGGGTAGATGAAGATGCTCAGGCTTTTAACGCCATTGGCCTCTATGGCTATCACCTGCGGCCTTGAATGCAGAAGGTGCTTGGGGGTGTGGGTGTGGCGCGCGTGCCTGACTCTGGACACCTGAGCATGGTTTTGGCATGCTGTGGAAATGAAGGGTTTTCTTTCTTTTTTTAATATCCAAAAGGGCAGGCTTTTTATGAAAAGGGAGAGAGGAGTAAAGGACACTTGCACAAACATAAGGGGGCAGAAAGAGCTGCCCCTCAAAGGAACAGGTTTGTTACCAGAGAGGCTGCGTAGTCCCACGTGGCAGCCTCGGGAAAGGAGCTGCTTCTGCTGCTTTGCCAAGGGGGAAGGTTGGTGAAAAGAAACACCTGCACAGTCACAGGCGGGCAGGAGGGCTGCTGCTTGAGGGTTTTCCTTTTTTTTTTTTTTTTTAAAGATTCATTTATTTATGCATACAAGAGCTGGGGTACAGGCCAGAGTTGTGGGGGTTGAGAGGGTCCACCAGAGACACAGCGGGGAGCAGAACAGGCAGACTACACCACTGAGGGGAGCAGCAGGCGAATCAGGAGAGGTCTGCTGCGCCATGTGGGTTTCTCGCTGGCGAGGGATGGAACTCATGCTGCAGAGGCTGTGGATTGCTTCACAGGGCAGTGCTTAACCCCTTGCGCCACCAGGGAGGCCCTTGAGGGTTTTCGTATGTCTTCTGGAATGCCAATCATACATGGGCAATAAGTAAACACGGTTCTCACTACTCTTCTCCTCTCTTCTGTTGTTGCTCTCATCAGAACTGAGGCTCAGGCCTCCCTGGTGACGCAGGGGGTTAAGATGCAACCTATGAAACTATCTGCAGCCACTGCAGCACGAGTTCGATCCCTGGCCAAGGAGCAACCTACATGGCGCAGCAGACCTCTCCTGACTTGCCTGCTGCTCCCTCAGCAGTGTATTTCCACCGATCTGCCTGTTCTGTTGCCCACTCTGTCTCTGGTGAATCTTCTCACCCCCCACATCTCTGGCCTGTCCCCAGTTCTTGTATGCATAAATAAATAAATCTTTAAAAAAAAAAAAAAACTGAGGCTCACGCTGAGTATCGGGAAAATGTGTTATTTGACTTTCATGCAAAGGCAGCAGCCACCGAAGAGTCTAGAGATTGTGGCACATGTGGATGAAGCTCATTCTGCTTCTAAAAAAAGGATCCTTCGTTGTCAGATTCTTGCCATCTTGAGGCCCTTATAACATGAAAACAGTCTGCTCCTGAACCAGAGAATTATGAGTAAACAATGGTTGTGAATTAATATCAACCCCAGTGGACAGTCGGGGCTGTGGGAAATGCAAGATGCTCACTTGGTTCTTCTTGGCTCCCTAGAAAAGCCCATTCTTTGGGCTTTTTACATTCTTTGGGTTTTTACATTCTTTCACATTTAGGATGACACAAATTATGAACTGACATTGGTAGAGAAACATCTATAAAATTGCAAAATCACTCTACCAGCAAAGTCTGACCTGTAAGTTCATGATCCTGGAAAACTGTTTATCCCCAGAGGCCTGAGGCCTCCTTCCTCTGGATCTTCTCGACAGCTGCAGCTGGACTTTATTTGACAGCCACTTCGTGTCAGTTACCAGTGTGTTCTTGTTACAGGATGTATGTTTTCTGGACAAACTGAAGTCTTTCCCGTTGCGAGGCTGATGTCCTCCCAGTGGCAAATAAATTGTTAGAAAACATGTACACCTTCCACAATCTCAAGTGATCAAGGTAGATACTTCAAAGGGCAAATCACAGACCCTTAATGATAACCTTGCAAACGTCTTGAAATTATCACTGTCCCTTCCGACCGCAACCATCAGGCAAGGTCAAGAGAACTAATGGGATCCTCAAACTTAAGATTTCTAAACTTGGCAAAAACACTGGACCCCGTGGCGTAAGTTATTACCTCTGGTCTTACTGACTAATTTGCAGCACCCACTTTGGAAACATAAGCTCACTACATGAGAGAGTCCCGAGCAGACCAGTATGTACTCATATAAAATCTTCTGCTAATCCCTTGTCTCACACTAGTATACAACCAGCTCCTGTAAGTCTCATGCTCAAGCACACCATCATCTGGTTAAAAAAAAACTCTCCCAAGGCCTCTCTGGTGATGCAAGAGGTAAAGCACAGCAGTGTGAAGCAGTCCGCAGCATCTGCAGCACCAGTTCCATCCCTGGCCGGCCAGGGAGCTCCCCACATGGTGTAGCAGACCTCTCCTGTCTCCTGCTCCCCTCAGCAGTGTGTTTCAGTCGATCTGCCTGTTCTGCTCCCCACTCTGTCTCTGGTGAATCCTCTCACCCCCTGCACCTCTGGCCTAGACCCCAGTTCTTGTATGTATAAATAAATCTTTAAAAAAAAAAAAAGAACTCTCCCATATCTCAATTCACAGGATCCTGTTGGTTATAGTCAGGAGCGCAGTGACTGGGCATTCTGGAAGCACCACCAGAGGATGACAGCCCTCGAGCCCCAATGGAAGGGACTCTAAGTACTCCTGACTGCTTACCTGGCTACAAGACTAGAAGGTGTTGAGCCTTGGACTCACATCTTCCAGCTAAAGAAGGTGCCACCTGATATCTGGTGCTGTAAGGGCGGTGAAGACCTACAGATCAAATTGACGAGCAAGAGGAAGAGCTGACACGGAGGTACGCTGCTTCCTCCCAAGATGCTGATGGAGACTCCAGGCACTAACTAAACACAAAGCCCTTTCCCTTCCTTTGCTCTGCATTGGCCTGGGAAAATAAGGCCCTGGTCCGTGCCTCTCGGGCCAGCTCAGCGGAGGCAACCTTTGGGATAGCTGATGTCCTGTGAGAGAGCCACACTCCTCCCTGTGACCGATTTCTCCTCTATTACTAACATCACTGCAAACTACAACTGAGCCCCTCAGAAACTGCCCACCGAGTTCAACTTCTAGAGCCAGAACAATCTCTGTTCCTTAAAGATTATGTCCAGAGTTGTCCCTGCTAACACTACCTGCTGTACCTAGATTGAGGCCTCTGGGGAAGCTGAAACAGTTTAAGATCATTGAACAAGCCATAAGCCTTTAAAAAGTGACTTCTGGGCCTCCCTGGTGGCGCAGCGGGTTGAGCACCGCGCTATGAAGCTGTCCGCAGCCTCTGCAGCGCGGGTTCGATTCCCGGCCGGCCAGGGAGAAACCCACATGGCGTGGCAGACCTCTCCTGCCTCGCCCGCTGCTCCTCTCAGCAGTCTCTTCAGTCTGTCTGCCTGTTCTGCTCCCTGCTCTGTCTCTGGTGAATCCTCTCACCCTCCCATGCCTCTGGCCTGTACTCCAGTTTGTGTATAAATAAATAAATCTTTAAAAAATAAAAATTAAAAAAAAATCTTAGTCTCTTTCAACTTTACAATAATAAAAACAGTGACTTCTTCAGCAGGGTTTTTCTTTGATTTGATTTTGACTGGTTTTGGTCCGAGGGACTGTGGCTCCGGAGAACACTCAGCACACTGGGAACTCGCCTTGTACTTATTATAACAGTCTCCCTGGATTGCGGGATTCCCTCAAAAGGTTTTTTTTAATTTTAATTTTTAATTAGATTATTTTTATTGAGGTAGTATTTACAGCATTGTATGTTTTAAGGGTACAGGTTCACGCCTCTTCTCTCAAAAACTTTAAATGCACACTCACAGCTGCCAACCCCCCAGCCAGTGACGACCTAAGACCAGCACGCCAGAGAAGGAGCAGGCGAGCGACTTCACGACGGTGCGCCTGAAGCCACGGCCTGCGAGCAGCACGGGGTGGAACCGAGTCATCACGCTCTGCGGGCACTGGGTGGGCGGCGCGGAGTGCTTCGGAGCTGTCACTGGGAGCGGCGTTAATTAGTGCCTTCATTTTGCCTGAAATTTTGATCCCACCTCGGTAAGGCTGAGAGTCTGATGGGGCTTGTTAGAAAGGAGACAGCAGGAGTCCGTCTGTGCTAAGCCGCGTGCCGTCAAGCCGAGACGGACTCCCTAATTAGTCTCAACCCTACTCAGGAGTGGACTTTGAAACCAGGCCTCCTGGTTTCCAGGCCAGCACGAGTGAGGTCACCTGCCCGACAGGACCCCCTGCCTTCCCTGAAGTGAAGGGAACCTCACCTGAATCCACCCTTTCCGTTTGCTAATCACCTCCTAGCCCCCCACCTTTCTGCTTGGGATGCTGCTCAACTCACGAATCCTTTCATGGAGCCAAACAGACCTTGAAATTGACTCAGATGAATTTTCCTTTTTAACAGGTAACGTCTAAGGAGGGATCAGAGGTGGCAACAGCCTGAGACCCAGCTGTGCTTTGCTTCCCAGCAACAGGCGGCTGCCGACGCTGAGCTGCACCTACCCTCCGGTACCTAGAGCTCAGGGTTTGCACCCGCCACCCCACCCTGTACCTACATACAGGGTCTCGGTGCCCGCCTATGGCCACCCCCCCCCCCCCCCAATGGGCTGCCAAGCCCTGGGTCAGGGGAAAGTCCCCAATCCCAGGTATCACTCTGGGCCTAAACAAACCTAGATTCCCCAAACCTCAGTGACTTTCTAGATGATTCTGCAGGCTCCCTGGTGGGGGCCGCCTCACAGGATGCCTGGGCCACCATCCTGGTGCCCACACAGTCTCTAGCCACCTGCCCAACTGAGTCCTCCCATTGAACAAGCCGAGTCAGGGGCTGGAAGGGGCCTCCATGTTTTATTGGGGATACAGCAGAAGCAGAGCCTGGAAGCAGAGCAGCCCTGTTTTTAATGACAGATAAATTAACCACAGTGCGGGGGGGGGGGGGGGAGGGACATGGCTGGGAGTCGGGCTAGGTGCTTTAATATTAAAAAAACACAAAAAAGATAGACAAACGGACCCCAAAGACACGGGGCATGGGAGGGCAGCACCATCCAGACAGCAGGGAGGACCAGGATAGACAGAGAAGGCAACTTGACCCCTTGGCCCCAAACCTGACCAGCTTGGGGCCTCTGGACTGGCCCCACGGGGCTCCGGGGTGGGCAGCAGCCAGGTTGGGTGGAGATGGCACAGCCGGTGGGCAGGGAGCCCAGCACCACAAGATGGTTTAGCCTGAAGTGGGAGCTGGGAGCTTGGCCACAGCAGTGCCGAACTCCCGTGCCCCAGAAGAGCCTCACTCTGGTGAGAGAAGGGACCAAGGGCGAGGCTCCTCCCTGAGCTGAGAGCGGTTATCTCCTCCACAGCAGCAGTAGGGTGTCAGGAACCCCGTCACCCTATTATCCACCTGCCTCCTTGGTCCTTTCAGGGCCTGAGGAGAGCCAGTCCAGTCTGCGGCCCCCCACTCCAGGGGGCTGGGGGGCACCGTCCTCAGCCCTGACTCCCGCAGGAGGAGAGCGAGTCATAGAGTGAGTCACTGAGGGATTCTGAGGTCTCCAGCCCGGGGGGGCCCACACTGGCCACTCTCCCTTCCTCACCCATGTCCGAAGTGCTGGGGGTGCGGCTACCCCCAAACGCTGAGCCCTGGGGCGTGGGGGCTGGGCGGCTGGGCTCCAGGCTCCGCTTCTGGTCCACAGGCAGGACCTGGGAAAGAAGGGGTGCTCGGGAGGGAGCTCCTCTCCTCTGGGCTCTGCCACCTGCCGCGGGCACCCTCAGAGGAAGCAGGCAGAGACCCGAGTGGGCTCGGCCCCGGCCCGGCCCGGGGCAGGCTGGAGACCCTCTCCCGGGGGGTGAGACGGTGACGGGCGGCCAGGAGAAGGCTCCAGGGGCGCTTGAGCCACCCTCCCCCCAGGACGGGCTGAAGCGCGTTGGCGAAGCGGGTTCCCCGTGCCACTCTCTCCCCTCGGCCCCCCCCCCCGCCTGTTCTCATTCCCCTCAGCCGCGCTCACCAGGGGGGTCCTGGGCAGCCCCTCCAGCTGCCGGGGTGGGCACAGGAAGGGGTCCGAGGAGCCGCCGGCTGCTCTGGCGTTGGGGAAGGTCCAGTTCTTGGCCAGCTGGACGGCAGGGGGCGGGCCCGGGTCTTCGCAGGGATCTGCCCGAGGGAGTGAAGTGAGCAGGCGGGGCCGCTGGGCAGCGCTCCCGGGACGGCCCCCGCGCGGGCACTCACCGTCGGGGCAGGCCTGGTGGCCCCGGTGGCCCGGAGCGGCGGCGAGCAGCGCAGGGAAGGCCGGCATGCTCGGGTGCCGCCCGCTCACCAGCAGCTCCTCCAGGCCCGGCACCTCACGCTCCAAGGTGTGGGCGCGGCGGGGGACTTTGGTAAGGGGTGGGGGCCGAGCTGGGTGCACCCCCGGGGGGGGTTCCAGTCGTGGAGGCTTCGTCTTGGGAAGATTCTTGCTGGGGGTCCCGCTGCCGCCGTGGTCCGGGGGCGGGAAGGTCCCAATGCCACTGTCGAGGGTTCTAGTCAAGGAGCCGCAGGCTGGGAAGGGGAAGGAAGTCGAGGGTGAGTGGCTGCGGGTGGCTCAGCCCCTCTGCCTTCTGGCTTCCTGCTCCGGCTCCACCTTGGCCAGGCCCCTTCTGGCCCAATAGGCTGTCACCCCCGCTGGCCCGACCTGAGGAAGCGGGTACAGAGCAGGTACCGCCCCGATCCTGTGCAGCTCCAATGCCCACCCTGTGCCGACATCAAGCTGGCCCTTGGGCTGGCACCTGCTGCAGTGACAGGAGGAAGAAGGGGGAGGAGGCCAAGGGCAGGTCTCATCCTGACCCCAACCCTGCTGACCCCAACCCTGCTTACCTGTGAAGTGTGAGGTGGGCACCGGCTCGGCCAGGCTTTCCTCCGGGGGCAGCTCCTCCTGCCTCCCAGGCTCGCTGCTTGGCTGTGTGGGGCACAGGTGGCGTCAGAGCCCAATCCTCCCGCAGCCCAACCCCTCCCCAACTCTGCCACTAGGTGCCCAGAGTATGGTTCCGAGTCCCCACAGCTCCCGGCCCTCAGGAGGCCTCTCCCCTCCCAACACTCAGCAGCTCCCCGGGGAGGGAAGCCTCAGGGTGAGGCCTGGCAGGGCTGCAGGGCTGGGCCTCTTTCCAGCCTCGCTCCCGCCCCAAGCACCTACCTTCCCGGAAGCCTTTCCACAGCCCTGAAGAGGACCCACCAGGCCGTTTCGGGCCCCGCAGGCTGGCCAGGGGGCCTTGCAGTCAGAGGACACCGGCTGGAAATCGCCATAGTCGGGTTTGGGTTCCCGCCAGCTCTTGGGTGGCAGCTCCTTGCCATCCACCCTAGGGGCAGCAGGGCAGGCCGAGGTGAGGGCGTCTGGGCCCACCCAGACATTTTTGCTCTCTCCAATGGTGCTGGGCTCGGGGAGCACCCACTGCCCCCTGCCCCTGGGGAAGGGGACATAACCCTGGTGGTTGTCCCAACTATTTCTTCTGACACTGAGAAGAGCAGTTCCTAGAGAAAACCCCAGAGAACAGGGGAGGTGGGAGAACTTCCCCCAGAGCTAGGGATTAGTCCCAGGATTAGTCAGGCCTAGACATCGTGCAGGAGGGCAAACCCCATCACTCCCAGGTCCACCTCGACTGTCCCCGCTGAACTGAACGCACTTGCAACCCAGGCCTCACCCTACCTGGGGCCCAATCCCTCAGACCTTCTATCTGGTCCAAATGGAGCAACTGAGATGGGGTGGCCCCTTCGCTAAGCCACAGCTTCCATTGTTGAGTCTGTGGTGTGAGCCAAAGGGCAAGACGGGAAGGGGACCCGCCTTGTTCCACAGGATAGTAATCCCCCAAGGGAAAAGCCTTCAGCCCATTGTTAGGAACCAGCGTCCACTCTATTGCGTGCAGGCGCTAAGATGGATGCCTCATCTGACTGGAGACGATCCAGGAAAATCTGGGCTGTTAGCTCTCCTCAAGGAGACACAAACTGGGCCTCAGTAAGTCGGACATCAGGCAGCCAGAGAAGACGGGAGCTTGGGCACAAGCCCCGTGCTTTGGGTCTGAGTCCCTGATCTTTCCTGCAGGCCAATGACCCCCAGATGCTTTTACTTGTCCTTCTACCCCTCTGACTTCCGGGAAGCCCGCGCTCCCAGGAAAGGCACCTGGAGCTGCAGCTCCAGGTGTGTCCACAGGAGGACAGCACCCCCGGCCACTGAGCACCTCAGAACTGGTCCAGGCCCTCACCTGTTGAGCAGCTGCTGCATGAAGGTGTCCGCGCCCTGGTACATGCCGGCCAGTTGACCTTGCACCTGCCCAAGCCCTGCACTGGGCCCTGGGGCTGGTCCTCCGGGCCGGGGCCGGGCCCGGCTGCTCAGGTAGGCCTTCTCCTCCTCCAGCGCCCGGCGCAGGTCTTCCGCCTTCGCCATCAGCTTGGAGATGTTGAGGCTCTCGGCCTCCAGCTTCCGGGCTTCCATCTTGACTTCCTTTCGGAGGGGGGAGCCCCCACTGGCCCCTTCCTTACTCTTGGTGGCCTCTGTGCGGCGGTTCAGCGCTGGCAGCTTGCTCTTCTTCAGGCCAAACCAGCTGGCGATACTGCTGGTGTTGCGGTGCTTGGCCTCGGAGCCCGGCACCCGCTCCTGGCCCTGCAGACGCAGCACGTTCTCCTCGATGCCCTTCATCACCTTCTCCTCGATGGCAGAGTGGGGGACCCGCCCTTCAGGGCCCTGGCTTGGGTCGGCAGGGTCAGGCGCCGGGGAAGTGGGCTGGGAGGGGGTGCTGCCACAATCTGCCCAAGGAGGGCCCTTTCCCTTGTCAGCTTTGGGGGGCTCCTTGGTGGCTGGGGGGGCGAGAGGTCGGGGCACCACCTTGGTGGGGGACTTGGAAGGCAGCTTTGTAGGGCTGCCGTGGGGGCTCTTACTGGGCTTGCCCAGGCTGGGGGCTGAGGTTGGCACTTTGGCAGGGGTGCGGGGTACCTGGGGGCACAGAGCCCCTGCCAGCCGGGTCTTGGCCAGCTCCACTTTGGTGAGGCAGCTCCTTGGTGATACAGGCTCCAGGTCCACCCGGGCCCCCATGGAGTGGGATGAGTAAACTCGGGCCCCAGGGTCCCCCAGGATCCCAGGTTCCTGTTGCTTCAGGCTGCTTGTGCCTAAGGCCACTGCCCCCCGCAGAGCTCCTTTGGCTTCTGGCTGCTCAGGCCTGGGGGTGGGGGACACCGTGTCTCCAGTGCCTTCCCCTGATCTTCCTGCTCCCCGGGCCTTCTCGGTGCCAGGCCTGGCCGGCACCCCATTCTTCTCTGAGCCCTGAAGTCCATCAGGGCCCGTCTTCAGTTTCCCTAGGGCTGTCAGCCTATCCCGCAGAGGTGTGTAGCCGGCATCACCAGGCCGCCGGCCTGCCCCCTGGCTGGGCTTCTTGGATGAGCTGCCTGGAGTCCTGCGGCCGGGATGGGGGGACTCGGAGCCTGCCTTCTCCAAACTCTTCTCCTGGCTGCTCCCATAGGGACAGGATTCTGGGAGGCAAGGGCTAGGGGGCACTCCAGGGCTTCTGAGGACCTCAGGGGCCTGTGGCACCTCCAGAGTTAGTTGCGGGTAGGTGGGCACCTGCAGTGGGGATGGAGGAGGCTCTGGGGAAGGTCCCCTAAAGGTGCTCCGGGAAAGGTCCAGGATATTCTCATAGCAGGGAGACACTACCGGTCCTGGGGACAGCGTGGTGGTCAAGGCTGGAGGTCTGAGCTGTGTAGAATCCAGCGTCGTGGAGCAGGGTAAAGGGCTGGTGGGCAGGCCCTGCGCCCCCTCTGGGGACAGCTCTCCTCCACCCAGGCCCCTGCGGGCCAGCAGCGGGGAGGGGCTGCCGTCTGAGCCACTGTTCCGACAGGGGATTCGGGAGTTCCGAGGGAGCTGGGGACTGAGCTGGGGCCCTCCAGGGCTGGGGATCTTTTCTGAGGCTGGAGGCAGCTTTAGGAACTTGAGGCCTCTGGCTGAAGAGGGCAGAAGGGGCCCCTGGGCTTCCCCAGGAGAAGGAGGGCCAATTTGGAGCTTGCTTTTCACCTGAGATGAGGAATGGGAGTGGCCAGGCCGTGAGCCCAGGGGGGCATCCCCCGCACCCATGAACATGCTGAGGAAGGGCAGGGGCCCTTGGCCCTCTGAGGTAGCAGCAAAGCCCGGCCTGTAGGCCTCTGGGGTACTCCCACCCCATGCAGACTTGGGGAGGCCTTTGGACTTGGACAGCTGTGGGGTCCCTTGGTCTGGGGAGGTTGGTTGCCCAGGACCTGGGTGGTCCCCATTGAGAGGCCCTGCAGCTCCAGCCAAGAAGACCTGTAGGTAAGACTCTGTGTCCTCAAGGAGCTGGCCCAGGTTCAACTGTTTCCGGGTCAGGGCCCCAAGCAGAGTGTCGGGGCTGGGTGCCTCGTTGGGGTCACCTGCCTCATCAGAAGAAGAGGAGGAACTGCTGCCTGGGGCACAGGGCGGGTTGCAGCTGGCACCCTGGGCCTGGGGGGAGCCTCTACCGGGCCCCCAGGACCGTGCAGTACCCTCCTCCTCCCCCAGGCTCCCCAAGAGGCGCTCCCAGTGCAGCAGGCCTCCCAGGCTACCAGGGCCGAGGAGCAGGTAGGGGGCCCAGGGTGCAGGTTCAGGCTGGGGTGGGCCGCACAACTCGCCGTTGATGGGCTCTGGGGAGCCTTGACCCTCGCCCGGAGGCTGCCAAGGGGTGGCAGGTGAGCACAGAAGCAAGGGGTCAGTCTCTTCCAGGGCTCTTAGCACCTCCAGGATCTGGGCTTTCTTTCGAAGAAACGGGGAGAGGGCATCCAGCACAGGGGGTGGGGTGGCTGGGGTTCCCAGGCCTCCTGTCCGAAGCTGCTGTTCCCAACACACCTTGGGGGAGAAGCGGCACAAAGAGGAAACCATTGGCAGTGTGCTGGGAACAGAGTCAGTCTGGCTTTATCTGTGTCCCCAGAAGAAACTGACACTCCCGGGACATGTCCCCAGAAGAAGCTCAGCTTCCTCGAGGGTCACTGAGCCCTGGTTACCCTGACTCTTCTTCCTGGCACACCAGGGGTCTGGTGGGCCCCCCTACCTCCTTTCCTGGTTACCCCAATCCCCCATTCCCTACACTCCCCACGGCTGTCTGGGGCAGCAGGCTGACAGTCACGCTTGCCCCAGGCAAGGGAGCCCTGTCCATTTTTTAGACTCAAGCGGGGGTTGTGATGTCGTCAAGTCCTATCAGTCACTGAAGGCAAAGCCCAGGCCTTCTCAGGTCGGAGAGCCGACCCGCTGACCTGATTCCCCTGGGGAAGGGGGACGATTCTCTGGCAAGCCCTCCCTGCTTCTGCCTGGGCCCTTCTCTGGCTTGGTGCCATCTGGGATAGTGGTAACTACCTGGCCCCTGGAACCAGTCTCCGGAGGTTCAAGTTCCAGGTGTATCACTGAATTAGTTCTATGACCTCTGGCAACTCATTTGAGCTCTAAGTTATATTGTATGGCCTGTCAAATAGGTGATAACTTGTCTAACTTCATAACATAAGTGAGATGCAGGTGTGCACAGGGCAAGCGTTCAGGAAGCATTAACGGTGACACTGCAGTGCAAACCATCTGCTCCAGGCCCAGTGGCTGGAGGAGGGATGTGTTTTTCTTGGGGTGATACTGACAGCTGAGGGTTCCCACTTCTGGCCCAGACAAGAATCTGCAAGGGGAAGCAGCCCTCCTTAGGAAACAGCAACGGGGGCCTCCCTGGTGGCACAAGGGTTAAGCACAGCACTGTGAAGCTATCCACAGCCTCTGCAGCACAAGTTTGATCCCCGGCCAGGGAGGTGACCCACATGGCGTCCCACATGGAGCAGCAGACCTCTCCTGTCTCGCCTGCTGCTCCCCTCAGCAGTGTATTTCAGTCAATCTGCCTGTTCTGCTCCCCTCTCTGTCTCTGGAGAATCCTCTCACCCCCCACACCTTTGGCCTGTACCCCAGTTCTTATATGCATAAATAAACAAAGCTTAAAAAAATACACTAAAAAAAAAACCAAAATGAAACAGCAATGGAACATTGACTGATAAGATCTCTGTGTCCAGCCTTCCTACCTCTCTCTGCCCAGCACAGCGCCCGAGAGGCAGCAGAGTAGCTGATCTCTCGACGGAGCTCAGGGAAGGGGAGGATGGTGGCTCTGATGGTGGCTGGAGTGGGGCGAGTGGAATCTGCAGGAGAGAGACAGAGTTAGCACAGGCACTAGGCCTTCCCATCCAGGGACAGGAAAACACTCTTCTATGTGTGAGCCTGCGGGACGGCTCCAGGCCTGAGGGCAGCTCTTGCCGCTCACTGTCCCCACCACTTGGTCAGAGGCGCCTTAGGAGCTCAGGGCCCAGGAAGAATGAAGACAGTGTAAGCCCAGGTGGCAGGGGCGTGTGGGGAGGTGTGGGTCTGGTCTGCAGACCTGCCTTCACCCCCAACAGTGCCAGCCTTCTGGGTTGACATCTGCTCTGAAAAGCGGGGGCCTTGGAAAGGCCCTGTGGTTCAGCCCAATTCCATATATGCTGGCAAAGGCAGCGCTCACAGCAAGCAATCAGTGTTTGCTCAATTAGAGCTTTCATCCCAGCAAAGCACAGCTTGGGAGGAACATCAAAAAATAACTGCCATTTATTGACTATTTACAATGTGTCAAGAGCTAGATAGTATCTCATTTAATCCTGACAACCTGCAATGCAGGTATTTTTTAATCCCGATTTTTTTTAAGATTTATTTATTTATTTATTTATTTATTTGTTTATACAAGCACTGGGTACAGTCAGAAGCGCAGGAGGGTAAGAGAATTCATCAGAGCCAGAGTGGGGAGCAGAACAGGCAGTCCAATGAAGTACACTGCTGAGGGGAGCAGCGGGCAGCAGGAAAGGTCTGCGCGCCATGTGGGACCCTCGCCCGGCGACTGGGGATCGAACCGGCGCTGCAGAGGCTGCGGGCAACTTCACAACCCAGCGCTCAACTGCTGCACCACCGGGGAGGCCCTTTTATCCCGATTTATAAGGAGAAAAACTATGGTCCGCAAGGTTGAATAGTTTGCCTAAGGCCACACTGCTAAGAATTACCTAAGCCAGGGCTCCGACCCAACTTATCTGAGGCCAAGGTTCATGCTCTTCCCATTATGTCATGTCACCTCTAGGGAAGATAAATCTAATGCTTCAAACCCCAGTAGGTTCCAGAATTTAAGTAAAAAACAAATCATCTAAGGATGACCTGCACTCTGCTCTCACTGAGAAGGGCATTGGGGGGGGGGGCGCGGGGGTGGTGAGCTCAGCTATGTGGTTAGGCCTCTGGAGGCTCCTGGGTGGACTCTGTCACAGGGACAGATGGGCTAAGGGGTGCTGAGTCACGGCCACCGGTCGGTGGCCCAGGGGGTGGGAGCTCTGCAGTGGCCCAGCTCTGCAGTGGCCCGGGGGTGGGAGCTCCAGAAAGCCCATGTGGGCGAGAGCCTTCCTTTGTTGGGGCTCGGGCTTTCTAAGGTGTTAAGGGCATACTGCTCCGGGCTGCCCAGCTGGCATCTCACACACACAAATTCAGACCCACACAGAGGTGCTCTTCTTTCTGTCAAGGTTGGGGTGGGGTAGGATGTCCTCATTGGCTGCAGAACCCCCTGTCAACCTCAGATGCCTGGTGTTGCTCCTGATCTTCCCGCCCCCATGTGTCCCCCTATCCATGGGGCTTCTTGACAGACCCTAAGTGACATCTTAACTGGGCAGGATTCACTCCTAAGAGCCTTTTCTCGGGCGAGGCAAGCGTCAGGGCTGGAAGCAGAGACCGGTGTCCGTTCACACCTGCGTCAGTGGGTGAGCCTGTGTGACTCTGTGGGGGGAGCACTCATGACAGCTCTGTGCCACCAAGCACCTCACACCAGGCCCCACGCCTGCCCCTGGCCAAGAGGAGGCACTCAGGGGCCACAGGGACCCCTGCACCTCCTCATACAGGGTGGAAGCAAGCAAGAACCTTCCATGCCAATAAGAAGGGATGCAGGGCCTCCCTAGTGGTGCAAGGGGTTAAGCACAGCACTATGAAGCTATCCTCTACAGCACGAGTTCGCTCCCTGGCCAGCCAGGGAGCTCCCCACAAGGCACAGCAGACCTCTCCTATCTTGCCCGCTGCTCCCCTTAGCAGTGTATTTTGGTAGATCCACCTGTTCTGTTCTCCACTCTGTTTCTGGTGAATCATCTCACCCCCCGCACGTCTGGCCTGTACCCCAGTGCTTGCAAGCATAAATAAATCTTTAAAAAATAAGGGGTGCCATCCAGTGGGTGGGGAGCCCCCAGCAGGTGCAGGGCACAGGCTCAGATCTATCAGGCAGATGCGTCTTCCCGGGGTGGCCACAGACCCTGGAATGAAGAGGGAAGGTCTGCTGCCTGCTTCAGTAGGCCTTGTGAGAAAAAGGGTCGTGATGATCAGGGAGTGGGGGAGGAGGGAGCTGAGGCAGCTGAGAGGGGAGGAGAGTGGCTGGTGCCCACCTGAGGGAGGGAGCCAGTCGTGAGCTGGAGTTTCTGCTGAAACAGGGCGCACAGCATCTGGTTCTGCCGTTCCAGGTCAAACACCCTCTTCTTCAGCTTGATGCACTCTTCCCGCAGGTCCTGTGCCGGCCCAGGAATGGCGGAGAGAGGGATGGTGGTGGGGAGGGGGCATGTGAGCAGCGGGCACTCCTGCCGGGCACGTCTTCCCCCGCACCCACCCCCGCCACGTCCTTCCACGAGGGAGTCCAGCCTGCCCAGGTCTGCAGCTACTGAACCTTCTGGGGATGGGAAATTCTCTAAAGTCCACCCCTTCTGGTAGCAGGTGAATCCCATTTCCTCTGGCATCTTTCCCATTCCTGAAGCCGGCCCTCTCCTTGCTACACATCAAAGGGCCCATATAAGGCAAAGGAAGACCTGGGGTCAGAGTGGGGGTCAGAGTGGCCCATATGCCAAGAAGTTTCCCACAGCCCTTGAGTAAATATTTAGATGCTGCCTTGTGCTCACACCAACGCAGCTTTCAGGGCCATCACAACTTCGAGAAACCAGCGGGGCTAGGATGCGGGGATGGTTCAAGAGCAAATCGAAGTTACCACAGCTCAAGAGACCTG
This sequence comes from Talpa occidentalis, assembly GCF_014898055.3. NCBI lineage: Eukaryota > Metazoa > Chordata > Mammalia > Eulipotyphla > Talpidae > Talpa > Talpa occidentalis. Next base: position 76,806,961 of record NW_023601653.1, read on the forward strand.
GGCTTCAGTAGCCCACCCCTACCAGCAGGCAGAACAGCACGGCCCTGCCTCTCAGGGGAAGGAGGACACTGTCCTCCGGCAACAGGATTATTTCCACCACTTCCTCTCTAGCCCCTGGCTGAGCAGCTTCGGGGTCCCTGGAAGCGCCTCTTCTGGGTACCCAGGATCTCAGGTCTCTCCTCAGGGATCTGGGTTCAGAGGTGAGAAAGCTGCCCAGGGACGCTTACCTTCTGGTTCAGCAGCGCCTGCACCACGTGGTTGGCAACCTGCAGACAGAAAGCCCCGGGCAGAGCCGTCAGCCATGCCAGCGGCGGCCCAGAGCAGACAGGCTGGGCCGCCTCCCGGCACAGCCCCGCAGACCCACACACCTCGTCCAGACAGCGCTCGTAGGTCTCCCGCTGGTTCTCGTTGGCCTGGGCGAGGGCTGAATTCTCCGCCTGCAGGAAGGAGCAAGAGGGCAAAAAGGAGGCTACGGGGTCCTTCCTCCCCAGGGGCAGATTCCTTTTGGGGAAAGGGACAGATGGAGTTTACCGGCAAAGGGAGTGGACCCAGAAGGCCTGCACCGGCTCCCCAGGGCTCCGGCCAGCACTGCCACCTCCACCGCACCCCAAGACCCACCTCCAGCTCCCGCAGGCGGTGCAGGAGCTCCTGGCAGGTGCCCGGCTCCATGCCGCCGTCACCGCCGTCTCCCGGCCTCGAGTTCCCAGGACTCGCAGCCAGCTGGTCCATGGCGTCCAAAGACATCAAGTCCCTCCGGTGAGAGAAGCCCCCGCGGGCTACTCCGGGGCACGGGGAGGTGAGCAGAGGAGGACGACAAAAAGGAACCTTGTCAGTATCCTGGGAGGCTGGAGCCGTGGGACCAGAGCCCCACAGTCACTGTAACAAGCACCCCAGGGTCAGGTGAGGCCTCCCCAGTCCTGGGGGACACCCGCTCGGCTCATCTTCAGAACAGAGAGCATTGCTGTGCAAACCCCGCATCTGCACTTGCCTACCCCAGGCCGCGCCGACACGCCCGGGAGCTGAGAAACCTGCGTTCTCCGCCGAGACTGGCCTCGGGCTGGCAGGCAGGATCCTCCCGGGTGCAGCTAAGGCAGCCTGCACACCCCAGGACCCTTGCTTCCGGGGAGGCTCTCTGCGAATGCTGGCCGCTCGGCAGGGTCTCCTGAAACCCTCATCCCCTCTTAAAGTTCTTTTTAAAGCAAAAACAAAACACCCACCATCACCCATTCCATCCACCCCACAAGCTCCCACCTCCACCCCCTTCATTTCTGGGGAACTCAATTCAGCTTCCGTGTCCACTAGTTCATTTTTATTTTGTCTGTTCTGCTTATACTGCACATATAGGTGACACCCTCCAATAGGTCTTTATCTTTCTAATTTCATTTCCCACAGTCCCCATGAGTTCCATTTTGCTGTAAATGGCAAAATTTCATCTTTCATCTTTCCTTGTAGCCGAAGAGCATTCAATTGTGTATGTTTCCATATCTCTAGCCAATCCCCTGTAGGCAGGCCCTGGGGCTGCTTCCATGTCTTGGCCATTGTCACTAAGGCTTCAGGAAACATTGCGGTGCCCGTAATTCTTCAAATTGAGGATTTCACGTCCTTTGGACAGACACCCGGAACGGAGACTGCCGGATCACACGGTACTTCTGTTCTCAGTTTTCTTGACAAAGGACTACACCACTTTCCAACATGGCTACAACAATTCACATTCCCACCAGCAGCGTGAAAGGGCTCCTCTTTCTCCACATCCTCGCCAATAATTGTTGCTGTTGTCCGCCCTCTCCCTTGGCCAGCTCCTCCCTCGTCACTCTTCAGGCCCCTGCTCCCAGCCTGGGTCAGCTCTGCCGCTGCATGACTCTGTATTGTGTCCCCCAGAACGTCAGCTCCGGGAGAGGAGGGCGCCATGTTGCCTTCACTTTTCGGATCCCGGGTCAGAGCACTGTTTGTGCACGATGCTGGCGTGGCGGAGAGGGACTGACAATGAGGCTGACAGGTGTGTCGCTGCTTAGACAGGACACAGCCAGGCTTCCGACCTGACCTGCGTCACGTCATGTGAACCCCCCCACCCCGACCCCACCCCAGACACCACACTGCACTCTTGCCATCATCACTGGCTTTATCTGACTAGTCAGCCACTCGAGTTCCAATTTCTCTGTTAAAGGAAAGAATTCATTTCCTTCTTCTGCGCAAAAATTGTAGACATCCCCACCAGGTGCAAAACCCTTCCTAACGAAAACCAGTGGATGTTCCTATTCTGCCACAGGCCACTCACCTCTCTGACCCATTGAAGCCCCCACAAAAAGGGGCCTTTAAAGCTTTTGGACCCAGGAAAGAGCAGCCCTCGGCGGCTCAGCAACCAGGCATCTGAGAACTGTCTCCTGCATCCTCCCCGAGGCACAGGCTACCTCGCCCACCCCCAGCCTTTTCCCAGCCTGCACCCCAGTGCACACAGGTGCAGCGTCCCTCACCTGTCTCTGCCCCTCACCCAGGCCGGCACTCTCACTCTGGCAGCCAGAATGGTCACCTTGCCTGTGGAGAAACAGAGGAAGTCCAGTCAGGCACGCGTTCCACAGCGTTTCCGGGTGCTGGGCCACAGGGATGACACCCAGGGCGCCCTCCTGCCCAGGGGAGGCAGAGAACACGCAGATAAACCGACGAACATGTGTCGGGTCCTGGGAAGGTGCTGAGAGGGACCAGTGAGGCAGAGATGGAGTGAAGTCTGGAGCGGGAGAAGTGGTCAGGGCAGAGGAAAGAGCTGGGCCAAGGCCCTCGGGTCGCAGCCAGCAGTCACTGGTAACAGGAGGGCAGAGCCACACAGAACTTTACGGCCCTTCCACCATACACACCTTCTTCACGCCTCACGACCACAAGAGGATTAGCAACACCTGTATGCGAGATGCCACCTCTGCATGTGTCCCCTGTGCCACGGTGTGCGGCACCTTCTCAGGCATCCCAGTATCTGATTCTAACAACCCTGTAAGGGGGGCACTAGCCTGGTGCGGAAGCAGCCCCAGGAGCAAGGACACCGCCTACATCACGTGTCTGCTTCACGAAGCCCACTGCATGGGCCTGGACTCCGCTGCCTACGCGGCCACCTGCACACTCAGGTTGTACCCTGAGCTCCGGAGAAGGCCGGGGCTCCCAATGTGTCACAGCTACAGCTGTAGGTAAGCACCTGACTCCACAGAAGCCCCCAGGTCTGTTGAGGGGAATAGAGTGAAAACACGTCTGCAGTGTCCTGCGTGACCTCAATAAAGGGAGGCTTCTCGTGGGGCAGCCTGCCCAGGCACCATCCTGGGCCTGCCTCAGGCTGCTGCTGCTCACCTCTGCCTGTGAGCGGCACCTGACGCGCACCTGAAGGTTTAAGAGCAGCCTTCATCCTGTCCTTGGGTAGCCCCCTCCTCCTCAGCCCCCCTTGACAGCCCTGGGGCTCCAGGGTCAGCCCAGCCCTCACCCTTCACGCCTGACATCCTAGAAAGAGAAAGGGTAACAGCAGAAGGGCTGCAGGGGTCTTTCTGTGCGACTGTTTTGTGTATAACTGGTGGGAAGGGTGTTTCTGAAAACTAGAGGCAAAGGAAAAAATTGTGTAGTTATTTACAGCTGTATAACCCTCTCCAGTCCTTTGTTATTTTAACATCACAAGAATGTATTGTGTGTAACTTCCTTTGCTCAGAAGGTTATCATGTTTGATGTTGAGAAATGGACAGCCATGGAAAAAAAAAAGAAAAAAATTCAAGAATATCCTCCTCACATATATAGGGGTTAAAACCAAAGAAGGCCTTGGGTGTCCAGGTTAGGGGTGAGGCCTAGATTTTGAGGACTGGCTATGCATTCTGCATATGTGGGTTCATGTGTTGAGGAGGGCAGGGACCCAATACACCCCCAGAAAGCCAACCCCTGCTACTTTCCCAGTGTTCTGTGGATCCCAGAACAGGTAGGCCCGAGTCCCACCGCGACCTTGGGGAGACCTTCTAATTGGCAAGAACAGCTATGTCACGCAGGTCAGTCTTTGTGTCCACAGTAAGGCCTAGGCTGGGCTCCAGAAATGTCAGCAGAAAGCTGTGACTCAGCTCCACTCTGGGGAGAAGTGTTCTGTCAGAGCCAAGATGGACCGGCCAAGTCGGGACAAAAGGCCTCTTTAGCCCTACAGCCACTAGCAGAGGCAGGGAGCTGTTAGCCTGGCTTGTTGGAGAGTCACGGGGAAGTGTTTTACATTTACATTTGGTGATAAAGAGGACAGTATAATGACTTAGACCAGAGCTTGAGGTAAAGATTCAAAGGTGAAAACTTCCTGTACCTTTACCCTCCTCTGGGGAATATTAAGATGCCAAGGAGGGGGCCTCCCTGGTGGTGCAAGGGGTTAAGCACCGCACTATGAAGCTATCTGCAGCCTCTGCAGCACGAGTTCGATCCCCTCTGGCCAGGGAGCTACCCACATGGCTCAGTAGACCTCGCCTGTCTCCCCACTGCTCCCCTCAGCAGTGTATTGCAGTAGATCTGCCTGTTCTGTTCCCCACTCTGTCTCTGGTGAATCCTCTCACCCCCCACACCTCTGGCCTGTACCCCAGTTCTTGTATGCATAAATAAATCTTAAAAAAAAAAAAACAAGTTGCCAAGGAGGGATAGCACCATTTCCAGCTCCTAATCAGCCTAATCAGAGTTTGGCCTGGTCAAAGCATGGGTTTTGGGCCTAAATCTCATGAGAATAAAACAGGCCCAGATCAGCTCCCCACTGGCAGTCCCTGTTGGGTGTCAGGGGGCTGCCTCTCCCCAGGGCTGAGCACCCCCTCCTCCCTCAGGACCCAGAAGTCCTACTCAGCTTCAGTGTAGAAGGAACTGAGGGACCAGGGACAGACCCCCACCCCCGCCTCCGGGGTTTTCAGGATGGTCCTGGTTTCAAACATTGTTCCAGCGGGCCCATGACACATCTGAGATGTTGGATGTTGGGTCTGGAACACACGATGCCAACCAGGCTGGTGGGTGGAGCCGCAGGGGTGAAAGCTCTGACCGGAACTGGAGGCTTCTCCAGCCAGATTCTGAGGGAGGTGACCTCGGTGCCGAGGGACGGGAAGGAGAGGAAGAGCAGAGCCTTCTGGTCCTTCTGAGGGAGTGAGGGCAGTTTGTTGGCAGTCAGGGACTGGGAAGGGGAACAACTGCTCAGGGGCCTCTGGGTAACTTGAGGACTTGGCTGGTTCAGGCCAACTGTGGAGTGACTCTGGGAGACCACTGTCTGCACAGCCTAGTCAGTCACGGAGGCCCCAGGGATCTCACTGCCCTCCCTTTCAGGCTGTCAGATCAAGGAGTGGGGTCTGCAGCTTCCACCCCTCTCCACTCAGGGCTCCGGCAAGACCCCTCCCTGAATTCAGAGTCCAGGCCAGGGAGGAAGGGGCCAGAGAAGTGGCAACAAGCCCCTTGTCCTCCTGTGCTCCCTCATCTGGGCCCTTAGCCAAGACCTCAGGCCCTGAGGAGCCCCTCACTCACCAGCTGTTCCCCCCAGAGTCCTTTAGGGAGAGCAGCCGGGGACCAGGAGGTGGGGGAGGTGTGGGCAGCTGTGGGAAGGCCGAGGAGCTCACTTGAATAACAGAATGATTCCTAAAACCAACCAACCGTTCCCCCTCTGCTCCCCGCCCCCCCATCCCCCAGCTGCTTTGTAGAATCCCCCAAGGGTCCATTTGTAAACAGCAACTCTTGTGCCCATGGCAAACTCCCCTCCAGCCAAGATCAGCTCTGAGACACGGTGGGAAGGGTTCTAAGGACTGACGCCCTAGGGCCTTCCTGGCTTAAAACTCCAACTGGTCTCCTCTCCCCTCAGGGAAGCAGGGCACTAAGAATTCCTCTCCTCCTCCTGACAACTGGTGCCCCAAGATACAATAGCGCTTCTGAGAGGCATGTGTCCCAGAGAGCGGAGAGCGGAAGGGGCCCACTGCATCCCCTTCCAACTTCCTCTTCACAGGCACTCCAGGGACCTCTGTCTCACAGGGTGAGTGCTTTTAAACGGACAGTAGGCGCTGTCCCCTGCCCTTCCAGGGAGGCAGGTGGAAGATCATGTCATGAGCCCCAAAGGCTTACAGATTTCAACACCCTTTATCCCCCTCACCCCCTCCAATCCCCTAATCATATTGGATCCTTCCTGTTGCCTGTCCATAGCACAAAAAGAGCAGCTGCTGGGGGTGGGGATAGGGAAGGGGCTCCAGCACAGACACAATGGGTTTATTTATAGGGCCACATGCCAGGGACTGTGCAGCCAAGAAGCCTAGGCCCCACTCCCAAGCCCAGCTGGGCCCAGCTGAAGGTACTGCAAAAGGCTTCAGACCAGAAGGCAGAAGATTTAGAGTCTAGTCCCAACTCTGCAGTCACTTGCTGTGTGACTTCGGGCAAATCACTCAGTATCTCAGGGACAAATTCTTTCATGCCAAGTGGAGATTGTTCTAGAGAATACTAATTCTCAAAGATGGGGCCCCCTGAGCCCTTTTCAAAGCAGTTCACAGGGTCAAAATAATTTTTTATAATACTACTAAGACATTATTTGCCTCTTTAATTCTCATTCTCTCATGAATATGTAGTGGCATTTTCCAGAGATGTGATATGCGATATCACAATAGACTGAATACAGCAGCAGATGAGAATCCAGTTTCCCTCTACTAAGTCAGACATGACAGATTTGCAAAAATGAATGATAATGCCATATTTTTCACTATTTTTTCTAATAATTATTTTTCATAAACTATACGAATATGTAATAGCCTTATTATTTTTAAATGCATGAAATAAATGGCCAGTAAATAAATGTTTAAAACCCTCAGTTCTAATTTATGACATTAATGTCAATAGATAGAACTCATATAAATGAAAGTTCTTTAGGGTCCTCGAAACAGTGTACAGGGGTCCTCAGGCCAAATAGTTTGAAAATCACTTTTCTAGAACAGTGTTGTCTAGTAGAACTTTCTGTGATAATGAAAATGTTTATTTTGTGCTGTCCAACATGGCAGCCAATAGCCATGTGGCTACTAAGCACTTGAACTGTGATCTGTGACTTGAGGGGCTGAATTTTAAATTTATATGCCCACAGATGGCTACAATGGTTACTGTACAGGGCAGTGCAGTTCTAGAAGATTCTTGGGATTCCTTGACTTGCGCATTCTAAGTCAATGCTTCTTTCCAGAGTCTAGAGGCTGGGGCAGGAGAGGACAGGATTGGATACTCACTCCTGTTCCCAGGCTTCTGCTCACACTATTTCTCACTCTTCTTGCCAAAGGACAGCCTCCTCAGCCACCTCACTGGGCCTGCCTACACCTACTCAAGGCTGACTGCTGGAGTCGTTCATTCTCCACCATGACTGCATCACACCTGCTCCACTCCCCTCAAAAACGTAGCCTGTCACCTCCCCTGTTTCCCCAGAGGACACAGGCCAGCAGAGGGACCCCTTAAATCTCCCAGTCCCTGGGCAGCCTCTATACCTGTCCATCTCCAGTCAAAGCAGAGGAGCTGCCCTCGTACCAGCATCCTGGCCCCATTAGTCTTCATCATCTACCTCCTGAAGGTATCTTTCCCACCTACCTTTAACACTCAGATGTCTTTCATGGTAAAACCACCTCCCCTGACACTTTCCCAGATACTGTCCTCTTCTGCCTTTCAGAACTAGACACCTCAACACAAACACATAAACAAACAAAACCATCCTCACTTCTATTTCCTCAGCCTGGGTCAACTTCAGCAGCAACTGCCTCGATGCCATCCAAACAACACCTTCAGTCCCATTTGCATCTCAGGCACAGGTGCCTCTGGGGGTCACTTCCTCCTTTTAAGCCTCGAGACACAGCCCACACCCCCCATCCAAATCATACTTTAAAGAGTAAAATTCAGTGCTTTGTAGTATATTCAGAAACATGCCGTCCTGATGTGGCAACTCTAGAGCATTTCATTACCCTTTAGCTAGCACCCCGTTACCCCCACCTCCAGGCAACCACTCATCCATTTTCCAATTCTATAGACTTCCCTGTTCTGAACACTTCACATGAATGGAATAATGTAACAGGTGGTCTTTAGTGACTGGCCTCTTCACACCACGTGTTTTCCGGGCCCCTCCTCTACCTGAAGCAGGTGTCGGCACTAGGGTTTTATGGCCAAAAAACTGCACTTGCACACTACCATTTACTTATCATCTAGCAGGTGATGGACATGTGGGTTGCCACTTTTTGGCCCTTAGGAATAATGCTGCTATGAGCACTCATGTACAAGTTTTAGTGTGAACATGTTTTTATTTCCCTTGGGTATATTTCCTAGGAGTGGAATTGCTGGGTCATATTAGCAACCTCAGGATCACCAAACTTCCACAGCAGATGCACCATTCTAGAATCCAGCCAACAAGGTTCCTTTTTCCCCACATCCTCACCACTTATTATTGTCTGATTGTCTGATTCTAGTCACCTCAGTGGGAAGTGATATCTCATCGTGTTTATGATTTATATTTCCCTGATGAGCAATGCTGAGCATCTTTTCATGTGCTTATTAGACATCTGTACATCCTCTTGGAGAAACATCTACTCAGATCTACTGTCCATCTGTTAATTGGGTTGTCTTTATCATCAAGCGGTAAAGAGTTCTTTATATATCCTGGATGTAAGTCCCCTATCAGATATATAACTTACAAATACTTGCCCCGTTTTTGCAGGTTCTCTTTTCACTTTCTTGACAGTGCTGTGCCCACTCCCCCTGGAAGTTTTCCTCGTCTACTCTCTCACCCGGCCAGCCCACACCCTACTTGTGTGTGCGTTATCTGTGTGTGTGTATACATTTAAAAGGACCAACAGACAGAGAAGCATGTTTTATCCACTATTCCATATCTTTCTTTAGCAGAATGATTTCAACAAAACCACAGACTTGATTTGAATCTTACCAGTTTCCCCACTGGCCTGAGACTCAACACGGGAGCCGCTCTGTGGTCTCGACACTCCGTGACACTTCCTCTGGCTGTCTTCATGGCCTTGACACTTGGGGAGGGAACTGGTTGGTATTTTGGGGATGTTCTCTAATGTGGGTCTGTCTGATGTTTTCTCTGATTAGACTAAAATCATGAATTTTTGGACAGAATACCAGAGGTGCTGTGTTCTTGGTGCATTGTCTCGGGGGGCATATGAGATATAACCATGTCTTATCACAGGCAATGTCAACTAACCATGACCACCTGGTGAGTAGGGTCTCTTAGGGGGTGTCTCTATCATGAAGTTACTATTTTTCCTTTTGTATTAGTAAATATTTGGCAGGGGGAGGAAGAGGCAATACTTTGTGGCCATACAAATATCCTATTACTGCCTAAATCTTAATTCATTAATTTTTTAAGGATTTGTTTATGCATACAAGAACTGGGGTGTAGGCCAGAGGTGTGTGTGGGGGGGTGAGACGATTCACCAGAGTCAGAATGGGGAGCAGAACAGGTGGATTGACTGAAATACACTGCTGAGGGGAGCAGCGGGAGAGACAGGAGAGGTCTGCTGTGCCATGTGGGTAGCTCCCTGGCTGGCTGGGGATCGAACTTGTGCTGCAGTGGCTGGAGATAGCTTCATAGTGCTGAGACTTAACCCCTGCGCCACCAAGGAGGCCCCTTCATTCATTAATTTTAGGGTTCATCAGTGGATCATGCTTGCAGCTCTTGCTACGGTATTCTAATGACCATTCCCCCTCATTCTTTATACACTAATTAATTAGAAGTTTTCTATAAGGAACGGCTGTCCCTTCACTTCCATTTATTTACTCAATTACATAATAATACTAGTATGGCCACATGGATATTTATTTTATTCTTTAGGTTATAATCCAGTAAGATCATCACTTAGTTACTTAAATTCCAGCTTCTGTCACTGAGATTTCTTTTAGATTAGCTACTATGTTCTTTTAGAATGTCTCCATTTTAAAAAACTTACTCATTTTTTTAAAATATTGCTCATTTTCTGGCACCATAAGACATTCTGGGCTTATGTTCTATTTTCCCCTACCACAATCACTTTTCCCAATTTGTTCTACCAGTGCAATCTTCCTAGAACTGAAAATCTGACTGTGTCCTCCATGACCTTCTTGAGAACAGACCAAGCCCTCACCACGACCCTGAAGGTCCTGGTGCTGGCCGGCCCCCAAGCAGTGCTTCTGAAAGGCTGTCCTGACTGCTGTGGGCCTCACTGATGTCTGCCTCCTGTGGGACCAGGAGTTCAAACTATAATGTGTCCTGTTCTCTAGGGCTCCCCTGAATAGGGGAGGCCCCACCCATATTCCTGTACTCCCCTCACGCTTTCTGCCATGTGGCCTTGGGCCTGGTGATCTCCTTTCATTCCAGATAGATAAAGACCAGAAAGAAGGGGCAGGTTCGAGAATGAACAATGAGCTCATCGGGTTCCCTTAAAGGCCCACAACTATCCCACTCAAAAATGGCTTTGTGGGCCCATACGACAAACCACGCTGAGAGACGGGCCAGGGCCATTTTCAGATTTATCCCAACACTGATCTGACCTCTTCCAAGCTCTCAGCCCACTCCCTGGCCCGAGTGACTCTCTGGCAAATGGGACTAATCTATTCATTCTGCAGATATTTCTGGATGAGGCTCACTGCTGAGAAGCTGGGGTGCAATGCAGAGATGTGTCAGCTCTTCTCCAACTTCTTGGAGCTTTTAGTCTAGCAGAGGATGTAGGACATGTAGGTAAGTAGCTGTGTTATGAAGGAAGCTCCACCACAGAAGTCTTTTGGAGAACTTTAAAAACCAGGAGAGAAATACTGAGCTGGAGCGGGGAAAGTTTTTCAGAATTTGGGCTTAAGGACAAGGAAAAAGGAAGAGGGTCATTTCAGGCAGTGGGAGGCATAAACAGAAAGAGACAGAAAATGTCTGTGTGTTAATGGAAACAGAATGACTCAGTGCAGCTGGATCGAAGGACATCTGAAGGTGAGTGTTTCCTTGTTCCCTGGCCCACGCCAGTTACTCCTCTCCTCTGGCTGAACAGGAGTCAGCATCATTTCAACATCTTGGGTGTAACCAGAGACATATGTTGGGTCTCACAGGAGGACCAGGCAGAGAGGCTCCTGGAGGTGATAGTGGAGGTGATAGCAGGGCTGACTACTGGAATGTCTGCTATCTGCTCTCAGATCCGACATAACAGGGGCCTGGGAGGCTGCACAGCCACTGGCTCTCAGGCTGCACCTGTAGGCCCAGCAGAGGCGGGCACATGCCTTGCTAGCCCTCTGTGCTCAGCCCCGTGTTGACTCCCCCCCGATTCACATTTTGGCCTCTTTCTTCAAAGGGAACAGGCACCTTCAGTGTTGACTCAGTGGATGCCATCTGGCTAGAGCCCAGAGGTGACTTCCCAAGCTGCCAGCTCTGTCCTAGGAGGAGAAAGTAGCATCACCCCACAAGCCTCTCTTGTTTGTGCCCACAAATGGGCTCATCAGGGTCCCTTAAAAATGCAGAATTCAGGTCTGGATTTAGGTTCTGACCTGACTTCACCCCAGGTGAAGCCTAGAATGGCTCTGGGACTCAGTTTCCCTATCTGTGAAATGGGATGAACTCTCTCTGGCTCCTCTCTTCCTGCAGGGCATAGGAGAGGTGGATGAGCGCATGTTTGGAAAGGGGCTGCCGTGAGAAGACAGAGCTCCTTGTGTGCGGTGGGGGTGAGGAGCTCAGCAGGGCCTGAGGGAGAAGCCACTGGCTTCGATGCTGCCTTCCTCCCACAGGAACCACAGGCTGCCCAGGAAGGCAGAGGAAAGGACAGCAAAGCCAAGAGCTTTAGCCTTCTTCTAGCTCTGGGGACAGGAAGTGAGGTGCTGTCTACAGAGGAAGTGAGAAGCAAATGCCCTCCAGCCCCCAACTTCCCCTCAGCCTACAGAGAAAACGAAGGATTCAGCTTCAGGGGCATGGAGGCCAGAGCTGGGGAAATAGAAGTGATGGATGGGGGTGGGGCGGAGGCACTGTCAGCACAATCTGGTGCTGGAGAAAGGGGCTCTTGTTTTGGACATAATAAAATTCAAGAGCCCAGGACATCCCAAGCCTGGGGTTGGTGGGGGGAAAGAGAAGCAACTGAAGACAAGCTGAGAAACCCAGCTTTCCAGGTCACGTGGTACCATATCTGCAGTCTTGGGCCCACACTCTGGCCCCCTGCTTCATGCTGGGCCATATCTGTGCCCCCCCCAAGATACATCAGTCCCACACACCCCAGGTGGGTGGGTGCTCTAGTTACCTGCTTGTAGTCCCCATCCTTTCTTTGCAGCCTTCATCACAGCTGTGATTCTAGAACGGCTCAAGTATGTGATTGAAGGCGCTCGCCCCTGCATGGCAAGAACCCCTAGCATGGAGTCTGTGCTGGCTGCAGCTGATGAAGTCCGCAGAGGCTGGCTTTGGCCTAAACCTTGGCACCTGGACCAAGCTCAGTATATGAAGGTGAACAGTCCCTGCTCAAGGCCTGTGATCAACTGGGGGACCCTGGGGTAAGTGGTGAAGGTCAGAACCTGGAGACCTGACAGCAGGGGAGAAGTGCACGCATGCCCAGAGAGAGCTCACGGGACAGATGAAGACAGTAGATACTATGTGCTGCCTGTAGCTAAGGGGGAAAATAATATATATTTGGGGCCTGCCCTGATGGCACAGCTGTTGAGCGCTGGGCTGGGAAGCTGCCCGCAGCCTCTGCAGCACCTGTTCAATCCCTGGCCACAGGCGAGGGTCCCACATGGCGCGCAGACCTCTCCTGCCGCCCGCTGCTCCCCTCAGCAGTGTACTTCGGTCCTTCTGCCTGCTCTGCTTCCCGCTCTGGCTCTGGTGAATCCTCTCACCCTCCTGCACCTCTGACTGTACCCAATGCTTGTATAAATAAATAAAATAAATCTTTTAAAAAATACATACATATATATATATATATTTGTATCTGTTTTGTGCAAAACAGGATAGGTGAGAAACTAATAAGTGATTATTTGTGTAGGGAAGAGAGAGCGGAGATGGGAGGAGAGCTCTCAATGTATGCTTCATTGTTATTATTATTTTTTTTTTTACTGTTTTTTTTTTTTAAGATTTATTTATTTATTTATACAAGCACTGGGTACAGTCAGAAGCGCGGGAGGGTGAGAGAATTCACCAGAGCCAGAGCGGGGAGCAGAGCAGGCAGAAGGACCGAAGTACACTGCTGAGGGGAGCAGCGGGCGGCAGGAGAGGTCTGCGCACCATGCGGGACCCTCCTCCGGTGGCCGGGGAGCTGCTGGGGATCGAACCAGCGCTGCAGAGGCTGTGGGCAGCTTCGCAACCCAGCGCTCAACCGGTTATTATTTTGATTTGGGGACTATGTAAAAAATCTGGTGAAAATACAATGTAAATCTTTTAAAAAATGTTAGAAGGAACAATCACTCACTGGTGATTTCCAACGCCGCCCCCCCCCCCTGCCCCGCACCTGCGCATCTCCTCTCCTCTCAGAAGTAGGGAGCGGTCGCCGGGGCAAAGGAGGGGTGAAAAGGTCTGCTCAGATGAACGTGGCCAAGAGGTGCCAGTCTCTTCACTCCTTTTTTCCCCAGGATTTGCTCCCTGCGCTAGGGCTAGCGTCTCCCATCCTGGGGTGTGGCCCGATGGTGCCAAACTATTCAGAAGGTGGTCAGGCCCACTTTTGTCTGGCTAAGAGCGGGGTTCATTCTAGAGACCTGGGAAGGGAGGTAAGGTCTGGCCAAGGGCAAGGTAGAGCAGGGAGGCTGGGCGAGGGGGAGAGTTTGGGCAGGTGGGGGTAAAGTGGGGTGAACTCCTGAAAGTGCCTGGGGCTGCTGTGGGCAGGCACTGGGGGTGTCTCAACAGATCCCCACACAAAAGGGCCAATTACAGCCCCCACATCAAGCCAGCTGGGGGTGAAGTGAATCAGCCCCTGAGAATGTAGTTGCTGAGAACCCAGGGCCACACCCCAGGAGTTCTGGGGCCCCTCACAGTCCTGTCCAGGAAAAACCTCATCATTCGCGTACTCAGAGGGTCTTTGGGGAGGGATATTTTCAAGCCCTGCCTGAGTGAGACGCGTGGACCGACACCCCAAGCAGCACCCTCCACTCCAGTCTTGCAGGCAATGGCATGAGCTGCAGAACGGAGGGCTACTTCTTTTAAAACATCTACACACACGTTTCTTTAAGTTTAGTGCGTACCGAGAAACTCCCAGAGCTCAAGGACCAGTGTCAGTTTCAGGAGCTGCGCCTTCCTGGGCTCTTCTCAGCAGCTGCTGGATTTTTAGAAATCAGTAATAACAGCAATGATAATTCACCTTAATAACAGCCTGGCTCTGAAGGCCTCTTTCATCTGCTTAACTCCCAGAGCTGGGAAAATGGTAATTACGGAGCCGGTGCCACACCCCAGTGATGATGTGTTGTTAATCCATCAGCACAGGCTGGGAAACTGAGGCCCAGGGAGAAGGATTTCCCCTCACGTGGAGCCGAGACATGGGTGCCAAGGGTCACCAGGCAGTGAGGAACTGAAGGCGCTGGCTCCGTACCTGCTGTTTGGGAGGAAGCTGAAGATGGCACTTCGTTCAGAGTCAGCCTGACCTGGGTTTGGAGTGAAAGTGAGGGGGACCTCAGATACGTCCCCCAAGTCCCTCCCTCTGCTTCAGCAGGGGTGGCGGCGGTGCTGGCTTGGTGTAACAGCCTCAGATCTTGGTCCCACACACTCACTGTCCTAAAGTGATGCAAAGCAGGCTGCCAGGCACTTTAGTATGTCCACCAGCCCCCAAACCTTGCGGGCCCCCAGCGTAGGTGAGGCCCCATCCTCCAAACATCAACACATACAGGGGGAGGGAAACTTGCATCCAGGTGGGTGGATCAGATCTGAAATATTTTAAAAAGTAGGGAGAACCCTTCTTGGGGCCCAAGCCCGTCTCTGCAGCCCCTTCTATCTTCGGCACTGATCTTCGATTAGTGCACTCCCTCTTACAGCAAGGCCTGCCTGGGCTGTCCTGCTGCAGAGAAAGATGCACAAGAGGCCTTCTAGAGGCCTGTGCTTTCTAGGAGGGCAGGGAAGGGTGGGAAAATAGTCACAAAAGACCAGGATCTTTTCCTAGCGTGGAAGGAGCCAGCAGAGACTCAGATAAGGATGGAAGTAGAGTCACTGTCTTTGCAGACCTTTCCTAGCTGACTATGTGCCTGTGAGGGATGCTGGAAACACACAATCTCGGCTCCGGGGAAACCACAGAGCCAAGCCTGGTAGCAACCAGCAACCTTGTCCCCCACGCCTCCAGGTCAGGGCTGGGAGAATGTATTAAGTTCTTTTAAAGGATTTTATGTTGTTTTTCTTCAGCATGTCAGGGCTGACTAGACCCCTGCGGCCCTGCTGCAACACTCTGAGCCTCCAAGGGGCAAGCTCTCCTCACTCTCAGGCTCAAGAACTGCCCCCTCTGCTTTGAATGCGGCAAAGGTCCCCCACACCCCCACCTCCCCATGCACAAAAAATGTAGGCAGAATGGGCCCATGTAAACACGACATCAGAGTCAGGAGCCCCGCCTCTGAACTCATCTGTGTGAATCACCTCCCCCTCTGGACTTCAGTTTCCCATTTTTAACACGAGGGCGAGGGCGTTGGGCCTGACTATCTCCAGGATTCTTTCCAGCCTATGACTCTGTGTTGTTTTGATGTGATGGCAGATCCTAGATTGATTTACATAAATTTGCATGTTCAATCAGAAATCCCAAACTCCAAGTATAGAAAATCCAACCAGTCCATTAGTGCAGCCAGACCGGGGCGGGAGGAGCCTGCCAGGTTTGGGGGAGGACCGTGGAAACAGGCAGTGGCCTTGGCGATGAACTGGGGGAGGAGCTGTGGGGCCAGAAGAGGTGTTTGTGGTGAGAGACGCGACTCTGGTGGCCCAGGGCTGCTGGGGCCAGGGACTCTGTTTCGGTTATTAGGCAAGGGTCCCCTCTCCTGCGGCTTCTAACGGGGCCTCTGCTGGCCAGCTTCAGAGCCACACCCCAAGAGGAGGCAGCAGCCTCTGCCTAGCAACAACCGCATCCTTCACTCTGACAGGGACTCTACCGTTAACACTTTCTGGGCATCTCACCTCCCCAGGAGCTTCCAGTCCCCGGTCCAGGGGCCCCATCCCTGAGGGAGGTTTCCTTGGGGTCTAACCTGCACAGCTCCTGCTGCAGCTTGACAGCCACAGGCAGCAGGGCCTAGGGAAGAGGGTCCAGGCCCAGGAGAGCCAGCCAAGGGAAAAGCAACGCAGGAGAATGGGCCCCACGTCCAACCAATCCCGTGGCTTCTCTAACCACTTCAACAGGCCCCCTCGGCACCTGGGAAACCGGGGATGAAAACAAACAAGGAGAACATGAAGGCCTTTGGCACTTGGGCTAGAGAGCAAGTCCCAACCTGGAGAGTCTGACTCCTCAGAAAGCCCTACCCACAGGAGAGAAGGAGGCTGGGAAAGTGGGGTTGGGGCAGCTTCTCCCTGCTGCTGCCTGCCTGGCATGGCAGGCCTGGGAGGCTGGCTGGGCTGAGAAGGGCAGCGGGCACGATGCCTTAAGCCTCTTCTTCACAGCTGGGGGCGTGACTGCAGAAGTGAGGTGAACAGGGCAAAGGGGTGGGATGGGCACCGGCAGTGGCTCTCCTTGTCCTCTCTTCAGACAGGGTGGGTGAGTGTGCTGTGCTCCCTGGCCCAGATCCTAAAACAAGTCCCAACAGCTGAGATGCAAACTGTCTCCTGGGAAATGTGCTTACCCTACTGGCCCTTGGCTGCCTTCTTCTCTCTCCACCCCTCCCCTATGGCCCAACTCAAAGACTGGCCAGGCCAGGATGTCTCACCAGAGGCCGTGATGGGTGGGCCAAACCCCGGCCAGCAGGAGTTCGTACCCCAACACATGAGGGTGAGCAGAACAATGGCTACTTTTAGGCAGGAAAAGGGAATCTGCTCCCCTCCACCCGGTGTTCTAATCCTAAGCCTGCAGAAGCACATCACCGAACACCGACCTCTCTAAACGGAGCCACCCTGCCAGGGGGCCTGTCACTCTTTCAGGTTCACCAGTGGAGCCACACAATGTCAGAAGTGGAAGGGGATGTTAGCGCTTTCTAATCCAACTGCTGAATTTTACAGATGGGAGAAATCCCAGAGGCAAACTGTCTTGGCCAAGGTCACACAGCAAGCGAGGAAAAGCAGGGGCCAGAACTCCGACCCCAGCCCCAGTGACTGCAGTGTGGGCCTCAAACACACTGATTTGAGCCTGCTTGTGGTGGCAGAGCCTTCTTCCCACAGCCCAGGCCCGCCTCCCCCACTCTCCCGCAGGCCAGAGCTGGAGGGAGATGTTGCAGGACCCACACCACTTCAGGCAGAGGGAAGACACCCCCTCACACACAAACCACGGATTCTGAAGACAAACTTGAACGATGTGGGAATTCTCCCCAGGCGGAAATACGCGTGTTTCTCTGAGACAGGAAACTCAGTGACCCGAGTGTTCTTAGATCAATGTAAAAAAAGAATTTTGTGTCTCCTTTCATGCCAGCCACGTGAGCTGGCACCGTCCACGAGAGGAGGGTCTCAACAAGGCAACTGGGCTCATTTTCCCAAAAAAGTACTGACCACAGGGTAGTTAGACACTGACCCTTCTCTAGTGGCCCTCAGAACCACCCAGTTCCTGGCAGCTGCTGCCAACCGCAGGCGATGGCCCTTAGGTGGGGGACTGTGCAGGGGGAGAGCAGCCGCAGAGAAGGGCTAAGAACTGCTTGTGCAGCCGGGCGACCAGAGCCCGAGAGTCCTGGCTCCTCGGGAGCGTTTAGGAAGCAGCATTTAAGAAGTAGCGGCTGGGCAGGCTGGGTGGGTAGCGCAGAGACACCAGAAAAAACAGGCCTGTGGGAGGCGAGGGCCCTCTGTGCCCTTGGGGCAGTGCCAGGGCTGGGGAAACCGCGGGGCCTCGAGCTGAGGATCAGGAGAGGGCCTGGGATTCGGACAGCCGCTTTCCCAGCTGGACGAGACCAGGGGCGCGTCGGGCACAGAGAAATTCCCTGCATTCTTCTGCCACCGCAGCAGGACCCGGAGAGCCCTCCCTGCAGGCGGTCCTGGCCGCGCTCCCTGCCTCACCTCCTCTCTGGGGTGGCCCCGCTAGACTCCTCTTGGCGCAGGCCCCGAAGCCCACGAGGGGTAGTTCCCGGGGACCCTGACACCCCGCCTCTCTCCGTCTCCCCCAGGCCCCACCGCCCCCGGCCACCAGGACCGCACGGGGTGCGCAGGGGAGCCCCGGGCTCGCCCCCGCGCCTGCGCTTTGGGGAGATGCTGCCCCCTCCAGCCGCCCGCAGCGCCCGGCTCCGCTAAGCGGTACCCAGCCCTCGGGGGGCGGCGGGCGAGGCGCGCGGGGGGCAAGGTCAGGGCTCTCCCGGCGGGAGGGAGCCCGGCCCCCGGAACATCCCCTCTCCCGAAAGTTTCCCTTCCGGGGCCATGGAGTGTGCGCGAGGCGGGTGTGGGGGGCGGCGGGGGCCGGGCGGGGGCACCGAGCCGCAGCCAGACCCCCCGGGAGCGCGCGGGGCTGGGCTGCGGGGCGGCCCGGCGGGAAGCCGCGCGCCCCCTCGGACGGGGCCGCCGCGGGAGCCTCGCCCCCGTCGCCCCCCCAGCCCGGGCTTACAGGCCCCCCGCCCGCCGCCCTTCAACCCAAGTAGGCCCGGAACTCACCGAAACCAGGTGCCGCGCGGGGCCAGGGCAGGCCGGACCCGCCAGGTTCATGGCCGCGGCGCGGGCCGGGGGGCCGAGCGAGGGGAGGGGTGCCGGGGCCGCCGCTTGATGTCAAGGCTTTAAAGGGGCCCGTGAGCCCCGCCCCCGCCGGGCCCCGCCCCCGCCCCGCGCAGCCAATCCGCGCCCTCCCTGCGCGCGCGCCCCGCCCGGCTCCGGCCAGATGTTCCCAGGACCCGCGCGGTTCCGCCGGGCCGGCGCGCGCCGCTTCCGCCCGGGGGGGCGCTCCGCGGGGGACGTGCCCTCCCGGCCGGCCGCCCGGGCCTGGCAGACCCCGCTGCGGGGCGGAGGGGTCCGGGCTGGCCGAGCGGGGCTGCCGTGGGGCGGAGGGGGGGCCTCAGTGAAACACTAAGTAGGTGCGCGGAGCCGAGAGCGTGCGCTGCTGCCCCGTGGCCGCGTGTGCACGGGCATGTGTGCCCCGGGCCGTCGGGGCTTGGGGTTTGCCTTCTTGTGGACGTGTTGGGTTAGGGTTAGATGCTTGAGCGCTTCCTTGACCGCAGCTGCTCCGGCCCCCTGTATCCTCCTCTGGAATCCGCTCCTCCCAGTATGTAGAAAACTGGGCACTGGGCACTGGCTCTGCTTCTCCCAGTGCTTTTTCCTCACTGGCGTAGGGGAAGTGAAGGCTGCGCAGAGAGAGGCTATACCCCTGTTCTCAGCCACTCACTGTCTCGGTGGGGATGAGTTCCTTCGTGGTCGAACTAACCGTGTACTTAGAAGAGGGGGTTAAAAAACAAGAGAGGAAAACAAATAGCCCACCTAGATCCCTGAAAGGCTCCGGAGTTCCCTTCAATACCATTCTCATTGGTCCTTGGTTAAACATCTATTTGCCTTTGTCCAAATACCAAATAATGTACTTCACAATCTGCACTGCACTGACCTGGCGTTAATGCAGATTCTGCACGGGGTCCTCAGAGAAATACTTCGTGATCCCCAGCCAGTCTCTGTCCATTTTATTAAATGGGTACACTAATGTATTATCACATTAGTCCAATAAAGGAACCTAAAAGCTGAGGGGACATAGGGTATTCACATTGGCTTGGATTAATCAAGAGTTCCTCTCTGATAGGGGACCTTCTTAATTTAAAAAGGGATTTGAAGGGCAGAGAGAACTTGAGTAGGATCCAAGCAGGGTAAGGACACAAGAGACTCCAGTAGGAAAGACCAAATTATCCGCATGGAACAGTGAGCAGATCACTCTGGTAAGGTGGAAGTGGGGGAAGCAATGGAGGAGGTTTTGTATGGATAAGATCTGAAGGAGGATCTGAATTTAACAGGACAGCTTAAAGATAAAGAGGTCATTGGGGTTCTTGAGCACAAGAGTAGCTTGATGAAAAGAGTGCGTGAGGATAGTTATTATTCCAAGTTATCTCACCTTTGCTTTAAAACCTTTAAAACTTTTTTTACATCAACTGATCCTTAGCATACAATAAAATGCACGTCGCAGGTGTTTAGTGAATTTCAGCAATAATATACATCTACATAATCCCTCCAAAGAAGGTACTGAGACATCCCAAGAAAATTGTTCCATGTTGATTGCACTGCAACTCACTCCCTGCAACCTCCTGAATTCTATCAGCACAGTCCTGTCTGTCTTGGGACTTCACCTAAGTGGAATTATACAATATATATATTTTTTAATCTATATTTTTAGTTTAGTATTGTTTTTGAGATCCTGCCACGTGTATTCTTTTTTACTGCCAAATAATATTCCATTGTATGAATATATCAACTTGTTTATCCATTCCCTAGTTGATGGATATTTGGGTGTTTCCAGTTTTAGGCTACTATGAATAAGATTGCAATAAATATTCTGTACAAATCTTTTGGTGAACATGTTTTCATTTCTGAGAAAACTGATCTTATTTCTTGATGAGAGATAGAAGCATCTTTGGAAGCCAGCAGCATTGATTATTTGTCCACTTCTTAAACAATTATTAAATAATGACTAGCGGGCTAGTAATGGATTTCCAACAAAAAAGACACATTCCCTTGCTCGAAGGGCTTGAAGGTCCAGTAAAACTCCACGTATCTGTTGCATTCCAAAGTCATGAGGTGGAAAAACTTCAAGAGTCTGCCAGGCATTTCTAGATTATTATTGGATATTCCCAAATAACTAAAATTTTGGAAATAGACCACCTAGCTGACTTTTTACTTTTCACTCAGATGTTTACCCTTGTAAACACAGCCAGAACATCTGTACTTATTAGGACAAGTACCGCTCTCCTTACTTGAAGACTCTTGTGTACTTCAAAGTTTAGGCATTCAGATTTTGACAGATCCTGTTTCATAAATCTGCATCTTCATTAATGTTAGGTGAAAAAGTACATTAGATGAAGTCATTGCTCTATGATTGCATTGTCTTTGATGCGATTTAAGACGTTCATTTTTATTTTTCCCTTGTTATTAAATTATTAAAGTTACACAGAAGCCCCAACGTTGGTTTTCTACCCTTGCAATATACCACTGGACATATATTGTTCTTTAGTTGAGTTGTCTGTGTACAAAACAAGAGCTCTCAGGTCTCTGGTTGCAGCAAGCTATGGTAACATGCCAGTTTGGTGGCGTAGTCTGTGTATACAGTGATGCTGACTGACTGGGACAGACATCTCAGAGAACCATCCCTCACTGCTCACATCAGTACTTTGAATGGGATCTTCTGCTTCAGTACTATGTGGTCTTTCATCAGTATTACAGCAGCTTCATGCCTATGACATAGTAGCCATTTGGTCATTGTGTGACATTAGTTGATAAACTGACCCCAGTTCAGAATTCCTGACATCAGCAGATAGTCATGTTGGTAATTGGTGTCTCAAAACATTTTAATAATCTGGCTACTCTCCAGATTGGAAAGAGTCTGAGTGCATTCTTGATGTTTTTCCTGCTCAGAGGAAGAAAGGAGCTGGGCATAGGCTAATGTGTAGTCCATTTGCTGAGAAGGAACAGAGCTTTGTTATTGCTGCTTAATTCTGCATAGGACAATTATGTTCCTGTTCCTTGGATTTTGACAGTATTGCCAGTATGTGCTTTGAAATCCCCATCGGGCACAGATACGATGGATCTACCAAGCTCTTGAATCCCTTTCCATTCATTTTTCCCATTCAAAAATTCTTTTTTTAAAAAAAGATTTATTTTATTTATTTATGCATACAATAACTGGGGTATAGGCTAGAGGTGCAGGAGGGCATTCAGAAGATTCACCAGAGACAGAGTGGGGAGCAGAACAGGCAGATCTGCTGAAATACACTGCTGAGGGGAGCAGCAGTCAAGACAGAAGAGGTCTGCTAAGCCATGTCAGCACCCTGGCCAGGATCTGGGGATAGCTTGATAGCGCTGAGACTTTAACCCCTGGAGCCACCAGGGAGGCCTCCCCTCATTAAAAAATTCTTTTTTTTTTTTTTAAAAGATTTATTTATTTATTTATACAAGCACTGGGTACAGTCAGAAGTGCGGAAGGGTGAGAGAATTCACCAGAGCCAGAGCGGGAAGCAGAGCAGACAGACTGAAGTACACTGCTGAGGGGAGCAGCGGGCGGCAGGAGAGGTCTGCGAGCCATGTGGGACCCTCCTCCAGTGGCCGGGGAGCAGCCGGGGATCGATCGAACCGGCGCTGCTGCTGCAGAGGCTGAGGGCAGCCTCGCAACCCAGCGCTCAACCGTTGCGCCACCGGGGAGGCCCCATTAAAAAATTCTTAATAAATCTTTTTTTTTTTTAATAGAGGCATGTTTTTTATTTATTTGTTTGTTTGTTTTTGTTTATACATGCACTGGGTACAGTCAGAAGCGCGGGAGGGTGAGAGGATTCACCAGAGCCAGAGCGGGGAACAGAACAGGCAGAGTGATGAAATACACTGCTGAGGGGAGCAGCGGGCGGCAGGAGAGGTCTGCGCGCCATGTGGGACCCTCCTCTGGTGGCCGGGGAGCAGCCAGGGATCGAACCGGCGCTGCAGAGGCTGCGGGCAGCTTCGCAATCCAGCGCTCAACCGCTGCGCCACCGGGGAGGCCCCCCATTAAAAAATTCTTAATAAATCTTTACTGTATGCCAGGAGCTGTGCACGTTACATAACTAATATGGGATTCAAGTGGCGTATAAGCAATGAGACTGAAAATACAAGCAGTGGGAAGATCATATTTTATCCAAGAGCAAAGGGGATCTTTCTAATGGTTTTTTAGCAGGAGTCGGGGGTGGTGTAATTAGAATTTCATTTTAGAAAGATCACTGTGGCTGCAGTGTGGAGAACAGAGAGCAAGACTGAAGTCAGGAGGACCAGACAGAAAGTTGGTCTGTAGTAATGCTGGGGAAAATGAGAAATAATATGCTTTGGACTGAGAAAGTGAGATTGGTGATAGTGAGGCGATGACTTCAAGAAGTAGTGAAGTCAGCAGGTTTTGGGATTAAAAGTCGAAGGGAGGCAGAGGGCTTGGAGTGGGTAAGCTGCAGATGTGTGGCCAGTCACTGAAAGGGAAAAACAAGGAAGGGCAGGTTTGGAGATGCCACGCCTACTTCCCAACACGCTGACATGTGAATGCCTGGTTGACAGCCCGGTGGCAGCGTCTGTCTGGGAGCTGAGGGCTTCCCAATGGTTGTGCCTCGGGGGTCGGTTGCAGGTGTGCTGCACGTTGCTCTTCTCAAGCCTCAGGGCAGCACCAGCTCCTTGGCAGACAGCAGACTTGGTGAGTTGTCATGAAAATACATCGTGTTTTATGTGTGCCATGATGTGGAGAAGGCTGGGCAGTGCTGATGCACACTGCTGTTAGAGAAATAATTCTGAAGCTCAGAAGAGAGACCTGGACTAGAGATAAGGAGACTTGTGAGTCATCAGGACAAGAGGAGGACTGAGTACTGTCACTAGAGCCCAAGAAACCACCCCACCCCCAGAAGAAATCATTCCTGATACTGCTTATGTCAAGCTGGATCAAAACTGAGACAAAGCATTTTAGTCACATGTCATTGGTAATTTTGGCAAAACCAGATTTTGAAGGGTTGACAAAGATGTACAAAGTGGGGATGGGGGCAAGAAATGCTGTAAAGGAAAAGTGAGACAGATAGATAGGTGGGTCGGGCAGTGGAGGACAAGAGTTAGAGAAAGACTGCCCAATTTCATTTTCAAAATTATTTACGGGCCCCCCTGGTGGCGCAAGGGGTTAAGCACCGCACTATGAAGTGATCTGCAGTCTCTCCAGCACGAGTTCGATCTCCAGCCGGCCAGGGAGCAACCCACATGGCGTAGCAGACCTCTCCTGACTTACCGGCTGCTCTCCTCAGCAGTGTACTTTGGTCAATCTGCTTGTTCTGCTCCCCACCCCACCGCCCCGCCCCATCTCTGGTGAATCCTCTCACCCCCTGCATCTCTGGCCTGTATCCCAGCTCTTGTATGAACAAATAAATATTTTAAAAAATATATTTACTATTAGTTATTTTTTAAAAGCATCTCTGTTCTAGACCAGCCTGACCTGTCTGTTCCCAATGAACAAAACACCCATTCCTGTGTACACTTGCTGAGAGATTGCTTTTCCCAAGCACATGGGGATGCTCCTCTCCCTTCTGTTGATCACTGCAAAAGCTCTCAGGGGCAGCTCAAATTCTATATCTTGCAGGAGTCTTTCATGCTCAGTGTAGACCATAACCATTTTTTCTTTGCTGAAGCTCACACGGTTGCCTGCTGCCTTATATGAGCCTCTCTTTTTCTTTTCTACTTTAACATACTTGCTGAATGAAATCTAACCATCAGAAGTCCAGGGTGGCTTAATTTACTTTTCCCTACCCCCCACTGCAGCTAAAGGCATTCTGGGTATCTGGAAGGAATTTGATAATACTCTGGATTTGCCATAAAAGTAGATTAGCCACATGTGGCTAATGAGCATCTGGAATGTGCCTGGTGCAAATTAAATTGAGCTGAAAGTATACACACTAGATTTTGAAGATGGTATAAAAATGTGACATCTTATTCATAATTTTTATATTGACTATGTTGAAACAATTTTTGGATATACTGGATTAAATAGTTTATATTTTTTTGTAGAGCATTTTTTTTTCTTTTTAAGATTTATATATTTATACAAGAACTGGGATACAGGTCATAGGCGCAGGAGGGTGAGAAGATTCACCAGAGACAGAGTGGGGAGCAGAATAGGCAGACGGACCAAAGACACTGCTGAGGGGAGCAGCGGGCGACATAGGAGAGGTCCGTCATGCCATGGGAATCTCCCTGGCTGGCCAGGAATCAAACCCGCGCTGCAGAGGCTTTGGACAGCCTCACAGCACAGCACTCAACCCGCTGCGCCACCAGGGAGGTCCTGGATTAAATAATTTTAAGTTAAGTTGTATGTAGGACCATTCTCTATTCCTGTCCCTCAAGAAATCTTGTCATGCTTGATTTTGGCTCCTGAATTAAGCTGGTTTGAGGATAAATGAAATGATCTTTTCCTGGAGCTAAAGATATTCTCGCTGTCTCCACGGGTTTTCATAGGCCATTATGCAATCATTACCTTCTTGGTTCCAGGGCCTCACCTTTATGAGTACGATTTACACATCTCTTTGAAACTAACTGCTATAGACCTGTTCTTCCCAACAGGTCAGGCAACTGCTCAGTCGATCTAAATGTCAGGGAACAGGTCAGGCTCAGATGCTGACGCATCTCCCAAAGCTTTTAATGACTGGCGATTCCTCAGTTAATCATGTAGATGGAGCCCCTGCCTATCTCTTTGGTTGCTGGGGCCACTTTCCACAATCAAATTGTTTGGGACAGGTGCCCATTGGCTTGTGGCCTCGTCTTATTGTGGTCAGCACCCCTGTGCCTTCTGACAATACAAATTTTTTATCTTGCAGTTTTGGAGGTCAGAAGTCTAAAACTGAGGTGTTGATAGAGCAGCAGTCCTTCTGGAGACAATGGAGAAGCCTTTTCTAACTTCATTTCCCGGTTCCCAGTTCTTCCTTACATCACTCCAACCTCCTGCTTCTGTCATTACATCTCTTATTGTCTCAAGTCTCCTTTGCTCCCTCTTGTGGGTTAAACTCAGGGCCTAGCCTGATCATCTAGATTAAGCTCCTCATCTCAAAATCCTCAATCAACATATCTGTTTGTACACATTTACAAAGTCTCTTTTGTTCCAGGGATTAGGATGTAACATTTTGAGGAATCAGTGGACAGCCTGCCAGAGCCCCACATACACTTCTTTGCATTTCTTGGTGAAGGGAGAGAGTACCATCAAGGCCACAAAGTTTCAAAGTGTTTTTAAATTAAGTTCTATAGAGAAGTAAATTAGTTCACATTTGTAACCACTGTGATCAGCTGTGAGGGGTAGGTTGGGCCCAGGAAGAGCTGGTGCTTTTTTTTTTAAAAAAGATTTATTTATTTATTTTAAAGATTTATTTATGCATACAAGAGCTGGGGTACAGGCCAGACATGCCAGGGGTGAGAGGATTCACCAGAGACAGAGTGGGAAGCAGAACAGGCAGATCTACTGAAATACACTGCTGAGGGGAGCAGCGGGCACAGGAGAGGTCTGCTGCGCCATGTGGGTTGCTCCCTGGCAGGCTGGGGATCGAACTCATGCTGTAGAGGCTGTGGATTGCTTCATAGTGCAGTGCTTAAAACCCTTGTGCCGGGCCTCCCCAGTGGTGCAGCGGTTGAGCACTGGGTTGCGAAGCTGCCCGCAGCCTCTGCAGCGCCTGTTCGATCCCCAGCTGCTCCCCGGCCACCGGAGAAGGGTCCCACATGGCGCGCAGACCTCTCCTGTCGCCCGCTGCTCCCCTCAGCAGTGTACTTCGGTCCTTCTGCCTGCTCTGCTCCCCGCTCTGGCTCTGGTGAATTCTGTCACCCTCTTGTGCTTCTGACTGTACCCAGTGCTTGTATAAATAAATAAATCCTAAAAAAAAAAAAAAAGGGGGGGGATCAGGAGCAGCAATTATAAAAAGATTAAAAGTAGTATTGGAGGCTAATTGAGATTGGAAATGGCACCAGCTACATAATTATTCTGCATGAAATAGAAAAACTGGTTTTCCCAAATCCCTATTGTTTAGGTATTGTGCTGGCTTCTCTTATCATGCATAAAATTCAAATTCCTTAGCAGTAACTTTTACTAAATTCTCCATCGATAGGTCTACCTCTAATTAGTAGTTCTCTTGTTCTCTGCTCCTCCTTCAGTAACTTCAATTCAGAATATAGGATCTTAGAGATTTCAAAGCTCATCAATCTTTTTTCTTAGCTAGATAGGTTTTGCTTTTCTCTCTTCTCTGCACCAAATAAATCTTCCTTTGTCTTCCACTTTCTTTTGGATTCAATTAGTATTTTAAAGATCAAAACCTTGTGAAATTGAACTAAGCCAAAAAGATAAAGACAAATGTTGGATAATTTAACATGAGTTATTATAAGTATTATATGATTATTATAAGGAAACAGTGGATGAACTGAAATAATCATACAAAAATAATTATAAACTAGCAAACACTGATCATCCAACCGAGGTTTCAGTGATTAAGATGGAGGGGGAGGGGAAAAGGGTCAAGGGAATATACAAAAAAAAAAAAGAATTGGGGCCTCCCTAGTGGCGCAGGTGGTTGAGTGCAGCGCTGTGAAGCTGTCCGCAGCCTCTGCAGTGCTGGTTCAATCCCCACCGGCAGTAGAGATACCCACATGGTGCAGCAGACTTCTCCTGTCTTGCCTGCTGCTCCTCTCAGCAGTGTATTTCGGTCAGTCTGCCTGTTCTGCTCCCCACTGTCTCTGGTGAATACTCTCACACCTCCTCCCCGCACATCTGGCCTGTACCCCAGTTCTTGTATAAATAAAAAATAAATCTTTAAAAAAAAATTGGATTCTTTCATAGTACATTGATTTTGGGGTGGGGGGAGACCATAAAAATAAAAACCTGACAGACACTAGTCTACCCCACAGCATTTATGCTGTAGTCAACCACTTGGACTATATTTTATGCATGCTTCCCTGCACACAGATTGGTCCCTCACCTCCACACTGGTGTGCTTTGGCTAAGGATGCTGAGAAGAGTCCTGAGTTAAGTTTCTTGCTGGCATGTTCAAAGCCTGGGTGAGGTTCTTTTTCTTGAGTTGAAAGTACTCTAAAACTCTCTTATCTAACTAATTGATGAGGCATTTTCAACCATATTCAAGTTGCTTTTATTATATATAATTATATATATGTGTATATATTACATACACACACACATACACACACACACAAAATATAATCCCACTTAATTTATTTCATTTGTACCAGCTAAAATTTGGGCTCATAATTTAAATCTTTTAAACACCTTTTAAACGCCAGTCAATGCATTAGTCTGTCTATAACTGCTGTGCTAAGACTGGGCATGTTGGAGACTTGCTCTGGAAAGATAACATGTTTTTCCTACTAACCCTCTCCCTTAGCCAGGTCAGTGACTTCATTCTGGATTGTATTGTGAGGTATTACCTAAAGGCAGGACCAGTAAGTCCAGAAGAAGCCTGAAGAAGCCAGGTGAGAATCAAGGAGCCCAGGGAACTAATTCATTATAAGGCTAGCCTGATCTAAGTTTAGAGATAACCACCAAAAGCTGCTATTTCCATATTCCAAAACCAGGGCCACTTTCCCTAGACCACCCCGATCCAGACAGCCCAGCTCAATCCACAGATGTAGTGTCCTCTGGGATGTTCCCAAATAATGAGGAACAGATCCTCTTTCAATTACGTCTTGGACATTTTGAAAGGCTGCCTATCTGTGAGGAGTTAATTAATACTTAATTTTTAGTATAAAACCCTTACAATATCTCTTTTCTGGTTCCATCTCACTGTTTCCAGAATTTTAATCTGTCCCTTTCATCTCCTTCTTCTATCAGAGACTCAGGAATTGGATGAGTTTCTATGGTGCGCTTTGCTCTGAAAAGCAAAAGGCTTCGGTCCCAGCTGGTGCTGCCAAAACAGCATACTAATTCCATGCCATGGTCCTGGGTCAAGAGCTGTATAATCTGATTGGCCATATCACCTCGGATGGCAAGGGAGCGGAAGTGGTCAAAATTGTGGAGGCCCAGCTTCCGGACACGCCTTGCAGCTGCCCGGTAACACTTCCAGGGCTGTGGCTCCACCAGGAGGTAGCGGCAAAGGGAGGAAAGGTGAGCCAAGAACTCCCACAGGCCCTGGTCTCCATGGTTCAGATGAATCCACATGGTTACTGACATGCAGAAGCCAATGTCAAAAACTGAGCGTCCAAACTGGCTTAGGAAAGAGCTTAAGAGAACTTTCCGGGTGCTTTGATTCATGAAGTCCAGGGTGATAAAGGTCAAGGCATCAGGAAAAGGGCATTCTTTCTCAGCTCTCTCCACCAGGACTGGATCTATGTCACAGCAGAGGAAACGGAGTTCTCCTGAGACATCTGAGCAGGTCTCCCCATCATGTAGGGAAAGGAAGTGTCTGTATAAAGCCACACTCAGATCCTAGAGAAATCCAAAAGAGCTTGGTCATTGCACTGTCAGCCAGTGAATGAAAGTGACATTCCTGTCTCTTCCCACTGAGATTGCCACTTACTCCTTGGTTTGTAAGGATAAACTACAGGCTAAGAGGTTGCCCAAAACTTTTTCCAGATCAGGCGCTCAGTGCCCTCCAGAGGTCTCAGGCTGTAATGCACTCCTGACATATGGTGGATGGGGTGCTATGGCTCTAAGTTTCAGCCCAATATTTGCACCAAAGGAAGCTGGAGCACCATTTTCCAGCTTAAGTAAATTAAATGCTAGTAAATGATCTTTTTTTTTTTTGGGGGGGGGGGAATCTCAGACTCCAGGGAGGTGGAGAGTTCCAGGGAGGCAAGGAACAGAGCAAGCACCAACTTATAACAACCTGCTTCCCAGAGTTATGGTTGGGAAAGTCTGAATTCCAAAAGTCCTCAATTCAGCCTTCATACTACAATTTCACTTTTATTACCTCTTATGCTTCAACTCCACCCATCTGAAATGTATTGTTTCTGCATCCATTACCCTCAAAAGTCACCGCTGACCTCCTTCTAGCTAAATCCAATTATTTGTGGGGTTTTTTTTTTAGCCATCCTAGCACCCTCCCTCTTTTTTTTTTTTTAAAGATTTATTTATGCATGCAAGAACTGGGGTACAGGCCAGAGGTGCGGGGGGTGGAGGTGTGTGTGGTGGTGGTGAGAGGATTCACCAGAGACAAAGTGGGGAGCAGAACAGGCAGATGTACTGAAATACATTGCTGAGGGGAGCAGCGGGAGAGACAGGAGAGGTCTGCTGTGCCATGTGGGTTAGCTCCCTGCCAGGGATTGAACTCATGCTGCAGTGGCTGGTGATAGTTTGATAGTGTGGTCTTTAACCCCTGTGCCACGAGAGAGGCCCCCCTTTCTCTAACTTTGACTTATTTAACTATTATAATTAAGTCAAATTCAAATTGTTCTAATCTGTTTTTTTTTTTTCCCTATTCACTACCTCATTTGCTCCTTGAAATGATCCTGTGAGTAAAAAATTTATGTGCAAGTGAAGAAACTGGCTGGAAACAACCCAGATATATGATAATAGTAGCATGGATAAACAAATGTGGTATAGTGGTTATAATGGAATACTAGATAGCAGTTAAAAATGAAGGAATTCGGCTCAGTGCAGCAATATGGATGACTCAAATATATAATGCTGAGTGAAAAGACAAATACACTGGAAACATCCATTTATATGAAGCTCAAAAGTGGATAAAATTAAACCACAATATTTAGAGCTACAAAAATTACTAAGCATTTTTTAAAAAGGCAACAATAATCATAAAAGTCAGGCTAGTATTCCCTCTGGGTGGAAAGGGGCGGGGGTGGCTCATGCACAGAAACAGCATGTGGGGAACTTCTGGAGTGCTGACAATGTTTTATTCTAGATCTAGATAACAGTCACAAAGGTGTCTGCCTTATAATAGTTCATAAGGTATAAATTTGTTTTATGTATTTTCCTGTGTGACATAGTTCACACACATACAGAAAACAAAAAAACCAAACAAACCCTGTATTTTAAAAGTCATGATTCAGAGACTAGTGACTAATTTGTCCAAGGTTACATGGTTTAGTACATGGCAAGATTTACATTACATCAAGTTCTTTATGCCCTAGGGATTTTTATTAAAATAAAGATGCTAATTTAGTAGATTTGGAATGGGGGCTAGGATACTTTATTTCTAATAAGCTTCTCACTCATGCCTATGCTGTAGTTCAAAGGGCTATCCTTTGAGTAAGAAGGCCCTGTATTTCAATGCTTAATTTTCTCCCTATCTCTTATTTCATTGCTATCTCCTTCCTCCTATCTGAACTTGGTTGTGTTCCATGTTTGACCAGCCCATTTTATCACATCAGTCCCTCCTCTACCACACACTCATCCTTCCCATCCTCAATTCCCTATTGCTATAGTACCTTGGCAGCTTAAAAAAGAAAATACAGACCCAAGGGCTCAGTCCCCCAAGATCCTAATTTATTAGGGCTAGGAGTTTTAAAATTTTAAACAAAGCACCCCAGAAATTATGGCACATTAAAACATTATGAAGCTGCTTAAAAAATAATATAGTGCTATGCATGATCTCCAAAATACTAAATGAAAAGCAAGATGTAAAATAGTGTGCTACTATTTGCAAAACTCAAAGAGGTGTGATACTTATACATAAATGGTTGTATATACATAAGATACATAGAAAAAATTATAAGCAGTGACTGGTTGGAGAATTAAGGAGAAAAGGAGAATTAAAAGTCAGGAGTAGAGACTTTTTGTTCTATGTTCCTTTGTGATTTGATTTTTTTTGTTGTTTGTTTGTTTTAACAAGTACAGGCATTTTTTCCTTAAGCTCCCTAAAATAGAAAGCTCCCAGGTATGGGAACCACTGTCCTAGTTAATCGCAAATATATCCTTGCCTCTAAATGTATCTATACACTGCTCTTAACTTTAAAATCTCCTGTGGTTTCCTTAAGTCCTTCATGAAATCCCTAGTCTTAAATCGGTATCTCTTTGTCACTAGTTCCCCCTCTGATTTCCTCTAGCATCATAGTAGAGAAATGTCTGCAGGGGACAGTCAGACACCTACCCAGCTACTCATTCCAGCTATGGATTTGTATCCAAATATTCCCTTTCCCGTTATCAGTGGTATTCCTAAAACCTTCAATCAACCCGCCATCAGCCTTCTTCCTAAGGCCAGCAACACAATAAAATTCTCCTCCCTGCAGCTTCTGGTCTGGAATGGAGTGAGAGCACTAACATCTGAAGCATCTGCAAACATAGATGACTCCTCCGCCATACCCTGGCGGCTACAAGTATGTGTCAGAGAGACATTTTTCTGTTTTGCACGTGGTTTGACTTTAGTTATCGCATGCCTAAGAATACTTCTCCTTAAGAAAACGTGGCAATGCTTTCATCCAGCAGGATGGTTTATTTTCCTTCTCCATCCTTTGCAGCGCTTTCAAAGCAAACATCCACTCGGTCCGTGGGTCGTCCTGCATTGCAGGGTACACGAATCTTAATTCCAGAAACGACTGTGTTACTCTAGCTCGTCTCTCCCTGCAAGCCAACCCCAAACCCACGCTCCTAAACGAGGGTATATGGGAGTCGCCTCCTGCAGCCAAGTGGGCGGCCACGCTGGACGGAAGGCGAGCGCCAGAGCCCAGGCACGGCGGCCTTTCCGGGTTGGGCTCTGCGGGAAAGGGGCGACGCAGAGAAGGGGGCGCGAGAATTCCAAACGCAGTTGAGGGTGATCCCCCGAGTCCTGAGAGAGAGGGGAGGGGGAGCCAGGAGGGCAGGCGGCAGCCGCAGCCAGGGGTCGGTCAACGCCGCGCCGACCCCAGCGGACACGCAGGCAGCCTCACGCCGGACGCCCCGACCTCCGGCCCCCCCGTCACTCACCCCGGAGTTACACCCCACGTCGAGCCCCAGGATTGGCCTGGCCTCGGAACGCGGAGGGAAGAGCCGGCGAAGCAGCTCCGGGGGCAAGAGGCGGAGCCGCTGCTCTGGAGGGTGGAAGCGGGAGTAATGAGGGAAATTTCCGAACGGGGCGGCCCCGGGTTCCAGAACTCGCGGGTCCTCTTCCGCCTTGGCTTCCTCCTCACCCGCAGCGTCCGGTTCCGCGGGCGCCGCCATTAGCGCCAGCCGGGCCCGGGTCTCCCCGGAACCGGAAGCCGGAAGCCCGGGGGCGGGTCCGCGCGGCCGAGGCGCCATCGCGCGTGCGCGAAGGGGCGACGCGGGGGGGGGTGTGTGTGTGTGAGGCCGAGGGTCGCCGCGCCGCCCTGATGACGAGAACGCCTTCGCGAGCCCCTGCCGGGCTTGTGTCCAACCCCGAAAGAACTAGAACGTGGTTAACATTTGGATAAAATACTTGAATAGATCTTTTTCCCACAGAAGACGTACAAATGAACAACAGGTTTATGAAAAGATGCTCAGTATCATTAATCATCAGGAAAATGCAAATCAAAGTCACCATTAGATGTCACCTCACACTTATTAGAACAGCTATGACAAAATAAAAAGTGTTGGCAAATGTGTGGAGAAAGTAGGAATGTTCAATGGTGCAGCCTCTGTGGAAACAGTATGAAGTTTCCTGAAAACAAAAACAAAAACACTAGACGTGCTATGTGATCCAGCAATCCCATTTCTGGGTATTTATCCGAAGGGTTGAAAGCAGGATCTTGAAAAGACATAAACATTCCAATGTTTGTTTTGACACTGCACCGTAGTCAAGGTGTGGAAACAACTTACATGTCCAACAACACATGAGCAGATACAAGAAATGTGGGATTATAGATAACAGTGGGGTATTATTCATTTTAAAAAAGAAGGAAATCCTGCCGTATGTGACAATATGGAAAAGCCCTGATAAGTGACATTATAATAAGTGAAATAAGCCAGGAAGGGGGGAGTTGCTAATCAATGGGTATAAAGTTTCAGTTATACAAGCTGAATAAACTCTAGAGATCTACGGTACAACATTGTGCCCGCAGATAACAATACTGTATTGTACACTTAAAAATCTGTTAATAGGGTAACCGATCACATGTTAAGTGTTCTTACCACAATGAAATAAAGTTTACAACAAGGCAAACTTAATGGAAGATGTAGTAGGTGACTAAAGCCAGGTCTGTTCTGGGAATGGTAAAATGGAAGGATGAAAGAAACTGAACTGAAACAGACATGGTGGAATGGAACTAGGCAAAATGTGGGCTGAGGGAGAGATAGGGAAAAATATTAGGACTTGTGAGGAAAGAAACAGAAGTGTCATCCTGGGTAGCACGTTCAAGTCAGAAGCTAGCACAGCCCAGAATATCCAGCAGGTTCAGCCAGGGGTCAGTAGAGTGGTGCAGACCTATCCCCATGTAACCTGAGGCTGTTGCTACATGAGGCTGGTGATTTGCTGAAACGGTTTTTTTTTTTTTAAGACTTATTTTTATTTATGCATACAAGAGCTGTGGTGTAGGCTAGAGGTAGGGGGCGGTGTGTGTGTGAGAGGATTCACCAGAGACAGAGTGGGGAGCAGAACAGGCAGATCTACTGAAATACACTGCTGAGGGGAGTAGCGGGGGAGACAGGAGAGGTCTGCTGCTCCAGGTGGGTTGGCTGCCAGGCCAAACTCATGCTGCAATGACTGACAATAGCTTATAGTGCCGAGACTTTAACCCCTGTGGCACCAGGGAGGCCCAATTTGCTGAACTTCTAAGGGATTGAAGCATGGCACCTACAGACACTGCCATCAGAGATTAAGACAGGCACTCTTTCCTCCCAGGATTTGCTTTATCTTTTCATCTCCGGTCTATTTGGGGACATATGGTAATGAGCAAAAGTCCTTTTGTAAACCACAATACTGTGCATACTCTGCCCAGCTTCTAGAAAAGAGGAGGAGGTTGGGATAAGAGCACTAGTGCCATTTCTTGACAGATTTTGGTGAGATACACTTTTAAACCACTTAGAAGTAACAACCTTAAAAACCATAAAATTTATAAATGTAGTGCTATAGCTGAGAGGCAGTCAAGAGAACAATTATTTTATATCCCTCATTTTCAGACCCAGCAGGTAGTTTTCTCCAAAGATGGAGTCAAATTAGACAGGCCAAGCTAAGTACTGCAACAAACAAGCCTCAGTGGCTTGGAAAAGCCCTGATAAGTGACATTATAATAAGTGAAATAAGCCAGGAAGGGGGGAGTTGCTAATTGTAAGGTCAGGAATGACCACTGAGAAGGTTTTCTGATCCAGCAGACCGGGTAAAGGAGGAGTCAGAGTCCTCAGTGGTTTTTGCAGGTCTTTTATTGGGGTTCACCAGGCATACGACAGGCAGGGGTGCTGGGGGGGCCGGGAGGCTGGCAGCCCTCCCAGCCCCCAGCAAATCCTCACTACCTGAGCTCTCTGGCCTTTTCTCTGTTTCTCTTCTTCTCTCAGCTTCCGTTGGTTCTTGGCTTCTTCTTTTGGCTTCTCTTGGCGTCCCCGTGACGCCGCCCTTAAAAGCACAGTCTTAGCCCAGGTGAATCCCATCTACCTATGCCCACACCCTATTCCAGGTGCCCGCCATCAGGCATGCATTCAGGACCGCAAGGATCCATCATCTATCCTGATGGCGGGAGGGCAGAAAAACCTGACATTTTTCCTTACCCTACACTAATCAATGGGTATAAAGTTTCAGTTATACAAGCTGAATAAACTCTAGAGATCTACGGTACAACATTGTGCCCGCAGATAACAATACTGTATTGTACACTTAAAAATCTGTTAATAGGGTAACCGATCACATGTTAAGTGTTCTTACCACAATGAAATAAAGTTTACAACAAGGCAAACTTAATGGAAGATGTAGTAGGTGATACAGGTGATACAGGCTGCCTGTGATAAAGGTTTGCTTCTCTCTCTTGTCACATCCAGAGTGGGGAGGAGAGAAGAACCCTCTGCTTCTCAGACAATTCACGAATCCGCATAGTCCTTCAGTGAGTCCTTTATGTATGATTGCAGATGAGGGAGCAGAGAGCCTGGAGAATCTTAAGGGATGGTTTGACAACTAGTCAATACCTTGAGTATAAACTTGGACAAGTCACTGTATCTTCTGCTCCCTTGTTTCCTCTTAGGTAAAATAAAAGGGGTGGAATGGATTCATTTCTCCCCTTGTAAAAGGAGTGTCCCCCCATCTGCTGCTGGGGTCGGGGAGAGAGCAGTGGGTCCCTCTGAGCACCACCACACAGTGCAAACCGGGTTTGATAGCTGACCTTGGCACAAGCTGAGTTTGGGTTTGGAAAAAAGCAGTGGCGTTTTGGGTGACCATGCGGGGCCGGTTTAAACCTGGCTGGCACCATACAGATACAATCGAGCTCCCCTGTCCCGCCCCACTGTGAGGGCCCAACCTCAGTGCAGGTGGGTTTCACGGCTGGTGAGATTTCAGTTTTAGAGACCACATGGTTTTGTGAATGGACTAATCAGGTTCGAGCTCGCATCAGCCCCTGTCAAGTCTTGGAAACAGCTGGTTTTGTAAACAGGCCAGTCAGGTTTAAAAGGTGGCTGCCCGGAAGAGGACATAAGTGGAGTGTAGACTGCTTCTGTCCAGACTATCCTGGAAATATCTTTGACACAGACCCCCAAGACCTCAAGACCTTTGAGACCTTCACATCTGATCTCCACTTCAAGCCACCATCTAACTGCTGCTCCTGCCTCCAGCCCTGACTCCACCATCACCCGCTGACTCGCACCACTGGCTGACGTCTCTGAAAGCTGTACACTGGGGCCTGGGGCCTGGCACTGACTCTAAAAGAGCTGCCTGTGTTAGCTTGTGCCAATGGCACATCTAAGCACTGTAGCACTCCTGGGTGATTCTTGTCACCTGCTGACCAGTGCTAACTGGCACTGCTGACCTGTGTCTGGCCGCCCCTAAGAGCTGTTCACTGCTTCTGATCTCCTGGCACCATCACTAGACCACTACTCTTGCTTCCAGTGCACCCGGCACTGCCTTGCGGTGCTGCGGCTTCTGGTGCTGTCTGGTCCAGCTTCCAGCATTGCCTGGCCTCCAGGTAGGTAGACCTGGCATCCACTGCTGGCTGTGGCAGTGTCACCTCAGTCAGCATCACCTATAATTACCTCCAGCTACCAGCGTGAGTTGGGTCCTGGACTACTGTTTACCAGTGTGCCACAAGCTCCAGGCTCTCCTCAGAGGCACAGTGCCATCTTACACGAGAAGCCTTTGGTTTAGACTACTAGACACTGTGGACACTATCTGGGGTAGGACAGCCAGTTATTTGTTGCCTTAGAAACTCTTTCCTTTCCCCCAATTTCCCCTTTGTTAATAAATCCCATTGTTTTTGCACCTTGAATCTGAGCCGAGTCTTACAATTGTAAGCACATGGGTGAGGACCCATTAACTGTGACCTCCCCCAGGTTTTGCGTGGTTTCACATTTATTCAAAAGCTGTTTATTGAGACTATTTGCCATAAATCCTGTTAATTCAAGGGTGACACATTTCACGCCTTCAAGGAGCTCAGGTTTCATAGAAGAGACAGGAGAAGCAGTTAAAACACAGCTGGATTGGTGCAGGGGGATTCTGAGGAGGGAGTGGCCAGGGCACCTGGGGAGGATAGGCAAAGTCTTCATAAAGCTTTGATTCTTGAGGATTCTTCATGTACAACAGAATCTTTTGTTCTAGAAAAACAGACTTTGGGTGAAATTAAGGAATAATCTTCTACGAACAACAGACAAAAGAACAGACTCCAAGGAAAGCGCCTGGAGGAAGCTCTAGCAGGACTGTGATGGTGTAAGGACCCAGGGGTCTGCAAAGGCTGTGTGTGAGCTGGAGGGCCAGTGAGCTTTGTTTCTACGTAAAGATCAACGTAGAGATTTGATTCACGCTTAGCTACGCAGGGAGAAGCGGCGCTGGCTGGTGTGACCCTTTCACACCAAGTCTGAGCTAAACGTCACGCACGGACTCCCTGTGCCAGCTCAGGTGACAAGCAAGAGGCAGTGGAAGTAGTTCAAGTGTCATAATTATTTTTATTCTGCTCTCCCATCAGTCATGAGCCAGGACCAGGAAGGGAAGGTCAGAGAAGGGAACAGGCATGAACCCCGGGAGAACTTGGAGGAGGTGAGGTTCAAGGATTTCAGTCTGAGGAAATGTCTCTGCATTCAGACACTGGGGAGAAAGCTCCGGGGCGGTGGCAGGGCAGTTTCTAGCAGATGGGTAAATGTGTCTGAGACATGTGACAATGGTTGGATGAAGGGGAACAGCAGGGGACTGATACGGAGAGAGAGGCCTAGGGAGGCCCGAGAAGGACTAGGAAGGAAAGTCAGTAGCCAGATCCTGCCTGCAACTTCCGGCCTTATAGCCCCTGCCCTTCTCCCTTGCAGAGCCAGGCCCTGCGTTTCCTCAGGCAACCACTGAAGGGCAGCAAAGTGCTGGTGTAAATTCCCAGCCCACTGGGAGAGCTGCCAGGCCCTGGGACTTGCCTCCAGGTGGGCCAGGGAAGGAGGGGCAGAGCCTTTTGGAATAAGGTGTCTGTCTGATCCTGAGTCGCTGGGGAGCAGAGGGTAGAGGAACCAAGATTTCTGGGGCTTCCCCAGGCCACACATGCACGTGGGAATGGGAGCAGGCAGCCAGGGACTCCCTCTGCCTCCAGGCTGCCAATCTGTAATACCCAGGAAAGCAGCTCAGCAGCTCCTGGTCTCTCTTCCCCTCATTAGGAGGCCTCCAACCTTGCTTCACAGATGGTCAGATTCCTGGCAGCCTCTAGCTTTATAAAACCCAAACTTATCCCTCCCGGGCTCTACCCCACCCCTACCAAAAATGTGAGGGGCCAGTAGGCACCCCATCCCCCTCTGCCGCTTGGGACACCCGCCCAGCTTCAATTTCTTGGTTTCTTGTAATCCTGCATTCCTGTTCCCCGCCCTTCCTTCTTTCAAGCTCCATCCAGGTGTTCCCGGCTCCTCAGAGCCTGATGCAGGTGGAATGTAGGAGCCGCTCCTGGCTCTGCAGGCAGCTCAGTGTGCCCACGCCCCTCGTTGGACCCTGAGAGGGGGGCTCTGCTTTCAGATGGCCCTGAGTGACCTCTGTCACATTGCTCATGGCTGAGGATCTGCCGCCCTCCTGCTTTGGGGGCTCATCGTTGGACAAACCTTTCCATCCCCAGTTCCTACAAAAACTGTTTGCGGAAAAGGAGGACTTGGACAGGCAGAGTGGGAAGCATGATCAGGGTTGCAGGGTGAGGGGTGGAGGGAGAAACCCTTTAAAAGGGAGGCCAGAGGTTAGGAAAGGGACCAAAGGGAGGGCCCTTGAGGAAGGGACAACGGGGCGATGAAGTCGATGGAAATCGTGTCCCGGCACCTCTTTCTTTGCCACCCTGGCCACGATCTGCCATAGTGATGATGGGAAGATGGATTCTCAGACAGCAAGAAACACTAGCCTAGAACCACAAACCTGTTGGCAGTAAGACTGGGAACCAAACACCAGAATCTGA
This sequence comes from Talpa occidentalis, assembly GCF_014898055.3. NCBI lineage: Eukaryota > Metazoa > Chordata > Mammalia > Eulipotyphla > Talpidae > Talpa > Talpa occidentalis. The sequence continues at coordinate 76,846,070 of NW_023601653.1, forward strand.
CCTCAGCTTGTGTCTAGAAGGTGGGAACCACGGAGTATAAAATCTGGTGGTGGTAGCTGGGGGATGGGGGCGATGGAAGGCCAGGGGCAGCACTGAGGACAACAAATTCCCAGAGTCAGGCCTGACCGCCAGCCTCATCCTAGGCCCTCCACACCGCGCTGTCAGCTGTACCACGGCACTGAGCCCTCGGCCACCTCTGCTTTCCCCTCTGCAATGGAGCTGTGCAGGGCACGGCCTTTGTAGGATCACTGTGGTGGATTTAGACTAGCACACAGTAGGCATCCTACCCACGCTCCTAGTTGCCTTTATCTCACACACACCACCACCATCTCTCTTCTCAAATACCAAGATGGAACAAAACTTCAAATGCTTTTGCAATATTCTTGAAATCTGGGAAAAGGAAGGCTGGAGAAGGAGGGGGAACGGACAGATAACATACCTAGCCACCTCTGGCTCCCCCCGCTCTCCCCACTGGCCAACAGAGCCCCCAGCACAGGGAGAGAGAATCAGCCCTGGAGGGAGAGGCCAAGGGAGGGTCCAGGTTCAGGTATCCACTCTCAACCTCCTTGGCTCCACCCAGTAACTTTCCACTGGCCCAGAGCTGGCCTTGCACAGCTGCTGGCTGGCCCTCCCCCGCCCCAGTGGGCCTGCAGGGGATGGGGGTGGCTGACGTACACCCTGCCGAGATCTCAGCCGCCTGAAGGCTGATAAGGAGGCCCGGACCTCATCACATGGGGCCTGCTGGAAGGACTGGCCACCGTTGTTAACATCAGCTGGACAACTTCCAAATTGGATTGTTGAGATAAGGAGTGGAGGGGGCTTAGGACTCTTGGCTGAATGGCTGGAGAAGAGAAGCTAGGAGAAGGGGCAGGGGGACTGTCAAATGAGCCTGTTTGCTGACTGGGGAGAAGCCAGCAAAAGGGAGCTGATGGGGGAGGGTTTGGGGAATAAGAAAGGCCTTGGGGAAGGGCTGGGGGCAGGGAAGCATTCCCCCCAGATGGGGCTGACTTGACTAAAATAGTCCTCCTGTCCTCAGAACACCCAGTCTTCGAGGGCCCAAGTCTTCTCTTAGCCTCAGGACTGCAAGGTGAGAGGATGTAGGTCTCAGTCCTGCGAACCCCAAAGTCCTCCCAGATGGATGCAGGTGAGTGTTGGGGAACCCAGGCCTCCCAGTTGGCTGTCCTGCTCCCACCCGCCTTAGAGTTCTAGGACAGTCCCCCAGTTAGCAGCAGGCCCTCCAGCCCCTACCTCCTGGCCCAACAGTGCTCTATCATGACCCAGCAGGGTAAGCCAGGGCAAGTGCAGATGGCACTGCTTCCTACCCTCTGCCATTGTTCTTGGCTCTAGGGTTCAAGTGCCTAAAAAAGTAACTGGTCCCAGAGTGGAGACAGCACGGGCAGCCTAGGACAAACTGTCCACCCATGTTCCCCTACCCGCAGAGCACCCTCTCCCCATCTCCCAGCTGTCTCCCCAGCCTCTTCCTCACAGCGTGTCCATGCCTGACCTGGAAGCAAAGATAAAGGGGTGGACTGGACACGGCAGAGTATGTCAAGGTCACACAGGAATGGCAGCCTAGGAGGAGTGACTCTGGGGGTGCTGGTTTCAGTCAGGCTTCCTGGGGTCTCTTTCTCACATCTGACATCCTGCTAGGCTCTGCCCACTCATCCCTGGGGCCCTCAAACCCAGAGGAGACTCCACCTTGACTATGGCGGTTTTGGAGATGTGACTAGGGGAGGGCACATGGGGGCTGGCGGGGTCTTGTTCCACGGGGCCCCTGATGGAAGAGGTTCAAGCTGCAGGGGGCCGGGGCGGTGGTGGGGGGGTGAGGCCGAGGGAAAGGGAGGGTGGCCACAGACTGGGCTGGCAGCTAATTTTATATCTGGGCTTGCAGGAGCACAGGGAGGGGCAGAGAACCAGCAAGGGGCATTTTCTGAAGGAAGGAGGGCGTGGGAAGGACTCCTCAATCCCGGTTGGTGCCAAAAAGCTGCAGGAAGAAGGTGAAGATGTAGATGATGTCTAGGTAAATGTTGAGGGCTCCAAAAATATACTCCTCAGGGCTCAGCGAATGGCGTCGGTTCCCCATCAGCAACTGGGTGTCAAATGCCAGGAACTGAGGGAAGGGAGAAGAGAGAGAAGTCAGACAGTCCAGGCCCTATGACACTGACCACGGGGGCCCGGTCCCCACCCAGGCCCATCACCTGCTGCCTGGCTGCCCAGGGATGCTCCTGGAATCTGGAACTCGCCCAACACCTTCCTCCCCTAATCCAGCACCTATTTACTGAGGACCTACTATGTGCCAGGCACAGGAAAACAGAAAAGAACTAGACAGACAAGATCCCTGACCTTGAACTTGGAGTCTACGGGGATGCAACTGTTACACTTATTAAAATTAGAAAAAATGAGCCTAAGACAGAATCGTTCATTACCCCCACCCAGATTTAATACCCTTCCTCTCCCAGAGGATCTGGGGTTTCCTAATCAACACAGCAGGCTCATCTGAATGATGAGGACCCCCTGCTTCCCCTTAGGGAAGGTGGCTTTATCTGGAATAATCTTTTCTTAAGCTAATAACTTGCCCCACTCGCTTTCTATCAGTTTTGTAAGCCTTTGCAGTACATAGACAGGATGCAGATTCATGAATCCTTTAATAAAGCCAATTAGATCTCTATATTTGTGGATTTTGATTTTTAACGGTATGATGAATATAACCAAAGAGAAATAAGAAGTCCCATGGGGGGCGGTGGGAGAGGGGGCTGATGACAAATCATCTGGTCTGTGCAGGGGTGGCAGGGAGTTAGGGAAGGCTTTCTGGAGGAGGGGACCTCAGGAGACTTCCAAGCTGAGGCCCAGGCTTCCTGCCACTCCCTCCCTTGTTCTTACATAGAGGATAAAGTTTTGAGCAATAATGGCAAGGGCTGGGCATTTGTTATGTGCTTTACAGACATTAGTCTATTTAGTCCCCTTAACATCCCCATTGAGTAGGGATTCTATCGTCTCTAGAGGAAATCAAGGCCCAGAGATATAATGCTTTGCGGGTAAGGTCCAGCCTCCTCCTTTGCCTCTGATGTGGTGAATTCCACCCTCTTCACACCAGGCCCCTGACCTGGAGGACTTCTCTAGGCCTCACCAGCCTAGCAAACCCACATTCATCCTTCAAGCCCCAAGTCAAGTGTCACCTCTTCTGGGACGCAATTACACAGCTGCCAAGGGGCAAAGCCAGGATTTGAACTCAAGTGGCTGGCTCCAAAATCCCCACTCTTAACCATGGTGCTCTGCTGCTTATGGGCAGCACCGAGTCTGCTCCGAGGAAAAAGGCCTCCCCAGGGTGCCTTCTTGGCCTATGTACTGTGAACAGTAATTCCCTAGAGATAACTCCTCTCTGCCACCCTGCTACCCTCTACCAGGCCTTCCCACGATCGCCACCAATTCCTACTCTTCCCACTTAGCTTTTCTCTGGGGTCCAAGCTTAGCTAGCAGAACTCCCAGAAGTAGCATGTTATACTTGATAGGACTTTTCTGGGAGGAAAAAAAACCCAAAAAGTTCCACCAGTGCTTCAAAGGTTATGAACTGGTCTACATGGGATTGGAATTCCTTAAATCCATTCACCCTCTGGGCTGTGCCCACTTCTTCTGCTATTTGTGTGAGGAAGACTTGTGTTCCTTGGGTCCTCAGAAATATGAATATTTAGTAATATGCAATAAACAAATATGCAGAGGCTAAGAGCTGATGCCAGCAACTTGAGAGGTGCAGAGACAGCACTCAGGGTTTGGGGCTTCATGGGGGACACTTAGATGATTACAATAAAGCCTGGTAAATGCCATGATCGGGCTTGATTAGGAAGGAGGAATGTATCCCAGGAGAGATGACACTTTACTTGGAGCTTGAGGGATGAGTAGGAGTTTGCAAGGCTGATAAGGGGGTAAGGGGCATGATGTGAAAGTGTGGAATCCTGTGAGGCAGGAGCAGTGGAAGACGGGGACAGAGGGGGGACATGGGGGCTGCCCACAAAATTTGTGCCAGCTGGGCTATGCCTAGCTTCCTTTTCTTCACCCCAGGCACTGGCTCCCAGATTCTAGGACCCAGTCTTCATGGGATAGATTTAGGTGAAGCCATCAAGGATCCCTGCTCAGAAGCAACGCCCCCAGCGCATAAGGAGCTGGAGATTCTGGCAGGGATCAGTCCCAGCACGTGGGCTAGCAAGACATGTCACCCTCAAAGGTAGGTAGGCAGTAGGGGTAGTTACAAGTGTGCGCTCGAAAGCCAGAGTGACTTGAATTCCAGTCTCAGCTCTGTCGCTCCCTAGTTCTGTGACCCTGGGCAAGGTATTTAGTCTCTGAACCTTTATGTCTACATCTGTAAATGGAAGATGAGTGTGCTTGCCTCCTGAGGTGGTGGTGAGAGTGAGATCATGTGTGTAAGGTGCCTGGCATGTTGCCTGACACAGGGTGAGCCCTAATGAATCATAGCGATTACTGTGCTTATTGTTATTATTGCAGGAGAGCTGCCTCCTGGGACATGTGCGTGCTGCTGCTGGGACACTCTCCGCAGCTCAGCGGGAGGCAGAAATGTTACTCGGGGAAGCTGCATGGCCTTAACAGAAGACTGAGAGCCTTAGTCAGGGTTGCGGGGCCTGGGTAGAGGTCTGGGGCCCCTGAACTCAGCAGTTTGAGAGAAAGGGGCCTGAGAACAGGGCCTGGAGTGCCGGTTCCATCCCCCAGTAACCATCACCCACTTGCCTCAGTGTCCTCATCTATAAAATGGGGCAGTAATAGTGACCACAGCAGGAAAATAAATGACAGTGGATGTGGCATTAGCCAATCTTCTTTGATATCACTACATTCCTTTCTGCTCTGCTCCTTCTGAATTTGATTTAGCTTCCCAAGTAAATTTTTCTCCTGTAAAGAGAATGAGCCAGGAACGGGCTCACTCCAACACAACAGGCTGCTTAGTAGCCACAGCTGCCAACATTCGTTAATAAATTGTTGATCTGGCTTATCACTCAGTAGCTTGCCTGGTTGATTTCCCAGAGTCTGGTCACCCATGAGTGAGTTAATGAAACATAATCTCTCAACCTAGAAGACTTGGACCTGACCAGGTCAGCGGGTGGCTCCTGCAAGGAGCACCCATCCAGGAGGCCTCTGAGAACAGCCAGCTGGCTTCTCCCTTGGAGGGAAGAGGAATGAACATTTTCTGCTCCTCCCTTGGCCAATGACCGTGGATGTTTATTTACCTGGTGCTATCTGGAAGCCAGCCCTGCCTGAAGCATCACTGCAGCCTCCTTTCTGTGAGTCAACTGCAGGCTTTCATTTATTTACTCCCAACAATATTTACTGAGCATCCACTATGTTCCAGGGAACTTGTCAGAAAACTGACAGTGGCGTGAGGGCAAAGGACATTCTCAGAGATTACATTATGTACAGATTCTCATTACAGGGGAAAGTAACCCGGTAATCTCTTGGTAGTGATATGCATTGTTAACTAACATCTTCATGGAGAGCAGATATCTTGGTTAGCATCTGGTTGATAGTGAAGACCTCAGTTGTTTGCTAATACCTAAAAGGGCAGCAGGTACTTGAATTGGTAGCTAACTGACTACAAGACCCTGCAGGAGCTGCACTTGGGTTGGGGCAAGAGGCAAGCGTGGAATTGGGCTGCTGTTAACTTAGGTCCTTTCACACACTAATCCTTATCTCACCTCCCTTGTCCATCATGCCCTAGGCGGGGGCCTCTATTATCTTGCTTTTGTATTTCAGCAAAAGAATCTCAGGACAGGTAAATTGCCGGTGGTCACTTATATAGCACTGGAACTAGGTCACCTGCTTCCCATTCTGATAGAGAGAGGGACAGAGTGGACTAGCAGGGACAAAGAGGTCAGGCACAGAGGGCAAAGGAGCCGGAGGGACACTACCTGGTCCGCGCTGTTGGTCAGGGCCACTCGGCCACACACTTGACGCGACCCTTCTGAATTCAGGACTCAGGTTTGTGTCTGTTGTCCTCTCAGAGGGCGTGTGGGGCCATGCCGTGGGGAGGCTAGCTCAGAGTCACCAACAGACACTGAATACAAAAAGCCTGGGCTGCAGTGTGTCGAGTCAGCATAAAAAATAACAAATGGATCGACCATGTCTGTCCTAGAAAACCGCTGTGTAAGCGCACAAAGCCGCACACCCACAGCTGTCCACCCCAGTGGCCTAACAGCTAAACACTAGAAACAACGACAGACTCCGTCAGCTGAGGGGCAGCTAAAGGGACCGTGAGAGCCAGACAGAGGCAGAAGCCATGCTGCCACCTGCTATTATGAGAAGAAAACCAGCAGCGGAAAAATCCATATCATACGATCCCTTTTATGTAACAAACCTCACAAAACGCAGTTGTAGGAGCCTACAGGTAGCAGAGAGCTAGGAAATGCATATAGAGGCCTATAAGGAGAGACAAGGGACCACAGCAGTTATTAACTCTGGGGAAGACAGGGCTGAGCGTGATCACATGACACTTTGCTTTATCTATATTATTCAAGATTTCCAAAAATGAAATCTGTGAATAAATGTATTCATGTTATTTGACTAGAAAACTTTTAAAAAGGGATTAAAGTAACACAGAAGAGGTCATGAACTCTTTCACTGAACGTGCACCGTAAGCCTGGCCACCATGTAGCTTTGAGGCAGAGAGGATGAGTCTTGCCCACTTCACTCAGCCAGGAGGATGCTCAGGTCTTTTACCTCAAATCCCACCCTTTCCACCTTGTAACACTACTTCAGTGTGTGGGGGGGGTGTGTGTGAGGGGGTGGTATGTGTGTATGGTAATTGTGCGTGGTGGGTGAGTGTGTGGTGTGTATGAAGATAAAGTGTGTGTTGAGCAGGTGGTGTGTGTGTGTGTGTAAGGATGGATGATGTGGGAGGAGAAGCACAAACATAGCTCATGGCCAAGAGCACCATAGGCTTCCTGAGGGGCTGCAGGGAGTGCTGGGTGCACCTGGCCCTGCCCCCACTCTCTGCATCAGAGGGTGAGCCTGGGCTTGGAGACAAACAGCCCTTGTATCCTAGGTTGGGATGCAGGACGGGCTGAGGAGAGGAGAGGCACTGGGTGGAGACCAGGGTCTGTCTGGATGCCTCATACCAATAGAAGATACTGCTCTCAGCGTCACGAACCTGGGTGTCAAAAGTTTATATAGCACAGTCACCATCTACCTGCTGCCCTAAGTCCTGGGAGCACCTTTTGGTGAGCACGGAAGGAGCAGGGGCTGGCAGTTACGCCAACGAGAAAGCCTGGGCCAGGATCCACGGCCAGGATCCAGCAGTGTGTGATGTAGGTGAAGGGGCCCATGAGTGGTTCCAATGGGGAAGAGCAAGAGCTTCAGAACATGACTAGGGAATCACACAGACCTGGGTTCAAATCTCCCCTCTGATCTTAGGAAACCAACTACTACTAACAGGTAATATTAATCACCAAGGATGTACGAGGCACTTCCTAAGAGCTTTTCATGCATCAAATCAGTTAAAAGTCACAACAGCCTGGGAGGCAGGCATTATTATCTGCATTGTACAGATAAGGAAGCTGAAGCGCTGAGGTTACTCAGCCCTCACAGACAGAATGTGACAGAGAATGGACTTGAACCCAGATACTGTGATTTCAAAATTTGGTGCTCTGAATTTTAAGATTAACATTTACGATAAGATTAAAAACTGCCTCCCTGGTGGTGCAAGGGGTTAAGTGTCAACACTATGAAGCTATCCACAGCCACTGCAGCACGAGTTCAATCCCCCGATAGGGAGCTGACCCACATGGCGCAGCAGACCTCTCCTGTCTTGCCAGCTGCTCCCCTCAGCAGTGTATTTTGGTGGATCCTCCAGTTCTGCTCCCCACTCTGTCTCACCCTCTCACCCCCTCCCCCCTGCACCTCTGGCCTCTACTCCAGCTCTTGTATGCATAAATAAAATATTTTAAAAAAACATTAAAAAAGAGCAAAAATTACCAATCTAGATGAGAAAATACCACACCCCAGGGGCTAAGGTGTTCTTTTTTTCTTCTAATATATTATCTTATTTAAGCATGACTTGTGAGGTAGTGAATATTTAACCCTTTTTTAAAGATGGGGAAATTGAGGCACAGAGAAGTCAAGTAACTTGCCCAAGGACACAGGTAGTAGGTTGAGCCAGGCCTTGAATGTGGTGTGGCTGGGGTGCACATGGTCACAGGGAGAGCCCACTGGCCCTTCGGAAGCAGCCGTGGCTGGTTTTGCACCCACCCGGAGCAGCACCTCCTGTCCTCTCTGTCCCACAGCAGGGTGTGGACACTCCTCTGCCTGTTCCTTACAGGGGCTGAATCATCACCCCTCAGCTCCCCACCCCTGGGGCTGGGGGGGTGGGATTCTTTCATCTTCTCCATGTTAGGGTGTTGGCTAAAGGGCTTGGTTTGAGCAGGGCGTTGTTTCCTGAGGATTAGAGCCTGAGGAAGTGAAACTGAGGCCTGGAAAGGGGACAATCAGTGTGGTCCCCCCCTAAGGAGCAATTGCCAGTCAACACCCTCCCCTCACCCCCACCCAGACACTCTAGGAGGACTCCACTCAACTTTCCAGGGGGTTAGGTGAGAACTGGGTGAGGTTCTAGGGCTGTTTTAGTGGCAGAGGTTGGGTGGCAGGGCAGAAGGCTCGTATAGGCTTACACAAAGCACTGAGACAAAAAGCCTCTAAGCTCTAAATGAAATAGATAAATCTTAAATCATGCCCCTGCCTTAGATTTATGTAGCAATAAATCCAGTGTCTCTCGAGTTGTGAAGACACTTTCCAGTGTCTCTCGAGTTGTGAAGAAGGTTGGGCATATATCACGGCCCCCACTAGGAGAGCTGGGTGAGGGGTGGGTGGGTTTTCCCAAACCCTCAAAGGCTGTGAGTTTGGCCAAGGCCGGTTATGTTTAGGGGACACAGATGGTGCTGCATGGAAATAACTGTCGAGCTTCAAGATGGCAGGATAAGAAGCTCTCTCTGGGTGCTCCTGCTGTGGAGGGACTCAATCTGGGGGGCTTTCTGAGCCCCTGCTTTCCCATTTGTGACTAGGAGAGGCAGAGACAGCAGAGGGGATGCCGGACCAAGAGCCAGGAAAATGGAGCTTCCCTCCAGCTTGGTGGTTAATGCTACCTGCCTGTATGGTGGAGTGTGGAGCAGGTGTGGGTGGGTGTACGTGTGTGTGGTGTGTATATATGTGGGGTATGTGGTGGTTTGTGTTATCTGTGCTCTCTCTGGGCCTCAGGTCAAGCAAGTCCCTTCCAGCTCCACAAGCTAAATCTTGGTCCTCCTTTCCTTCCAGGAACCGCGGCCAGATGAGCATCCCCGCTCTGCCGTGGCTACATGCCTAGCACCTCCACAAACGACGCATTTTCCTACTCAAGTTTCAGGGTAGGACAGCATCCAGCACTGTCGGCGCAGATTCTCCCTGCCGCGCTGCCCCTGACTCCAGACGCGGCAGTGGCTTCCGAACTGGTCTCCGAACCTCTGACCTATTCTCACGGCCTGTCACTAATCTGCCTTCAGGTGCAGACCGTGCTGTTTCCTGGGGTCCTCTAACTGCCAGGCTAGGCAGGGAGAGGAGAGAGCTGCTGCCACTGGGCCCATCTCCTAATTTCTAAAGTCCTGCAGTTAAAGGCCTCGGTTCGTCCCCATGTCTCTGGGTTCCTGATTCAGATGGGGTTGTGGGGTGGGGAGACATCAGCGTTCCCAGAGGCGGCTCCACTCTGGCAGAACAAACTGCTCAAAGGCGGACGTGATGGGACCAGCTAGCCAGGCCCTCCACCTCCTCCTGTTCTTGCTTCCTGCCCCACCCCTCTTGCTCTGTCCTAGCCCCCACCTTTGCTCTCACCCCAGCCCCATCCAGCCTCATGCTCCCTGCCTGACTTTTCATGAGCTTTGATAAAAAAGCACCTAAGGACCAGGCACTTGAGGGGAGAAGAAGATGGGGCTACACCCCGACTTACTCACTTCTGTTGGCATTTGGGTCTGGTGCCCAGTAGCTGGGGAACAGGGTAGGGTGAGGCGGGAATCACAAAGGCCTCTTGAGAATCACCAAGTCCAGTTGGGGTGAGGCCTAGGAGGGGCCTGTTCCTCAAGGCTGGACCACAGGCCTAAAAAGTCTTTGTTCCCCAACCCCAGTCTCAGCTGAGCCCTGCTTGATGGGCCCTGCCCACAAAGATAGGGAGTCCTTCTGGGAAGGACTGAGGCCTCTGGGAGAGAAAACTATTTGGTCCTCACAGCCCTTGAAAGGCCTGGGCTTGGAGGCCTGAAGTGTGGCTGTTGTGGCTCTGGGACCTCAGCTGACTCCACTCCTCCCTCTCATGCCCTCCTTGGGGCCACAGCGGGCGGGATGCCCTGAGTGCAGCCTGTAGTTCCATCCAGTGGGAGGGCCCTAGAATTCCCCAGGGTCGGGACAGGAGATCCCAGGATGGGCATGTGGGTAGGGGTGCTGGGCACTGATTCTGGGGTGGGTTGGGGGACCCACCGTTCCCACGGAATGGAACTGATGCTGCAACAGGGTCAGAGTGAGGGCAAGGAAATTCTGAGTTGGGGTTAATGGAAAGACCCAGAGACCTTCCCCTCTGTCCACCTGAGACTGAGAGGACAGAGGGGACTGAATTCTGTGCCCCTCTTCAATGCTCCCCTGCCCCAGAGGGCCCAGGGGATAGCTGCACATCTTCCTCCTGTAGCCCAGGTGGAACAGGGCAGTGGTTGGGGGGTGGACACCATGTGCTCCGGACCTTTGTTTACACAACCTGCAGCTTGAGGCCAACCAAGACCTTGTGTTCGTTGCTAATGAGACATTAACAGGTATTTAGGCTCATGGTTCCTCCTCCCCATGACTCACAGGGGACTGAGGCAGCAGCTCATAAGTCAACTGTGCAGCCAGCCGAGCTTTGTTTGCCTTGTTCTGACAGTACCTCAGCGAGGCCTGGCCTGCCTCTCAGGTGTCCACTTACTCTGCAAACACCTGAGCGGGGCGGGGGGGGGGGGTTGTGTGTGCCAGGCACTGTTCTAGTGCAGGGGATGCAGTTTGAACAAGCCAGACAAAATCCCTGCCTCCTTAATTCTGCTGGAGGGAGAGAAGCAATAAACACACCAGAAAAATATATAGTGTGCCAGAAGATGAGAAGAGCTGTGGAGAAAAATAAAGCAGGGGAGGGGAGCAGAGAGTTGAGAGAGCGAGGGCCAGGGGATCCCCAGGCACCAAGGTCGGGCTGGGAGGGAGCTGGCTGAGCTCAGGAGCAGCAAGGAGGCCTGCGGGGCCGCTGAGCGAGTGATGGGGGATGAGAGGAGGTGAGGTCAGCAAGGGCCTATGGGAATGATGGCTGAAGGCCAAGCCATGATTTGACCAAGGGGTGCTCTACCCTCATTTATATTTAACAGGATCACTCCGGCTGCTGCACACAGACTGGCAGGCAGGAGGGGCCACGCTACTAGGAGGCCACAGCAAGAATCCAGGTGGGAGGTGATGGTGACATGGACCAGGGAGTAGCCGTGAAGGTGGAGAGAAGTGGTCAGATTCTAGATAGAAAGTGGAGTCAGCTGGACTTGGTGCTGGGCCAGCTGTGGGGTGTGAGGAGAGCGAAGGCGTTGAGGATGTTCCCATATACACACAGGGAAGGCTGTGGAAGCAGCAGGGTTTCAGAGAAAGAGTAAGGACTCAGTTTTATAGAGGTTAAGTTTGGGGTGCCTATTAGACTTCCAAATGGGGATACTAGAATTCCAGGGTGGAGATGTAAATTTTGGGATCATCATCATTAAGGCTGGAGACATTCTGAGTCCCCTAGGGAGTGAGCCAAGAAAGGGGTGGTGGCACTAGGGTCCCCCAGCATGAGCAGCGGGGCAGGGAAACCAGAAGGCTGGTGTCCTAGATGCCAATTGAAGAATATCCTTCTGAAGGGAAGGAGTGAGCGGTTGTATCAAATGCTGCTAAGGGTCCAGCAAGGTGAGGATTGAGAAATAACCATTAGATTTAGCAGCACGGAGGCCACTGACGACCTTGGCGAGAGCTTTTTAAAGAGGGTTAAGAGACAATGGGAAAAAAAAAGGAGACAATGGGTTATTAACTTCTTGTGAAATGTATGATTTGTGAATATCTTCTCAACAACAAAAGCCAAACAACCCGATTAAAAAAATGGGCCAAGGATCTGAATAGATGTTTCTGGGGGAGTGGGGGGTGGGGAAGGACACACAGCTGGCCAGCGAGCACATGAAAAGATACTCATCATCAATCAGTATTAGGGAAATGCACATCAAAACCACAACGAAAACCTCACACTTGTGAGAATGACCGTTATCACATTGATGATGAACATCATGGTGAGGATGTGAAGAAGCAGCAACCCATGTACCCTGTTGGTGGGAGTGTAGACTGGTGCAGTCGCTATTGAAAAGAGTCCGAAGGCACCTCAAAAATGTAAGCGCAGGGCCTCCCTGGTGGTGCAGGTGGTTGAGCGCCGCACTGTGAAGCTGTCCGCAGCCTCTGCAGTGCCGGTTCAATCCCCGCCAGCCTTGGAGCAACCCACATGGCGAGCAGGCTTCTCTTGTCTCGCCCGCTGCTCCCCTCAGCAGTGTATTTCAGTCAGTCTGCCTGTTCCGTTCCCCACTCTGTCTGTGGTGAAGCCTCTCACCCTCCCGCGCATCTGGCCTATACCCCGGTTCTTGTATAAATAAATAAATCTTTGAAAAACAAAAAAACAAAAATTTAAGCATAGAATACCACACAATCCAGTGATCTGTGTATTTATCTAAAGAACATGAAAACACTAATCCTAAAAGAGATCTGCACACATTAAAGAATTTATCTCCCTCTTTTCTCTGAGTTGTACATTTCCTCATTCCCCTTCCCTTGTAAATAAACCTTTTGTTAGCCTTTAAAAAATAAAAATAAAAGAGATCTGCACCCCCATGTTCATTGCAGCACCATTGACAAGAGCCAAGATGTGGAAACCACGTAAAGGTCAGTTGACAAATGAAGGATAAAGAAGATGTGTACATGCACCGTGCATACTACGAAGCCATCAAAAATGAAATCTCGCTACTGGCAACATGGATGAATCTAGAAGGTATGACGGTAAGTGACGTAAGTCAGAAGGTGAATGATAACTACAGTATGATTTCTCTCATATGTGCAAGGAAAAGAAATAGAGCCAAGCAAAAGCAAACTCTTCAATTAGAAGACCAAGTTGTGGTTACCAGACTGGCACTAGAACTGTCCACCATAAATTGTATGGTGGACAGAAACTAAGCATTTGGCGAGACTCATAATGGGCTGTATATAGACATTGAATTATAACGCTGTATACCTGAGACCTGTCTAACATTACAAACTGGGGCCTCCCCGGTGGCGCAGCGGTTGAGCGCTGGGTTGCAAAGCTGCCTGCAGCCTCTGCAGCGCCCGGCTGCTCCCCGGCCACCGGAGGAGGGTCCCACATGGCGCGCAGACCTCTCCTGCCGCCCGCTGCTCCCCTGCTCTGCTCCCCGCTCTGGCTCTGGTGAATTCTCTCACCCTCCCGCGCTTCTGACTGTACCCAGTGCTGTATAAATAAATAAATAAATCTTAAAAAAAAATAACATTACAAACTGAAGTTACTGAAGATTTTTTAAAACAAGAGAGAATGGGAGAAGGACTGGGACAAGAGACAGGAGAAGGAGAGGAAAAGAAACAGTATGGTTTCCAGTATGGTTTCCTTTACTGGAAGTTTCGCTCTACATGGAGGAGATAATGATAGGTCAAGAGCTTTGTTTTTCTTTTTTTCAGATGGTCGAAATTGCAGCCTGTTTCTATGTTGATGAGAATAAGCACTAGAGAGAGCAACACTGATGATGGTGGTGGTGGTGGTGATAGAGAAGAGTTGCTGGATAGTCCTCCCCAACCCCTCCCCATGTCAAACCAATAGAAGTGTCCTCTCTGAAGGGGAACACGGGGCACTGGAAAGAGCATCTGCTGGGTCCATTCCTAACTAGCAGCAGGACTTTGTGCCAACCCCTTAACACCCAGGGCTTCAGATGTGGAAAACACCTGTGACGCCCCCCTCCCTGGATTATGGTGATAGGTGTGAAAGTGCTTTGTAAAGTGTAAAGGGCGGAACAGAAGGATTAGTAAACAAATTCAGGGATTGCTGCTCATCCAGCCTTACTTGTATGCAGGGGGCCACACTCACCAGTGTAAACACGCCTGCTCCCAGCACGGCATACACTGCGTGGAGCCAGGGCACCTGTGGGCAGATGCAAAGCGAGTTTAGGCAGTGACTGTGGGGTGCTGGGAGGGAGTAGGGCTCTGTCCAGAAGCTGGAAGATATGGGCTACACCTCCCCCCACAGTGGGGGCCTTCTCTTCTCTCACCTGCCCAGAACTCCCCAGCAGTCCCTCAAAAGCCCCAGGTCTAAAGGGTCTTGATTCTTTATGTGCTCAGGGTGGGTGGGCGAACCCCAAGATAACACTGATCATGGAGGGCTGGCTGGGAGCCCCAGCCCACCTGGCCTGTCTTTCCTTCACATCACCCCAGGCTCAGGCTGGATGAGGGTAACTCATCCTTTGGGGGCCCTGTCATCCTCACAGCCTGGGTCTGGTCTGAGGCTGCTCCCTCCTTCCAGGGTGCAAGTAGCACTGAGGGACGCGTTCCTATTGTTTGTGGGGTCTGTCTGTTCCTCCATCCAGGAGTTCCTAGGCTCTGCTTGTGTAGGTTAGGGGCGCATGTAGCCAGGGACCAAGGGGGAGGTGGGGAACCATCCAGAGTCCCTGTCAACTGTGCACGGTGGGATTGCCTGCAGGGGCTAGGGCAGTGCCCCTTCCCGACCTCAGCCCTTCCACACACCCCTCCCTGGGCACCCAGCTGTGTGGGAACCCTATAAGCAGTGCACACTAGCTGTGTCCTCTGCAGGGCCTTTCCCCAGAAGATTCCTGGAAATGTGCGCATTCCATCTGACTGACATAAGTTAATAAAGGGCTCTTTGAAGTTCTGGCCCTTTCCTGTACCCACCCCTCACCCTAGATACACAGAGCGCCCCAGGCCCAGCTCCGGCCACTCCCTTTGTCAACAGGATCCTGGGAAGAGCCAAGAAAATGCTAGAGCCAACCCCGATGTCTTGGACCCGGAGCTAATACCCGGGCCTGGGCAGGATGGGGTGGGGCAGGGGTGAGAACTGCTCCCAGCCTGGCAAAAAAAGGGTGGTGGGGGCCCATGTGCCAACGGTGGCTGAGAGGCATCCTTAGCAGGGTACAACAGTAGCATCTCCTGGGCTCTTAGATTCAAACCTCAAGGCCCTGCGGTGATGCCCTCCGTCTGCCCCCTCCCCAACTGCAGGCCCTGAGTGCCTGGCACGGGACTGAGCCCTGAGCGTCCTAGCTGGACTCCCAGGCTGGACTGAGATTTGGCCAGCCCTGTGGATGCTCTGATCAGACAGAGGTGCGCCTGGAGCCCACTGCCCCTCCATGGCCTGCTCAGCCAGCCAGCCTCTTACCTGACTCCCCCAAGGCCTGGGGAGCCACTTCTTTAGGCCCAGTGGAGCTCCAGAGCTCCCTGCTCTACCTGGGGTTTAAATGCTCATACCCCCTCAGCCTCACCTCCCCGCTGGAGAAAAGAATGAAAAGGTGAAGCCGGATGTGGTGGGTGCCTGGGCCTGCCAAAAAAAGCCTCCTTGTTTGCTTGCTCCTGCTGCCAGCAAGTCCAGGGCAGGTGCCAGGGGGCTGGACAGGATGGCAGGCTGTGAGCCTTTGGCGCTGGGCCTTCCCTGGAGGGTGTAGGAGGAAATGGCACCCTGGGCCTGCAGGTTGCCCCCTCCCTCCTCGCGGGGCCAGCCGGGAGACCCAGAGACTCACGTATTGGAAAGGCAGGAGGACGGCCAGGATGAGTCCACTAAAGAACAGAGTCATGAGCAGCACGAAGAGCACGCCCTGGCAGGAGGTGAAGTCGAACTGCAGGGACAGGATGGGCGTCAGCTGCTGGGCCCCCAGGCCTGCGCAGAACGGCCCGGCCTTCCTGGGGACCTCACCAGGCAGTGTGCTGGCCAGAAAGCTGAGGCCCGCACAGTCCTGCCTTGTGCTCACCCCCAGAATCCAGGTTCCTCTCCCCCTCCTCTCCCAGGTGGCTCCCTCGACCCTCCGACCCTCCCCTTTAACCTCTCCCAGCCGGAGAATCCCAGCTTGGGGCCTCCCACTGGATCTGCCCACCCCAGCCCCAGGCCCCAGAACTGACCTTGGTCTGGAAGCTGAAGAGTGTGACTGAGAGGCAGACGAGCGCCGTGATGCCCAGGCACAGCAGAACAGACGTGGTGTTGTAGTAACTGCAGGTCCACCGGGCCAGGGGGTCAGCCGCCAGGCAGGCCTGCACACGGTGCTGCCCCACCTCCTCCCCAGTCCCCTCACCGGCAGGGCCTGATCGCAGACCTGTGCCCCCTGCTTCTAACTCCCCTTCCCAGAATCTTCCCTCTTCCTGCTTCCCCAGTTTTTCTACTGGGCCCTGCCCTCTCCATCCTGGTCAGGCTTCAAATCCTGTTAGAAGGATCTTGAAAAGTAACAGGAGGGTTTGTGCTGGTGCCTGGTGGGGATTTTCTGTGCTGAATGAGCAGGAGTCTGGGCACTTGTGAGCTGTGGCCTGAGGAGTCACCTTGTTCTCCATCCTACAGACCCTATAGGCAGTGTCCCGCAATGTCACCTGCCTGCCTGAACCCCTCTTCTATCCAAATGCTCCCAGGAGGGGTGGTGCTCAGGGGCAGCTCCCCGCAGGGTTTGGCCAGTCCCCTTTACCTGGACAGCATCCCAGTGAGGTAGGCCATGGACAGGGTCTGAAAGAAACAGCAGAACAGATGAGGGTTGTACAGCAGAACTCAGACTCTGTGGGCTCCAGACACCTTCAAGGTCCAGCCCTTGCACATATTCCCTGGACTTTGAGTCAGCTTTGCTCACACACTTATTTCCACACGTGGACCTTGCAAAGGGGCGTCCCAAGGGGCCCAAGTTGGCATCCTTTTCTTTCTTTTGCTGCCTGTCTCTTCCCCCCTTTCTAAGAGCTCTCCCTCCCCACTCTTCATTATCCATGTTCCACAATGCCACATGTGGTTTCAAAAACAAAACCAAAATGAAAAGGGACAGTGAGTGCAGTGGCAAGAGACTCGGTCCATTTTGGAGAAGGTGGAAACTTTTGTGTAGTAGTTGGGGTCAAAGTGTCCCTGCACCACCCCCCACCCCCGTGAGCCCACAGTGGCCATCACCAACCCAGGCTGCCACCCTCCGTCTCTCCTCCTCCATCCTCACTCAGACACCCCCAGGTCACTTACAAAGATGGTCAGGAGAATCAGGTTCCAGGGGAAATGCCTCCTGTAAGGCAAGCACCAGGGTCAGAGGAATGTGGGGGTGCCGCAAAACAGGCTGGCTTCCTCTGCAGGGAGGGGGTCTCTGCCCAAACCTAACCCCACACCTGGGATCTTCGTCTTTCAGTCATACTCCCCAGGTACCCCCGTCTGTCTGCCCACCATCCCCCACCTCACAGGTGCCGAGTGAAGGAGGGAGGGGCAGGTATTCTGATGGAGCCCAGGGCAGGACGGGGCCTCTTGGTGCACAGCACTGGTGGAAGACAAGACAGGGCCCAGTCTCCCAAGGTCCCGCTCACATTCCCACAAACTTGACCATCATACCTGGGTCCAGAACAGCAGGCCAGGGTCAGGTAGGTCGCAAAGAACACAGCACTGTGAGAACAGATGGACGGGGGATCAGCCGGCCCACTGTGAGGCCCCTCCACTCAGCCCCCTGCTCATTCTACGCTCTACTCCACCTGCCCACAGGTGCCAGGCAAGGTGCTGGGGGTGGTGGTGAAGTGGATTAAAGCCAGGGCCACCCCAGAACCTGGCAGTGACAGGTGGTGGTCCAATTCCAAAAGAGGAGAATAGGATGAGCTTCTAGAAATACTGAATTTTGGGTGCCACGGGAGATCCACTGCGCGTTCTAAAGTGGTCTGCGGACACTAGCTGACTCCTTCAAAGAAAGGCTCGTCTAGAGTCTTCCGAGGGCAGGAGCAGTGCTAACTTCACAGACATTAATGAATGAAGCGCGCTCTGTGCTTTCCAGCTGAGCGGCAGTGAGGCCAGTGACTTGCCCAACATCAGGCAGCGACCTCACAGCAAAGGCAGCGCTGGGACCCAGGCACCTGGCTCCAGGGCTGGGTTATACCCATGACCCCACACTGCCTCCTTCAGGCCCCATCGACCTGTCACTCCCTTCAAGGCTCTTGTTTATTGTCTGCCTACCTCACTAGGCTGCACGTTCAGCAGGGGTAGAGCCCTGTCCTGCCAGCATTGGCACAGCATGAATTTCTGAACCAGGTGGCCCTGCCCACTGGGAGACTGGCAGGGAGCTCTGGCAAAACCCAGAGATGGGACTTGGGGACTGAGGATTTTCTGGACAGCAGGCCAGTCCAGAGGCCAGTCCAACTGGGAGCTGAGACTGAGGACGCAATGACTCCAGCAGGCCTGCGCATGCCTACTTGGGTGGTGCCATGGCCAAGGGCAGTGCCCAGCCTCAGTGGGCCCTCAATGCGGCACCTGCCACCTTTCCCCATCTCTCCTCGGCCATCTCCTGTCCCCACAGCAGCTGTTCCAAACCTCCTCCCCCAGCCACAGCCTCCCAGGCCGCCTTGCTCTCCTGCCTGGTGTGATGTCCCAGGAAGAGCTGAGATGAGGTGGGGCTCACCGGCTCCCTGCCTGCCACCTACAAACCTCAAACCTCACCTGTGCACCTGCCCTTCCTTCCTCTCCCTCCTCCCATCCCAAGCCAATGCCCCCAGCCTGAGGCCCCATGCCCTCAGGTGCCCCGCATCATTATGAAACCTTTCTCCTGCTACATCTCCTCCCGCAGGCTCCTCCTCAAATGTTTTCCATCTCTAGCCAACATCTTCCTCAACTCTAGCTACTGCCTCTGTTTTCAGGCTAAAAGCCAAGATTCTTGAAAGAGTTGTCTCTGCTCAGGGTGACTTTCCATCTCCTGATTGATCCCCGACTCAACAAACCAGCTCCAGCCCCACATAACCACACCTGGCTCTGCCGTGTGGCTGTGACCTTGCTAAGTCCAATTGACACTTGTCAGTCCTTATCTAGCCTGACTTAGCAACATCTGATCGCTCCCGCTGTTTCCCTGGTTCCAAATGACACATTCTTGGGTTTCCTCCTGCCTCCCTGGCCTCTCCTTCATAATCTCGTCAGAGTATCTCTAAGTATGCCTGGTGCCTTCCACACAGGGTCCTGCAGAGGTCATCTCCCCGCATGATCTCCAAGGGTGAGCTCACTTTATCAGCACACCCATGTTGCAGATTTAGATTTAGATTTTCCTCCTCAGCCCCAGGGCTGAATATCCAACTGAGAAACACTCAACAGGTCAGACCCAAACTCAACCCTTCGCTGACCCCCTGCATCACCTGTTGCAGAGGAAGTTGCGCACCCACCGTCACCCAGTCAGCCATAGCATCATCCTCGATCCTCTCCTTCCCACATGCAACTAACTACCCACCGGATTCGATGGCCCTACCCTTCCCTACTATCACCTTTTCGGTCAGGCCACCTCTAGCCATCTGGTCATCTTGCCTCTGGTCCTGCCTTCTGCCCTCCAAACTCCTGGCAGAACTGATCATGTCGCTTTCCTGTGTAAGATTCCAGAGACTGGCAATGCCCCGCACGACCCACCCTGCCTTCCTCTCCAGGCCTCCCTACCACGCTCCACCCCTCCGCTCTCCTCTCTCACGCCCCACACCACCTTCTCCTGCTGCTGGCCAGGATGCCTGAGGCCTGGGCTCAAGGGGTTTCCTCTGTGAACCAAGGGTAAACCTCGACCTAAGCCTGCGCCCTCACACCCCCCCCCACCCTCCAGGTGGAGCCCCTGGGGCAACCTGCTCACCATGTCCCTGCCCACCGCCTAGCCCCAGGCCTGCCACTGTGGCGCTCTGTAAATACTTCTGGAGGGAATGCAAAAGAACAGGGCAGGCAGGGGATGAGGCAAGCCTTGTGGGTTTGGTGACCAGAGAGCCCCGCCATGTTTAGCCTTTCCTGTCTTTAGGGGTTCCAGAGTATGGGCTGTCACGGTGACGGAGGTGTTCTCAGGGCCAGGGCTGCTAAACATCCTGCCTCTCCAGGAGGAGTGGGGTCGCCCTGCCCCAGTTGAGAAACATCCCGGCAACTGCTCGCTTTTGGTGTCGCTTGAGTCACTGGCCAGCCACTTTGACAATGATGGCGGCAATAGCTCGCTCTCTGTATGCAGCCTCTGTGTGGGTCCTATCTCCCGGCCAGATGGGGAGATTGCTGAGGGATGGGTCCAATCCCCTTTTCTCTGATCTAGAGCTTCTCAGCCCTCCAGGCAAGTGGCTTGGCTAAAGGGCAGAGAGACTGACAGCCTGGGGCTCTGGGCAGCCTGTGGCCCCAGCTTGCACTGCTCTCTGTGACCTGGAGCCAGTGACTTCACTGCAGAGCTCCAGCTCCCTCCTTTGTAAAACAGGAATATTGGCACCAAGTCACTGGGCTGGAGCGAAGAAGACTGAATGAGAGACACACGTCCAGTGTTTAGCATTAGCACGGGGCCTGGTGCAGGGTAAGACCTTGAGGATGGGCGTTATGATGATAATTAGAGCCTGGCTGACTGACAGTTTCCTGGAGAAGCTCTGCGGCTTCCACCTCACACCTCCAGCTCTGGTCTCACACTTTTCCTTCTCTGCCCAAGCCCCTCCCACCCACTGCCACGAGGCCTGCGGTCCCCACCACTGTGGCTCATAGGGAGTGATCAGACAATAAGGCAAGAGCCTCTGAGGGAGATGACTGGAGCCTTGGGAATCAGGGGTGGGGGGTGGGTGGGGGTGTGTGTGCTGGAAGGCGGCCACCCAGGGGGTAGAGAGTGAGTCACTGGAGAAGGGAGAAAGACCTACTTGCATGTAAGAGCCTGGGCCCCAGGGCCTGGACTGGAGCCATGGTCTGTTTACAGAGCGTCAGGACATGGGAGTGAGGCTCTGACAGAAGCCAGTACCTGACCTAGTGTCCTCCCCCAGCCCCCAACTTGTCCTGCTCCAGGATAGTTCTAGGCCCTGGGGAAGCAGCACAGAGGGGAATGCATGAGCTTTGCAGTCTGAAAGACTTCGATCCTGGCTATGCTGATTGCAAAGCAATAACTTCTCTCTGAGCCCCAACTTCCTCATCTATAAAATGGGGTTAATAGTAGTATCCACCTGATAGGGTTGTCGCAAGGGTCAAATGAAAAATATCTGTAAAGCACTTAGCACAGGGCCTCACACATAGAGAAGCAGCTGTTCTATTCTTATTGCTATTAAGGGCGCAGTGTGCTGGAGGAGGTGAGACCCGCGAGATCTCAGAGGCAGACTGGGGGGCAGGAAGAGTAGAGGGGTACAGAGGGGACAGGAGAGGATGTCCTGGCCACAGGCTGGCTTTCTAGAAGCAAGGGAAGCATCCTGGGAGCGAATGCCCAAGCACCTTGAAATCTTGAAAGCGTTGTGGTGCCCAAGGAAAGCACAGTCTGCACTTCCGGGTCCTCCTAGTACCTCTGTCTGTGCCAGAGATGCTGAGGAGGAGGGAAGCGCCACCCCACCGAGGTCGGATCTCATGGCCGCCCTCACAAGGTTCCTTTCTGGCCCCACGCACTGAGCCTGCCACCCTGAGCTGTCTTCTGTCATCATCTGCTCAGGACAGAGTCCCAAAGACCCTCCCAGAGAAGACCTGGCCAGGGTCTGGGGACTCCATTCTCAGGGCTCTGGAGACTGCCAGGCAGTGCAGACGTGTCAGGAGTCATGCCAACCTGCCATGTGGGCTGGTGGGGGTGCCAGTCCCTGGGGCCTCATTAGTTTTACCATACAGTGCCTCCCAATTCCCCAAGACACACGCCTCCCTGCCAGTTCTGCAGACAGGCCCTCTGTTCTGTGCCCTCAGAAAGGCTTTGGGTGGGGGCCTCCCCGGTGGCACAATGGTTGAGCGCTGGGCTGCAAAGCTGCCCACAGCCTCTGCAACGCCGGTTTGATCCCTGGCCAACGGCGAGGGTCCCACATGGCACACAGACCTCTCCTGCCGCCCGCTGCTCCCCTCAGCAGTGTACTTCATCAGTCTGCCTGTTCTGCTCCCCACTCTGGCTCTGGTGAATCCTCTCACCCTCCCGTGCTCTGACTGTACCACCCAGTGCTTGTATAAATAAATAAATAAATCTTTAAAAAAAAAAAAGAAGAAGAAAGGCTTTGGGTGTGAATGTCTCCTTCCCTGGGACTCCAGCTTGGCTAAGCCACTTCTCTCCTCTGCTCTGAGGAGCCCTGGAGGCCAGGAGAGTCTCCTTCCGGTCAGCTGCCGGTGGGCTGTGTTAACACCACAGCTACTCTGGGGCTGCTCTAGGCTTGGGGTAGTTGAGAAGGCTTTGAGCAGATCCCACATGCCCACCTGATCCCCATCCAGAAACAGGCCTGGGATGGCTGTAATGTGAAGTCCCTTGGCTGGGCATTCAGCGCCCACATCCCAGCAGGCCCCACTGCTCTCTGGTGTCCCGGCTTTCCCTCAGGGAACCTTCCCACCATCTGCCAATGCAGCCTCCAACTTAGCAAATGTTCCACATGTGCTCTCCTGCCCATGCTTTTGCAAGCCACTCTAGTCCCCAGCCACCTAGGTCCATCTTTTGAGGTGCATCCAGTTGGGGACTGGGGGCTCAGGGGTAGTGGGCCACACTCCTCTTCCCCCATCCTCTGCACACTGCTCTTTCATATGCTGTCTGTTCCCTGTTCACTACTTTACGGCAGCAGGCCCAGCAGGGGGGCTGGGTTCACAGCGGGTGTGAAGGAGACTACACTGTTGTGCTCTGAGCCCAGGACAGCTCTGGCCTGGAACTATACAGCATGACACTTACCTACCCAGCTAGGAGGGTGAGAATCACCTACACCATCACACCTCTTCTCTCAACTACCTGCATTTCCTTCAAAAGTGCAGGACAAGAGGAGCCGAGGGCTCAGAAGAAGGGAGTCTGCTGCACAGGGGATTAAGAGCACAAGCCTCAACTTGAATCCTGGGTTTGAATCCCAGCTCCACCACCCACTAGCTAAGTGACCTTGGGTAAATTACTCAACCTCTCTGAGCCTTAGTTTTCGGAGGTAATTATACTAGTTGACTTGAGAATCAATGCAATACTGTGCATTAAGTACATGGAACAATGCCCAGCCCTTATTAGGCACTCTGTGATTAATAATTTCTAAGTATTAATAACAATGCTAATGAAGCAGCGACACCATCTGTGTGGGCCAAGGTGTCCCAGCCCCCTTCCCTTCAGAGTTGAGATCTGGGTCTCTCTAGTCATGTGACCTACTGGAAAGCCGATAAAGATCTGGCTCCCCACCTCGTGCAGGCACCAGACCTATGGCCACCTCCTCCCCTCCCCCTCACACCTAAATACCCCAGAAGGGCCCCTCTGTCCATCTTTTGCTTGGATTCTGTCAACAGAGATTTCCCATCTTGTGCCACTGAGGATTCTCTGGAGGGGAGGGGCTGGGAACTGGGGTATACTCACTAGGACGCCCAGTACCAGCCTGGGTTGGCCTGGACATAGTCTTTAACAGGGTCACTGCAAAGAAGGGAGAGAGAATCAGAATTGAACCAATGACTCTATTTCCAGCTCGACATCCGTACCTACTCCCCGGAAGCCACAGGACTCCAGAGGAGGAAAGGAGGGAACTGCCTCCATTGGCTCAGGGAGCCCAGCCCCAGTCCGGGCTCGGAGGTCCCTGGGTGTGGGCTGGTGGGCTGGAGAGGAATGGCTGCCTCACAGACCCCTGCAGGCCCAGAAGGCACCTGGTCTGCCCCTCAGGGGGTGGAGGCCCCCTCTCTGCCCTTGCTGAGGTTCTTCCCAGCGTGACGTCTGCAAACTCACATCCTTCTCCTTGGGGAAGCTTCCGAGAGAATGACTCTAGGTGCCCCACCCCAGGCTTGGCCTTGGCCCCCCGCTGGAAGGTGCTAGGCACAATGCCCACTCACCAGAAGGTAAAGAGAGCCACGACGCTGAAGGTTACCAGCAGCTGGATCAGTAGGATGGTATAGACCTGTGGGTAGGAAGGGGTTCTGTTGAGCTTGGGGCCCTGTTTGAAGCCAGGGAGGCCCAGGTCCCAGCAAGACTCGGGAAGACCCCAGTGTCCTGGTAACTCAATCTATTCTCCAGACCCTGAGCCCTTCATCCTTCTTAGGGGTCACTGGAATGGACCGCAGACATGGTGAAAGGGGAGCAAAGACTCTCTAGAGCCCCCACCCACAGGAAAATGTGCCCCATGGTATCCAGAGAGGAGAGACTCCATGCTTAGGTGTGATGGGGGCTTAGGTGTGATGGTAAGCAAGGAAATACTGCCCCACAGGCCAGCAAGCTCATAGGTAAAGGGATACCCCAGCAGGTTAGGTCACAAGCTTCTCCAAACCTAGAGAAATTGGGGGAGAAACCTAGAGAATTGGGGGAGGCAGTTACCTTTCTGATGAAGACTCTGCGAACTTTCTGGTCATCCCAGCTGTAGGTGGTGAAGAGCTCATGATCTCCAGGAAAACCATGCTCATAGCTGGAGCTGCTGCCTGGGGGGGCAGGAGGACGGCCATGAGGACTCCCATACCTAGGCTGTCCCCAAAGGCTGCTCCGAGCTCATTTTTGTCAAACCGGCTCTCTAGACTGGCTGGAGCCTCTCTCTCCAGTTCCTCTCAAGCCTCCCACCCCACCCCACCCAGACCTCTCTATCCCCTGTTGCTTCTGGTTTTTCCCCGAGTCCTGAGAATGAACTGTCTTCTCCTGTCCCCTTCCCTCCACTCTGGCTGGGGCTCCCTGGGGGCTAAACTCTCTCTCTTGTGTCCCCCATCCTGATCCCAGGACACTGGCTCCTTTGAGGCCAAGGATCAGAGGGTCAGCCACTTTCCCGAGGCCACTAACACATCCTAGGGTCAAAAGTCCTGACCCCAGGTTGCTCCTAGGCCCCTGGGCTGGGGATTGGGGATTTGTTGGATGCGGTAGACATGCCAGTGCTGCAGCTGGGAATCAGGGCTAGGGGAGGACGGGAGGCAAAACAAAGCCAAGACAAGAGCAAGAAGTGGGGTGGGTGAAGATAGAAAGTTCTGGGGCCTGGTCCCAGAATTCAGGCTTTCAGAAGAGCGTGAGCCCCACAGTGAAACAGATGCACATGTGAACCCCCCCCAGTGAGACCGACCAGCTGGGTGACCTTGCGCCACCACACTTTCGGGCCTCTTCTGGTCTGTGATGTGGATTAATGGTTCCCACAGGGACCAGACGAAAGCCTGTGGCTCGTGCCTGGTGAGGACTGTGCCACCCTCTTCTTTGCACCCCTTGTTTGGGCCACTGCCAGTGCTCAGATGTACCTACTCTCCTCCACAGCACACACCCATTCCCCTGACCTCCGCGGCTCCTCAGCAGTCGTCGCCATGTTGGTCTTTAAAGGTGGCGGTGATACCCCCCTGCTCCGCTCTTCTAGGGCTCCCCACTGCCTTTTACTCAAGTTCAAGTTCCTGAACAAAGCCTCTCCGAGCAGAGCCCTCCAGCTGCCCTGCAAGTCCCCTCTGCCATTTTCTCCAGCCTGACTATATTTTTACAGCCATGTGCTCTCTCGCCTCTGAACCTTCTATTCTCTCAGCCCTGAACACTCACTTCCCTTCTCGCCACGCTCACTTCAGGGTTCACGCAGACACCCCTCCCTCCAAGCAGTCTTCCCAGACTGGCAGGCGCTCTCACCACATCTGCTCCACTCTGTGGTTGTCGCCCACTTACCTGTCTACAAGGGCAGCTCCGTGAGGGCGGGCCTTGCCCACGTGCATCCCCAGAAACGAGCTCAGTGCTGTCTGACACACTCTGTAGTGAGCATTTGTCACACGCTGAGTGAGCTGCCTTCCTGCCCCAACAGTTCTTAGGAAAATATCCTTAAGCATCCAGTCCTGGCAGCCGGACATGAGGAGCCAGGCAGAGCGCAAGGCCGCGGCAAGCCTGGAGCTGGAGGCCCTCACCTGCTGTCCTTCACTCCCCGTCATGCTCTGTCTGTCTCTCACCAACTTCCCGACAAACAGCACGGGGGTAGGGGGGGCTGGGGGGAAAGGAGAGAGAAAGCAGCCCATGGTGTATAGACCTGTGGGTAGGAAGAGGAAGTGTTCGGGGACAGCCAGACCTTCATTGGCCTTCCAGTAGGTCACAAGGTGGTAAGTCTGCTCGGCTCTGGACTGAGGGGGTTTGTAGTGAGAAGCATGGACCATGGTAGTCTCTTCTTCTTGTGAGTAGAAGTTCTGCCTGAGGCATTGTCCCTGTGATCCCTTCTAGAATTCTGCTGGGGGAGGTGTGGGAGGAGCTTGCTAAGGTGAGGGAGAGGGGCTGGGGACCACTGAGGGGGCAGGAGGGGTTGAGGAGGATTTGAGGAGGGTCCCTTCCCTATAGCTTGTGAACAAGTGTTCTCAGCTCTGAGGTAAAGCTCCTGCAGGCTGCTCAACCCAACAAGGGCCTCCACCCCAGTCACTTGGTCTGCAAGGAGCTGGCATCAGCCTGTGTCTGCCTGTGATGTGTACCTAGACACCGAGAAAGTGTCCACATGCCTTCCCCAGGTCATGACCTCTTGCCCTCAACAAAGGAAGGGAAGAGACAGGAGATGGGGGAAGTGGATCCTCAGATCCTTGACCCTAAGAACCTTGGGGTCTCCATCGGGATGTATCACCATGAAGGTTTCAGACTGGGGACAAGGAAACAACACTGTGTCCTCCCCGCTCACAGGACCAGCCCCAGTTAAGACGTGGCCAGCCTGCGGCCCCTTCCCGCACCCACCCTGATGTCTCCCATCTTTTTCTGCATTCTTTCTGCCTCGGAGAGCTTTTCTGGACTAGCCCCTTGTTTCTCTCCACACGTTCTCCTCTATTCACCCTAACTCAGTGACTTAAAAAATCCCCACTTCCCCACCCAAGAGTGCTCTGAATGTACCTGTCCCTCTTCATGCAGTCCTCTTCAACCTACCCTCAGAATTGTCCTCCACCTCCCAAGCCTTTGGCCACAGAGCCTCATACAACAACCACACAGTGCATCTATTTCTGGGCAACTTCTACCCAGGATTCCTTCCCAGGCCCACATTGCCCCTGATGCTCCAACTTCCAGAAGCTGAGAAACTTACTAGGGTCCACATAGGCCCAGCTAGGGTGGAGAGGCACAGCCGAGGCGGGTGGAGGAAAGGCCCCAGCCTTCAGCCCCTCCCCAGAGGTGGCCTCCTCATAGGAGGGTGGGGCCGAGGGCACTGCTGGAGCCTCCTTCTTCTCACCAGTTGCCTGCTGCTGCCCCTCGGTCCCGGGGGCCTTGTTAGCCACGGAGAGCTGTGGAGTAGAGGCAGAGAGACAGTCACCAGGGACAGGATGTCTTCCAAGCCCTCCTACAAGCCCCTCAATTCCTGGAATTTCCATGTCTACTTGCTCACCTGTACTAGGAAGGATCGGGGTCACACAAGAAGCTCCCTATTTTATTTTATACATACAGCACATAAACATAATTTTTACATTTGATGTCATATGCATATATGTGTATAATACACATTATATATGCATATATACAGGCATACTTACATATTGTATGTGGCATGCATATATGTGCATGTGTGTGTGTATATATTCTAGTCTATATATAGGAATATTATTTAACATTTTTAAAATTTGTGTGTGCGTGTCAGAGAATTGGGGTGTAGACCAGAGGTGGTGTGGGGAGTGAAAGGGTTCACCAGAGCCAGAGTGGGGAGCAGTACAGGCGGATCTACTGAAATACACTGCTGAGGGGAGCAGCAGGCGAGACAGGAGAGGTCTGCTGCGCCATGTGGGTCAGCTCCCTGGCCAGGGATCAAACTCAGGCCATAGCAGTGATTGTGCTGAGACTTAACCCCTAGGCCACCAGGGAGGCCGCAGGAATATTATTCAACCTTTAAAAGGAAAGAAATTTTGCCAGTTTTGACAATATGAATAAACCCGAATGTCATTACACTATGTGAAAAAGGCGAAGTCTTGAGTGATCTCACTTATGTGTGGGAACTAAAATAATCGAATGAAGCTTAGGTGGTCAGCAAGGGCTGGGGAAGGGAGATAATGATCAAAGGGTACAAAGTTTCAGTTATACAAGATGAGAAAGTTCTAGAGATCTAATGCACAGCATGGTGACTAGAGTTAACAATACCGTATTGCCTACTTGAAATTTGCTGAGATGATAGATCCTAAGAGTTCCTGCCTCCCTGCCCCCCACACACTGTTAACTGGTTTGCATGTGATGACATTTCACAATAAATGATATATTAAACTATTAGGCTGCATAATGCATACCATTTCTATTCCTCAATTATAGGCCAATAAAACCAAGATTTAAAAAAAGAGTGTCTCCTTGTTTTATAGATGTAAAAACTGAGTTCCGGAGCGTTGGGCCGGCCAGGGGCACAAGCTGCAGCTAGGGTAAGAAGTGAGGATGGTGCAAGGGCTCAGGAGCGCCCACGGCCATGGTCACGCCTCCCAGGCCGAGACCGACTCTGATGGTTCCATTGTTTTCCTGGGGTGTAGGAAAGAGTCTGGCACGAGTCGGTCCTCAAAAATACTATTAAATGAAAGGTTCTCCCTCTTCATCTCCCTGCCTGCTTGCAAAATAGTTGTATTTTGACCCCGGTTTTAACAAGGGTCTCAGAGCCACATGGACCCACCGCTG
Source organism: Talpa occidentalis (assembly GCF_014898055.3). Lineage (NCBI taxonomy): Eukaryota > Metazoa > Chordata > Mammalia > Eulipotyphla > Talpidae > Talpa > Talpa occidentalis. Next base: position 76,874,767 of record NW_023601653.1, read on the forward strand.
GCTGGAGATGGCCAAGGAGTATCGGGATGGGGCAGGGAAACAGAAAGGGGGGAGCAGAGGAATGGGGTTATGGGGCACAGGACAGGCCAAGGGTCCTCCCTGGCCTCATCTTATAGGGGCTCCAGTCCCTCCCCTAAACCAGAACAGAATCACAGACTATGACTGCTGGAAGGGGTCTCCAAAGACATTTTATTCAGTCCCTTGCTTTTATGGGTGAAGAAAATGGGGTCCAGAAGAAAGTGTGGGTGGCAGATGGAAAACTCAAGTCCAGTATGCTCAAAAAAGCCCCGGCCTTGCAAGAGCTTAGCTCTGAGGAGGGCTGGGTGCTGAATGATGCCTTCAGGGCAGGAGAGGCTGGTGGAAGGGTGGCAGGGAAACTGCAACATCAACGGAAGGATCGGACCTCAGAAAATGGGAGGTCTGGCTCCAAAAAAAATGTGTTCAACCTGAAGGGCCACTGGGGAAGGCTGCTGGCACGTGCAGCTAAGGTAGCCCAGGTAGGGAAGGTCTGGAAGATCTCTGCTTCCATCAGCCCGAAGGACTGGAACTGGAGGGGGCTCCATCACCAGAGAGTCTGTGAGCAAGCTGGGGGTGAGGGGCACCAGAGGCAGGGGCCCAGGGCCCAGCAGAAGTGAGGACACTTCCTTTCCCCACTGTGAACACTCCCCACCACCACTGCCCACTGGCCCCCCTGCACACTTGCCTCCTTGGGGAAGGACCTTAGAACCAGGCCTGTGGTCGAAATGGGGCCCTGGCTTGTCTTCTTCCCTCTTGCTCCCCAACATCCTTCATCACCCAGGCCAGAAGAGTCATGCCCAGGAAAAACCATTTTAGTCACTGGAAACAAGGTGCTCTGAACCAGACCCAGGGCTTGTGCCTGGGCAAGGATCATCACCTCTGACTGCAGCTCAGGCAAAACTGGTCCTCCTCACCAGCCCCCACAGTGCCACTCAGCACCCCAGTGCCTCCTGGGCCCTGCCACCCCATTACACACATCCGGCATTCCCAAGTGAGGTCTGCCCAACAGCAGGAGGTGGTATCACCCAATGACATCATTTGAGACTTAAAAACAGGGAGAGGAGGGTCTGACAGGCCAGGGACAGATGCCATTGGCTGTGAGGTTATCTCAGAGAAAAGATGGGGTAGTGTAGGGGAGGTCTCTCTTCTGTTTTCTCTGCCCAATCCTTAACACCCCCAAACAGAGGGCTAGAGGACCCTCCCCCTTAGCCCCATGTCCTGGTGGTTGTATAATTCCACAGGCTGTTGATGTTATATAACCCTACCAGGCCGGCCAAGTCTCTGCCCCAGCCCCTCCCCTTCATTTCAGGCCTAAAACTGGAAGGAAAAAAAAAGAAAAAAAAGATGTCTTATCCAGTCCATTGCAGCACCATGCTCCGCCAAAACAAAAACAAAAATTAGAGCTTCCTGATGCAGGGTTGCCATAGTAACCCCCCAACCATAGGGAATATATCCAGATGGAAAATCATGACAGGGCATCGGGTGGGGGTGTTTCTGTGGCGCGTGTGAAAGATGAGCGTAAGTGGTTGGGGCTGGGACTGGACCTGGAGGGGGTGCCCCATAGACACTGCCCCTTAGGACTCACCCTGCACACACACACAGGCGTGCACACCCCAGGCACCAGCTGACTCCTTCAGAGGCCTGGGCACCAGAGAGGGATCTTGTGATGCCAAAGCATGGGGGTGGGGGTCGGGAGTATGGGTGAGCCTGGTGGGCAGGAAGGGGCCTCTCCACCCCATTCCTTGAAACGCCAAAATGTCCTCTGACTTCAGGAAGGGCCAAGAGGACCTTTGCATAGGACCAAGGAAGGATGCTCAGAGTGGTCCAGAGAGCTTGCTCAGGATGACAGGGAACAAGGAGCAGGATGGAGGATGGTGCAGGGGTGGGGGGAGATGCAGGTACCTTTCCCTGGGTCATGCTGTCGTCTCTCTGGGATGGGGTCCCTGAGGCAGGGGCAGCCGCTTGGATTACCGCAGCCTGCCTGTGTCTCTTCCTTCCTCCGCGTGGGTTCTAGCAATATCCACTGCAGCCGGCCAGGCAGACAGGAGCGTACCATCAGGCGCAGAGGGGAGGGTGGGTGAGGAGGGGGCCAAGGAAGGTGGGTGGCTGCTGCGGAGGCCTCTGCGGATTTGCCAGTGCTTGGGGAGGAGGTGGCGCCCAACTCCCGCCTCCCCTGCTCAGTCACCCCGGGGACCAGGGAGCCTCGGTCCCTCACGCTACAGTGCAGCCAAGTGGATGGGTCCGCAGCGGTGGGAGGAGACGCGGGGACTCTGTGACACCCGACCAGCTGATGCTGCCTGGCTGTAACTGGCCCTGTCCACCATCTCCGGGCTGACAGGCTCCATCTGTGCCTCTGCCTGCCCTACCCCCTCTCTTCAGACCCAACCTTGATTTCTGCCTCCATCTCCCTGCTCATCATCTTTATTTCATCATCCACACCTGAGAGAGAAAAGTCTGACATCTTGTCTGCCCTACCTGGCTTCTAGCAGGGCCCCAGGGCCCTAAGTTACTATAGGCCCTTGAGCAACCCAGGTGGGCAGCTCTACTTGCCTCTTTTTCCCCAACCTGCAGAATGGACACAATCGGTTCCCTCGCCATCTTGTTTCAGAAGATGCAGCTTCTGTTTTCCCAGCCATTTTGGTACGTATTACCAGGCCTTTCTGGAGCCCCCTCTGGTTCTGCTCAACCCTTTCTGCCTTCCCTCAGTCTCCTTACCACCTGGTGTCCAGCCCCCCGCGCCCATCCCAGAGCCCGTCCCACCCCCTGCCCAGGCTTGTCCTTGGGACTCGGCCATCACTGGGCTCTGTTCCCGCAGCTGCCGCAGTGCTACTGTGGGGCGCTCACCCCAGGAGCTGGGCTCGAGGCCCAACGCAGTCACCCACTGGCCATGTGACTTTGCAAGGCCCTTTTCCTCCCAGAGGCACAGGTTTGCTAGGGGCAGAGCAACAGCTCTGTGCATCCCGGACGGACTGTAAAACATAGGGTCGGGGCTGAAGCCACGCCGAGGTCCAGGACAGGCTCCAATATGTGATTTACTGTTAACTGAGGACTCTCCTACCAGGAGCGGCCTCCAAGCCCCAGGGCAGGCTCAGAGATCTGTCTCAAAGGAGGCCCTGAACCTGGTAGGATGGGATGAGAGACCAAAAGCTGGCATAGGTGGAAGTGGTCCCTTACCTTCTGTTTCGCCGTCATCTCCCGGCCAGAGCAGCCTGAAGACCGATGAGGAAGCAGGGCCCTGGGTGGGCAGATAAATGATCAAAGTGCTTATTCCACGTCTACTCACCCTTTGCCCCCCATAAACCACAATAAACCACCAACTCCCCCCACACACATTTAAGCATGTGCCTCCCTATCTAGAGGCCCCATAACCCAAAATCTCCCTTCCTCTCACTCGCCTCTCCAGCCCTGCTCCTCAACCCCTTTCTCCTGGGATCTGGACCCCCAGCACCCCCTGCCCCCCGCTCTCCTGCTCCAGCTCAGCCCTCCCTTTCCGCATCTGTGCTCTGGAGGGGTCTCCCTTCTCAGTTCCCACCTCCTCCTTGGCCCCTAGTCATCTGGCTTAGACGCTTCTCTTCTGTAGTTTCGTTGCGCCCTGTCACAAGCCTCTGTGGGATCCCGCTCTGTGGGGTTTCTGGATTTCTCTTGCTGTTAGGCTCTAAGGAGTCTGTCTATAGCCAATGTGGGGTCAGCAGGACCAGGTACTGTGCCAGTTTTCTGAACCACACTAGTAAATCCTACTATTACTATTGCCCAGCCTCATGGTGTTACATGGAGCCCAACCTTGCATAGCCCTGGCCTTCTGGGGTGTTTGTGGATCTTCCCTGCTCCCTCTTCCCCATTGTAGCGGCAGGAATGGGCACAGTGCAGGTTGTCTATGATCCGAGCAGACGGGGTAAGGGAGAAGTCCTGGAGCCCTCAGTGGTTTTCAGGCTTTTATTGGGATTTACCAGATACAGGGCTAGCAAGGGGTGCCAGGGTGCTGGCAGGCCTCCCAGCCCTCAGCAAGTCTTCTCTCTCTCTGGGCTCTCCGGCGTTCTCTGGTGGTCTCTGCTTCTGCTCTCTGCTCTTCTCGTGGTTCTTCTGGCGTCCCCATGACGCCGCCCTTATAAGCCCAGTCTCTCAGCCCAGGTGTACCCACTTATGCACGCCCACACCCTACTCCAGGTGCCCGCCATCAGGCATGCATTCAGGACCGCAGGGATCCATCATCAATCCTAATGGCGGGAGGACAGAAAGCCTGACACTTTTTCACTTACCCTATACCCATTCACTGCACTCCAGCCACGCAGCCCTCCTAGCTGCCCCTTAGCTGGGCCAAGCATGCTCTTAGCACAGGGCCTTTGCACTTGCTGTGTCTGTTGCCTGGATATTCACAGGTCACTGCATGCCTCACTCCCACACTTATTGCACAGCTCCACTGAGAAATCGCCTTATTGACTCTCCATAAAGTAGCAATGGATGCCCGCCAGCTCATTGGATGGTCCTTTCATCCAGGCCCAGCTTGCCTTTTTTTTTTTTTTTTAAGATTTATTTATTTATTTATACAAGCACTGGGTACAGTCAGAAGCGCGGGAGGGTGAGAGAATTCACCAGAGCCAGAGTGGGGAACAGAACAAGCAGACTGATAAAATACACTGCTGAGGGGAGCAGCAGGCGAGACAGGAGAGGTCTGACACGCCATGTGGGACCCTCGCCCGGAGGCCAGGGATCGAACTGGCGCTGCAGAGGCTACGGGCAGCTTTGCAGCCCAACACTCAACCGCTGCATCATCAGGAGAGGCCCCCAGCTTGCTTTCTTTCCAAGGCAATCATACCTCTAATTTTTTCGCCTCCCTTCTGTCCCCTCACCCCCACATGAGAACATCAGCTACATGAGAGGAGGCATGTGGGGGTGTCATTGCTCAATACCGAGGAGTTAAAACAGCCCCCAGCCTGGATGTAGCAGGTGCTTGGTGGCTGTTGGATGAACAGAGCACAGCATCGGACGAAACCCTGTGCTCTCCAGACATTCTGACATTGTCGGTCTCAAGATGTTTCTCAGATGCAGGGCCCTATGTAGGGTAAGGTAAAAGTATCAGGCTTTTCTGCCCTCCCGCCATTAGGATAGATGAGGGAACCCCGTGGTCCTGAATGCATGCCTGATGGCGGGCACCTGCAGTGGGTACACGTGGGCTGAGGGAATGGCCTTTTAAGGGAGGCATCGCGGGGATGCCAGCAGCAGCAGAAGCCGAGAGAGAAGCAGAGAAGGCCGGAGAGCCCAGATAGAGTCAAGACTTGCTGGGGCCTCCCCGGTGGCGCAGCGGTTGAGCACTGGGTTGCGAAGCTGCCTGCATCCTCTGCAGCGCCTGTTCGATCCCCGGCCACGAGGCGAGGGTCCCACATGGTGCGCAGACCTCTCCTGCCGCCCGCTGCTCCCCTCAGCAGTGTACTTCGGTCCTTCTGCCTGTTCTGCTCCCTGCTCTGGCTCTGGTGAATTCTCTCACCCTCCCGCGCTTCTGACTTTACCCAGTGCTTGTATAAATAAATAAATAAATCTTTAAAAAAAAAAAAAAAAAATGGGAATGCTTTTAAAAAAAAAAAAAAAAAAAGACTTGCTGGGGGCCGGGAGGCCTGCCAGCCTCCTGGCCCCCAGCACCCCTGCCTGCTGTGTACCGGGTAAATCCCAATAAAAGCCTGCAAAAGCCACTGAGGACTCTGACTCCTCCTTTACCCGGTCTACTGGATCCTAGAAAACCTGCACCATGTCCAGTCCTACCCTTCCACCCTGTTACTGTGATATCACATATGTGTCCTCATGACGTGGTCCTGGGCATCATACAGACAGCAGATCCTACCCAGATATCTACAGCCCTCTGGCCTCCTACGGCAGGATTGCTGAGAGGATTAAATGATAATAAATGAAAAGTGGTTCACACAGTGCCCAGTGAAAACGAGCTCTCACTGTAAGCCAGTATTCTTAAGGGCTCCACAAAGGTTTCATGAAATAAAATTAATTCCCACTCTCTTTTTTTTTTTTTTCCACCTAAGCCACCCTTCCTGGGAAATCAGATTTTTGAGTCTCAACAGCAAATGATCAGCCGAACGAGATTCCATGTAAGTCATCATATATATAATTCCCACTCTCTGAAGTTACCTCGGTTCCGCGGTTTGTTCGTTCATTCCTTCGTGCACCGTGTCTGCTGTGCCCGTCTCTCTGTGACACGCCGGGTGATGCTGTGGCGGCTCAGACGGGAAAGGCCCAGCCCAGCTCAGCCCTGTGCAGCCTGGGGTTGAGAGCAGGTGAAGCAAACTTTTTTATTTGCTGTTTATGTACCAAAAACTAAGTCCATTCCATACACCTGCTAACATCGTGTGTCACATACTATGTATTTCACACTGTGGGGAGGGTTGTGCTGGTCTGCAGCAGACATCTGGGAAGATTAAGGTGAATCCTAGAGCCGACAGTCAGAAAGTCACATTAAAAAGAATAGCTAGTGGGCCTCTCTGGTGGCCCAGGGGTTAAGTCTCAGCACTATCAAGCTTTCGCCAGCCACTGCAGCATGAGTTCAATGCCTGGGCTGGCCAGGGAGCTACCCACATGGCACAGCAGACCTCTCCTGTCTCATCCCTGCTCCCCTCAGCAGTGCATTTCAGTGGATCTGCCTGTTCTGCTCCCCACTCTGTCTCTGGTGAATCTTCTCACTCCCCGCAACTCTGGTCTGTACCCCAGTTTTTGTATGCATAAATAAATCTTTAAAAAAAATAGCTAGAGAGAGGGGAGCAGTGAGGGGGCCGTGGGGGGAGCCGAGGAGTTTGTTGAGGTCACATCCTAGAGAAGGGACTTGTTCTGTTAATACAAGGGCTGGGTAGTGGGGTGGGGAGGGATGAGGGGAGTTTCAGGTTTTTTGAACAGAGGCACAGTGTGTGCAGAGCCTTGTTTCAGACACACCAGACCACTGTAGTCATTCTTGTCATCAGAGCGCTTTTCAACAAGAAGGGAAGGAGGATCCGTCTGTGAGCAACACGTGGGAGGGTTGAAAGCAGGAGAGACGCAGGGGCGGCCATGAGCTCGGAGCGTGTGCGAGTTCTTGCCACAGAGCCCAGACTCCCCAGCAGCAGCTGCCTGGGCACAGGGCCTGGGCACGATGTTCCACATCTCTGTGCCTCGTTCCCTTCTCTGTGAAGTGAAGTTGTGAGAACTAAGAGAGTTGGTTTTGGTGAAGCGCTTGGAGACAGGCATAGACCAGCCTTCCATCTGTGTTTGAAATTGTAAAAATAGAAGAAGTGAACCAGGGGTAAGAAAAGATGGAGCCAGGCAGATGGCTTGGGACAGGGTTGCCAGGACTTGGGGAGAGTCTGGACGTCGGGTACAGGGAGAAGGCGAGCGGGAAGGGATGGAGGCTTGGGGCTGAGTCCCTAGGAGAAACTAGCCACTGCTAAGGAGGAGAGAAGAGCCCAAATGTTCAGGTGGGTCCAGTTTAGTTTACGGAGCCAGTGTGGCCAGGTGGAGACCCTCTGCAGGCAGTAACCTAGAGGCTCCTGGTGCCCAGGAGAGAGGTCTGGGCAGGGCCTTACCAGCTCAGGGGGAACCTGCCCTGCATTCTAGAGAAGGTCACTTCCCTTCCTGTCCTGGAGCCCAAATCGGGGCCTTATGGAGTTGACAGTGTGGACACCAGGATTGGGGCGGGGTCTGGGACTCCTTGGTCACTAGCGGGTGGAGAGAGGCTAACCCGCTGAGGACTTGAGGACATCCGTGAGGTGGAGGGAAGAGCAGGCCTGACTAGGCACTGCGGTGGGGAGGCAGCAGGAAGTCTTTCCTTCCCCCAGGAGAGTGGAAAGATTCAAAGACAATGTGTCAGTGTTTTCAGGGTTGCCCCCAGGCAGCAGGGGTTGGGGTGTGGCCACAGCCTCCTTTCAGGCCCACACGGTGACGGTTCTGCCCGGGTTGCCAGCCAGCGCTGTGTGGGGCAGCTGCCAGAGAGGTGAGGGGGCCGAAGTTGTGGACAGAGGCAACACGACTCATTTTGCAGTCTTGGAAGCAAAATGCCTAGAGGGCCAAGCCAGCATGAGAAGAGTGGATGTGCCCCCAGCTTGGGGACCATCAGCCCAAGAATATTTCAGTCACTGCCCTTAAACTGGGGCTGGGGGAGGAAGAGTTGACTTGTTAACTACACCTAGAAGGGAAAAACTAGCATTTAAAAAGGCAGAGACAGTGATGGCCAAAATAGGTAGCAAGGCCCTTCAGGGGACCAGAACAGCACACAGATAAAGGAGGAAGGAAAATGTGAAGCACCAATTTTGTGCTTATTTCCAAGAGGAAGATGGTCTAGGCCAAGGTAAGGCTGGAGGCTGCTCCAGGCAAGGTAGCGATTATATTCATAGGCACTGGAGACAACTGTCAAAAGGTAGGGTTTGAGAGGTTGCCCCCACTCCTCTACACTTGACCAAGATTGTACCCGGTTCAAGATTCTGTAACCAGAGCCCTGTGGTTCTGGGCAAGGCAGATTTGTCTGGTGGATAGGCTTTAGCCAGCTGCCTGGAGGCATTCCCCCGCCCTGCACCCCCAAGGAGGCTGGCTGCAGAGGCAGTTCTTTGAGGCCCACCAGCCTTCCCTCACTTCAATGCAAGTCAGTCTGAGCAGGGGGCAGACTTTTTTCTTTTATACCTGGAGCCAGGGTCAAAAATGGACCAATCAGTTTTGAGGTCTCCAGTTGCCATTCAACCTTGAGTTAATTGTTCGGATTGAAAATGGAAAGCAAGCTGATTGGCCCTCAATGGTCCCTTCAGATTTATCATTAAAAATGGTACAATCAGACTTGTAGGGTGGGGGACCACAAAGAGGAGATAAGGCAGAGCAAGAGATAGGTTGAGTCAGTCAGTGGCTGCTACTAAAGAGAGAGACATCAGACCACCTTTGAAAAAGGATTCAGCAGAGGGTGTCCAAAGAGAGAAGCAGCAAGCAGATGACCTGTGAGAATCACCAGGCCTCCACAGACTCCTAGGCCTCCAAACGCCATAGACCTTTGCAGAGACTCAGCTGCTGCACCTGTTCCAGCCCTGCCTCTGACATGCCTGGAAGAAGCCCATTGGCTTCAGTCTGGTGTCTCAAAGAGCTGCTCACTGTATGCCAGCGGTTCACAACGAGCTGTCCACAGTGTCTAGTTCTCCAGCACCGCCTCCTGGTGCTGTTGAGTCCATTGTTGCCTGGTCTGGTGTGTCTGGCCCAGCCTTCAGTCTTCTACAAGCAGCCTTTGTTTGGGTCTTCTGGACACGATCTGGGGTAAGATAGCCAGCCTGTCTCTTCCCTAATCTCCTGTTTGTTAAATAAGCCCTGTTGTTGTTGGCCCCTGAGCCTGAGTGGTCTTGCAATTGTGTGTCCTCCTTTTGTCCCCCACCTTGGACACTGTCCCTCGGCATTGTCTCAAGTACTATGTTGTAGCACTAGTCTTGCACTCTTTTAATTCCATCATTAAAATTCATTTCTTTGGGTAAGCATTCAGTCTCCAGGGTGTTCCTGGCAGGGGACAAACCATTTCCAGAGGAAAAAAATAGAAGGACGGTTCTGGGTCAAGGAGAAAGTGGTGAGGAAAAGAGATCCAGGTACAGGGAAAGCCAGGCAGGGTCAGACTGACCAGAGGGTGGTAAGAGTCCTCAACATGCCAGGTCAGCATGCCCAGTCCTGTGTGACCTCAGCTGGAAACACTGAAGGCCATTATCATCCATCACTGGCTGAACACTGCCCTGCTGTCAGAGGCTGGTGGGCACCTGGGAAAGGAAGGGTGGGGTCCATGCTGTCTCCAAGTAGAAATCACCCCACTGGGCTCCCTAGCCTCCCTGCTGCACCCACAGGAGGTGGGAGGTGTCCAGTCCAGTCCCATAGTTGGTGCAGTTCAACCCAGCAGCACGGTGTGTGGCACCCCCAGGCTTGGGGGGGGATGGCCCTTGTCCTTCCTACGACTCTGTGTTCAGCATGGCCAGTGTGCCTTGCAGTGAGCTGGGAGTGCAGGGGTGAGCAAGGACCCAATCCCTGCCAGATGAGATAATCCCTGCTAGAAATGACTACATAATTACACACTGAAGTGGTGCCCTTAAGTAAAAACCTAAAGTGCCCCCGGGGGGAGCGTAACAAGGCAGTCATTTACATTGGGGTGGAGGCAGGGTGGTCGGGGAAGGCCTCTGGGAGACCTGAAGGGAGAGTTGTTGGCGAGGGGACAAGTGTAAGTAGAGGGAACCCCATCTGCAAAGCTCAGAGAAGGGAAGGTTTGGGGCTTTAAGCTCTGACGAGATTCTAGAAGAAGGTCAATGGGTCAGTGGGGCTGGAAGAAAAAAGACAGTTCAGAGACAGGCAGACAGACCACACTGGGCCTTGTGGGCAGGAGGAGGATTTTGGGAAATCATAGGGCGAGCAGGTGAAGAGAGCGGTGACCCACTCAGACTGCAAGTGTAAAGGTCCCTCTGGCCACAGGACAGAGAAGATTCGGGAGGAGAGACCGTTAGACGCCCCAGTTGCCAGGGAAGGGGGAGGAGAGGGTGCCTGGGGCCTCAACTAGAGCAGGACAGAGGGAATCCCACAGATTCAGGAGTTTCAGGGGGAAATGGTCTCCATCTGGTGAGACCACCTGGCAGTACTAGAGGAGAGAGAAGGCTAGCTTTCTGGTTTGAGCAAGTGGGGGTCCTGAGGTAAGGAAGACAGAGGAGACCCCAGAAAATCCCTGGAGGGTGCCGTCATAGCCATGACCTGGTTTCCACCCCAAGCCTCTTCACTTTGTGGCTGTGTGTCCTCCACTGCCACTCGGTCTGACAGCAGAGGTGGGGCCTGTTCCCTTCATTTTACGGACAGGAAGCTGAGATGTGGGCTCAGTTACTTGCCATGGTCGTCCCAGGCTGGCAGGTGCCTGAGCTCATGCCCTCGTGGCAGGCCCCCCAGCCCAGCTCTCAGCCCCTTCATGCAGCCCTGCCCCAGCCACTTTCCTGCCCAGCTGGGTGGGGTTAATGGCAGCTCCTTCCCTGAGCTTGCGGCTGCAGAGATGACAGTAAACCTGACGCCATGACATCCCATGCGCTGCGTCCCTCCCTCCCTCCCGAGTAGAAAGCTGTTCTCGTGTCAAGAGCCTTGTCAATACTCCAGGGGTATCTGTGGCTTGTGCAGTTTGTCACCAGCACTTGTGACAGTCAGATCTGGGAGGTCCTGGGCTTGTTGCAGGCGTCTGATCAGCCTAGTTTTCCAAAAAAAACAAAAAACAAAGAAACCACCTTTCCTGTTGCCGGTCACAGGCATGACAGGTCTCTGTATTTTGGAGAGAAGCCAGAGCATGAGGCTGTCAAGGCTTCGTTTACCAAACAAGACCATGGCCAAGAGGCCCAACGGTCCCTCCACCCACACACTCACGCCCAGCCCATAGACGTGCCCGGGGCTCTGTCACATGAAGGGCCCCCTCCCCCGCCAGGGCCAAAGGGGGCCCAGAAAAGAAAATGAGGGGAAAGGCTGTGTCCCTGCAGCAGGAATATAGTAGAGTTGGGGCAAGTTGAGCTGGGTCTGTGCCCCTAGGGAATTTTGAATTCTTTTTAAAAAACGTTTTTATTGTGTTGATAACATTTAACATGAGATCTACCCTCTTACCAGATTTTAAGAGGCACTGGAGACACCTTCAGCTCCCTCAGCCGAGCCTCTCCGCCAAGCTGCCATCGTGACGAAGCTGGAGACCCGCAATGAGAAGCTGGTGTCCGAGTCATCCGATGCCCTGCCCCAGGCCAGCCACTGCAGCCCTCCCAGCCTCACCCCTAGCGCCGTCCAGAGCTGTGGGAAGGGAGCTTTAGTGACAGGAGAGCTGTTGGCCCAGCCTTGGGAAGTCTACTGCCGGGGATACCCCTCTCTTGCCCGTACCCCCAACTAAAAGTCAATTGTCAAGTGTTTTTCCAAAATAAAGTTTGAGCTGGCTGTGTCCACCTAAAATATGGTAATGGTTTTGTAGCTTAAGTATTTTAGTTAAGTGTTTTGGCAGCTGCAGTAGAGGAAGGAGTGGTAGGAGCAGCAGGGGAGACGGGCGGGGCACACACACACACACACACACACACACACACCCATATCCGGTGGTCGAGCCCACAGGCACCTGAGCCCTGGAGCTCCTGGGCCCCAGTCCACAGCGGTCTGATTGGCTCATGAGCCACCCTTGGCCCAGCCTCAGTCCATTTTCCTGCCTGGCACCTAGGCTGGCATGCTGGGCAGGCCCACGAGGCCGCAACCCCTTCTTGGCCAAGTCTCTCAAGGAGACAGAACCTGTTTCCAGCTCTAAAACTAAGTAAAACAGAACAAATTCCAAAATTGGTAACCTAGAGCTGTTCTACCAGGTAGGGTAGCCACTATCACGAGTGGCTGCTGAGCATTTACTATGTGGGTAATCGAGACCAACATGACTCTAACTGTGTTACACGCACCGGGTTTCCTTGACAGTGTGGAAAGTGAGTGTGAAATATCCATAATTTTTTATATTGAATTCATGTTGGGTGATAACATCTGGGGTACACTGGGTTAAATACAGTATAATATTAAAATTAATTCTGCTTTTCCTTTTTGTTATTTTCCTGTGGGTATTAAAACAATTTAAATTACATGCATCATTCACATTCGTCTCACGTAGTTCTGTCTAGTGAATTGCAATGATCTAGACTAAACCATTTGTTACTCCCCACGCTTGAAGAAACGCCACAGGGAGGTCTTATGGGGGAGTCTTAGGTGGAGAGAGACTGGGACACACTCTGACAAGAGGCACAGGACCAGGCTGGAGGTGGGGAGAGACACGCCAGGAGTAGCTACACCCCACAAATTTCCTGAGAAGAGACAGGTGTGGAGCAGGTATTTTTCTCCTTCAAACCCTCCTGTTTCTCTGCTCATGTGTCCGCCTCCCTAGCAGCCTGTGAGCCCCCAAGGCAAGTCAGACCTTGTTTTATTCCTCTTCATCTCCTCAGTGCCAAGCACAGCGCTTGCTGTAGAGTAAGTGCTTGAAAACATGCACTAAATAAACGAATGGGCTGGGGGCAGGATCGCATCCAGACATCAGAGCCCTGTGCTTGCTGAGCCGGGGTGGCTACAGCATTTGGAATATTTGGAGGTTTTAAATCTTACAACCGTTACATGATGATCTCCAGGGAGCAGAGAGGCAAATCATACCTAACCTCTCGGCAGCTGTGAGACAACGGGGGTGGGCAGGGGAGGGCCCTGAGGTCACTGTACCAGCCGCCTGCCTCTCTGTCCCCTTCAAAGGAGCAGATCCTTTGGGTCCTGCCCTCAGCCTGCGAGCTCCTCACTGCTCACACACACTGGGGAGGGCTCCACAGGTCTCCACTGCCCGGGGTACCCTCTTACCCATGCTCCCAACTAAAGCTCAGTTCTCGTGTTTTTTTCTTTTTTTTTTTAATTCTTTTTTCTTTTTTTTTTTTAATACAAGAGCTGGGGTGCAGTCCAGAGTTGCGGGAGGGTGAGGATTCACCAGAGACAGCGTGGGGAACAGAACAGGCAGATGGACCGAAATACACTGCTGAGGGGAGCAGCGGGCGAGACAGGAGAGGTCTGCTGCGCCATGTGGGAATCTCCCCGGCCGGCCGGGGATCGAACCGCTGCAGAGGCTGCGGACAGCTTCACAGCGCAGCGCTCAACCCGCTGTGCCACCGGGGAGGCCCTTTCGTGTTTTTTTCTAAAATAAACTTTCAGTTGGCTTTGTCCACCATGTCTCAGGTCTTCCACTTGCTGCGTGTGGCCTGCACATGGTCACATGCAGCGCTGAGGATAGGAAGAGGAATAAAACAAGGTCTTACTTGTCTCAGGGAGTTCACAGCCTGCTAGGGAGGCAAACTCATGAGCAGCAAAATCTGAGAAAAGGAGAAAAAATCCCTGAAGGGAGGCCTTCATGAAAGGCCTCTACTACAGTCTGGGAAGGAGGAAATGTTCAGCAGATCTTGCTCCACTCTGCCCCCACTTCAAGTCCCGGCCCCACCCTTACCCAAGTCATGGGTCAGCAGCTCTCGGGAGCACCCTTCTCACACACCTCAACGCTCAAGGTGGGGTCCCTTGGGCAGGTTCCCACAGTCCCCACCCTTAGGGGACTTCTGCCTAGCAGCCTGCGCGGGAGGGCTGTGGACCCAGAAAGGCCCCCCACGAAGACGAGGTGGCCAGAGAGCTAATGCTTCATGTCAAGGAGTGGCCTCCATGGAACTTTAGCACCAGGCTCCAGAGCTGGAACCCTGGCCTGCCGTCCAGAGCCTCCCCTTGCTGCCCTGTGTGTGACTAGTCTAGACCTTGGAGAGGGCACAGCACAGTCCCTTGCTCAGAGGGTGGTTTCGAGATTCAGCGTCTAAAAGCTAAGCAAGTTCTTAGACCGGCGCCTGGCACATGGTCAGCACTCACTGTGGAAGCATCTAACTCCCTCACTTAACACTTTTGGAAATGGAGCCAGAGTCATAATAAACAGATACAGACAAACTGATTTCATATCATTCCATTTTTTTCTTTTAGGTTTTATGACAGGAAATTTCAAACCAACAAAAAATGGAGAGGATAAGAGGAATGCCTCTGAACAAAGAATATTTACACGTATTTTGAAATGATTGCCACAGTAAGTGAGGTTAACATGCAGAACCACACTTTGAATATTTTATGTCCAGCTCTCCAAAGTGTCCGCTGTTATTATGTAAGCAGCAGTTTCTAATAACCTTTTGATCTGAAATTAAATGAACAATTAATACTTTTTCATTGTATTTCTGCCTTAAATTTGGGGAACGAGGATAATAAAAATAAGAGGCAACATGGAAAAGTCAAGAGAACTTTAACTTTGGAGTCAAATAGGCCAGCAATGGAAACTGGGCTTTACCACTTCTAAGCTGGGTGACCTGGACCAAGTTTCTTCTCTTTCCTCCTATTTCTTCACCCCCAGATACAGAATTGGTCAGTAACAACTAATATTTATTGAGTTCTTGCCGTCTTTCAAACATGGTGCTAGATGCTTTACAGACATGATGATATGTAATCCTCAGAGCAGCTCAGTGAGGTAGGAGCTATTAATATCAGCCCCATTTTAGAGAAAAGGAGAAAACTAAAGAGCGTGGTTGAGCAGTTTGTCAAGGCTACACTCCTAGAAAGTGATGGATTCGGGGCTTGAACCCAGGGCAGTCTGACTCCGAAGTGCGCTGCTGTCCTGTGGTTGGTGTGAAGATTTGAGATGATGATGGTATCGTTCTCTGTAAGCCTACTTGGCCGGACTCCCAAGCCACACTCTTAGCCAGCACTGGCCTCTTCCCAGGTCTGACGTGTGGTTGGTATGTAGTCAGTAGGGATTATCCATAGTGGTAGAAGTCACCGCCAGAGAGTAAAGGATGGGGCAAGAAGCTAACCATGTAAAGGGCAGGCCCTGGCAGGTGGAAAGAACAGGGCAGGGCCAAGGGCGGGCAGGGCTGTCTGTCACTTCACCTCAGAAATGGGGCACAGATGGGTCTGGCACCTGGGGGTGTGAAACACCTATTGTGGCTGTGGTCTTTCCCTCCCAGGCTTCCCTTCACCTGCTGAGGTGCAGCCCTCTCTCCTAGGCGCACAGACGTCCTGTGTGAGTCCGATTTCCACTGCCACGATGGTTCTCATCCCGACCGCACTGGTAATCTGTAAGGGCAGGAAGGTTCCCTCCGCTTCTCCAGAGTCAGCTGGCCTGGGTGGCCCTCGAGCAGCCTTAGAGGACTGGCCAGGATCTGCCTGGCTGGTGGGGAGGGCAGATTGGAGAGCAGCTAGGAGGGGGGTTGTTGATAATAACCACCATCCCCCTAGCACCCGCTGTGTGCCAGGCAGGGGCCAGAGGCTATGCCACTTCAGTTCCACCTCTCAGTGCCCTGAAGAGGTGGGTCTTGTCATCATCTCCAATTTTGCAAATAAACAAACTGAGGCTGCGAGAGGTGAAGCAACTTTGCCTGAAGTAGGTGGCAGGACTAGAAGTCTGAACCAGGCTGCCTGACTCCAGATTGGGTCCACACAGACGAGGAAGCAGGGTATTGCCAAGGCAGGTGATGCTGGGGTTCTCCAGGTAGCAAAGTCGGCGGGGGGGGGGGGGTGGGAGGTGGGGGCGTGGGGGCATCCCAGAAGAAGCAAGTTTGTGCAAGTTGCGGAGGTGTGAAAGGGCCTTTTCAGGGTGGTGACTAATTCTATGGCCAGAGCGAGCGAAAGGTTAGGAGGAAGGGCAGCAGATAAGGGAGGGGGCATGCTGGGGCCAAGCAGGGGTGGGGGGGTACCTCTAGCTGAGGAGCCGGAACTTCAGGGGTAGGGGACAGGGAGGCTTGGGAAGTGTTAAGCATGAGGGTCACAGGCAGTCATCACTTGGGTTTGCAGGGTGATGTAAATTTCACAAGGAGCTTCCAGGGGTAACTTTTCAGGTGGAAGCCTCAGACCAGGCCTGGGAGTTAGCCCATTTTACAAACTTAGGGTGGATACGACACATGCTGGGCCACAAAATCATTCCTGAGTGGTCCCCAGCCCAGGGTTCTTGCCACCACAGGACATCGCTGCAAAGCTCCAGGCATAGTGAGAGAAAGAGGCAAGAGGTCTCCTTCAACTTCTGATTTCTCCAGCCCTGGCCCTGTTGAGACTTGTTGGGAGTGTGAGATGAAGATGAACTGCCCTTGGGTCCCAGACATCACCAAGGACATGTCGGTGAGGAATAAGAACCTACATGAGCACCAACTTTGTAAGTAACTGGGTCAAGAGAAATTAGACCAAGAACAATACCAGGTTCTCTCTGATAACAGTAATGTGATCTGAGTGTCCCTCAACAGGACTAGGAGGTACCCCGGACCCCCAGGTCTAGCTGAAGAGCTAGAAAGAGCTCCAGCAGGAGAGAACTGAGGAATCCCAGCTCGGCTGTGAGCCACACAGTGAATCTAGCAAGGCAGTCCCTTCCCGGAGCCTCCAAAATCCTGCAGCTACGTGAGGGGGCAGCACCAGAGTAGGGGATTTTAACATTGAAGTCTTTGGAGCTCCTCAAGCTGATTCAGGGGGTTCAGAGAAAAGATTCTCATTGGAAGGTTTTTTTAAACAAATTCCACAGGAAACTCTGAATGCACACCAGGTGCAGAGGGCCTAATTGGAAGAGGCCACAGTTGTTGGACTTCAGCAGGTTAACATCAGGACATCCAGTTAACCTTGAATTTCAAATAAACAATTTTTTTTTAGTAGGGGAGGCAAACCTTTACCTCTGCCTCCTTGGGAATGTTGGCTGAAACTGACATAAAACAGATTAACAGGAGAAAAGCACATACATCAAAAAGCTTTATAAGACACAGGAGTTCTCTTAAGGAAATGAACACCCAAAGAAATGGTGAAAACTATGTGCCTGTTTATAGGGCTGAAAAAAGGCAGCCCTGCGGGGAAGCTAAAGGGAGATAAGAGTTATTTTAACAAGGTCTGTTTGTGCAGAAGTCTCTCGACTTTTCTTTTTCTCCTGTTAAAGGAAGGGCACCTTTCACTAGGGAGTTTTTATCTCCTGTTTTCAGGAAGAAAAGGACAGATCAGAGAATGCCTTCTTGCTTCCACTGTTGTTTTAGTGCCTTCAGTTCAAAGGAATCCGAAGTCAAAGTGGCACATTTGGGGGTGACGCTCTGCTACCTTCAGGACTAGATTTTATTCCCTGCTTATCTGAAGTTCAACTGTAACTATGCACCCTGGACTCTGTCGGAACCTTGTTGATGACAGCTTACTGACTAATGGGGGGCCAGGGATGTGGGGGTTGGAGGCAACGGCTGTCTAGAATAGAACTGAATATGGGGGTGAGTGTCAAGGCTTCCCCTGAGGTTGTAGGAATGTTGCTGCACCATCATCTTAGTGAGTCCCTGCAGAATAGGGTCTCCCGCCTCACCAGGCTCTCCTCTCCTTGGGTAAGCACACTCCGTGGTGCTTACCCAGGGCTGAATTTCTTGGGGGCTTCCCTCTCACCCTCAATTAGCAGCTTTTCCAGGCCTTACTGTGCCAGAGCCAACATCAGGAATGGGAGGCAATCGGTTCCCAGGACCCCAGGTCTTAGGCAGGGGTAGGAGGGTGGGGGGTGTGTATAGTGAGATGGGGCAGGGCCAGCACTGCAGGAACTGAGACCACCATGGAGGGCTCCATTCTCAGTTCTTGCTCATCCCTGCACACACTCTTTCTGTAATTTCTAGAGTAAAACACCATTAAAGTTGGAAAGGGCCTTAGAAACCAACTAGTTTTAGTTCCTCATTTTACAAAGCGAAAGGCAGAGGCCCAGAAAACAGCAATGACTTGTTGAAACCACTCATCAAGCGAACAGTAGAAAGGCTTGGAACCCAGGTCTCCTGCCTCCTGTCCCAGTGCCCGCCACTACTCCACAGCCACGCTCATCTCTTCCAATGGGTTGGCATCCATCCTAACATATCAGAACCAAAAAAGAACCATAGGTTGGAGAAAGGGCTCAAATCTTACGATATTTGTCTTTGAGACTCTGTTGACCAGCCTTGAGCCAGGTATATGGTAGGTGCTGAATAAATGCATCGATATATTGGTTGAAAACATTGTGAACGCTGTGAGGAAAGGGAACTCCTTTGCAAAGAACAAGATCTGGCAGGTAGTAGGTGGCCATGAAAACTGAGTTAACAATAAGGCATGGCCTCTGCCTCTAGCCTCACCCTACCTCACCTGACCCTCCATCACTAGGACTCTAGGGCTAGGACCCAAAGCAATCACTCCACCTCATACCTCCACCCTTCCACCTCAGCTCTGTGGCCTTGTCCAATCAGCTCCCAAATCTTTTTGAATTTCACCCTGAGGGGAGAATGACACATCTGTCCTCCAAGTCCTCTGGCCCTGAGATGCCTGGGGTGGGGTGGTGGTGGTTGGAAATGGCATCATCTTTTAAACTTGTGTGGCACATGGGCTGCTCATTAGTGGTGACTGGTGATGAAGCCAGGCGGAGCAGGAGGAGGGAGAGGACCCAAGTAATGACTCTCTCTGTCCTTGTAACCCTCAACTGTTATGTGTTGGGCAGAAAGGATAGCAGAGGTTGACAGGGTCTCCCTCTCTCTACTTTCCCATTCTCTCATGCTGGAAAGCAAAAGAGCGAGCCACAGACAGGAAGGATAGCCAGGCCATGCAGATGAAGTCGAGGGAACAGGGTGTCCTCTGTCATGTACCTTCTACAATGCCAGGTACCGAGCTGGCTTCTCATAGACTGCCACTTGGCACCCTCCACTCCCACCTGCCTAGCTGGCTCTTTTCCTGAGCAGGCTCTGTGGAGATATGTAGAAAGAGAGCTGAGGTCCAGGCAAGGCCTTCTGACCCAGATTTCCTGACAGGCAACTTGTGTTGAGAAACTGTGTCCAGACAAGCCCAGGTTGAGTAGCCACACCTGCCAATCCATAGGGAACCTTGGGTCTGAAACTCCTCTAGCTGGTCACAGCGTGAGACCCAGGGTCCTGTGAGGACAATCCTGTGCAAGGGTGATGCTTTGCCCCTCATTCTTGCCCAGGTTCCCTGTTCATCATTGCAGCACATGTGAGGATGCTGGGGATGAGCCCAACATCCCGGGGGGTGAGGGGTCCCTGACCCAGTCTTTCTGTGTTTAAAGTATTTGCCTTATGACCTCCCCTGGGTGGTGCAAAGGGTTAAGTCTCAGCACTATGAAGCTATGGGCAGCCACTGCCGCAGGAGTTGGATTCCAAGCCAGGGAGGTGACCCACATGGTGCAGCAGACCTCTCCCGACTCGCCCGCTGCATTTCCCTTGATCAGTGATATAAAACATCTTTTAAGGTGTCTATTGGCCTTCTGTATGTCTTGGTGAAATGTCTATCAATAGCCACTGCAGCATGAGTTCCATCCCTAGCCAGGGAGCCACCCACATGACACAGCAGACCTCTCCTGTCTCACCCGCTGCTCCCTTCAGCAGTGTACTTCGGTCAATCTGCCTATTCTGTTTCCCACTCTGTCTCAGGTGAATTCTCGCACCCCCCACACCTCTTGCCTGTACCCCAGCTCTTGTATGCATAAATAAAAATAAATCTTTTTAAAAAATAATATGTGATATATGTATAGGCAATGGAACACTACTCAGTCATAAAATAGATGAAATCTTGTCATTTTGACAACATGGACAAACATTGAGGAAATTATGCTAAGCAAAATAAGTCAAAAGGAGAAAAGCAAATACCACGGTTTCACTCACTTATGGAATATAAAGAGAGACAAAAGTAAATAATGCAAAAACAAAAATAAACCCTTAAACTCAATCATCAAAATGGGGGTTACCATAGAGGAAGGATGGGAGAGGGACTAGCTTGGTAGTAGACGATGACTGGACATTTGGTGGTGGTTATGGTGTGAAATATACAGTTGCTAATATGAGAAACTATACACCTGAACCCTATAGTGTTGTAAACTAATGTTACCTTGATAAAAAAGAGGGGGGAAATAGAATTAGTCTTACAAATGCTAATTGAAAAAGACACGTGCAATCTTTTGTTCATTGTAGCACTATTCACACTAGGCACGTAATAAGCCAAGAAACAACACTAGTGCCTAATGACAAATGAATGGATAAAGAAGATGTGATATATAATGCACAACGAAATACTACTCAGCCATTAAAAAGATGACATTTGCCATTTGTGACCACCATGTATAGACTTTGAGGGGATTATGCTAAGTGAAATAAGTCAGAAGGAGAAAGACAACACTCTGATTTCACTCATTTGTAGACTATAAAGGAAAAAAATGAACAAACAAAACAAAACAAATCCTTAGACTTCGATAACAAAATGGAGGTTATCAGAGGGGAAGAGAAGGGAGGATAAATCGAAGGGGCTGATTGGTTGGTTGGTGGCTGGTGACTGGACAGTAGTGGTGGGTGTAGTGTGCTATATGCCCGTGCTGAGGTAAGACATTGTACACCTCTACAATATTGTAAACTGGTTACCTCAATTTAAAAAAAATTAGTCTTACAAAACATTCCCCAACTGCCGCAAGCAAGCCTGGTGAGCACTGTGCTGACTCAGCACCAAATGCAGGTCCTTGAATTGGGGCACAGAACATGGACTGTTAGTATTTCTGGAGTGAGTAGCAGCTCACTGGGTTTTACTGAGGTGAGCACACGGCCGTGCTGTGCACACCAAGGCTGCCGTTGCCTGCACTTTGCAATCAGGCAGTTAAGTAGTGTGAGTTCTGAAGGACTTTCTCCTGAGGCAGGAGGTCCCCCACTTCCAGAGCGAGAAGTCTGGGTAAGCTGCTGACCTCTGCAGGTCTCGGCATCATCAACTATAAGAGGGAGTGATAGCCCTAGCAACTGCCTCAGTGTGTTGTTAGGGGAGTAAATGGGATAACCTGTCTAAAATATTTGGAGGCTAGCTCACAGAAAGTCATCCATAAATGTTAGCTGTTTGCAGTCACACGTCACTTAATGGCAGAAATACGTCCTGGGAAATGCATCGTTAGGACTGGTCACTGTGTGAACATCACAGAGCAGACTCACGCCAGCCCCGAAGGCACAGCCTGCTACACTCCTAGGCTGCACCGGACTGAAAAGTGACATGACCAGAGGCTGCTCTCTGCTAGGCAGGGCAGAGAGATTTATCATAAACCATCTCCCATCTAGGCGAAGGCAAAATCTGTGCCTTTCACACAAGTGAACTCTAGAACTGAGCTCCAAACCAAATACGTAACAAGTACTCACCAACGAGGTGAATGAATGAATGAATGAGTGAATGAGTGAGTAGATGAATACATGAATGGATGGAAGGTCTTTCTCATGGCTAATTAAATCACTATACCTTCCGCTCACTGGTAACTTGGAACTGCTTAGTTTCTTCAGGTACAAAATGTTGAGAATCGCCTTCTTGCACTCCTCCCTGAGTTCTCAATTCTGCCTGTTGTTGAAAGTAAGAAGCGGCCTCCCTGGTGGCACAAGAGGTTAAGGTGCAACTTATGAAGCTGTCCACAGCCACTGCATTACGAGTTCTAGCCCCAGCCAGGGAGCTACCCACATGGCACAGCAGACCTCTCCTGTCTCACCCGCTGCTCCCCTCAGCAGTGTATTTCAGTTGATCTTCCTGTTCTGCTCCCCGCTCTGTCTCTGAATCCTCTCGGCCCCCATTATTCTGGCCCACACTCCAGTTCTTGTATGCATAAATAAATAAATCTTTAAGGGCCTCCCCGGTGGCGCAGCGGTAGAGCACCGGGTTGCGAAGCTGCCCACAGCCTCTGCGGCGCCGGTTCGATCCCCGGCTGCTCCCCGGCCACCGGAGGAGGGTCCCACATGGCGTGCAGACCTCTCCTGCCGCCCGCTGCTCCCCTCAGCAGTGTACTTCGGTCCTTCTGCCTGCTCTGCTCCCCGCTCTGGCTCTGGTGAATTCTCTCACCCTCCCGCGCTTCTGACCGTACCCAGTGCTTGTCTAAATAAATAAATAAATAAATATAAATAAATCTAAAAAAAAAAGTTCTTATTTAAAAAAAATTAAAAAAAATAAATCTTTAAAAAAAAAGAAGCAAATTATAAGAAATCTTCAAATTATAAGAAATCTTCAAATTATAAGAAATCCATTTATATTGCCCCCCCTAGAGTCATTGCCACCTCTAGAGTCAATG
Organism: Talpa occidentalis; assembly: GCF_014898055.3. Taxonomy (NCBI): domain Eukaryota; kingdom Metazoa; phylum Chordata; class Mammalia; order Eulipotyphla; family Talpidae; genus Talpa; species Talpa occidentalis. The sequence continues at coordinate 76,897,376 of NW_023601653.1, forward strand.
ATTCTCCCAAAAACAACTAGAAAACAGACAAAAAATGGGATTTTCTCTCTATTATTTTATCTAAATTAATGTTTATCTCTATCATTTAAATAATATATGTTCATCCTAGAAATAATTTTTAAGCAGGAAACCCAACACAAAGAAAGTCTCTGCACTAAGCAGAGAACCCTGAGTACATTTTAGTTATAAATACTCAATATATAAAGATGGAGGTTTGAATAACTTTTTCATATAAAGTCAAATTCTTATTGTAAACGCTCTTTTTAATTTAATATAACTTGGGGCCTCCCTGGCAGCACAAGGGGTTAAGACGCAACCTATGAAGCTATCCACAGCCTCTGCGGCATGAGTTTGATCCCTGGCCAGGGAGCTACCCACATGGCGCAGCAGACCTCTCCTGACTCGCCCGCTTTTCCCCTCAGCAGTGTATTTCAGTCAATCTGCCTGTTCTGTTCCCCACTCTGTCTCTGGTGGATCCTCTCACCCCCCATAGGCCACACCTCTGGCCTATACCCCAGTTCTTGTATACATAAATAAATAAATCTTTAAAAATAATAATATAACTTGAACAACTTTCCATGTGACAGTCTCTCCCACTGCTGCAGGGACCTAACGTCAGACATTCAGATAGTTTCTATTTTCTCTCTATTGTAGAAATGCTTACTGTGTCCATACTTTGTGTGGACATGTGACTTATCCTGCTGATTCGGGATAAGTCAAAAAAACACACCTTCAGTGTCCAGTGGGATGGTGACCATTATCGGAGCCTACTTCTCACCCACCCAGATTCTTACACAGCCTCACAACTGGGCCAGCTGATCTCCCTGAGGTCTCCACAGGCTCCTGCTTGTGCTACAGGTGGTCTGAGCTGGCATCCAGGCTGATGCAGGTCCATCCCAGATACCAGTTGTTTCCACCTTTTGGTTATTGTAACCAATGTTGCTATGAATGTTGACATACAGTTATCTCTTCAAGTTCCTGTTTTTAATTCTTTGGGATGTAGAGTGGATTTGCTGGATCATAAGGTAGTTCTAAGGGTGACTTGTTGAGAAATCAGCACGCTTTTTTTTTTTTTTTTTTTTTTTTTTTTATAGAGGCATGTTTTTATTTATTTATTTATTTATTTGTTTGTTCGTACATGCACTGGGTACAGTCAGAAGCGCGGGAGGGTGAGAGAATTCACCAGAGCCAGAGCGGGGAGCAGAGCAGGCAGAAGGACCGAGGTACACTGCTGAGGGGAGCAGCGGGCGGCAGGAGAGGTCTGCACGCCATGTGGGACCCTCCTCCGGTGGCCGGGGAGCAGCCGGGAATCGAACCGGCGCCGCAGAGGCAGCGGGCAGCCTCGCAACCCAGCGCTCAACCGCTGCGCCACCGGGGAGGCCCCAGCACGCTTTTTTTTTTTAAAGATTTATTTATTTATGCATACAAGAGCTGGGGTATAGGCCAGAGGTGAGGGGAGTGAGAGGATTCACCAGACAGAGTGGGGAAGAGAACAGGCAGATTGACCGAAATACACTGCTGAGGGGAGCAGCGGGAGAGTCAAGAAAGGTCTACTGCGCCATGTGGGTTTCTCCCTGGCCACCCGGGGATTGAACTTGTGCTGCAATGGCTGCGGATTGCTTCATAGGTTGCGTCTTAACCCCTTGTGCCACCAGGGAGGCCCCATTTTGGTTTTCTCTAGATGCTGCATTACTTTATTCTCCCACTAGCAAAGTATGAGAGTTCCAATTTCTTCACATCATTGCCAACCCTTCTTAGTGTCTGTTTATTCTTTTTTATTATGGCCATCCTAGTGCATGTGAGGTGGTACCACACTGTGATTTTGATTTTGAAAATGAATTACCTATAAATACATGGGTTTATTTCTGGACTGTCAAGCCTCTTCCGCTGGCTTGTTGTGTCTATCTGATGCCAGTACCATGCAGTCTTGACACCTGGTATTGTACCACAGCAGCTTTGTTGTAAGTTCAAATCAGAAAGTACAACTCTTCCAAATCTGTTTTCTTTTTTCAAGATTATTTTGGATATTCTGAAGAATGAATTACTTTTATAGGAGGAAAAACATATATTACTATTAACAAAATCCTACGTATTTAACTCATTCTAACCCCAAAGCCACCTCTTCCGGGGAACTTATCCCAGACTCGCTCTCCAGAACCTGCCATCTCATCATACGCCTCTTATAGCAGATGCTTCTCTCCTGGGGCTTCTGGGAGCACCGATTTCATTGGAAGATGAGTTTGTTAAGGGCAGGAATCATGTCTTATTTACTTGAAGCTATATCCCACAGCCCCTGGCATGGAGCCTAGGACGAGGGCTGAGTATATGTTAAGTGAATAAATGAATGAGTGGATAAATGACGAGGACTCTGAGTCACTCATATAGCTCATATTCTGATCAGAACCAGGACAAACAACCTAACAAAGCAGAGCTTAGGAAATACATTCATTATATTCATGGTTACACCTCTATTGACAAGTGGAGTCGTGTGTTGTTTCACCTAAGGTTTCCTGAGTTTATTATAGTTATTATAATGTTTGTCAATAAGAGGAAAACATGCTAAATGACTGCGGAAATTAAGTGTGAATTGCATACTCAGGCATTCCACAGCCAGGGCCTGGTTTCAGTCAATACTGTAACCCATGACAGGTCCTATCAAAGCATCAGAACTTGCCTAAACTAAAAGATTAGCCCTTGAATTAGCACTTCAAACCAGGCTCTTACTTAATCTGCTAATGATTTCCTTTGTTTGGAGGGATTAGCCCTAATCAATTCTAACACCTGCTCCCAGACCTATACTCACAGATTTGTCCCTTAAAAAATCCTCACAGAGCTGGAGTTAAGGTTCCTGCCCTGGAGGAACACAGAGTCCAGGAGTGGAGCTAGACACACATTCTCCTGAGTCAGGATAGGGGGTGTGGGGGCTGAGCTCTAGGTCCAGGCAGTGGGCCCAGAGCCAGAGAGGGGGAGAAACTGCCTGGAGGGAGGGAGGGAGAGCACATCAGACTTTGGAACTGAGCCTGGAAACCTGCCTAGGATTTGCCAGGTGGACACAAGGACTGGAGGGTTTTGCACAGGATGTACAAGGTGTTCCAAGCAGATGGAACAGCTAGAGCGAAGGTATGGTCACAGGCACACACCTGTACCCACACCCACACATTCAGATGCATCCTCTGGGCCAGCCAGAAGCTGTGGGAACGATGCATGTGTCCACCCGAGTCACACGCAATCCAGATGTCCACCAGCTGTGGGTTCCAGTGTCTGCGCCTCGAAAGGGCATTTACCACTGCTGCCCTCCCCAGAGATGCAGGCCCTCTCTCTGCTGCCAGATTGGGCATTTCCCTCAGGTCCTTGCTCACTGCAACTGTGACACTAATCCCAGGAGACCAGCAGGAACAGGGCCAGATGTTACTGGTCCTGATGAACCTCAGTGTTGCGAGATGCAGAATTTTCCACCTGTCCTGCTGGAGCCTTGGCTGACCATTCAAGCTAGGGGGCAGGGAGAGTCTCCACAGCCCAAGGACCACTGGCCTGACCGGGGTGAGGTGGGGGTGGGGGTGAGAGTGTAGTTTTGTCCAGTATTTAAAGCACAGTCCTAATGTGCTTTATTCCATCAATCAATGATAAATAAGTGTTTATTGATCCAGACCTTTACAATTTTTAATTGGTGTATTACAACATCCATTAAGATTCACATGTTGGGGCCTCCCTGGTGGCGCAAGGGGTTAAGAACTGCACTATGAAGCAATCCGCAGCCTCTGCAGCACAAGTTCGATCCCCGGCCAGCCAGGGAGCAACCCACATGGAGCAGCAGACCTCTCCTGTATCGCCCGCTGCTCCCCTCAGCAGTGTACTTCAGTCAATCTGCCTGTTCTGTTCCCCACTCTGTCTCTGGTGAATCCTCTCACACCCCTGCATCTCTGGCCTGTACCCCAGCTCTTGTGTGCATAAATAAATAAATCTTAAAAAAAAAAAGATTCACATGTCATTCATATACAGCCTTATACATTTTTACCAAATGAACACACCTGTGTAACCAGAACCCAGACCAAGAGGCAGAACATGACCAGCACCTCAGAACTCCTCTCATTCCCATCCTAGTCACCCCAGCCCCCCAGCACAGCCTCTGTCCTGGCTTGTGACAGCATAGATAAATTTTGTCTGGTTTTGCACTTTATGCAGATGGACTCATATTCTAGACTCTTGTTGGTGCTTACTCTTGAACAAATAGATTGGGCAAAGACATGTTTGAAAGACTGACTCTTGTGAACGAGGGACCCACAAATGTAAAATGGGGTAAGGCACTTGTATGGGGTCTCTGCCACCCCTGAGACGACAGAAGAGGGCTGGCTACCCAGTGAAAAGTGCTCCGGTCTAGGAGTCAGGGGCTTGTGTTCAAATGTGATGTCTATTCACAGTTTGCTCTACAAACTTGGAAAATCTCTCTCCCTCTCTGGACCTCAGTTGCATCCTCTGTGTGGTTGGCGTGGATAATAGTTTCCTACCTATTTGAAGAGACCATCTGTTACCTATCCCCCCTCCTACTACTTTCATGGACTTGGTTTGAAAAATGTTGCCAACTGAGCAGACTGCATGTAAGTAATGATTAATTTGTTTTCCCATTTCTTGTTAATGGAAAATGTATGGAGCAGACTCATATCTGCTACAGAGAGCAGGCAGTGCCACCCCCGGTGGGTAGAATTTCAGTAAAAAGCAGAGGCTCTTTATGGTTGAGTTGCAGGATGGCAGCCTCCTATTAGAGAAATGTTCAGAGCTTGGTGCCTGCAATGAATTCTTGAGAAGACCCATCACAGCCTAAGTGCAGCCTTGGACCCTGGAACCACCAAGGAGACAGGTAACCACAAGCTTTCCTGCCAGCTCTGATAACCAACCAGCCAGGGGCTACCTGGAGCATGGGCCCTCTCCAGGGAGGAGGGCTTCTGTCTCAATCTGACCTCAGCCCTTACCCCCACTCTGCCCTTTGGCCTAGCAGGTCCCCTGCTGGATGAGTCCTGGTGGCCCCTCATGTTGCCCCAGGGTCTACTATATTTGAAAACTGTTGCTGGGACTTGAATTCCCGGAGGCTGTGATCATTGCCCTCCTGAGCTTCACTGGGGAGAACTCTGCAGTGGCTCTTCAGAGTTGACTGCCCCCTCCTCTAATCCTGCCTGCCCAGAGTTAGGGCTCTGGGGCCTCACTCACTTCCATGCTCCTCAAGAGCTCTCTGCCCCCTTTTCTGTCCATGGCAAGAATGGGGTGACCAAGTCTACTTGCGGACAGGAATTGTGCTCCCTGATGGGGAGCAGAACCACACCCAGCATAAATTGGTATCTATCTTGTGGCCAGGGAGGGAGGGAGATTTGGAAGAATTTGGTCAGAAAGAGCTTCTTGGCAAAAGGAGTAAGCAGAAGGAGGGGGCAGGGCTGTACAGAAGTGGGGAGCATTGCAGCTTGGATGGCCTCCAGGCAGAATGAAGGTGTGCAGGGCACCCAAGGGGTCATCTCTAAAGGTACCCCATCTATTATCCGCCCCTCACTGCCCTCCCCTACTGTGAGGTCTTCCCCAGCTCCACCCTGTGCCAGACATTCTCTAGGGTGAAGAGGGGGGGACAAGACAAGGACACAGGTGGCAAGCCAGGTGCAGTGAGTCTACTGAGAACCTGGAACTTGCTATGAGGACTTTTAGAAGTTTGGGCCAGATATTTATACATGCCTGGAGCAAATGATTGGATAGCCCGTGCAGAACAACCCATCAAGCCAGCACTGACCCACATTTACTGTCTTGAAGGCAAGGTACCGGGTCTTTGCACAGCGAAGAGCTGTGAGAACTGAAGGGTAAGGTCTGAGGTATCACTTTGGGATAAAGACGTGCTTACCTGCTAGTCAGGCTACCTGGGCTTCTGGAAAGAGAAGTCACCTCTGGAACATCACAGCAGGTTGTCCAGTTATAGAAAACATCTCTGAGCATGTGCTATGGACTGTGCAGCTCTATCTAGAAAATAAAGGTGAAGCGTTTTAACCCCTGCTCTCCCCTGATATTATGGAGGAGGAGGCGATCATGGAAAACAGCCCAGTAGAGACACAGAACTTGAGAAAGGCTATGACGGGGGAGCGGGGGCCTGAGGTTGGGGTGTCTGAATTACATTTAGACAGATGAATAGGGATTCTCTAGGGGACGAGGCTTGCACATACTCAGGCTCAAAGATCCTGTGAGACTCGGATGGACCCTGTAGCAGAAACACACACACGTGTACACGGCAGGGCCCGAGAGTGAGGCCAGCAAGAGCTTGGGGTGAGCAAGGAAGGCGTCTGGGGGCAAAGGTGAATCTCAAGGGCACAGCCCATGGGGAGTGGAGGCCAAAGCATGACTGTCCTGACGAGACGAGACCCCTGGCAGGAGAGGGAGGGGGGCTTCAGCGGATTCTGGTTCTCTGAGACCAAGCTGTGCTGAGGGGGTGGTTGAGGCATCTGTGGGGTAAATATGGTGAACACCTGAGTGAGAGAAGGTTCAGACCACGAAGGTGGGGGAGCAGGGCGGTGACCGCATGCAGGTGAAGTGCTGTGGCTGCGGAGTCCAGTCGTGTGGTTTGAACTCCAAGGATGGTCGCTGTCACCTCAAAGATGACCTAGAACAAATCCCTGGCAGTGTCTTCCAGGACTGGAAGGTGTGGAAGGCCAGGGAGCTTTCTCAAAGTGCACGTGCCACCTCCTCCTGAGTGTCACCCCTACATGACTCAGACAATATGAACTCTGGGGAAGTGAGCGACTGTGCTGTGAAGAACACTCCAGGTAATCCTGCTCCTTCACACTTTGTCTTTCTCCCCCCAGAACAACTGTCCAGGAAGGTCACTGAGAGAGGAATAAGACACAGCTCGTCCAGCCCAATCCAACTAAGGAGTCCATTCATTCAACACCTTTTACTTAGCATTCACTGCGGGTCAGATGCTGGAGACCTGAGGCCCATTCTTGTACCTTCTGTGGGGCCAGGGGCGAGCATCACAGGCTGTGGCAGCTCTGCGGGAAGTTCAGAGGCTCTGGGAGTGCCCAGGAGGGGCAGTCTTGGGTCATCAGGGAAGGCTTCCTGAAGGAAGAGTAGGAGCCAGCTGCTGGGCTGGGCGGGGGAGGCCACCTTTCAGGAAGGTGCACGGCCTGCTGGCAGGAGAGAACAGCCAGGGCAGTGCAAGTGACCCCAGCGGGCCTTGTGCTGAGAATGGGCTGGAGAGGCAGGACTTGGGGTTTATCCTGCAGATAATGGGGCAGCAGGGAAGTTTCCTGAGGAGTCTGGGTGGGTGCATGATTGCTCTGAGAAATGGGTTCCCCTGGAAAGAGAGGCCCCTGGGTTGGGAGGTGGAGCACATGGCTGCTGTGGGGGGTCTTTGCAAGTTCTTTGAAGAGCGTGTCCATGGGACAGAGACAAGAGCCGGCTCCTCAGAAACACAGTCCCAGCTGCGGCTCGCGCCCCCTGAGAGGCCCGCTGCGCCAGGGCCTGCAGAGAGGATGGTTGGGGAGTCCCATGCCCAGCCCTCATCCTGAGGGCAGTGGGAGCCTATGGCCACCCAGCCACCTGCTCTTCTCTCTGCTCCCTCCCCAGTCTTTCCACAGCTGCTCTCAAGCCTTCCCATCTCCCAGCGGGGGTAGTGACTGTAAGAATCCCCCAAGCCCCTTGGCCTTCACACCCTTCTCTGCTCACCCACCCCTTCCCAGGTGCCCTTGCAGCCACTAGCACCCCCGGCTGATAGAGATGGCTGCCCTGCTGGCCCCTGCCCTGCAGAGAACCACAGCCTTGGATAGACCTGGCCTCGGCATCAGGCAGCCTTCCCACTGGCCCGCCCCTCTGCTCTCCACCCTGGCTTTTTCAAACCCTCTCCAGCCTCCACCTTTCTCAGTCTCTGAGCAACTGACTCCCCTCGATCATAAAGAAAGTGGGATGATGAAAATTCCCTTGTGTCTCTGCCACCCCACTTCCATGTTCCAGAGTCATACACACTCTGCCTTTCTTCCTCCCTCTGGCCTCCTACCTGCACGAGCCCCAGGTCTGAATCACAGCTCCGCCCCCTCCTCAGGATGGAGCACCATCCACGATCCTCTCCTCGCCCCACTTTCCAACTGTTCTTCCAAAGATCCTTCCCCTGCTCGTCCCATGATCTCTGAAACCCCTTCTGCCCCCATCTTCTGCTTCCCCTCCCATTCACTCCTACCCACAGCCTCTGGTTCCTAAAGCTCCCCAGAACCTTCTCTTAGCCAAGCCAGAAGCACCTCAGAACATCAGAACCATCCATCTCATCACTGCTCTCCCAGCCTGTGCCCCCTGTGGTGCCCCCATCTGGGCCCTCTGTGCTTTCTCCCCCCACCCCAGATCCCACTACCTGCTGAGCCCCCTCAAGTCTCCTCTGCAATGCCCCAGGCTCCATCGTGGCATTTCCATTATGTGCCAGACCCTCAGCCAGCACATTCCTGGCATGTTACTCATTCACGTATTTGCTCAACAAGAATTTCTTGGAGAATCCACTCCTGGCGACATTGACTTCTCACGTCTACAGCTCCAGCTCAGACAGCTGCCCCACTTGGCACTTGGCTTGTCTCAATAACTGACCTGGATTTCACCCTTCAATTTTGTTTCACCTCCTAAACACCTGGGAGTTTACTCCTCCTCATTGTCCTGCCTGGTCTCTGTTGGCCTCCTCTGACCTCTTGGTGGCAATTATGGTGAGGAATACTCACTGGCTGTGAGGCTCAGGGGCAGTGGCAGTGATGGGGAAGCCATCTGAGATGGGGTCTGAGGAGGCAGTGACTGTAAGGGACGTATATTCATTTAGGTTCTCAAGAAATATTTATTAAGCAGCTACTATGTGCCAGGCACTGAGTGAGGCCCAAGAGATAGGTCAGGGAGCAAAAAAGACACAGGTGGCCCTTCTTCTTCCGGAGCTGACAGTTTAGTGGGGAAACATTCATTATTTAAATGTGACCAGGACCAGTGCTGGGGGTGGGGGTAGGGGGGCTCACACTGCTGGAGCCTGTAATGGGGGGTTGACCCTCCCTGAGGAAGTGATAGTTAAGCTGGAATGTGAAGGATAAAGATGTGTTAACTAAGAGGAGAAACAGGCATCCCAGGCCAGAGGGTGGTGTGGGAATCCGGCCTCCAGCCACCTGCTCTCTCTGCTTCCTCTTCCCTAGCTCCCTCCCCACCTGGAGGGCAGTGTGGGGGCAGGGAGCAGAACAAAGGCAATTCCTGGAACAAGAAGTTTTTTTTAAATATCAAATAGCAGGACACAAAATTCAACTGTCCCAAAGTGTACCACTCGGTGGTGTTTAGTAAATTCCCAGTGCTGTGTGACCCCCACCACCTAGTCCAGAGCCCCAAAAGGCTCCTTTTATTCATCTCTATACCCATTAAATGCTCTCCCTCTTTCCTCTCCCTCCCACTTCTGCAACCACTCACCTACATTCTGTCTCTACAAAGTCACCCATTCCGGACATTTCACACAAATGGAACCACACAATTCGTGGCTTTGGGGCTGGCTTCTTTCACTCAGGATCATGTTCCTGAGGCTCATCCCTGTGAAGCTTTGCCGGCGCTTCTTTCTCGTTAGGGCTGAATCACATCCGGCTGTGGGCCTGCGGCCTCTGTTTCTCCATCTGCCGCTGGATGGACGTGAGCGTTGTCCCGGCTTTGGGCTATTGCAAGGCGCTGCTGTGAACATGTGTGTACAAGTTTTTGTTTGTACACCTGATTTCACTCTTTTGGGTGTACACCTAGGAGCAGCATCATGGGGTCATAAGGTAACTGTGTTTAACGTTTTGAGGAATGGCACACATTTTTCATTGCAGTGGTTGGGTTTTACTTAAATTCAAGGTGTGGGGTAAGAGGGGATGAAGGTGACATTTGAGGATAAACACTATTATTTTCCAATACCTACCATTTCTTTTTATCCCTTCTCATTCAGTTGTTAAAATAGAGAAGAGGCCGGGCCTCCCCTGGTGGCACAGGCGATTGAGCTCTGCGCAGTGAACCTGTCTGCAGCCTCAGCAGCTCCAGTTCGATCCCGGCTGGCCTGTGAGGGTCCCACATGGTGTGGCAGACCTCTCCTGTCTCACCCGCTGCTCCCCTCAGGAGTGTATTTCGTCAGTCTGCCTGTTAGGCTCCCCGCTCTGTCTCTGGTGAATCCTTTCACCCTCCCGCGCACCTGTACCCGGGTTCTTGTATAAATAAATAAATAAATCTTTAAAAAAAAAATAAAGAGGCTGAGAAAGTCATCTCATAAACTGTCCCACATGGTTACGCCCTGCTAGCCAGGGATCTTGGTCAGAGTTGTCCCTGATGTATGTCAAAAGCCTAGAACCGGGCCTCCCCTGGTGGAGCAGCAGTTGAGCGCTGGGTTGCGAGGCTGCCCACAGCCTCTGCAGTGCCAGTTTGATCCCCGGCCACTGGGGAGGGTCCCACAAAAAAAAAAAAAAAAAAAAAGTCTAGAACAGTACTTGGCTCAAGGCGCAATAACTATTTGTGGCATGAATAAGTAAGTACAATGAACTGCTTCTAGTGCCCTAAAATCCAAGAAAACAAACATTCATGGGCTAGAACCAGAGTGAATGAGCCAAAATTGCAGGCAGAATGTGGGTGACTCTATGAGGCAAAGAATTTCCCAGAACCACCAGGCCCTTGGGCCTTGGTGAAGCCTCCACAGATCTGTTTTAAACATTCTCCATTTGCATTTTACATTTGTTCACCCGGAAGCTTGGAGAACCTGAATAGCTTTGGCTCCCACAGCCAGGCAGCCTAAGAGGCAGACCTGGAATCCACCCCAGGCCACTGACCATTCTGTCCTGGGACCCTTGGTGATGAACAGCAGTCCCTTCAGCCTATGGCCAGCAATCAGCCCTGGGCAGACCCAGGGGAGCATCAGCCTGAGGGATCCCCAAAAGCTTGGGAGGTCCATGGAGAGCTTGAAGTTCTCCCTTCCCCCAGCAGAGGCTGGAGGGAGGAAGGAGGAGGACAGGCTGGCAGCAGAGCGTGCAAATTGGAGGCTGATATTGAATTGCAGCAAAATGAGCAGAGGATTAGGTGCCCCACCTGGACCCACCCCCCGAGAATACCAAGGCCTGTGCTGACGCTCGTGAGAAGCTGGCAGACCTAGTGCCAGGTGGGATTGTGGTCAGATACGCAGGGGTCATGAGGCAGGAAAACACCATTGGTCTGGCTGAAGTTTTCATTTCCTGGCTCTCCAGCGCTGGCCTGGGCATCTGCACTTACAGATGGGTTGGGGAGACAGAGCTGGGGGGATCAGAGCCTGCTTGTGACATTTTCCAGGACCTGCTTTCAGGGAGTGCAGAAAAGGGGAAAGGAACACACCCAAACACCCAGGATTCCGGGGGTGAGGGTGGGGAGACTACCTTGACTAAGTCAGGGAAGGCTTCCTGGAAGAAGGCAAAGGGTGCAGAGCCGGGTTGAGATCCAGGAAGCTCTGTGTGTAAATTATGGCTTAGCTACTTCCTAGCTGTTTGATCTTAGGCAAGCAATGAAGTCTACAAACTTTTTTTGAGCGTCTACTCCACGCCAATCACGCTAAGTGCTGGGATTACGAAGGTGAATTTGATATAGTTTCTGTGTTCAGAGCTTAAACAAACCATCTAGGGCAGCGTGATCCATGCTGTCATGGAGGTGAAGCAGAGTACCATGAGGTGGGGCAGAGTACCATGAAGGGGCTTAATGTCCTTGAACCTCCCTTTTCCTGAATCCATAAGTGGGGTTGGTCCCCACTTCACCACATAGTCGAGATGACTATTGGAGAGGAGCCTGGCTCGGTGCCTCGTACAGTGAGAGGCAGGGCAGGCCCGGAGGCAAGGTCTAAAGCAGAGGCTGGGTCTGGGAAGAACCAGGGGGTGTGGTGCCAGAGTGGGAGGAAGGAGGACAGGATGGCATCATGGGAGGGTGGAGGGAACCGGTACAGAATCTGAACAGGGTCTTGCAGGTCAGCCAATCGCTGGAGCAGATGGATGCTGGAGGCAGGCACTGGGATCTCGGCAGCTATTCCACGTGGAGAGTCAAACAGGTTTGGGTGACCTTTTCAAGCAAGGTCATTGGGCACTGCCCACACCCTTCCAGCTATCATCACCCCCTCTCTGGTAATGACCCTGGCAAGCCTGACATCCACAGCTCCTCTCTCTCCGTGTAGGGTGGAGTCACCTGGGCCTATGGCCTCTGAGGTGAGGTTTGCAGGAGGAAGTCAGTCAATCATTGGAAGGAAGGCCTGAATTTCTGCATCACATAGACATGAATTCACAGCTCATCTCACTACTACTTACCTGCCACATGACCTTAGGCAACTTTTATAGCCTCAGTCTTTATAACTGTGCCTCAGTTTCCCCCAGGTAAAATGGATGTAGTGCAGGCAGGTAGCAGTACCGGCCAGGAGGGACGGGAGGCTGGCGGGCCTTGCAGCTCCCGGTGAATCTTTACTTTCTCTGGGCTCTCTGGTCTTCTCTCCTCTCATAGCTTTTACCTGTCCTCTGCCCACCACTCTCTGCCACACTCCTCTGTGACGCCACCTCTCTGTGCGCAACAACCTCCAGGCTCAGATGTGCCCACTTGCACAAGCCCACGCCACACTCCAGCTGTCCACCATCAGGTACAAGTACCCCAGGCCCACAGTCCCAAGTGCCTCCTGCATTCAAGGCCACAGGTGATAGCCACAGAGGCCAATGGCTGAGCATCTTCATTAGCCTACAATGGGCTAATCGATTCACCCCCAAAGTCCCTTGTGAGGATTTACTTTGTAATACAGATGTCCTCAGTCCTGTGGGCTCTCCCTTTTGCTTTCACATAGAAAAGGGTGTCAGGTTTAACAAATAAAAATATAGCACACAGGGCCTCCCCGGTGGCGCAGTGGTTGAGCGCTGGGTTGCGAAGCTGCTCACGGCCTCTGCGGCGTCGGTTCGATCCCCGGCTGCTCCCCGGCCACCAGAGGAGGGTCCCACATGGCATGCAGACTTCTCCTGCCGCCCGCTGCTCCCCTCAGCAGTGTACTTCGGTCCTTCTGCCTGCTCTGCTCCCCGCTCTGGCTCTGGTGAATTCTCTCACCCTCCCGTGCTTCTGACTGTACCCAGTGCATGTACAAACAAAACAAACAAACAAACAAAACAAATAAATAAAAACATGCCTCTATAAAAAAAAAAAAAAAGAGTTTAAAAATATAGCACACACTGGGCCTCCCCGGTGGCGCAGCGGTTGAGCGCTGGGTTGCAAAGCTGCCCGCAGCCTCTGCGGCGCCGGTTCGATCCCCGGCTGCTCCCTGGCCACCGGAGGAGGATCCCGCATGGCGCACAGACCTCTCCTGCCGCCCGCTGCTCCGCTTCTGACTGTACCCAGTGCTTGTATAAATAAATAAATAAATCTTTAAAAAAAAAAAAAAAAGAATTACAGAAGTCTTAAAAAAAAATAGCACACCTGGTTAAGTTTGAATGTCAGTTAAACTGAATGATTATTCTATATGTCTTATAAATATCTCTTGGAATGAACTTATACTAAAAATTACTTGTTATTTATCTGAAATTCAAATTTACCGTCATCGTACGTCTCATCTGGCAACCCCACACAGAAAGCCAAGGGCTGGTGCTCCCTCCCAGATCGCAGGAGCCCCAAGGCCCTAATCCAGTCTCTTCCTTCCCTTCAGCTGCTGCCTGGGACTGGCTGACCTGGCTCTGCCCTGTCTCTTCTTCATTCCCCAAAGTTCCAGCTTCACAGACCCCACTGCCAGACCCACTTTTACTGTGGGGAGAATGGGGGGTGGGTATCTGGGGCAGCTGAGAGCAGGAAACACACCTCAGTCGACTGTCAGACCCTCCTCCAACCTTGGTTTTTCTGAGGTCTCGGTTCCCTCCTTCAAGCCACAGGCAAGTGACATCCAACTCCCTGTTTCTTGATTATTCAGCTGCGGGCAGCACGCCTTTCTCGCTCCATCGCCATCTTGGTTATTTCAGGGACTGAGATGGGGGTTCACTTTCACAATCAAAAAAGTCCTCTGGAATTCTAGACTCCTGGGGCTCTAAGTCTGCCTCCCCACTAACTTGCTATGTGACCTCAAGAAAGTTACTTAACTTCTCTCTTCCTCATTTTCCTTGTCCCTGAAAAGTGGGATGCTATTTAGTTCATAGGATTACTCTAAGGATTAAGAGTAAATACATATAGGAATGTCTAGAGCTGTGCATGACAGATTATTAAGTACATGTTTAAATTAGAGCTGCTATATTTCATCAGGGGAAGGGTGTACCCCTTTTTATCATTTTAATGTCTGTTACGATTGTGTTTTAGGAGAGATTGTCACTACCTGTGCTCACTTCATCAGGTGGATTCCATCCTTCTCATGCTTACATCTCTTTTGTTCGATTGCTATTTAAAATGTCTTTCAAAAGGTTACAGTGTGGTTTAGTGGTTAAATAAGACTATTGTGTATACAGAAAGTTGTGAAAACAGAGGAGCACTGACAGAATTTGGTATTTGTGAAGCAAATAGTTGCCACTCAAGAATGACCACAATTCTACATTTTCCTGCAAAACAACAGCTTCATCTTTTGAAAAAGGAAGAACTGGACAAGTCAGTGAAATTGTTATATGTTATTACTGAGAAAAGGGCACAGAAATTCCTAGTCACACATGTAGCAATAAAACACCTGTAATAAAGCTTATGGAACATGTATCCAAGGCTTAGAATAAATTCTGGAAACAGCACTAGATCCCCTCGTAAGAAACGGAGTAAGAAAAGATGCACATCTACATTTCTAGGGTGACACTGCATAGAAAAATACTCGGAACTCTCAAAAAGGGATTCAGTAAAGTTGGATTCCAGTATAAACTTTGGATGATTTTAGCCAATCTGTTTTGTCTATAATTTCCTTTTTTTTTTAAAAGCATATCTCAAAAGACTTCTCTCAATAAGTGCAAAATAAAAAATGGTAACAAAGCATTTTGGTGGTCATTTTCTTTCGCTGACTTTTAACACTTACTTTGAATTGGAATCCGGCGAGATGGCAGCAGAGTGAGGACACTGGGCTCACCTCCGCCAAACATGGACAACTAAATTGAGGCGAGCAAAGCCAGGCTACCCCGCACCACACCCCTCACAAACACCTCAGCCAGGGAAAAGCGAATGATTACAGCACTGACCAGGAGCAATGACCAGTAGGAAGGGAGAGGAAAAACTTTAAGCAAACTGTTTGCTGGGCAGAGCCTCCTACAGTTCTTGTCTCAGGCACAAGCCAATATGGGGGATTCCCCATACCTGGCCATGCACTGGATAAGAGGACGCACAAGTTGGCACCTAGAACCGAGAGTTCGCTGTTGAGAACTTTAGGAGTGTGGGTGCAGAGTGAGGATTACTGGCTTGAGGCTGAGGCTCTCTATACAGAACAACTGGAGTCTGAATCAGCGGGGAGAAACAGGTCAGGTTACTCGTGTGGTGTCTCTCCTAGAAGGGGCTACTACTCCCAAAGAGGCTGGAACATTCAAAACACCTGCCACACGCAGCGGTTGAGCGCTGGGTTGCGAAGCTGCCCGCAGCCTCTGCGGCGCCGGTTCGATCCCCAGCTGCTCCCCAGCCACTGGCGGAGGATCCCACATGGCGCGCAGACCTCTCCTGCCGCCCGCGGCTCCCCTCAGCAGTGTACTCGGTCCTTCTGCCTGCTCTGCTCCCCGCTCTGGCTCTGGTGAATTCTCTCACCCTCCCGCGCTTCTGACTGTACCCAGTGCTTGTATAAACAAACAAACAAACAAACAAATAAATAAAATAAAACATGCCTCTATTAAAAAAAAAAAAAAACACCTGCCACAACCCACCCCAATTACAGGACTAGAACCAATACAACAAAGGAATGCTTGAATAAACTAGAGATCAAGCAGCTGTTAATAGCAGGAGAAAATACCCCAGGATGAGGTTTTGTGCTGTAAAAGGAAAGAAAACAACTCCCAGCCTGTGATTTCTTTTTTTTTTTTCCAAATTATTTATTTATTTATTTATTTATTTATTTATTTATTTATTTTATTTATACAAGCACTGGGTACAGTCAGAAGCATGGGAGGGTGAGAGAATTCACCAGAGCCAGAGAGGGGAGCAGAGCAGGCAGAAGGACCGAGTACACTGCTGAGGGGAGCAGCAGGCGGCAGGAGAGGTCTGCGCACCATGTGGGACCCTCCTCCGGTGGCCGGGGAGCAGCCGGGGATCGAACCAGCGCTGCAGAGGCTGCGGGCAGCTTCGCAACCCAGTGCTCAACCGCTGCGCCACCGGGGAGGCCCTCTTTTTTTTTTTAAGATTTATTTACATATGCATACAAGAACTGGGGTACATGCCAGAGGTGCAGGGGGTGAGAGGATTCACCAGAGACAGAGTGGGCAAAAGAAGAGTCAGACTAATAGAAATACACTGAGGGGAGCAGTGGGAAAGAATGGAGAGGTCTGCTGCGCCAGGCGGGCCAGCTCCCTGGCAGGGGATTGAACTCCAGTAGTGGCTGCAGATAGCTTCATAGTGCTGAGACTTAACCCCTTGCACTACCAGGGAGGCCCCCAGTCTGTGATTTCATATCAACTACCATCTGTGCCCAAGCGCTGCACTGACTATTCAAAGGTAGCCTCGAGAGGAATTGGACATAAGACTAAAAATCGATTTCCAAAGAAAAAAAAAGAGAAAGGTAATAAGAGATGGAGACGGACACAATATTATTATTATTTATTAATAATAATAATAATAAATAAATAAACTAATAAACAAGAAGAAATAACACTCACAAGTGTATATGCACCACACGATGGAGTCCTGAGTACCTAAGACAATTGAAAACAACTAAAAGGAGAGATTGATAACAACTTAGTAATACCAGAGGACTGCAGTACCCCACTACAATGGACAAATCAGCAACCTAAAGAATAAATAAGGAAACAATGGTCTTAAATGAGGAGCTATAGCAAACAGGTCTATCAGACATCAAATCTTTTTTTTTTTTTTTTTTGAAGATTTATTTATTTATTTATACAAGCACTGGGCACAGTCAGAAGCGCGGGAGGGCGAGAGAATTCACCAGAGCCAGAGCGGGGAGCAGAGCAGGCAGAAGGACCGAAGCACACTGCTGAGGGGAGCAGCGGGCGGCAGGAGAGGTCCGCGTGCCATGCGGGACCCTCCTCTGGTGGCCGGGGAGCAGCCGGGGATCGAACCGGCACTGCAGAGGCTGCGGGCAGATTCGCAACCCAGCGCTCAACCGCTGCGCCACCAGGGAGGCCTCAGACATCAAATCTTTAAAGAACTAATGCCCATCTTGCTCACATTGTTTTTAAAACTACAAGGAGAGGGAATGCTCCCTGGTGCACTGGGAGCCACTGGCCAGGACCCCTGACACCTACTGGCCAGAGGCAGAGCAGGATGCAGCAGCCACTCATCCTGACCCCGCTCTGAAACTGGCCCTGCTTTGGGGTCTCCAGCAGTGTGAGCAGGGCTGGAAGGATAGGGAAGAGTAGGGCAGGGTGGCCCAGGGACTCCCAGAGCTAATTGTCTGTCAGGCCCAAATGTCTCCCAGACTCCAATGGCCAGAGTAGTGCTGATGGCAGAAGGTGGGCTAAGTGGGCACTGAGTCTGGAGAACCGCTCACCAAGCGCTGCAGTCATCCTGAGTCCACACAGCTCACTGCCTCACAGAAATATCCTCTCCTGTGGCCTATGTGATTCTGAGCTCTATTACCTAGACGTGTGAGCTGGGGAGACATGTCTTCTGGCACCCTGACATGACCGTTTAAGGAGACCTGTTCTCCCACTATCCATAGTAGTTGATCTTTTTTTTTGTTGTTTTTTAAGATTTATTTATTTAGGGCCTCCCCGGTGGCGCAGCAGTTGAATGCTAGGTTGCGAAGCTGCCCGCAGCCTCTGCAGCGCCGGTTCAATCCCTGGCCGCGGCGAGAGTCCCATATGGCGTGCAGACCTCTCCTGCCACGCCTGCTGCTCCCCTCAGCAGTGTATTTCGTCTGTCTGCTCTGCTCCCTGCTCTGGCTCTGGTGAAATCTCTTGCCCTCCCACGCTTCTGACTGTACCCAGTGCTTGTATAAATAAATAAATCTTTAAAAAAAAAGATTTATTTATACAAGAACTGGGGTACAGGCCAGATGCGCAGGAGGGTGAGAGGATTCACCAGAGCCAGAGTGGGGAACAGAACAGGCAGACTGACAAAATACACTGCTGAGGGGAGCAGCGGGTGAGACTGGAGAGGTCTGCGGCGCCATGTGGGATTCTCCCCAGCCACCCGGGATCGAACCCGCACTGCAGAGGCTGCAGACAGCTTCAGAGTGCGGGGCTCAACCGCCTGCAACACCAGGGGAGGCCCCCATAGTAGTGGATCTTAATTGAAAGGTTGCTGTATGCCAGGCATGGCTCTGAGTACTTTCTTCTTTCTTTTTTTTCAGAAGTGGGGTACAGCCAGAGTCGCGGGGGTTGAGAAGATTCACCAGAGAGAGCCAGGAGCAGAACAGGCAGATGTACGGAAACATAACTGCTGAGGGGAGCAGCAGGCGAGACAGGAGAGGTCTGCTGTGCCATGTGGGTTGCTCCCCAGCCGGCTGGGGATCAAACTCGTGCCGCAAGGGCCGCGGACAGCCTCACAGCACTGAGCTCAGCCCCCTGCACCACCAGGGAAGCCCTCTGAGTACTTTCTATACACTATTTTATTGAATCCGAGCCCCAATCCCAGGAGGCAGGTTCTTTATCCCCTTTACATAGAGACAGACAAAAAGGCTAAGTCCAGAAGTGGGCCAGGGTGAGGCCGGAATGGAAGCCCTTAGCTTCCTCAGTCGACCCTAGGTTGACTCCACCACCCCGGGGCAGAGTCCCAAAGACAATGAACCCACCCTCACCTCCAGGTATGCTTGACTGGGGCTCCAGGAGGAAGAGAAGTTTTATACCTCATGGGTAACTGACTGCAAGAAAGCAAGCACAGAAGAGCCAAAACTTTACTCTTGGAAGGTTCGTCACAAGTCAACCGGATGTTTTCCAGCCTCTTCAAAGGCAATAACTGGAGGCCAGACAATAGGAAGAACTTCCCGGTCACTGGAAGGGATCGTGCTAACCTCTCTCTTGGTCAGTTTTTGGGTGAGGTGTTGCCCCTGTGGAAGCCAACAGTTTGAGTTAGTGAGAGAGGGTTTGACACAATCCCCTACAGAGATTTCCATTTCCAGAAACTGTGGGGGTGAAGGGAAGCCCTAAGGCACAATCCTGGGGTAACCAAGGGAACAAACACGGAAAACCCAGGGACGTCAGTCCTTATCTGGAGCTCATTAATAGGGAACATTAGTCAGCTGTGAAGGCCAAGATGGGGTGATAGGCATGCGGGTGGGCAGGGGTGGGGTGCACGGCAGGAGGTAGAGGCATTGGCTAAAGTCCTCCTACCCCATGTGTCCAACCCAGGATGAAAGGAGCCTATAAATGTTCATGGCTGAAAGAGAGAGAGAGAGAGAGAGTCTACTAGCTTCCTCCTGCTAAGACCCCTGGGCGAGTCCGCAGAGGGCTCCACAGCATGTGGGAACTCCGGTCAATAGCCTTTTCCAGGGCTGTGTTTGCAGAGTTCCTGGCCACACTTATCTTTGTCTTCTTTGGCCTTGGCTCAGCCCTCAACTGGCAACAAAGCCTGCCCTCTGTGCTGCAGATTGCCATGGCCTTTGGCCTGGCTATCGGGACCTTGGTGCAGGCTCTGGGTCACATCAGTGGGGCCCACATCAACCCCGCGGTGACTGTGGCCTGCTTGGTGGGCTGCCACGTCTCCTTTCTCCGAGCTGCCTTCTACGTGGCTGCCCAGCTGCTGGGGGCTGTGGCAGGAGCTGCGCTGCTCCATGAAGTCACACCCTCAGACGTCCGAGGGGACCTGGCCATCAATGCAGTGAGTAGCCAGACCCAGTCCTTTCCAGGGGAAGGGAGTGCTTTCAAAGGATGAGATGAGAGGGGTGGGGTCTGGGTGAGAGTGCGGAGGGAGACCAGCAGGGAGGAAGGGAGGGAGAGAAGGAGAGGAAGAGAGATGCTGGAGCAGGAACACAGCCCCGGAGAGTCTGGTGGGGGAGCAATCATGTCAAAGTGCAGGCAGGATTTCCACAGGGCTTCTAGTACCTTCTGCCTTGAGCTTCACCGAGGGAAAAACAGCATCAAGGTTTCTGGTAACTTGATGCCTGCATTATAGTGAGGACTGGACTGGAGCTCGGCAGAGGACAGGGTCCCACAGCAGACCTGCTTTCTGAGTTGCGAGGAACCCCAGGAATCCAAGGATCTTTTAGGAGAAAGAAGGACCCTACGTCTCTTCGGTATCTACTGCGAGTATCACGGGGTGCTCCTCACAGCAGTCCTGCGATGTAGGGATGGCACATCCGTTTCTTAAAGATATGGGAGCTGGGACTCAGAGAGGGGATCCAAGTCAGACAGTTTTTCCACCCAGGTTTGACTGTAAAACCTGTCACCTTTCTACCTGACTAACACCTCCCTGAGCTTTGTCTTGCAAACAAGGAAACTGAGACTCAGAGAGAGAGATGATGGGCCAAACGTTCTTCAGTTTGTCAATAACAGGGAACACAGCAGAACCCAGGGGAAAGCAGAGGGGGCAGGGTCTCGCCAGACCCTGGAGAGGCCCCCAGGGCGGGTAAGCTAGCTGCTGGTGATGGTGATGTGGCATGATGGCTAACTGGTACTGGGGTGATGTCACAGCCCCTCCCCCTGCACATCTCATCTTTCCAGGGGCTATGCAAGGTCTGAGATTTGAGGGTGTGAATGGGGAGAGATGATCTGTGTCTCCTCCCACAACTCCCCCTCCACCCCCACCCCAGGCCCCAGGTCAGGACAGCAAGTACCTCCTGTGTCCATCCCTGGGCCTGCTCTATCCCTGCTCCGCTGAGGAAGAGCTCAGCTGAGTCTGAAGAGTCTTCTGGTCTCCATGGCCACATCCATCCTCTGCACAGGGGCCTTCCTCATGGGAGGGGCAGAGATGCCCAACTGGGGAACTTCTCTCTTCTTCAAAATGGAAAATGTGATGAAGCCAGGGGTGCAGGACTGAGAAAAAGCAAGATTAATCTTGGTCGGGGACAGGCTGAGGAGTGTGGCCATTTCCATTGAGAATGAAGTTTGCGGCAAGGAGAGGTTCAGTTAGACTGGAAGAGGAACTTCCTGACATGCCAAGAAAGTCTCAGAATGTGTGGCCGGGGAAACCTCCCCTAGTAGCAGGGTAGAGGGAGTTCTGAGAGGCTGTGGGGACACTCAGTCCTTCTGTCCCATCATTTCACAGTTGACTGAAGTCCTCAGAAGGGGAGGAAAGTTTCCCCCAAGTAATTGCTCAGCATTCACCATCTTGAGGAACTGGGAGAAGCCGCCTGGCTGGAATGGGACAGCAGGGGACTGACTTGTCCTGGGGCTAGACAGAGTTACAGGACCCTCAGAGCCGACCGAGGTGTCCTCCAAGGTCCCTGGAAAGCACAGCCTGCCCACCAGGTGCTTACCACTGACGTACACCTGCTCTGTGCCAGGCCAGAGAGCACCTTGGGACAGCACTATAAGGTGAATTCCGTGATCCCTCTACCCAGAGTGGTAAATTGAGGCCCACAATTCAATTCCCCCACAGAACCAGGAAATGTCAGCACCTGGAAATAAACCCAGAGCTCTACTGTGTCACAGGCCCCACGGCTGTACCGTAGCCATTTACCAACAGGAGTGGAGCTGGGCTTCTGCCCTTGTCATTTCCAGGCCCCACACAGTTCTCTGGAATCTTTTGATACAGAAGGACAAACTGAGTCCCAAGAAAACAGGATCCATGGCAAGTCAGAAGCGCTAAGGCGTTTGCCTTTGAAACTCTTTTCCCTGCTTTCTACTGGAGACTCTGACACTGGTCAACAGGCTGGACTACAGTTAGACCCCAGAGAGACAAAAGGGTGCCAACCCAACGACTAGGACCTGGGAGCGGGGGCTGAGGGCACAGAAGAGTGTGGGAGCTGAGAGCTATCACGGCTTCGCCCGGTGCAGTGCCCAGCCCCAGAGGGCAGGGTGTAGGGTACAGTATGACAAAACCCAGAGAGAAATCCAGTGCTGGGTGCGGCCCAGTTGTGAAATCACCCCTTTGCTGGGGCCTAAATTCTCTTGTTACCCAAGGCAGGGTCTGCTGGGAACGTGGGCACTCCACATGCGAATGGAGGCATTTCACAGGGCTCCAGTACCCACTCCCAACCCCCACAGGATATTCAGGGAGCAACTCCACAGGGCAAAGTCAAGGTCTGACTCACAGTGGGGAACAGGTAAGGTCAAAGGGAACAGGCAAAGGTTAGAGGAAAGCCCCATGTTCCTAGATCCTGTCCCTGGGAGACCTTGGGCCACAGGAAGAGAGAGCACAGGAACCTCATTGCGCCAGTGCCTTATGGCCCAGGTAGAGAGGAAGGTCTTCCTGTTACCTGGTCTAAAGCTTCCTGCTGCGATCAAACTTCTTCTCTTTATATTCTTCAGGAAACAGGCACCCCCGAAGCTCAGCATCTTCTTCCTCTCCTATTGCAGGCTCACCCCCCCAGGTCCCAAATCAAACGGACATTTTCCCTACCTTGACCTGGGGACCATGGGCAGTCCTAGGTCCACCCCCTACCATTGGACCCAGCCCAGAAAAAAGCTATCAGTAGTTTGGACTAAGGCAATGGGTGAGCCCAGGGCTCCAGACCTGGAGGTCTCTCTGGAGCTCTGATGACAGAGGGCCAGGGAGCATGCTCAGTGGTCCCCTACTCACCCCTCTGTCCCCAGCTGAGCAACAACACGACAGCTGGCCAGGCCGTGACCGTGGAGCTCTTCCTGACCCTGCAGCTGGTGCTCTGCATCTTTGCCTCCACCGACGAGCGGCGTGGAGACAACCTGGGCACCCCTGCCCTCTCCATCGGTTTCTCTGTGGCTCTGGGCCACCTCCTCGGGGTAGGTCATGGTCACTGGTTCCAGCCTCTCGAGAGAGACAGACACACAGAACTTCTAAAGAAACACATACACGGACCACTCTAGAGAGAGATATACCCCCAAAAGTGACAGATGCAAAGACTCCCAACACACAGACACATGGGCGCACCCCAGAGGGTTTGATGCCCACATACCCCAGAGGGACAGTCTCAAATGACTACAGCAGTCTATAAATACAACGTGGACTTAATTGTCCAGCATGTGGATTCCCTTTAAGCTGAGGTCAGGCCCTGGAAAGGGGGAGCAGGATGCCCCGGCCTGTCCTCACCTCCTGGCCCTTCCCTCCCGCCTCCTGTTGTAGATCCACTACACTGGCTGCTCCATGAATCCCGCCCGATCCCTGGGTCCTGCCGTCGTCACGGGAAAGTTTGATGACCACTGGGTAATGGCCGAAACCCCCCTGCCTTTCTGTCTCCTAAAAACCCACGTCAGCAAGGACTGGACGAGAGCGGGGTGGGTGCTCAGCAGCCATGTCCCCAGCGCCCCCCACCTCCTCCTCCACGTGGGGAGCCCTAGCTTCCACCCTTCAGGTCTGATGCTAAGGACTCAGCTTCCACCTCTGTAAGTGGGGATCCCAATTCTCCCCTTACTGGCTTTTTGGAAGGGTTGTGAGGTTCCGGCATAAGCCAGTGCCTCGGAGCAGCAGAGAAATGGTTCTATTTACCGGGCAACAGCAACTGTGTCAGTCAGGACTCGCCTAGTGCTTGGCTTGCGTTAGGCTTTATCCGAAGGGTTGCCCATAGCAACGCATCTGGTTTCCACGACAACCCTAGGAGGGAGGTATTATTCTAACGAAGGGAAACTGAGGCTCGGAGGGGGAGGAACTCGCTCATCACGGCCTTCGCCTCGACACGAACAAGTTCTCCCGACCGCGCGCGGGGCTGTCCCGACTCATTGCCCGAGCGCGCCTCTGCTCGCGTGGACGACCCTGGAGGCCGCTGTCCAGCAGCAGGTGGGGCGCGGGGCGCGTCCGGCGCGCGCCCCCCTCCGGCCCGCGAGCCCCCTCTCTGCTCGCCCCCAGGTCTTCTGGATCGGACCCCTGGTCGGCGCCATCCTGGGCTCCCTCCTCTACAACTACGTGCTGTTCCCGCCCGCCAAGAGCCTGTCGGAGCGCCTGGCGGTGCTGAAGGGCCTGGAGCCCGACGTCGACTGGGAGGAGCGCGAGGCGCGGCGGCGCCAGTCGGTGGAGCTGCACTCGCCGCAGAGCCTGCCCCGGGCCAGCAAGGCCTGAGCGCGCCGGCCTCGAGGGCCCCGGCACCGAGGCTCGCTCGGGGGAACTCGGGGGCACCGCCTGCGGCCGCGGCCCCCCGCCACCCGCGAGCGCCCGCCCCGCCCCTGGCCCCGCTTCTCCCCAGGTCCGAGCTCGCCGCCCCCGGAGCGGCCGCCACGTCCAGGACAAGCCCGGGTGCGGCCAGCGCTGCGCGCCAGGCGGAAGCCACAGCGGGAGGGGCGGCGAGCCTGGCAGCTGCCCTCCGCGGAGCGGGCCGGAGGCGGCCAACTGGGGACCCTTCTGGGTTTTCTGGGGACTGGGGACTCGGGTGGAGCTGGGGAGGGGGGGCGCCCCGCAGAGGAAGGCTCGAGAACTGGATGGGGTGGGAGGGAGGTATACGGACCCCTCCCTTGGGGGGCTCTGGGCATCAGGTTTTGCAAGGGTGCGCTGCGAGCGTGCTCACCCCCCAGTGCCCCTCTGTCCCCAAGCGCTGGGTCGTGAGCCAGTGTGTGCGCACAGGTGTGCCAGTGCCAGTGTGTGCACCTGCTGGCGACCGTCCACACCCCGCCCCCCACGCTGCAGTACATCCACATCCTTTGCCTTGGATGAGACCTTGTTGCCAGGCACCCCCGGAGCCTCAAGGAGAAGGGAAGGGCTGCCTGGAGGCCACTGTGACAGGGCTGGAGGGCAGGCCCTGGTACCCAAACATGCCCCTCCCCGCCTGGAAATTCCCCCAAGCTGCAGAGCTGGGCCCCAAGACTTGCCAGAACCCATTCCAAGAGGCAGAGAGGTGTTAACCAGAAAGGGGCTCCCTCCGAAGTGGCCTCTGAGATGAAAAGGAGGGTTGGGTGACCAAGGGCCTCCTTCAGCCCTAAGGGAAAACCTCTCTAAAGGCGGAAGCAGACATAAGTGTGTGCACACCTGTGTGTGTGCCCATGCCACACGTGTGTGCACACTACCTCCCATCTCCAGGGGGCTCCAGACCCAGAGATTAGCCTCCCACTGTGGCAGAGAAAACAAAAGCCCTTTGTAGGCCCCTGGCCTTTGTCTCGGGAGAGGGGGAGATTTGCAACTAGACACTTCTTGAAAGGAGACACTCAGTTTCGCAAGTGAGCCCTCTCACCCGGCACACACCTCTGGCTGGCAGGGCAAGGCACTTAGGCACGCAGCCACAGGCACCAGGCAACACCCTGCCGTCACCCAGCCCACCTGCTGGGCCCCCTCCCCAGGCAGCAGTTCTTCCTCCCAGGATCTGTTCCCTCCTCCCCCTTTCTCCCCCCAGTCTCAGCGCTCCCTCCCTTCGGCTATGGGGGACAGCCAGCCACTCACTCGCAGGAGCAGAGAAGACTCGTCCACGCCGAGGCAGGTCTGTGTGTGGAGTCCAGGCCTCTAAATTTCCAGGCCAGTGTAATGGTTCTCAAATGAGATTAAATGGGATTAAGTGAGATGATGCACGTAAAGATGCTGTGTGAACTGTAATTCCTCATGCCATTATCACGCATTATTAGGATCATTTCATTATTCCTCTTCCCGGGGGGTGAATGTAGAAGGGGCCTGACCCCCAGCCTCCTTTACCTCCATTAGTGGGTGGTCAAAGAAGAGGAGGGCGAAGGAGATGCGTTAGGGGTTGGCCCCATGCCCCTCCAGGCTCTTAACCTCTCCCACCCTCAGTGTGCCCTGGCTATTCCCTCCCTTCCGTCCTCTCACCCTCTCCCTAGTTATCCCATATCTCCCCCAAAACAATGTCAGGCCCCCACGACTTCCAGCCCAGATTGCCCAGATTTGAGTCATGCAGGACAGAGGTCAAAGCGGCATCCAAAGTGATAGGATGGAGGGGCACTAACACCTGTGGAGCCTCTCATGTGTGTCCCTGCCTCCGTGCTTGACATGCTTTAGTTTATCTAATTCTCCTAGAACACCAGGCAGGTTAGGGCAGACAAAGGCGCCAGCCACGCAGGGTCTTACTGTTTGCAAAGTACTCCCTTGTCATCTCCTGTGATGATCTCCCAACCCTGTGAGACAGGCAGGTAAATGCTGTTCTTCTCTTGTTATAGATTTAGAAATTGAGGTGAAGAGGCTGGTCTAAAGTCAGGCAGCTCTGTATAGTGGAGCCAAAACGTAAACTCTCTCAGGCCTTCTTAATTGAAATCCCACGGTCCTCACTCAAAGGTCAGAAGAGAGCAGGTCTATGCTGAGGCCAGTCCTGGGCCTGAGCGCCCCAGTGGGAGCTTGAGCACACAGCTGGCCTGTCCAGCTGAACCCACTGCCTTGTGGCACAGGGCCCAGGAGAGGGCTGTGAGCGTGGGGTGAAAATGACCAAGAACATGGGGTTGGTTTCTGCCCTTGAAGAGCACCCAGCCTATAAGAGGGTGGCGTTCAGATACACCCCAACCAAATGGAGGCAGGTGGAGGGACCTCCGGGTTCTCAAGCTGGGGACAGAGAAAGCTCTGAGCTGGAGGGAAACTGTCTGACCCCCGGGGCCCAGCACATCTACTCCCATACTCCTACTTTGTGCCAGATGACTTTGCACCTGCAAGTTGCTTTGATGTTCTTTTATGTCTTTATGCTGTGTTTCTGTATCTGTGCAAATATCCCAGAGAGACTACTTTGGGGGCAGGGCTTCCTCTGGTTTGGGGATAGAATTCTCCTTTCTAGCGGCCCCAGCACAGTGCTCTGCATGTAGTAAGCTCTTAATAAATGCTCATTTGCCAGTAAGTGGTGTGTCTTCCACAATTCAGAGAATAGTCACTGCAGTCCAAGCTGCCAGAAGACAGTCTGGGTCTCCAGCATGTCACGAGAACCCCAGAGCTGCCATCAGGAATGGTTTGCAGAGGGGATTTCAACACTGACTAGGAAGCTCAACTGGGAGGCCTGTGGTGGCATATTCCCACTGCCAACCTGGCCAAAAAGAGCATCCTAGCTCGTGGTGCAGGTGGCATTGTGGAGAAGGCCTGAGTCACCTCAGAGAGCGCACAGAACAGCCCTCAGGGGCGCCTCTTGCTGGCTGTCGCACCCTGCTGGGAAGTCAGGGTGGGGGGACCTCCAGGGTCTTAGACAACAAAATACCTCAACATTCAACATATCCAAAAGGATTTCCTGTTCTTCCCCCCAAATCTACCCCTCCCACGGTCCTCCTCATCTCAGCTGATAGCAACTCCATCTTTGACTCCTGATTCTCACCCATGTGAGCTCCACTGGCCAGAATCCAGTCACTCACCTTCAGCCCCCACTCAGCTCCAAGCCACCATCATCTCTCCCTGGGTTCCTGTGACAGATGCCTGATGGTCTCCCTGCTCCCACTTCTACCCCTGCTGTCTCCTGGTCTTTTCTCAAGCCAGCAGCAGAGGGGGTTATTAAAAACCCGCAGTCCACCCCAGACCTCCCCTCAGCAATTCCACTTTCTCTCAGGTGAAGTCTGTAGTCCTTTCAAAGTCTGTCCCTCTTCACCACCTCTGTCTGCACCTCCTTATTTTTCCCTTGTTCGCTGTGCTCCAACAACAAGCAATGTTGGCTGTTCTGCTGCCTGGAATGTTTTCCCCCTAGATATAAGCATGGTTCTTTTCTTT
Source organism: Talpa occidentalis (assembly GCF_014898055.3). Lineage (NCBI taxonomy): Eukaryota > Metazoa > Chordata > Mammalia > Eulipotyphla > Talpidae > Talpa > Talpa occidentalis. The sequence goes on from NW_023601653.1 coordinate 76,925,126, forward strand.
TTTTTTTTTTTAAGATTTATTTATTTTTATACAAGAACTGGGGTAAAAAAAAAAAAAGAACCGGGGTACAGGCTAGATGCGTGGGAGGGTGAGAAGATTCACCAGAGACAGAGTGGGGAACAGAACAGGCAGACTGACGAAATACACTGCTGAGGGGAGCAGTGGGCGAGACAGGAGAGGTCTGCTTCGCCATGTGGGATTCTCGCCGGTGGCAGGGATAGAACCCGTACTGCAGAGGCTGTGGACAGCTTCACAGTGTGGCGCTCAACCGCCTGAGCCACCTGGGAGGCCCCCACTTGAAGTGGAGAGGGAAAGAACCATGCATATATAGATGGTTCTTTCCCTCTCCACTTCAAGTCTGGCTCAGATGTCTCAACAAGACCTACACTGACACTCTATTTAAAATTTCAAAGAACCTCCACTCCTACCCCAACATGTCCAGATCCCCTTAACATATTCTATTTTACATGACTGGATCAAGATGTGGTATATATATATATATATATATATATATATATATACACACACACACACACACACATATATATACAATGGAATATTACTCAGCAATCAAAAAGGATAAATGTATGCCATTTGCAGCAACATGGATGGAGCCGGGATTATGCTCAATGAAATAAGCCAGAAAGAAAAAAACATCAGGTGGTTTCACTTATAGGAGGAACCAAGTAAGGGCTCAGGAAGAAAAAATAACTATAATAAAGTAAAAATCAAAATCAACAGGCAACCATAGACCAGAGACATTCTGTAGGGGAGGAGAAGGAGAGGGATCAGGACAGGGGTGGGAAGAGCACAAAGGACTGTGGTGATGGAGCACGGGTGAATTGGTGGTGGGAATTTCACGGGGAAATCATACAATGTACAAAAATGAAGGATGATGTAATAAATATATATCTATAAAATAAAATCTCAAAAAAATTCTATTTTTCCATAGCTCTTACCACATTCTATTGTACTGTGTAATTTATATACATCTGTTGTTTGTTGTCCATCTCCTTTCACTGGAACATTAATTCCATAAGGCAGAGATGTTTCCTGCTAGCTCATGGCTGTATCACCAGTGCCTAGAACAGTGCCCGGTACATAGCAACTGCTCAATAAATCTTTTGGAATGAATGAATAAATAACTCATCCCCAATACTGGGGATAGCCTCTGGGGTATCACCTGCTGCCAATTACCCTACTATTTCTACCCCCAACACTTCATTGCTCCCGGAAAAACAGGGGTTCCCATATCAGGGGAGAAGAGAATGCCTCAAGGAGTCCAATTCCCCCTGCCACAAATGGGGAGACTCATCTTCCAACCCAGAAAGTTACCAGGGAAGCATTCCTTGGAGTCTGGCAGAGCAGTGCCCAAGTGCTGAGGCCAAAGATAATTCCAGGAATTGGGCCTCCCCGGTGGTGCAGCCATTGAGCGCTGGGTTGCGAAGCTGCCCGCGGCCTCTGCAGCGCTGGTTCGATCCCCGGCTGCTCGCCGGCCACCGGAGGAGGGTCCCACATGGCGCGCAGACCTCTCCTGCCGCCCGCTGCTCCCCTCAGCAGTGTACTTCGGTCCTTCTACCTGCTCTGCTCCCCGCTCTGGCTCTGGTGAATTCTCTCACCCTCCCGCGCTTCTGACTGTACCCAGTGCTTGTATAAACAAAACAGACAAACAAACAAACAAACAAATAAATAAATAAATAAACATGCCTCTACAAAAAAAAAAAAAAAAGATAATTCCAGGAATGGCCCCAAACACCAGCCTCAGAAATGTAATCCGCTGCCTCCTCTGAGAAACTTAGATCAGCTAAGTTTCAGCTCCACCAAGCCCACTCCTGCTGCCTGTGGATCCCAACTGAGGTCACAGTGTGATCCTGCGCAAGGTGGTAACCTCCGGGTCTGGGTTTCCTTAGCTGAGAATTTAGTCACACAGTGGAGACCAAAGCCCTTTGCTAACTGGCAAGAGTCGGGCTCAGACCTTGGGGGCCCAGTCTCCTGTGAGCACTGCCAAATCCCTCCACGACCATGGAGTTGGAGATGTGGGAATTCATGAAGACGGTGCCTGGAAGAGAAGGTGGAAAGGTGCAGGTGCGGGCAAGTTCTACAGCGAGGGGCCTGGCCCTCAAAGGCCTTTGGCATCCTTAAGATCATTGCTCCAGTCTGGGCCAGGCCGGCCAGAACCCTGAGCCCAGGCCCAGGGGACAGTCCTGTACCTAGCTGCTGCCTCCACGATGCTCTCTGGTAGCAGAAAGGGCAGACAGACCTCGTGCCTTAAGAGGAGAGCTGCAGGGTGGGGGGGTGGGGGGGGGTGAGTGGCTCCAGCAGGAAACCGGAGCAGGAACAATAGCGGGGTTTTCTTTGGTCCCTGTTTTCTTTGGCCTCTTAGCTGCCACCGAGTTCAGAGCCAGGCCCTTGGCTTCCCTCCGGGGCCCTCCCCTTAGCCCCTGCCTGTAGACTCACAGAAGAGACACCTGTTCTCTCCCGCTGCTGCACCCTCCAGCTGAGCCCCACAGAGCCCTCAGGGGACTTTTTAAATCAGTCCTAACAGGAAGAAACTTTACTAAAACTTACTCCATGCCAGGCACCGTGTTAAGTACTTCCCAAGGACACGTCTTGCTGGTGGGTGGGGGGTTGTCCCTAGTGTAGATCCACTCCTGGGATCATTGGGACCGGTCAGCCCTTCCTCCAAGCCCTGAAGGGTCCTCCAGCCTCATTCCCGACGTGCCTAACCTGGGGGTGGGGAGGGGCAGGTGGAGAGAGGCTGGGAGCTCAGAGGGAAGGAGCCAGGACAGGAGGAAACAGGTTGGGAACTGGAGAAAATATTGCCCAGTCCTAGGGTGGGGAGACTAGACCGGACAAGACCACATGTAAGAGAGGGAGATAAAGACAGACAACAACGAAAAGTCGCAGAAATTTAAAAAGATGGGAATCCTGAAACAGATACTGAAAGACGAACAGAGGATGAGACAGAGAGACTAAGGCCCAGACTGGGGGGCAGGGAGGTAACAACAGGGAAATTGAAAAAAAGAGATGGATGGAGAGAAAGAGCCTCGGAGACTGATTGATTCTGAAATGAGAGAGACAAAGAAACACAGAGAAGGAAGTGAGGGGGAGAGAGAGAGAGAGAGAGAGAGAGAGAGAGACCAAAAGACAGGGTATGGAGAAAGAGACTAAGGGGAAGAAAGAGCGGCAGCAAGATTGCCAGAGGGGTGGGGGCTCCCTGGTGGTGCAGGGGTTACAGTCTCGGTGCTATTAAGCTACTTCCAGCCACTGCAGCCTGAGTTCCATCCCCTGCCAGCGAGCTGACCCCTGGGCGCCGCAGACCTCTCCGGTCTCCCCTGCTGCTCCCCTCAGCAGTGTACTTCGGTCAGTCTGCCTGTTCTGCTCCCCACTCTGTCTCTGGTGAATCCTCTCACCCCCCCACCTCTGGCCTGCACCCCAGCTCTTGTATGCATAAGTAAATGAAAAATAAATCTTAAAAAAAAAAATGTTTTTTCAACCTCCCCGGCAGGGGGAGTGGGGTAACAGAGTAGGAGAAAGACTCGTGCTCCAGGGGAGGTCAACACTGGACTTAGGATGTCGGTGCTGCGCCTGCACCCTCAGTGCACCCCACTCTGACCCCCTCCTACTCCCCGGCCCAAGGCCTTTTTCTTGACCCCAAACAGAACCCAACCCGCTCTTGCCCTCCCCTCCTGTCCTATGGACAAGATAAATTCCTGGCTCCCACCCATTTTGGGGACTCACTGGGATCCCCCAAGAGAAGCGCGCTGCCCGGCCCGGCTGCTGGGCGTGGGGGGACTGCCAAGCGCGGGGCAGGCTGGCACGATGCCCACTTTTCCAACCCCAGAGGCCCGCCTGGCCGGACCGGGAGAGGCCAGACGGCGCGTACCGCCCCGCACGGCCCAGCCCGGCCGTCCGCCCCCGCAGCGGCCGCGGGGAGCCGAGCGGCGCAGCCTCCCGGGGCGCAGAGCCCTGCAGGCCTGACTGGGGACAGGTCAGGATGCCCGGGTCGCAGGAGGAAAAGGACGCGCTGGACCCAGGCCCCAAGAGGAAAAAAGGAAGAGACTTCTGACGGAACCCAGGCCCGGCAGGGGCCCCCGCCCCGAGGTCGGCAGGACGGGCGTCGGGGCCCGGCGGGGCTCGCGGGAGCCGGGCGCGGGAGCCTCCGGCGCGCACCATGCGCGGGCCCCCGGCGCCCGGGCCGGTCTACACCGCGGCCCGGGTCACGTGTCCCGCGCGCGCCGGCGGCCCTCCCGGCGGGGGGGCGGGCGCGGCGCGGGGGCGCCCCCGGCCCGGGGCGGCTGGGCGCTCCCGGCGGCCGCCGAGGTCCCTCCCGCGCGCCGCGCTGGCCCCCGGGCGCGGGAGCCGCCCCCTGCCCCCCCGCCGCCGGCCCGCTCCGGGGCGCCCGCCCTCTATATAGCGCGCCCCCGCCGGGCCCGCGCCAGGCCGCCAGCCGCGCAGTGGGCGCCGACGCGCGCGCAGCCCCCGGGAGGCCGACCCCGCGCGCCCCCGCCGCCCCGACGGGCGCCCCCCGCCGCGGCCGCCGCCGGGCCCCGGGCGCCAGCATGAAGAAGGAGGTGTGCTCCGTGGCCTTCCTCAAGGCCGTGTTCGCCGAGTTCCTGGCCACCCTCATCTTCGTCTTCTTCGGCCTCGGCTCGGCCCTCAAGTGGCCCTCGGCGCTGCCCACCATCCTGCAGATCTCGCTGGCCTTTGGGCTGGCCATCGGCACCCTGGCCCAGGCGCTGGGGCCCGTGAGCGGCGGCCACATCAACCCCGCCATCACGCTGGCCCTCCTTGTGGGCAACCAGATCTCCCTGCTCCGCGCCGCCTTCTACGTGGCGGCCCAGCTGGTGGGCGCCATCGCGGGCGCGGGCATCCTGTACGGGCTGGCTCCGCTCAATGCCCGGGGCAATCTGGCTGTCAACGCGGTGAGTGCCCAGTGGGGGGGGTGGGAGGGGGCAGGGCCCCTGGGGTGTCCTGGGGACCAGGTCCCCATACCCCAAGAATGGGTGCCACAGAGTGGGCCTGTGCACACCTTTGCCAGGAAGAGGATCCTCCTGTGATCGGAAAGCCAACTCCAGCAGGGTGCCGCCCTCCGCCTGCTCCCCGGTCCATATGGGACCGCTCCCGGCCTCCTGCTGCCGTCCTGCCTTCTGTCCTGGCTTCTGTCCTGGCACCTACTGCCTCCCCGCACGACCCGCCCGGGGTGCTGTCTCTTACCTGAGACATCTCTCTCGTCTCCATTCTCACCTCTGCGTTCTGCCTTCCTCTCCGACCCTCACCCCGTTCTCGGCTCCCAGGGGGAGAGGTTTCACGGAACCACCACAAAGAGATGAGTGATGATCTGGCTGGGCAGACCCGGTCCCCCTAGATCTTATTTTCGTAGCCATTACATGGATGTGGTCATAACCCCACTGCAGGTGTCAAGGGGGTTGCATTTAGAACCCACACATGTGCACCCCCTAACTCAGGGCCAGTGCAGGGCCTCTGTTAAATATTTTGTTCTTGCTCCTGGCCCCTGCCCCTTCCCCCCACCCCAGCCCCAGAATCGGCCCCATCTCTCATGAAAACTGGGTTCATTAATCAAACACAGAGGAGGATTTTCTCGGCCATTGTCAAGCCGTGAGTCAGCCCCACTGGAGAGACGGGTTTGAGGTTGGCTCTGGCAGCAGGTCAGGCACGGGCGGGAGGCGGGCTGGGGGTACAGCAGGCAAACTGGGCAGCTGCCCATCGGAGGGAGGGTAAATTCCAGTTTGTGGGGGTTGGGGACCAGGTAGAGCTGTTGACAGGACTGTGTCCAGGAAAAGCTCTCCTCACATGGATCCTCCCACCACAGGTCTGGGCCCCAAGCTTTGTGCACACCGTGTTTGGTCTCATTGGAAAATGACCTCCCTGGTGTGACGTGCACAGGGCTTAGCTCCCAGGTGCTCAGGTTCTCAGTGTCCTTGGAGGCCAAAACCCACATCCCCCAAGGCCCTGGATATAGAGCCAGAAGAAGGCAGGGGTCCTAACCCAGCCTCTGCTTGCAGCTCAATAACAACACGACGCCGGGGCAGGCTGTGGTGGTGGAGCTGATTCTGACCTTCCAGCTGGCCCTCTGCATCTTCTCCTCCACCGACTCCCGCCGCACGGGGCCTGTGGGCTCCCCTGCTCTGTCCATTGGCCTGTCCGTCACACTGGGCCACCTTGTGGGGGTGAGTGGCGTGCCATTCAGCTGGGGTGGCGGGGAGAGCCTCAGGGCAAATAATGGGAACCCCAAAGGAGAACCTCTCCAGACCAACAAACCCCACAGTTAAGGTCTAGAGTGGGACTGTTAGATTCTGGCCCAGACTTGAGCACCCCAAACCTTATTTATTTTGTGTGGAACTGGGTTACAGGCCAGACGTGTGGGGTGGGGGTGGGCGTGAGAGGATTCGCCAGAGACAGGGTGGGGAGCAGAACAGGCGGATCTACTGAAATCCACTGCTGAGGGGAGCAGCGGGCGAGACAGGAGAGGTCTGCTGCCCCATGTGGGTCAGCTCCCTGGCTGGGGATTGAACTCAGGGAGAAGCGGTGATAGCACTGAGATGTAACCCCTGGGCCACCAGGGAGGCCAGAGCCCTCCAAACATTTGATAGTTCGAGGAAAGCCAGGAGTAAGTGGGCACTGAGGTAGAGCAGGAAATCGAGTCCAAGCTCAGGACAGAGGAAGAGGACCGGTGCCTGGGGACCCGCCGAGAGAGGGGGTCTCGGCCTAGGAATTCAAGGTCAGGAGACTTGAATTGCGACCTGGCTGAGTCCCTGGACTGATATGTGACCCAGGGAGAATCCGGGCTGCTCTGGGAGAGGACAAGTGTGTTGCCTTCCTCACCACCTTCCTCTCTGTCCAGATCTACTTCACCGGCTGCTCCATGAACCCAGCCCGCTCCTTCGGGCCTGCCGTGGTCATGAAGCGGTTCAGCCCCGCACACTGGGTGAGTCTGTGCCTCCCTGGCCCCCCGGCAGTGAGGGTCCGGAAACCCAGGCCAGCCCATCGAAGCCAGTAGCTAAATGGTCTTTCTGGATGCTGGGGCCCAGAATCTTGGGGGTGGGCTCAGGGGGCAGTGGTGGGGAAGTAGGGATGGGATGCAGGCGAGCAAGGGCAAAGGTAGGGTTGGAGGGACTGAGCCCCCAGGAACAGGGTCGCTGGTTGGGACGGGGCGGCTGTGTGTGTCTCTCCTTCTAGGGAAGGGGAGCTGTGCCCCTGTGTTGGTCTCTGAGGGTCAGAGATCTGTCCTCTCTGATGTTTTACTTACAACAGTGGAAGCAGCTCCCTTCCCGTGGTCTGTCCCTCTGGACAAGCTGTGACCTCCGTTGAGAGTTCACGGCCTCTCCCCATGGTGCCCCCATCCCTGCGTGGGAGGGAGAGGCGTTCTCTAAGGCTCTGTCTGTTTTCTGGAAGTTCATTTGTCTTTCTTTGGGGTGCACTTGGAGGAAATCTGTTCCTCTGGAGATCTGTCTGTCTGTTGCCTTTGAGGCTCGGGGTGTCTGAGATTCATGCCCTTGTCACTGGGGACTGGGGTGTCAGCCTATCCGTTCGCAGGGTGAGAGGAAGTCTTTCCCTCTGGAGACTTGGAAGTTACATGTCTGCTCCTTTGAGGGCTCGTGGGCCTGTCCTCTGGGGCTGGGGAGGTCTTTCTCTGAGGCCTGTGGCACTGCCCCCTGACCCGCTGCCCTGTCTCCACCAGGTCTTCTGGGTGGGGCCCATCGTGGGAGCTGCCCTGGCGGCCATCCTCTACTTCTACCTGCTCTTCCCCAACTCTCTGAGCATGAGTGAGCGCGTGGCTGTTGTCAAGGGCACGTACGAGCCCGAGGAGGACTGGGAGGAGCACCGGGAGGAGCGGAAGAAGACCATGGAGCTGACAGCCCACTGACCGGAGTCAGACATGGGCCAGCCCCTCAGCCGCCGAACCACAGGGGGGACGAGAAAAATAGCAGAGCAACGCTTCCTCCCCCCTCAGCTGGGTCCTCTGGGCTGGGGAGACGGTGCTGGCTCCCCAGGCTGCAGTTAGGGATGGGAGCCAGGGGCTGGGGGCTGGGGGGAGGGGTCTCTCTGGGACAGGACAGGCTGCCGAGTGAGGTGAGACCTCAGGGACTGTGACCACCGTGCCATATCTGCAGGCTGCCCCAGGGCCAGGCCGGAAAGGGATGTCCTGCAGTGTGCTCCCCCCACCCTCCCCACCTCCTCAAGAGGCAGATGGACCCCTGTCCCTCGGACAGCAGAGGCTAGCCCTCCCCCAAGCTCCTTAGGAGGGACACAGCCCGGGTGATTGAAAACCACCTTATTTATTTCTGGTTTCTGGGGTAGGACTGCTGGTGTTTGGGGTGGGGGCTTCCCAATAAATCACTGACATTCACGTTCTGCATCTGTCTCCAGAAGCTTCTCCTTGGGACCCTCTGGTTCATCGCCTCTCTCTCCTCTTCACCATCCCACACCCTCCCCCATGGTCCCCTAGGCTCTCTGTAGAAAGACAGGGAAGCTGAGGCCAGGGGAGGCCGAGAGTCAGAGATGTGGGCGGGGAGAGATGGAGGAGAGGAGTACAGAAACAGCTGGAAGTCAAGAGGGGGCAGTGGGAGCAGAGAAGGAGGGGCTGTCCCCTTCCCTTTGTCATCCACCTGCTCGCCCCTCCCACTTTAGCTATGTCAAGTCCCAGCCACAAGAGGAGGGCCTGGCACCAGTGCCAGGGTGTGCCATGCAGGGTGGAGGAGAAATGAACCAGCAGCCCCTTGAGATGCCAAGAGGGTGACCAGCCAGGTCTGTCATCAGGGAGGAGGCACAGTCCCGGACACCCTTGTGTTCCAAAATGGTGCCAAGTTGGGAGCTTGCTCCGTGGGAGCAGACACCCCCCCACACACACACCCCCACTGAAGCCACACTGGATGAAGAGCCGGACTCTTCCCTGGATCCCGTCTGCTGCCGCTGCCCACGGCACCCTCACGTCTCCTCCCCGGGCCCGTAGCTCTGCCCTTTCCTGCTCTTTCCCGCTCTTACTGATACTTTTTAGGGGTCCTCCTTAAATTCACGGAGCCCCCATCTCTTGAACTATAAAGTGAGGCTTAAAAATGGCTCCCTCGCAAGGTTGCTGCGGATCGCAGGAGAGAGGGGAGGAGGCAGCTGTGAGGGTGCGCTGGGGGCGGCGGGGGGAAGTCTGCCTCTCAGGACACCCCTGGGCGCGGGAAGGCGTCTGAGTCGGTCGGAGCCGAAGACCCCAATCCACATCTTGCTGCACAAGGTTGGGTAACGCTTTGAGTTCCAATCCCCGCCTCTGAAGAGGGGGGCCGCGCGCATCCCCCTCGGGGCGTGTGGCCAGGGTGACGGGACTCTGTGTGCCAGGACAACCCAGCAAACTACAGGGAAAAGCCAGCACAGACACCCCCAGGACACCAGCACACCCCAGTTCTGGGCGTCTGTGCTCCTGAGTGTGGAATCTGAGCTTCTGCTTCTCCCGGCATTGGCCTCTCCTCAGCTTTACCTCAAAGAGGGGCCCAGGGATGGGCTAGAGGGCTTGGGAGACGCCACAGACCTGGCCGGCGAGGTCAGTCCCCGAGGCTAGGGGTGAGGGGGGCAGTGCCCCAGCCCTCCTCTAAGCTTGAGCGTCTGTGAGCGGGGGCTGCCGCCGCCCCGGCACGGCCCGCGTCGGGCTAAGCGAACACCTCGGCGGCTGCGAGGCCGCAGGGTCGCGGCAAAGGAGCCGGGCCCGCCGCCCGCTGGGCCGTCCGTGCCGGCTCCGGCCAGCAGGGGGCGCCCTCGTCCACCTAATCCGAGGCTGCTGCCGCCCCCCCCACCTCTTCCCCAAGCCCCGGGTCTGGACTGCGGCCGGCGGGGAGGGGGTGAAGGGGCAAAGGGCAGCCTTTCGGGTCTGGGTCTCCTGCACCCCGAGTCCACGCCGACCGCAGTCCCCGAGGGCGCGCAGCGGAGAGCGGGGCCCGGCTCGGCCTCCGTGCACAGCCATGGCGGGAGGTTGCGCTCCCCTCCCGCCGGCGGCCCGGCCCCCGTCTCTGCCAGGTGAACCGGGGGCGGAGGAGACGCTCGGGGCGGGGGCAGCGGCCGCCGGGGGCCGGGGTCCCCTCGGGCTTTGAGCGGGGTCGCGGCGGCCCGCGGTCCGGCAGGGGGCGCTGTGCCCGGCGTCTGGCCGGCGGCCGCGGGGCCCGGGTCGGGGCCGACGCGTGGAGCGCGCCCTCGCCAGCCCCGCGCCTCCGCGCTGACCTTCAGGTGTACCCGGGGCCGCGGCTGCTGGCACGGACTGCCCCCCCAAGTGTGCGCGGAGCGCACCCCCGCCCCGCTCTCTCCCAGGACGGCTCTGGCCCCCACCCGGGAGCCGGGCTCCGCGCCCCTGCGGACACGAGGCCGAGCGCACACGCGCGCAGTCACCCCCCACCCCCCCTCCGCCCCCCACGCACCCCCCGACCCCCCGACCCCCACCGAGGACGAAACCCAGAAGAGCCTCCGTGCTCCTTAGGAGGCTTCCTTCTTCCCCTGCCCGCTGCCAGGGCTGCCAGTTCGCGCCAGGCAGGAAGGTGGACAAGGCCACATGGCGCAGGGGTGGAGCAGGACTGGGGGTCCAGGCCAGAACGGACGGGGCCGGCGGTCCAGAGGGACAGCGGGGAGGGCCTGCGCCCGCGCACCCTTGCGGAGCTCAGCTTCCTCCGCCAGGTGTGGGTGAGGCCCCACACGACCGCATCTGGGCATCAACGTGATGTGAGGGAAGCTGCCTGGACCCTCCCTTTGTCAAGTTTTACCCTCCTTCCGCTCCTCTCCCGGTTCCTTCCTCTCTCCGCCTCCCTCTGGCTCCCCGACCCTCCTGGCCCAGACACAGACCGTCATACAAGCTCACAGACGCACACCCCTCCACGCAGGGGTGCCCGCCCCGCCGTCTGGGGAGCGCAGAGACTCCTGGGAGGGTGAGAGCGTCGCCAGACAAGGGCACGGTCCCAGGGCCCCTTAGGGTCCATCCCAGCCTCCCCCACAGAACAGCCGAGCAGCCAGCAGGCTCCACTTGCCAGGAGTTGGAGGGCCAGGCTGAGGGTTCCGCTCCTGCCTTGGGGAAGGGCTCTTGTGACCCTCTGGTCAAGACTGAAAAGAGGGCCCCACAGACGCTGGCGAGGGCAGGCCAGAACCAGGGTTTTTGGGTTAGCAAAAGAGCAGGAAAGAGGACTCTGGGCATGAGAGAGATGGGGAGGCGCTGGGGCTGTGGGGTCTGTGTAGGTTTTAGAACTGGGGTTTGAGAACAAAGGAATTAAAAGAGGAAGCAAGGAGAGTGGACTTGGCCTAATCGGCTGCAGCTTGGGGGTCCAGCGGGCCTCCAAGGTGAACTTCACAGAGAAGTTGGCTCCAGCAAAGGCCGTGGCGTGGCCTCCTCAGGGCTCCCTGCTGCATGCACGCTGCTGGGCTGGCTGGAATAAAGGCGTCTCTCAATACACACTACAGAATGAAGCAGTGTGGCTGCAGGGCAGAGTGAGGGCTGCTGGCCATGAGGATGGCCACCCCTGCAGAGGGACAGCTGTGAGGGCTGTCACCTCCAAGGTGAACGTGTCATGGAGGCCAAGTGCCGGCACCTGCAGGTTGAGCCAGTCTGGTCTTAAGGTCTGAGACTCCTTTTTCCTTCTGGGCCTCTAAACTCCTTTTCCTCAGAGCATCCAACTTGATAAACTGTGGGAAAATAGCTCAAAAATGCCCAGGCTGAGGGAAATTAGTAAAGGGGGGGCGGCGGGGGGAAATGAGCCAAGGACATTTACGGCAGCAGGTGTCTGGGCTTACAGTCACCAGGTTTGCTTGCCGATTCTTGTTTGCCAGGCCGTGGGATTAGTAAAATTCTTGCAGAATGTTTGTCCTTGATTCCCGTCTTGTCCCTGTCCCTGTCCAGGGACCCCTCCTGTCTCAAGAGTGCACAGCCACCTGACAGGCAACTGTAGGCAGTCAAGTGTGGGGCTTTGGCAAAATGCTTCTAAGCAATATGTGACCTCAAAACTTGGCACTTGAGCCCGGGACTGGCTGGGTCAGGGAGGTGCTGGGTGGAGCGGCAGCAGCCCTGGCCAATGCCCACCTGCCCTCCGGGGACGAAGGACCTTGTCCCAGGCCAGATACGTGTCCCCAGGAGGCTCTGCCCCAAACCAGCTGGTGACAAGGGCCACCGCTCACTCCACGCTCTGGGCCTTGGGGCCACCAGCGCCCCTTGTCCTGGTGCAGCCTGGGCAGCAAGCAGCTCCTGCCCAGCCCAGACCTCACAGCTGTCCCTCTGCAGGGGTGGCCATCCTCATGGCCAGCAGCCCTCACTCTGCCCTGCAGCCACACTGCTTCATTCTGTAGTGTGTATTGAGAGACGCCTTTATTCCAGCCAGCCCAGCAGCGTGCATGCAGCAGGGAGCCCTGAGGAGGCCACGCCATGGCCTTTGCTGGAGCCAACTTCTCTGTGAAGTTGCCTGGTTCTACCGGAGAGGGAAACCAGGGCAGGCTTCCTGGAGGAATTGGACTTGAGCAGGTTTGAAAGAGAGACAAGAAGGGAAGGCGTGTCAAACTGAGCACGCACAGGGCTCAGGAGTTCATTTGGGGAAACAACCAACATTCTACCTGACCAGTAAAGGGGCGGATGGACGACGGGAGAGCACCTTCCTCTACATGCCTGAGTCCAGGCCTGCTCCTGAGGCTCTGGAGAGCTAGGAAGGTTTTTGAGCTGACTGATGTGATTTGCCCTGCATTTTACAAGGATCCCCCTGGCAGTGGGGGGAGAGTGGCGTGGAGGGGCAAGATACAGTCCAAGAGTCCAGGTAGGAAGTTAACGCAGTCACCCTGGAGGTGGTAAGAGCTGCACAGGCCAGTGGCAAATGGAGATGAGGCGAGGGCTCAGGTAGGAGAAGGAGCTGCAGGATCCTGGCTCCGCTGGGTGTGAGCAGAGGCGGGGCAGGTACCTGAATGACGCCCATGTTCTGGCCTGGGTTGCAGGGTGAACGGCTGGGCCACTCAGCAGAGAGAGCGCAGGGGGAGCAGGCTGGCCATCCCTTGGGGGGCAGGGGCACGGTCGCCAGGGTCTGAAGTTCAGGAGAAAAATCCGGGCTGGAGACCTGGTGGTGAGTCTGTGGCTGGTGAGGAGGCCGCAGACAGGCATCAGGCATCGCCCTGACGCTTCTACTGAGGGAGGGGGACAGTAGTGGGAGCAGGCAAGGCCGGCTCCAGGGCCAGTGGAAGAGATGCCAGCAGGGGGACCAAGACCACGAAGGAGAGCCAGGGGTGACAGTGCCCCGCAGCAGCCAGGGGCGCCAAGGTCAGCGTGCTGCGCACGTCACAGAAGGTCAGGGCAGATGAAGGTGAAGCGGGAGCCGTGGTGGCTGCAGCCCGAGCACTTTCAGCAGCTGGGTGGGGGAAGGAGTTTTAGGGCGGTGGGTGGGTGCCTGGCACCTTGAATCCAAACCCACGTCTCTCCACTACTCTGACGACTTGCCCAGGCACCTTAGAAAGAGGACAGGGGAGCGGGGAGGAAGAACCCCAAATGGGACTGGCAGCCGCCACCAGACAGGAGGCCAGGAGCAAGCCGGCCTGCGGGAGGAAGGGAGAGGGAGTGGGTGCTCTACAGCAAGTGGGGAAGTGAGCCGGTGGCGTCAGGATCACTGAGCAGAGCTGAGCCCCTGCCGGGAGCCTGCGGACTTGCGGGACTGTCTGCGCAGCTGGGCGAGGTTCTCCAGCGGTGCTTGCGGCCCAGCCGGAGGCAGAGGAGTGTGGAGGAGAATGAGAATGAGGAGGTGGGTGGGGCGGAGAAGCGGGGAGCCAGGACAGTGGGGCACTGAAGCGAGATGCCAGGGGAGCCCGCTGATGAGTGGGTGCAGGCGGGACAGCTGAAAGAGGAACAAGGGGGTGGGAAGGGGTTTCACGTGGCCAAGACTGGGGGAGACTGGATGGCGAGCCTGCGGGCAGAGCTGCGGTGTTTTACTTGAAGATTCCAGATGACCCAGGCCTAGGCGAGACAACCAGAAGGTCAAAAGAATAGAAGTGAAGTGATCTGCCTGGAGGAGGTCAAGAAATGTTCATTCATTCATTCATTCATCCATCCATGCACACCGCCTATGCCTGACACGCGAACTAAACTTGTTCCTGCCCCGAGGGACTCACTACATCACACTAACACCCTGATGACCCCTGCGGTGACGGCATGTGGTGGGAACACAGAGAGTGATCCTTGCCCGGAAAAGGAGGCAGAGACGCGGAAGCTGAGCCTGAGGGATGGGCTAGGTGTCCCCAGGCCAAGGACGAGGGAAGGCTCTCCCGGAGGAGGGGAGAGCATCCTCCGAGGAGTGGCATCGAGTGTTCCGGAATCACCAGCCACTTGGTGAGGCCAGAGGATCAAGGAGGAGGCAAGGAGCGGGAGAGGTGATGGGAGGAGCAGGATCCCAGAGGCCCTGCAGGCCAGGCACCGAGGGCACTGCAGGCTTTGACGGATGTGGGGGAGCAGCTGGATCCGATTCGCATTTTGGAAAGACAAGCTGTCTGACTGAACCCGTGGGGGACTGCTGAGCAGAGGAGGGGAGAGGCAGGGAGTGGGGAAAGGCTGCGGGAAGGCAGGAAGAGGGCACAGCTAACACAGCTATGGAAAGCCAGTAGGACTTGCTGTTTTCACAGGATGGGTCAGGAGGGCGTGAAGTGGGGTGCTTCCAGGGTACCACCAACCGAACCAGAGGATGCAAGAGCGAGTTTGGGGGTGGAGATAGGAAGATCTCATTTTGAGACAGGTTGGTTTGAGGGGCCAGGGCACAACAGGGCACACCCAGGGGGCAGACGGATGTGGCCAGGGACTTGCTCAGGGCACCAGAGGTGGTTAAGAGGCAAGACCGTTTATTCTAACAGCGTGGCGGATGCTTCTTAGGAAGGGACACCTGTGTTTGAGAAAACACTTGGATACCCTGCTGGGGCCGGTGAGGGAGCACCTAGGGCGTGGGTGGTGGAAGCCAAGGAGCCGCGAAAAGCCGTTAGGCTGCCCTGGGTGAGTTCTGACAGGAACTGCCCCGGCTCCTGAGCGGGAGGACAGCCCAGGATGGAGGGGGGCGGGAGCAGGGAAACGCAAGGAGTGAGTGAAGGACCAGTGGAAATTCCTGGCTGGCACTGGTGGGCAGCAGGGTGCCCGCTGCCATGCATGGTGTCCGATTAGCATGGAAGACACACGCGGCCACTTGCCCCCTCTGCTCCCACGCGGGCGCCTGTCCCAGCTGACTGCAGCCGCCTCCTCCTGTGAGTGGGGCTTTAGATGGGGACGGAGGGGAGAGCCCCCTTTCTCCCCTGGGCTTCACGCGTGTAGAATAGCGAGAGCAGAGGCTGCAGGCAGAAGGGGCAGGAGAACGGGGGCCTCTGGGAATGCCCAGGCTTTGGACTTGGGCATCTGAGTGAGCTTGCTTCATCTACGCTGACATGGGGGTCCGAGCACCCTGGAATCAGATGCCACGCCACTCCTGTGCCTGCAGCCCTCAGCCTGGGCCTCTGCCCACGGCAGTAAGGTTGCCTGGCTTGGAAACCTTCTGGCGGGTTCCAGATCAGCGCCCAGACTGCCTCCCCACCCTGTCCCCACCCCTTCTTCCCGTCAGGTGAGCTCAGGGTGGAGCAGGCACATGAGAACCACCCCCAGCCACCCACACGCACATAAACCCATCGGCCCGCTCCCCAGTTGGCACTCGGCGCTGGGGCACAGTGTGGTGGGGGAGCTGCGGGTGGGCAGCCTCAGTAGGCCAGACACGGGACCAGAGAAGTCAGCGATCCGGAGCAAGAGAAACAGAGAGAGGCCCGGAGTCTTGGACACAATGGAGCCGGGCCGGTGCTGCTGGGCCTGGCGGCTGGCGTGCCGGCTCTGGTCCACCGTCAGCAAGGCGCTGTTCGCCGAGTTCCTGGCCACGGGGCTGTACGTGTTCTTCGGCGTGGGCTCCGCCATGCGCTGGCCCGCGGCGCTGCCCTCTGTGCTGCAGATCGCCATCACCTTCAACCTGGCCACAGCCATGGCCGTGCAGGTCACCTGGAAGGCCAGCGGGGCCCACGTCAACCCCGCCGTGACGCTGGCCTTCCTCGTGGGCTCCCAGATCTCCCTGCCCCGGGCGGTGGCCTATGTAGCTGCCCAGCTGGCGGGGGCCACTGCGGGAGCTGCTCTGCTTTATGGGCTCACACCAGGCGACATCCGAGAGACCCTTGGCATCAACGTGGTAGGTGCAAGGAAGGGCCCCTGGCAGGGCCCGGAGGCGGGTTGCCCCAGCAGCCCTAAGGGTGGCGGGCGAAGCTGTCGCTGGGCTGAGCCGGGATCCAGGGGACGGAGACTGTGGTCTCGGAGCGGGCAGAGCAGGACCATGGCTCAAAGCAGAGGCGAAGGGGGCAGATGCCCCGAGCAGCAGAGGTCAGGAAGGACTAGGCATTCAAGGGTTGGGGCGGCCAGGGAAGACGGGGACTGTGGAAGGGAACCTGCAACACCTCGTCCTCTTCTCCCCAAGTCTGCCCCAGGTCCCCTGCGCCTCTGTTTTCCCTCCCTCCGCAGAACCCCGAGGCCTATCTCACCTCCTCCCCCTAATTCCCACGTCTCCCCCTTCCGCACCTTCCCACCATCTCCTCCCTGCCTGCTCACAAGCGTGCCCCCAGCTGCCCAGAGCCTGCCCTGCCCCACCAGTCCTGAGCCCCAGCCTCCTCCAGAAGCACTGGGCCCCGCTGACCATCGGGGTGGCAGGGGTGCCGCGCGCCTCTGCGGGACTGGCCGCTCTCTCTGGAGTGTCATCTTGAGTCCCAGAGCCGGCGGAGGAGGGGTCCTCGCTTAGGGAGGACACGAGATGAGGCAGGTCAGGGTCACCCTCCCCCGGCAGAGGCCCCGTCAGCTCCGGTGTAACCCCTCACCCAGGTGCGGAGCAGCGTCTCGACCAGCCAGGCAGTGGCGGTGGAGCTGGTTCTCACCCTGCAGCTGGTGCTCTGTGTCCTTGCTTCCACTGACAGCCGCCAGGCATCAGGCTCCCCAGCCGCCATGATTGGGATCTCTGTGGCCCTGGGCCACCTCATCGGGGTAAGGGACGGGGGAACACCATGCACAGGCGTGTAAGGGCCCCTCCCTGGGGAGGCTGCAGGGCCCCTGAGGGCCACACGGTGTCCCTTCCCGGGTCCTTGTGCTAAGGCTGGGGCAGGTGTCTGCAGCAGGGCAGAGAGGTTTTCCCCTGTCAGATGTGCCTGCAGCCTCCTCACACCTGGACTGCGCTCGGTCCCCAGATCTACTTCACCGGCTGCTCCATGAACCCAGCACGCTCCTTCGGCCCTGCTGTCATCGTCGGGAAGTTCGCAGTGCACTGGGTGAGCCTCCCCCCAACCCGCTGGCAGCCATGGGGCGGGAGAGGGCCTGGTGGGGGGCAGTAAGGACTGTGCCTTCACCAGCAGTGGGTCCACTGAAACTTGGGGAGACAGATCTCCCCACCACAGACCATCTTGGCCCTGAGGGAGGTTTCTCCACACTCAGAAGACCGGGGCAAGTGTCCTGGATTGTGCTTCCTTTCTTTCCAGCCTCGGTAACCCAGGGTACCCAGAGGACTGGCAAGAAACAGGCCAGGGCAGGCTGCAGCCTCAGCCCCCGCCTCAAGTCCTAGCTCTTCCCTCGTTTACTTTCTCCAACTGGACCAGTGTCCAAACTTGGATAAGGAAAGACAAACAGAAAGACACACACGCACGCGCACGTGCACACTCACACACACACACACACACACACACTCACATACCCCAGCAGACAGGAACA
This sequence comes from Talpa occidentalis, assembly GCF_014898055.3. Classification (NCBI taxonomy): domain Eukaryota; kingdom Metazoa; phylum Chordata; class Mammalia; order Eulipotyphla; family Talpidae; genus Talpa; species Talpa occidentalis. The sequence goes on from NW_023601653.1 coordinate 76,942,866, forward strand.
GCGGTAGCCAGGGCTCTGGCGGGAGCAGGGAAGCAGAAGGGAGGCTGGGGCATCACGAAGCCTGCGGACCTAGGCACGCGGGGGCAGGACATGTGTGACTCTCAAGCTGTTGGCAGCTCTGGGGTTCCTGGGACAGGAAGCAGGTGGGGGGCCCAAAGCCAGCCTAGGATGCTGACAGCTCACCGCCGGGGTCGGGGCGCCCACTTCCCTGTCTCCTCAGATCTTCTGGGTGGGACCTCTGGCAGGGGCCCTCCTGGGCTCGCTGATCTACAACTTTATCCTGTTCCCTGACGCCAAGACCCTGGCCCAGCGACTGGCCATCTTCACGGGCACTGCCGCGGTGGAGGACGTGGGAGGGGCGCAGCCCCAGAAGAGAGACTCCCAGTCCCTCTCGGGAGACGTGGAAATGGAGAGCGTGTGTCAGTCAGCGTAGAACAAGGCCGCCCTCGGCTCTGAGGGGTCCTGTGGCGGGCGGCAAGCCTCCGTGGCCTGACTTCAGGACTGCCTGGGCGGGGAGGGGTGTGGCGGGAGGGGGAGGCTTGCTGGAGGGTGGAAAGGGCCGCCAGTCCTGACGCCTGCCTCGCGCTTCTAGATAGGGGCTTCCTGGGCCTCCAGATCCCTTGTCTTTGAGAAAGGGAAGCTGAAGCCCAGACAGCCACTCTGCTTAGCTACTGAGAACTATAGGGACCTCAGGGAACCCCAACTTTTCACCCCACCCTTGGGGAGGAGGTGACTTCCCAGAAGACTCAGGCCTTGTGACAGTCTCCGAGCTCCTCTGAGGGGGGTCTCTGCTTGGGAGTGTGGTCTGGGGACTCTGGCTTTACACTCAGATGGGGGTTCCTGAGGACAGAGATTGCCTCCACCCTTGGGAAGAGTGGGCACCCAGAAGAATCTTCTCTTGGGCTGGCAGAGTGTGTGTTGGGGGAGGTGCCGTCAGACACCTTTCCCAGCGCAGGGTCGCCCCGGTGTCCACTCGCTCACCTTCCACCACAGCCCCGTTCACAGGAACAATCCTGAGGGCAGAGACCCCATCCAGCTCTCCACCATGACCTGGGCAGAAGCCCTCTCCAGCCTCATTCCCAGCTCTGCTGGGATCCCAAAAAAGCTGCTGAATAAATCCCAAGGATGGGAGGAACTCAGGAATGACCCAGAAAACTGAGATTTGTGGCCCAGTGGCTCTAAAGGGCTACTGGAGTCTCACGGGCTTGTAAATGTCTACTCGGCCCTTCACTCGGGGTCCTATCTGGACTTCCCAGCTGTAAAATGGGCGCAATCCTTCCGCAGCAGGGACTGCTGTGGAAACAAACAAGAGATTGGAAAATGTCTTTGGAAGTTAAAATGCCAGAAAAACAAGCCCAATAAATGATTATTGTTGCTGTTACTGTAATTATTGGGTTTGAACACAATTGCTGCTGGTAATGGGAGGGGGGAGGGACAAGGAAGAGCGGGAGATGATTGAGAGGGAGGAGAGCAGATGCTCACTCCCTCTGCGCCACTACCAGGGCCCGCTCTCTCCTGGGTGTGCAGCAGGGAGCTCTGTGAGTGTGTTTGTGAAGGGAACCTGGGCCTGGGGCTGGGGGTGAGAGGGACCCTTGAATGAAGAGACAACCCAATAAAAGTCAGTACTTCGCATCCCTATGGCACCCATCACCATGGCACCCGGAGATCCAGCAACCAAACAGATCCATAAAACAGACAGGTCCTTTTCTAAGATGTCTCCAGGGGGGCTGGGGCTGGAGGGGCTGCCAAAGTCCTTCAGGGCTGGGGCTGGAGGGGTGCCTGCGAGCAGTGGGGCGCCGTCTGTCCGGGGCTCCTGTGGCCACTGTGCCATGGCAGTGCTCTGGGATGTTGGTGCAGAGATCTAGCCACTTCTCTCCTACTGGGCCCCGCTCATCCAACAGCACAGTCTCCTCAGACCCCAGAGCTTCTCCCTTCTGCCCTTTTATGAGCAGGGACAGGGGTGTGTGTGTGTGTGTGTGTGTGTGTGAGTGTGTTGTGACTGACTTGCTAAAGGTCACCCAGCTCAGCACCACAGTCCCCTAAGGTCTCCCCAGCTCCTAGCTTAGAATTTTCCAAAATAGAGCTCCAGGGGGTTCCTACAGCGGCAGCGTGCAGTGGGGAAGGAAGGAAGCAGGAACGCAAGCGAAGGTTGGAGAGGGCAGGGGGTGGAGCTCCTGCAGTAGGCGCTTAAGCTCCTACACAATTTCTCTCCTCTCGCCCAGAGCCAAGCACACATTGTGTGCTCAATAAAGTTTGATGAATGAAGGAGGCTGGGCCGCTGGGGAGGGAGGGCAGGTAGTCATTGATCAAAAGGAGAATTCCAGAGTTACAACTTCAAGTGACCCAAGATGACAGAGCTGAGAAGCCGACGCTGGCAGGTGGGGTAGCCCGGCAGAGGGGCCCAGCCACACTTGAACCTCCAGATCAGACTATGTACCTCTGTCCCAGACACTTCCAGGCCAAAAAGTTCAGGGTGATTGCCTGAAGAGAAAGCTGGGGGCCATTTTCACAAATAGTTCTTTAAAGCTGTGTTCGGTCAGAAGAGACTAGAGCAAGAGAAGGCAGGCTTCTTGCAACGTGAGGAATTAGGTTAGACTCTGAAGAGCATCCAGAGTGAGATAGGAGAGTAACCAAAGGCTAGCTTCTCCTTCTCGGGAGCCCGTTACTAGGCCAGCCAGCCATCTGTTTGGATGAGGGAAGGGCTGGCCTTGGAGAAGCCAAGTCTCAGCTGTTCCAGCCGGGGGCTGCGGGCTGCACCCTCACTGGCCTGGGCCTGTGGGGGGGGGGGCTGGTGCACCGGGAGGAGAGAGACCCGACTCAGCAGACCACTGGGGTGCACTCCCTCCCATTTGTCAGGGGAAGTTTTTAATTAATGGTGTGTAATCTGATCTGGCCTTTCTCCCCGCTGAGCGCTGCCTTCAATCAGCAGAGCCATCTGCAATTGCAATTCATAATTCTCCAGAAGGGCGGGGGAGCCAGGACGGGTGCCTTGGTGATTAATACAATTAGCCTTTTATGTTGATGATTGTCTTAGCAGGAGCAGATGATGCCAGCACAGTCGCGACTGTGGCTCCCCCATTGGCTGGCAGGAAGCCCCTCTCTGCTCTCACCCCACTGCTACCTCCGGGTAGAGGGCAGGTCTAATCTGGGGCCACACTGTGCGAGGGGGGGAGCCCACAAAAAGGCCAGACTCTGGATCGTATTTGGGATCCTTGGGCAGAGAGAGGAAGAGCAAGACAATGACCCAGACACTTCCACTTTCCAAAGAAAATCACTTTGACCTAAAAGATTTTGTGCACCAAGGTCAAAAAAAAAAAAAAAAGACCACATAAAGGTAAAGCAGGGATTGAAAGAGTTTGAACTGCATGAACTCGGACAAGTTATGGATCCTGAGTCTCACTTTCCTCATCTGGAGTGCAGGGGTCTTCACATGGGGCTGCAGGAACTGCAGTGGGTGTGTGCTTAGCGCCGCCCCTGGGCGCGCGCCCTCTGCCAACAGCTCCACGGCTGCCCCCACAATTCCTGTCGTGGCCGACCATTACTAAAGAAGGGATCACTTCCTCCCCAGGCCCCAGACTTGCTTGAGCCAAGCAGGTGTGCGTGTGTGAGAGTCTGGGAGTGAGAGAGGGTCCCGGAGGAAGAAGAGTCAAGAAAGAAGGCCCTCTTCCGGACAGAAAGGAGAAACTGTTGGCGTGCTCATGGCTGGGAGCTGATTTGGGGGAGATTTAGGCAATGAGGGTAAGGAGACAGTGATGACGGGGTGAAAAGGAGAGCTTTAAGGATCTGGAATGTCCATAAAAGCTAAGTGAACTAAAGGGGAGTAGCCATGAAGGCTGAGGGTCTAAGAGGCAGCACACCCACGATCTGTGCTATCTGGTCTATGATAAGGTCAAGTGCTCTGGAACAAGCTGACTGGGGTTTGGATGGGAGGCTCTGCTAGGTCAGGGGAGGGAAGGCCCCAGGCCCTCTGGGCCCACAGTGCTGTTGTCTATGACCTGAAGCAGTGCCAAGAGCCCAGGAACAGGTGTGAGAGCTCCCTACCAAGAAATGTTAACATACAGCTGATGTCAGGCCCCAGCAGTGTGGGGGGGCGGGGGAGACAGCAGGAGAGGGGGAGAGAAGTTAAGGGCTAATCAGGATGAAGCATCCGGCCAAGCAGCGGCCACTGGGGCAGCTGGGGCGGGGGGTCCACACCGCCAAGATCTGTAATCACATCTCAGGGAGGGGCAGCTACAGGGAGAGCAGCCACAGATTTAGCAAAAGTTGGAGAGGGGAGACATAGTTAGGGGGCTTATGACAGCACTAATTAATGGGCTGCAGTTAATGGGCAGAAAAGGGGGAAATGCAAAACAGTGTTTCAGAGCTTGATTAAACCAGATAAGGGGGGAGCGAGTACCAGCGCTGGTGGTGGGGGCTGGAGGCAGTCAGGGACCAGTAACTCCAACAACGCCCATGACAACTGGCATAAGCCCCAGCCAGGCCAGGTCCCCCGCTGTGGTTAGAGGAGAGGTCAGGACGGCGGTTGGGTTGAAACCAGGGTGTCTGGTTCCCAAGCAACAGGCTGGAGGTGCTTCCTCAACCTAGACTCTGCTTCTGGACCCTCACTAGGTGGCTGTCATCCTGGAGTCCAGCTTTAGAGTGATCACCCCTGAGGTTCTCTAAGTCTCCAACTTCCTCCTCTGAGCTCCCACAGCATCCGCAGGCACCTCTACCTCAGCAATGAGTACATTACTTCAGTTTCTTTCAACAGCTCTCTCAACCCTAATAGGAAGACTTAAGCAAATTATATTTTTAGTCTACTTCTCATCTCAGGGCAACACGTTCCTTAACTTTACAATCTGTCCTTTTTCCATTGGTTCCCAAACCATGGCCATTCAGTTCCCAGGGAAGACAGACTCCCACCGGTATTCTGCATTTGGTGAGCAAATTAGACAAAGAATTGCAACAAACACTCCCAGCTCCCTGTCCAAACAAAGAATCTAATACCCCTAATCTCTCATTTGAAGAAGTAAAGCACCTCAAATGTCTCAGTTCTATATTAGATTTTAGAAATCCACAAAGAGGGGCTATTATTTTGGTCATAGCCTCACTGACTCACAATGGCTTGTTTCCCCCTCTTCCCTGACTCAGGGATCACATGTAATGGCTCTGGGGTCAGGACTGGGACGGGTTTTTATCCTCTCCTGCACACTGCTTGTCTGCCTCTTTGTGCCAGGTTGGCTGTCCGGCAGCTAGGGTTTGCTCTTCCTGCCCTGCAGCTCCCTCAGAGTGGAGGACTCCCTAATCTAGTTTCTGACCATAGCTAAGTAGCAGGACCCCTGGCTGCCACACCTGGTCCAGCCAACAGGCTGTCTCCCACAAACAGCTAACACTGCCAAACACCATTGATTGTAAGAGGCACTGCTATTTTGTGAACCACTAAGAAAGGAAAACACTGCATTATATTCATAAGATGCCATTGATTGCAAGATACTCCAATTCTCAGAAATATTAAAAGTCATTTTTAAAGTGCATCTTAGGTTCTATGAAATAATCATTTCGCCTTCAAATCTTGGCTCTTTTAGCCTGTGTTTAAAGAAAAGGAGAACGGAAGGTCCAAGGGGGGAGCCACATCAGAGTCTTGTCTTCTCCTTCCTCTCAAGGGGACGGATGCCATTGGCCCTCATGAGCAATCAACTCCTCTGCACATCTTTTGCTATTCTAATCTTTCTATCGCCTTCCCTCAGTGCCAGGGGGTCTACTGATTCAATTCAATTCAATCCCTGAATTGAATTTGCCTTTTTTCAGAGGCAAAACACAAACCACACCAAGTCGGGACCACCATCTTTGAGATCATGGCCTGGCACTCCAACACCATTCATCCAACCACTTCCCGCCCTACTGAGTTATCTTTCCCGGAGCCTCCAGGACAGTGTGGCAAGAAGATGCCGAGATTAGTCATTTCCTCCTAATCGGGATGAAACAGCTCCGTTAAGCTGCCGAGTGCAGGCAGCTCCCGTTAAAGCAAAGCAGCTGGGAAGGGCTTAGCCCTTTAATGCCAGCAGCTGTATCTCCACAGTGCGGCTGCTCTGCTGAGGGGCTGGACTCTGTCCAGAAGCATCAGGCGTTTAGCCCCAGTCAATGTATATTAACCTAGGAGGAGAGAGCAGCCAGCTCCCTGGGAGGAGGGAAGGTGGTTCAATTAAGCACCTCCACCCCCAGTGTTTGCTTTCCAAGGAGGAAGGAGAATACCAGCCCTTCAGTATCTGTCTGCTAAAATCTGGACAAACTGCATCATCTCATAGAAAGAGCTTTCTCTGTGGCGGGAGTGACTCCATTTTAAAAACTCACCCAAGGACAGATCCACGTGAGCTTTGACAACAGAGTTTAGGCTACTAACCATGCAGATTCATTCTCCTTTGAGCTACTCTTTCTCTGAGGTCTGTATTCTTCTGATCCCAGGTGTGCACACAAGTGGACACAGACTGACTACCTCTTCCAGGAGAGTACTGGACCCTAGGCTTGAGGGAGAAAGCTGAACAGCCGTCAGAAAGCCTTGGCACAGAGCAGGCTGCTGAAGAGAGATCACTCGAAAACTTCTTACTCAAAGCCAGATGGTGAACATGAGACGGGGTGAGAGCTAATGCCACTCAGGGGGAAAGCCAATAAGCTAATCCACTGACACGTTTCTAGAAGCAGGCTGATGGCTTTGGCTCAGAGACTTGGCTGTTTCTGGCTTTGAGCTTCGAAGCACACAAGATGCACATGAGTGGCGAGAACAGACTCCCACTGGGAGCAACCTTAAACACTCACACCAGCTCATTCTCCTCCTTCCACAGAAAACAGCCCTGGATCCCCAAGCCCAAGTCTCAAAGCCCACCAGATAATAACGCCAACCATTAAACTATTTCCTGTCCCAGATGCTTTTCCTCACAGTCTGGGTCCACCAGCTCTTTTTTGGGACTCAAATGTACATAACCACATCTGCAGAGCCCTGAAAGGACTCACATGTCTGACAGTAGTGGGCCCCACGACGCTGGAGGCTGGAATAGCAAGCACCACCACTGACCTCGAGTAGGAACTGTAATCCCCAGATTCTAATTAATGTAGTTTGTGGAAATCTGAGCCAAATCACCTCTCCAAATTTCTCGATTGGGAGAACATCAACTATCCTGCTCACCGCACATGAGTGTGGTGAGAGCTGTATATTACAGATTACCATATTACACTTCCTAAGGGGCTTAGGGGGACTCAGCTCTTCCATCTTCACTGGTGACCAGAGACGATATTAACTGGTGAGTGCCTTTTTTTTTTTTTTAAGATTTTTTTATTTTTATTTACGCATACAAGAACTGGATTGTAGGTGAGAGGTGCAGGGGGTGAGAGGATTCACCCGAGACAGAGTGGGGAGCAGAACAGGCAGATCTACTGAAACACACTGCTGAGGGGAGCAGCAGGCGAGACAGGAGAGGTCTGCTGTGCCATGTGAGTCACCTCCCTAGTGGGGGGATCCAACTCAACTCACACAGCAGTGAACTCTTGCAACAGCTTGATAGCACTTGATAGCACTGAGATTTAACCTCTGCCCAACCAGGGAGGCCCCTAACTGGTGAGTGCTTTATTAGAAGTCCAACTATCCATTTACATGTGTTTGAGCCTTGCACACAGACGGTGCCGACTTAGATGTGAGAGTAAGGCTGTATAAAAACATGTAACTAAATGAAAAGTTATAGAACAAGGCAGACAAAAGGAAAAATCCAACTCCAAGTCCCTGAAAAGTAGCCTCCCTCCTTTCTCAATCCACATGACTGCAGAGGACAAGGCTCCTACACATACAAGGACATTCCTGGTGAAGTCAAGCTGTCTTTTGTCAGACTTCCTGAATGGAAACCATCAACAAATACAGACACAGTAAGGGCCCTTCTGGCCTGGGGCCTTCACTTATTTACAAAATATACCAGATAGAGCAGATAAAAAGCAAGTTACCTAGGTCTTAGGTTAAGTGGCCTTTCTCCAAACCCTGTTTACACTAAAGTACAATGACTAACATGACTCTGCGCGCGCTTAGTTTTTCCGCACCGGGTTTTGGGGTGGGGGTAGGGGCTGAAATTTGGGTCACAGCCAGGACTACCATCAAAGCACATGGACCAAGAACCTACCGCGTGAGCTGCGCTGACTTGAACACTGAACGTTATGCCACCCTTGCTTCTCAGATCCAGACTCTACAACAGCTTTTTGCCTGCTCAAATTGAGTCTAAGAAAAGGTATTGGACAATTAGGTGATCTGCTTGGCCTGCCGGGCACAGCTGCAGGTCTCCTAAGTGCCTTGCAACAGGAAACCATAGAACATATACGTGTCCATCTGAAGCTTGAGGTGGGTGGGGAGGCTCTACTGGAACAAAGGAAAACAGCAAGTCTGAGGTCTTTGCTGCCTGCACCCACTCAGCAATCCCTATCACTTTGTGCTGCCCAGTAATTTAAGCATGAACTTAAGAATTCAAGACCTCTTGAATTCATGTCACAGGTTCAGTTCACAGCCCAAAATGATCAATATTGCTATAATAAATCAACAGTCCTCTCCAATCAGAAGTCAGATGCCTCCTGTCTTCAATTTCTACAAGCAATAAATTCACCTTCTTAAGGAAAAATTGTTCTAATACCCAATAATAAACAAAGCTGCTGCTGAATCAAACTACGTAATAATCACCAAATAAGCATCAAACTTAGGAGTCTTATACAGATTGATGTGGAGAATGGATTTAAAGAATCTGGTTATTAGCAAATAGGATAATAAAGTTAAACGACATGAAAGGTGGAATAAGGGGCAGCACCAGAAAGGCTAGGAACAGCAGATGGGGGTCACAGCCACTCCAAAGCACTGAAACCCTTTCCATAGCTCTCCTACCAACGAAGTATAATTTAATTAAGAAAGTCCTTGAAAGTCAAGCTGTTACACATGATATACTGTTAAAAATGCTGAAGGTGGGTATATATTTTCCCTTAGCTAATATCAGAATTATTTCATGACTAAGGTCTCTCGGCCTAGTCCAAAAACCGAGCAACTGTCTGCCGACATTTGGCACACAGGACTATTTCCTTTTTCGTTAATGGGCCATCAGTTCCTGCACAGGGTAGTCTTGCCTTCACTAACATTATATAATCCATTTATTTCCTCTACATTAGCAACTTAAAATTCACCTTGGGGAAATACTACAGAACAGCAAATATGGAACCAGGCCAACACTAGGCATGTAGAGATACAAGAAAAGAGATGGCATCTAGGACAAAGTTAAAAAAATAAAACCTAGCAGGCGTGTGCATGTAAAGGCGGGGAAGGGGAGATGGGACCCTCTGTCAATTTGCTGAGGCAGATGGGCCCTGCTGTGAGAGATGCCTCCTCCTGGGAAAAAAGCCAGTAGGTTGCCTCCTCTCTCCACGGTTACATATTAAGCCTGCAACTGTTTACGTTCAATCTCAGATACATTCTGTTCACCAGCTTCAGAGTTCCAAGTGCAGGTGCCCTCAGTTAATCATCCCAGCTCACTCCAGAGTCACTTCCAGCAGTGAAGGATGTTCCCGGCAGCCAGCCAGCCAGCATCAGTTTTTCTTGTTTTTAATCTGCACTATTATGGTCCCTAAAGACTTGTTTAAAAAGTTTGGTTTGTGTTTAAAGTAGTTTTTTCAAACAAGAGGATAGCAGTCATAGGACAAATCTAGGACTTCAATTTGGACAATGGAAGAGCTGAAATGAGAAACGAAGAGACAAACATCTGGTGGTGACAAAGGTGGGGGTGGGGGAATGAGATGAACAACAGGCTCTATACTCTTTGAGGAAAAATATTTTCTAAAAAAGTCATGAAGGTGAAGTTCCAGGACAAGAAAACCAACCTCACATTCATTTTGAAAAAATTCTTTTTTATTTTTTTCCAAATATGTATTTTATAGGCAAGAGTCACTATGGATCAGAAGCATTCTGTAGGAGAAAGCATTCTTATAGACAATGAAAATAATCTTTTAATAGAAGAAAAGCTCAGTTATCTGCTGTGGTTAGGTTCCACAGGAAGATTTCAGTATCCGAAGTGCAAAGAAAAAATGACCATGACTTTTCCTGCCACACAAAATATTACAATCTCTCTTTATAGCCTACACTTAATGTTAGTTGGGATGCCTAGTGGGAGACGGACCTTTGTAAGTGGGGCTCCACTGGTCAAGGGCTGGTGGTCAGGCATCAGAATGAATTCAACTTCAGAACAAAGTGGTTTTGACCCCAACCAAACCCAAAGTCCAGTCAGAAGCCCATTAAAGATAAATACAACTTGTGGCATCACATTTAGGAGGCTGTGCCACTTAACACTATTAACACTAATCAATCCAAATTGAAGCTAAGCATACTCCCATCACTACTTCCACCCTCACACTATCTTATTTTATGAAGGGTCGAAGTTTCACTTCATAATGGGGGAAAGGAAATTTCAAGTTTTCAGAATGAGCCATCTTAAATCCTCTGTCCAAACCTTTCTCTTCCCTGCCCTCCCACCTTCCACCCTGACACAAATCAGTCTTACCAAAGAGGCAGGGCTTCTGTCATTGTCTCACAGAAATTAGCTCTAAGTAACACTAGAAAAAGGTCATTCCATGAAGATTTGGCTTTAAGCCAAAGGATGTCCCCAGAACTCCCAAGAGTCCCCCAAAAGAACTGCAATGAATTTCGTACTTCCCCTTCTATCCTTGTAAAGATCTGCCACCCAAAAATTTTCCAAAAAAGACAGCACGAGGTGTTGATATTATATTACTTGCGAAGAAGAGGAAGATATATATAGTTTTAATAAAACCCCCATGCACAATTAACTTGATTAAAAGCCTGAAGAATGCTAAAAGTAGCAGAGCGGAGTACAGGTGTGCCCTTCCTTGCAGTTAGTAAGTGCCGGGAAGTAACAGGAGACGTGACTTCACTTGAGCATTGGAGAAGCAAAAAAGTTCCCTTGCCGTCCCAGGTTGGTGGCAGACTTGCTTTTGCTCCCAAATCTAAAGAGAAAGAACATAAACTGGAAAAGTGCTTTATAAAAAAATGGCAAATCACTAACATTACTTGATATAATCAACTCGAAGTAGGAAACCCTTGAAATTCTAACAGCCTTTGTCAACTAGGAGGATAGGAAACAACAAAGGCCTCTGGAGCCCCTTTAAAGGGGGCATCCTTGTGGCTCTATCCTTTGTTTTTAAGTCTAGTCTCCAGCTAGGATCTAACTCATTTTTTCTTTCAATAAGCTTCAGTATTGATGGAAAGAAGTCTCAGGAAGCTGTCGTGCTGTTATTTCCTAAGCAGGCCAATTCCACATACCTGGGAGTGTTCCTGGTGAGGGTGGAGCGAACTCTCTGTGACAGGGAGCTAGATGAAGGAGTCTTGAGAAGCTGATGCTCAGGAGTGGTCACTGGTCCCAGTAAACTCACTTCAAAGTTAAAACATTTTTTTTAAGGAGGGGAGAAAGAAAGTGCCCAGGTAGGTGGCCGTTTTTAAGCTAAATACTCTGAAATACTTGAGAGTTAAAGTTAGAGACCCAATAAAACCTCAGAGATGATTTTGGTCATCACTCTGTAAAACACTAGGATATATTTTGAACCATGCAGGCAACTGACATTTATTTCCCAATTTACATTTATTTCCCAGTTCACTATTCTCCAACTCCAAATTATACGAATCTAGAACATTTGAACATGATTTTACCTACACTAGAAAAACCAACATGCTCCCTTAAAAAAGAACTCTCGTTAATGAAATAGGGCACCAATGCCAGTCAGGCTGGAATATAACCAGTCTCATACATTGTTGGTGGCAAAACAAAATGGCAAAAGGCTTTAAGAAATCAAGTTGGGGGCCTCCCCGGTGGCACAGCAGTTGAGCACTAGGTTGCGAAGCTGCCCGCAGCCTCTGCAGTGCCGGTTCGATCCCCAGCCACCGGGCGAGGGTCCCACATGGCGCGCAGACCTTTCCTGCCGCCCGCTGCTCCCCTTAGCAGTGTACTTCGTCACTCTGCCTGTTCTCTCTGCTCTGGCTCTAGTGAATTCTCTCACCCTCCTGCGCCTGACTGTACCCAATGCTTGTATAAATAAATAAATCTTAAAATAAATAAATAAATAAAGTTGGTAAAACATGCCATGAAGCACTAAAAAAAAGTTCAAGCTCTTCAATTCAGTGATTATATTCCCTGGGAATTTATCATTAAAGAAAAAAAAAAGCCATATACATATAATTTTGATGGCAGCATTTATATTATGAAAAATAACACTAATACCTAATAGAATATTTAGGTAAATTACAGCTTATAACAAAATTTCTCACAATATTTTAAATGAACAAATTATATAGAAATCATTATTCTATCTTTATTTTAAAAATATCCATATGGGTATAAAGAAAAAAGGAGACCATGGAAAAAAGAAAAACATATACTAGGATACTAGAACTGTACAAACTGTCCTTAACATTAGAATTTGCAGAATGAATTTAATTTTTATTTAACAATATGAATTTCAAATGCCTCCAGCAAAAGCAAGGAGAGAGAGTCGGGTCCTGTGAGAAGCACAACTTAGGCCTTACCTTTAATATCTGGTGTCTGTGGTGTTGAAAAGGCATTTGAGTTTTCAATGACATGCATGGGGTCAACGTTCTCTTGTTCCACCATCATGAACTGACTCCAGTATTCTACAGGCAGTGAAAGCAGGCGCTCTACCACCTAAAAGTCACCAAATATGTGAGCAAACTTCCAAAGCTTACCTCAAACCTTTCTCTCATATATCATGTTACACAAGTTCATTCTCTCTCTGTTTCCCTCCCTCCCCCCTCCCTCCCTCTTTCTCTCTCTCTCTCTCTCTCTCTCTCTCTCTATCTCTCTCTCTCTCTCTCTCACACACACACACACACACACACACACACACACACACACACACACGCCTACCTTGGGCTGACGTTTGATGTCCTGTAACATTATCACTGGATCTGGGTTGGGCACAGCATGGGCAACTATTGTAGGGCCAAAGACTTTAGCCAGATTAGCAACATCCATTTTAGTGTCTGGGCTCTGAGCCACTCTAAGCAAAAGAGCATTAAATTAGAAGACTCGCTCCTCTACTTTAATGCAGACCAAAAACAATTCACCCCTCAAATTCCCTCCCAGCCCACATTAGCTTCCCCATGGAAAATTCCCTAACTCCTAGAAATAAGTTTATGCTGTACTCACCTCTGCAAGTGAAGCATGAGAAAAGCTAATGTGTCTCTGTTGGCCTGGGGCAGTTCACCAACAGCCTGATACATGGCAGCTTTGCTGTTGTCCTCATCTGTGATTTCTGTAAATGAAAAGAAAGCACAAGAGGCCTAGACACCTTTCCCTTGACAGCGGGCTTCCAAGTTATCGACCACAAAGTCTCATCCATACAGTTAGCTTCTGAAACTTCTGATTAGGTTCATGACTGTCTCAGACTTTAGTTTCATTAACAAGCAGGATACTGGCCAACAGCTCAATATTAGAAATCAGAAACTGGCTCTTGCAGTTAGGCTGGTGACCCTATCTGTCTGCTAGGAAGGCAGACACAGAACTGCAGCGACTACAATCTTCAAGAAGGAATTTGTTCATAAAACACATTTAATGTGCCAGGAACTATCTAACTGCTGAGGATAAAGCATACATTCTATTGAAGGAATTATGTGAAAAGCAAATATCTATCAGGTAGTGATACATACAATAAAATAAAAGAGGCGAGAAGCTAAAAGTAACAGGAGCTGTTACTTTAGACAAGGTGATCAGATTTGAGGACAAAATATCCAAAAAGAAAGCTGAAAGAAATAAAGGAAAAAATCATGCAAATATTTAATTCAGGATGAGACAATGACAAATGTGAAGACCTTGAGTAAAAAGTAGGCTTGCTATGTTCTCAGAACTGCAAGAATTCCAGTGTAACTGGAGAGAAACGGAAGAACGGAAGGGTGTTGAAAGAAATGATATTGGAGACAAAATCAAGGAGGGTCTTTGGAGCCATGCTGACAACTGTGGATTTCATTCTGAGAATGAAGGGAAGACACTGGCAGATACTGGGGACATAAAGGACATCATCTCATTAAAAATTTCAACAGGACCATGCTGGCTACTGCAGTATGAGGATCATATACACAATAGAGGGCAAGAAAAGAAACAGGCTCTTACATCATGACTCTAGGGTGAGAGCTGTCAAGAGTGGTAGCAGTAGTAGGGGACTCCCTGGTGGCACTAGGGGTTTAGTCACAGCACTATGAAGCTATCCGCAGCCACTTGCAGCACGAGTTCAATCCCTGGCCAGGGAGGTGGCCCACATGGCATGGCAGACCTCTCCTGTCCTGCCTGCTGCTCCCCTCAGCAGTGTATTTCAGTAGATCAGCCTGTTCAGTTTCCCACTCTGGTGAATCCTCTCACCCCTTGCACGTCTAGCCTGTACCCCAGTTCTTGTATGCATAAATAGATAAATCTTTTATTAAAAAAATACAGTGTTAGTAATAGAAGGAGTGACAAATTTCAAATTGAAGATATATTTTGCAAGACCTTTATTGACAGGATTAAATGTGGGTTATAAGGAAAAGGAATCAAAGGTAGCTCCAAGTTCAAAAAGGACAACCTAAAACTTGTCAAAAAATAAAACCAAAAACCCTGTCAATACCCTACACAATTTAGACAGAAAGGAGACAGGCACTATGAGGTACATGCACATAGTTACTCATCCATCCAAGTATTTGAGAACCTACGATATTTCAGACACTGTATTAGGCAAGTAATAAAGCAGTAAACAGAAGAGTCAAAAATCCCTGTCCCTGTGGGATGCATATTCAAGTATTAAGATCTGCCCTTACCAGCTGCTTCCATAAAGGTCTTGTTTAGCCGAAAGGTTAGAAGGGGTTCTTTGAGGTTTCGAAGGAAGTCTTTCAGTAGGCTGCAGATAACATGGATGTCATCCACTTTGCTGAGGAGGGGTACCGTTTTAACTCTGAGCAATTTTTCTTTCAGCTCTTTCACTGTGCGATCACAGCCTGAGATCCGATACAGGCCTATCTCAGTCAGCCCTCTCTGCTGAATCTCATTTACACAATGGACAACAATTGAGGGGATCATTGGAGAAGTCTGGGACACATAATCTGACAGCATTCCCTGAAAAGGGGAGATTTAAGTTATTATTTATACCACTTAGACCAGCAGATGGAGACCATTTTGGAAGAACCATCTCCAGACTAATACTCAGGCTGGACATCACACCTACTTTTAAATACCTATTCCCAAAGCATATATTAGACATCAGAAAACAAGTAAAGGTGAGATCACTGGTATGGCCTTTAATATAAACTAATTTATTACTCCAAAAAGGAGACTTCTTTTATACTTTATTCTTAGTAAGAAAATTTACTTAACACAACTCACAGTTGATTGCACAAACCTACTTGTATGGATAACTCCATGGCTCTTCATTAGAGGACAGACAATTTAACATCTGACTTACTGAGAGCCAGGTAGCAGCACACTCATTTCTTTTGGTTCTTGGTAATGTTGCTTGCTAATGTTACAATAATTAATTTCTTAATAGATTAAATTAATCTTTACAAATAAGCAACCTAATCTTAATGGCCTAGCATGGAATACCTCTAACAAAAGAGAAAGAATAGTCACAGATGAAATTATATGATGGCTGGAATTTGTTTCAAAATAATTCACTGGACAAGGTCAGAAGGGTAAGATGGGAGTGTTATTAAATCAAAATAGGACATGAATTAGTAATGGAAGTTGAATGACAGGTACTAATGGTTAGTTATATTAATCTCTCTACTTTTGTATATGCTTGAAATTTTACAAAATAGAATAGCAAGGTAAAGGGAAGAGAAGAGAAGGGCCTCTCAGGTGGCACAGTGGTTGAGCGCTGGGTTGCGAAGCTACCCGCAGCCTCTGCAGCGCCGGTTCGATCCCCAGCCGCCGGGCGAGGGTCCCACATGGCGCGCAGACCTCTCTGGCCACCCGCTGCTCCCCTCAGCAGTGTACTTCAGTTCTTCTGCCTGTTCTGTTCCCAACTCTGGCTCTGGTGAATTCTGTCACCCTCCTGTGCTTCTGACTGTACCCAGTGCTTGTATTAATAAATAAATAAATCTTTAAAAAAAAAAAAAGGTGGGGGGGAGAAGAGAGGAGAGAAAGGGGAAGAGGAGTTTGGAAAAGAAAGGTACTAAATAGAGAGACATACCCAAATGGGACTCTACTTACTGCAAGTCAACATTTTGGAATTTCTAGTCATAATTCAAGAAAGAAAATATACTTGGCATCATTAATTTTAGAACAAAAACTGACATTAAGTTTTGAAAAGCTAAAGAAGCCATAACACCATGATGGATTCACAAGTCATACCTCTCCTATCTTGACAGGTGTTCCTATCAGGGTAGGAATGCAGGGAAGGGGACAGCGATCCTGGCATTCTGGATGAGAAACCACACGACAGTCTCGACACTTCAGAGACGGTTTGCCAAATTTTATCCTCTTTCCACATGGAACGCAAGATTCAGGTTTAATAACCTGATAATGAAACAAGGGCAAAAAGAACAGAGTGGTATGAGTTTGAATAGTATCATCATCATCAACCAACATTTAATGAGCATTTACTATGTACCAACTAACTTTCTAATCCCTTTATACATATATATGTATAATTCTCACAATAACCCTACAAGATAGGTTTTGTTTTAAGATAGGGAAACAGAAGCAAAAAGGCTAAGTAACTCACGTAAGGTCATCCAGTCACCAGTTGGAAGAGAGCAATGTAGAGTAGAGTAGTGTACAGTAGAACTTGTTGACAAGGGGTCAGAAAACATCCATATTCAAAACCTTGAAAGCCCTACTGCTTTACTGCTCAGGGCAGCTCTCCTGCTTTCCTGACACTGCCCACTCCCCCTCCATTGTCTTGTCCTGTGGCTCCCTAATAAACTGTGTTGCTGGCTTCAAAAAAGAAAATGTCCATATTAACTGCCACTTATTACATGTGGCTCAAAGGAGTCAGTTAACTCCTGAGCCCCTGTCAGTTTGCTTGTTTTTGAATGAGGAAATCAAGTGCCACAAAGTTAAAACATGTTATATTCAAGCATAAAATGTAAACATGTATCATAAAAAGCACAAACAACAGCTTCTGCAAAGTTGCTTTCTTTTCATTTAGTATCACTCAGAATGGAAGGATATACTCCTTCTAGAGCCTGTAGTTAACCCTACAGAGGAAGACTGTAAGGAGGAAGGAAATTCAATATTTAACTGTGTAACACTAGAGTATTTAAATTTATTCCTGATATACATTACTTTCACAACTGAAAAATTAAACGTGCCCAAAAGAAGGCAAAACCACAGATTTACCGTCTTAGAGACAAAGTCATGCAGGCGCATCCCTCCATTACTCTGCGGAGTGGCAGAACCATCCGTCTCAGTTCTTGGCTCCTGCCTGCTGCTCAAGGTGGAGTCACTGTTCCAAGGCTGCAAAGTACCTACAAAAGGAGTAAATTTAAGCTGTGTCACTAGGTATTTCTTAACTTGTGAACTTGAACCACTATTTCAATAACTTTGATCTATAACCAGTAACCTGTAAACATCATCACACTATACTGGCTATGCAAAAAAAAAAACAAAATAACTTGTTTCAAGAAAAAAGGCCAGGCGAGCAATCCAGAGGTAAAGCATGAGGCCTACCGTGCTCTGGCCCTCAGCAGGCAGCAATAAAGAAACTATCCAACACATCCACTCCCTGCCTCAGAAGAGTTCTAAGAAACAAGTTCTCCACCAATTTGATCAGCTGCTTTACACAGGCAAACCCCGCAGACCTGTCTTCCTTCGGCTCCTGGTCCAGTAAGGCACAGTCTCAATGGTGGAGACAGCTTCAATGGGCCCACCGTCATTGGGCACAGTCACCGTGGTTTTCGCAACAATGGAGTCATTCCCCTGAAACAAAAGGAACAATGAAGGACACACAGATACAGAATCTAATTTCCCCTCTTGAAGTGACTGAAAAATTCATGGGTCTTAGTCAGAACTCAAGGTCCCAGTCCAAGACACTCTTGAGACGGCATACCTTAAACCAGAAATATATGTCATAGAAGTACAAATAAAAGCAAGTAAGAATCATCTACAAAACTGACAATTGTTTGCTTAATCAGATTAATATAAATGATAAGGATTCTATTTCATAGAAAAACTCACTAAACATCTCCCAAAATAACAATGCAGGGCCTCCCTGGTGGCGCAGGGGGTTAAGACGCAACCTATGAAGCTATCCGCAGCCACTGTAGCACGAGTTCAATCCCCAGCCAGGAAGCAACCCACATGGTGCAGCAAATCTCTCCTGACTTGCCCGCTGCTCTCCTCAGCAGTGTACTTCAGTCAGTTTGCCTGTTCTGTTCCCCACTCTGTCTCTGGTGAGTCCTCTCACCTCCCACACCTCTGGCCTGTACTCCAGTTCTTTTGTATGCAAAAATAAATAAATCTTAAAAAAAAAACAACAATGCAATGTTAACTCAAGATTTTTAATGCCTGGGGTCACTAATCTCTGGTGTATTCAAGACAACAATTCTCTTGGCCTGACTTCTTACCTGGTCTACTGTGGAACCAATGGAACGAGTCTTCTTAACAGGTCCAGGGGGACCGTCAATGAACTGTCGGCTACTAGAGCGCTAGAGTAGGGGAGAAAGACCAATAACTTTAGTATTGAAGAGCTGAAGCACAGATGAAATTATTCCAGGAGATAACTTTGATGTAAATCCAAGAGACCAGGAATACAGTAAATAAACAATGTGCTCTTTCTCATTGCCTATATCCACATGGAGCTTAAGTTGTACCAACACAAAAATATCCTCAGTACCCTGGATGAAACGGGCAAGCTCTGGAAACATTTAAATGACAGCACCAGAAAACACTGAGCTGTAATCCTATCTAAGGACATGAAGTCTCTGGAAACATAATAAGTACCCTAAATAAGCACACACAGACAGATCTCTGTATATCCCATTATACCCACATTTCATCTGAAGCTTCTACTACAGCACAAAAGTCCTGCATAAAATTCCAATGACAATTCACAACAGATTCTTTTCCACTAGATGCAGCACAGAACAGTGAAACAGAACAGGACTTTGTCCTGAGTTACAACCTCAAGGAACACTTTCTCAACACCACCCCCTCAGCATGAATTCATGAAACATCTGTTTAGCAATGGCTAGAGCAACATGTCAGGAATGCAGTAATCATGGCAAAACTATTTTGTTGTTACTTTATTAAAAAAAAAAATACGTACCCTCTTTTCTCTCTTCTTCAGCTTGAAAGTCTTTACCAAAGAAGAATCCCAATCCTGTTGACAATTCTTTGCATTAGTTTCTGTCTTTGGTAGGCCTTCCCTAAACCCTGTACAAATATATTTACAGCAAACCTTAAAGACTTGAGTCAGACTACCTAACACACAATTTGGGGAGAAAAGGATGAGAGGGTTCAAGTTTATAGCAACAGTAAGGGAGGATGCTTTCTTTCCAAAATTGAAGCTATTATAGTAAAATCAGGAATCAATACCAGGGAGACACAAAAAAAGGTTAAAGGATCAACTATTTTCGTGATTATCTTCAGTGCCTGGTCCTTTATTTCTGATTATTTTTGTAATTAGTTTTAGAACTTACAGAATGTTAGGGCACTATACTGAACATGTTAGGCATGATTCTTGCTCTTAAGGGATTACAACTGTCTAATCAGATGTTCTATATAATACTGCCACTTAAAAAAGTTCCATGTGAGGTTTTACATCTCTCAATCATCACTCTTCCTTGAGCTCTAAAAAAGGCATTTACCACTGAATAATTATTACTTTGGTCTTTTACTGTGGTCTAAATTCACTTTATTTATTTTAACCATTTGCATTCATTTTAGTAGCTACCTATGAATTCCTTACTCCTGAGGATCCTTAAAAATACAAAACCTAGGGGCTTCCCGGTGGCACAGCGGTTGAGCGCTGGTTTGAAAAGCTGCCCGCAGCCTCTGCAGCGCTGGTTCAATCCCCGGCTGCTCCCCGGCCACCGGAGGAGGGTCCCACGTGGTGCGCAGACCTCCCCTGCCGCCCGCTGCTCCCCTCAGCAGTGTA
Source organism: Talpa occidentalis (assembly GCF_014898055.3). Lineage (NCBI taxonomy): Eukaryota > Metazoa > Chordata > Mammalia > Eulipotyphla > Talpidae > Talpa > Talpa occidentalis. The sequence goes on from NW_023601653.1 coordinate 76,962,999, forward strand.
CTTCGGTCCTTCTGCCTGCTCTGCTCCCCACTCTGGCTCTGGTGAATTCTCTCACCCTCCCACGCTTCTGACTATACCCAGTGCTTGTATAAATAAAATAAATAAATCTTTAAAAAAAAAAATACAAAACCTAGAAAACAGTTGTATATAGCAAATAATAGCTTAGCTAAATAAATTTAACCTCTTCGATTCATAGTCAAGTTATTTAGCAAGTTGTTTCAGTTTTTAGTTGTTTAGGTGTTAGTCATCATAAGTCACTCTTAAGAATCAACTAACAATGTTTTATTATTATCATATATCCCAGACACATTCCATCTACAAAATGGGAATTACTTCTCTAGTTAAACTCTGAATTTGGACATAAAAGTAGCATGTAACAGGTAGCAGTTACTTGTTTTGATATCATCAGAAGACCAATCTCTTGTTTTATTTTTCTACTACTTTTCAGCCAATAAAACAGGGAAGATACACAAGCCAATAAACTAACAGTCTCCTGAACACCAAAGACTGAAACATCAGGAGAAGGCTTTTTATGTATACCACAAGAGAAGGGTGCTGCCCCCCAAAGGCAAGGTAACAAAGCGTTTAGACACATTAACTATAACGGAAGAAAGCATTATATAACGCCTGGAAACTTTCATCAGTCTTTTGGTTGAAGTTTTAGGCCACTGGTTTCATTCAAATTGTGAGGTATGACTAAGTTTTACCCAAGAATCAAACTAATTTAGAAATAAGACACAAGCCTATTCACCCAAAGAACGGCAAATTAATCCTGTCTGGATAGTCTTGCTAATTTTTTTATTGCTAGATGGGCTTCAATAAGGTACAGTCAATCAGTATATGCAGCTCACCAATTTGTTAAATAAATTTACCCTTGTGCCAAATCCTAAATTCCAAATCCTCTCGCTGCCAAAAACAAAACAAAAAAACAAAACAAAAACAAAGCAAAAAAACCATATAAGCCAGTTTCTTGTAGCTTGTAGACGTACATATTTTAAAAGGTTTGCTTGGTACCTATAACATATTAACTAATAAAACAGTAATAAAGGAATTCCAGAAGAGAGGAGAGGAGAGATATCCCTGAAGGAGCAGGGATACGAAAGGTAGCTAATCCTCAGAGATCAAATGTTTATTACCAGTGATTCATCAGTCTTGTCAAAGCTGATATCTGATAAAATGGAGCCAGATTCATCAATGGTTGATAGCCTAGGTGAGTGAAAACAATATAGTGTTAGACACAGACTATGGAAAGTAAAATTCACCAACACCCGGAACAAGTCCCACTGGTCAGGTAACATCAGCAATCTTATAACACTATCTTTCCTAGAGCAACAACTACAATGTCAAACCCTAATTTGTAGTGGGTTGCTTTTATGATTTTCATGGAGGAGTGTGGGTGCATGCAAAAGTTGTATTTTCAGCAAAGGCCTTATAACAACAGTTGAAAGTTACAGTCAGGGCCATGCATGGGTTCTGTTCCCTGCTAAGTTTGTAGTACAGCTACTGAAAATTCACAAGGCAGAAGAGTAAAGTTTAATTGATCTCAATTGGGGTTGCTTTCTACATGAGAGAGTATTACCTAATATTGGCTTTTTAAGAAATTAAGTCCATACATCTTCTTAGTCATAAGGATTCCCCTATAAAACAACCAGGCAACAAAATAAAGAGCTCTAAGAATGCTGACCTTTCCCTATTTATTGTATTGGGGTGTTAAATTCAAAGCCTGGATGAGACTATTTTTAAAGAGTGATGCAGTGAAACAAAAATGATTGTCTGGTCTTGGCTCTCAGAAGGCCTTTCTAAACCAGAAGAGCTACAAGGGCTCTCTGGAGAGCAAACACTGAAAGTATTGCTGAACTGCCACTTTCACCTTTAGATTTCTTAACAATGAGCAGGATTGGTTATTGATAAGCAATTTAGCACCAACATCAAAATTTCACCCATGGTGAAAGCATCCCAAGGAGAGATTAAAACAAAAGAAACAGGGAGGCTCCTGTGCTTTTATTTTCTACCCACTCTTCCGCTAAAGTATTTTTCTGCTTTATTCAGCACACATTCCAAAAGCAGTATATTTAAGAGTTCAGATAACAAGAACTTCTGACAGCTGTGCTGCTCGTGATCAGATAACAACAGATGCAGTTCCCCAACCTTTTGTTCCCAGCATTGCTGCTAGATGGTTGGCCTCTGTTGAGAAAAGCCAGAGCTGATTTTTGCTCCTCGTTTAGTCCAGATGTGTCACACATGAGCATCTCTCGAATCAGCTGAATCTGTCTTTCCTACAGACCAAAGCAGAGTAAAACATCATAACTAACCAGGGGAGAAAGCTTCACCTCAAATTTATGGGATGGGCAGACCAGAAGACATTAAAATACAGCATTATGCAAATGAGTCTTCAGGAAGGCTGCTACACCGATAGCATATTAATTCGCATCAAGCCCAGATTGTGTCTCTGATTTCTGACTGGTAAAATGAACTCCATCTAGAATAGTGAGGTTTCCACTATAAGACTTTGGAATCAAACTGATAATCCAAGAGGAGAGGGAACTACAAGATGAGAGTCCCAAAATAGATTCTGCATAGCAAAAACACTTTGTGTCACTATATTAGGACAATTACTGGCTGCTTCTTTGGTTCAAAGCAGCCACCCACCTTTCTAAATGGTGGAACAAAATGAATTAAAATGGACACAAAGTTGTGACGACGCACTACAATGAGACCATTTGAGCTTACTGCGGCATCTAACACTGTAGCAAGATGGATTAGTCCTCTCTGGTAAAGGCTTTCCTTTGAACCATGACCCACTCTGGTACATAAAAATGATAGTGTTCTATTTTGGTCATAATGCTCAACTGGTTGCATACATCTTTGTCCTGAATTAGAAATAGTGATCAAGCAGACAGAGTTGTCTTGCCTGTACCAAGACAAAGAACTAGCTATTGATATAGGATAAGGATATTCTGGGTAGCATGAGAGATGACCAATATCTTGGATTTTCCTGCCTTTCCCTATACTTTGAATTCTTTAAATTCTCATTTGAAATCTGGCTATTATTTAAGTCTAAAGGAGAAAACAATTTTAATTTCAAATTATAAAGAATATGATTCCTAAGCTTCAATTTCAGCTCCAGCCATGGACAGGCTGTCACGGTTGCCTTAATGTGAAAGAACATGGGCGTATGTGGCAAGTGAAATGATGCTCCCCGCCATCATCACAGGTCTAGCATGGAAAACAATACACACCAGTTTTTCGCAGTCAGCCTCAGCTCGCTGTCTCCGTTTGATCTCGACATCCACCTGATTACGCGCATGCTTCAGCTTAACATCCAGAGCACTACGCTCAGTCTCTGCTTTCATCAAAAGATCCTTGTAATTTCCCAGTTCGTGGTCTGTTCTCTGCCACTTTTTACGGAAATCCTCAAAGTCCTTTGCCAGCTGAATGAATTCTAAGGGAAGGGGGAAACTTTAATAATTCAAGTACCAAACAGTAGGGGATGTTCTAATAAATGAGGCCTCTAGTTAGTTTTACTCCAAATACATAATTAAGGGACCAGCTGAACTATGGGCAAATACAACTGAAAATAACCAGGAGCAGATTCTGGATATGCTCATCACTCTAGATGAGAGCTTTGTGGGGAGCAATTCCTATTTCAATAGGCCACTTACTTTTGGCATAGCCAGTGGCATCTGCCACGGAATAAGTAACTCATCAGTCACCTGGCTCCAGATGTAACATTAACACTGAAAGCCCCTAAACAGAAGGCAATCAAAGGGAGATACCTTTGGGGCAGCTGTCACACGCCAGGACAGTTACAACCATAAAACAAAAACAGCCTCCTTTAGAATCCTGCATTGCTGTGCCAGAGACGTTAAACAGCAAATTCAAATATTACAGCTTTAATATGCTCCAATAGCTATAGATTAATATTAGAGATGTCTAGGCCTGTGATGCCATTCAGCTGTATAATTATACAAATATTGATTTGATAGTAAAGAGCCAATTTGCTTTTGCTGTTTAACACTGCCTGGAAGCATATGTAAACATTCCAACTGGAAAGACACAGGAAGAGACGATCATGCAGCACTGAATAACTCACTGAGAGCAGGATGTGAACTCTTTTAAAGAGTAGAACTTCCAAAGCAGTACCTCCCGTGATAACCCTGGGTGGCATTCATTCTTATCGGCTGCCATTATCAAAAACTGCTCTACTATGACTCAGTTTTCTGGTTAACCTCAATCTATCTCTAAGCATCACTCTCCACCATCAGTATCATAGAGGATGTGTCCAAGGTGCATCTGCTGTTCATCAGCCTAACCCAGTTTACAGATAAACTAGGTCAAATTCACACAAAGCTAACAGACTCTTAGGTAGTAAGGGCGCTTTTCCTATTTGAATTTACTCTAAGAGCATAGAAACAATATTGTGCTCTTTTTAAATAATTTGACTAAATTTCAAACTTATGAATGAGGATACCAATCTAATGTAGAGAAACCAAGTCTTACACATAAGGAATCTTCCATTTTTAGTAAACAACATATTTTAGCAAAATAGAATACTATGACCTAGTTCTCTTAGACAATGCAAATATGAAGGACCCCAAAAATAAAATAAATTACTACAATTCAAATAGTTTTGTTTAGTTTTTTTAAAGATTTATTTATTTATTTATTTATACAAGCACTGGGTACAGTCAGAAGCGCGGGAGGGTGAGAGAATTCACCAGAGCCAGAGCGGGAAGCAGAGCAGGCAGAAGGACCGAAATACACTGCTGAGGGGAGCAGCGGGCAGCAGGAGAGGTCTGCGCGCCATGTGGGACCCTCCTTCGGTGGCTGGGGAGCAGCTGGGTATCGAACAGGCTACAATTCAAATAATTTTAAGTGATATGCTGCTTTAGGCACCAGTTTGGAAGATACTACGAAGTTTTTTCCCCTTAATAATTAAAAAAAAGGGCCTCCCCGGTGGTGCAGCAGTTGAGTGCTGGGTTGCGAAGATGCCCGCAGCCTCTGCAGCGCCGGTTCGATCCCTGGCTGCTCCCCGGCCACAGGAGGAGGGTCCCACATGGTGCACAGACCTCTCCTGCCGCCGGCTGCTCCCCTCAGCAGTGTACTTCGGTCCTTCTGCCTGCTCTGCTCCCCGCTCTGGCTCTGGTGAATTCTCTCACCCTCCCACGCTTCTGACTGTACCCAGTGCTTGTATAAATAAATAAACAAATAAATAAATAAATAAATAAATGTTTTAATAATAATAATAATAATTTAAAAAGGGGGGGGCAAACAAAAAACATATCATTTGGCAAATCCATTTCAACATTATATATAATAAGGAAAAAATAAAAACGAGCTGGTTACTTGGCCACATTCAATCCGTCAAGTCATCAAGGAAATAACCTTATGATTTGTGTATTTTCATGATGTCTATAATACTTCAATTTCAAAAAGCAAAGAACAAGAAACACACTTTTTAACTGCACAGCCTAAAATCTTTCTAGCTCCACACTGGTCAATTAAATGTTTCTAAATATAGTGCTACATACACACGTAATTATTTTCTGAATTGAAAAATCATCTTGAGAATGAAAAGATTTCCATCTGATGTAATTTTACAGGTCTGCTTGCCCTTTAGGATACCTCTTCTTGATAAGTCTTAATAAATTTGAGTTTTAATTTCCATTCATTGTTATGTGGCAAACACAGGTCTAACCAAAGTGGACAATGGAACTCAAACCAAAGAAAGTCAGTTCATTTCAAAGAAGGACCCCCTCCTTTTTAATAACACAAATGTTATTAGTTCAGCAAGGTTTATATCAGCACCAAACCAGAAGATTGGCATACCTGATTGAGATATTCCTTTTATGTACAATTCTGTTATGAGCTAAGTTTTCTAAGACGGGTCAAAAAGGCACTCTGGAAAAATTTTGTTGGTGATCAACACACATGACATTTTTTGTCAATTTGTAAATCACATTCGACTTGGCACTAGCCCTTAACATGAAGTACATATTCAAAGAACCTCCATGCAAAAGCTAAGTATCATCAAGATATGAAATCCATCTATCAAGAAAAAAAGGGAAGTTTCCTTATAAAAAATTGAGAATAATCTTAGCTTCATTTAAAAATATAGGGTTTTGTTTCAGAGTTCAGCAAAACGATTAATCCAGCATCTTTTTTTTTTTTTTTAAGATTTTATTTATTTATTTATACAAGCACTAGGTATAGTCAGAAGCGTGGGAGGGTGAGAGAATTCACCAGAGCCAGAGCGGGGAGCAGAACAGGCAGACAGACAAAGTACACTGCTGAGGGGAGCAGCGGGCGGCAGGAGAGGTCTGCACACCATGTGGGACCCTCGCCCAGGGGCCGGGGATCGAACAGGAGCTGCAGAGGCTGTGGGCAGCTTCGCAACCCAGTGCTCAACTGCTGCGCCACCGGGGAGGTCCTAATCCAGCAATCTTGACGTTTTTCCCAACTCATTCCTCCTAGAGTCTTTGTCTTCACTACTACCCTCTAAGCTTCTACTTTTTTATTTCCAGTACCTGCACCCTGTCAAGCACATAGTAGGCACTACTTACTCACTGAACAAATGATGCGTTTCAGGTCAAATTTAAACACCAAGTATCCAACCCACTGTACCAGTCTAATCAAACATCCCTATCACTGTGCAATACCCTCTTTAAAAAAAAAAAAAAAAAAAGATTTATTTATTTGTTTGTTTGTTTATACAAACACTGGGTACAGTCAGAAGCGCGGGAGGGTGAGAGAATTCACCAGAGCCAGAGCGGGGAACAGAACAGGCAGAGAGACGAAATACACTGCTGAGGGGAGCAGCGGACGGCAGGAGAGGTCTGCGCGCCATGTGGGACCCTCGCCAGTGGCCGGGGATTGAACCGGCGCTGCAGAGGCTATGGGCAGCTTCGCAGCCCAGCGCTCAACCGCTGCACCACCAGGGGAGGCCCGCAATACCCTCTTAACTAAACAAGTCTGTCCTGCCCCCAGAACAGACCTATGTTCACACCTGCCCCTTCTCAGCTATGACCCCGTTATCCATTCCGAAGGGGATGCCCTGCCTACTCTTTTTTATGCACCCATTTTCCTAGTCCCATCTGCTCTGTGAATTCTTTCCTCATCAGTTTGTTCCTTATTAAATTTTCTACACTAAAAGCTTAATTTCTGAAGCTTGTAGTATCCTCTTTTCCATGAGAGAAAAATCTTATCTCTGAAATTCAAATAATATAATCTTGTCGAAGACAGACACTATGTCACATACACTTTAGTACTTACAAAGGATAGCACAAACCTAGTATGATGTTGGCATACAATAAGCACCTAATAAATATTAAGTTATATTTATTCTATTTATACACCAACAACATCAAAGTTCAGGCAGTTCATGATAAAAACAGAAGATAAAAACCTTGTAGACTGGTGGAAACAAAGATAACAAATACCTAGGCTATAAAAGTCATTTTATTTGAGTTTTAACCTTCACTGTGAGTTTTCAGTAACCTTGGACTTAGTTTAGAAAAAAAAATATGAAAAGGAGAAGTAAAAATTAAGTTATGATGAAAAGCAAGATTAAGGAGTTGGGGTACTTAGGTACAGAGCAGTTCCTAAGATCTAACAAGAGGACAGAGACTAGGGTGGTTGAAGAAAGGAGAATCTAGATTCTAGAAAAGACTGTGCCATTTTACAAAAATCAATGTTACAAATTAGGAATTTGGAGAGTGGGGGCAAAGTTACCTCTATTTTATAACAGAAATCAATGCGAAGCTAGAAAGTTGCCTACAAAGTAAGAATACCTGTAAAAACCATTATCCCCACAATGGGGGGGGAGGGAGTTTTTTGGAGGGTCGTGGAGGGAAGGAGATAACAGTTTCCAGAAGTATTTTCACAGCCAATGTATCTTTTTACCCTCAAATTCCTACACTCCCACAAAGACAGAAATTTAAATTCCTATTTTACAGATGGAGAAATACATACAGAAATAAGAGCTTAAAACCAGCACTAGTTACTGAGACTCTCAGCATCTTTATCAGCTGCCTCCTCCTAGAGAGCCTAGTATCATAACCTCTCCCATTTCCCTCATTTCTATCCTCACAACCACCTCACTCACTAAGGGCTCCGTTGCTCTTCCCTAAATTGTGGCTCCAGGGCCTCCCAGGTGGCGCAGCGGTTGAGCGCTGGGTTGCGAAGCTGCCCTCAGCCTCTGCGGCGCCGGTTCGATCCCCGGCTGCTCCCCGGCCACCGAGGAGGGTCCCACATGGCGCGCAGACCTCTCCTGCTGCCCGCTGCTCCCCTTGGCAATGTACTTCGGTCCTTCTGCCTGCTCTGCTCCCCACTCTGGTGAATTCTCTCACCCTCCGCGCTTCTGACTGTACCCAGTGCATGTATAAACAAAACAAACAAATAAATAAAATATGCCTCTATAAAAAAATAATAAAAAAAATTTAAAAATTTAAAAAATATAAATTGTGGCTCCAAGGTCCTAATCAGTTTCCCAATGTGCACCTCTGCCAGAGTAACCTTTCAAAAGCAGAGCCTGATTATGTCACCCCACTTACTCCCATTCCCCTCACACCCAGCTCTCTCTTGCATCTGTTCAGGAAGTTCTCTGGCCCATAATGATCTCTTCTATCTCAGTCTGCTGGGATCCTAACTTACACCAACGGCGCAACTCAAACCCAACTCTTTTCCATAAAGCCATTTAATCATCCCTTTCTCTCAACTCAATATATGCTAGAACCTGTGCTAGGTTCTCACTAAATATTTGCTAAATGAACCTGAATTTTACGATCGCTTATTCAATACTCTTCCCTGCTAGACTCCAAAGTAATCCATCTCCTGAGATGACGTGACCTCAAAGAGATGCCTGATTAGTATGCCATCATGGTTACTGAGCGGGTACCAGATGACAGGGTCATGCAACAGCTATTAGAGAAAATAGAATACTATTTTGAAAGGCCTGTAAGTGGATAACAGCTATTAAAAACATCAATCAAATTAAAGAAAATGTTGAGTGGCATAAGCAAGACGTCATACTAAGTACTGCGAAGTTAAAAGAAGTTTAAGACACAGTTCTTGCGTTAGTTTTATAATAATGAAGCTGACTTAAGATATTTACTAAATTGGGTATTAGTAAGATGGAAACACAAAGAAATTGAAGAAAATGGAAACACAAAGAAAAGTCGGTAAAGAGTAATTCCATTAGGTCACAGAAGTCAGTGCTATCAGACCCACCTTCAGTCTCACTGACCTGCTTTGCAGGTGACTGCTCTATCAGCGCGTCCCTTTCTCCCCTCAGCTCTCCGCCCAATCTCAATCTGTCGTTACTAAGCCTCAAATATGTGAATTAGGAAAACACAGAGGAAGGAAAATTCCTTCAAAAAGAAAGAATGATTTTTTTTCCCTCTTCAATGAAAATATCTTCTAATATACAAGTGCAGTCCAGGATAGAAAATGTGCACAACTAGTACTCTAAAGAAAAAGGCAACATCCTCTAAAATTTAGATTTTGCCCAGTTCATGGTACAAAAAAATGAAACTAACAACTAGTGCCAACCAGTCAGTGAAAAAAAGAAGCCTGATAATGAAAAAGGCTGGCTAAAACCCTTTAAAGACAACAGGAAAAAAAGGTGACCATTTAGAATGAGTTTTTATTCATCTTTGACCACGAATAAGTGACTACCACTTTCTTTTTAGGTAACGCAAATGAAAAATAATCTTAAGACTGGAACACACTTAAGTTTTAGAGAAAGCCCAAGTGTGAAATAAGATTTTTTTCTCTTCACACGGGCCACCTCAGAATGACTTACGGAGTTCATTTCCTTCGCTGAGAATCTCCACCCGGCGTACAAGCTGCTCAAACAGATTCCGCAAATTCAGCATTGTGGTATCCATCTTTCTGCCAAGAAATCAAATATACATTAGAGGTCCTGCCGCCGCCCCTCCCATCCCAGACAATAGACTCTAGCAATCCACTGTTGCTATCAATGATTAACACATGGACAGCTGACATCATAAGAAGCTTAAGCCAACAGCTTATGTTTTTATTATCAAAACAAAGGTGGAATGTTTAAGACTCCTGAAAACAAGCATTCCAGACCTCTGGATATGATCCCCACCCTTGCCCTGTCCAGTTTTCCCCCTCCATTCTGCAATCACAGTGAAGCTGAGAATGCGATTAGGGACAAGCATATCAGCTGACTACTATAGGTGACCAAATAGAAAATGTGGTTTTAGTAAAGCCTATTGATTAACATAACACCTTTGCCACTTTAATCCTTCCACATTTTAAAATCTTCAACATAAGTTAAAAATGTTCATTTTTAATTTCACTTTTAGATAGTACCCCTGCTGCAACTGCCTTTTAATATGCAGGACATGGTCAGCACATTTCCTACCAACGGCACAGATGACGTCACACGAGTGATTAAGTGAGGAAATCGCCAGCTCAGCAGCACAAGAATTATTTCTGTAATGCAGGGCTCTCTGCTGGACTGCGCGTGCTGAGACTGTGTCTAATAAATTTATACTAAGTATAGGCAAAGGGTTATATTGTACCACATTCTGGCATCAAGGAGACAATACACCACCTTCACAGTTAGAAGGGCAAAGGAAAAACCATTTGCTACTGTGTTCTGTATGGTGAATTTCAGGCTTGTGTTTCCCCAAAGACCCGCTGATACTACATTAAAATGGTGTCCTTACAGGCAGTTCTATTCCAAACAGACTTTAATTGAAAACATTTTGAGGAAATGTTTAACAGTCAAGAAAGACATCAACTGAACCTTATGAAAATTGTCAAGAAAATGAAATAAAAGTCAAATTTCATTTGAAAATATAATGTCCCCAGAAATACCATACTTATATTTCTCCTAATCAACCCCTTCAACATTCTAGTTCAAGTCCTCATTTCATGCAACTAAAAAATTTTAAGAATTCTTCAGTGACTTGGTGATGTTTCCAAGATTGTACCTTAAGCTATGAGGTCCATAAAGGGGAAAAAATAACCACAAAGGAATATATAAACAAAGATATTTTCTATTAAATGCTATAGGGTTATTCATTTGTACTCATATGGTGATTGCTCTAATAGCAAAAAAGCTTTCAATTCCAAGCTTGCATGCAATCTATACCTGAATCAGGGCTGGAAACCAAAATTTCCAAATGGCAATGTATCTGTTCCAAGCTACATAATCATAGCAAGCTGCTAAGCAACCAGACCAACAAATTCATTACAAAGATCTTTCTCTAAACTAAGAACAAAACTAAAAGAATAGCACTAAAAAAAAAAAAAAAAAAAAAAAAAGGGAAGGAGTAGGCCTATTTGGTGGCATAAGGATTAAGTCTCAGCGCTATTACCACAAGGTGAATTCAATCCCCAGCCTGGGAGCTAACTCACTTATGGCGTAACAGACCTTTTGTGTCTCACCCACTGCTCCCCTCAGGAGTGTACTTCTGCAGATCTGTCTGTTCTGCTCCCCACTCTGTCTCTGGTGAATCCACTCACTGCCCCCCCACACCTCTGGCCAAAACCCCAGTTCTATGCATAAATAAATCAATCTTAAAAAAAAATGGAAAGAAGTGTTCTGGAAATTATAGAGGTGCCCATGTTATCTGACACTATACAACAAAGTAGGTAAACATACCCAAGTGCTACAGGACAGAAGCAGGGACAGAGCAGTTAACAGCTACTCAAATGATGATTTCCTTTGGCTCCCAGTGACAACAGAAAATAATGATCAGTTTAATATGGGGTATTGCTTTATCAGCTCAGCTTTCATCTGCATATTCTGAGACACTAAGAAAGCGAGAGCTCAGTACATAAGAAAACTTCCATCTGTACAAGGGTACAGAAAAGGAAAATTTCACAGTACAACCAGGGTACTGAAAACTGATTAAAAATTTTTTTTCAGGTCTTTGTGTCTTAAGTACTACAGCTATATAGCAACCCACTCTTTTGCCCCCTTTAAAAGAAATCCTCACATAATCTCAAGATCCTCTAGTCCATGTTCCTCTTAAGTACAATAGCTATATAGCAACCCAATCTTTTGTCCCCTTTAAAAGAAAATCCTCACATTTTCTCAAGTCCCTCTAGTCTATTTTCTTTGTGCACACCAGTCCTAGAGTAAGAGTTGGAGAGCAGTACTGTCTCTCCAACAGTCTGACTTCTGAAAAAAAATCTAAAGACAGAACCTGAGGACATCCCTTCATCATAATAACCGTTATCTCATACAATGACTTCAATCTACATTATTCTCCTAACATACCTACCTACCTAGAAGATAGTTATTTGATTCCCAGTGCTCTGTCACAGAAAAAGGTAACCCTTAACTCTGTCAGACCATCATAGTCTACGGACTGAGAGTTTTATGAATAGTTTGATTATGGATTTCTCTTTATTCCCCCTCTCAACACCAGACATTAATCCCCAAAGTCCAGTTCTCTAACCTGTCAAACTATCAAATGATCCTACTTTAGTCACTGCATCTCTACGACAACAGTCAACTGTGTGTTACTCCAGCTCTACCCTGTCTCCTAACTCCAATCCAATAGCTCTCAATTTGCTTGGGAAGCCCTAAATGTTGAGCTTGATTTTGAGACACTGTTCTCTCCTCCCACCTCATATATACATGCATATATATAACCAAATACCTATTCCTCATACATATATACATAAATATAACCAAATACCTACTCCACCCCTAATCTACATAGTATTGATTTCCTTATTTTTAGCATTTTTCCTCTCAGATACAAACCTAACTTCACTACAAGTACAATCACCAAACCTGTGGACTTTTCTCTTGAGTGTATTATACCCACCCCCTTATCACAGGTTTTCTTAACTCCCACTGACCTTTCTCCCAATGCTCTGCTCAACTGGCATAAGCAATTGGCACTCAAACACATAAATCTTGCACTCTAACTTTATCATGGCCTACCCAATGTCCCAGGTAGATTTTAATTTTGAGGTGAGAAATCTCACATCTAGCACTTACAGCTGTATGTTACACATACAAACACTATTTTAAAATAAACATTTGGGGTCTCCCTGGTGGCGCAAGGGGTTAAGACGCAACCTATGAAGCTCTACGCAGCCACTGAAGCACCAGTTCATTCCTCGGCCAGGGAGCAACCCACATGGCACAGCAGACCTCTCCTGACTTGCCCGCTGCTCCCCTCAGCAGTGTATTTCAGTCAGTCTGGCTGTTCTGTTCCCCACTCTGTCTCTGGTGAATCCTATCCCCCCCACACACACACACACCCCTCTGGCCTGTACCCCAGTTCTTGTATGCATAAATAAATAAATCTTTTAAAAATAAATAAATAAAAATATTTGATAAATGCAAGTCAGAGAACACACAAACACCTGTGACTCTACTGCCAAAAGAATGTCCATTTCACCTGAGAATGTGCAATATAGATGAAAACATACAGAATAGTTAGAAAGGAGATGTGGGGCAGAAGCCTTAGGATAAAGGTTTAGTTCTTCAAGCTATTATTAGCAGTATAACCTTGCTAAGTCACTTAAATTCTGAGATTCACCTATAAACAGGAACAATACTTGCCCTATTTACCTCACACAATATCAATTAACATAGCTAAAAGTTTTATAACATAAACTGAAACTTACTATAAAAACAGTATTATTATAATGGGTATAAATATTTTTAATTTAGTCTGATAGCCTGTTATTTACATTCTAAACAGTGATTACCAAATCACAGCTAGAACCCAGAAGAATAAAGGTGATAGCAAATTCAACCAGGTCTAAGCTCTTAAATGAGTTGTTCTACATAAGGCTTATAGCCTATGAGGAGTATTATAGCTTCTACTCTAAATAGATTTACTTATGGTAATCCAAAAACAGCACTGGCAAAATATAATTCTCTTCTCTTTATATGCTAGAAACCATGTTTATTAGAATTCTGTAGAAGAGACGCTCAGGAATTACTTAGAGATGACAAAAACGTATCTTTCTGCATAGGTACTAACTGGTATCTCAGCCAAATTGTAACTTGAAAAGTTAAAATTTACTCATCCTAGTCAATGTCAATTAAATATGGTCTTAATTTTCCTACTGGGTCACATTTTCACCCTCACGAATACTTCTTTATTTCTCCCCCTTTATTATTTAGCTCCACAGCTAGAAGATATATTAATGTGAAAGGAACCAAAAACAAAGTCATATTGTAGTACATTGCTTTGCAGTTGTAAAACAGCTGTCACTTTTCACCACAGAGGCGGCTGCCATTCGGGAAAGCTGAAATGATTCCTCTGCGTAGCAAGGAATACAGTTTGTGGAGCACTTTAAACAAAAAGGTGCTAGAGAATCTTGGCTATTATTGATGAGAAGCCCCAGAGGTGGAGAAGTCACTATGTTACAGATTCCCAATCTGTGAGTATCCCTAAGGGAGCAATTCCACATCACCAGGAAAGAGTCTCAGCTTGATGTGATTGCTTTGAGTCCCCACTTTAATTTCAATCACCAAGCCAAGAGACAAACCTCTTCCTTCAGAATAACAGACTGGTACAGATCTTACTGCAGAGGATCCTGGGAAAAGTCTCTTCCTTTTCTTCCTCTCCCTACAAACATTATTTTAAAGGTTTTTTTTTTAATTTATTTATATTTATTTAAGATTTATTCATGTATTTATACAAGCACTGGGTACAGTCAGAAGCGCGAGAGGGTGAGAGAATTCACCAGAGCCAGAGCGGGGAGCAGAGCAGGCAGAAGGACCGAAGTACACTGCTGAGGGGAACAGTGGGCGGCAGGAGAGGTCTGCTCGCCATGCGGGACCCTCCTCGGGACCCTCCTCCGGTGGCCGGGGAGCAGCCAGGGATCGAACTGGCGCTGCAGAGGCTGCGAGCAGCTTCACAACCCAGCGCTCAACCGCTGCGCCACCAGGGAGGCCCTACAAACATTATTAAAAGACCTACACATTAGGTTTTTCAGATGCATCAAGGGTGTTAAATATTTCAAGATGAAGCAATGAAAGGTTGCCTGAGTTTTTCAGGAAAACGTTTCAATGAAAAACATTCTCACAAGCATTGCTAAATCTGGAGATTCCCAAGAAATCAACAATATACGTTTTCTGCTGCCAAAGAAAACCATTCTCTAAGCCAGTCTCAATACTACAAGACTCTTTCATGTGAAAGCATTTCAGAACAATTGTTTTTTTCTCTCAAATATTCAGCTTTTTTCCCACCATATCAAAAGCCTCGATACAACTGGCAGGCAGAAGGACTATCTTGAAACCAAATGTTCTTATGAGCAAATCAACTGCTGAAAGAGTAAACAGAATGCCTTCAGTCCAACATGAATAAAGACTAAAATTAGGAAAGGGACCAACTGAATTATCATTTTTCCAAAAATTATTACCAGTTTAGTATGTTGTTTTTTTTTCTTCTGTAAACTCATTTCAACTCTGAAGTGTTCCATTCTTCAATGTCTTAGAATTCACTAAAGCAGTCCAAAATGATCCCGTCTTTATTATCTGTGATGCTCATTTGGCAGATATAAAACAACACCTCATGCTGTTGGACTTCTAGGTTCAAAAACATATTTTTAAGATTTATTTTTATTTATTTATGCATACAAGAACTGGGGTGTAGGCCAGAGGTATGGGGGCGGGAGGCGAGTGAATTCACCAGAGACAGAGCGAGGAGCAGAACAGGTAGATCTACTGAAATACACTGCTGAGGGGAGCAGCAGGCAAGAAGGTCTGTCAGCACCATGTGGGTCAGCTCCCTGACCAGGTAGGCCACAGTGGCTGGTGATATCTAGATAGCGCTGAGACTTGAACCTCTGTGCCACCAGGGAGGGCCCCAAATTTTTTACTTTTAATAATGAAATTAAAACCTCACCACCCCAACGACTACATGTACCTCCTTATCTAATTTTGGCCCATTATGTACTCATATCTCATAGAACTTCAATCACAGATCACATACAACATTGTGTTTGTGTTTTCCTAACACATTCCCATTAAGTTTAAAAAAAAAATGTAGTTAACAATTATTTAACAATTCTCTGAACTTTTAGGTAATTCCCAGCTTTTGAATTACATCTCTCTGGAATCTCCTGCACTGTCGCTCCCTCACCTCCTTCAAGTATTTATTCAAATGTCATTTTCTCACTGAGGCCTTTCCTGACCGCCCTATTTTATTTTACTTTAAAGGATTTGATGATTTATTTATTTATTTATACAAGCACTGGGTACAGTCAGAAGCGCGGGAGGGTGAGAGGATTCACCAGAGCCAGAGCGGGGAGCAGAGCAGGCAGAAGGACCGAAGTACACTGCTGAGGGGAGCAGCGGGCGGCAGGAGAGGTCTGCGCGCCATGTGGGACCCTCACCAGGAGGCCGGGGAGCAGCCGGGATCGAACGGGGCAGGCACTGCAGAGGCTGAGGGCAGCTTCGCAACCCAGCGCTTAACCATTGCGCCACCAGGGAGGCCCTGACCACCCTATTTTAAATTGCTGCCTTTTCCCTGCAACATTTCTCTGCTTTATTTGGCTCCAAAAAACCTATAAACAACTAACAAACTTTTATATTAACTTACAGTGTCCATCTCTCCACTAAGTTTCAGTGCCAAGAAGGCAAAGATTTTTGTCTGTGTCCGTCCACTGCCAAGCCCTTGGTGCCTTGAACAGCGCCTGACACTTAGTAAATGACTAATAAATATTCTTTGAAAGCATGAAGGAACAGAGTATCACTGCAAACAGTGTTTTTCTTCAGAACAGACTTCCAACACTGGGATTACTATATTAGAGGGTGAAAATCACTATGCCTCGGTAAATAATATTTCCTTGCCAAAATATTTTCTTAAAGGGCTGCACTAATGCTCAGTACTCTCAACAGTATAAACGGCCACCCGGTGTCACAATTATCTCCTTTAAGTTCTAGCATCCCAAATAAACTGCAAGCTCCTCTAAGGCCCTATAACATTGTCCTGTACTTACATTTTGTACTTCACACCTGTTGAATGATTAAACTACGCGAAAGGCCCCTTCTCCAAACACTTTCAATAACTCGAAAGCTCACCCCACATATTGAAGAAAAAGATAAGGATATTTCTTTTTTTGCTTATGGCCTTATCTTCCCCACCACCACCACCCCCCACCCCCGCCCCTACATTCCTACATGCACCCTCCCCCTACCAATGAAATCCTGTGAAGAGAAAATGATGTGAACGTGTAAAAGGCCGGGTTGTCACTAAGGCTAAGAATTTGTGTGGGGAGGGCAACGTCGCCTCGGCTGGCCCACCTGGTCACGCAGTCCACCGGCTCTCCTCCCCGCTGCCCGGGCCTCGCAAACCCTTTTCCAAAAGGAAGGGGGTGTCACCCACCCACCCCAAAACGTAGCTACTGTCAATCACAGATCCTACCATCTGTATTTTTCCGATTCCTAATAGACTGCTTGGTACGAATTGGCCACACTTCATAAATTGGGAGTCAAATGAAAACTCAGGTGACTGCATCCACGCATGCAGGCGTTACAGAGTAAATATGGTTGCAGACGACTGTTGCTCTAGCTTCTGCAGGAATTCTTTCTACTTGACGGCGAGATGGGCACTGCCCGAGCCCCAGTCTTCTAAGGCCCGTTTCCCCAGTGCCGCGCAGCCCCCGGTGCAGACCAACACCCGCTCCGCCCCGGGCCGCCCCGGCCTCGCCAACGCCCGTCGAAAGGGAAACGCCCCGTTCCTCCAAAAGGAAGGGCGTGTCACCCGCCCACCCCCAAACTCGTATTTAGGAGTTCTCTGGGGGGCTACGCTCTGCTCGGGCCGCCACCTCGGAAAGAGCTTCCCGTAAAGCGCCGAGCCGAGAGAGGCGCCCCCGACCCCCAACCCGCCGCCCCGCCCCTCCAGGCCGCGCCGCCCGCGCCCGCCGGAGCCCGGGGACCGGCTGGGAGCGCGGCCCCCCCTACTCCCGCGGGCCACGGCCCCCCACCTCAGACTCCCCCTACCTCAGACCCAGGCAGGCGCACCTGTTCTCGGAGCTCCCGGCGCCACTCGGCCCGGTCCGCAGGGGCCCGGCCGGGCAGCCGCCGACGTCCCGCCACGCTTGACCTAACGGCAGAGCGCGCAGCCCGCCAGCTCGGGTTCGAAATCTCGCAGTAGCCAATCACAGGGAAATTTATCCCTCCCGCGCTGTCGTCTGTACGCAGAGACGCAAGCGTGAGGCCAAGGGGGAGAGGCGGGGACAGGACTGGGCGTGCGCGTTATGACAGAGCGAAGCCAAAAGTAGCCATTTTGACTAAGGTCACAAGTTGTTTCCAACCCCACCCCACCCACGCCCACCCTCCCTTAACCACCGCCCCCTTCTTTCCCGTCCTCCTCCCCGCGCTCTCCTGAAGCCTTTTAGAACGCCATGCTAACTAAGGGCAACTTATCCTTCCTGAGCCGAATTATTCGTGGTTTCACCGTTTCCCTAGAATGGGAAATAGGCCGTTCTCGCTGTCGAGTAGAAAGAATTCCTGCAGTAGATAGAACAACAGTCGTCTGCAACCATATTTACTCTGTAATGCCTGCATGCGTGGATGCAGTCACCTGAATTTTCATTTGACTCCCAATTTATGAAGTGTGGCCAATTCGTACCAAGCAGTCTATTAGGAATCGGAAAAATACAGATGGTAGGATCTGTGATTGACAGTAGCTACGTTTTGGGGTGGGTGGGTGACACCCCCTTCCTTTTGGAAAAGGGTTTGCGAGGCCCGGGCAGCGGGGAGGAGAGCCGGTGGACTGCGTGACCAGGTGGGCCAGCCGAGGCGACATGTTGCCCTCCCCACACAAATTCTTAGCCTTAGTGACAACCCGGCCTTTTACACGTTCACATCATTTTTCTCTTCGGCTCCGAGAATAAAAATAGCTATAAAATGAAAGTACTATAATTCCATTCAATAAACGTTCATTTAGAACTTGGCATTGTGCTAGCATGGGGTTTTCATACTTTATTTCCATGCAGACCCACAATAAGAAATATATTTTATGTTAAAACCAAGTATCACAGAACTCTGTTTATCCTTATTGCTTGTATGTAATTTGAAATTCTCTATTTTCTCCACCAAGCCCTGCCCCATGATTGTCCCTACCTCGTTGAATATATCACTCAATGAGAGACTACCTAGAATTTGAAAAAAAAAAATACTAAAATTTACAAGAAGCCGCGTGGTTTTATGGGAAAACCACAGATTTTTATACTAAGAAGACTGACTCCATTAAAACAAATACCAGTAAAACACTTTGGTTTGCTAGACATACCATCAAACCAGCTGCATTACCCTTTTTAACCCATCCGTACTTCCTCTAGCTGTAAAACAAGGAATAGTACCATCCCTATATAACAAGATTATTCCCAGATCACACAAGGGGGTATGGGGAACACTATCAAAGTTTATACTTTGTAAATTGCAATACAGATTGTTATTACTATTATTGGGAAAGAGATAACAACAGACATATTGACTTTACATATATTTTCCCATTTAATCCTTCCAACAACCCTTCAAGGTCAGAAGCACTCGATTATATTTGCCTGTGCCTCCTTAGATGCCTGTAATACAATGAAATCAGTCCTAATACAGAATGCTGTATGTATAAATGCTTTAGAAGTACAGATGAGGAAGCCTTTAATCCTATCCAGGGAGCGGTGAGTGTTAGAAAAGACTACAGACACTTGATATCTGAGCTAGGACTTGAAGTATGAATAGGAATGTACCATATAGAAGGGGGTGGCAAATTCCTGACAACGGGAAGATCATATGACTCCTCAGGAATGTGTCACATGTATATTTAATAAATACACAAGCAACTGACTTGTGAAGGAACGTTTACCTGAACATGAAGGTGATATTGGGGGTTCAGTGGGTACAATGTCTCTTGGAGAACTTTAGCCTAAGGAAGGGAAGAAGAAACTAGCAAGGTAGGTTGGGACCAGACTAGAAAGGAATTGGACTTATTCCTGTAATAACACAAGACAGATAATGGGGCTTGCATTGATTTTACTAGGTTTGCATTATACATAGGTCATATGTTCAGATGGATGGAGGATGGTCTTGAGAGAGAAAATCTGAATTCTTAGGGAGGGAGGATAAGAGCTGAATTATACCAACGACAATGGGGATGGAAAAGAGAGGACAGGTGGGAAAGATATTCATGAAATCAATGAATAAAATGAAATGGACTTATTAAATAATTAGACCTCAGGGGTGAGGGAGAGAAGGGAGTATTTGTAAAATCACTCAGTTTTCTCCTTTTCTGTGTCACCTTTTATCCAATACTGAGTGAAACTCCTAAGTATCTCTTGTACATGCTCACTTTTCTCCTTCCTACAGTCACCAGTCTGGTCCAACGCAGTAGTTTAAGCCACTAATGAAACTGTTCCCCCCTCATTTGCGTTCTTTACATTTTGAGTAGCCTTTTTTTTTTTTTAATATAATTCTAATCTGGTGTCACTCTTGTTTAAGCCATTAATAACTTTAACTTCCTCAATAAAGACCAACTCCTGGGCCTCCCTGGTGGCGCAGCGGTTGAGCGCTGGGTTTCAAAGCTGCCAGCAGCCTCTGCAGCACCGGTTCAATCCCCAGACGCTGGCAAGTGTCCCACATGGCAGGACAGACCTCTCATGCTGCACCCACTGCTCTCCTCAGCAGTGTATTTCGTCAGTCTGCCTGTTCTGCTCCCCGCTCGGCTCTGGTGAATTCTCTCACCCTCCCGCACTTCTGACTGTACCCAGTGCTTGTATAAATAAATCTTTAAAAAAAAAAAAAAGAAAGAAAGAAAGAAAGACCAACTCCTTAACTAGGCTCTCCTAACCTGGCCCTTGCTTGCTCTGGGCCTGTACTTCCTGATCCTCCTCTGGCACTTGCGGCTCCTCTTCCCTACCAGCACTGCCAAGTGAAAACCTAGTGAGTCCCCCTATCCCTTCCAAGACAACTTAAAAAAAACAGACTAAAGCCTTTGCTGTAAACTCTCTAGCACCCTCTTCCTCTCCGTACACATAAGTCATTTCATTTGTTTCTTCTCCGTCAGTCTTTCAGATACCAGTTAAACACCTTTCACAAGTCATCTGTGCTTTTGCCGACGCTTCTGTAATTGGAAATAATACCAATTTCACAGAGTTGTTGAAAGGAATAAATGAGAGGTCCACCAAAAACACAATTCCTGGCACACAGTAAAAGCTCAGTAAATATTCTTGCTTTTCCCTACTACACTATAAACTCACAGAGAACAAGGGATGGAATTCCTCTAATTTGCTGTTTCTTCTTTTTTTTTCTTTTTCTTTTTTTTTTTGCTTTTGCAACTCCAATAAATAGCCATTTTAGTGGACTGATGAACTCAGGGGAAGGAACTCCACTCCACCCCAACACCCAGTGCCTGTGTCCAGAATGAAGACACCTTCTTTCCTACACCTTGCTCTACCAAAGTAAGAAGAAAGCACAAGAAAGGTGTGTGTGTGTGTGTGTGTGTGTGTGGTGTGTGTGTCACGGCCACGATCATAAGGGGAAGAGAGGGTCCTAACCCCCTTGCTTCTGGGTCGGCAGACCCTCTAGGGCTGCACCCATAACGGGAAGAGTCTGCGATCTGGTGACACAAAGCAAGCATCGGATTCCCGTCCCTGCCAGCTATTAGCACAGAGATCTTGACCCGGTTATTTAATCCCCTGCGCGGGTGAACGCCCCCGGCCGGGTGGTTGTGAGGTGCCAGCGAGGCAATGGCTGTAAAAGGGCTTCTGTGGACCGGAACGCGCGGCCGTCGGAGCAGGCTTCGGCCTCGGCGCGCGCCGCGGGCGCAGCCGGCGCTGGGGAGGGCGATCCCGCGGCCCGACTCCCCCGCCCGCCCCCCGCTCCTCCCCCGGCCTGGCCGCCGCCCCCCGCCGCGAGCCGCTAATGGAATTTATGCTAATGGGAGGATGGGGGTGGCAGCCCGGGCGCCCGCCGCCCGCCGCCCCCGCGCGCCACCTCGCGAGCAGCGGGCCACTTGCCCAGGAGTCGCACCCCAGTTCCCAGAGCAGTGGGGAGAGGGGGGCACTCAGTCCCTGGCTGCCCTCGGTGCGGCCACCGCGCAGTGTTTGTCCTTGTCCTCTCCCCACCACGCAGCCTCTCCCTCCGGTTCCTTTTGGTTTGTTCTCAGGTGTCTAGAGGTCGCTCTCCAGACCGCTGTTGTTCCCTCCGTGGAGAGCTGAGATTCTGCGTGTTCTTCCAGGCAGCGTGTTAGGCTCAGCGATGGGGTGGGTGGGGTGAGGTACAAACTGGGCAGATTGAGGGGTAGGGGTTGAGATCTCAGGGTCAAGAGAGAGGGAGCCCTTTTCGGGGGAGCAGTGGGGGAGACAAGAGGTCTGCCATGCCATGTGGGTATCTCCCCGGCAGGCCCGGATGGAACCCGCACTACAGAGGCTGCAGACAGCCTGAGCCACCAGGGAGGCCCAAGAGGGAGCCCTTTAGGGATGGGAACGTTTTTTGTTTGTTTGTTTGTTTGTTTGGTTTGGGTTTTTTTTGTTTTTTTTTTTTTTTAAGATTTATTTATTTATTTATACAAGCACTGGGTACAGTCAGGAGCACGGGACGGGCAGAGAATTCACCAGAGCCAGAGCAGGGAGCAGAGCAGGCAGAAGGACCGAAATACACTGCTGAGGGGAGCAGCGGGTGGCAGGAGAGGTCTGTGCACCATGTGGGACCCTCCTCCGGTGGTCGGGGATCGAACCTGCACTGCAGAGGCTGTGGGCAGCTTCGCAACCCAGCGCTCAACAGCTGTGCCACCAGGGAGGCCCAGATGGGAACGTTTTGAAGGCTGGGTAAAATATCAATGGAGAGAAAAGTCGAAGTGAAGCAGTCAGCAAGCTTTAAGGAAAAAGAGACATTGGGGCCACCCTGGTGGCACAAGGGGCTAAGCATCAGTACTATGAAGTTATCCACAGCTACTGCAGTACCAATTCAATCCTCAGCCAGAGAGGTACCCGCATGGTGCAGCAGACCTCTCCTGTCTCACCCACTGCTCCCCTCAGCAATGTACTTCAGTCAATGGTCAATCTGCCTGTTCGGCTCCCCACTCTGTCTCTGGTGAGTCCTCTCACCTCCTGCGCCTCTGGCCTGTACCCTAGTTCTTGTATAAATAAATAAATCTTAAAAAAAATAATTTGGGGTGATAATTATAATGTAAAGGACTGTCGGGAGGAATAATGAGACATTTGCCAAACTCTTAGCATAGCCCCTGGCACACCGCGAGCGATTGTTCCTCCCTGTCTTCTCTCTCTTCTGAAAACCATCTTCCTCTCATTAACAAGTAAAACCAACAACAACATATGGTCCCAGATCCATGACTTCTACCCACACCCAAGTATGACCCTGTTGAAATGAACAGTGTTGAACTAAGTCAAACTCAAAGAGAGCCAGGTGCCCTTCAGAAACACACATGTGCCTCTCCCAGGGGCCCAGGCCCCAAAGAGCTTTGTTTGGGAGAGCGGGTATGAACTCATCTCCACCAGATTCCAAGCTCTTTTCAAAAAGAGACCGCCACCTCATTCCGTCGCTGAGAAGACACGTAACCTTCAGTAGGAGACAGCAGTTCATGGCCGGAGGGAAGAACGTCCAGCATCCTCTCTGCACTAGGTCACTCCCACTGAGCCCTGCTGAACCCCGAGCAGACCTCTGATCTGCTTCAACCTCTCCAGTCAGGAATTCCCCCCTTGCAGGGGCCAGAAAACTTTAAAAAAAAAAAAAAAAGGTGGACTCCAGATGCTGAGGCTGAGGCCCTGTCATACTTGTAACTATCAAGCTTCAGAAAACTCTGCAGGCCTACCTGCAGCTGTATGCAAACAGATAGGTGCTCACCATGAATGGACTCAGCTGGCACCTCTGCTGGGACAGACACACACACACACACTCGGGGTTGATTTTAGCAGAGCAAATAAAGGACTCAGAGCCTCTCACTCCCTTAGGCCAGAGCACTGGACCCATCTGACTCTGAGTAACAAATTTCTTCCCACAATCACACTGCCCTACCTGGCCCCTCTTCCCTTGAGCTCAGGGCACCAGCTTTGATCTGTAGGCTGAGTGCCCCCCAAATCCTTCACCTCCCTTCCTTCTACATCTCTGGTGCTTCCATGGTGCCTCGCTGAGGTTTGCCAAGCCTGAGTGCCCATCTAAGCAAGGAAGACCAGAAGGTGAGGCAGCCAGAGGAGCAGGGAGCATTCATATTGGCCTGGCTTCTCTGGGCTGCAGAGTGGACATCCAGACAGGTGGACCATGCTGACCACTCTGAAGAGTGGTATTTATTTATACAAGAGTGTATTTATTTATCCAAGAACTGTATTTCAACACTATCATCTCCCAAACTTAGAATTTTAGCTTCAACACATGTGCACGTACACACACACACACACACACACACACACACACACACACACACACACATGCCTGTGCTCTGCAGAAGTCTGTTTCCCTGGGGTGCAGGGCCTTTTTCCTCTTTGTCCACCAAACCTTCCCCATCTGCTTTCACAGGGGAACCCTCAGTCATGGATTCCCCCTTGAGATCTGTAAATTCTTGAGTCCTTTCAGCCTTCCAGAGACCAGGTCCTATCAAATTTGGGATCACAGCAGCTGCCCCATTTACAGCCCAACGGCTGTATCTCCCTCCCAGCTCAGTGCATCCCTCCCACCTCTGCTAAGGCTTCGGGCTGGGAGGGAGGTCAGAATGGAGCCCATCCTGGCAAAATGAGAAAAGATTAGAGCAATACATTTGCTGTCAATGGCAATAAGGCTGCCTGAGCAGGGGAGGAGGAATATTTGATTTCCGGCTCTCTGGGGGTCTTTATGGAGGCGCACTGGCAGCCTGCAGCCCCAGGCTTGGCAGAGTGGGGAGGGCTGATCCAAGCGCCAGCCAACTGGGGACCCTGGTGTTCCCATCTCCTTATCGACCCCATCCTCCGCAGTCACCCACCGGGCTCCCGCTCCTTCCTCTCGCCCCCCACCCCCCATCATTTCTCCCTTTCTACTGCCAAACTTGTTTCCCGCAGCAGTTTTTCTCCCTGCGCAGGGTGATAGAGCAGAAAGAACAGTGCTCTAGGGGCTGCAGAGGCGGCCTGGGGTCTAACCCTCTACTGCATCCAAATAGGGACTTCATGCAAGTCACGAAGCCTCTCTGAGCCTTGCGGCATTGGGACGTGGGGTGACAACTTGAGACCTGGGGTCAGCTCAGTCACTCGCCACTTCAGTGGTCTTGGGCAACATCACTTAAGTTCTCTGAGCTCCCTAGAGGACCAAGCAAGTTATGAGGCCGTGTCCTGGGGTGGTGTGAGGAGCAGTAAAGCAGCAGCTATAAAAGCTGTAAACAATTGTGAAGATGGTGTGGTCTGGTTATTTGGTGTGTTCCCTGGTTGAAGGATGGGCCTGAGGGTCTTTCAGAAGCTCCACAGGGTGCCTTTCAACCCTAGGATTCTGGCTCTGGGCCCTGCCCTTCCGGTGGGTGGAGGGCATTGGTCTCTCTGGGGAAACTGGATGAGTCTGAATTGAGGAGTCAGTCCTGAAAGACGTTCTGGAGGGGAGGTTGGTAGCCTGCTTTCACTCATCTCACCCTCTTGTCCACGTGGTGCCTCCTGCAGTTGTGCACTATGGTGGGTCTGCCCTCAAGCCAGCGAGACAAGCCTGCTCGGCCTCCGGGTAAGTAGATGGGCGCTATGCAGGCATGGAATTAACGTTTATCTCCAAGCTGCCATGTGCCAAGCACCACACAGTGTTTTTCATATGCTATCTGGTCATACCCCAGCCTGAAAAGTAGGTATAATGGACATGGGGATTGAATAATTTGCCCATTGTCATCAGCTGAAGGACCTGTGACTTAGGTGCACCATCCTCTTCACCCCAAACTGCCCCCCACTGGAGCAGAAGACTTGAGGCTTCTCCCAGGCCTCACTCCCCAAGGATGGGCTGGGAAGCTGCCGATCTCTAAATCCCTTCATTCAATAGTTTTCTTATCTTTTAAAGAAGATGATACTACTTTGCCTGTTTAGCACAGGGAATGCTTTGGAAGGTCTAGAACCCTGCATGGATGAATTGTACCTCCATGTACTTCTTTTCCGCTTCCAACTGCAAACTTCATCTCCATGGGACTCCTCGATGGTTCTCACTTCTGTCAGATCTCCTCACTCTCCAACTAATGCATCAAAATGATCTGTGTCTTCCCCGCCCCCTCTGCCTATCTGGATCGCACCAATCCCTCCTCTATTAAATAGTGGTCGCTGATGGCAAAGGATGGATTAGATGATCTCGAAGGACCCTGCCCATTCTAAACTTCTCTAATCCTGGTTCCTGTGAGAAGGGTGAAGGGTGACAGCATAGCTGGAAAGTCATGTGACTGAGCTATTAGCCTCTTTTGGCAAAGGAGGTTCCAACCTGGTCACTATGGGAAATTTCATCTTGTGCGTTGTAGACACCCAGGGCACCACAGCATCCCTTCCCTGCATTGGGCCAGGCCCCCCACGCCCGGGAGCATGACCTTAGACTCACCACCCTTCCATCTGGCTCCACTAGCTTCCCACCCTGTCTCTAAGATTGGACTTACCTCTTCTGTGTCCTCCCTCTCTCCTGACACACCCATACTATTCTCACCCTAGTCTAGACCCTCAACTCTTCTCTCCTGGACCTTGGTAAAATATACTCAACTGTCCGCTTGCCTTCCACCCTCTTGTCTGCCGACACCTGTCTGGCCTCCTTCTCTTCAACCCATTTTTCTCAGTTGCCTTTATTTTCTAGCTGTCTTTCATGCCCCCCGCCTTCTGTTCACCCCTTAAATTTAGGTGAACTCCCGGGGCCTCCCTGGTGGTGCAAGAGGTTAAGACACAGCACTATGAAGCTACCCTCAGCCACTGCAGCACGAGTTCAATCCCCAGCCAGGGAGGTGACACACATGGCACAATAGGCCTTTCCTGCCTTGCCTGCTGCTCCCCTCAGCAGTGTATTTCAGTAGATCTGCCTGTTCTGCTCCCCACTCTGTCTCTGGTGAATCCTCTCACTCCCCCCACACCTCTGACTTACATGTACTCCAGTTCTTGTAAGCATAAATAAATAAATCTTTAAAAAAAATTTAGGTGAACTCCCTAAGATTTTGTCCTTAACCATCTCATAATGGCAACATAATAACAAAAGCAAGAACAAGTGGGATTTAATGGTGCTATATAAGGAACAAAGGGTCTACACGTGTATTTTCATTTTATTCTAGGAGGTGAACTACTCGCTTGCATTTAATGGAAGTCAATTTTGCCTTCATGGAGCCTCTGAAAACTGTCCTTCCCTTTTTATTTTCATTGCCTCTGCCCTAATTCAAGCCCTTAATGCCTCGTCTTAGAACCTTGCTTCAGTGCCCTCGCTGACAATAGCGTAGGTCTTAGCGGCCGATGAGAAGGAGAGGATGGAGTTCCAGTTAACCAATTGACCAGGGGCTTTAGACTTAACTGAACCAGACCAGGCCCCACTCGGAACACAGTGTGCTGCACTGTAAAGATAAGACACTCAGAATCAGAATCATTTTGGGGAAAAGATTAGGGTCACACACACAAATTCAGAATCTGTGATTGGCCTGAGCACAAAGAGGACACTGACGAAGTAAGCGAAGAGCAGCATAATGAAGTACAGGAGGCTCTCCCTGGAAGCCCGAGCCACCAGGACCTGTGCGCCCCATTCCAAATCACCTCCAGCCAAGCCCCTCTGCAGTTTCATCCTGCTAGTGCAGGAGAGCCTGGACTCGCCAGTTGAAGTCAGGAAAATGCTACTCCAGGAAGAAAAAAAGAAAAACTAAGGAAACTAATTTTAGGAACACTGGGAAAAAAGGAAATTCCCTTGTAATATTCCTTATTTTGCCTGCTTTTGAAGATTTTTTTTTAAAGATTTATTTATGTATACAAGAACTGGGGTATAGGCCAGAGGGGTGGGGGGACTGTGAGAAGATTCACCAGAGGCAGAGTGGGGAACAGAATAGGTGAATGGAGTGAAATATACTGCTGAGGGTGTTAGGGGGAAGGGGAGCAGCGGGCGAGACAGGAGAGGTCTGTTGCCCAACATAGGTCAACTCCCTGGCTGAGATCAAACTCATGCTGCAGTGACCTGGGGCAGCTTGATAGCACTGTCTTTAACCCCTGAGCCACCAGGGAGGCTCTGAAGACGTTTAAAGTTGTTTTTAAAAATAACTGATTTATGAAGAGTTTGGTTTTATTTGCAATCAATGTTTAAATATTTGGGGAAATATAATTCGCTAAATCTGTAAGGTTTTGATTCATTGATTATATAAGCAGTATGAAAATTCTTAGGAGAATGTGTAATAGTTGAGTAAAGAATAAATGGGACAGGGCCTCCCCTGGTGACAGCGGTTGAGCACTGGGTTGTGAGGCTGCCCGCAGCCTCTGCAGCGCCGGTTCAATCCCCAGCCACTAGCAAGGGTCCCACCAAAAAAAAAAAAAAAAAAAAGATGGGACATTAAAGTAAAAAAAAAAAAAGGATTCCTCCCTCTCCATGTCCAAAGTTGCCTGAGACATTAAAGAATTTGTAATCCTAAACTTCCCTTCTCTGATTTCTGCTGTATCAATTAATCCCATTCTTTTTTTTTTAAAGATTTATTTATTTATTTATACAAGCACTGGGTACAGTCAGAAGCGCGGGAGGGTGAGAGAATTCACCAGAGCCAGAGCGGGGAGCAGAGCAGGCAGAAGGACCGAAGTCCACTGCTGAGGGGAGCTGCGGGCGGCAGGAGAGGTCTGCGCGCCATGTGGGACCCTCGCCCGGTGGCCGGGGATATAACCAGTGCAGAAGCTGCGGGTAGCTTTGTAACCCAGCGCTCAACTGCTGCGCCACCAGGGAGGCCCAATCCCATTCTTTTTTAAAAAAGATTTATTTATTTATGCATACAAGAGCTGGGGTACAGGCCAGAGATGCAGAGGGGAGTGAGAAGATTCACCAGGAACAGAACAGGCAGACTGACTGAAATACACTGCTGAGGGGAGCAGCAGGTGAGACAGGAGAGGTCTGCTGTGCCATGTGGGTTGCTCTCTGGGGGGCTGGGGATGGAACTTGTGCTGCAGGGACTGCAGACAGCTTCATAGTGCGGTGCTTAACCTTTTGCACCACCAGGGAGGCCCTCAGTTAATCCCATTCTATTGCTAACACTTCTGTGATCCCACTTCCTCACCTATAAATGGGATGCTATTATGACCCATCTAAGAGGGTGGTTGTGAGGATTTAATGAGATCCTTCTGTAACAGGGTGGTCCCCAGGAAAGGGGGAAGTTTCAGGTTTCCTGCCCCACCCAAGGGAGGGTGGAGCTGAGCAGGAAGAGGAGAAGCTGCAGAAGAGACTGAGGAAGGAAGCAGGATGGAGCCAGGAGACCTGGAGGAGTAGCATGGAGCCGAGAGACACGTGAAGAAACTGCGCTTGTCTTTTGGTCGTGGACTGGGTGACACAGATGTGGGTGAGACCCGTGGGGAAGTGACAATGGCAGCTTTTATTTTGATGTTGATTTTGCTCTTTTCCTTCCGGGCTTGTCCAGTTGTTTGTGACCCTTTTCTGTGGGTCCCCACTGGAAGATGCTTTAGACTTGTAGCAGGCTTTGGGGCCTTGTTCTGGGCCAATCCCATTTGGATGGACTTTTACCCATGAGGGGACGGGTAACTCTGGATGCTTCATTTAGAAACTAGACTCTGCCTTACTTGTATTGTTTCCTAGTTTTATTAAAGTTCCTTCCCATTAAAGTCTCCTATGTTTTGTGTTGATGCGGCGGATGGCAGAACCCATGTAGAATAGGCAGGTTTGCGGGGTTTGGGCTGCCCCTCTCCCTGTCCTATAACACTTCCTCCCAAGGCATTTCCAACCTATACGTGGGACACAAGTGTGAAATAATCTTGGCTATCTTTATCTTCCGCCACCCCACCCTGATTGTGCCATCTCCTGCTCCAGACCCTTCAACTGCTCCCCAGTGACCCTCCTCCACACAATGTCAGGAGTCTTTATGTCCTATCTCTGCTAGCTTCCCAGACTAAGCTCACTCAACTACCAGGCTCACAAAGTTATTATCTCTTTGTTTTACCCTGGTTCCCTATTATCTCTTCTACACTGTTCCTCTTCTTAAAATGTCTTGCCTCCTTCCCATATCATTATGACCAATTCACACTCCTACCCATTCTTCAAAACCCATCTCAAATGCTTTACCCTCCATGACACTTTCCTCATCACCATCAACTCCCTCCCTCCTTGGAGCATGTCATTGGTAGCTCTTTCTTTTTTCTTTTTTTTTTTTTAAAAGATTTATTTATTTATGCATACAAGAACTGGGGTAAAAGCCAGAGGTATGTGCGTGGGCGGGGGGCACGAGAGGATTCACCAGAGACAAAGTGGGGAACAGAACAGGCAGATTGACTGAAATACACTGCTGAGGGGAGCAGTGCGCGAGTAAGGAGAGGTCTCCTGTGCCATGTGGGATTCTTCCTAGCCGGAGATAGAACTCATGCTGCAGTGGCTGCGGATAGCTTCAAAGGTTGTGTCTTAACCCGTTTCACCACCAGGGAGGCCCTCATTGGTAGCTCTTTCCTGGCAAACATCACCTTCTGTCATGCATCAGAGCCAATTACCTATGTGTCTGGTTATCCAGTTGGACTATAAGCTCCTTGAAGGCGAGACTCACTTCTTATAATCTTGGAAAACACATGGCTGCCCAGCCCAGATCATGGTACATAGTCAGCTAAGGGGCGGGGATTCCTCTAGTGCTGGTTAGTTGTTTGTCTAAGCAAAAGCATCAGGGACCTGAAGCTCCCCCCTGCCCCCAGCCCCCTTAGGCCTCTGTAGTCCTGGGGGGGGGTGCTCAGGAAACAGCCCAAGGGGAGCCAGCAGTCTGCATGTGCCAGGGCCCCAGGGGCAGATGGAAAGATGGCAGAACCAGATTCCAGGAGCATGTGGAGCTGTATCTGCTCAGCTCATCAGCATTCCCCCAGACACACAGCCCCCCATTAGTCAACATTTTTTAGACTCCACTATGCCAGGTTGTATGAGGTGTGGAAGACACCAGGCTGCTGCACCTCCCTGGGGAGTATGCCCCTGTACCGGAAGCCCAAGTGGACATACATGCGCCCACGTGTGCATCCCCACAGCCTGCCTCCCAGCTCCCGAGAGCCCAGCCGTCTGCGAGCCCAGGCTGAGAGGGCCGCCTTTTACCCTGTTTCCAAACAACTCCCCTTTCTGCGCCAGCGCTGCTGCCTCTCCCGTCTGTTTGCCCCTCACCGCCGCCTCCCTCTGTTGGGGCTGCCGCTGATGATGAAATTTGGCTGGCAACACCCTCTTCCTCCCCTTCTTGCAGGCCTGGGAGAGGATTAAGCCGCTGGAGTCTGAAATCGGAAAGATCCTGGTTTCTGCTCCCCAGCACTTCCCCGAGTCCCCTCCTTTTCCCCTCCCATGCAAAACCAGAAAATTAATCTCCCCTTCTGCCTGTGATATGGCGGGCTGCATTACAAGCTGGGCCTCGAGATAAAGCGGGAAGCCTGCGGGATGGCAGCCTGGCGTAGGGGCTCGGGGTGGGGCCGGCCTGGGAGATAAGGGCCTCCCAGCCCCATGAATTATTCACCAACACTGCCTCCTCCGGCTGGCTGCCCCGCCGTGGGCACTGAGATTGAGCCTTCCTGACTGGCCTGGGTAGGTGGGAGGAGTGTCCACAAGGAAGGCGTCCTTGTTGCTGCAGAGGGGCCCTCCTCTCCGGTGGGAGAGCACAGAGGGGAAGGCCTGTGCTGGGGCGCACCTCAGAGACCAGTGCCCCTCAGGACCAACTGATGCAGGAGAAGGAAGGCGTCCGTCAGGCCTGAAGACCAGGCCATGGGCCCCAGGGTGCTCTTCATGGATGCAACTCACTAAAGACTGTTGAGTGTCTGCCATGGCCAGGCTCAGCCAGGTCCTGGCATCCGAGAGCTGGAGATACGGGCCCTGCCCTCAAGGTGCTGCCATCCATGCTCTGAGTGTAGCCAACTTCCCTGGCATCCATGACCCTTCTCCCCTCCCCTCCTCTGGCTATCAACACAGATGCTGCCCACTGAGGGGTGAGGGGTGAGGGTCACAGAGAAAACAGGATAGACCTGTTCCCAGGACAGCCAGAACCCCCCAAACAAAGAGACCGGGACATTTGATGCAGGAGGGAAGTGGTGGGGGATTAATGGGCAGTTTCCCAAGGACAGGGAAACCCCATGGGCTTCGGTTTCCTTTGTTCACCCTAAATTTCCAAGACCCAGAGCATTGGAAGAGGGAGAGAGCGCTCTCTTCCCTGTCTCCACCTCGCCTGCCTTTCTCTCCTCCTCCCTCCCTCCCTCCCTCTCTCCCTTCCACCCCTCTCTCCCGCACATCTGCCCTTTGATCTGTCTTGGCCCCACTTTCTCCATCTCTCCCTTGCCTTCTGCCCTTCTCTGTGTCTCAGTCTCTATATATTATCTCTTTAATCGTCCCTTCCTCCTGAAGCCCTGACTCCAAATGGCATGTTGACACACAAATTGGTACCAGTGCTGGAAGGAAGGTGGCCATCTGCCAGCCCTCTAGGGAGGAAAAACTAAGGGTCCAGCCTGGTCCTCATTGTGCAGATGGAGTGCCAAGACCCAAGAGAGGCCCCCAGCCCCCTCCCTCAGATGCACAAGCATAGGAAAGAGATGCTGAGACCCGAGAGCCAGGAGCAAGAGATGCAGCGAGATGGCAAGGGCCAGAGGAGAGCCTTCTGGTCGGCGGAGAGGGGACCCAGCCTGGGCAGGCAACTCTGAACCAACCGGCTCCTGTAGAGACACGAACCCTAAACTCGTGAGCTAGTGCACAAGGCACATTTTCTGAGACCCAAATTCTAGTTGCATGGGAGGGGCGATGGGGGAAAATGTTGGATGAAATGAGGAGGGTGAAATGAGTTCCCGAGGATGGAGAAGGCAGAGACTAGATGAAAGCTAAGAGAAGAGAGGTTAGAGAGAGAGAGGAATGGGGGAAGCAGAAAGGAAAGAGGGAGGGAGCAAAGAAACAAGAAAGAGAAGCATTTGAACCAGAAGAGCGAGCAGGGAGAGAAGATGAGAGTCTGGGGGTGATGAGGAGCCTGGAGGGGTGAGGAGGGATGTATTGACGGGCCCCATCAGCCGCAGGTCCGAAGCCCCTTCCCACCCATCTGCTAATTAACTCCTTAATTGTTTCCGTATTTGCTGAGCTGGCAGATGAAGTGGATGCAAACAGATTGAGACGCCTGTGATTTCACGCATGGGGAAGCAGAGAAGAGCTGCCTGGGAGTCCCGGGGGGCCTCATCCCACCCACCCCCAATTCTGCACTACCCCCCTCACTCCCGTCTCTGAGAGGCTGGAGGGTGCTTCTTCACCTAGAGCAGATGGGGCCATTTGCAAGGAAAGTGTCCATGGGGAATTGGCCCCTATCGGTCTTTCAGGGATGATAATCCTTGCTACTACGGATGGAACACCTACTGTTTACTAGGACAGTTTGCCTCATCTCCGAGGGCATTTAGCTAGATGTTATAGTTTTCAGAGAAAGTGAGGCTCAGACAGGTTAAGTAACTCCCAGCACCACATAGTGTTGGTGTGACAGAAGTGGGATTTAAATCTGGGTCAGCATAATGCCAGAGCCCTTGGAGGGTCCTGCACACATGCCAGTGGAGGGAAGAAACTCTCCAAGCCTATTTCCCCTTAAGCTTAGGGGACAGGTGTCCAGAAACTGCAGGGGCCAGAGAGGAAAGATATGTAGACAAAAAGGTAGGAGGAGACTGAAGAAGCTAGAACCTGCCCGGGCCTGAACAAGAGGAAGGTGGGCGCAGAGAAGCAGACAAGAGCAGTGGGACACTAGTCACAGCTCTTGGATCCTGTAAGTGTAACCTCATGGAGGCCCTAGTAACCCCAATGCCCCTGCCCTGTTAGAAAGACTTGCCCCTCTGCCACTCTATGCTGGCAGTACTGCCCCGTCCTTCAATTTCACTCTTGGCCTTTCCACTAGAGTCAGTTGTCAACACATCCATCTCTCCTTTGACATCAGAGGTTTTGGAGGCAGGGACTAAGCCCCTTCCCATCATGTTCCTGGGGCCAATCATGGGGCTCATCATAGGAAAAGCCTGAGTGGAGGTTTGCTAAAATATACAGGGCAGAAGTAGGGGGATGTGTGCAGGGATCCATCTCACCTCAAATCAAGAGGAAACAATAGCAAGAGGGATTGAGGTTATGCATGAGAAAGAATTTCTAAGGACAGAAACCTGATTCAGACTTCAGGTTCTGAATAGCAAGTTTTCTCAAGACTGGCCACTGCACAGTGGAGGTCCCAAAAAGTGGGCAATCTGGGCCCCAGCCCCAGAGATTCTAATTTAATTGATCTAAGATGGAGCCACAGCATCCACATTAAAAAAAAAAAAAAAAAAAAAAAAAAAAGCCCCTCTGGTGATTCAAATGTGCAGCCTGAGCTGAGAACCACTACTCTGATGTGGTTGTACTGGTGGTTTTACCAATTGACGCAAATATTTATGCCAATAATAATGCATATCACTTACCGAGGATTTACTAATAAATCTAGTGTGCTAAGCACTTTCCATGCATTAGCTCATATAATCCTCAAAAAGCATCTGTGAAATAAATACTATACCCATCTCACAGATGAGGAAACTGAGCTCAGAGAGCTCAAGGGATCTTCCCAAGCAAATAAATGGCAAGGCTAAGTCTGGAAGCTGAGATTGACTAAGTCCCATACCCGATGTTCCCCAGATTCCTCCCGAGGCTGCATGTTGGCCTCGTCAGTCTTTCTCTGCCCCCACCTCACCTCATCACTTTCTTCCCACCCCCGCCACTGCTCCCTCAGTAACATCTCAAGTGACTGAAGCAATTTGCAGTCATTTGAAGAAGCTCTATGTGTCACTCAGCCTGCCAGGGTGGGGAGTTAGGGGAATTACAGATGCTCCAAGATGATCCTCCCCTCCCCCAAGGATGCTTGGAATACAGGAATCAGAAGCTGCCTAATGTTTCCTCTAGTCCCTGTTCGGGGCCCTCCCAGGGGGAATCCCACTCCCAAATACCCCCTTGGGTTTACCCTAAGTATTTGAGGGAGTGCTGCCACCCAGTGGCTTCCCAGGGACATGGATGCCCTCTTGCCCCTCCTGGTGCTGCTGGACAGCTCCCCAGCCAGAACCCAGAACCCGAGGGCCTCCCTTCCTTGTCGAGCAGCCCACCCAGGCCCCTAGTAAATGGATGCGCCTCTCCCTTCTCCACCTCCCTAAATCCAGAGTCCCTCTAGGGATCTCCAGCTCCTTCCCCCTGCTTCCCGTGTGCCCCTGCTCACAGCTTCTTGTTCAACTTCTCTCTACTTCTTTTCCACTTTCCAGCCTCTTCTCATTACAGGGTCACTCTTCTATCTTAAAGCCCAGCACCTTATCCTGGGAACGCTCTTCACACCTTCCTTCCCCCAGAGCTGCGCCAGGCTGCAAGTGGAGTGAAAGAGTTGCTAGAGATAGAATTATGGGCCCCCACACCCCCCTCCCCATCATCTGACACCATCAGACCTCAACAGTCTCTGTGCTAAGAGCCCCTAATGAGCATCAGCAAATTAACAACTTCGCTTTGATTGCTCCTTCTGTGTTAATTGGATAGGGAGGGCCCCCCAAGGCCTCTCAGAGAGGAGGAGGGAGGGAGAGGAGAGGTGAGAGCTATAGGAGCAGCCCCTGGCCTGGGCCAGCGCCCCAGAATTCTGCTCCATCCCTGAGTACAGAGCCCCCTTCCATCCTTCCTCATCCTGTTCACTATCCTGATCCCCACCCCCACACCCCCTCCTTCCAAGCCCGCTCTGCTCCCCTGTTTCTTGTCCAAATTTCCTTGACCTCTGTTTGTTTTTCCTTCTTTCTGCTCCTTCTTTAGAGGTTTGATGGTGAAGGACTGCACACGGAACCCCCACCCCAACACACACACACACACACACACACACACCCCAAGGCAAGCCCAGGCCTACAAAGATGGGGTTTGGGTGGCCAAGGCTGTGTGCCTGTCTGCATGTGTGCATGCGTGTACCTGTCACATGTGAAGAGCAGGGCTAAGACCAGGTGACTGCGCGAAGTGGGTGAGCGCCTGCCTGCTGGGCTAGGCCTGTGGATGTGCGGGTGTCCGCGGGGTGCTGTGAGTGGCTGTGACTGGCACGGCGTGACCCCGGTGTGTGTGCGTGTGTCTGTCTGTGTGTGTGTCCACACGGGCGAGTGCTGGAATCAGCCAAGTGTGCCTCGGAGCCTGAGCGTGCGTGTGCGTGTGCGAGTGTGCACGCGCGTGTGTCACCAGAGGAAGCAGCGGCAAGAGGCAGGAGCATCGATCCGAAGGAGACAGCGCGGGGAGGGGACGCGGGGGGCAGACACCCTCCCTCCCCCCAACCTCCCCACGCGTGCGCGACACACACACACACACAAACCACACGGATCCCAGGCCTCGCGGGCGGGAGCCGGCTCCGGGCCAGGGGAGGCAGCGCCGCCGCGAGCGGCGGGCAGGAGGGGGCGAGGCGGCCGCGGGCGCCCACCGTCCGGTCGCGCACCCCGGCCGGAGACACCCTCGCCGCCGCTCGTAGGCGCACGCGCGCCCCCGCCCGCCCCCGCCCGCCGCCCGCCGCCTCCCGGCCGGACGATGGATCCCTGCAGATCCCGGGGCTGAGAGCACCGCGCCGCGCCGCGCCGCGCCCGCGCCCGCCGGGAGCTCCGCGCCGAGAGGCGAGCAGGCGGCGAGCGCGGCCGAGCGAGCCGAGCCGGCCGGGCCAGGCGGCCGCTCCCTGCAGGGCTCTGCGCGGCGGCGCGGCCCCGGCTCCCGGCCATGCGCCCCTCCGCGGCCGGGCTCTGAGCCCGCAGCTGGCCCCGCGCCCCAGGACCCGCCGCCGGTTGCCGGGTTCCCGAAGCCCCCGCAGGTGGGTGTCTGATCCCCCACCCCGCCTCGGGCTCAGGACTCCCCAGCGCCCCGAAGCCGGGACTTTCCCTGCGCGCTCGCTCTCCCCAGCTGCTAGCAGGGGTGGCCCGGAGGCTGGGGAGGGGTGCGGGGGCCGAGCAGGGCATCTGGCTGCAACGAGAAGCTGGACTGGGGGGGGGGGCGGTGTGTCGGGGCGGGGACAGTTCGCTGTCATAGGGAACCGCGCCCCCCCACACACACATGCAGCCACCGCGGGCCGCCCTCCGCTGCCCCACCCTCCGCCCCAAACACACACAGGCAGCCCGCAGCCCTTGCGAGGACTGGAGCAGGTGAGGACTCAGGCCGGGCCGCTCCCCAAAGGTACCTGTCTCCCTGGAGGGGTTCTGGCCCAGGTCGGCTCAGCGAGGCAAATGTCTAGTCTTGGGGACATCCATGACCAAGTGCTCCTCACCCCCAGATTCAACCCCTCCGGGTAGTTTCCATCTCCAGAATGGGGTGGGCGTTCCTGTCCCATAGTGACCCCACATCTGGAGGGAACTCCTGTGCCTCCCTGTGGGAACACTGGGACTTCCCTCTCCCTGTGATGACTACATCTGGAGTCTTCCCTGGCCTGGGGGAAGCTTCCCTTGGAGAGTGTTCTCTTGGCCTGAGCTGACCCCCAGAGCCCCAGTATTTGAGAACTCTTGTTCTGGGGGCTGCACGCACCCCGGCTCCCCATCACAGGTCTGGGCTGGCGTGACAGGCAAGTCTTCTGCCCTGGGGCAGTGAACTCTGGACATGGGAATTCCAGATGGACACATGTGGAGGGGCCTCATGTGTACCGCCCCTTCCCCCAGGGTCTCCTCGGCCAGCATGGAACTGAAGGCTGAGGAGGAAGAGGTGGGCGGCGTCCAGCCCGTGAGCATCCAGGCCTTCGCCAGCAGCTCCACCCTGCATGGCCTGGCCCACATCTTCTCCTATGAGCGGCTGTCTCTGAAGCGGGCACTCTGGGCTCTGTGCTTCCTGGGCTCACTGGCTGTGCTGCTGTGTGTGTGCACCGAGCGTGTGCAGTACTACTTCCACTACCACCATGTCACCAAGCTTGACGAAGTGGCTGCCTCCCAGCTCACCTTCCCTGCCGTCACGCTGTGCAACCTCAACGAGTTCCGCTTTAGCCAAGTCTCCAAGAATGACCTGTACCACGCAGGGGAGCTGCTGGCCCTGCTCAACAACAGGTGAGTGGCTCCCAACCACCCCCCCATTCCTTCCTAGAGCTGCATGCACCCCAACTCCCCATCACAGAACTTGCCTCTCTAACCCACCATGAAGCCCAGCGAATCCTGACCTCCAGCCCCTTCAAACCTGCCGCTCACAGCAAAGCTGAGCACCCAATTAAGGGCACCCAATCCCTGGTCCCATCATAGTCCAAAATAGCTCTGCCCCTTCCCAGCCTGAGACATTGTCACCCTTTCTGGAGTGCCCTTTACCCACTCTCGCGCCGCAGTGGTCTCACCACACTTCAGACATGGGACAGACCATTATTAAAGGGAAGAGACTATGGTATAATCGCCACAGTTCCTTGATATCTCTGGACACCTCTGGACAGCACTTGCAGATCCTTCTGTCCTCTCAGAGCCCAAGGGGCAGAACCTTTGAACACACTCAGCACTCCTTCCTCGCCCATGCCCAGGCCTGATCCCCAGGGCAGGATGCTGTCCCCTCACCCTCAGAAATTGGTTATGCGACCCTGGAGCCAAAGGTTATGCTGATGCATGGGCTGCTCCCCCCGCCCTCCCGGGGCTCCAGGTATGAGATACCAGACACGCAGATGGCAGATGAAAAGCAGCTGGAGATACTGCAGGACAAGGCCAACTTCCGCAGCTTCAAGCCCAAGCCCTTCAACATGCGGGAGTTCTACGACCGTGCAGGACACGACATTAGAGACATGCTGCTCTCCTGTCACTTTCGGGGGGAGATCTGCAGCGCTGAAGACTTCAAGGTGGTGAGTGGCTCCCCTGGTGCACAGCAGTGAGTCATCCCGGGGGCCCCCAGAGGAGGAGGAGACTGAGAGCAGAGAAGCCTCTCATTGTGCTTGCTACTTTGAGAGAGGAAGCTCAGTGTCCCTGGGGTTGCTTCTGGCAGGAGGAGACTTTGTTCAGCCCAGGGGCATATTTGCTCTGTGTGAGGGCCTGACCTCAGCCTTGTGTCCATGGAGGCAGGAAAGAGGATGCACAGCATACGCAACAGAGGATGCACAGATATGTGTTTGCAAGTGTGTGTGTGTGTGTGTGAGAGAGAAAGAGAGAGACAGAGACAGAGACAGAGAGACAGAAAAAGACAGAGAGAGAGAGAGAGAGCCTGTCATCAAGCTTACCTTCCAGACCACATGTGTCAGAGCTGGGGGTAGGGGGGTGGTAACCTGCAGCCTTGTTTCTCTAAATGAGGTCCAAGGAAACTTGCAGGAAAGAAATGCAGGATTTTGCCCTCATTTCCCAGACCTAGTGAATCAGAATCTGCATTTTAACTAGAGCCCCAGGGGATTTGAATTAAAATTTTAAAAGCACTGTGAAACCTGGGAGAAGTAAGGTAAGCTTTGTCTTAAATAATATGACAAATATTTCTCTCTGTGCCACCCCCACCCCATAAGTGTGCGTGCACGCGTGCACATGCACACACACACACACACACACAAGCCAGCACACTGTTTCTGTTTGGTCAGGTCCCCCCTGTACCAGCAGTGCACAGAGCCAGGGTCTGAGGAAGAAGAGGTGATTTGGGGTACACAGTCATGGCTGAACTGGTGGAGGCTCTCTTTGCTTCTTAGAAGGGAGTGCCCCACAGACGGAGCTGCCTCAGGCCAGCGCCCCAGAGAGAGTTAGCAGAAGTAACTGGCATCTCATGTCCCAGATGATCCTGGACAACTCATTGAGTTCCTGAGGGGTTAGAATCAGAGGCTGAAAAGGCACCAAAGGCCCTAGAGCTAAATGTGATAGCAGCAAATCGGAGGACAGTGCTTACAATTCTTCAGAAGCTTTCTAGACTCTCCCTCAATCCCCTTGGTAAAAGGCCATCTATTACCTCTATTTGTTTATTTATTTATTTGCAATGAACTATGTTTTATATCCTTATTAATTTTTTGGCATAGGATTTCTACCCTCAGGTGTGATCACTGCAGCCTTCCCTCCACCAAAGCGCCCTAGTCCTCCACCGTAGCCCCCATTGCTCTCCCCACCTCTTACCTCGCCCTGCCTCCTCACTAGCGCCCCCCCTCCCCTCCCCTCCAGGATGCCTCAGATCTGTGGTCAGCTTTCAAGGCTTGGTTTTAAACTTTGTCTGCCCCTTCTTACCTCTATTTTATCGGCGCACACATTAACAGAGACACAGAGTGAGTTGCCGCAGCTCACGCAGCTAGTTAGGGACGGACTGAGGATTAGAATTCATGTCTCTTAAGTCCCATGTGGTGTGTGTTTTGCATTAATATTGCTGACCCTGAAGTCATGTTCGCTTCCAATCTTGGTCACTGGTCTTTAAAAACCCACCCTCCCCTGGCCCACCCCCAGCTCCCCACAACCACCGTTTCCTGTCCTTGCCTGCCACCAATTCCCACCAGTTCTCCGCTTCTCAGATCCTTCCTTTTTTCCCTGACCACCTTCTCCCCGACTTGACTTGCGGCTCCCGCATAGCACTGCGGGAGCATAAGCTGCATTTGTTTGTGTAGAAAGGTTGGAGCCATGGTCATGCTTATTTGTTCCTGTTGAGCTTATACAAGACTCCCCAATCTCTTTAAGGCCTGCTCTGTGGATGGATTTCCTGGGCCTTTGTCAGTCCTGTAGGGCAAAGGGTACATGACCACACTCCTTGCTGAGCCAAGCTGACAGGGCATGATGCAAGAACCGCTTGCTTCCCTTTGTTCCCTTCCTCAAAACAGAAGAGTCCTGGATCCCCCAAAACATGAGCCCAAAGGGTTTCCAGGCTCAGCCACTATGTTCCCAAGAGTTGCAGCACTGAAGATGAAGACAGACGTAAAAGCCAGAGCCCCCCCCCCACCCGCTCATCATGCCACCCCTTCATCATGCCCAACACAAACAAAAAGGGTCACCAAGAAAGATAAAGCCCTGTAGCTTGGATGGTTTCTAGTACTGGAAGGGGGGGTATTGCTTGGCTCAATCTGGGAAGCTACTAAAGTATAAAGCTTATAAGGTATAAGCTACTAAGGTATGGTTAGTCCATTTGCCCCCCTGTTCAGAAGGATTACGAGTAGCAATGCTGAAACATGTCTGGGTCACCATAATGGAGATGCTAAGGTGTGATTGGTCCATGTTGTGTGAGGGGACAATTCTAAGCAATCAGATGCAGATGTGATTAGTTCCCAAGGTTCTGGAGCCAACCAAGTTCTTCCTTTTGCTGACAGAGAGGTACCTGGGCTAGCTTCTTGGTTCTGAGTTGCAAGAAAAAAACAGATTTTTGCTGTCTCTCAGAGTATATCAAAGAACTCACCTTGAATTTGGCCAGACCCAAACTTTTTATGCCCTTCTCCTGTCCTGTCTGGTTGACCTCGCTGCTGCCCGCTCGCTGTGCCGACCTCTAGCACTTCCGCCCATGGAGATGTTCCTCCAGAGGTGGGCTTTTGCTTGTGCATCCACGTCTGACATCGCCCTGGTGGAGGAAGGCCCTGGCTCTCCTCCAGCAACCTGCCCCGAAGGCACTGCTTGCCTAGTGCCCAAGCGTCTCTCTCCTCCTTGGCCCATAGTCAACATCTGCCTCTCCATCCTTCCTATTCTCTGCTGCCCTGGAGGCATTTATCTAGACTCTGGACAATCATGGCACTGACAGAAACATCTATAGGCTCAGAACTTGGGGAGACAACGTT
This sequence comes from Talpa occidentalis, assembly GCF_014898055.3. Classification (NCBI taxonomy): domain Eukaryota; kingdom Metazoa; phylum Chordata; class Mammalia; order Eulipotyphla; family Talpidae; genus Talpa; species Talpa occidentalis. Next base: position 77,004,740 of record NW_023601653.1, read on the forward strand.
GTATCTTCTGCTGCCAAACAGAGCAGAGGGTCTCAACTGTGAGGTCGAAGCCCTTGCTCAGAATTTGTAAAGTACCGTAGGGGGTGGCACATGTGAACGCTTCTTCAAGTGTCTAAGGTCAACCCTCCTCCAATAATAAGAACCTGCCCCATAGGACTGGCACACTGAAGTCCCTAGATAGCCCCATGGGCATCAGCAGTGACAGGCACTCCCCCCAGCTGGATCCAGCTCATGCTCAGGGGATGGACTTCATGGTCAGAGTGTTTGGATGGTCCTTCCCCAGCTGTGGCTGAGTCAGCTAAGGAAAGTGGGGGTGAGTATGGGCAAGCCTGGCTTCATATGAGAAGATGTTTTGAAAACCCTTTGGGGCTGAGGCAGAGGGCAGTGGAGAGCGTGTCCCCCCAGCAGTCTGGCTGGGCAGGCTCAGTCAAGTTACCAAAAGCGCAACCAAAGACCCGCCTGTGAGGCACCCTCTTCTCTGGCCACCTCTTTTTCTTCCTGGGGTGGTGCTTGGTTGCCAGGACAACAGGCTCTGAAAGCTCCTCGCTCCCACCCCACCTTGAGGCCAGCCAGGCCAAGTGATGGCAGGGGTTCCAGGGAGGAGGCTGGGGTGCAGCTGCCTGTCCGGGTCTGGGCGGGGGCCAGGGAGGGAGCACAGGCGCAGCTGGTGCCAGCCTCCAGCTGCACCTTATCTGTCCCTGGCAGTGGGAGCGCCTATGTGGCTGGAATGCTGAGCAGCGCGGAGGGGAGGGGGTTGGCAGATGGTTGCCCAGTCTGCCCTATGCCACCCCCCTCCTCCAGCTGAGATCCAGAGCCTTGCCTGGGGGAGAGAGAAGCAGAAATTCATTTCTGGATCTTGGAAGAGAAGGAGCGGGAGGGAAGAAAAGGGAAATCCTGGGGGTGGCTGTGCAGTGGGGAGTAGTATTTTCTCTCAGAAGGGGGTGGAATTGGGAGACAGGGAATAAAGGGATGGGAATCCCTGCAGGGCCCATAGGAGTCCCCCAGGACCTTGGGGTCGGCCCAGGACTCCCCCAGAGGAGAGGTGGAATGAGGGAGGGAGGCAGAGAAATTTCCCCCAGGTTCTGGAGCAGGACTGGAATCTGCTGGAGCGGCTCAGAGGTAAGATGCCGGCGCAGAGGTGTGTGCTGGGCGATCCCAGGCCCCACAGAGTGGCAGCAGAGATTACCTTAAAGTGGGGATGGCTGCTGGCTGAGGGAGAACCGGGTGAGCTTGGGAGCATGGGAGCCACCTTACATCCGGGGTGGGCGCTGCCCCTTCCCTGGCACCCCTCCCCTCATACAGCAGGCTCACCTCCCCTCTTCCTGCCTCGACTGCACCCCACAGAATCTCAGACCACCAGTCCCAGGGAGAGCCTGACCTTACTACCTGGCCCCCCAACTTGATGGGGAGTGGAGGGGCTGTCGGGGGAAAGGCTGCCAGAGGGAGGAGGGTAAGGCCGCCCTACCAGAGGTGCTGTGTGTGTGTGTGTGTGTGCGTGTGTGCACGCGCGTGTGTGGTTGGGAGCGCGGAGGAGCAGGCACAGGTGCAGAAGGATAGGAGAGGCCGGATCAGAGGGTCAACTCTGGCCCTAGGGGCTCTTGGATACCTGCCCCCTGCCTTATGCTCCTCCCACCCCTTCCTCCCTCTCCGTCCGCAGGCAGAGACAGTCATCAGACCCGGGGTTGGGCTCTCTCTCCCTTCCCCTCTGCCCCCCACATAGACACGCTCTCTGTGGGTGACTTAGTTTCCTTTCTTACCTCCTCTGGGTCTTCCTCCCCTCACCCGGCCTTTTCTGACTCCACGGCTCTCCCAGACTGCTATCAGCTAAGAGGCTACTCTAAGTTAATTGATCTCCTGGCTGTTGGCTAAAGTAATAGGGAATTGATGTAAGTAAGTGCCTCTGGGGACAGGCCCGGAAGTGGAAGTGGAGGCCTGGGGAGGAGCACCGGGGAGCCCTGGGCCTTCTCCGCCCCAGCCTGTGCGGAAGGCCAGGCGAGGCTGCCACCCCTGGTGTGAGCCCAGGAAGCAGAGGGGGCTGTGTTGAGGCCTGAACGTTTCTGCAGTGGGTGGAGGTTGCCCCTGAGTGTGATTCAGCTTTGTTAAAGAAATTTAAATTCTGAGAGGAGATACTATTAGGAAAGAAAAGCTGGGGCGGATGTGTGTGTGTCAAACATCACTTGACTCATTCCCATGACAGACACTCCCCCTTTGCTGGGTGCTGGGGTGCGGTGGGGAACGGGCAGACCCTGCCCCTGCCCTCAGGGAGCTTAGTTATGTGCAGTGTCCTGGGGAGGCTCAGATCTGGAGGTGGTGGCACTGAAGGATGTCATAGAGAGAGGAGTAATCTCTCCATGGGGGGACCCTACACATGTAGGTGGGGTCTTCCATCACCCCAGCCCAGCTCAGCTTCTCAAAAACTTCAGTTTTATAGAATGTAAGTTTTCTCCCCCACATCCTACCAGCCAATGATCACCTTGATTCTCTCCAGCAAAGGCCATTTGCCTGCCTTGGGCCAGGCTTCTTAGCATGAAACTTCCCTCACTGTATGTCCAAGGTGACCACTCCTGGAGTCTATAAGCTCCTGAAGTCTAGAACCTTCCAGCCAGGACCCCATGTGTGGGAATTCTGAGAGGCAAAGCTGGAAAGAAGGTGACAAGAATGACAAGTGTGCCAAGTCGAAATAGAGGATGGGGCTGGGCGTTGGGCCTCTTGATCCCATTTGAGGCGTAGTTCCTTCTGGCTCCATTTCTCCGTTTCCAGACCCAGTTTCCTGTGGGGAGAGCGCGCCCTATGTGGATTAGTTACTCCCTGTCAAGGACAGCCCCTCCTTCATTTCTGGGGCACACTGGCCCAGGTATAGTTGGACATACGGCACCGACTTCTCCTGGATGCAGGGAGCAGGCATCTTCCTCATGAAAAATTTTAAAACGAGCATGAAAGTGCTGTGTGATCACCTTGAAGGGAAGTTCCCTTAAGAAACTATGAGGACAGGGCCTCCCCGGTGGCGCAGCAGTTGAGCACTGGGTTGCGAAGCTGCCCGCAGCCTCTGCAGCGCCAGTTCGATCCCCAGCTGCTCCCCGGCCACCGGAGGAGGGTCCCACATGGCGCGCAGACCTCTCCTGCCGCCCGCTGCTCCCCTCAGCGGTGTACTTCGGTCCTTCTGCCTGCTCTGCTCCTTCTGCCTGCTCTGCTCCCCGCTCTGGCTCTGGTGAATTCTCTCACCCTCCCGCGCTTCTGACTGTACCCAGTGCTTGTATAAATAAATAAATAAATCTTAAAAAAAAAAAAAAAAAAGAATCTTAAAAAAAAAAATTATAAAAAAGAAAAAAGAAACTATGAGGACAGACATTCTGCCATCCCGGGTTCTCCCAGCCACTTCCAAGAGGGAGGAAGGGCGAGTTGTGGTTTTTCTGAGCTCCTATGAGTTCTTGGAAAGAAAATTCTCTCCCATCGCTCTCATCTGCACCCAGTATATCCCCACGGTCCAGAGGGCTGGGCTGAGTGGCTTCGGGTAGTGTATCTCGAGTTGGGGTGTCGCATCATCACTTGAGGCTGGGAGAGACTGCTGCAGTGGCCTTGACCATGGACAGCAGCCAACTCTTTTCCTCACAGGCCCTGATGGCACCCGGGCCCAGGCACCAAGCACGTGCGTGTACCTCCGTGTGCATGTGGGACAGCGTAGAGGGAGACTAGGGTGGAGAGTGGATGTTTGTGGGGCACACGCAGCTCACTATGTGTGGCTGTGGGAGAGAAATTGGGTGCCGGCGAACCTCTGGTCGCATGCAGAGCACATATCAGCAGAATTAATCATCTCTTTCAGTGGTGCTTTGCAATTTATGAATTCCCTTTACTTTAGCTCGTTTGAGCCTCATAATTCTGGGAGGCAGAGAGATGTTAATATCTTAATTTGAAAGATGAAGCAACTGGGGCTCAGAGGCGTTAGGTGACTTTTCTGATGTTACACAGCTGGTGAATGACCGAGGGGGACCTCGACTTCAGATCTCCCGGGTTCAGGTCTTTGTGTGTGGCTGTAGGAGTGTGTGTGGTGGGGAGAGTATCCCAGGCTCCCCAGCTGCCCATACTGTGGAGGGAAGCAGGGGGAAGCAGGCAGGCCAAAGGAAGGTTTTGAAGGAGAGGGAATCCCAGACTCAGGTTGAGGACCCCAAGTCCTCTGACTCCTCTGCCTTTTCTTGCACCGTTTGGCCAAGTCCCCTTCTCAGATGAATCTATCCCTAAATTGCCCGAGGGTGTCTCTAGGACAGCCAGGCTCTACCAGTGGGAGCCACACTGTTTAGAATCACATTGTTTTCATGAACAACTTCCTTAATTGGCCTGTGCAATTCTGCCCCGAAACCCTGCTGTGTGTTCCTGGTCAGCTTGCTTTCCCCAGCAATGACCACAAACTTACTCTTCTCAAACAGCCACCCTTCCTAACCCCCATCTCACGCTCAGCAGATGACCTTACCTCCCACTTCACAGAGAAGATGGAAGATAAGACAAGCTCTCCCCCTTCCCCTGGATAGCTGGCTGCAAAAGGGAACATTGATCTTACCTCAGCTAAAATCTCAATCTATTCTATCTGATCTCCTTCTGCCTTTACAGGAATTTCAGCTTCAGGATGCCGCCTCTTCCCTATAGTCAGTCCCTCCTGCTCCAGTGGAATTTTTCCATTAAAATTGAAACATGCTTAAGATTCTCCTATCTTAAAATACACAGTGATAATGACAGCTATCATTTATTGAGCACTTACTGCATACCAGGTTTTGGGTTAAGATTTTTTTTTAAAGATTTATTTATGTATGTATACAAGAACAAGGGTACAGGCCAGAGATGGTGGGGCGGGGTGAGAGGATTCACCAGAGACAGAGTGGGGAACAGAATAGGCAGATTGACTGAAATACACTGCTGAGGGGAGCAGCGGGTGAGTCAGGAGAGGTCTGCTGCGCCTGTACGTAGCTCCCTGGACGGGGATCGAACTCATGCTGCAGAGGCTTTGGATAGCTTCATAGGTTGCGTCTTAACCCCTTGCACAACCAGGGAGTCCCTGGGTTAAGATTTTTTAGAAAAGCAAACATCTCTTCACTCCTCAGCCCCCTCCAGCTCCCACACTATCTCTCTGCTTCCTTTCACAGACCAATTTTTTAAAATGATGTCTATATTCCACTTTCTCCATTTCCTCATTTCTAACTCACAGTCCGCCTTCTCCCGCTGTCCCCATCACTGCACCAAAATTGTTCACTAAGGACGCCAGTGACCTCTACTTTGGCAAATCCACCAAACATTCTTTATCCTTGATCCCCCAATAACATTGACCCTAGTGGCCCACCATATCATTTTTGAACTATTCTCTTTGCTAATGATCACACTCTGGGTCCCCCCTTTATATAGCACCCCTTATTTCTCTGTCCCTGCATTCTCTCCTTGTTGCCATTAAATGTTAGCTGTCCTCAGTGTCAATCCCAGACTTTCCTCTTTTTTGAATCTTGATTTAATGTCACAGATTAATTAGTATCTTTTTACTTTTGTATATCTTACAAGAGAATATTCTACCAATCACAATAATATTTTTTACATTGGTATGAAAATATAAAATATAAAACATTTCCAACACCCAGGAAAGTTTCCTCAGGCCCTTTCCTAGACAATACTACCCCACAAAGTTTAAGCAATATTCTGACTTCTTCAGTATAGATGAGTTTCATCTGTTCTTGAAATTGCTAGAGTAGATGTATCCTCCCACATCTTATATATGTACACGCGTGTGTCTGTTTTCTTTTGTCTATGAGATTCAGTCATTTATACACATGGCAAGTGACGGTGGCCAGCTTTTTCAGTGCTGTATAGTAACTCATCATGTACATAGACCAACTTATTATATAAATATATATTTATAATATATATTATTAAATATATATATATACTTATGTACCTATAAGTAGTTATATAAATAGGCCATGGACTACAATTAGTTTAGCCATTCTGCTCTTACTAGACATTTGGGTTGTTATTAATTTTTGGCTTTATAAACAAATTCTTGTTCATGTCTTTCTACTTGTACTCATTTGTACTCGTTTGTACTCATTTCTCTTGGGTATAAAACTAAGGAGCTACAGTCAAGTCATGGATTGGGATTCTGTTCAGTTTTAGTGGATGTTGCCAAATCAAACCTTTTTCCTATCTTTTTAAAAACTTTGTATTCTATCCTTGGGCAGTCTCATCTTCACTCATGACTTCAATTACCATCGACATATCGACAACTGCCAAATTTGTGTCTCAGCCCAGATCTCTCCTCTCAGCATCGGCCCCAGTGGCCAATTTCCCACTTAACATCCCCACTTGGATGTCCCTAAGGCTCCTCAAAAACAGCATGTGCAAAACAAAATCCATCATCATAACTCCAAAACGAGCCCTTTACTTGTGTTCCTGATCTCATGAGCCACCCACCGTTCACCCAATTGTGCAAATTAGGAATCACCCCAACACACCATCTCCTTCATGTCCCTTAATAGAATCTACCAGTTTTGCCTCCAAAACTTTGTTGTCCTGTTGCAAGCTACCCCACCCTCCACATCCCTCTCATCTGGACTGCCACGGTGTTAGACAGAACAGGCCTTCCACAGTGCTCCTGGCTCTTCCGGAGGGGTCTTTTCAAAACACCACTCCAGTGGCTTCAAATCCTTCCATGGGGAGTCTTCTGTTGTTCTTGGATCAAAATCCTTGTGTGGGCATCAAGATCCGGAGTAGTCTGGATCCTGCCTGCTTCTCCAACTGTTCGTACCCTATTCTCTGGCTACCTCTTCCTCTGCTCAGCTGTCTACCCTCAGGGCCTTTGCATAGGCTGTTCTCAGGAATGCCCACTGCACACACACCCCACACATGCAAACCTTTACCTAATTACTCCGCTTTATTCTTTAGATTGCAAATTCAAACATCGTTATCTTCTCCTTAAAGAAACCTTCCTTTTTTTGGGGGGGGCATCCCTGGTGGCGCAGCGGCTGAGCACTGGGTTGTGAGGCTGACCCGCAGCCTCTACAGCATCGGTTTGATCCCCTGCCGCCAGGCGCGAGGGTCCCGCATGGCGTGCAGACCTCTCCTGCCGCCCGCTGCTCCCCTCAGCAGTGTACTCCATCAGTCTGCCTGTTCTACTCGCCACTCTGGCTCTGGTGAATTCTCTCACCCTCCCGTGCCTCTGACTGTACACAGTGCTTGTGTAAATAAATAAATAAATAAATCTTTAAAAAAAAAAAAAAAAAAGAAACCTTCCTTTTTCCCTAATCTGGGTCAGGACCTCCTGTCACTCACCACCATGGAACGGCATTATTTTTTTTTCATACTATTCATCCTAGTTTGTAATTAATTATTTTTATGATTAAAAAAACATTATCTGATTCCCCTATTAGACAGTAAACTCCATGAGGGATGGATCCAGGTCCACTGTTTGGTTTCCAGGTGTCCTCAGCATATACACATAGGGACGTAGGGAATATTTGATGAGTAAAGATAAGGAGGAAGAAGAAAGAAAGGATGGATGATGGGAAGAGAGGAATGACGTAACTCTAGCCACCCCCACACCCAGGCTTGAGCAGGTGACTATGCCTCAGTTCCCTCGTTTGCAAATGACAGTGAAGGTACTCAAACCTGATTATTTTGCTGGGCTGTTTAAGAATCCCATGAGACAACAGTTGAGAACCATGGCATTCCCTGGATGTGAGGTGTGGCTGGACTTCAGAAAGCCTGTAGGAAAGGCCCCGCGCAGTGAGCTGGGCAGGGAGCGACGTGAGGAAGGGCTGCTTCCTAAGTCAGTTAGCTCAGAACTGAGTGTGCTTGTGGGCCCCACTGCTCCTTGGGCCCTCTGTGTGTGTGAGGAGGGGTCTATGTTTGGGGGTCTGTGGGTGCTGCTCAATTCTTTCCTCACTTCCCCATCAATAGGAAAAAGTTGGATTTGCCTACTGGCATGAGATGAGGTAAGAGACTGTTGGAAGAGGGAGGAAATGCCACTGGGGTGTGAGCATGTGGCTCTTTGTCTTTGTCACCCCACACGAGGGTGTGTATCTTGCGTGTAGGAGGTGCAGGTGTGCAGTGTGGGTCTTAGTGTTGTGTGGGGGAAGAAGTGTCCAATCGTACATATTTACTGTCCTTTGAAGCTGCTGTGTGTGTGCACATCCTTATCTCTGGTGAGATCCCACCGTGGAAGCCCCCGCTGTGGTAGCTCCTAACCTCTGGACATCCAAGCGACTTCCCCTTCGGGAAGTCTGAAGGAGGGGAACAGTGCCCTCTAGTGGTGCGTGACCCATGGGCTAGCGCGTCCCAGCCTGAGCCTCAGGTCAGCAACCTTTGAGACCATCCTGAGCACATGCCAAGGAAGACCCTGCCCTCTGAGAGCTGGGATCTGGTAGACAGGAAGGAAATGCTCAGGGGGCAAGAAGCGGGAAGGGACCCACAGATTCCTACAGAGACCTGAGACAACAGCTGAGGTGTTTTTTCCTCATCTCTGCAGTGACATTCTGGTTGTCTAAGGCATTCCTGGTCTTTGTCAGTTCCTGTTTCTCCCTGTGATGTCTGGGCTCAGCTCTTTCATTCTCACATTCTCTGTCTTCAAGGAAGTACTGGTTACTACTCTTGGCTGAAGGGCCTTGAGCGTAAGTGGCCCCTTCAGTTTACTCCCTGGATGGGCACTAATCATTTCCCACACAGTCAGGGAAGGCTTCTTGGAGGAAGCAGCATGTGAATAGGGTCTTGACAAAATGAGTAGAAACCCTCCATTTGGAGTCCAGGGAAGGTCTGGAAATGTGAATAAGTACAGTGTGTCTGTGGAATGGGAGAGGACATGGTGGCCAGACACTGGGCTGGAGTAGAGGGTTGGGGAGGTGAGGCTGGATGCTAAATTTGCTTTTACCTTGCAAAGGCCTGTGAGTCTCCCTGGGGAGTTTACATTTTACCAAGAGGCAGTGGGGATTAGAGAAAGTCTTCATGGAGGAGAATGGCAGAATCACACAACATGGACAGAGGGTGAGGAGAATCTGCAGGGACATGGAGAGTCAAGGAGACAGCTGGGAGGCTGGTGTGCAGGCAAAAGAGGAGGAGCAGTGTGAGGGCAGTGGCACAAGAATGGAGAGGGGCCAGATGGAAAAAGCTCCTCTTCTGAGGCCTCTGTGTCCTTGGCAGCAAAACAGAGGCCAAAGGTCCCATATCAGTCAGTTCTGCTCATCCCTGGCACCCTGCCTCCCATCCCAGGGTCGCCCCTGCTAGTGGGGAGGAAAGATGTGTAGGAGCAGTGAGGGAAGGGGAGACGGGGTGATTGTGGCGTGGGGCTGCAGGATGACTAAAGGGTGGAAAGGCCCAGGTAGACGAGTCTGACCCCTGCAGCCCCTCCTCTGGCCCTGCAGAGCAAGAGTTAATCTGCTTCTCCTGCCTCCTTCCCTTCCTCTCCTCCTATTAGGTCACCTTCTCAGGCCCTGGAGACTTGGCTGGTGGCTCAAGTTCCTCAACTAGTGGCCCTGAGTAATCAGAGCACAGAGGGGCAGGGGCGGGGGGCAGGCAGCGATAAACAGGGGCTAAAGGGAGCCTCAGGGATTGAGGGGCGAGGGGCATTTGAGGTTGAGGGTTTTGGGGATGCCATAGGTTGGTTCTCCTGACCAGACCTCTCCCTGCTCTGATTTCAATTTCTTCTACCTACAGAAGAGAATTCCTCGAACTCCTCTCCCGGATTTGTGGGGTGGGGGAGGGGGGAAGTGGCTCCCTGGGAGGGGGGTGTGGTTCTCTGCCAGGAAGCTTTTCAGCTGATAGAGACAGGGTCCTTCCCCCCAGTGCCAGGAACTGGCCATAAATGAGTCTGTGGTCATCGAGAGACCTCTGCTAATGGAACTGGGCTGCCCCCCAAGCCACAGAAAGGAATGAAAGAGGAGAAAGTGACCTAAGAGCAGCCCAGCTTGGAGGAGGGCACTGACTTAAAGTGGGGTGACCAGGGGAGGGAGAGAAGGATGAGTGGGGTAGAGGCTTGGATGGAGGGAAATCAGAGGTTTAAGGCGTATTACAAGGGGGTTAGGATTCAGGAAGTAACTGAAAGTAGGTAAGATTCGGGACAGTAATGAGAAGGGAATTGGGGATCGGAGGAATACTTAGAGGGGGGCTGGGCACTAAGAGTGTATTGGGAGAATTGGGAGTCAATGAAGTAATTAGAGGAGACTATATGTCAAGGGGACTGAGAGAGGGTATGGAGAGGTCTGGGAGAGCGTGGGACTCCTGCCCCAGGGAAAGGCCTGCCTGAGGAGGGCGAGGGCCCAGGCTGGAATGGGGAGCCTGAGGGGCATGCGGAGGATGGGCGGGAGCTAGAGTGTGTGTCCGGGAGTGAGGGCAGGGGCGAGCGTGCAAGCAAGGGGCTACCGGCAGCCCCGAGGCTACTCCTGGGCTTGCACTCTGTCTCCAGCTTTCCCTGTCCTGCTGGAGCTGGTGACGGGGTGGGGGGTCCAGTTGTCCTCTGCATCAGCCTCCCTCTCCCACTGCCATCAATTATTCATCAGCCCAGATGCCCGCCCTCCCGGGCCAGCCGGGCAGGCCTGCCCTCCCCTCCTCGCCCCGCCCCACCTCAGCCCTGGTGAGGGAGGGCAGCTGCGCTGGCCGAGACCTGACAGAAGGCCGGGCGGCCGCCTTGCTACACCCTGCGTGGGATCTCATCTCCCTCCTACTCCTCCTGCCAATTCCCTGGTGCCAGGAATCCCCCGGAAAAGATGCCCATCCAGATCTTCTGCTCAGTGTCGTTCTCCTCTGGCGAGGAGGCCCCCGGACCCTTGGGAGATGTTTGGGGTCCCCAACCGCGGCAGCAGCGGGACAGCTCAGAATCAGAAGAGGAGGAAGAAGAGAAGGAAAGGGAGGCGGCGAGGAACAAGGCCAGAGAGGGTGACTTGCCCATGGACTTAGTGGCTTTTGCCAACAGCTGCACCCTTCATGGCGCGAGCCACGTCTTTGTGGAAGGGGGTCCAGGACTGAGGCAGGCCTTGTGGGCAGTGGCCTTTGTCCTGGCACTGGGTGCCTTCCTCTGCCAGGTAGGGGACCGAGTTGCCTATTATCTGAGCTACCCGCACGTGACTCTGCTAGACGAGGTGGCCACCACGGAGCTGGCCTTCCCGGCGGTCACCCTCTGTAACACCAATGCCGTGCGACTGTCCCAGCTCAGCTACCCTGACTTGCTCTACCTGGCCCCCATGCTGGGGCTGGATGAAAGTGATGATCCTGGGGTGCCTCTGGCCCCCCCAGGGCCGGAGGCCTTCTCGGGGGAGCCCTTTAACCTGCACCGCTTCTACAACCGCTCCTGCCACCGGCTGGAGGACATGCTGCTCTATTGCTCCTACCGCGGGGGGGCTTGTGGCCCTCACAACTTCTCAGTGGTGAGTGAGGGCCCATGCCTGGCATGGCATCCCAAGAGTGTTGCCATGGCTCACCCTGACCATCGTCTCCTGGGGTGGGTCCGGTGCCCTCCTGCTCCTCCCCCGCCTCCCCTGGACCAAGGAGGCCTGGCCAGACTCTCCCCAGCGCCCCAGGGTCTGGAACTAGGTTACTATTCTTAGGTCCCGCAAGACTGCTCTTCCTGTTAGAATCCTGAAATACATCTGTACTAGTTAGTAATTAGCTGCTGCCCCAAGGCTCCTGGTGTCACCCCGAATGTCCTCCAGCCTCTCCAGCCCCTCCCAGACCTCCTTGGGATCCAGCAGGGCCCAGGACCTTACTCGAGCTCTGTGACATAGCACCTGTGCCCAGCCAGTTTTCAGCTATTTTGGCTCTCACCTCTGGACTGGATCTGGAGTAGGTGCTCCCTGGTGCGTGAGGGTACAGAAGGGTGTGGAAGGGAGGCAGAAGGGTGGGGACAGCCCCCACCTCCTCCTCCACCCCCTCCCTGTGTCAGCAGCTCCCACAGCAAGGGACTCATTGTATCCTCACTTGATCTTCCTGTGCGCCTCCTACAGTGTGTAGTGTGTGTGTGTGTGTGTGTGTGTTTGAGGGAGAATAACAGGTTTCTGCCTGTTTGCCCTCCCATTCCAGGGTCTAGGGCCTTCCCTGCTGAGAAACCTGGTCCCCTCCCACCCTCCCTTCATTTCAACTTCCAGTTCTGTCTGAGTGTTCCTGCTCCTTCCAAGTGTCTGGTACCAGGCCTCCGCTCCCCACACACCATACCTCAGTTCCCACCTCCTCACCAGTGCAGGAGCGGGTGGGTGTCACCCCATCAGGGCGTTGTGGACTGACTGTCGACAGTCAGGGACCTGGACAGGCCAGGAGAGAGCAACCTGGGCAAGGAAGAGGTGAGGGTAGCTTCCTCTGGACTTGAGGGGAGAGTGCAGAACCACCAGGGGGCGGCAGCGGTCCACCCCTCAGCCGTGGGGCCCTGGGGCCCGGCGTGTGGTCCATGCTCCCACCTGCCGCTGCCACCTTCCCAGGAGGCAGGCTGGGATCTGTGCCCAGCCTGGAGCGGGTGGCTGAAATCTACAAAACCCAGGAGTGGGGTAGGGATTAGAAGTCCTCAGAGTTCTTTCTACTTCATCTCTGGACCTCACCCACCCCATGGGGGAGAGCATGTTTTCTGGAGTGGGGGTGGAAGAGGCTATTTTAGGAGGGGGAAGGGAACAAGGGTTGTATTTCCACGTAACCCCCACTCTCCCTGCCGCTCCATTTTGAAATCCTCTCTCTTTCTCTGGACAATGTCTATATTCACCTTATGACTCATTCTGTGGACTTTGTCACCATCCAGCGGTAGTAAAAGCGCACTCACCCCATTTGTAGGAACCTGAGGACATTCTTGGAAGCTGGGGAGGGGGAGCATAAGAATCAGGTCGCTCTTCTCTCGGTGGCTGTATAATCAGAGCTGCAATAGGGTTGTGCTGGCGTATGGGGTAGGGAGATGCCCCCGGGGCGAGATCTCTTCTGAAAGCCCCATAATTCTGCACAAGTATTGCCAAACAGGCCACATCCTGGACATTCAGTACCAAATGCTGGGAGAAGAGGCACTAATGCTTGGGTGAGTGTGGCCTTTGACACGGCAACTGGTGCTGAGGACAACGGACACTGATAGACATAGGGGCTAACACCTGGAGGAAATGGAAAAAGTAGCCTTGGTTTGAGGAAGGGACTTGGGGAGAACAGGATTTCAGATGTCTGGGGTGAAATCCAGGAAGAGGATGACATATCTCAGGAGGCTGGACCTGGAGGACAAGGTCCCAAGAAGGGACCAGGAGCATAATCATGATGGATGCTGGTAATGGAAATGAGTATGTCAGGGCCTCAGCGGGGAAAAGATTGCCACTCAGCTAGTTCAACTGCAAAGACTTTAACCAAGGGACTGTGCAGAGCTGTGGCAGGGTTAAGGAAAACTATAAGGGGACCTGCGTCACCTAGCAATAGTGGGGAGTTGTTATCCTGCACCGGTGAGGGAGCACTCCAGCAGGATCTGTAATCTGAGGGTCTGAGCCACTGCCAGAACATTCTCGGGGGGAGAAGGGTTAAGTACCTGACCTCTCCTCTTTCTGCCTTCTGCTCCCTACTGATGCCTTCCATTGGCCAAACACAACCAGAAGCCCATCCAGGTAGCCAAAGGGCCCAGGCAGTGTACCTCCCAGGGACCAGCTTTCCAGGGCAAGGAAGGGACCAAGTGGAGACTGGGCCACACAAGAAGCATCATTCCTGAAGTGTGTTAAGACTCCAGCAGCTGGGGGTCCGGGCATATCGTGGGTAGGGGGTGCAGGCAGGACTCTCAGGCTGTCCACTTTGCCTCTGCCCAGGTCTTCACGCGGTACGGAAAATGCTACACATTCAACTCGGGCCGAGATGGGAGGCCGCGGCTGAAGACCATGAAGGGTGGAACGGGCAATGGGCTGGAGATCATGCTGGACATCCAGCAGGACGAGTACCTGCCTGTCTGGGGGGAGACCGGTACGTCACCTCTCTCAGGGGACCCCACCCCACGGTTCCATCCCTCAACCTCTACTGGGGACTCCTGGGTTCCACTGTGGGACCTGAAGCAGTGCTTCTCCCTCCCGGCATCTCGCTGTTTCCATCTCTGACTCTACCTAACTGCCACACTCGCATTTCTCTGCTCCCCCTTCCTGGCTCAGTTACTCTCCAAGGTAACCAGCCATCCTTATCCATCAGTGGCCGCCACTGACTCTATAAATAACTCCCTTTCTTCTGGGGCTGCCTGCCATCTGTCTGGTCTAAGGGAGGGGGCTTGGGGCAGAGCGTGGTGGGGAGAAGGGAGAAAGGAGTGTCTGAGATGGTGAGAAAGAACTGGAGACACCTAATGCAGGGCTGAAGCCAGGTTAAAAAAAAAAAAAAAGAATTGCTTAAAATGCAGGGATCATCAGGGCAGCACTGGGCTGGTGAACCCAGGAGGAGGCTGGACATAGGTTAGGGCCCCATAAACTTCCTCCACCCCATCCTAATGTATGAAAGGTGCCCCCCGTCTCAAAAGGCCCAGTGAGTCAGAAGCCCTCCCAACACACACACCCCTCACTCCCACAGACGAGACGTCCTTCGAAGCAGGCATCAAGGTGCAGATCCACAGTCAGGACGAACCTCCTTTCATCGACCAGTTGGGCTTTGGAGTGGCCCCAGGGTTCCAGACCTTTGTGGCCTGCCAGGAACAGCGGGTGAGAGGGCCTTGAGAGGCCAGTCCCAGGGTGGGGTTTGGCTGCGTCAAGATGGAGAGGTGGGCAACCCATACTGGGAGGGACATGTGGACCAGGGTCTGGGTAGCCCCTCACTAGTCCGAAGCATGAATGATCTAAAGAACAGGAACGGTCTACAGACTCTGGGACCCCAGAGGCTACAGAGAGGAGAGGGGCCAGGACTCTTGAGTTCCGTGTCTTGTCAGAGAAGTCCATCAAGGTGACTCGGGGAGAAGTCCCCACACCCCCCAGCTCCCTGGCTCTCCCAGCAGCTCATCTACCTGCCCCCGCCCTGGGGCACCTGCAAAGCTGTTACCATGGACTCGGATTTCTTCGACTCCTACAGCATCACCGCCTGCCGCATCGACTGTGAGACGCGCTACCTGGTGGAGAACTGCAACTGTCGCATGGTGCACATGCCAGGTCAGGCCCCACGGTCCAAATAATCCTGGGGCCCCCCAGCGGTGCCCCTCACCAGCTCCCCGTGCATATCAGCCTCCTGCCAACATGAATGCAAGACCTCCGGGACTCTCTCTTCTCTGGTTCCAGCCCCATCCCATTCCCTTGCTTCTCTAACCTCAATTCCTGCCCTGTACCCCTGGAATGGGTGGGAAAGCTCCAGGAGGGATGGGCTGTGGAGGTGGTTCACCCCTAGGACAGACTGGCACTGGCTAGTCCTACCCTTCCATCCTCTCCCAGCTTCCGGTTTCTGAGCCTTTGGTACCGTCACCATCACAAGACCCCTTTAATCTCCATCCTGCACCAATGTCTTCTCTCCTCTGTAGGGGATGCCCCATACTGCACTCCCGAGCAGTACAAGGAGTGTGCGGATCCTGCTCTGGGTGAGGGCCCCTATCCTGGAGCAGTCTGGGGGAGGGAAGGAGGTGCTGCCAGTCACATGCAGAGGGGTTCAGACCAAGTTCCCAAAAGTTTCAAGAGAAGCTTGCACTCCCTGTGTCCGACTTTAGCAAGACTGGGGAAAGCATCTCCAGGACTCCCTGTGACAAATGAGCAGGGGGCACTGGAGGAGCCCCCCCCCCCCCCCCGCCCTTCTCATCAGCACCTCAGCTGTTTGACTCCCAAGGATTAGGAACTATCCATGGGGAGGCTGGGTGGGACCAGCACAAGGTGAAGGACAGGTACCTGGGCCGGGAAGGGGGCCCAGGGTTCCCATGAGCAGGGCCAGGATGTTTGTGTTGGGAAGGTGCTGGCAGAAGGGCGCTTTTCAACTGGTGACTCTCACCTGGCTGGGCACAGACTTCCTGGTGGAGAAGGACCAGGAGTACTGTGTGTGTGAAATGCCCTGCAACCTGACTCGCTACGGCAAGGAGCTGTCCATGGTCAAGATCCCCAGCAAAGCGTCAGCCAAGTATCTGGCCAAGAAGTTCAACAAGTCTGAGCAGTACATAGGGTAAGGGATGTGACCGTGCAGGACGGGGCCCTGGGGCTGGGACTCTGAAGGGTACGAGCGAGCAGTGTGGGCTTTGATGGGGCAGAAGGAAGTTGAGAGAACACGGAGAAGGCATCCAAAGAATCTGGGCTGGGTGTGGAGGGGAAATGAAGCTGGAGCAAGCAGGGGAGGCAGCTCTCTCTCTTCCCCTCTTTGCTGTATCCTCTCTCTTCATCCTCATTGCTGTAACTGGAATCACCTCAAACTTGCCAATGTGCAAAATATCTTTTCATATAAGCCATTACGTTTAATCCTCACAAGAACCCCATAAGGCAGGTATCCCCCTCAGCATCTCATTTCATGGACAAGCAGACTGAGATTCCGGGATAACTTGGCAAGGTCACCTAACTAGTAAGGGGCAGAGATATGACTTGAACCTAGGTCTCCTCCCCCAACCCCTTTGCAGGGAGAACATCTTGGTGCTGGACATTTTCTTTGAAGTTCTCAACTATGAGACCATTGAACAGAAGAAGGCCTATGAGATTGCAGGGCTCCTGGGTGAGCTGCTGATGGCACCTGACCCTTTCCCATGCCATGGGCATGGCCTGACACCTCTGCTGCTCACCTCTGCCCCACACACTCCTCCCACTTCCATCCTCAGGGACCTGGCCCCAAACTCTCTTGTCTTGGTATGTGGTGGGAGAGGGACGGAGCCTTCTCTTAGGGCCAAGCGGAGACAGGACTATCGTGAAGACCAGGGGTAGGTAGTGGAACGGGGAACTATTTCACATGCCCTTGAAAATGTGCCCAGGGATGGAGAATTTTGAGTTATTTTACAAATAACTTTTTTTTCTGAATAATTCCTATTCGTTTTCGAAAAGTAGAAAAATGCAGAAAGCAGAGAAGGAAAGGAAACCTGTGCAGAATCGCTTTGTGCTCCTTCTTTAGGAAGGTTGTGAATCACTTTGCAAATATAACTTGTGCCCCATCCCAGGGAGCTCTGCCGCCCCCACGGTGTCCTGACCCCACTGACCTCCCTGCGCACCCCCACCCCGCTCCCCCCGCAGGTGACATTGGGGGTCAGATGGGGCTGTTCATCGGGGCCAGCATCCTCACCGTGCTGGAGCTCTTCGACTATGCCTACGAGGTGAGAGGGCCGGGGCCAAGGGCCGGGGCCGTGGGAGGGGTCCTCCCCGCCCGCTCACCCCCTGCACCCCCCACCGCACCTCTGTCCCAGGTCATTAAGCACAAGCTGTGCCGAAGAGGGAAGTGCCAGAAGGAGACCAAAAGGAGCAGCGCGGACAAGGGCGTAGCCCTCAGCCTGGACGACGTCAAGAGACACGTGAGGGAGCGAGAGAAGGACTCCTTTCAGCCCTGCCCCGTCCCCCCACCACCCCGGGACCACCCCGCTTGCCACTCTTTCTCCTTTGCTTCCCCCACGCCCCGCTGCCACGGTGGCGCTTGGAATAACCAGCCCCTGTCCTGTGCCCTCCACCCAGAATCCGTGTGAGAGCCTCCGGGGCCATCCTGCCGGGATGACGTATGCCGCCAACATCCTACCTCACCATCCAGCCCGAGGCACTTTTGAAGACTTTACCTGCTGAGCCCTGCCGGCCACTGTACCAAAGGCCTAGATGGGGAGGGCTAGGAGAGCAAAGAGACCCCCAGTTTCCAGGCCCCAACACCTGCCCTGGGGACTCACTCCCACTCCCAAGGCAGCCCCCCACTCCTGGGCAGTTCTTTCCTCCGGTCTCTGCTAAGGAAGGAGTCTTGACCTTAGATTCCTACCCCTGCCTCTATCCCATTCTTTTTATTTTTAACAAAACTAAACAAATCTTAAAAAGAAACTAAAAAAGAGAGAATGGGGCACATGACCTCAGTCTGCCCCTCTCTGCTCCATGCTGCCTCCCCCAGCTCCCAGCCTGAATTCTGTCTGTCTGTCTGTCTGTCTGTCATCTGAGTGTCCACCTACATTCTGCTGCCACCAGTCACCAAAGCCCCCTCCCGGTGGGGGGTGAAGGGCATCCTGGGGTCTGGAATTTGGCCCCAACCAGAGAATGTACCTTGAAGGGGAGGGCTAGTGGGGGGGGGCTTCCCCAGCCTTAAGAGACCCTCTCAGCCCAGTGACCCCCCCCAACCCCAAATCTCAAGACAGGAATTAAGACCCAAAGTCCTCTCCCCATTACCATGTGAAATCTCCAGAGAGGCAGGAGTGGGGGAGCCCTGAAGAAGTGGGTATGGGGACAAGATATGGCCCTGGTGCTGTAGACCACATCCTGACACCTGCAAGTTCACCCACCCCTGAGCTGCTGGAGAGAAATCCCAAGAGGCAGCCCTTCTCTGCCATCCCATAAAAGATCCAGCTGGTTGGCTTCCAGCGCAGGGAGAGGGACACTGGTGCCTAACCTCACTGGTCCCTCTCCCAGGGGCCTCTGCAGAGGGCCACATCCATAAATTTTCTTATGGAACTCTCCCAAATCCTCTCCCCCAACTTCATTTGCTTCTCTCAACAACCTCATCTGCATTTTCTATTTCTATATGATACAGACTCTATATTGCTATACCTCTGTATATACTCTCCCCCAGCTGTGTCTTCACCCCATCCCCTCTTGTCTCTGAGAACCATCCTCCCCCCCAAGTTCCCCTTTCTGTGTTTCTGCCCCCTCCCTGGTCTCTGAATGCCTTCGCCTGTATAAAGAGTTGGACTCTCTCCCCTGGTGTCTGTACTGTGTACACACATCCCTCTGAGAAGCACAAGGAGACGACACGCGCATTGTAACCTTCGCACTGTCTCGGTGGCGACATAAAGGAAGCTGTGAATCACAAGCTCTGCCTGTTTCTGGCCTCACCCTCTTCCCCCAACCTGGCACCGTCTGCCATCCCTACAGCCTTAACATTCCCTCCCCTGCTCCACCCACCCCCATGCCCTTTGCTTGGCTGACTGTGGCCTCCCTAGGGAAGGGGTTGCTACAGAGAGAGCCCCTAGTCAGGCTGAGAGAGATCTGCTCTGTGTGCTAAGCTAAGGGTGTCAGAGACCGAGGGCATGGTGGATTGGTGACTCCCACAGCTGGAGCAGCGGGGTGCTGACAGGCAGAAATTGAGGATCTCAGTCAGTGGCCTTCCCCTCCTCTCTAAGGACCCAACCCCCTTTCTTCACCTGAGAGCCAAGCCCGCCACTGATATTTTCTGGTGAGGTAGGGTTTGGTTGTGGGTGGAAAGAGACAGGTCTGGAGTAGAAGTTGAAAGCTCTGTTGTTCTGTCACTTCCTACCTAAAGAGAGCCAAATGAGGTAGAAGGCCTGCCTCAACCCCCACCAGGCGCCAGGGCCAGAGCCCAGCCCCTTCCCAGGCCTTCTCTGCCCAGCTGTCTCTTGGTCTCCAACCCCAGAACAGGACCTGTGGCCGGTCACTGGTGCATTGACCTGGAGCTAGAGAGTGAGACAACAGGATCTTTGAGAACTCTTGGTTCCTAGGAGTTCCTTAGAGATCACACCTCTCCAGAGAGAAGTAGGAACAAGGCCAAAGGGTGTGCAGCAGATGGGGAACAGTAGGCAGAGCTACGGGTGACGCATGCCTCTGGTCTAATAAACTGGGTTTCAACCATCTCCTCTCAGTCTCGTTCTTCTTTTATTTAAAAACACTTAGTCCTTCCCACTGAGTACTGAAAGCGGGACCAAACAATCAGGGGAAAGGTTTGAGCAGAGACCCGCTGGTGATCTTTGGATGGGGCAGACTGGCGGTCACACCAGGAATGCTTTAAACCACTGGGCACGGAAAGAGGGAGGGGTCAAAGGCAACAAAGATCCCAAAGGATTCTCTGGAGATGGGACAGGGTCAAAATTTAAAACAAACCTGAACTTGAAATCTGGAAGGTCAGGTTAGATGTCAGAGATGACGTTGGGTTGAAGTTCTAGCATGAAGTAGTTATTGATTTTTTTTTTAAACATTTATTTATTTTTACAGACAAGAACTGGGGTACAGGCCAGAGGTGGGGGGGTGAGAGGATTCACCAGAGACAGAGTGGGGAGCAGAACAGGCAGATCAACTGAAATACACTGCTGAGGGGAGCAGCAGGCGAGACAGGAGAGGTCTGCTGAGCCATGTGGGTAGCTCCCTGGGGGGCCGGGGATCGAACTCGTGCTGCAGAGGCTGTGGATTGCTTCACAGTTTGGTGCTTAACCCCTTGCACCACCAGGGAGGCCCCGTTATTGAGACATTTTCTCTGTGGCATGAACCCTGGGCTAGGAACCAGAGATCTGGATTCTAGGCTTTGCCTTCACTGCCTGCTGGCTGCCCTTTACCAAGTCATTTCCTCTCCGAGGGCAGCTTCCCGCTGTGTAAAGCGGAGCTAACAGTGCCGCATCACCAAGAGCGGGAATGAAAAGCAGAGTGCTCTGAAAAGTTAAACGCACTGAGCCTAGAAGCAGCAGCACTCCAGCACCTCTCATCAGAGGCTTGGGTTGGGGCGCCCGGTTTCCAGGTCACCGTCTTCCTCCCGTCGGCCTGGGGGCGCCCGCTCGCGGGGCCTCTCTAGCCCCGAGCTCCTCTCTATGGTTCTCCCTCCCGGACCCAGAAGGCGGGAGGGAGTGGTCAGCACGCTCTTCCCGCTAGTTGCCCCCCTCTAGCCCGCAGTCTCGCTGCCCTCAGCCTCCCGGGCCGGCCGGCCGGCCGGGCGGACAGGCGGGCGCGCGGGGGCGCGCGGGGGGCCGGGGGAGTTCCGCTTCCGGTTCTTTGTGCAGCTGCAGCGGCGGCTCCGGGGAAGATGGCGGCCCGGGCGGGCTTCCAGTCTGTGGCTCCGAGCGGCAGCGCCGGAGCGTCAGGAGGGGCGGGCGCGGCGGCTGCCATGGGCCCGGGCGGGACTCCGGGGCCTCCGGTGCGGATGGGCCCGGCGCCGGGGCAAGGGCTGTACCGCTCCCCGATGCCGGGAGCGGCCTATCCGGTGAGCGGGGCAGGAGGAGGGGCGCGCGGGCGGGGGCGGGGCCGGCGGGCGCCCGTGAGCGGCCGGGTGGGGGAGGAGGAGGGACTCGGGGAGGGACCGGGCCTGGGCTGGGGAGGGCGCGGGGGTCGGCGCGGAGGGAGGGCGGGGAGGCAGCATCCCCACCTGCGCCCGGGGCATTGTTTCCCCGGGGGTCGGGGCGCAGGGCCGGGATGAAGTGGTCCGGGTGGATCAGCGAGGCTGGAGGGCACCAGGGCTCGGGCCGCCCCAGTGCCCAGAGGAGCGCAGAAGGTGTCGTGGCAGATGAGTTCGGTTCTAAGTAGCTGGCAGCACCGAGTAGACGGGGAGCCAGAGGAGATGGAACTAAGGCTCATACAAAATAGACGGGGGAGAATTTAAGTACAAGCTGGCTGTCTCGTGGCCTTTGTGCCGTCTTCTCCTATGGAACCAGGACAGGAGCAGAGGAAGCTCCAGTTGTCTGTGTTTCAAGTGCCAGAGGGCTCGCCTCCCATTGTCCTTCACCTCACCCTCCAGCCTGTTTCAGTCAAAGAACTTGGGCTTCCCCCCCTCCTGCTATCCCTTTCTTGATGGGATTAATAGAGGAGGCCATGACATTTCTGGGTCCTCTCCCCTCTGTAGAGACCAGGTATGCTGCCAGGCAGCCGAATGACACCTCAGGGACCTTCCATGGGACCCCCTGGCTATGGGGGAAACCCTTCAGTCCGACCTGGCCTGGCCCAGTCAGGAATGGACCAGTCCCGCAAGAGACCTGCGCCTCAGCAGATCCAGCAGGTCCAGCAGCAGGCGGTCCAAAACCGAAACCACAAGTAAGAGGACTCGTGGGGTGGGGTTGAGGGAGGGGGATCTGTGAGGACACAGGTGGTGGGAGTACCTAAACCAAGAAGAGGTGGTGCTTTGTGAGCATGCAGTGCTCATTCTTGAGAACTCCTCATGTGATGGGAGGGGGTGGTGGGGATGGGGAGGGAGGCAGGGGTAAGGGGGTGGGGAAAGGTGTCTTGATTCATACTTCCTTCACTTTACTGTAAATGAAGGTGCTGACAGCCCTCATCATGTTCTGACTAGTTCCATCCCAACCTGATAACAGTGTTTATTCTGAACAGTGCAAAGAAAAAGAAGATGGCTGACAAAATTCTACCTCAAAGGGTGAGTCTGGGTGGTAGGTCTTCTTGAGAGTGTGGTGACTTTGAGAACAGAGATACTCAGTTCTGGATCCCAATGCTATCTTTCTGTTCCTAAGATTCGTGAGCTGGTACCGGAATCCCAGGCCTATATGGACCTCTTGGCATTTGAAAGGAAACTGGACCAGACTATCATGAGGAAACGGCTAGATATCCAGGAAGCCTTAAAACGTCCCATCAAGGTAACACGAAAGAACGAATGCTAGGCAGAGAGCCAAAGGAGAGGACTCGAACCTCAGCAGGCCTAGAATGGGAAATCAAAGGCACAGCACAGCTCTCTTTGGCATTTAAATTACATCTCTCCCTTCCGCCTACAAACTGAGAATTATATTAGAAGCATAAGAACAGAACAGCAAAGGGGAGGGGCTGATCTCTCTTGCACCAGAAATATACCCTGCCCATGTTTTTGCTATAACTGTTCTGCCACCGTGGGAAACTGGCACTTGTATGACTGTCCACATGGTATCCTGGTGTCTGCACTTGTATTCAGGCCAGTGGCCGGTACTAGATTAATGCATCCACCCCAGGCACTGGGTAAACAGTAGCCACACTGTTAGGAGTAATTTCAGGGTTTGGGGAGACCCTTGTTGTCAGCATCAAACTACTGAATCCCCACCATCAATTTTGTTTCTGCCTTCCCTCAGCAAAAACGGAAGCTGCGAATTTTCATTTCTAACACTTTCAATCCGGCTAAGTCAGATGCCGAGGATGGGGAAGGGACGGTGGCTTCCTGGGAGCTTCGGGTAGAAGGACGGCTCCTGGAGGATGTGAGTTCAAGGTCCACTGTGGTGGGCGTCTAGGGTGGGAGCTGCTGGGAACGAGCAGTGTTGTCTGGTTGGCAGGAAGCCTGGCTGGTGCTCACAGCTCCTGTTGGGGACAGCAGGGAGAGTCACTGTGTTCCGTGCACTGAGAGACAATGGTTCTTTGTGTCTGGCTCCCGGGGCTTGGCCCTCACTGTGGTCTCATATCAAGAACCTTATTGTCCTGAGACTTGATTTGTTGTTTACCTTCCTCCTGATGCTGCTGGCCATTGGATTTAGCAGTATCTGCAGATAATTCGCTTACGATTTCTTCTTTTCTTTATTAAATCAACTGAGTTTGCATTTACCATTTACAGCCATTATTTCTTCTCTGAGTTATTGAGGTACTTGACTTCAACTGTGACATCTCCTTCTCCCTTTCTTTTTTTTCTTCTTCTTTTTTTTTTTAAATATTTATTTATTCATTCATTCATTCATTCATACAAGCACTGGGTACAGTCAGAAGCATGGGAGAGTGAGAGAATTCACCAGAGCCAAAGCGGGGAGCAGAGCAGGCAGAAGGACCGAAGTACACTGCTGAGGGGAGCAGCGGGTGGCAGGAGAGGTCTGTGCGCCATACGGGACCCTCCTCTGGTGGCCAGGAAGCAGCTGGGGATCGAACTGGTGCCACAGAGGCTGCGGGCAGCTTCGCAACCCAGCACTCAACCGCTGCGCCACCGGGGAGGCCCTTTTTTCTTCTTTTTTTTCTTGAGATTTATTTTTATTTATGCACACAAGAACTGGGTATAGGTCAGAGGTGCGGGGGGTGAGAGGATTCACCAGAGACAGTGTGGGGAGCAGAACAGGGAGTTCTACTGAAATACACTGCTGAGGGGAGTAGCAGGCAAGACTGGAGAGGTCTGCTGCGCCATGTGGGTCACCTCCCTGGCCTGGGATTGAACTCATGTGGCAGTGGGTGTCGATAGCTTCATGGTGTTGAGACTTAACCCCTTGTACCACCAAGGAGGCTCATTTCCCTTACTTTCAATGGAGACATCTCACAGTTTAAGTGGGAGATATTTCTCTGACAGGTTCTTCATTGCTTCATGGGGTGCATCCACTGACAGGTGATAGCCCCTAAACTTCCCACCCCAGAAGCTCCTTGGGGAAGCTCACCTTTCATTCCCCTACCCTCTCTGGGTCTCTATTTTTAGCTGTTCACAAGCAAGCTAATTTTAATCCATTTTTCAGTGTCAGAGCCTCTTCAATATAGGTCCAGTCCACCTGCTGGTGCTGTCATTCCATCCAAAGAAAACTGGTTTAAAAAATAAATAAATAAAACTGGTTTTGTTTGGCTGCTTATTGCCTGACTCATTTCTCCTCTAAAGTAAGACTTTTCTCCGTTCACTCTCACTTTATTCTGTGCAATGCTTTGGCTTAATCTGCGTCATTTCCCCTTGGGAAATGAGGTAGGTAAGTCAGTGACCCTGTGTATGTTATGGGCTACTTCTTCAGGGTGCTGTAGCTACCATGACTTGTTTATTAATCACAGAGACCTTGCTATTTCCTAAGCGATACTCAGTTTTTTAGTTTTTTCCCTTTGCTGTTGTAGGTTCCCTTTTTATGGGACTTTTTGTTGGAGAATTTTCTTCTGGCCTTTTCTAATATGATCTCTCTTCTCTCTTCTAGTCTGCCTTGTCCAAATACGATGCCACCAAACAAAAGAGGAAGTTCTCTTCCTTTTTTAAGTCCTTGGTGATCGAACTGGACAAAGACCTGTATGGTCCAGACAACCATCTGGTAGAAGTGAGTAGTTCTGCCTTCTAGACTTTGTCTCGATGACTGGAGGATGTGATGGACCTGGGAACCAACATTTAATGTCTAGCGTGTGGGGAGGTATAAACAAAGGGTTACCCCCCAGGTATCCAGTACCACTACTGCGGTCTACACACTGATCTCCAGGTGGCACTAGCTTTGTTTAGTTCTTATGCCATTTGGACCCAAAAGCTCTTGCAGCCTAATTTATCCAACTTTTACATGTTTCAGTCCTGTTTGCTGCGCCTATTTTCAAGGGAGTTTCTAGTGGAGGCCTCTTAATACCTACCAGGCCATCTTTGCATCATGCTTTTTAGTAATGATGAGGCATAGATATCCACATGCCTTTCATGCTTTTACCTGGTAGCAAAGCAGTTGCTATAGTTTAAGGAGGCTAACTTGCCAAGGTTACCTTTATAGAGCTGGGACTTCTTTTGGGTCCATGCTCTGTTTCAATTCACATTCCAAAGCATAGAAATCCTTTACCATTACGCAGTTTTCTGAAGGTGATGTAACTACACTGTTCTTGAGATACGATCAAAACCATAATGAGATAGTCCAGTTCTCCAAGTGAACTTCACCTGCTCCTTTCGTTGCTAGTGTAGCTGCAGCCCCTTAACCTCAACCACTAAGAGACATGGGAAGGTCTTTATCATCTAATAAGGGAAGTAAGTCATAGAATCAGTAGCAATTTGTAAATATATTTAACTTACAACAGTAGAGCATAGTGGCTAAAAACGTGGACTGTAATCAGTCACACAAGTTCAAATTTCAGTTCCACCACTTATTTAGCTGTTTGCCTTCAGCAAGTCACTTTACTCTTCTAAGCATTAGTGTTCTCATCTGTGAAAAAGGTTTCACCATGCCTATTGTGTATGGATGTTGTAGGAATTCAATGAGACGACCCAAGTAAATGTCTTAGAATAATCTCACATATAGTAAGTATTCAATAAACAGTAGCTACGTATTTTATGATACAGATATATATTGTCCATTTTGTGAATAAGTTGATCACTGGAAATGCAGACTAATTTAAGTGTGATGTTAAACAGATTTAAAAGATTGATCCACTTATACACAGACAGTAATCCCAGACCCATGCACCATCTTTTAAAATGTTTCATGCTATTGCTCTTCTCTAATAGCCTCAGTAATCAAAGTTGAATATTCAGTCGTTACAGAAGTTCTTCCCTCCCGCCCCAGCTCTTCCTCTGGGAGAGCACCCCCTGACATCTTCCTCTCTGTAGTGGCACAGGACCGCCACTACCCAGGAGACAGATGGCTTCCAGGTGAAGCGGCCAGGAGACGTGAACGTCCGGTGTACTGTCCTGCTGATGCTGGATTACCAGGTATTCTGTGGTACTGTGAGGGGATCCAATATTCACTGCCACGTCACATCAGCAGTCTCACATTAAAAGGTTTAAACAAAGGTGTGGATAATTTGCCACCAGACTTTAAGTATCTGAAATTTAGGGATGGGAGCTTAGTCATTCTTGAGTTCCTCCTTGTATTTTTCTGACCCAGAAAAAAGTACTATAATATTACAGCTTGACGGTATGGTCATGCTAAGCACCCCAAAATGAATACAGACTGAGGTCACTATCTTCATCTCTATAATCTTTGGTTCTCTGCAGCCGCCCCAGTTTAAATTAGACCCTCGCCTGGCCCGGCTCTTGGGTATCCATACCCAGACCCGTCCAGTGATCATCCAAGCACTGTGGCAATATATTAAGACACATAAGCTCCAGGACCCTCATGAACGAGAGTTTGTCATCTGTGACAAGTACCTCCAGCAGGTAAGAAAAGGACCTGTTTTTTTTTGCTAGAGTCTGATGGGGGACTAGTGCTCAAAATGCCAACTTCTTAGCCACTTCTCTTCTCTGCAGATCTTTGAATCGCAACGTATGAAGTTTTCAGAGATCCCTCAACGGCTCCATGCCTTGCTTATGCCACCAGAGCCCATCATTATTAATCATGTTATCAGGTAAACGTGTGTATAGGACACAGTGCTGTGCTGGAGCTGGTTAGTACCAGCTTGTAGGAGCCAATTGTCAGATTTGCAGGAATTTTGCAAACATTATTATTAAAGAGCCATTATTTAAAATTAAGTTATAGAAACTTAGAACTGAATAACATTCCATTAAAAAAGAAGGTACTGTATACACAAAACTCATTCCCTAATTATTTTACTGGTATTTATTTTTTGAGGTTACTTATGTCTGTTACAACAGTGTGGTGGAAATAACTACCTAATGATGTGTTACAGTACATACCTCCCCCAAGTCTCCAACAGTGACATATTTGTTGGAAATATTTAAACCACAGAAATTGGCAAATGCTACAAATCAGAGCTTTTTTCCTTTCCTCCTTTGAAGGCAGTTGTTACCATCTTTTGTGGCACCAGCAGTGGGCTACCACCTCTTCTCTGGATGATAGGTCTCTGGATGTTAGGACTTTCCAATCTGAGATTCCAAATCCACTCCCTTCAACTTTTTTGTACTGAAGATGGGTGAACGAGGCATTTCTAGGCAGATAAGGATTGAAGGAGGGCACTTATTTCTCAAAGCAGCATGTTTCTGTGGTGGGATATTTTATATCTTTGCCTTCTTTCCCCTTCTCTATGCCATTCCAAAAAGACCCTTCTTTTCTTTAGATCCTGAACTACGACTCAGTTAATCATAACTCCTACAGTTTATGCAATAGGCCATTAGAAGCTGGTCTGTGATGTACTCCTGTGCATAAAATTTAGTCTTTTTTTTTTTTTAAACAGAAAAGGCAGATTTACTGAAATACCCTGCAAGGGAGCAGGTAGTGTCTGCTAAATTAAATCATTTTTTAATCTTTCTGTGTTGTGGGGTATGTTTTCTTTCTTTCTTTCTTTTTTTCTTTTTAAAGATTTATTTACTTATGCATACAAGAGCTGGGGTACAGGCCAGAGATGCAGGGTTAAGAGGATTCACCAGAGACAGAGTGGGGTACAGAACAGGCAGACTGACTGAAATACACTGCTGAAGGGAGTAGCGGGCGAGACAGGAGAGGTCTGCTTCGCCATGTGGGTTGCTCCCTGGTCGGCTGGGGATGGAACATGTGCTGCAGAGGCTGTGGATTGCTTTGTAGTGCTGTGCTTAATCCCTTGCGCCACCAGGGAGGCCCCTCATTTATTTATTTATTTATTTATTTATTTATTTTTAGGGTCAATTTTAACAGGAAGAAAGATAAGAGACTGCAGTAGTGGTTTCCTATAGGGAGGCAGAAACTCATCATTGGTTATTTTTTCTGCTCTTTAAGATTTTGCCCCTAACTTAAAAATAAATTAGCATTATTGAGGTTTATATACAATAGATCACACCCATTTAAAGTATAACTTGATGACTTTCAGCAAATGTATTTACCACTTAGCCATCAGTGCACAGAAGATACAAAACCTTTCTGTCACACCCAGTTCTTTTGTGCCCTTTTGTAATCAACCCCTTTCTCTTCATTCTGGGCCATGTTTTTGACCCTGTTATTAGGTCTTAGAGGACAGGCCTTTCACCAGGCCTCTTTGCTTTCCTCCCCAGTGTTGACCCAAATGATCAGAAAAAGACAGCTTGTTATGACATTGATGTGGAAGTGGATGATACCTTGAAGACTCAGATGAATTCTTTTCTGCTGTCTACTGCCAGCCAGCAGGAGATTGCTACTCTAGACAACAAGGTAGGGTCTCTGCCCTAGTAGTTTGGATATCACCAACCTTCTATCACAGTTCTAGGCTGCTTTTGATTATTGGTATTCAAAATATAATGACAGCCAGTGTATGCCAAGTACTGTGCTCAGTGCTTGTTGGAGCCAGAAATACATGAGTTCTGATTCTGGCCATACCTTTTGAAAGTTTTGAGCCTCAGTAGCTGACCTGTGAAATAGAGACCTAATAGTAGACATGTACTCTAAATCCTATTTTTTATAAGGTTGCTAGATGAGACACTGTGTAAAGTTAGGACACTTTGTCTGGCACATAAAAACATGGTGATGGCTACACCTATGGTTTCTGTGATAGTACACATTGTCAAACAATTTAGTTGATGCCTCAACTAAATCTTGAAGAAGAGAGGGGGAGTTTAAAAAAAAAAGGAGAAAGGAGAGTGGTGGTTAGGGGTGTGGGAGGCAGAAGACCCAGAAGGAGGAAACAGTATGTAAATGTGCATAGATGAGAGAGGCCAGATGGGCGTGTTCAAGAAATACAAGTGCTAGATAGATACAGCTAAAGGTGCCTGAGGGGCTGGCAAGTTTTGGGAAAGGAAATTGATAGGAAAGCAAGAGCCTAATCATGAAGCAGCTTTCACACGCCATCCCCAAGATTGGAGGGACTGATGCTATTTGCACTTAGAATGATGAAGAAAGAATTGTAAGAGGGGCAGATTTGAGGCCAGGAAACCCAGTTAGGAGGCTGGTGCCCTAACACATGTAAGATACATGGTCTTAACTTAATGGTACTGACAGCGAGAGTGGGTGTAACTAGATCTGAGAGGTGTCAAAGAGGAATTGAAGGGATGTAGACTAGTTTGGTGGGCATTGTGGGGCAAGGCGAGAAGGAGGCATTATGTGGACTCTCAAGTATCTAACTCGGGTGGGTGGTAGTTTTCACTTGGGTTGGGAAGCGAGAGGAGAGGCACATGTCAGGTAATGAATTTTGTTTCGGAGAGTTTAAGGTGCCATGAGATATCAAGCAGATAGGTTGGCATTCGGAAAATGAATCCGGTCTGCAGATGGGGAGTTCATTACCTTGCCAGTGGTAATGGAAGACATACAAGTTGATGAAATTGCCAGAAAGAGTATGGAGAATGAGAAGAGGGCAGAGAACAAAATCCAGGAAGCACAGCCTTTGAGACAGCCCTCTGTACCACCTCTTTTCTGCGTGGGAACATTGGAACCCGTTTGTGCTCGGGATTCAGGATTTACCATGTAGCTTCATCCACAGTGGACACTGTGTAAACTAAAAGGAAAACTTACCTTAGGTAGGGGATATGGAGACGAGAAAGTCCCTGCTGAAAGAATTGCCCAGTGCCAGAGCAGTTGGGGCTTTGGGCAGTGGTGTCATTTCTGAGGCGCACCCTGTGCCTGGGTCAGTGGTGGCCCATGAAGATGTCAGACACTGTCTGCCATGTATTTCTGCTTTGCCCCAATTCGGAAATTTTATGAGTTGCTGTCTTCCTTACAGATCCATGAGACAATAGAAACTATCAATCAGCTGAAGACCCAGCGGGAGTTCATGCTGAGCTTTGCCAGAGACCCTCAGGGTTTCATCAACGACTGGCTTCAGTCTCAGTGCCGCGACCTCAAGGTAAAGGACCTAGGAAAGGTGCGGAGGGACTTGGGTCAGCGAGGCACACATGTGCTTTGTTTCTGTATTGTCTGGTGAAAGAGCCAGAGGGAAAGTAAGGGACCAAAATAAAATAAATCTTTAAAAAAAAAAAAAAAAAAGGAATAAAAAATAAAAGTAGTAAACCATGCTAAGACACTTTAGGAACTCACCAGTTCCAATAAGATAATTCATAGGAGAAGGGAGCGGGCTGAGGCTAGAATAGCTGGGGAAGGCTCTCTGGAAAATTGGAGATTGGAGGTATTTCACAGAGAGGGGAGCACCATAAGCTCAGTCAAGTAGATAGGAAAGAGCACAAAATATATGAAAATGCTCTTAGCTCTCTGCTCTCCGTGGTGGCTGTGACTGCCGTTACATAGAGAGGCTGAGCAGTGGAGCCAGGGGCAGGGGCTATCCAAATGGATCCCTGAGCAGATGTGACTTCCTGTTATCAGGAGGTGACTTTGGAAGTTTGCGAGGGTTGCCACTGTAAATTTCCATCAACTGGGTGGCTTAAACAGCAGAAATAAATCGTCTCGTTGTTTTGGAGGCTGGAAGTCTGAAATCAAGAAGCCGGTATTGGTTCCTTCTGAGGGCTGTGAGGGACAATCTTCCAGGCCCATCTCCTAGCTTCCTAGCTTCCCATGGCCTCAGGCATTTCTAGGAGTATAGAGGGCATCCTCGGTCTTCACACTGTTGTCTCTGTGAGCATCTGTCTGCCCACGTTTCCCCTCTATAACGACACCCGCCTTCTATTGGATTAGACCCACCCTAATGACCCTCTCTTAACCTGATGATCTGCATAGATCCTGATTCCAAATAAGGCCAGGTTCATAGGTACTAGGGGTTTAGGAGCCTGACATCTTTTGGAGGGAAGAGGGGTACAGTAACAGGTGTGAAGGAAGGAAATAATTCTGTCCTCTCTTCTCCCTCCTGCCTCCCTCAGACCATGACAGATGTGGTGGGTAACCCCGAGGAAGAACGCCGAGCTGAGTTCTACTTCCAGCCTTGGGCTCAAGAGGCCGTGTGCCGATACTTCTACTCCAAGGTAAGCGCTTGGATGCCCAGGGAATCTGACAAAGGACAAAGGATTGGCAACTCTGACGGGTCAGTGATGTTAGGTACCAGCTTTCAATATATCTCATTTTCCACTCCTTCCACTATTTTCTTTTTAGGTGCAGCAGAGACGACAAGAATTAGAACAAGCCCTGGGAATCCGAAATACATAGGGCCTCTCCCACAGCCCTGATTTGGCTGCATCGATTCTCTATTTGGGCCCTGTGCTGCCTGCCTCATAGCACCTGCCTTGGTCTTGCTTGGGGCCTTTCAGGGGATGCTGTTGGTTCAAGGACAACACCAGAATGAAGAGGGTCTCACATTTCTGTTTCACAAGACATCTATACCCTCTTCTCCCACCCCATCCCTTCCTACCCCCAGCTTCCCTTTGCCCCACAAAGTTCCCGTGTGCCTCTACCCTCCCCTGGTCTACATAGGACCTCTAGATAGTGGTAGAGAGAACCTGTAGTGGTAATCAGTGCTCAGAATGGATTGGGCCTAAGGCCAAGTGGTCTTCAAGGGGACCAGCTATTCCCTCTGAGACCCAGAAGTTGGGAGTTTTAGCCCCTTCTCAGGCCTGGGGGCTCTCTATAAGCTAGTTGATCTTGGCTCTCCTGATAACAGAACCCAATTTCCTTCCTTCCCTCCACAGGTTTGGAGCACTCTCCCTCACTTGTTGCCCTCTAGCGCTAAAGGATCCCTGGCTCTTGGGCACCACTGAGCCCCAGGTCAGTCGCAGCCCTCTGGATTGGCCTGCTATCTCAGTGCTGCTCTTACTCCCTGGTCGGGGGTCCACATCAGTATTGGAGTTTGTTCTGTATTGCTCCCTCCCAGCACGCTCTCTACAGCTGCTCTTAGGATTCCCTCCTGTGTGTCCTCACCCCGGGCATTTGGGTGGAGGAATCTAGCCTTTCCTTGTTTGGAGTCCCAGGGATCTAACCTGGGGTACCATCATTGCCAGTGGAGGCTGTTTCTTTCTGCTATTGCTTGGAGGTATGACTCACTCATTAACTCCACCCTGTCTCCCCCACTGCTTCATCGAGAAACAGGCCTAAAATCAAACGGGTAAAATCCCTGGGCCATCCCTGTCTTCCTGTCCCTTCTGCCCAGTTATCACCCACTGGTGACTTCTAGGGCACTGAGGAGTGAAAGCGCCTAGGGCTGGAGTATAGCTCTGAGTTGGGTTTGTGACTCTTCCCTCCCCCTGCCTCACAGGATTGTGACTCCCCAGCCCCTGCCCTCAAAGCTTCAGGCCCCTCAGGTAGCAGCAGAACCTTGGGATCTTGGCCCCTTGGAACTGAGATGGTTTTGCATCTTGCCAGGAGAGCCTCAGATTCTTCCAGGTTACATCACCTCCGAGTTAGCATATCCCAGGCTCGCAGACTCAACACAGCAGGGTGGGAGACAGCTGGGTGCAGAGGGGGGATTCCGTTCAGCATGGGCTCTAACCCCACAGAACTGACAAAGCCCCTGCTTCCCCACCCCTCCTCAGGCTCCTGCGAGCACATCCCCCCGCCCTGTAGCCCTGCCTGTTCCAGACGAGCTGGCAGGGTTTTCTCCCCGTCTTCCCCTTCCTGCCACTGCCCCTTCCCTCCCTTGAAAGGTTCTCCCCACAGTGACACTGGGCAGCCTCTGTCCGTGGGGCAGAAACCTGGAGAAGGAAGCTCCGCACTCCTGCAGCGTCCCTGTTGAAGATAACTGTTTTTATTAACTGAATTATTGTTTTTTTTTTTTTTCATGGACCAAAATTTTTTTTGTACTGTCCCCTTATCAATGTCAGCCAGTTTTAATAAAAATCTTCTGAAGGATTGGCCCCCTCCCTACTGGGGGAGAGTGCGTCCCTGCCTCTTTCTCCTCGAATTCCATTAACCATGCTCATGGCGTGCGTTGTATGTGGCAAACATCGAGCACTGCTGTGTGTCAGCTGTGGCGCCAGGTGCTGGGATATGGTGGGAAACAAGGTTTCTACCCTGTAGCTCTCAGGTTCTCACTTTAGAGCTTGCTCGGTCAACCCTACTGGTCTGTCAACATGGGGTAGGAACGGGTCAGTATTATTGGGATCTTAGAATCTTGTCCCCACTTTCCGCTAGGAAGATACTAAGAAAGAAGCCAACGGCACTGCCATCTTGTCTGGTGTCATCCTGAACACCCCAGGGAACCCGCTGGCTCCAGGGCACTGTCTCTAAAGAAGTTCCACCTCCTCGGGGCTCCTGTCTAGACACTGGCCAAGGCTTACACAGCTAAAGACGTTTTTTGTTCTCTGTGCCTGCTGTTCTTTTAAGGTTCCATTTTCAATGCTCTAAGACTTTTGTTCTTAAGAACTGAGTGGAAATGGCTGTTATACAATGAATGGACAACCCCCTCATTGGCAGAGTTTGCATTCCCATTAGCAGAAGCATGAAATGCTGCTGCAGTTGCCATCGTGATGTGCCTGCTTCCCACTTGGTGGCTAATTACTCCTCCTTTGTGCTGTTATCTAGCTTGGTTCTACCCAAAAGGGGGGTTTAGGACATAGTGCGTCCACCTGCTAAAGTTGTAGTTCAACACCCTTCGCCTCCATGGATGAGAACACTCTACTGCCTGTCTGCAGTCAAGCACTTCAAGGATATAAGGCCTTCCAGTCTGGAACTTGGGGGTTGGAGTGGAAAAAAATCGACCTTAACAAGACGACATTGAAGTGGCACCTTTTTTACTCAGGCTAACCACATGCATAATGAGTAACTGATGAACCTCTTAATTTTAAGCAAATCTACAGTTCGCTCTTGAGAAAAGAATTCTAGTGGTATCGATAACCTGTGACTAGCCAATTCTGCTTGAGTCTGCACACTGTTCCTGTATAAATGAGTAAATGTCTCCACACTGAAAGTAATTGTAGTGGCAAAGTGAGATGGACACATTCAGGGGGAAATTCATTCATTCTTTGGGGTTTCCATATGCCCCGGGGACCGAAGCATCCTTTCTCCTCTCTCACCTTAATGCACCCCACTGGCAGCCTTGCACTCGTGCCTTTGTCACAGTGCCAGTCACCTGTGGGAGGCTGGCTCCGCAGTAGGTGCAGCTTTCTTCCTAAGGGTAACTACTGATTTCGTGTATGTTTCCCTACGGGGACTCCCTAGGAGGATGGTGGGCTTTTCCTAAACAAACCCTAGAATTTAGAAAACCAGTTCTCAGTCTTGACCTTCTGCCCACTTAACCCTTACCCAGTGGTTGCATACAGACTCCCTTCTGGCCCAGTGCTTATCACTATTATGGGTCAACAGTGGCCCAAGGGAATAGAAACACCCACTTAGTAGTCAGCCAAGCCAAGAGGTCAGCATGTGTACACAGTGTTGCCTGTCCTCTAGGCCAAGGGGCACAGGCAGCTGGAATGCTGGGCACCTCTTGCCTCACTCTCCAGTCTAGAAACCAGAGCTCCCCCTTTTAGTCAAACAGATGGTGTGGGCAGTGTAGAGCTCTGTGCTGCTGAATGTGGGCCTTCTACTCCCTGTCGCCCTTCCCCCTACTCAATCACAACTCAATCACATCTGAGACCACCAAGCTCCTCAGAGGTCACAGTTGCCTCAGGACCTCTTTTTTTTTTTTTTTAAAGATGTATTTATGCATACAGGAACTGGGGTACAAAGGTATAGGCCAGAGGTGTGGGGAGTGAGAGGACTCACCGGAGACGGTGGGGAACAGAACAGGCAGACTGACTGAAATACACTGCTGAGGGGAGCAGCAGGTGAGTCAGGAGAGGTCTGCTGCGCCATGTGGGTCAGCTGCCTGGCCGGGGATTGAACTTGTGCTGCAATGGCTGCAGATAGCTTCATAGTACCGACGCTTAACCTCTTGCGCCACCAGGGCGGCCCAAAGGGCCTGCTCTGCTTCCCCTTTATGGCTTGCCCAAGAAACCCTCCAGTGTGGTAGCTTGGAAACCCAAGAGAGAGGACTGAAGAAACCTCAAAGCCTCTGAAAGACAGCACTTTGGCTGCTTTTTCTCTCCTGTCCTCTTCCTCCTTAAGCCCACAGTTTGCAAAAGTGCAATCGTAGGCCACTTGGCATCACCGCTTCTAACTGTGACCTTTCTCATCCTCCCGCCCTGAAAGACATTCAGGTGGGGATCCTTTATGGGTAGGGGAAGCCCACTAACAAGGCCCTGAGGTGACCTTGTCTCTTGGGGTTCCTGGCATCTCTTATCCTTGGGCTGGGTTCTCCCCAAAGCAGGCCCTCATCTCTTACTTGGTCTTTAAAAGTGGGTCCTACACCACTCCCTCAGTATCTACCAGGGAGGCCCCAAGGAGCTAATATAGGGCCAGTGACATGTGGTCTCTGTTACTGCTATAGAATCAACCTTCACAGCAACAATCCCACTGCCCACCTGTGACTATGCAGGTGCCTCTCTTCACCAACTCTCTCCCTCTGCAGGGCAGCAGCCTTCCTGCCTGCCCGTGACCTGTCAAGGCCACCGGCCTACGACCATGCAGGCCTCTCTTAGCAAACCTGTCCCTACTGGGGCAGCTCTTCCTGCCTGCTGTGTCTCTGCAAGTGTCTTACTGTTTTATCCCTTCCCTAATAAACCTGCCCTTCAAATATTAAAAAAAAAAACAAAAAAAAAAAACAACCTACATGGCAGTTTTTGGGGTCCTGGGAGGGTAATGCAGAGCGATTCCTGCTTTTGAAAAGAAAGCCTTCCTGTATCTGCTTCTAGTGCGGGGACATCAGGGAGTGAAGGAGACTGGGCCACTTGGTCCTTATCTGGGCCCTTTCTTGGCAGACCTCAAAATGAAACCTCTGCTGGGGGGGAGGGTGGGCGAGCAGGAAACTGAGCTGAGACTAGGGAAGGCGCGTGCCAGTGTCACCCTATAGTAAGCCTAAGAGGGAGAGCAAGACCCGGCCTCAGGCCCATCCCTGCTCCCCACCTGCTTCTCTTTTTCTTCCCCTGACTCTGCCAGACACTCGGTCCCCTGGCGCCCGCCTCCCCACCCACCCCGGGGCGGGGCTTGGCTGCACCCACGTGTGGCGGAGTTAAAAGCTCCCAGCCGGCAGGCGCCGGGGAGAGTGGCACAGAGCCGGCTCCGGTAGAGAAGCGCACCATGGCCGGCAAGAGAGTCTGCATTGTAGGCTCTGGCAATTGGTAAGCAGCTCTGTTTAAGAGCTCCGGGGGAGAGGGGAGCAACCCCCAAGTACACAGCGGGGGGAGCGGGGGAGGCTCAGTGGGCAGGAGGTAGCCCGTGGGTAGGAAACGCTCCCCGGGGCTCTTGCACGCGCGGGTATCTCCTGAGCCCACCCCCGCAGGACCAGCGGTGCCCAGACCTCTCCCGGCCGGCCCAGGCAGCCGCACCTGTTTTCTGCTGGAAGGGAGTCTGCGAAGGCGCGCTGCCCCAAGGCTGCTTGGGTTTGGGGGTCGGGGAGGAGATCAGAAGGTTGCTCCCCTTCTGCAGCAGCAAAGCGTGAGGTAGACTATGTCTCCTTCACTCTGGACAAATTGTCATGGGGATGGGGTTGATGAGGAACATGGAGAATAAATAATCTGGTGATACCCTGAGGTGCAGCACTGCCCCCTCCCCGCAGCCCCCACCCCCTCGTCATACCACCGCTCCTCCACTTTCTGTGCTCCCCGTCCTGCCAGGGGCTCAGCCATTGCCAAGATTGTGGGCAACAATGCAGCCCAGCTGGCACGCTTTGACCCACGGGTGACCATGTGGGTATTTGAGGAAGATGTCGGGGGCAGAAAGCTGACCGAGATCATCAACACACAGCATGAGAATGTCAAATACCTGCCAGGGCACAAGCTGCCCCCCAATGTGGTGAGCTCCAACACCCCACAAGGGAGGGAGAGGGAGGTGGAGGGGTACCACCTACTGAGAGGGAGGTATGTCAGGTGCCACATTTGGGGTGCACCACAGGAGGGTTCTTCCAGGCACAGGGTAGCCTGATACTGCCACCAAACTGCTCCCTTGGGCATTTTCTAGGACTGAGGAGAACCTGACTGCACCCCCTTATTTACGGGCTCGCAGACAGCACAGGGAGGGGGAGAGGACAAGGAAGCTGGTCTCTGTGGCAACCCAAGACAGGTTCTCCAGCGCCCAGATCTGGGTAGTACCTGCCTCAGGCTTTAATCCTGTTACTCATTCACTGGGTCACTAGTAGACTTACATGCTGCTCCTTGGACTTCAGGTTTGGTTGAATCCATGAGACTTGCTCCCACCTGGAAAGGGGAGCAGGAAGATGGCAGGAAGACAGAGCTTTCACTTCCCAGTTGGGGGCCTGAAGGAGTAGAGTGATGAAATCTTACTTGGCCTCTTTCTCCTGCCAAGCCCAGGCCTCTTTTGGCCTCTCTCACTGTCCCACAGCCAAGGGCTAGGAGGCTGCTGGAAGGAGGTTTCCAGGAGTCCTCAAGAGCCCAGGACAACTGGAGCTAGAGGGAGTGACAGCTAGGGGGAGGGAAGAGAGTGTCTTATTCCTCCAAGTTCAGCTCTGCCAGACTCAGTCCCCAAACTGCCCTTCCATTCCCCCCACCAGACTCACTCTTTGGCTCCGAGATCTCCTGAATGGGATTCCGCAGGAGCTAGGAGAAGTTTATCAGGGCCATGAGCACTGATCACCCCACAGGTGGCGGTCCCAGATGTGGTCCGGGCTGCAGCGGATGCTGACATCCTGATCTTTGTAGTGCCCCATCAGTTCATCGGCAAGATCTGTGATCAGCTCAAGGGCAACCTGAAGGCAGACACCATTGGCATATCTCTTATCAAGGTGCCAGGGACTCCTTTAAGTGGGTGGGATGCAGCCACTGTTATGGGGCTTAGAGTGGGTGAAGTGAGGAAAATGACAGAAGTAGACTAAGTTTTCTGGGAAGAGGAGTGGCTTTGGGGAGTCTTGAGAAACATTCCGATGCAGGAGGTGTTGGGGAGGTTGTTTGGGGAATGGCTAAGAGGTGTCTTTGGGAGTCTAGGAGGGTCACAGGGCTGCCCGGGGGTTATGAGAGCAGGTTGGCTTAAAGAGCGTGAAAAGATAGTCTGGAGCAGTGGCCAAGACAGAGGTTGATTTGGAGAATGAGGAGGGCACTGTTGAGGGATGTGGAAGGGATATGCTGCTTTGGAGAGGCGAGTGGCTGAGGGGATACAGAAGGAGAATTTTCAGAGGGGTTTGTTTTCACACTCTGTCTACTCTCCCTGCCACAGGCTTTGCCTGGCTTGGGATGGGGCAGGGCCTTGGGGGAGGGACAGTGACGAACAGCGCACTTGGAAGGTACAGCATTTCTGGGTGGGAAGCCCCCAGCTGGGCATAAAGGGCACAGGCCTGAGCTCCATCTTGTGCCCAGGGAGTGGACGAGGGCCCCAACGGGCTGAAGCTCATCTCTGAAGTGATCGCAGAATGCCTTGGCATCCCTATGAGTGTGCTGATGGGAGCCAACATCGCCAGCGAGGTGGCTGATGAGAAGTTCTGTGAGACAACCATCGGTGAGTGACCCAGCACCCATCGGTGAGTGCTCCGCCACCCCCCCACACAGCACAGCTATGATTACCGCCCATCCCCACTCTCCCCTGCTACCCCCAACATACACTTTTTACCATCTTCTTCCCATAAGGCAGGCAAGGAAGAAAACCCAAGCATCTGAGGTGAGGGAAGCTTGGGACACCCCATGGGAAAGGATTACAGGTCCTGCTTAGGGAAGAACAGCCCCCCCACAAAGCCTTGACCCCCCCCCCCACTTTAGGCTGCAAGAACCTGGCTCAGGGACAGCTTCTGAAGGAGCTGATGCAGACACCGAATTTCCGCATCACGGTGGTGCAAGAGGTGGACACAGTAGAGATCTGCGGGGCCTTAAAGGTGAGAGGGGCACAGAGACAGCCGTAGGCCAGGGAGTTCCCAAAGCAGGGCCTGGCTTAGCTAGGCAAGGTTGCTTGTCCTCTTGGGCAGTTGCTCCCCTTCCTCACCGAGGCCCCCACACAGGAAGAGCTGCAGAAGTAAGGCCAAGGTCATAGAGGTCTGCTGGTTAGTCCCCATCAGGCATTGGGCCGACAGCCCTTTCTCCCTCAACCCCTTGTGGGCTATCCCTCTCCCTGACTCCAGGGGCTAGTCCAGGGGGAGGAGAGGGCCCAAGGGACAGTGCCCAGGCTAGTTGGAGACAAGACATCCGGGATACCCTGAGAGATAATGGTCAGAACTATAGATCCTGGACAGAACCTCAGGGATCGAGAACAGGGATAGTCATGGATGGAGAGGGGGCAGCCAGCTGGAGACAAGAGTGGTTTTCAGGAAATGTCCTCAAGGATGAAGAATGGGGTTGGGCGGGGGGGCTAGGAAGCACAGGCCCATGTAGAAGAAGGAGATCCAGCAAGTCAAACAACCAAACGGTGAAGACAGTTCAGGAGCCTCCCCACCGCACTTTGCTCATTCAGGGGGCACCTCATGGCCGATGGAAAGAGTATGAGGTAGGTGATGAGGCTACAAGTGGTGCCTGCCAGGAGGGATTCTTTCTCACCCGTGACTTCCACTCCCCAAAGAACATAGTGGCTGTAGGCGCCGGCTTCTGTGATGGCCTGGGCTTCGGCGACAACACCAAGGCAGCGGTGATCCGACTGGGGCTCATGGAGATGATCGCGTTTGCCAAGCTCTTCTGCAGTGGCCCTGTGTCCTCTACGACCTTCCTGGAGAGCTGCGGTGTTGCTGACCTCATCACTACCTGCTATGGAGGGCGGAACCGCAAGGTGGCCGAGGCCTTCGCCAAAACAGGAAAGGTGGGTCCTGGAGAGAATGGAGGGTGGGACCTGCAGGCATTAAGGTAGAGGAGCTTAGCTCAAGGCATCTGTTAAGCACCAATATTAAGACTTGTGAACACGCCCAGCCTTTCTTTTCTCTCCAGACGCCACCTTCATCTGAGTCCCAGACCCTCCACCTCACACCTCCACCTCTTTTCCTGTTTCCATTTGCCCATCTTGTTTTCTTCACAGTCCATCGAGCAACTGGAGAAAGAGATGCTGAACGGGCAGAAACTGCAGGGGCCCCAGACAGCCCGGGAGCTACACAGCATCCTCCAGCACAGGGGTCTGGTAGACAAGTAAGTGTCTGCCTCAGCCCCTCTGGCTGAGGGAACCGCAGCCAGAATCCCTCTCCCATTCACGACCTTCCTGACCCCGGGAAGCGGTTACAGGTAATGTTGTCTGTGTGTACAGACAGACAGACGAGAGCTTGGGAGCATCTATCTAGGCCCACTGTCTTCTAGCTAGTTGGTGATCTTTGACCTCCTGCCATGCCAGTGCACTTTGTGCCACGTTGCTTGGGCCCCTCTGCATGGCCTCCCTTCTGTCCTTACCTCCTTATCTCCTGCAGGGATAGAGCTCTGGGGAGACAGGAATAAGCTCACCTGATTATTCCACCTCTCTGTCCATCACCCCCATCCAAAGCTGCTCCCACGATCCTATTCTTGTCTCCTAACACCTATTCTTGGTTCTGAGGTGTGAGGATGCCCTCTGTGTCAAGTGGATCCTTTCCAGGTCGCCCAGTGACAGTGGGACAGATGGGCTCTGTTGGTCTAAGAAGAATTTCAAATAAAAGAGTGTGAAACAGGTTCAGAAGATCAGCTGGTGGCTGATCAGGGTAAAGTCTCCTGGTTAAGGGGTAATGTAGGCAAGAGGATGGAGGAAACTGGCATTGACCGAGCACCTTCACCAAACACGCAACCACATCTGTGCTACTATGTACTACTGGCTCCATTCTACAGTTGCTGATACTGAGGCTCAGAGAGGCTCATTGTCTTGCCCAGTTGGGACAAAAAATTCATGGCAGGACAAGCTCAACATGATAGGACAGTTAACAACCTGACCCTAAAATCCAGGGCTAGGCAGTCCAAATTCCCAGCTACTGGAAATCAAGAGCCAGAGTCTGCCTGAACTTGAAGGTGGGAGATAGTGGGAAGAAAGGGACAGAAGTTGGGCGGGGAACTGGGTAGCTGGGCTAAGCTGGGTATCTCCTGCCCCACTCTAGGTTTCCTCTGTTCATGGCTGTGTACAGGGTGTGCTATGAGGGCCAGCCTGTGGGTGAATTCATACGCTGCCTGCAGAATCACCCAGAACATAAGTGAGCAGGGCCAGGGACCAGGCCAGCAAACTTCTCCACCCCAATGGAGACAGGCAGAAGCTTGGGGTGCCTGGCCACTAGGATCTCCAAGATTCCCCATGAAGCAGACTCTTCTTAACTTTTCACTGGCGGACCGAAGGCAGAAGGGCCCACCTTCCTGTCTGGAAATCCTGAAACACCAAGAGGCCTGCAGCGGCTTGCCATCACATCTCACCTGAAATGGAGTTGTCTTGTCCCTCTCCAGATGTAGGGCTTTCTTTCTGTCCTGTGGGAGGGGTAGAATCAAATCCCAGCACTGCTTTGGGTGTGTGTGTTTAAGGAGGGTGGAAGGAGAGGGCGGCAAGGTAAGGACCACCCACTGCTGGCTCCCAGGCCAGGAGTCCTGTCCCCCAGCCCACTTAAAGGACTAAAGGACCCCAGCCACTAGAGGGCAAAGCAAGGGCTGCCAGGGAGGGACCTGGGCTTTTGGGCTGACATAGGCCCCAGGGATCCCTTTGCTCTGACCTCTGCCAGACCCCACACAGCATCAATGGATCTCAGTGTTTGTTAACAAAATACAAAGATCTCAAACAACTGCCTTCTCCTAGCAACATCTGCGTCCTCAAAAACCTCTGGTCATCCCCTTTCCCCCTCCCCCAGGCTGTCCTGGCACTAGCGTCGCTGCCAGGTT
Organism: Talpa occidentalis; assembly: GCF_014898055.3. Lineage (NCBI taxonomy): Eukaryota > Metazoa > Chordata > Mammalia > Eulipotyphla > Talpidae > Talpa > Talpa occidentalis. The sequence goes on from NW_023601653.1 coordinate 77,046,593, forward strand.
GGCATCTCTGGCCCTGGGGCTTGCCATTCTCCCCAGGGACTTCCTAGTTCCTAGTTCTTTGCCAGGTCCTCTTACTCTGCTTGACCTTTCAAAGTCTTCTCTCACCCTCCCCACTAGCACCCTCCTAGGGGAGCAGGAACTTAATCTGCTGACAGAGCTACACCTTTTCATAGCAGGCTCAGATCAGTCTGCTCCCTGTGACCTTTGTATTTGCCCTTTTTCCCTTGTAAGTGTGTGTGTGTGTTAGAAGGCGAGAGAATTGGGTGCTCCCCCAGAATATCCTTGGCTTCACCCCTTTCCTCTTTCCAAACCCTGTACCTCTTTCTCAGCTGCCCCCAGAGCAACCAAGGCAGCTAACCAGCACCTGCATGTGGAGCCAAAGGGGCTAGAGAATGGCCCAGAGGGTGATTGTGGGTAAGTCCCCATATTAGTGGATCCTGACATTCTGAGGCCAGTTCTACTTTGAATCTGAAGGCCTTCTCAAGTGGTTTTGGCCTAGAGATTGCCTCAGTGCTATCACTCTGTCACTGCTGAGTGGGATCCCCAGTCAGGGAGCTACCCACATGGTGCAGCAGACCTCTCCTGTCTTGCCCGCTGCTCCCCTCAGCAGTGTATTTCAGTAGATTGGCCTATTCTGCTCCCCACCCTGTCTCTGGTGAATCCTCTCACCCCCTGCACCTCTGGCCTGCGCCCCAGTTCTTCTATGCATAAATAAATAAACCTTAAAAAACAAAAGAGCTATTGACTACACCAACACCTTGGAATCAGAAAACTCTGAGGAGGAAAAAGAATAAAAAAAGCCTTCCTCCTGGGGTGAGGGAAGAACAGGAAGGGGAGGAGGGAGAGTTTACTTTGTACTGGCCTTGCTCCAGCATGGGTGGCAGCCTGGGCCTCTGGCTATAAATAGACACCAAGGGCCTGTGACGCTCCTGCCGCTTCCAGCAGGGGGTCTCAGCTTGCTGTGTGGCAGCACCTGGCGCACTGTGGCTCTGGCCAGCGTGACTGACGTTAACCAACCTGGGAGGGCGACTCCACCCAGTCAGCAGCCCTTGAGAATCCACTCTTACCCGGATCCGGCAGCTGCCAGTGAGGATACAGTCAGCCCAGGTGTGGCTGAGCTCAGGTGGAGGCACTGGCTGAATCAGAGCTGCCAGCCCAGGAGGTCAAGGTAGCGGCAGAAAGTCAGCTCTTTCCCTAAGCTGTTGCTACGACTTTGTCAGATAGTAAAAAATTTTTGCCTACATTTGTTCACTCCACAATTGACCACTACCAAAAAAACAAGCATGGTTTTCTAGAAAGGAGTTGACACAGCTCAGTGCATGTGTGAGTATGTATGCTGCAGTGTATCACATATAATTTCACTCATAACGTAGACAAAATTCAAAAGAAAAGCCATCCAAGAGAGTCCCGGCCGCTCCAAGCTCCTAGCAGCAGGTGCTTGTCCCTTCCCGGCTTTATCACACCGTTTGCAAGACGGGAGGTGACATACCGGGCGAAAATATTAGAGATTTTTCTGTCCCTCGCGCACTCTGCGAGGCCTGGGCCAATCCTGCCATACCCGTTGCCGCTGGGCTCCTACCTGCGCTGGCGGAAACCCCACCACCTGGGCGAACGCAACCTCAGACTCCAGGGGCGCACGGTCCACCTCTAGAAGGCTGACTCCGACAGGATTTACCTAGCTACTGGAGACGTCAGCGGGCCGTAGTCTGAGGATTGGCTGGCTCTGATACGCGAGCCGAGCGTCTTCTCTCTTGTGACTGGGCATCTTTCAAGTTCGGGTCAAAAAAAAAAAAAAAAAAAAGCCTCTCTTAACGGAGTATGACTACAACTCCCAGAATTCAACGGGCCCCTCCGAGCGGAAGGCTGGTCCGAGGACGCTTAGGAAGGGGGACCGGCCCGGAAGCCGGAAGTTGAGCGGCGGGCGCCGGGCGCGGTGGGCGGGGTTGCGCGGGGCGCGCGCGCGGGGCCGGCCTCGCCTGAGGAGCGACTCCGAGAGGGTGAGAGGAGCGAGTGGGCGGGAACGAGCGGCTCTCCTCGCCAATAGCGCCTCAGCGCGCAGGGCTGTCCCGGGCCGCTCCTGTCACGAGCCTGTTCTGGGGCCTGCGAGCCGGTGCTGGGGGTGCGCGGCCTGTCGTGGCGAGACCTTGCGCGCCGAGACGCGACTGGACGGGCCGGCGGCAGCCCTCAGGTACGCCCCCCCGCCCCGCGCGCCCTCGCGGGCTGGCCTTTGCTGCCCGCCTCCTCCCCTGTCCCCGTCCGCGCCGTGCCCTTGAGTCAGCGGCCAGACCCGGCGCGGCCGGCCGCGAGCCTCGACCCGCGCCGCTTCCAGCCCAGCAGGCTCCTTGCAGCCGTCCGGTCCTGTCAGCCCTGGACTCCAGCCTCGCGTCTTACCCTCCACGCGCTGACCCTTGCCTTGTAGTCCGCCGTGCTCCGATGTGCAGCTTTCCCCGGCACCCTGGGTGCTTATCAGTCATGCAGCGCCACCCCTTTGCTGCTTCCACCCCGGGAATGCTCCCCCGCCGGCTTCTCTGATTGCGTAAATCCTGCTCACCCCTATAAAAAGACACTTTTCTGCCAACTTTTCTTGAGCTCCACTTTATCTATTCACTGTCATAATACCTCTTTTGGTCACCTGCCACCTTGTCCAGCAAATCGGGGATATATAGCGTATTTCCTTTGAGTCTGCGGTCTTCACAGCTCCAGTAAGAGAGAGAAATGAGTAAATCTAAGCTGATGAGTTGTCCAGAGGAGAAACCTGAGCTTTAATGATTCTTCCCATTTCCCCCCCACCGTTTTGCTGAAACCTGCAATTTAACACCATCACCCCATACCACCTAACTTTGTGCTTTTTTGAGAAAATGCATGCCCCTCTCATGAGAATGTTTACCTTTTCCTTCATTTGGATAATGCTTCTCCTTGAGATTCCAATTTCATCTTTTCCTAATTCACCAGAGACAGAGTGGGGAGTAGAACAGGGGGATCTACTGAACTACACTGCTGAGGGGAGCAGTGGGCAAGGCAGGAGAGATCTGCTGTGCCATGTGGGTAGCTCCCTGGCTGGGGATGGAACTCCTGCTGCAGTGGCTGCTGATAGCTTCATAGTGCTGAGACTCAACCCCTTACACCACAAGGGAGGCGCCCATCATGGATCTTGTTCCACCCATCCTCATTTTAGTCACATATTCAAATCCTCAAACATATTCCAATCTTTCTGTGGACAAGCAAATCAAAACTAGAATTTCCTCTGTCTTGTTACCTTCTCAAGCAGTTGCCCTATCATTCCCATTCTCTTATCCAGCAAATCAAAAGAACATTGTTTCTTTGGGGTGAGGGTCTGTGATGATTCTTCTAATAATGTTTCTTTATGGCCGAAAAAATGCATGGACAGGGCCTCCCTGGTGGTGCAAGGGGTTAAGACGCAACCAGTGAAGCTTATCGGCAGCCACTGCAGCATGAGTTCCGATCCCTGGCCGGCCGGGGGGCTACCCACATGGCACAGCAGACCTCTACTGTCTCCCCCGCTGCTCCCCTCAGCAGTGTATTACGGTCAATCTGCTTGTTCTGTTCCCCACTCTGTCTCTGGTGAATCCTCTCACCCCCCCACACCTCTGGCCTGTACCCCAGTTCTTGTATGCATAAATAAATAAATCTTTTTAAAAAATGCATAGACACTCTTGAAGTTAGGGAGAAGGATGGCTCATGGGCTTCCTGGGGCCTGAGTTAAGAATTTGTGCTCTTAATACCTGTTCCAGTTAGGTGCACTACATTGACTTTTACCAAGTGACCCAGTCACCTGGTCTCTTCTAGTGCTCCTATCTGAGCAGCGTTCATGGCACTTAACTTTGCAATAATGATTCCTAATTCTTAATCTGACCATTCCAAAAGATACAGCACACCTCCATCAGTGGCAGTGACTTGATACAGCAGTGATTTTCAGCCAAGAAGGGGGGTGTAGTTATATGAAAAAGCCCCCCAGATGTTTCAGGAAGTTCTCACCTGCCTTCTTTCCTTAATTGTCTTCCTTCTTCAGACTGACATTCCCTAGGCCTCTTTCTCCTGGCCTCTTCCTCTGCATTGGTGTCATTGTTTACCGCCATCTGTATTTGTATATGTAGCTAGCTTCTTTCCCAGAGTGGGAAGATCTGGCTGATAGATACATGTATGTTGTACTGAGCATTTAATTTATTTATTTTTTTTTGTGAAACCGTCACCGGTGGCCAGGGATCGAACTGGTGCTGCAGAGGCTGCGGGCAGCCTCGCAACCCAGTGCTCAACCGCTGCGCCACCAGGGTAGACCTGCTTTCTTATTTTTTTTTTTTTTATAATAATGACTATTATTTTTTATTTTAAGGTGTTGTGTTTTTTGTTTTTTTTTTTTTTGGTTTATTTATTTATTTATACAAGCACTGGGTACAGTCAGAAGCGTGGGAGGGTGAGAGAATTCACCAGAGCCAGAGCAGGGAGCAGAGCAGGCAGAAGGACCGAAGTACACTGCTGAGGGGAGCAGAGGGTGGCAGGAGAGGTCTGCGCGCCATGTGGGACCCTCCTCTGGTGGCCGGGTTGCAGCTGGGAATCGAACCAGTGCTGCAGAGGCTGCGGGCAGCTTCGCAACCCGGCGCTCAACTGCTGCGCCACCAGGGGAGGCCCGCTTTCTTATTTCTCTTAATAGTATAACAATCCACAAAGTTTTACTAACTTGCTACATTGGTGGTATTTTCAGCTTTGCACTAATCTAGTCAGTTAATAAATGCATTTATCCTTACCTTCTCTACTGCCCTGTTTATCTCAGGGTCTGTGAAGAGTTTTTGTTAATTTGGAAAATTGGAGAACTCTCTGGGTGGATTAGAAAAGAGAAAGAAATGAGTTCTAGAAACCAGGATTAAGTCTGTTAGTCTTCTGTTACTCTTCTAGCTAAACTGTACCATCCTATCTGATTAAAATTTTTATTTATTTATTTTTGAGGAAAGATTGGTTTACATTGTTGTTTGTATTTTAGAAGTATGGAATCTTCCCCTTTAGGTGGTTTTATTTCCCTGATGTAGGTCCTCCCTGGTGGCCTAGGGGTTCAGTCTCTGTACTAACACCTGATGGCCTGCGTTCAATCCCCGGCCAGGGAGCTGACCCACATATGGCGCAGCAAACATGTCTTATCTCACCCACTGCTCCCCTCAGCAGTGTATTTCAGTGAATCCACCTATTCCGCTCCCCCCTCTTTCTCTGGTGAGTCATCTCACCCTGTGCACCTCAAGTCTGTACCCCAGTTCTTCTATGCAAAAATAAATTTTAAAAAAAGGGAAAAAACTATTTCCCTGACAATAAGTGATGAACATTTTTTCATGTGCCTGTTGACCAATTGTATGTCTTCTTTGGAAGTGTCTATTTAGCTCCTTCCCCCATTTTTTTGATTGGGTTGTTTTCTTTTTGTTGAGTTGTATGAGTTCTTTGAAGATCTTTGATATCAGCCCTTGTGAAATACCTCTCTGAAATAACCTGCAAGAGAACGGTGGGGAGACAGGAGAGATCTGTTTACCAAGAAGGGCTTACAGCTTTCTTTTATAACCTGTTATCTGCTGGATTGTCTGGTCTTAGGTGTTTACCTATGACACAGAATGTGTCCTGGCCCTGCTCCACATTCAGGATCTTATGGACTGGTTCCCATAGCAACCTCATCAATTCCCTTTATCTGTTCAAGCCTCCCAAACTTGCCTGCTGGGTAGGGAATGAGGACTTAATTTTTAACCTTAGTAATGAAACCCTGACGTTTCCCCGTCTCCCAAGAGGACAGTGACAAATCTATGGGAATAGGCCAGAGATCTGGCTTCTGTAGCATCTCCAGGCTGAGTTTTGGGGCGGAATGCTGACCCTTTCTAACTTATTGCTCTCTTGGAACAGTGGGGAATGGGGTCTGGAAGGGAATCAGATGGCTGCACTTTGGGCTTTCAGACAGGGTCAATTTTAGCCGCCATGTGTTGTGCTGAGAGGCTGCAGCTGGTGTTGGTTGTCCAAAATGGGCTGCCTAAGCATCCAGGTTCATATATTCTGCAGCCTTTTGTGCTTCTAGGTCTCCATGATGCTACTCCAGTGTGACTGATACTCCGTGACCGGAAGCTATAGTTTGATGGTCAGATGTTGAACAGAGGTTCGGGAGCTGGAACAGGTGGACTATCACTGGTCACAGAGGGGAAGGCAAGGAGGAGGAAAGTGAAACTGCCCACCATTCCAGCTATGGCAGCCTGCCCAGCTCTTGGGCACCTTTCAGGGACACATGGGAGTGTCCAGGCCAGACTGCTTCAGTTGTTGTCCATAAGGCAGATAGCCTGTTGGGGGTTTTGAACAAAGAACTATGGCCCACCTGATTGGGCCACCGCATTCTTTGAGGGTGCATGTAACTTTGGAGGTGCATGAAACTTTTCGGTAATGTTGGGGGCTGTATCCCAACCTGATACCCCTCTCCCAAGAGGACAATGACAAATCTTTGGGAATGGGCCAGAGATCTGGCTTCTGTAGCTGCTCCAGGCTCCAGACTTCAGTTGTTCCAAGGTTTCCTTGCAGTCCACCAGAGAACAAGAAACAGCGAGAGAGGGCCTCCCCGGTGGCGCAGCGGTTGAGCGCTGGGTTGCGAAGCTGCCCGCGGCCTCTGCAGCGCCGGTTCGATCCCCGGCTGCTCCCCGGCCACCGGAGGAGGGTCCCACATGGCGCGCAGACCTCTCCTGCTGCCCGCTGCTCCCCTCAGCAGTGTACCTCTGTCCTTCTGCCTGCTCTGCTCCCCGCTCTGGCTCTGGTGGATTCTCTCACCCTCCCACGCTTCTGACTGTACCCAGTGCATGTATAAACAAAACAAACAAATAAAATAAATAAATAAATAAATAAAACATGCCTCTATTAAAAAAAAAGATTTATTAAAAAAAAAAAAAGAAACAGCGAGAGGGAATAAGGGGTCCCTGTACCCAATTTCTCCCTGTACAGGCCACTAAAAAGTAGATAAGCTGAACACTGTCCTTTCTCAGTTTGAACCAGTGCTGCTTGGCTTTCATCCTCTGACCTTACTTAATGTGACTTTCCGTAGTCCCTTGGAATTATAATTCAAGGAAGTTACCAGTGTTCCGCCCGCGGGGCTCCCTCTGAGAACGTTTTATATCCCATATCACTCCTGATCCAAGTCAGCTAATCCTGAGCTTTTCTTCCAATTTCTTGACTTTTAAGAAAAAAAAAGACTCCTGCTAATTTCACTCAGTCTTAATTTCTGTTCCATGAATAAAGAGGAGTCTACGCACACATTCATAGTCCCAAATGAAGGACTGCTTTGCTCAGAATGAGAGAGTCCCTTGCCGAACTTTCTTTTGTTCCCTAACTCAGAATATCCAGGAAACAGTTGAATTAAAAGTAATTTATCTCATGCAAATGTGAGTTAACAATTAGCTGGGAACTCAGCATGTTTCTTTGGCTTGGGAGATAGGTTCTTGGTATTGTGTTCAGAGCTTAGAATTAATGCCATAGAAAGTTAAGTATGAGTAAGTAATAAAAATATACTGTCTGCACTATTTGAAGCATATATTATGGCTTAAAGAGGTGCTCGAGGCTAACTTGTGATGCCAACCGCTGTGATTGTTTTTATGGGAAAACAAATTACATATTGTCTAGAAGGTTCCAATTAAATCCTTCTAGAAAGAGTAATTTGCTGCTAATATTTAAACCCTAGCTACGTCCATTAATGTCCTACTAACCAGAAAAACTGATACATGCCTTAAGTGTTGTGCCCAAGGTCAACAGACTCGGCGAGCATAGCCTCCAAGAAGCCAAAGACAGCCGATGCAAAGACAAAAGGGAGTTTATTTCAGACTCGAAGGCTCATGGCACCTACCAACGCAGTGGCAGATACCGAGAGCCCCGAACAGAGGAAGCAGGGGTCTTTTAATAAGGTTAAATTATGCTGGCAGTTACTCATTGGCTACAAGGATGCGTTCTCCAACTTTGCCCGGCTATCATTCTAAGCTGACTGGCCAGGCCAAGATGCAGCTCCAACCTGCAGCTCCAATTACAGCAAGTTTGCCCTCATTGGTGACCAGAGAGTAAGGGTGGAGTGAGGGTCCAAACTATCTCTGGAATGCAGTCTTTTCCCAGCAAAACCTAAAATTCTAAAATGGCAGTTACACAAAGCAATGGCTAAGAATACTTATGCTTGGTTCCACATTAAGTAATTGCCAATGAAGGATATTTTGGGGTGGTCCTACTTTCACCCCCTTCCCACACATGAAGAGCCAAGTGTTAGCTATGATGTCATTCAGATGTACCTGGTTCCAGCTGTGCTTCTGTATTGCATGAGCACGTTTATTTGCCCTTCTGACTATGAGAGTTTGCAGAGGACTGTAATGCAGGGGCTGTGCAGTAGAGTGCAGACAGACTGAGCAGGATGCAGACGCTAGGGAATGACCTTGATCAGCAAAGTGGGCTGGGCAGGTAAGGCTTTATCCTTGGGTCTAAATCCAGTCTGTCCTTTTAGGGGACGACATGCCAACTGCCAAGCAGCTAGCTGACATTGGCTACAAGACCTTCTCTGCTTCCATGATGCTCCTCACTGTGTACGGCGGCTACCTCTGCAGTGTCCGAGCCTACCACTTGTTCCAGCGGCGCAGCCTCCGGCGCCAGGCTGCCGAAGAACAGAAGCCCTCAGGAGTTCTGTAGAGCCAGCGACTCTTTTCTTTAAGCAGAGAGGCCTGAGGCATGCTGTGGAAAGACCTCACCTGCAGTCATTTCCAAGTCAAGAGAACTATGGTTTTCAAACCCTGCTGGAAAGAAGTTCCCTTGTTCTCCCTGGTACTGCCAGTTTGGGGAGGCTATTGAGTCATGACAGGAATTGGAGGGTGAGGCCCACCTACAAACAAACATTAAATATCTTGCCATGAATGCGTCTTGGCGTTTTTGTTTACTCAAATAGGGCATGAACCACCAAGGTGCAACCTTGGCTACCGTTTTCTAGTCAAACTGGATGTAGTGCCAGCAAGCAGGGGGCAGGTTCTCTATCGATTCTGGCAGATAGATAAAGGAGAGTCCTGGAGCCCTCAGTGGCTTTTTCAGGATTTAATGCTCTTTCTATGCCAGTTGTTGTGAGGCAAGTCCGCCGGCTGGCGAGGCAAGGGTGCTAGGAGGCTGGCAGGCCTCCCACTCCCCAGCGAATCTGTATGCTTTTCTCTTTGGGTTCTCTCTGGCATTGTCCAGTGGCCCTGCCTCTCTGTAGTCCCTCATCCTCGCGTAGCCATCCTCCGCCGCAGCCATTCTGTGCAGTTACACCTGCCCACACCAAACTCCAGGTGTCCACAATCAGGCATGCGTGCCCCAGACTCACACTCCCACGCTCCTGCATTTGCACAAACAAGACCACAGGTGATAGCCATAGAGGCCAGTGGCGTAAAAGCCGGCCAATTCACCTGCCCTACACTGGCGTTCTATCTTAAGCTTTTAGCAACCATGAAGTGTAGGATATATAGTTTTAGGATAAAATACAGGGGAAAATCTGCCCCAACTTCTGTATAAATCCCCTAAGAGGACTGTAAAGACCAGACTCTCCTTTGGTTCAGGTAACGGGGTGTTCTGGCAGCATGGTTACACATGCACCTCTGTGTCAAGGAAGGCAGAGGCCCTGGTTTAACAGCCCTGTCAAAACTGCATGAAATGGAGGAGGCATAGTTGCCGCCAGGAAGGGTTTTGGGACAGACCAGTAACACAGCCGACCCCTTTAAGCTCAGTAGGTATAGCATTAGTACAGGGACTGATTTTTCACTCTGCCACCACACAGAAAATCTACCTGCAGGCCTTACAGCAGAATTGTGAAGAGCATTTGGAAAAAAACCAATGCATTCAAGGTAAAACCCAATCTGCAGCGCGGGTTCCATCCCGGCTGGCCGGCGAGAATCCCACATGGCGAAGTAGACCTCTCCTGTCTTGCCCCCTGCTCCCCTCAGCAGCGTATTTTGTCAGTCTGCCTGTTCTGTTCCCTGCTCTGTCTCCAGTGAATCCTCTCATCCTCCCGCGGATCTGGCCTGTACCCCGGTTCTTGTATAAAAATAAATAAATTTTTAAAAAAAGAAAAAAGAAGGGCCTCCCCTGGTGGTGCAGCGGTTGAGCGCTGGGCTGCAAAGCTGCCCACAGCCTCTGCAGCACCGGTTCGATCCCTGGCCACCAGCAAGGGTCCCACATGGCGCGCAGACCTCTCCTGCCGCCTGCTGCTCCCCTCAGCAGTGTACTTCGGTCCTTCTGCCTACTCTGCTCCCCTCTCTGGCTCTGGTGAATTCTCTCACCCTCCCGCACTTCTGACTGTACCCAGTGCTTGTATAAATAAATCTAAAAAAGAAAATAGGTATTCTTGCCACAATTCCATTTTTTTTTATAATAAATTTTATTTTTATAGTCCCCATACAATTGCAAACCCCCCATTCTGACCCCAATCCCTCCCCTCCCGCCCCCCACCCCCCCACAATTCCATTTTGAGCTTTGAAGCTTATTCATGTCATTCTTGGTGATCAAAAATAATCAGCCTCCAATTGACAGCCATCTTCTCTCATGCATATTGCTCTGACCTTTGCCCCTACTCATAAGTCTTTCAGCTTAAGTCTTACATGACTTAAGAAACTGACTTTTGGGGCCTCCCTGGTGGTGCAGGGGTTAAAGTCTCAGAGCTATCAAGATATCGTCAGCCACTGTGGCATGAGTTCAATCCCCACCAGGGCACTAACTCACATGACTCAGCAGACCTCTTCTGTTTCACCCACTGCTCCCCTCAGCAGTATATTTCAGTAGATCCACCTGCTCTGCTCCCCACTCTGTCTCTGGTGAATCCTCTCATCCCCCACCCCTTTGGCCTATACCCCAGTTCTTGTATGCATAAATCTTAAAGAGAGAGAAAAATATGTCTATCTCATTCTCTTTACTCTGGATCCTTCCTCTACACAGAGGCTGAAGACCTGTTAGTGATGTTGATAGCTGGTCCTGGGCACCCTGCTGGAGGGAGGAGCAGTGAAGAAGAGAGACCAGACAATAAGAGCCACAAGGATCGGGTCTGACCGTAACTGTGAGTCAATTCCTTATAGTTAATTACCATCAGATAGTAGAGCCACTTCGCTGCCAAAAAGTTTAATATTGTTTCCTGAATGGCTTTCATAAAGCAGTCATTTGAGTGAAGGCAGACCCCCAAACCTGCTTCCTCTTCCTCCTCCAACCCAGCTTGTGGCTAAACTCTTGTTGGTGAAGCTGAACAAAAAATAAAAGCCAAACCAGCTGCACGTGACTTAGGTGAAGGTGGCACAGATAACCTGAGTATGTATTGGTGAAGGTCAAACCATAGGCCCCTTTATTTTATCTATTTTTAAAAAAATATTTATACAAGAGCTGGGATACAAGCCAGAGGTGCAGGAGGGTGAGAGGATTCACCAGAGACAGAGTGGGGAACAGAACAGGCAGACTGACTGAAATACACTGCAGAGGAGGGCAGCAGGCGAGACAGGAGAGGTCTGCTGCACCATGTGGGTCAGCTCCCTGGCCGGGGATGGAACTCATGCTGCTAATAGCTTCATAGTGCTGTGTCTTAACTCCTTGCACCACCAGGGAGGCCCCGTATGCATTTTTTAATCTATTTCCCATATGTCTCCAAGATCTGTTCCCCAGCTCTATGATAACCCTCTCCACGCCCGCTTTTAGAAGCATCTTTTTGCAGCTTTAAACCTTTGAGGGCTCCCAGGACCTACCAGCTCAAATGTAAATCTTTAGCCTGATGGTCAAGGTTCTAAACAAGCTAAGCCTCAGCCACTACTTATTCTCATCTCTTGCCTCTTTGATCCAACCCCGACAGGTTACAATGCCCTGAAAATGCCACATACTTGTTTTTTTTTTTTTTTTAATAGAGGCATGTTTTATTTATTTATTTGTTTGTTTGTTTGTTTTGTTTATACATGCACTGGGTACAGTCAGAAGCGCGGGAGGGTGAGAGAATTCACCAGAGCCAGAGCAGGGAGCAGAGCAGGCAGAAGGACCGAAGTACACTGCTGAGGGGAGCAGCGGGCGGCAGGAGAGGTCTGCGCGCCATGTGGGACCCTCCTCTGGTGGCCGGGGAGCAGCCGGGGATCGAACCGGCGCTGTAGAGGCCGCGGGCAGCTTCGCAACCCAGCGCTCAACCACTGCGCCACCGGGGAGGCCCAACCACATACTTGTTTTAACATTTATTTATTTTTAAAAATCTTTTATTTATTATTTATTTATTTATTTTTATAATCATAGCTTTTTTTTTTTTTTAAAGATTTATTTATTTATTTATACATGCACTGGGTGCAGTCAGAAGCGCGGGAGGGTGAGAGGATTCACCAGAGCCAGAGCGGGGAGCAGAGCAGGCAGAAGGACCGAAGTACACTGCTGAGGGGAGCAGCGGGCGGGGGAGAGGTCTGCGCGCCATGTGGGACCCTCCTCCGGTGGCCGGGGAGCAGCCGGGGATCGAACCGGTGCTGCAGAGGCTGCGGGCAGCTTCGCAACCCAGCGCTCAACCGCTGCACCACCGGGGAGGCCCTGTTTTAACATTTAAAGAAATGTAAGTTAAATTTTGAATTATTCCAAATTTACTAACAAACACCAAAAATAACATACCATTTACCCACATCCGCCCTCCCCTATTGTTGGGGGGAAAGGATGTCCTGAGCAAACTCCACAAACACAGTTTTTATGGACTCCAACCCCTCCTCAGACCAAAGTGATCCAAGGCACCAAGGACTGCAAATGTCATTATGCCATCACCACCGAAGGGAGCATTTCTGGGAACTGAGGGTGGAGTTAAGCAGCCAGGCTTGGTATATAACCAGACATGTGGGCCTTGGAGTTGGTTGGTGTTCACCAGCCTTCACCATGCTACTGGGGTCCCAGCTCAGCAGAACTGGTAGGACACATTCACCAATTTCTCCCTCTCCCTCTCCCTGGATTATAGCTCTCTTAATTTCCCCTTTTCGTAAATAAACCCTTTCTTAACCTTTTTTGTATGTGCTGCAGTTGAGTCTCTTTTTTTTTTTTTTTTTTATAGAGGCATGCTTTATTTATTTGTTTGCTGGTTTGTTTGTTTTGTTTATACATGCACTGGGTACAGTCAGAAGCGCGGGAGGGCGAGAGAATTCACCAGAGCCAGAGTGGGGAGCAGAGCAGGCAGAAGGACCGAAGTACACTGCTGAGGGGAGCAGCGGGCGGCAGGAGAGGTCTGCGCGCCATGTGGGACCCTCCTCTGGTGGCCGGGGAGCAGCCGGGGATCGAACCGGCGCCGCAGAGGCCGCGCGCAGCTTTGCAACCCAGCGCTCAACCGCTGCGCCACCGGGGAGGCCCAGTTGAGTCTCTTTATAAGCCCCTTTTTAGCACACGGGTGAGGACCTACACTCAGGCCAACCCATGTCACATTGGGGTTGCCCTGTAACACTATGGGAAACATCCATTCTAGCTGCTAACATGTTTCTGTCGTTTACTATAGAAATATCCTTAATATGGGCCTCCCCGGTGGCGCAGCGGTTGAGCGCTGGGTTGCGAAGCTGCCCGCGGCCTCTGCGGCGCCGGTTCGATCCCCGGCTGCTCCCCGGCCACCGGAGGAGGATCCCACATGGCGCGCAGACCTCTCCTGCCGCCCGCTGCTCCCCTCAGCAGTGTACTTCAGCCCTTCTGCCTGCTCTGCTCCCCGCTCTGGCTCTGGTGAATTCTCTCACCCTCCCGCGCTTCTGACTGTACCCAGTGCATGTATAAACAAGACAAACAAATATAATAAATAAAAAAAAAAAAAAAAAAAAAAAACAGCAATCAAAAAAAAAAAAAAAGAAATATCCTTAATATTTTGTGTTAAAAAGTAAAGTTAGTTGCAGCCACGGGACATATTCTTTTGTAACTTGCCTTTTCCACTTAACACTGTTATGCTAATTTTTTTGTGTCATGGTGACTTGACCACTGGGAACCCAGGTGTTTGGTTAAAACTATTCCCGGGGTCTCGGGCCGGCGAGGTGGGGGAGGCAGGCGAGGGGACGCAGCGGCTTCACCGGCGCGCAGCGGCTGGGCACCCGGCTCGAGCAGCGGCGGCCCGGGCTTCCGCCTTCCGGGAGCTGAGGACCGTCCGCTCCCCTTCAGCTCCCAAGCGGGCGCCACTCCTGAGCGCGGGGCGCCAGCCGCCCTCCCCTCCCAGGACGGACGATGAGCTTCCTCTTCAGCAGCCGCTCTTCCAAAACATTCAAACCAAAGAAGAATATCCCTGAAGGGTCTCATCAGTATGAACTCTTGAAACATGCAGAAGCAACTTTAGGAAGTGGGAATCTGAGACAGGCTGTTATGTTGCCAGAGGGAGAGGACCTCAATGAATGGATTGCTGTTAACACTGTGGATTTTTTCAACCAGATCAACATGTTATATGGAACTATTACAGAATTCTGCACTGAAGCAAGCTGTTCAGTCATGTCTGCAGGTCCAAGGTATGAATATCATTGGGCAGATGGTACTAATATTAAAAAGCCAATCAAATGTTCTGCACCGAAATACATTGACTATTTGATGACTTGGGTTCAGGATCAACTTGATGATGAAACTCTTTTTCCATCTAAGATTGGTGTCCCGTTTCCCAAAAACTTCATGTCTGTGGCGAAGACCATTCTAAAACGTCTCTTCAGGGTGTATGCCCATATTTATCATCAGCACTTTGATTCTGTAATGCAACTTCAAGAGGAGGCCCACCTCAACACCTCCTTTAAGCACTTTATTTTTTTTGTTCAGGAGTTTAATCTGATTGATAGGCGTGAGTTGGCACCTCTTCAGGAATTAATTGAGAAGCTTGGATCGAAAGACAGATAAACGGTTTCTTCTAGAACACAGTTCTCCTCTTGCTTCATGTACTGCTAAAACTATCTCATTACTCTCTGTTATAGACTAGTGATACAAACTTTACAGAAACAGGATTAAAAAAGACACCGGTTGTGTGTACTGATAAAATTGTCTCAAAGGTAGGTTGGCCTGCTGCCTTCATAGTGAGAAATTAAGGACACAACTGAATCTGAGATACTGTATCACCACTCCTGTTACTTTCAGAGTCATGTTTGGTTGTAATAAGTGATGTCTAACCTGTAGCTTGTCAGTTTACTTATTATTCATTTACTGAAAGAAATGATTTATTCTGTTTCAGATGGCAGTAATAATGGATGTTAAAAATTTCCACCAGTAAGTTATTAACAAGTTTCCAGAACAAATTTCTTAGTAACATAATCAGATCAGCTTTACTCAGTTTTATACAGATAATAGGTATTTTTAAATTTCCTTAAGATTTAGAACATTTGTGTCACTTTGAATAACTTTTTAGTTTCAAGTTTGGACAGTAATGTTTTTATAGATGAGGTTATATGTATACTTTTTCAAAATCTGTGACTGCAGTTTAAATCATCTTCTGTTACGTGATATGGGATTAACCAAGGTTATTTTTAAATAACTTCATTTTTCAAATCTGTTTTTTTATTCACATTTGTACATTTTTAGGAGTGTGTGCTCATACAATTTTTAAAAAGCATCTACAGGTGTTCTTGTAGGTTTTTATTTTGACTGCTTCATTCAAATTAATTTTATTATGTAGTTGTGACTGAAAAAAAATAAACTTCCCCCAAATTATGATAAAAAAAACAAACAAACAAAAAAAAAAAAACTATTCCCGGTGCATCTGTGAGGGTCTTTCTGCATGAGATCAACATTTGAGTTTGTAGACTAAATAGAATACATTTCCCTCCACAGTGTGGGTGGGCTTCAAGTAATATAGTGACAGCCTGAATAATCAAAAGGGGAATAAGAGAGAATTCTTTCTCTGTCTGGGGGTCTTCAGGTTGGAACATCGACTTCCCTTACCTTTGGACTAGACTGGTAGTACCGCCGTCAGCCTTCCTGGTTCTTAGGTCATCAGACTCAGATGTGAACAGGAGCACTGGTTCTCTACCTTGCTGGGGTTGCATAGCCTCCATAACCACGCGAGCCAGTTCCTTATTAGGAAGTCTCTTAATATTGTCTAAATCGCCATCCTGCTGATTCAGACTAATAAATGCACTTTGACAGGAAAGCTTAGTGCGTGCGCAGCTACATAATATTCCAGTTATAGAGTAAATCAATTTCCCTAGTGAGGGATTGAAGGCAAGTGGATCGGGGTGGGGGTGGGGGACCAGGAGGCTCCAGAGGCAACTGAGCTTCCCAGTACCCCCGCACATCTGCACTTTTTGCACTCTTTGGCGTTCTCTCAGGCTTTCTCCCTCTCAGACTCCTGTAGTATCTCCTAGTGGTCCTGCCGCCCTGCCCTTCGAGCCTCCGAGCCCCGCCCCTCTCGGCACAGGTGTCTACACTTAATATGCGAGCTCCCTGCCCTCGGACCCAGGTGTCCATAATCATAGGCACTTGATTATGCCCTGGGTGTCCTGGGCAGCCCAGGAGGGGTGCCAGGCCACAGGTGGCAGTCACAGACACTGGTGGAGGGAGGTTGGGAAAAAGCTGGTAACTTTGTTGACCCTATAGGGAACATGGGGGTTGTTTCCACGTATTCTCTCATAAATTGCAATGCAGCGAGTGCCCTGTTGCCTTATGCTTATGTGTTCGTTTCCAGAGAGACTAATGTCTTTTATCTTTTTTTTTTTTTTAAGATTTATTTATTTATGCATACAAGCACTGGGGTATAGGCCAGAGGTACGGGGCGGTGTGTGGGGGTGGATAAGAATATTCACCAGAGACAGAGTGGGGAGCAGAACAGGCAGATCTACTAAAATACACTGCTGAGGGGAGCAGTGGGCGAGACAGGAGAGGTCTGCTGCGCCATGTGGGTCAGCTCCCTGGCCAGCCATGGATGGAACTTGTGCTCCAGAGGTTGCTGATCGCTTGATAGTGGCCGTTGTCTTAACCCCTATTAGGGCGGCCCCTAATGTCTTTTATCTTCAATAGTTAGGTTGCTTTTTCAGGTGGTTGTTTCACTTTCACCAGCAACATTTCCCCATTCTGTTAGTGTAAAGTGGTTTCTATTCATTTTAATTTACATATCCTTGATTTCCAATAAAGCTGAGCATATTTTATTGACCTGTTAGCCATTAGGAGCATCTTGTTAGTAGTCATTAGCATATTCACCCTCTGGGAATCCTGGAGGCAACTGGAATTACCTTTGCTTCCTGCCTGCTTCCCCACCCCCATCTTTCTTTCTGTTGGGTTGCCTGTTTTTTTTGGGTTGTCTTTTTTTAATTATATATCCTGGATATTAGTATTCTGCTAGTTATATATTGCAGGTTTAAATTTTTTGAGCTTTGTTATTTGGGAGTTTGTGAGGGTGGGGGCATAAGAATCCCAGGTTGTTGGCATCATCATACATACCTCTGCAGAGCAATCCCATGGATCACAGCTCCAACCCCAGTTTTTATGCAAAATCTTACTGAGGGGGCAGCGGGGTGAGACAGCAGAGGCCTGCTGCACCATGTGGGTCACCTCCCTGGCCGCTGATCAAACTCGTGGCTTGATCAGTGGCTGGTGATAGCCTGACAGCACTCTTTGACCCCTCTGCAACCAGGAAGACCCTGTAGTGACACTCTTAAATGGCCTGGCAGCCTGGCAACTTTTGCTTCCTTCCTCTTAGGAGTGCAACTTGTGAGAGCTGTGTACGTGCTTTGGTAGGGACTGGCTACACAGTAATAAGACAATACATAGTAGTAAGACTCATTTATGGAATGGAAATCCTGCTTTTAGAGAAATGTTTTGAATCCAACTGTATATGAAATAATTTTCTGAGTAGTAAAGCACTATACAAACATACTGGTTATTTTTGTAGTAAATAATAAATACCCTTTTATAGTCAAAGAGGTAATGCCTTGCTTTTCTTACAAATATCCTTAGTTTTCTGATAGGGATGGTATGAATCAGCATCTAATCTGCACTCCACTGTTTTGGGGCCTTCCTTTCAGACATGAGAAATCCCAGGTCATTTCTAAAACTGACTATGGCAGCTTTACTGTCACAATATTAGCTTCCAGTTCTGTATTTAACCCCCTTAGCCTATTACTCAACCCCCACCTCAAAAAAAAAAAAAAAATACACACACACTCTCACACTGCTTCTTCTCAGAACAAGCTCCTAATCCTGTAATTGACCCTAATCTCAACTCATTCATCCAAAGCAAACACTGTAATGTCTTGCTTCTGGCTTAATGTTTCCTTCTTTTTCTTTCTAAAAGATTTATTTATTTATTTATACAAGAACTGGGGTACAAGCCAGAAGCGGTGGGAGGAGAGGATTCACCAGACACAGTGGGGAGCAGAGGGACTGAAGGCTCTGCTGAGCGGGAGTGGGCAAGACAGGAGAGGTCTGCTGCACCATGTGGGTATCTCCCTGGCCGGCAGGGAATTGAATCTGTGCTGCAGAGGGTGTGGACAGCTTCACAGTGTTGGGCTTAACCTGCTGTGACACAGGGGAGGCCCCTAAATGTTTCTTCAACATGTATTCTTCCTCATTATGAAGTCTTGGCAAGTGAAATAGTCCAGTGGTTAAGAACAGAGACACTAGGTTTGCCTCCTTACTAGCTGACCTCAGGATAGTTTTCCCCACCCGACCTGTATTTATAGAGTAGTTGCTGAAATTTCAAAAGGTCTTTATTTTCAAAAGTATTTTCTTTCATATTTCGAAATAATTAATCTATTCACCAATATATCAATTTGAATACCCCTAAGATACAGAGACTTAATCTTTCAGTCTTCCTATCTAGCTCTGACTTTGTAAAAATTTTTAAAATGTTCCCATGTCCCCAAAGGAAGTCTTTTAAAAATCCAGCCACTTAGTAAGTTCAGTGGGCTGCATATCCTAATGTTAACAAACTAAACATCTGACTCTTGGCTACAAACTGAAGGAAGGAAGTTTTTGTTCTATCTCCCTGGCATAAAGCACTCCATCTATCTTAATGTCCACAAGATTATCTTGAAATATTTTGACAATCTGAATATTCATGAAATGGAAAACAATATTCTGAAGGATGAGTACTACTATTGGTAATTTTGCCAAGACCTCAACTAGAACAAGGTCTGGATTAGAAAAACTGTATCTCTGTGGGCTAAAAAGAGTATTAAGTTAAACATATGCTCAGACTGATTTATCACAATCTTAAAATGGTAACTGATAGTCTCTGTATCCAATAAAGTGGGAAATACAAGTACCTAACTAAAAGTGCCTTAGCTCTTCAACCAAAGCTTTTATTACTATGGCGATATACATGCTTTCATTTGTTCAGTATTTTTTTGTGATCACTACACATGTTTATTTTTTCTTAAAAGATAAAGCACTAAAGTGTAGATACTCTCTTTCCAATATGCACATAAAGGTATGTTTTGATGTCCAAGGGTCTCTAGAACCAGTGAAAATATTCTTATTTATGGATTCAAGGAATTGGGGACAGAATCACTAAAGAAGCTGAGACAGCAGAGGGTTGAAGCACTTTTAATCAGAGAAGAGTAAACAATAATATAAACCGTCAACAGCTCACCCAGTGGCTGTTGTCCTCCAGCCCTCAGCGCACCCTCTCCCACCCCCCTCTCCCTGCGTACCATTGAGTAAAGAGCAGGGTATCAGCAGCTGTCCGTGTCGCTACCAGGTGGTAGGAAGGTTATCTAGCTAGGGGCCATAGAATCTAACCGTCCGTCCATTCTTATCTGTTTCTATACCACTTCAATGAAATATTCCAACTCCAAAAGAGGAACAGCCAGAATAGCTGGAACTAAACCCGGTTGCGCCATCCAGATGGCGAGAGCCTCAAGAGCCATGGGCTGCAAAAGGGGACAGTCAGGAGCCGGCCTAAATCGAGATGCAGCAAATCTGGAATTAGGGTGGGTTCAAAGAGGGACCAGGCAAGGCCTAGAAACCCCAGTCCAGACTGTGCCCCAACCGAGGCAATGGAACTCAAGCATATGCACAAATGCATGCGCGCATGCCCCCCACCCACACGCGCGCATGCACACACACACTCGCACACAAATATACACACAGCAAATAACATTACTGAGAGAACCTGGAGGCTATTAAATACAAAATGGCAGAGGTTTTTTTTTTTT
Source organism: Talpa occidentalis (assembly GCF_014898055.3). Lineage (NCBI taxonomy): Eukaryota > Metazoa > Chordata > Mammalia > Eulipotyphla > Talpidae > Talpa > Talpa occidentalis. Next base: position 77,066,683 of record NW_023601653.1, read on the forward strand.
TTTTTTAAAAAGTGAAAACATTTGTTTCTTCGATTCTCCTTAATGCCTTGCAGACCCCTTAGTCACAGGAGTGTAGATGAGGGGAGGCCCAAGAGGAATAGGTGGCCTGTGGCCCTACGAGTCCTTGTGAGCTGAAGTCCCCACATCCACCACTTTACTCTTCAGCCCAATAGCTGCCTCCCATGTGACCATTCACCAGCTTGGCACCGTTAGTGGAGCTGCGCCCACAGGGGCTTTTTGTGTTGGTGGTCACATCTTCTTCCTCCGAGCTGCTCTCAACATCACTGCGATCATCTTTAGATACCTGGGTGGGATGAGGTCAAAGGCAAGAAAAATGAGGAGCGAACTCTTCTGGAACCACAAGCCAGACGAAGGTCACTAAGCCCATGTTTGGGCACTGTTCCCACACTGGCCCTCTTTCTGGTGGCAACTGACTCAAAGTAGTATCTGCACCATAGCTACCATTATGAACAGACTGCCTGCTTTCTGGGTTTCTCCATCTTATCTGATTCTGTTTCCTGCTGGGATGAAGGAGTTTATTTTTTCAGGACCAGCCGGAAAGAGCCAAGATCATCCACTGAGTCCTAGCATAATTCGAAGGAAACACAAGACACTTCCTTTTCCATCTCAAAAAATAGGAAAGACCAACGTAAACAATCTCTACGGCTGTGACCACTGCTGCTGTCCAATGGTGGTTGTGTCACCTGCAGTTATTCAGGTTAGTCACCCCGAGTTTGCTTTACCATCCTCTGAGCTGATTCATAACTGGGTTTTGTCAGTAGTTCTACTCTGCCTGGGTTCAACTAGCAATCTCCAATCGTGCTGTTTCTCCATGCTTCTCCCTTTCATCAGCAGCAAGATCACTTCTTTTGTGCAACTTCACCATCTCTAAGACTCACCAGTAGGGTGAAAATGAAAGTGGATTGGCAGTCAGTGAGAAGAGGTTTCCAGTTCCAATCATGCTACTATCTGAGTCTTTACTGTTAACCTCAGTTCTGTATTTTCAAATGAAGAGTTTGGTTTAGAGCAGAGTTTTCCAATCTAAATTATCCTTAAACTACTTAAATTTCTCTACCACTGGCCATAAAAGTAAAGGCGAGAAGCCCAGTGAGACCTATGTCACACTTCTGGCCTCCAGAACTGGAGAATAATAAATGTGAGTCAAGTAAAGGCTGGGGTGGGTGAGAGGGAAGAAAGCTACAACCTCTGCTGTCAAGGAGGCGGGCTTACTTTAGTGTAGCTCTAAGATCCTGCAGTTTAGTATAGCTGTTGCCCAGTGAACCCAGACAACACATTGATTACCTGGTTATTAAGAACTTTCCAGCAGAGGGCAGAATATGTCTAAATAGGAGGTAAAGGGGAATTAAAAAATGGGGAATGACAAAAAAAAAAAAGGAAAGAAAAAATAGAAAGGAGGGACCTCCCTGGTGGCACAAGGGGTTAAGTCTCAGCACTACGAAGCTATCGGCAATCACTGCAGCACGAGTTCTATCCCTGGCCTGGGAGCTGACCCACATGGCGCAGCAGACTTCCCCTGTCTCACCCACTGCTCCCCTCAGCAGTGTATTTCAGTAGATATGTCTGTTCTGCTCCCCACTCTGTCTCTGGTGAATACTTTCACCCCCAGCACCTCTGGCCTACACCCCAGTTCTTGTATGGATAAATAATCTTTAAAAATAAACAAACAAAAAATAGAAAGGGAAAAAGAGAGCAGACTCAACTTCTGCTTTTTAGGAAAGAGAATCTAGCAACTTTAGCTCCAGCGGACAATGACCCTAGAGGGTCAGAAAAGTGGGCATGCTCTGAGACAATACAGGGGAACAGACAGGAAAGCAGGAGGGGAGAGAAACACAGACAGACATGCTTCACCAAATACCAGAAGCACAGATACACTTACATGCAAGAGATGAAACTGTCCAGCTCCGGCCAGGCATAGAAAAAAGGTAGGAGGTGAGAAAAGAGTGGAGAGTACAGAGTCTGGGTCTAATCCTTCCTGGATAGGCCACCTGGTCAGGAAAGAAAAGCAGGGAGGAGATAGAGGTCCAGTAGCTACAGCAAAATGCACAGGCACACTGAGTCAGTTCTGAAACCAACTACAGCTGTGAGGAACAGTGACAAAAGAATCCTATGCCTGGGTGACATCCCATCCCTTTGTCCCAGAATCAGTGTTTCCTCTACCAGAGCCCCTCCCTTGGGATTCTGTATTAATGAAGATTGAAATTTCTACCCCTTGAGCTAATCACAGCCTGAATACTTCAGAACTTGCAAAATTTGGCTAAGTCTTATCATCAAATAACAGCTTTGTGCTTTGGGGCACCTGTTGCATAAGATGGACATTTAAAACCCTAAATACCCACTTCACTTAGGACCCTTGCCTCATACAACAGTGGGGTAAGGCCGGTACTTAGTTCCTATTAAAGTGCGGTCATCTTGAGGTGGCCTGTGGGGTACTACACTGTTCCTAGGAAATCTAACATCTCTGCTTTTATAATTTTATATCGTGGAGCTCTAGACATGATTTTCTTTGAAAACTGAAAGCAGAAATACAAAATCCACTGAAGTAGGCAGGTAAGGTACAGGAAATGGCTGAGGCTATTTCCAAAACTTAATCCAATTCATTATTTAAGAAGTCATCTCTGTGGAGCAGGAAGAAGACACCTTTCTCTTGCATCTACGTCATGTCTTAAAAGGATTAGGCCCTTGTACTACAAAATAGGCAAACAAATCTGGAGTCCCTGACTTTTTTTTTGGGTCTGCTTGTGTAGATGGGGTTCACCAGGCTAGATTGAGAAGGTCTACAGATTAATAGCTATCTTCTCCCTCAGCCTCAAAGAAAGAAGCCACATTTTATCCTCACCTTTCCCCGGATCAAGGCTTTAAAAGCAATTCGGGCGATCAGATAGGACCAGATGACATGCAGAACCTGTAGGATCAGGAGAAGGCCATTGAAGAGCCACCAAGAGGGATAAGGTCCAATCATCTCCCAACTCTCAAAGAGGGTCGTGTTCAGAATCCTAGAAAAGGGAACCACTGGTCAGATACAAGAGTCCAAGCCTGGCAGACAGGATGAAGTTGAGTTGGGTCTTCTCCCCACGCCTTCTATCAGCTGACGTTTCTGGGATATACACCCACAGTGAGAAGAGACTAAAGAAAGGGGACCTATGGAGTTTTCTATCTTTGGAGACAGGGGAAGATTTATAAATCTTAGGAACTGACGGTACAACTCATTAATTGCTTCAAATATGTAGAGTTTCACAAAATCAAGAGAGCAACGGGATCATAACCCTAGGAATTACTCAGATCCTCAAGCACAAACAGGACAGTAGGTAACTCATTCCCTCAGATTAACAGAATTTCCAATCCACAGCATCGCTGACTTTGTACCGTAAAGCAATGAGTATCGAAGTGAGAGTGGTATGTGGATGTGCTGGTCAAGGTAGGGGAAGGAGTGTAGAGCAGGAAAACAAACAAGTACAGTCGGAGAATTTGGTAATCAATGGGAAAGAAGGCAAAGGAATTTCTTAAGCATAAAATGCTTAAGTGTTCCTCAGAGGTAAGTCAGGAAAGCCACAGACAAGTGAGCTGGAGGCTCTGAATGAGAATTATACCTCACTAGACACACTGTGCAAGGCAACCGAGGCTCCCGTGAGAGTTCCCAATGGGTTGTTAGATGAAAGAAAGAGCACATATATAGGGTTCATGACGGTCTGTTCCCCAAGTTGGCAAAAGGCATCATTAGCCACATATAGTATTTATTACAGCTCCACAGTCCTACACTTACCAGAATGGATAGATTCCCAGACGAGTGACCACAAAAACAGCGCTGAAAACCACAAAAAGGGTGTCACAGAGACGCTGATACTTGGCATAATTGGCCAGCTTAGCTGCCTGCAGGAAAGAGGGTGAGAATTGAGTTTGGGAGAAAATCAGTTCTCACACAGGAAGAAAGACAGGAATGACGCAGAGGAGGGGCGAGGGTCTTACCTCCAGCAAAAAGTCTGAGACGTCATGTAGACACATGACCAGAGTGCCCACCCGAACCATGTTGTTGATATAGGAGAAGGAAATGAGCCCGATGGTGGCCAAGTGATGCACAAACATGATCAGGAAGTCCTAGGATGGAATGGAAACAGAAGAGGCGTGGCCTGCACTGCTCCCTGAGGATGTCACACCTCCAACAGCCCCAGCCCTAGAGACTCCATTCTGTTCAGACTCTACCTTAAGGAGCTGCCTACCATTAAACTCCAAGCTCTCTAAGTCAGTACCTGACCAATAACTGACACTGGTACTGCTCAAAGTACAGGGAGAATTACTTTCCTTTGGTAATTACCGACTATGTAGAGCACCAACCATGAGCTAACAATGGAATAATTTCCCAGCTGTCAGTATGACATACAAACCTTAGACATCCCTGCAATTCTAAAATTTTCTGCTTTGATAAAGAAATTTTCAACCAAAGGGATCAAAAAAGGAGAGGTTTGTGGAGGGTTAAACTCTTTCAAAAGGTTTCAGAGAAATGATGATCAATTTATTTCATTGCAAATACTTCCTGGTCTCAGATTAAAGCTCTCATTTCCTCTGGGTTCATATACCAAGATTAAATCTGTAGAAATATCTAAATACCTAAGTTATCAGACACATCTATTAAGTACTTATCATCCCAGTGAAGGAGAGAGGGTGGGAGAAGGTAGGTGAACTGGGGTCAGAAGGATAAGGATGTTCTTCACATAGATAGTATGGCATGTTCTAGCTCAAGTTGGGGATGGGTTCACAAGTATACATTCTAGATATGTTTTAAAATTTACATACAGGTTAAAAACCTTTTATGTGTCACGTACTAAAATAAAATGTTAATTAAGGGAAACTCTCCTGAGCATAAGAGAATGAAAGGCATCTGAATAGAGTACCAAGTTTCTAGGTAACACAACTGATCTCTCAGATTAGAGTCAATCCATTCCCATAAATGCTAACCAGGGTTTTCTCCAGCAAGGATAAACTTAAGTTATTTCCATCTTTACCACTATGTGGGCAAGTCATCTCCTCTAAATCTGTTTTCCTAAACAACAGCAAGAGGGTAAAACTAAGCCACCTAGATCCCCTTCCAGTCGACATTCTTTGAGTCACTAAGAAGGGAGAACAGAGACAACAAAGATCTAATGTCAAACAAAAGCCAGATCCAACTTTCCTGGAATTGGCCCTTCTCCTGTACAGCCCTTTTATCCTCAAGTTCTGAGGACCTGTATATGTGTAAGAACCTTGGAGAAAAATAAGGAAAGGGATATGATTCTTAGCTGGTTAACCGTTCTCATCCTGGGATGCCTTCAATATTAAATATACCTCAATGTGCATCATCATTATGAAGGACGAAACAAGTCTCATTTCTGAGACTATTACAAAGAACTAATAGTCCATTCAAACTTATTTTCTCCCTCTTTTGTGGTCCCAATCAGGGCAAAGAATCCAACACAGTGGAAGTCATGGAAAATACCAGAAAGGAGACAAAATAAAGGGTTAAGGGAACCAATATCCTTACCTTTCTTTTAATGTCTGTAAACTGAGAAAACATAAGAGACCAATAGAAGGCCAATTCCATGATGTAGTAGTAATAAAGCCCACTTGTGAGAGGCTGGAAGAAACAAGAGAGTCAGAATAGCAGGTAATCAAAGATTCATTCCATCTCTGTAGTTTTCTCTGAATTGGAGAACCAATGCCCCAAATATTAGATATCCTTCTTCCCCATCATTTCCCAAGTTATGCAGTAACAAACACACTTTGGGTCAGTGTGGTGACTTAAACCACTATCCTCTGTCCTTCAACATACAAATCTTTAGCTCTCATCTTTTAGATATCAGATAGGAAACACATAGTACAGACAATCAAGTCAGTGTATCTAGAATTATAGGCACTTAATAGTTTTCAGATTAAACACACTCAGGCCTTCCCTTTTTCCACCCTGTTAGCAGCCCCCTATCTAGTATAGATTAGGACCAAGATTTTTTTTTTGTTTTTTTAAACATTTTTTTAAAAAGATTTACTTATTTATTTATGCATACAAGAACTGGGGTACAGGCCAGAGATGCGGGGGATGAGAGGATCCACCAGAGACAGAGTGGGGAACAGAACAGGCAGATCGACGGAAATACACTGCTGAGGTAAGCAGCAAGCCAGACAGGAGAAGTCCTGCGGTGCCATGTGGGTCAGCTCCCTGGCCAGGGATCGAATTCATGCTGTAGTGGCTGCTGCCGATAGTTTGATAACACTGACTTTAACTCCTGCGCCACCAGGGAGGCCCGAACCAGGATGTTCTTAAGGGGAATCCAAGTTGCCTTCTATACAAAAGTGACAGGTGAACCAGAAAGCATCTCACTAAATACCAGGAAGCCGTTTTTCTTTCCATCCCAGTTAGAGTGAATACAGAACAAAAGCCTCAATGATTTCACTGCAGTAGGTGGTCTTAGAAAGAGAAACTGTGGGGGCCTCCCTGGTGGCGCACAGTAAAGTCTCAGGGCTATCAAGCTACCACAAGCCACTGTGGCACAAGTTCAAACCCCCCCCCCCCGGGAGCTAACTCACATGGCACAGCAGACCTCTCCTGCCTCCCCTCAGCAGTATATTTCAGTAGATCTGCCTGTTCTGCTACCCATTGTCTCTGGTGAATCCTCTCCCCGACCCCATACCTCTGGCCTACACCCCAGTTCTTGTATGCATAAATAAATAAAAATACATCTTTTTTTTTTTTTTAAAGATTTATTTATTTATACGAGCACTGGGTACAGTCAGAAGCATGGGAGGGTGAGAGTTCACCAGAGTCAGAGGGGAGAGCAGAGCAGGCAGATTGACGAAGTACACCACTGAGGGGAGCAGCGGGCGGCAGGAGAGGTCTGCATGCCATGTGGGATCCTCACTCGGTGGCCGGGGATTGAACTGGCGTTGCACAGGCTGCGGGCAGCTTCGCAACCCAGCGCTCAACCGCTGCGCCACCGGGGAGGCCCAATAAAAATACATCTTAAAAAAAAAAAAAAAATAGAAACTCTGAACATATTAACCCCTCAACACAACCAAGGAAACGTGATTCTGCCCTGGGACTGGCACTGCACTCTCCTACACCATGTTCCCCACACAAGACCCTTGTCTTGAAAGGGCTCAGTTCCTACCTGATAGGGGTAACTGTGCCAGCACTGTCGCGTGTCCCAGAACCAAGGTGACTAAGAGAAAACAAGATAATCCAGGTCATTCTTGAACATTCTCTCCTGGCTTACTCATATAATGACCCCTCTCTGGGTGAGGGGAAAGAGATAAGGAAAAATAATCTCCCTTGAATTTAGGGGTCCTTGCAGGGTCAATAAATGTCTAGATTTTTCTTCTAGAACAATGGAGTGTTATTACAAACAGAAAAACCATGTCCTCCGGTACACAGGAACAGGGAGCGCTCTGGGGTGGCTTTAGGGAGCATCACGACCCAGGGTCTGGGAGGCAAAGACCATGATTCTACCTGGTAACTGTGAGATCTCCATGGCCAAGGTCCAAAAGATGCAAAGATTCAAAAATCTCGAATGGAGTATCTTTTAAGGAAAGTATTTCATCTAAGCTGTTGAATTTATTACCGTTTAATCATTCATCGTGTACCTTATTATCCCTTCAGGGTCTACAGTGTGTGTAACGAGAACCCCCATTTCTCCTTGATAGTGATCATCTGTTCTCCTTCTTCCTGAAGGGTCTCTCCATGTTATCAAACCTTTCAAAGAACCAGCGTTTGGCTTTGCTCATTTTCTCCATTATGTGTCAAATGCCTATTTCATTAACACACGCATTTAAAAAAATAATTTATTTCCCTTAACCTCCTTTGGGTTTACTTTGCTCTTCTTGTTTCGCATCTTAAAGTAGAAGCAAGATTATTGAATTTAAAACTTTCTATAATAAACATTTATTAAAGTTATTACATTTCTCTTTAAGTATGTTTTAGCTTCATTCCACAACTTTTATATTTTCAACATCATCAATTCAAAGTATTTTGTAACTTTCCCAGTGGTTTGTTTCTTCTTTGGTGAGTGGGTTATTCAGAATTGTTTAACTTCCAAACATTTCCCAGATATCTTCTTAGTCCATTATTGTCAGAGAATGTATTTTGTAAGATTTCAATATTTCAAAATTTACTGAGACTTATTTTATGGTCTCGCACACAGTCTTAGTTGATGGCCCAAGTACATCTGGTATAGTGTTCTATATGTCACTTAGGTCAAGTTGGTTGATTTGTATTGTTCAAACCGACTTCCTCAGCCATTATTATGTCTAGTGATTTAGCCTAGTTAGAGAAGAGTATTACAACCTCCAACAACGATTGTGTATTTGTTAGCTCCCTTCAGTTCTGCCACTTTTTGCCCAGCTATATGATTTAGAGGAAACTAGTGTAGTAAAATGGAATCAGGAATCAAAAAAACCTAAAATACTTCTTTGATTCTGACAATTAACTGAAAAGTGGGAATACTTGTTTTATCCACTCTTAAGGATTATTGATTCTGATTCCATTTCTGTAACTGGCTTGTCCATGAAAGGACGGGATTTTTGTCAAGTGCTTTGTAACCCATCACATGCTAAGGTGATGTCATACTATTATTATTAGCCTTATTCAGGGGAGAAACAGTATAGTGATGAGGTTACTGAAGTCAGATCCCAGTCTGAAGACAATTATTGAGCATATAAACTTGAGCTATGGGCAACACAGAGGGGCTTAAAAAAAAAAAAAAAAAAAAAGCTTCAAAGGCATTTAGAGAGGCAGGCACAATTAAAACCCAACAGAGAATGTTCAGACTCACCGTCCAGAGAAATCGAATTCCATAGCAGAATATACATAAATAAAAAGTGAACCTCCACCTGGATCAGCAAAGAATAAAAGTTAGATACACATCCATTCAAAAGTCACTAGTGAGTGATAGGTAAGTTCTCAGAATAGGGATAAATACTGTTGCCTAAAAAGCCAAAGATAGAGACACCTTCCAATTTCTCTTTAAAACAGATTCCTACAGGGCCTCCCTGGTGGTGCAGCGGTTGAGCGCTGGGTTGCGAAGCTGCCTGCAGCCTCTGTAGCACCGGTTCGATCCCCGGCCACTGGGTGAGGGTCCCACATGGTGCGCAGACCTCTCCTGCTGCCCGCTGCTCCCCTCAGCAGTGTACTTCGGTCCTTCTGCCTGCTCTGCTCCCCGCTCTGGCTCTGGTGAATTCTCTCACCCTCCCGTGCTTCTGACTGTACCCAGTGCTTGTATAAATAAATAAAGCTTTAAAAAAAAAAAAAAAACAGATTCCTACAAGTGTATAGTGGCTTTAATAAACTTGTCTTCTCCATCAGGACCCCTGATGATAGTGCCTGATTTTTTTTTTTTTTTTTGCATGACGTAACAGTGCTCTGTTTCTAGAAGATAATTAGTAAAAACCCAGTGAAATGAAGTATATGAAGCATTTCAGAAAAGGAATGCTTCCCACCAAAAGGTCAAGTTAGAGTCAGATAGTCCTATCTATGAAAACGTACAAGAGTGTGCCTCTTTACGCACATAAGTGCTATTATAGGAATTCATTCCCATATACTTTGGGGATGAGAAACAAAATGGAACTACAGCTATCTTAGTGGTAAACATGTCTAAGAAACTAAGGGTGACAAGTCTTTTAGTTCTCTTCTTCCCTACCTATAATAGATTAGAATTAGCCTTCTAATAATACACTTTTTTTTAAAAAGATTTATTTATTTATGCATACAAGAACTGGGGTACAGGCCAGAGTGTGGGGTGGGAGGGTGAGAAGATTCATCAGAAACAAAGTGGGGAGCAGAACAGGCAGATTGACTGAAATAGACTGCTGAGGGGAGCAGCGGGCAAGTCAGGAGAGGTCTGCTGCACCATGTGGGTTGCTCCCTGGCCAGCTGGGGATCGAATTTGTGCTGCAGAGGCTGTGGACAGCTTCACAGTGCTATGCTTAACCCCTAGCACCACCAGGGAGGCCCTACACTATTATCTTAATAAAAGAAAGTATTTCCAAAAGGAAAACCTCAGTCCAATCATATCCCCCCCGCATTCTCCTCACTTCCCACCACCCTCTGCACACCTACATGCTTTCACAGAATTTAGTGAGCGTTGGGGGCTTGTCCTGATTCCTCCGATGGCGAAACCAGTGTTGGATTTTTCGGACATCCCAGTCCAGTTGCTTTGACAGGCCCACTAGCCTTTTCTCATCAGGATCCTGTAGATGTATGGCCTGAGTCAGAACATCCCTTTCTCCTTAAATCCTTTTGACTAGCTGATGAACAAAGGGGTGATAACCACAGTGGCTCAAGTGATGTTTATCTTCCTAGGTCTTAATATGATGTCTGTCTAGGGGAGGCGGCTGTAAACCTGACTTTAAGAGATTGGCCCAAAGGTTATTTCCCTGAGGGAAAAAAGTTCTCCTTATAGGATGACCTGCAAGCGAAAGATCATCATCCCATCCTATTTGACCCTTGGAGATACTTGCTCTCTATCCCACCCCATCTAGAACCTTTAGTAAAGGTGACATGAACCTTCTCTGTTTCTTTCTCAGCACTTACCTTGGTGATAGATAGGAACACCTTTTCAAGGATGGCATTGGGTTGAGCCTGATGTAGACGAACATCCTGGATGCCAACATGGAGTGCACAGGGTTTGGCAATAAACCTGTAATGGAGAAAACCCAAAAGCCAATTCTTTTTTTTTTTTTTTAAAGTTCTATAGTTTTTTTTTTTTTTTTTTTTTTTTTTTTATAGAGGCATGCTTTATTTATTTGTTTTGCTGGTTTGTTTGTTTGTTTTTGTTTATACATGCACTGGGTACAGTCAGAAGCACGGGAGGGTGAGAGAATTCACCAGAGCCAGAGCGGGGAGCAGAGCAGGCAGAAGGACCGAAGTACACTGCTGAGGGGAGCAGCGGGCGGCAGGAGAGGTCTGCGCGCCATGTGGGACCCTCCTTTGGTGGCCGGGGAGCAGCCGGGGTTCGAACCGGGGCCGCAGAGGCAGCGCGCAGCTTCGTAACCCAGCGCTCAACCGCTGCGCCACTGGGGAGGCCCTATAGTTTCTTTTTTTAAATTTTTATTTATTTATTTATGCAAGCACTGGGCACAGTCAGAAGCGCGGGAAGGTGAGAGAACTCACCAGAGCCAGAGCGGGGAATAGAACAGGCAGAGTGATGAAATACACTGCTGAGGGGAGCAGCGGGCGCAGCAGGAGAGGTCTGCACACCATGTGGGACCCCCCCGCCGAGGGCCGGGAATCGAACCCACGCAACAGAGGCCCGCTCAACCACTGCACCACCAGGGGAGGCCCCCCAAAAGCCAATTCTGTATATATTTTGCAAAGCATGAAGGAAAGATCCTGCTTAAGGGACTGATGGGAGGAAAAAGGGAAACATTTGGCTGGGCTGGATGCCAGACTTTTTGACTTAGTTCTGTATTGTACCATGGACTTACTTGAGAAGTAACCTGTTTAAGAAAAACTGAAACAGGAGCCTCCCCCATGGCGCAGCGGGTTGAGCACAGCACTGTGAAGCTGTCTGCAGCCTCTGCAGCGTGGGTTCAATTCCTGGCCGGCCAGGGAGATTCCCACATGGCACAGCAGACCTCTGCTGTCGTGCTGACTGCTCCCCTCAGCAGTGCTTTAGGTCTGTCTGCCTGTTCTGCTCCCCACTCTGTCTCTGGTGAATCCTCTCACCCTCCCATGCCTCTGGCCTGTACCCCAGCTATTATATAAATTTAAAAAAAAAAAAAAAAGTAAATCTTTAAAAAAAAAAAACTGAAAACAGGACCTCCTTGGTGGTGCAGGGATTAAGTCTCAGCACTATGAAGCTATCAGCAATCACTGCAGCAAGAGTTCAATCCCCGGCCAGGGAGAAACCACATGGCACAGCAGACCTCTCCTGTCTCGCCCGCTGCTCCCTTCAGCAGTGTATTTCAGTGGATCTGCCTGTTCTGCTCCCCACTGTGTCTCTGGTGAATCCTTTCATTTCTCCTCCCCACCCCCACCGCACCTCTGGCCTATCCCCCAGCTCTTGTATGCATAAATTAATCTTAAAGAAAGAAAAGAAAAACTGAAACATAAACTCTTTCTCTTTCTCTTAGGCTTTCTTATCGCATTTTGAGCTTTGGAGTCAGAAAGGCCTAGATCAAATCATAAGTCTGCCATTTTCTGTCTGGATGAATGTACACAATTTATTTAATCTCACAAGCCTCAGTTTTTTCATCTATAAGATGAATATCAAAGTCCTTGCTATATGGTATGGTCCACAAGACCAACAACATTACTGGATTTTTCTGGAAGCTTTTAAGAAATGTATATATCGAGTTCTACCCCAGAACTTACAAAGTCAGAATCTGCATTAACAAGACACCCAGGTTATTCATATACCCATTAAAATATCAGAAGATCTTAATCGGAGGGAAAAGTAGAACTGAGATAAAGAGCTTTCTAAATACAAATATCCTGAATCAGGGTCACCTTCCTGCCTAATCAAAAGACTATGGAAATACACAGAACTTGAAGTCTTGAGGAAAGATACCAGGAAACTAGGAAGAGTAAGAAGGAATATAGCCATTAGTACTCAATTCTAGTGCCAGATCTACTTTTAAGTCGTATAAACCTGGTCAACCCTTGGGCATCTGGGCATCAACTAAAGAGGTTATAAAGATGATTTCTAAGGCCCCCCTCCCCCACACCAATATGTAAGATTCCATGGCTTTGTCACTGATTGTTCCTTGGTTATTCAAAAAAATCTCTCTTTTCTCAAGATTTTTGTGAACATCAGCTTTAGGAAAAATTCTATATAGTCACTTCCAGGATCAGTCAAAACCAGTTTTAGCCTTCTTAGTATCTTAGGGAATCACACAATGAAATTATGTTTGCAGGGCCCTTGACCTATTTTCTTGATCTGCATTTGAATCCAGAATTGATTATCTCTAAGGGAGGAACTGAGAAAAGAAATTTTATTACCTTCCTGTACAAAAAAAAATCTTTATCCTTATCATCAGCGTTTCTGAGTCATGGGAAAACATTTATTCAGAGCACAAAGTCAGTCACCTCTGTAACCCATTTATTCCTCTTTTACACGAATGATACAAGAGTTTCATTCAAAAGTCAGTGCTAACAGATACTTTATATTTGCGGGTATAGTCTTCTGCTTACAAATATTTTATACTTCTCCCTGGCCCCACTCATGTTTAAACTTCTTGTGCCCAAGAGACATCTTCTGTGCTCACCAGTTGCTCACTGACTGACAAGTGACAGGTCTAGCAAATCCAACCCATGCTCTACTAGAGCTCATGTTGGATCCAGGATTGAGCGGCATTCAGAAGAATGATCAAGACAGTCATTCTTTGTCGCTGAGATACCATATCAGAGATAAAAAGCACGGAATCATGTCTCCTCCCATCTACATTAACTGTAAAGAGGCTGATCCAAAAACAAAAGTGGCCTTTCCAATTCCTATTCTTACCCACTGGATCCAGGTCTCTTCCTTAATCCAGAGCATCAGGAGATTAAAGGCCCCCTTGCTAGGCAGACATTTTCTAGCAAAGAGACTGTGAATGTACTCATCTATAGATGGGGGATAATAGTATCTACTGCACAGCTTTATTGAAAGATGAAATAACAATTCACGCTTAATCTAGTACCTGACACTTAGGAAATAGTCATTAAAGGACAGCTATTATTATTTTTACTAGAAACAAAGTTTGGTCTAGGCACTCCTGACGGTTTCTTCAGTAGAAGGTGAGAAGAACAACAAAAAATTCTTTCATACAAGGACAGGACTGTACCCTGCTTATCTGGGCAAAGCTAAAAGGAGTTATTTTTTATTATCTGGACTTTGGAGCAGATATATTACCCTAGAGTTGTTGTTAGCTCACTATTTTTCCGTCATCAGTTTAAGAGTTCAATGAAAGACATAGAACGATTGGTAGCCAGTAGTTTCAGCTATAAGGAGCCTAAGAAATTTGACAAATATTTATTGAACACCAATTTTGTGCTATTGCATGAAGAACAAAACCAAAAAATAAGGGCTTAATAGAAAATAATTTTTTTCTGGGCCTCCCTGGTGGCACAGGAGCTAAAGTCTCAGCACTATCAAGCTATCGGCAGCCCACTGCAGCATGAGTTCGATCCCTGGCCAGGGAGCTGACCCACATGGCACAGCAGACCTCTCATGTCTCGCCCACTGCTCCCCTCAGCAGGGCATTTCAGTAGATCTGCCTGTTCTGCTCCCCAGTCTGTCTCTGGTGAATCCTCTCACCCCTTGCACCTCTGGCCTACATTCCAGTTCTTTTATGCATAAATAAATAAATCTTCAAAAAAAATTTTCTGTGATAAAAATGTTAAATACATAGATTTATTCATTTAATGAATTACTCTAATGAAGAAAATGAAATTATTTTAAATCAGAACTTTGAAAAAGTTTAGGACTTTATATAATATATTCAAATTCTACATCCTTCACATGGCATTTAGTATAACTTATAAAATAGGTATGTAGATTGGTCAGAGGCAAAAAGCCTGGGATTCATTCTTTCTACTAGACTGGCACTTTTTCAAAGCATGCTCTAGAGAATGCTGGGATCTGAGAGAGCTGTTCAGGAGTTCTGCAAAGTCACTTTCATAATAATTCTATAATTTCATAATAATTATTTTTCTGCTCTCATGCTTGTATGTACAGTGAAATTTCCCACAGGTTACTTAACGCATCACAACAGGCCAAATGCAGAAACTGAAAAATATATCAGTCAGATAACAGACCAGAGAAGAGTGAGAGACACTTGCACAGACAAAAGCTGGCAGAAAGAACTACCAGTCTTTGATAATTTTTAAGAATGCAAAGGATTCCTGATGTGACAGTTTGAAATTGCTATGGGGGATGCCACTGAGAAATCAAACTTAGCTTGTGATTTTTCTGTTCTCTTCAGGATCAGTTTGTTGCCCAAGTTGTCAGACTAGTTTTCCCTTTTTGTACAGGTCTCAAGTAGTGAGCAGTTAGTGGTCATTAATGCTAAGTTATTTCTTTCCACCTGTCACTCTAGGAACATGAGTCTAGTGACCCAACCTGATTGTATCTGTCCTGTTTCTCAGAGATCATTTCATTCTGCCCTTTTCCTGCCCTCCAGGTACATGGCAGCAGCTGACCAAAGCCTGGGTTAATTAAGATGAAATTACTTGGGCCTCCCCGGTGGCGCAGCGATTGAGCGCTGGGTTGCAAAACTGCCTGCGCAGCCTCTGCGGTGCCGGTTCAATCCCTGGCTGCTCCCCGGCCACCGGAGGAGGGTCCCACATGGCGCACAGACCTCTCCTGCCGCCCGCTGCTCCCCTCAGCAGTGTACTTCGTCATTCTGCCTGCTCTGCTCCCCGCTCTGGCTCTGGTGGATTCTCTCACCCTCCCGCGCTTCTGACTGTACCCAGTGCTTGTATAAACAAACAAACAAAAAAAAAACAAACAAATAAATAAAACACGCCTCTATTAAAAAAAAAAAAGATGAAATTACTTACTGTTTTGCCTTTTCATAATAACGATGGAGCTATACTAACAAGTCTACCTTCATGACTCATTGCCAACATTGTTGATGGATATGATCTATACACAAATACATCTGAAAGCCTAGCTCAAGCTTCTCAAATGTTGAACATGGCAAGTAACAAAAATGGGCTCTGCCTCCCCTGAGACACTGCTCTTAGTTCTGAGGTTGACCTGTGTGTGTGTGTGGGGGGTAGCCAGAAACCCTGGGGCTTCATATACCCCACTGTGAAATGCAAATATGATTTTCCACATGTGCAGCAACATTATTGAGTTGGGAAATACTGGCTTAACTCAATTTCTGGAAAAACAAAGTTTCAAAATTAATATATAAATATAAAATTAAAAGAGAATGGTCATATACAGACCGATGAAGATGATATATCATTAGGTGAAGAGGACTGAGGAAATTCTCTGAACTTGAATGCTGCCCCTAATACACAGAGAGAAGACAGATAACATGTTTAAACAAAGATTTTTAGAGCCAGTGAAGTCTGTTTAGAAAATGTATCCTTAGGTACACAAGCAGCATTTGAAAATCCTTCCCCAAGACATATGTACCCCCAAAAGGCAGAGTCCCACAGGAAACAGACTGAGAAAGTCCTTTCCTTTCACAGCCGAAGCTTTAATAATCTAATCACATTAAAATGTTTGGTTTCCATAGGGTAGAAAGAGAAGGAAAAGATAAAAAAAAGACATTTGGGCAGCAGGACCGACCAGTACTAAAGCAAAGAGAAAAGGAACACAGTGTGCAATACGGGCGTAAGGAGGGACAATAGTGACAGGGGAAAAAAACTACAGGTAGCTCCTGGCCAGATCACAGGCATCTGTCAGTTATGCCGAGTTTGAATTTTATTCTGTTAGGCATGGGGTAAAGAACAGACCAATGGATCTGTATATTAATAAAGGAGCATGATCAGTCAGGTGCTGTAAAAACGCCATGTTATTAGTTTTGATAAAACACTGAACTAGGTTTTCGAAATGGAAAGGAAGTAATGTATTTGAGAAGAACTGAGGAAGTAAAATCGAGAGTTTGGTGACTGAGGAGGCAAAAGAAAAAGGAAGAGTCAAATGTGCCACCCACATTTCTGGTTTGGGAAACTAAGTTGACCGTGGTGTCCTCCTCCCTCCTCGCCCCAAAACACAAACAAAGATCTGAGAAAGAGAATACAGGTGGTAGTTAAAGTGAGGGCAAGGGTGGATGTGACTTTACAAGAGAAAAGAGAACTGAGGTCAGAATCCTGGAAACCACCAGCATGAAAGGTGAATTTAGATGTCTGGCTCCCACTCCCGTAGCCACTGCAGTGCCCGAGCTCCACAGAGATAGCGCCAGTTGCGTGAGAGGTGGAGGGGCGCTGGGAGACTCTGCCTCATGAGGGAAAACAATTCAACACGGGCAAAGGAGATGTATGTATTCCTGTGCAAACCTTGCTGGGCAGAGCACAAGCAGCACTGGGAGGTGGAACACATTGTCTGCTAAAAAGAAAAAAAATCTGAAGACATAGGTGGCAAAGGTGGGCAAGGCCGGTTATAAAAGAGAAATAAAAATTTATAGGCCCTACCCCGGCTGCTCCCCGGCCACCGGAGGAGGGTCCCACATGGCGCGCAGACCTCTCCTGCCGCCCGCTGCTCCCCTCAGCAGTGTACTTCGGTCCTTCTGCCTGCTCTGCTCCCCGCTCTGGCTCTGGTGAATTCTCTCAACCTCCCGCGCTTCTGACTCTACCCAGTGCATGTATAAACAAACAAACAAACAAGTAAATAAATAAGTAAAACATGCATCTATTAAAAATAAATAAATAAATAAATAATAAAAATAAATAAAAAAAAAAAAAATTTATAGGCCCTAAAGGGAAATAGCAAAGTTCAAGGATCCCTAAGCACCCAGGAGAACGCCTTTAGCTTTTTTCTCCTCTCGTTCTTAGCAACAGAAATCAGAGAACATCCTGACCTGTCCCTTGGTGAGGCTGCAGAGAAACCGGGAGGGATCCGGAGCAACACTGCTGAGATGAAGGAGGTGAAGAGAAGGTAATTAAGTCCAAGGAAAAGTATGACGAGGTATGACTGCTGCATGCTGAGCTAAAGGAAAGTCTGATGTGGCTCAAAAGGGGCCATCAAGGCAGAGAAAAGAAAAAGAAGGAAAACAAGGAAGAGGAGGCTGAGAAGTTGATTCCGGGGCAGTTTTCTTGGTCTATAAAGTATTTAAACTCCTGAATACAACTCCCTCCTTTTAAAGAAAAGAAAACTGAAATACAGGGCTGTGTAAGATGTGTTTTTAAACTTTACAGTCTGTTTTTAATATAATTGACCACGGAATGTTTATATCACCCCGTGCTGGTGGTATTTTCAGCAGCACTAAGCCTGCCTGGCACAGCTCTGCAGGGGAATTTACAGCAGGTGATGGCTGGGGATGGGCGTTTTTTCACCTTCAGTTGTCTCTGACGCTGACTATATGAAGTAATTGTGCTGTTAACTGAATTATCCCACTATGATTGCAAAAAAAAAAAAAAAAGTTTGCAGCTTTTTGTTGCCATTGTAAATCCTTTTACGTAAAAATACATATTTTCAAAGGTGAATTTAGGCTCTAGGAAGGCCAGAGGTGGAGTCATCAAATGAGGCCGAGACCAAGTGAGACAAAGATGTCAGTATCCTCTGGATTTGGCAATTTGGAGACCAGTGGTAATCATCGCCAAAGAAATTCAGTTAAGTGGAGACTTAAAAGATAGTAAGTGGTGAGTTAAAGTGGTTAAGAGATATAAGGAGGAGGAAGAAAAAGGTAGAGTCAAGACTCTCAAGAATCTTGCCTATGAAGAGATGGGAACATCTCCTTTCTGTACCACAACCATTCTATCGAAAACACATCCCCCCTGTGCTTCAGACCCATTCTCTTCCTGATCAGAAATTTTATTCTATTTATTCCCACCTTCTTTTTCTTTTTTTTTAAAGATTTGTTTATTTATTCAAGAACCGGGGCACAGTCCAGATGCGCGGGAGGGTGAGAGGATTTACCAAGAGACAGAGTGGGGAACAAAACAGGCAGACTAACAAAATGCATTGTTGAGGGGAGCAGCGGGCAAGAAAGGAGAGGCCTGCAGCGCCATGTGGGAATCTCGTCCGTCCGCCGGGATCGAACCCGCGCTGCAGAGGCTGTGGACAGCTTCACAGTGCGGCGCTCAACCGCCTGTGCCACCAGGGAGGCCCTCAATAAGAAAAATACAGTAAAATAACAAAAAACACTTGCTTATCCATGCATATTAGTGAGAATTACTATTTCACTTTGGTCCAACTGTGCACAAGTCAATCTTAAAACAAATGGAGAATCTTAGTTTAATAAACAGAGAAATTTATTTAGGGGTGAAGTACAGTTTAAAATCCATTTTTTCCTTTGTCTTCTTTCCTATAAGCCAATTGATAATAAGTTTGTAATTCACTACAATAACTTGTGATTCGCTGCTTGGAGTATTGCAAGATAGCAAAAACTTAGTTACTGAAGTTCTTAGTAAATAATTTTACAAGGTAGTATATTCCTACCTTCTTTTGATCTTTAGCCTCACTCTCTACTAGTTTCTTCTCATCAGACCTTAAACATGCTCATGGTTTCCCATCTTTAAATAGTTTTCCCCATCCCTAATGCCCTCTGGCTTTCTCCCACCCCACAATTAAAGTTATTGAAAAAGCTGTCTCCTGTGACTTCCCTTCTAACTCCCACTCATACCTCAGGCCTCCTCCCTCTCTCATCTGGCTTCAGTTCCTTTACTCCACTGAAGCTGCTCTTGTCAAAGATGCCAATGGCTTCCTTATTGTGAAATCAAATGGATGCTTTGCAGCCCTGTATCTTACCTAACCATTTAGCACCATATTAATTATCGACAATGCCCTCCCTCGTGAAACTCTCTTCTCTCTTAGCTTCACTACCATCCTACTTTCCTTACCTTTTCTCCCTCTATTTTTGTGGCAGAACTAGACTGCTTGGTGTGCACGGTTAGTTATTCTGGACAAGTTACTTAGATTTCTCTGTGCTTGTTTTCTCCTCTATAAAATGAGAAAAATGAGGTATCTACCTTATAGAATCATTATGAGGATTCAATGTAAAGCATTGAGAACAGCATTTGAGACAAAGTACTTTTTAGATGCTAGCTTTTAATATCAAATACTGCATGGCTGTCATGTCTCTCTCCTTCGGGCCTTTTTCCTCTACTTTTCCCCAAAACATGGTGTTTCCTTAGGGTTCGATGCAGGTCTTTCTTACTCTACACATTTACATTTAATTAGAGCAGAGGGTCTCAAAGTCTGCAGACTCTAGAAGGTCCCTGAAATACTCTCTTAGGACCCATAAAACCAAAAGTCAAAACTATCTTCATAGTGATGCTGGTTGCTGCATTTTCCCTTGCTATGTCGTTAAAAATATCTTGATGAAGCCAGACAAATGATTAATTTTATTAAATCTCAACACTTAATGACATTTAAAAGAACTGTATCAGGATAAAATGGGAAGTACACAGTAAGCATTCTTACTGCATCAAAATTACATGGCTGTCTCAAGGAAATGCACTTAGGTGACTATTTGAGTTGGGTGATGAACTAAATCGCCTTTTTCACAGGAAACTATTTTTACCTGAAAAATGTCTTAACAGACGAACTAAGGTTTTTCAGATATGGGTGCTTAGATTAGAAACCATTTTCTTGAAAATGAAGTCTGTCACTTAAGAAAAAATGTTGCCAATGATGAAAACTGATGTTTTCAGGTGACAATCAGAATTTTAAAGAATATTTATAGCTGCCCTGACAACTTCCTGATACTTCAAGATTTTTCTGGTGAGATTAGATGAGATTAACTCATAGGTCATTTTAATATTCTATAATGAGATGGACTGACAATTGGAGATCTATATATAACTTAGTGAACCACTCTTTTCCAAATGAACAATACATGAAATCTAATCAATGTGCATGAGAATGAACAGCTCATCAGATTTCACACTGCAACCAACCTTTAAGAAACCACTACTTGCGGGCCTCCCTGGTGGCACAACAGGTTAAGTCTAAGTCTCAGCATGATGAAGCTATCTGCAGCCACTGCAGCAGGAGTTTAATTCTGGCCAGGGAGTTTACCCACAAAGCGCAGCAGACCTCTCCTGACTCGCCCGCTGCTCCCCTCAGCAGTGTATTTCAGTCAACCTGCCTGTTCTGTTCTCCGCTCTGTCTCTGGTGAATCCTTTCCAACCCCCACACTTCTGGCCTGCATCCCAGCTCCCGTATGAATAAATTAATAAATCTTATTAAAAAAACCTACTACTTGTGTTTTGCTGCAGTATCAAAGAAAAAATACATCTGCTTTCCAATGACTTTTGTATTGTATGTCAACCAAAACAATGCGTTACAAGAGAATAAATGCAGAGCAGCAAGGAGATTCCAGCTGCCTTCTATTAAGGCAGACATTAAAGAGATGTGCAAAACTGTAAAATCAATGCTATTCGCAGTAAACCATTTTGGGGGGGAAATAATTATTTTTTAAAAATGTGTTGTATGTTACTATGTAATTGGTTTATTATTTTTAATGAAACAACAAATGGATTTCTTAAATTTCTCAATTTCCGACATGGAAAATTTGGTAGGTATATATAACTCATATAAACAAAAGCTCAATGGGATCCTTAATAATTTTTTAAGAGTGAAAAAGAATGCTGAGAACAAAAGTTTAAAATTACCAAATACTATTTATCTGCTGGTGACTTTCTATGTGCGCATGCGCACTGATGTCAGTGTTATTTTTCCAAGTAAATTCTTAAGAGAATAGGATTTGCTACATATAAGCAAATGTGCTGTGGACATCTGTTGTTCACATTTGTTTGCTATGCACAAGACACTACATTTTTCAAGGACACCTATACCACCAACTCCAACATTTCTTGCATGGTCTGTGCAATCTTTGCTGTTTCCTCTGAGGACTAATTTTTTTTTTTAACTGGCAAATCTGATCTTGAAACAAAGCAGAAAGAAACTAAAAAGAAAAGGACCTGATAATAATATCCTAAGCCACAACAAGACACACACTGTAGAATGACACTAGGCTGTCCTTCTCCCCTTCTCCCGCTTGCAGCAGTTACCTTCACTTAGACCTGTAAGAGGGACTTAAAAAAATTAAGGTGACTAATATACTTGAGCAATCTGATGAACCTACTAGGTGCTGTGATGAGAAAAAAGGATCAGCATCCTGTTTACATCTTACCTTATTATAAGAGAAATAAGTCTTGAAATAAGAGTAAGTATGTTAAAATGCTTCAGATAACACAAATTAAGACTAAGTTATAGTTTTATTGTACAAAAGTTAGAGAATATTTTACTTGCTATAGGGCAATATTTCTCAAAGTGTGACTGGGAAGTATCTGGGCTCCTGAGATTGTCATTGTTTCAGAATTCCTCCTTTTCTCTACTACATACATTTCTTTCATTAAGCATTAATATCTTTTTAAGTGGATATGTGATTACCCAACTGAATGCATTTGCCTGAAGCAGAAATATATGCCAGCACCAAAGAGAAGTGGATTAGAGAAAAAGGTTAACAAGAAGCTTCTTCTATAGATGTTTCAACTATCCTTCACAGCCAAGAAACAAATGTTAGTGAAACACTTAGTCTGCATTTCAGCTAACAACTGTTAAAAGGAACTGAATCCACCTCCTCCAAACTCCCATAACTTAACCTTATGCACATATTAATCACACTGTATTTTAACCACTGATTTTTTTTTTAAACTCTTTCTGAGTGGAAATGCCATGACTTATGCACCTTTTTATCTCTGCCACAGAATTTGGTGTCTGGTATATTCTAAGTCCTCAATATTAATTGTTGAAGAATGAACAGACAGAGCCTCCCCTGGTGGCGCAGAGGTTGAGCGCTGGGCTGCGAAGCTGCCCGCAGGCTCTGCAGCGTGGGTTCAATGGATCCCTGGGGACCTCTCCTGCCACACCCGCTGCTTCCCCTCAGCAGTGTATTTCGTCAGTCTGCCTGTTCTGTTCCCCACTCTGGCTCTGGTGAATTCTATTACCCTCCCGCGCTTCTGACTATATCCAGTGCTTGTATAAATAAATAAATAAATCTTAAAAAAAAAAAAAAAAAGAATGAACACATAAGCAAAAAGATGAAGTTAATTCTCAACCAAAAGGTGAAGAAGTACTTCAAAGAACCATGCCACCTGCCCTCCTGGGTCATCAGATAACCCACCAGGTCTGTGCAGGAGAAAGTCACTGAGTTCTGCGGAATCAGTAGAAATTCAAGTTAACTAGTTTCAGTTTATAACCAGAGATTTTCCCCCAAAAGAATTAAATACAACCATAACAATCTGATTTAGTTTGAGACCCCCTGTGTATATAATTGAGACTTCTTACAAATGCTTACACTACTAAAATCTAAACAGTACCAATGAAAACCCTTTTAAAGAAACTCTTTAATTTTGCAAAGAGATATAATAGTATGATTATTCTCACCTTATCAGGGCTGTGCAGCACCCCATGTACATTTTACTACTTGACAAACTTGTTTGTTTACAGATCATTACATACCTGACTGACGGGACATAGAAGCAGAAAAGCAAAACTAGAGAGCAATGCTAGGCTAGAAGGCACTATAGTTGAAGACTACGCAAAACAATTACGACTAATCATTTAAGTTGTATAGAATTTACATTTAAAAATTCCACTTTGAATACAATTTTTCAGAAAGACATATTATTCAAAGCATGGTCTGATATACTTATATCAGCTTTTTTGGTCCCAAAAAAACTGATTCAAAGGTAAGTTTACATTAAAATTCTCTTCTCGGTTATTTATATTTTTTTGAATCACTATGATCAATACTGTCCAATAGATGAGTTATATGTAATTCACATTTTCTAATAACCACATTAAAAAACAGGTGAGTTTTTAACGATATACTTTAACCTGATATAACCAAAATGCTATGTCAATCTGTAAACAAAACTAGAAATTGAGGCACTGAATAAACGTGTCTTTACAAAAAATTAAAATTGAGATATTTCCTGGTTTTTTTTTCCACTAAGCTCTCAAAATCTGATATGCACTTTATACTTAGAACACATAGCAATTCTGACTAGTCACATTTGAAAGCCCCAAAAGCTACTAGAGGCACTGAACAGTATACTTCTAGATAATTCACAGAGAATACTTATCAAGGAAAACTGCTTCCCTACCTAGGAAAAGTGGTTTCAGATTTTTTTAGTCAGAAGGGATTATGGTTAATTTTTTTTGCAGTAACACCTCAATAAGTTTTTCCAAGATAATGTAGGAGTGCATTTAGCGCAGAGACTAAACTCAGTGAAATCTTCAGAAAAGTTTTCATCTGCCTAAAAATACTTCTGGGAGACAAAAGTTAAAATAGGCATATCTCCTCCTTCCTGATGTATAAGGATGTATAGATTTCACTTGCTGCCTCCTCTTTGTTAATTTTTTCTTGACCCATCTAGGGGACCCTGCTTTTCTGAATCAGGAAGTGGCTAAAGCAAAAATATCTGACATGTTTCTTTTCACAGTGACAAATATACTGTCTCCAGGGATAAGCCAGGAACCTGACCTCAGACATGACAGTATTCAGGGTTGTCCTTAGAGCATCAACACCCACTGTGCAGAAAGGGCCAGGGAAATAAGTTTTCCCAGGGACAGGAGGAAAGCATAAGGCTTCTGACATCTGGAGCTTATTAAGAGGAGGATTCTTAGATAATGTGACCATCTTTTTCAATCTTGCTCTGCTGGATATGCAAAGCTGATTTAATTTTATGATCTACAATTCAAGAATGCCTATCAGAATACCTTTGGGGATGCAATGGAATGAATGGGCTGTCTCCTGTCTCCCTTACAGCCTTGTTAGCAGCTCTGTCCATTCTTTTTGAAGTCCCTCTTCCCTGTCTGGAGGGCCTTCAATCTTGGGTCACAATACAGTGACTACACAGATCTGGGGCTGGAGGGGAGCAGCAGGCCAAGTAGGGTAGAGAAAAAAGTTCTTCCCCCACTTAGAGGAAGTCAGGGGCAGAACAGGAAAAGAAAAGTATGTAGCGAGGTAGCAAGACTTAAAAGAGGAAGACAAAAACAAAAATGAGAAACGTGCACCAAAAAAAAAAGAAAAAAAGAAAAGAAACGTGCACAAAAAGTGAGTCACTACTGGTTCCCAGTTACTGACAGCCCAGCAAATGAACCTATCCAGCAGCTTGAGAAGGCTCTGCTAGACATCCTAGTGAGGCTGCCTTAACATAATGAGAAGGGATTTTCCACTGAGCACTTATTTATCTCCTGTATAAATCGCAAAATTTCCTCTGGCAACATAAAGTTCCTGTTGCAATTATCATATTCAAATAAATGAGCCTATATACCTCTGATGGTGTTCTACTTGATTCCAAGGAACAAGGGCTGAGGGACAAGATATTAAATTTTAAGCAATATTCTTATTGATAAGATCCAATTTAAGTAAGACCCATTGTTCCCTTTAGCTCTCAAGCACCAACACAATATTAGAAAAAATCTTTTAAGAACAAGTGGAAGTTTCTTACCTCTCCTTTGAAAGGGTAGAGTAACTAGAAAGGATGTATGTGGTGAGGGGAGAAAGAATAAGAAAAAAGTGGTAGAAAGGTGCACTTTCTCTATGTAATACCAAACAATAGACATAGAGAAATTATAGTTTTACCTCTCTGAATCAAGTTACTCATCTATTTCAGAGTGAAAACCTAGTCCCCAGGTAAGGCTACACATTCAATTATTAAATATTCAATAAGTATTTGCATGCTGTTATACCCCAAGACATTATGCAAGGTGCAGGTCACCACAATGCAACCAGTCAACAAAACCCCACAAAGAAGAGCCTCCATTCTTTGGAAGGCAGGTAGGTAAATCCACTTGCTGCTCTTCAGTGAAACAGCCAGACACTAACACTTCATGGTCAGGTGACTTTTCAAGTCACCCCTATCAGATAAGGCAGCAGCTCTTGAATGAATGTGGGAGCTTAAAAAATAGTGTGGCTGGGCCTCCCTGGTGGCGCAAGGAGTTAAGTCTCAGCACTATGAAGCTATCAGCCACTACAGCACAAGTTCAATCCCAGGCCAGGGAGCTACTACCCACATGGCACAGCAGACCTCTCCGGTCTCGCCCACTGCTCCCCTCAGCAGCGTATTTCAGTAGATCTGCCTGTTCTGCTCCCCACTCGGTCTCTGGTGAATCCTCTCACCCCTTGCACCTCTGGCCTACACCCCAGTTCTTGTATGCATAAATGAAAAATAAATCTTTAAAAAAAAAAGACTGGAATTTTAGCTCTTACAGTCTATGAGTACTACATATATTGCTTCTATAAACTAAGTGGGTAGGATTTGAGAAATAAAATGTAGGAAAGATGACTAGTTGTACCTTTCTGACATCACTTTCTATACTCTTTATAGAAGACCAATGCAGTAACAGAGGAACTGACAATACAGCAGTCAATTCTTTTTTTTTTTAATGTCATATTGGATTTTTATTGTTTTTTTTAATTTAAATTTTATTTTTTATATTCCCCATACAATTACAACCCCCTTATTTTGACCCCAATCCCTCCTTTCCCCGCCCCCCAACCCCCATAGAGTGTCTCTGGTTCATGGTTGTTTGTTGATTTTGATATTTTCTTTTTTATAGTTATGCTTTTTCCTGGTCCCTTATTTAAGTTTTCTAGATTCCTGTATAGCAGTCAATTCTACTGCTAAATTAAGGCAGTGTGTTTTTAAAGAGAAACACAATAGCAAGACTGCTTCTAGGGTAGCCAAGAAATATATTAGAAGGCTTTCAGCTCAGTATTTGCATCCATTCTTACTCCCCTGACACTGGGGCACCATAGAAACATCCAGATAGAATTCCCACTGGTAAAGGATCCTTTCCAGTGGTTCTGCCAGGGGATATCTATCTCCAGCTATCTGGGGGAACTCTCTGGAAATCTAAAGATAAACTTAAGTTATTTAAGTGGGTGTTTATATTTCCTATTTGCTATGCATGTGGAGAAATTTCCATATTGGCACACGTTCATATGAAAAGCAAAGAATCTTTTCCAAAAACAATGAACTCTTATCCCCCTCTCCTTACTGAATTGTGTATTTTCCTTTTTAGTCATGGCACCGTCTTTCCCTTTTTTCAGTTCTCAGATGCAGATGCTAGGGTGGAAAGTGCCTGAGTTTAATCCTAGGAGAAAGAAGTGGCTTGTGCTGCCACACCAGAATACTTACAATAACTACACTTAAAAAAGTGAGACACTAAGTTCCTGGGAATCCAGAATTACATTAGTGTTTTGGATTTCATTTACTTTAAAAACATCTTTATTTTTGTACCTGAATGCCTGGCAGAGCACTCTGATGTACATTACTGCATAATTTATGAATAAAAGGATGGATGGATGAATAGCTAGCTACATAAAATCATTTTTGAAAGTTCTTTTTGCATCAGAAATGGTAGGAAAATCAAAGAAAGAATCCAAAACAGATAATACTAAATTTTCAGAGGATAACTGATTATATATAATAGTCCCATCCTAGAAATAGCATTCCTGCTCTAGATAAAGTCCAAACCAACAGAAGATGTCAAGGTGCGAAACCTCACTACCTGAGACCTCTGCAGAAAGAAGCCTCCCATTTCTGGAGTCTGAATAGACTTGACCAACTGCTATGAGTCTGCTACAGGGAAACCTCAATGTGAAATGAGCTGGCCTGAGTGTGGGTCTTCACCTGCACGCGTAAAAAGGACTGAGGAGATTCAGCTGCAGGCACACACAAAATCGTTGCGGGGGAAAGCATGTCTGCACAAACCCCACCAACACAGCTTTCATAAAATCACCACATCAAGTGCTCAGTGACTATCTGTCTTATACAGATTACAGCGACTGACTCAAAAGAAAAGGAAATCACTCCTACCAAGAACACATGGTTGAACAAAATATGTTGTGATTCTGCTAAACTCACTCAGAAGCTGACTCAATCCAGCTGTCCTATGAGCCACACAGCTCTCCATCCTTCCAAGATGACCGCTCCTTCCAGTTCAGACCTCCAAGGCCTGTTGTGCAACTAATCTCACACCTTATCACTCTGGGAGCCGCAGGCTCTAACCACACCCTGTCCCTACCAGATTTCTACTCTCCTAGGGAGGGCCCTGGCGGGATTTTATTGTCACTGTCACACACACACACACCCCCATCCTCGTGAGCTTACAAATCAAGGCTTGGGGCCCGACCCGCCAACCCTCAGAGTCCCAGGTGTCCGCGCAAGGCTCAGATTCCCGCGAACCCGCTCCTCTCGCCGGGAACACCTGGCTCCGACCTGACCCCTCGGCTTCCACCGCCCCAGTGGAGCCGGGTTCCCGCGGTCCTTTCCTGCTCCCGCCTCGGGGATCTGGGAGCGTCCTTGTCTGCCGAAGCGGTGCTTCGGGGGGAGGCCCCCAAGACCCCTCGGCGCTCCCCGGGAACTAAGCGTCAAAGGGCGCAGCGCCCCCTCGACTCTCCCGCTCGCAGCGGCCCGCGCCCCCAGCTCCCCGCGTCCCCCGAGCCCCGCGACCACCCGCGGCGCCCGGGCGCCCCAGCCCCCCGCTTCCGGGACCGCCCGCGGATCCGCTTCCGGCCCGAGCCCGCTCCCCGCGGGGCCGCCCCCCGCGCCCCCGGCCCGCGCCGCCGCGGCGCTCACCGCTCGAAGAGCAGCCTAACGGAGAACACGCCCGCCGCCAGCGGGAACACCGAGAGGATGTGCCGGGCCCGCGGGTAGCCGGCGCCGTCGCCCGGGCCCTCGAGGTCCGCCCAGCTCACGTTCCGGGGCAGCCAGAAGCGCTCGCTCCACAGCCAGCCCCACAGCAGGCCCAGGGCGCCCGCCGCCTCCGTCGCCATCTTACGCCCGCCCCGCGGCCGCCGCCGCCACAGCCCCGGCCGCCGCCACAGCCAACGGAACCCGCGGGGAGGCGGCCCCGGGGCGGGGCCGGGCTGGCGGCCACACCCTTCCGGCCCTCGCCGGCCCCGGCGCGGCGCGTCTCAGCCGCCTCAGCCCTCTCAGTCGCCTCAGCCCGCCTCCGCCCACCTCCCCTGTGGGGCCGGGCCTCGGCCCCGCGCATCTCGCCCCGCGGCCCTCCTCTCCCTGGGCCACGCCCCCAGCCCTGACCACGCCCCCAGCCCGCGTAGCCTCACTCTGGCCTTGGGGCCACGCCCCTTCCCGCCCCGTCTCAGTCCTGGCCCCGCCCCTTTTGCTTCCAGTTAGGGTCGCGCTGCTGCTTCTCCAGCCCGTCCAGCTGGGGCCACACCCCTCGTCTCTGGGGCCACACCCCTCGCCTCACCCCAGCTCCCACACCGGGACAGCACTTTTTACTACCCAGCCGACTCGGAGTTGTTCCCCCACCCACCAGGTCTTAACTGTCTCTGTACACTTGTCCCCTCTCCCTAAGGCTGGCCGGCCTCTCAGCCGGTGCCTCGTGGTCCTCTGCACCCGCCTCTTCTTTTTCCTTCCTACCTTTTCCTCCATTGGTGCCCCTCCAGGATCTCAACCTCTTTACACTGCTTTACCTTTTATTTATTTTTTTTAAGATTTATTTTTTTATGCATACAAGAGCTGGGGTACAGGCCAGAGGTGAGGGGGTGAGAGGATCTACCAGAGACAGAGTGGGGAGCAGAACAGGCAGACTGACTGAAGCACACTGCTGAGGGGAGCAGCGGACGAGACAGCAGAGGTCTGCTGCGCCATGTGGGTAGCTCCCTAACTGGCCGGGATTCGAACTTGTGCTGCAGTGGCTGCGGATTGCTTCCTAGGTTGCGTCTTAACCCTTGCGCCGCCAGGGAGGCCCTGCATGCTTTACCTTTTAAAGTGGACTTAACGAAAAATCCTTTTATGCTCTATGGGGAAGAGGAAATGGAAGGGAACATAGTGGCTTATTTACTAGTTTATGGATGGGTAAACTGAAGTGGAGAGAAGTCTAGCAGCTTGGTCAAGGTTAAATAGATAAGAACTGGTAGAGCTGGACTTCTAAGCTAGAAAAGTCTTCAGACTGCAAAACTCTGAACCCTTATTCTATATAAGTCACCTTAATTTTCAATTTCTACATTGAACATTAAATTCCTTCGAGGGTCTACATGAACAGGGAAGCCACAGACGAGACATCTTCAAAAGGCTAAACTTGTTTCTTGATAGCCAGAAAACCCTTAAACCTGGATGCTTTTAAAATCTGACTGCATCCAGCAATTCCACTCCTAGGTATTTACCCAGAAGACACAGAATCGTTAATTCAAAAGGGCACCTGCACCCCTATGTTTATAGCAGCACTATTTGCAATAGCTGAGCTATGGGAGCAACCCAAATGCCCCAAAAATAGATGACTGGATCAAGAAGATGTGGTATATATACACAATGGAATATTACTCAGCAATCAAAAAAAGTAAACTCATGCAATTCACAGCAACTTGGATGGAGTTGGAAGGGATCATGCTCCGCGAAGTAAGCCAGAAAGAAAAAGAAAAATACCGGATGGTCTCACTCATAGCAGGAATTTAGAAAACCTAAATAAGAGACCAGGAAAATGACTAGTTATAATAAAGTAAAAATCAAAATCGACAAGCAACTATAAACCAGAGACAGACTACCAGGGGAGCAGGGGATATGGGGTGGAAGGATTAGGGTCAAAATAAGGGGGGTGGGGGCCTCCCCAGTGGCGCAGCATTTGAGCGCTGGGCTGCGTGCGAAGCTGTCCGCAGCCTCTGCAGCGCTGGTTTGATCCCAGGCTGCCAGGCAAGGGTCCGACATGGCGCGCAGACCTCTCCTGCCGCCCGCTGCTCCCCTCAGCAGTGTACTTCAGTCCTTCTGCCTGTTCTGCTCCCCGCTCTGGCTCTGGTGAATTCTCTCACCCTCCCGCACTTCTGGCTGTACCCAGTGCTTGTATAAATAAATAAATAAATCTTAAAAAAAAAAAAAAAAAAGCAACACATATTTATAAAAAAAAAGGGGGTGGGTGGGAATTGTATGGGAAATACAACCAAGATGAAAATGCATACATTGTGCAAAAATGAAAAATGAATTAACAATATATAAAATAAAAAAAATATAAAAGAACTCTCTACAGAGAAGAGAGCTGCTTAAAAAATAAATAAAATCTGACTGCAAGGTTAATTACCAGAAGCTAAGCACAATGACCTAAAAATGATTAAAAGAATGAAATTTCTCCCTCTGGTCCAAGGCAAAGTAACTTGGTAACTGGTAAAGCATGCTCACGCCAGAAATTAAAGTTAGTCAAAGGAAGAGGGAGGGGGAGAGTAGAGGTTAGTGGGGGTGGGGGTGGGGTGGAAGCATTCATCCTCAGTAGGTTTTAGCTCACGGTTCTAACTTTAGCGTTGTTATAGGACAGGGAGAGGGGCAGCCCAAACCCCGCACACCTGCCTATTCTACATGGGTTCTGCCATCCGCCGCATCAACACAAAACACATGAGACTTTAATGGGAAGGAACTTTAATAAAACTAGGAAACAATACAGGTAAGGCAAAGAGTCTAGTTTCTAGTTTCTAGTCTAGTCTCTAAATGAAGCATCCAGAGTTACCCGTCCCCTCGTGGGTAAAAGTCCATCCAAACGGGATTGGCCCAGAGCAAGGCCCCAAAGTCTGCCACAAGTCTAAGGCATCTTCCAGTGGGGACCCACAGAAAAGGGCCAGAAACAACCAGACAAGCCCGGAAGGAAAAGAGCAAAATCAACATCAAGATAAAAGCTGCCATGGTCACCTCCCCATGGGTCTCACCCACATCTGTGTCACCCAGTCCACAACCAAAAGACAAGCACAGTTTCTTCACGTGTCTCCTGGCTCCATCCTGCTTCCTTCCTCAGTCCCTTCTGCATCTTCTCCTCTTCCTGCTCAGCTCCACCTTCCCTTGGGTGGGGCAGGGAAACTCCCCCTTTCCTGGGGACCACCCTGTTACAGTGTGATCAAGCTAAGACAGTAGCTTGTGCAATGGTGGACAGAGAGTTTGTTAGTTTTCCAGAACCCAGCCATAGAGATTCTATTTAGGAGGTTCAGGGTAGTGCCCACGAATTTGCATTTCTCATTTCTAACAAATTCCCTGAGGACCACTGCCTGAAGCCATTTCCTGCCACACCTAGTATTGTCTTTGATGGTAACTATCCTATATTCAAGATGCATTTTAGGGGCCTCCCTGGTGGCTCAGCTGTGAAGCTGTCTGTAGCCTCCGCAGCGAGAGTTCGATTCCTGGGGGCCAGGGGTTCGGTTCCCTGCCGGCCAGGGAGATTCACACATGGCACAGCAGCCCTCTCCTGCCTCGCCCATTTCAGTAGATCCACCTGTTCTGCTCCCCACTCTGTCTCTGGTGGGTGCTCTCACCACCCTCCCCCGCACCTCTGATCTGCACCCCAGCTCTTGCATGCATAAAAAAATCTATTTTTTAAAAAAGAATGTTTAGTGTTTGCAGTCAGTCATTCTCTTGATAAGGATATTCTTTTATTACATTGAGTATGGAGCTAGTCCTTGTTTCAACTCCCTGTGCCTATGATAGCCTTGGAAAAGCAAAGGAAAGGACTTATCTAAGTTTAATCTCATTCTACACTTACCTGAAATATGTGACATAACTGATATTCAAAAATGCCAGGCATAGGTGCTCACATGTTTTTGTATAGTCACTAGATATGGTGAATTATTCTGAAAATATAACAGATGACTCAAAAAGCATAACAATCTTTTAGGAAACAAATACTCCCATACCCCCACTTAAAAAAATCAAACTATTAACTATGCCTCTGCCTAGAGAGGAAAACAAGCCTATTTTCAGCAGAGGTATTTGGAAATTCCATTTAGCATATTAGATGTAACTGTGAGGTGAATTATTAAATATTGAGTATAATTAGCAATTTAAAAAGCACTGTATTTTTGAATTGGTAAAACAAGTGACTTATTTTGAATGTACACACTAATTTTCTTGCCAAGTCGCTTTCAATTTTCTAGAAAAAACTTTATCTTTATTCAGGGAGGAAGAAGGCCCAAGAACAGCCTAACACCACCATCTAGTGGTATGATTTCATAATAGCACTTACTCTACAAACATCAGACCTTTCTTTGAGCCTTTTCTTCCCAAAATGCTAAGGTAAAAGGAGGTTATAGCAGTGTAAAATTATAACAGAAAATAAATACTGGAAATTCCAAATGTAAATTAAAAGCTTTATTGAATAAAAATGTTTCAGAAAATGCAAGTGTATAGAAAGCAGAATATTTTACATCTCTGAAAAATATTGGAGTTAAATCTCTAAAATGCAGTACAAAGAAAAGCCAATAGTTTAAAAACACTTCTCTCTCCACACCCACATACAATACGGAATATCAATTATGTACAAATTATCAAATATAGTCAAGTTTATAAAGTTCTAAAGCCATTAACACTAAAGTCCCCCTAGCCCCCAAATGTATATAATTGGTTTAATTGCACCCTGGGAATACTGTCCCCTATAAAAATCAATACATTTCAAAGCTGGTATTTTAAAAACTGTCTGCGAAAGGGGATATCAGAAGTGGAATATAGGGCATGGGGATCTGAACCTTAAGATATTCTCTCTGCTCTTCCTCTTTTAAACATCTCACTTTGCTCTAATGTGCAATGTGGTAAACAACAATACAAAAGATCTTATAAAAATATTGCAGCTTTGGTAAATTATGCAAAGCATGGATGCCACACCAAAGAAAAAAGCGACCGCTTGTGGTGTAGTCAAACTCAGCAAATACCGCAGCATATTTTAGGAGACAGTGGATCTCTCCAAGCACCAAAGGTGCTCAAAGGGTATTCCAAAAAGATGACTGTCATATTTCAATAATCCAGTTCTAAATGTGGCTTAGAGAACAAGATACAAAGCAATAAATTCCCCATATATATCACAGTAAGAAAAGTAGACTAAAATATTTTTAAAAGACTAAATATTTGATCTCTTAACAGATGAATACGAAACAATTAAATTGATATTCATTTAAAAATATATAAACTGTACCCTTTATACCAAAGTACACTCATTCATGTTTGGGTTCCTAAATCCCTTCTGTATGTTCTCTAATTCCATAACTGAATTTTAGTGTAACAATATACTACTATCTACCTAATTTCATATTGCCTTTTGGGAATACAGTGGAATCTGGACTGTATCAGTTGGAACATCCATCCTCCCTTGGAAGCCCGTAAAGCACTTAGGCATGTCATCATTTGCTAAAACAGAGGATTAAAATAACTATCTCTAGATTGTAGAATTGGTTTACTTAAACTGCAGCATGGGATTTTTTTGAAGCAGGAACTCTTCCAAAGTTACATCCATATAAATTAGACTTCATGCTAAGATACCTGTTTCCATGAATTACTTTCGTAAAGGGCAGTGGCTCTCTAACACTAACATGAATTTAAGGCCCTGCATCGCGGTAATTTGTCATTCCTCATCCTCATCTTCATCCTCATCATAATACCGATTTCTCTTTATCTGTTCTTCCACAGACAGCTCTACATCTCCCTCCCAGAAGCCTGCATCCTGGGATTTCTGCTTCTGAGTAGTGAATTCATTGGTGGAGGTGTCGTCTGCAAAGCTGGGCCAACTTGGGTTGGGTTCCAGGGGCAACTGCTGTTTGAGAAGGTTTCTATCATCTTCATCTGAGTTTGCACCATTTTCTATCAGATTCTCATTCCCCATCTCAAAATCATGAACTTCCTTACTTCTCCTTCCGGCCTCCCCTCCAGATTCCTCGTTCTGCCAGGTCCTTCTTCCCACAGCCCCAGTCTTCTCACAGGTGTCGGCATTTTCCACTTGTTTCGTTGCCGTTGCTGCTCCTCCTCCTAACTCCTCACTCTGCTCTGATACACTCCTGCCTTTCCTAACAGGTGAGGACAGGGGTTTGGGGCCCTTAACAGAAGTGGTTCGAAAGGAAGCTGCTACAGTGAAGGGGCGGCTTCTTTCCTTCAGCGAAGACGACCGTCTTAGCTTCTTCAAATCTAGAGCTACATCCTCAGGAGCTTCGGGCTTGCTGACGTCATCCTCAGGTGGCCACTTGGGCTTGGATACCTTGATCCCTTCCTCCAAAGCACTTCCCGAACTGCCAAGATCCGTGGGGGGCGGCCAGGCGATCCTCAGTTTCTTAGTTTCGGCTGGTTTTTCCTCCTTCTCCCGCTGAGAGGAGGCCTTGGCTTCCATGCTCGCAGTTAGCACACCGACCTTAGCGATGGGGGCATCTTCAACACCTGGGCTCTGAGGGGTCTCCCCTGCATTTGGTACCTGAGCTGGTCTCTCCAAAGTCTCTTCATTTTCATTTTTGCTTGCCCATAGATCTTTGTGGGGTCTGTGCCCAAAGCCTTCATCATAATTGCCTTTAGATTTAAAGAGCTGATTGAAGTGAGGCTTGCAGTAGATTCTCCCATGTAAAGATGCGTATGTCCCTAGACTGTCATTAAAAGAAAAAGAGAACAATATCAGCAAATCTTTCCACTCTTATTTACACTAATGGGTTAAAATCTGGCAATTCCAGTATTTTCAGAAGGTGCTAAACGAGAAAAATGTCCTTAAAATGACAAATCATCGTCTCTACCCCTTTTAAGCACATTTGTTTTATTATCCTTATGAAAAGCATACTTCCGTGCCTAGAACTTCATAAGACTTTCTCTCCCCTCATACATGCTGCCATTGGTTAATAGTTTCTCTTCCTTCTGTCGAAACTGTTTAAAAAAAATTACTTCTTCCAGTAAGTCTTCCCTAGGTAGTCCCACCTAGCACTGACCAATCATGTATTTCCTAAGTATTTATAATGTATAATGACTTATAATGTTACTCTCAGTATCCCATTTGAGTTGTAATTTACATATACATCATTACAGGAATGGATATAGTTTTCTGGGACTGGCCCCCTTGCACACACACGACTGACTCAATGGAAGTAAGCAGTGGCTAATAGAAGAGAGAACAGGAGTCAAGAAGTAAGTTCAACCTAATGTTGGTGCTAAACAGGCTTTTATCAGATTTGGTGTTTCTCACAAGGTATCAAATTTTATTTATTTATTTAAGATTTATTTATTTATGCACACAAGAATTGGGATGCAGGCCAGAGGTGCAGGGGTTGAGAGGATTCACCAGAGACAGAGTGGGGAGCAGAACAGGTGGAGTGAATGAAATACACTGCTGAGGGGAGCAGCGGGTGAGACAGGAGAGGTCTGCTGCGCCATGCGGGGCAGCTCCCTGGATGGGGATTGAACTTATGCTGCAGTGGCTGGTGATAGCTTTATCACTTGCGCCACCCTTGAGATTTCTTAATGCTTCTATGATACACCAAAGGAAAACATTCTACCACATTAGGTCCTAGAGGTGTTTATCTGCAAACCATATAATTTAAGCTTCTGTCCTAACATATAAATTAACCTATAATACATCAAGAGTTCCAAACAGTATTATTATCATTTGATATGAAATACTTGTCATTAAGTGGTACTTTCCACTTTTTTCCTACTTTTTCAAGAGACTTCATCAGTACACTATCAACATAACAGCTTTTAGTACCAACCCATGCTCTAAAAGCCAAGGACTCCCTCAGAGATCTGACTGTACCAGGTGATGGCTGTTTGTGGAGGCTTACGTAAGTTTGTTGTTGCAGTAGGAGCACCGGAAGCAGCTGATGTGGAACACCTGCTGGTTGGCCAAAAGTCGCTCCATCGGGTAGACGGTCTTCTGACATTCCACACAAGTCTCTCTTGCAGGTGCCTGAAACTTCTAGGAAAAGGGAAAAGGGCCTCTGTAAGTAGCACAGGCAGTGGTGAATTAGAACTCTGCTGAGATAGGCCCTGGGATTTACTTTGTTGCCTAAGGGCCCGCTTACCTGGTCTGTCAATTCGCATAGGAACTAAGCCTGCGCCAGTCCTATCAGCTGACGATTTGAAACCAAGAGATTCCCCAGAATTCCTTTCCCAAATTGTCTGGCTGCCCCAAGAGTAGCAGTCACTTAGAATGGGTGGAGCTAGGGCTGGATTGCAGAGAAAGGCTTAGACAAGATACCACACACACAAAAATGCATGTAAAATGTTTCCACGTACAGGAAATTGGGAGAAAACATCATCACATATTGAAGAAAGAAGTTTGTTTGATTCAAGTGCCAAGTAAAAGCAGGACAGACTTTTATAAGAACAGACTCTGAGGGGGATTAATTTCCAGAAGAGCACTTGGCTTTGGGAATTAGGATACGGACATTGATAAAGGATCTTTTAGTTCCCTCTTATAATATTGACTTGCTCAATCAACTAGGTATAATACTTTTTAGATACATCAAAACTGGCACACATGTGGTATGGTTTAAAATTTAAAAACAAACTATTAGCCTCCAAAAGAAAGCATACCCAATAAAGTTATAGGTTCTATAATCTTTTTAAAAACCAATGGAGAATAACACTAATGTAATGGGGAGTAGACAGTCATAATAGAGTGGGAATTCACAAACTATTAGTAAAGTGTGCATTAAGGGTGGGGTGAGTACAGCTGTCTACCTGGTAAACCCAGCCCTAAATAACAAAATAGTTGTTAGCACTGATGAAAACCAGTATTTCAAAACTAAGTTTTCACATGATATTAAATGGTTACATTACTACTAGGGCTGGGGGTTAAGAAGTCTGCAGGGGAGCATGGGTATCCCCTAACTTGACCCTGCAGAACACCTCAACCAGGAAATGCAGAAGCCGCTAGGTAAAGGTGACCAGGAAGCTCCCAGGCCGCCTCACAGGCTCCTTTGCTGCCAGTACCAGTCTGATGGCAAACAATGCAGATTCGTCGCAAGGCCGAGGACCTGAATGGCTAAATTAAGCCTAAAATAAATCAAGTTAAGGGCAGATGAGATTTTTATTACTAACCCAAAAACAAACCCACAAAAAATTCACATATTGGTTCACTAGGAGGTAAAGCAAACAACAGGAAATTTTTCCAAATAAATTTGGATAGAAAATAAGGATAAAATGGGCAAAAGTGGAAATAAAAGGAAAACGCTCTAAAAGGGATCTAATAATATTAGCAGTAAACTCCCAAATAGCACCAAGGGACTTAAGAACTAAACTGCAGAACCAACTGGAAATGACTGGGAATAGAACCTCTATTCCCTGTGTTAGAATCTTAAGAAGAAAAATTTAAATAGTTAAAGACCCGCAAAATAGTTTACAAGCACAAGGGAGGTATTTATTTGAATGTGATCAGATGTTATTTTATTAAATATTTTGAAGTAATTAAGGCATTATATGGAGCTCAGAATTTCTTTCTTACACTGGCATTTCTAACAAGATAGGACCTAAGTGGAGATTCCTAAAATTAAGTCATTGCATAGATAGTTTTAATTAGGTTTTCTCTAAAAGGCCTAGGTCCTTGACTAACGAGCAGGAGATACATTAAGATGGAAACAAAATTTGGGTTTAATATTTCAACTGAAGTCACCGGATCGAGAGCCTATACAAATCATAGTTCACATAATACATAGACAACAGGACACTTTTTGTCAAATCGAAAGTCTTTTTCAGTTGCAGAGTGGATTTTGAATTTGTACCACTGGACTTAGGTGAATAAACATTCATTGAGGTCAGTGAAGATGGCGGGAGACAGAAATTCCGTGTGGTATAAGAGGAAATGGATGATTCTGCTAAAGGGGATAGAGGTCTAGGGAGCATTCCTCCTGTTACAAACACAGGGAACACACAGCAGGAGGAGGATGCAGCCCAGGGAATAGAAAGGAGAACCTGAGAGAAAGCTGAAAGTTGAGCTCACATTAGGAGGAAAGTGGAAGGCAGGAGCAGAAATTAGGTACCGGGAGCAGGAAGCAGAAGCTGGAAGAGATAAACAGGAACCTTCGGTGAATACACAGCATTCGTGCACCCTAGCGCTTTACTGCAGCTGGGCTAAAACTCAGTTACAGACTCAGATCCAAGAATAAAACCGTAATTTATAATTTATTTTTTCAAATAGCTCTGCCAATCATGGCAAAATCAGCTTCACTCACATCTACCTGAGGCTGGAACATATGCCAGCTCAGGAAAGAAAACTTTTATGAGCTTTCACCCACACAAGGAGGGTCTCATTAACAATTCTTTAGTGTCTTGCAACCTCCCACACCTGACCCACAACAGTTCTCTCTTAAATGGAGGAATGAAAAGTCATTCCTCCTCCTTACATCAAATTAGTAGACAGCCAGCTTAAGCAGCTGACTAACCACAGGCCTACTAGATTCCCATTATTTTTATTATTTGTTAAATACATCCTTTTCAATATGACTTAAGGTTTTATGTGGTAGCTGCCCGAGGGCCCTGATAGTTTCATAAGACAAGAGGATTCCAACATGGTCATATGCCAAGTCAGAGCGGCTACGGCTGTGCCTTCCCTCCTTCCCTTTATTTCGTCTATTCTGGGCGTTCAGCCATTTTTCTATAATTGCCCCCGTGTCTATTCAGACAACAGGAAATATAGTCAGTGCCCAAAAATCTCTACCATAATGGTGGGCCTGGCGTGCATCCTCCCTATGCCTTCATGGCATAGTTGGGCTTGGCACAGCTACGTTTAAAACACTGCCAAGATGAAAATGTTAGGCATTTTCAAATTTTTATATTTTTTCAGTTAGTAAGGTTTTTTCCCCCCTTTCTTTCTCATCTCCTCTCCCTCACCATTTTTCACATGTAAAAACTAAATCATTGCCACGTCAGGTGTTTTGTTCGCACAGTCAGCAGCAGAATTAAAATTAAAACTCAGACCTCCCAACTCACAAGCACAATAGCACCTGCTAAGCTGTCGGGAATGTTACATTTCTGTAACTAAAGGAAAACTCCTTGTGGGGAAGAGAGCAGGTGCAAACCCAAATGAAAACACCCTCACTACAGCAGGGCATTGTGAACCAACATCATCACACTTTGTTTCAAATTCAAATATGTAGACAATATAATCGAGATATTCTAGAATGAGTGAGGCAGTATGTAAATAACTGATGTTCATGAACACTTTGCCCTGTGAGGGTTCTTACAGGTCCTCTGTTAACAGCACCTACTTGAAGCTATTTTCCCAACAAATTTCCATGGCTTCAGCAACATTCTTTCATACTCTTGTCTTATGTGTATACTTTTAGCCTAATGAAGGCTTCAGTTGGGGCATATGTACATGCCGGCGAGGGTGAGCGGGGGCAGCAGCTGGCAACACACAGTGACACTAACTGACCTTTAGTCATAGTGGAATCAAAAGAAAATTTTGTATTGATGTCAGGCCTCCATTCCTCAGAAAGAACACCACGAAATGCTTTCATTTCCTCTTTCCAATTTGTGCAAAATATTTAGATAGTTAAACTCATTGTTCGCTGTAGTAAATGGTCAGACTGGCTCTTTATAGCCTTAACCCTTCCCCTCGCTTCCTGGAAAACTCTTTTTGAAATCATTTGGGGGATATTCCTATCTTAAACAGACTGCTTTCAAAGTAGAGAAAAGGTTAATATTTTGGATAAGCAGTAATAATATATAGTGAGAAAAGATTCTTTTTTAAAGAAGATTTTATGTATTTATGCATACAAGAACGGGGTGTAGTCTAGAGGTGCAGGAGGTGAGAGGATTCACCAGAGACAGAGTGGGGAGCAGAACAGGTGGATCTATTGAAATACACTGCTGAGGGGAGCAGCGGGTGAGACAGGAGAGTTCTGCTGCTCCATGTGGGTAGCTCCCTGGCTAGGGATCAAACTCATGCTACAGTGGCTACGGATAGCTTCACAGTGCTGTGTCTTTAACTCCTGCGCCACCAGGGAGGCCCAAGAAAAGATCCTTGAGGCCCATCTAGCATAATTCTGACAGCTATGCATAAGAGCAGATGAACTTCCTGCCCGTAGAGGGAGAGACACCCAGGGCATGTCTATTCATGCAGGCCACCAAGTTTCCTCTGCACATCCATCAGCAGGACCAACCAAGGAAGCCTCCGACTCAGTAGTACTGGACAGTTGGGGCACCAACTAGCCTTTTCCTCCTTTAGCCTTCCCTCTGGGAACATTTAGGGGATAATGTCTTTCAAACATACAACTTAAACATACAACATACAACTTAAAGACTTCTGGGTCTCTTGAGTGAAAAAGCCCTGATCCGTTAACAGGGTCCACGGAGCTCTGCTCCCCTTTGAGAATGAACCTGCTACTT
This sequence comes from Talpa occidentalis, assembly GCF_014898055.3. Lineage (NCBI taxonomy): Eukaryota > Metazoa > Chordata > Mammalia > Eulipotyphla > Talpidae > Talpa > Talpa occidentalis. Next base: position 77,107,400 of record NW_023601653.1, read on the forward strand.
AAAGCTGCAATCTTCATTAGCACCAAGTCTCATCAACTGAACTCTCTAGTCAGTGTTCAAAATCCTTACTTTTAAAGACCAGTATCATTATTTTTACTTCATTAAGCTAAATTTTGAAATGAATTTAGTGTCTATTTTAGATGTCTTATTTTCAATAACATACAGGCACTAAGGAATAGTCCCCAGGATGTGTGGGACCTAAAAATCTATTCTAAGTGAATAAATTTATTCTTAGCTGTATGTAATGTCCAAAAATGGAGACTCAACTTCTGTTGCATGGTCTATAGCTATGAGACCAGTATGTCAGCAGGTCTTCCGATAAACACTAAAGTATCTATATTCTTGCCGGCAGAATATAAAGGGTAACTTCAAGGAAGAGAAAGTAAACTTCCCTTAGATAAAAGTAGCGACCTGACTGAGTCCCACCCAGGCTCTATACATGATCAGTTGAGCTTTGAACTGGAAGCAAACATAGGTAGCAGGGCCACTTTATTCCAGTCTTCAAACAATGTTCAAAACCTGAGGTGTATGTCTGATGAAAGGAGGCCTGTCTGCATTCTACTGCGGAATAGCCAGGTCACAGGAGCAGGTGTTGAGGGAGTTTTATCTCCATTTCCTCGCCAAGGGAGGCCAACGTGTGGGGTGTTTCTTTTATATTGCTCATTAGCTCAGACCCTCAGACACTACAGTTTGTTCCAAAGGGATCTCAAAGGTCCAATCCAGTACCAGGAGGTTTGGTCTTGAAGTTGAAGGAGGGAAGCAAAACTGGGTGGAGAATTCAATCTACTCAAGAAGAGATTTTAGTTCTTAAATTAGTCATGGAACTCCCCTAGTCTCTCAGTTCTACAGTATCCACAGTCGGGCCTCCCCAGTGGCGCAGTGGTTGAGCGCTGGGTTGCGAAGCTGCCCGCAGTCTCTGCAGCACTGGTTTGATCCCTGGCTGCCAGGCGAGCGTCCCATATGGTACACAGACCTCTCCTGCCGCCCGCTGCTCCCCTCAGCAGTGTACTTCGTCAGTCTGCCTGTTCCGCTCTCCACTCTGGCTCTGGTGAATTCTCTCACCCTTCTGTGCTTCTGACTGTACCCAGTGCTTGTATAAATAAATAAATAAAATTTAAACAAACAAACAAACAAAAAAACAGTATCCACAGCTGAGTCAGATTTGCTGACTTTTCTTGATCCAGAACCCAGGGACTCAAATCTGGGCAGGGTTGCTGATAGTGAGAAAATTAACACCACAGCATCGGCTACTTTGTTGGACTTCAGATACTGGAAAAAGTGCTGATAACATCACAGGCCTCTTTAAGGCCAGAAGTGAGAGTCACTCTGAGTACATGTGTAGATTCAATCACTGTAATTCGGTTCTCTTTACTTGCTTCTCTCTTGCTACTGTCTTCATTGTTTGCTCCTTTTCAATAAGCCTTCCTTTCCTCATAAATTTCTGCTGCCTTTAAAATTTTCACGTTTGCACTTTATCCATTTTCCCCCTTTTAAATCCACCCTTAAAATCCTGGATTCTCCCCTTTCCTCCTTTTGTTTTGAACACTCATCTATGTTCTCTTCAATTTTGGGGGTACTAGAACTTTCACTAAGGGCTCAATCACACACACAGCTGAGAGTTAGAAGCTTTGCAGATGCGTGCATGCAGTTAGAGCAGTACACCTTATAACTCTACCTATGAGTTTCTCTCAACATTAAAATTTCAAAACAAAATCCACCTACTTATGAGAGTACCAGAGGAGAAAGACACTAAAGAAGTGTATATTTGGTTATTAATCTAAATAGGTAAATTAGCACTGCATTAGAAGAGCATTCTGTGAAAACAAGTCAGTGTTAATAATAAGCCTAAAATAAGTGTTTGGGTTTTTAACCTTTGTTTATTTTCATTGGAATATATTTTTATTCATATATACAATATATCACTGCAATATAGACATTCCATCTTTAAATATGCTGACCATCAATTTTGTTATGGTCAAATTCCTCTGATCAGGGGGCCACTATCTTTAAACTGACATTTCATGTCCGATCTAATGGGCTGCTCTGAGTTTACAGACCTCTTGTATTTCTCATTCATGGGCTCTTACCCATTCACAGATTTAAGAACTTGGACTTCATTTTTTCAGAAATATTTCAAAAATTTATTTCCTTTAACTTCAGGTTTTCTTGAAACTTTGAGATTTCCAGATTTCAAGTTGAGATATTAGTGAGCCTCCCCCTTGCTGATCCCAAACCTGAGCATAACAAGATTTCCAAGGAAAGTGGGCCCTTATTTGGCATTTTTATCCCAGGAAAGCAAAAACAGGGTATAGTCAAAATAATGACAGTAGGTACATTAAGTTCTACTACTGAGGGCTCAGAGAGAAATCACCATCATACCTTCACTGCTTTGGCAGGAGAACTTTCAGAAAGGCTGGAGGCTCTGGCATCTGGATTTGGTGGCTTGGGATGGACCGGCTGTTGGACCTCACTCTTAACCTTAGAGTTACCTGTGTAAGTGACCACAGGAAGATGGTTTAGAGCACCTCCCCAAATTCCTCCCCAAATCAGTTTATGTACTTTGCCTAAAGATTGATCCTTTCACCCACCAGGAAAAACATCCTTCTGCTGAAGAATATTCTAATACTAAAAACTGTGCTCTAAGGTTCTCTTACACATGGGGTTCTCAGGTAGAAGGCTTGAGTCTCGCCCTTTGCACACACAGTGGGAATCTAACCACCATATATAAAAAAGCTTTTTGCTCAGGAGCATTTGTCAGTTTTAAAGGCTATTTATAGACTTTGATAACTTTTGGTAGCTGGCACTTGTAATAACTCCTGGGGAGATTCAACTGAAGTTGGGGCAATGTGAGGGTAAAAATTTCATTGTGTGTGTGTGTGTGTTTACTCTTTCTTTGGTCAATCCTAAAACAGAATGTTATGGGAAAAGGCTCCATGAAGCTTTTTCATAATCAATGAAATTGTCCCCGGTGTGAGTTAATTTCCTGTCAATATATTCATTATGTGGAAAACACAGAAAGACATAGAAAAGTCATTTACATAGCTGCTAAGGAGCCATAAATGGATTCCTTAAAATCTGGAGTTAAGTCAACAAACTAAAAAGGCTTGTTTTTCAAAAAAATGTTTTGCAAGTCTAGTAAAAAATCAGAAAAATTTCTAGTCCAAACAAAATGATTCCAAAAGGAATATTCCTGGATTCAAGCAGCAAGAACTTTTCGCTGAGTTTTCCTGGTAGGTTTATTAGAGATCTGTTTAGCTCATGCTTCTACTTTAGTTGCAGAATTTCCAGTGCCTAGTAATCTAACTGTGGAAAAACTAGAAATCCACATAAATATGTATTTGAAAAATAATACACTGAATATCAGAATCAAAAGTGACTATGGTAAGGGGAAAATAAACCCCAAGTTTCTGTCTTTTGGAGAAGAGAGGCTCAAAGTGACTCCAAAATAGGAAGAAAAGGTGAACAAATTTAGCACTAACAGGGAAATCTCTACAATCTGGCCAGAGGGTAAACCACAATACAAACTGAGATAAGTGTAAGTAGGGGAAAGGGTATTTTTAAAAGGTTACTTAAATACCAATTCCTTATCCCTGTAAATGAATAAAATCCTTTTTGGCTAAACTTCTATTAAAATGAAACTTCAAAATTAGTTTTCACAGCTTTAACCCCTGAAGAGGTTTGGTACAAAAAGGTGGCATGAATTCAATGAGAGAAGCCCCAAAATAATTCACTTGGCCCCATGTTAATAATATTTAATTGAATTTAACTTCTTCCTAAACCAAAAAATGTATGGAGGGTATGTAAGCATCAGTCCTTAAAATCAAGCGCAAGATTTGATCAGCTGAATAACTGTATTTAATGTTACTTTCTCAACACCGACAATTGTGGGAACACCTCCTGCAGCAACTAGGAGATGAAGAATAAGACCCTCACCTTCCAGATCTAAGAACAAATGCTTACAGGAGTCATCTTCAGCAGGGGTGGAACGGATTGGCAGGCTATTTTCAGTTGCAGAAAACTAGAGAAAAAAAAAGGGGGGGATTAAGAATCACATTAAAAATAAAAGAGCAAACTGCTGTTAATGCCATAAAAACCTGCTGACTCCAGTCAGTCACTGGCTGCCTGGGGGAAATTAAGGCCCCAGAACAGCTGAGCATTTAAACAAGAGGCAGCAAAATGTCTTTTATGAGGATATTAACATGCCTCTCAATTACAAAGTAACTGGAGAAACAGACTGCACTCAACTGCCAAAAGTGTGCATCATCTCCCTTTACAAAAGAACTTCTAAATAATACTTTCCTAGTTTGGAAAAAAAAAGAAAAAGTAAAACAAAACCTTCTATCAGGGAGAGCAAAACTGCTCACTGTAAAACCATAACTCACTCCAAGGCAAAATAAAAGATAAAGTTTTCACATATAGGAGCTATTCTTAGTCATTTATTTATTTCTAGTCATTTATTTTTCTAATTCCTATTTCCCAACCAAATACAAGCGTGCCAGTACAAAAGACCTTTCAACAGCTATAAAACAAATTTACTGAAAACCAATCTCTGGCATTATCTTCAAGGTTAGTTTGGATTTTCAACCCTAATTGCAAGATGGCACATCTTATGCATAGGTATCTTTTCCCAGAAGCAATCAAATTTAAATAAGATACTTTCTGCTAGCTCTCTTTCCTTTCTACACTCGCCTACGAATTTCTGCTCTGCTCTTCACACTCAAGATCATGAAGGATCAATAGGTGACCCAATAATCCCTCTTCATGCACTTAGCCTTTCATTCAGATGTCAGGGTTTCATGGGTGATGCTAAGAGTTTATATCAGGATGTCTAAGATACTGAATAAATTTACAATGGAGAGTAAATTGTTGACTGACTGCACCTGAATTTCAGTATGGTCATTTCCCCCACTATTCTCTTTTCATTACAGGAGTCCTGTCAGGGCATAAAACAAATGAATAAAATAATAGCATTTATTGAATGTTTACTATGTGCCAGATACGGAGTGATCACCTTACATGCATTATTTCATTTACTGATATGAAACACTTTTAAAAAATATTTATTTATGCACACAAGAACTGGGGTATAAGCCAGAGATGCAGGAGCTGAGAGGATTCACCAGAGAGAATGGGGAGCAGAACAGGCAGATCTACTGAAACACACTGCTGAGGGGAGCAGCGGGCGAGTCAGGAGAGGTCTGCTGCACCATGTGGGTTAGCTCCCTGGCTGACTAGGGATCGAACTAGTGCTGACAATAGCTTGATAGCTCTGTGTCTTTAACCCCTGTGCCACCAGGGAGACCCTGAAACACTTTTTTTAAAAAGATGTGCATGGCCATTAAAAGCTCTGCAATTCTGCTAATTAGTAGGTACATCCACACCAGGATGGACTCACCCCAGCCAGGACACGAGCTTATCTGTGCCCTTATTTGGCATTTTTATCCCAGGAAAGCAAAAACAGGTTATAATGAACATAACCTGTTTCAATTTGGTCACCTTGAACCTACAGGGTAAACTTCATGCCAATCATGACCTCATTGCACATGCCCAACCAGATGACTTCACTGCAGGAACAGCCAGGAGACAGCATGTGAGAGTTTGCTCAAACATTTCATTACAGGAAAGCACAAATTCATTCATAAGAGGAAGAAGCAAAGACTAATATCTTGACAAAATATTCTATTTCAGGCAAGTTTACCCTAGCATTAATGTCCTTTTATAACATGCTTAATTTTAAATGGCCCTTGGGCACTGATTTAAACAAAAGCTAAGTCAACATCCAAAAGGACAGCTGAGGCTCTGTAAAATTTTGATGAATTTAAAAAAAAATTTTGATGAATTTTAAGACAAAGTTTATGAACCTGTAGTATGTGCCAGAACACTGCATCGTCTTTCTCTCCTTCTGTCCCCACCTATTCCCCAATTTGTGATGCAGTTGCACTGATGCCCTTGCTATAATTCAAATGTTGTGTTCCTCCAGTTCAGCTCAGAGTTCCAGTTTCACAGCAGCACAAAGACAATCAAGATGGAAACATAAAATTAGATATAGGGACAATGCAAGTATTATTTTCTGTATGATCAGTTCTCAAACTCTTAGGGTAGGTGGGGGGACTTCAATGCTGGGAATATTTTTCTCTTGAAATGTTATAGTATATATAGTTATACAGTCTAAATTGAGCCCAAACTCAATTATTCTTAAGACCACCCCTTAAGAATTGTGAAATCACCCACTTAAACAATGCAAAAACTGGCAGTTGACTTAGTGACTCACTTGAATGACATGTGATCCATGTCATATGCCCACTGTTGCAAGGATCTATATAATTTTATGCTTTTGATTATGAAACACATTATTGTCAATATTTTTCTTATTATTTCAACATAAATTTGTGACTTTTTGAAGGGATTTAATTTTTCTAATTATTTTTCCTACTTTATTTTATGACTCAACTTTTTAGCCAATCATCTGAGATCTTTTTTTATATACTCCTACTTTGGTCCAAGTGTATAGTATATTTCCTGAGTTCCTGTTGGTGTTCTATCAGCACAACAGAATTTTTAAAGTCTGTTAAGAGTCATAAGTTTGAGAACGACTGCTCTTAACGCATTTTAATTATGTCCTCACCTTTTGGAAGAATGGTGTCGATATATGTTAACAGAAGCAATGATTTTTCTCCTCAGTGAGATAATTGCTAATAAATTTGGAAAGTTCTTCTTCCTCATCTAACTTCACATTTGATTATCACATTGACTGAATGAGTGAGGAGACTAGGTAATAGATTGCCAGAGAAAATGATAAATTCACCTGACATAGATGTTTCTTCTTACTCCAGTTAAGACATTTATCTACCAGTTAATGCATAAAACATAAATCTGATTTGCTTAAAATCTTCCAGTGGCTTTCCACCATTGCAGGACTACATCCAAACTCTTTTTTTTTTCTTTTTATTTAAAGTTTTTTTTTTTTTTTAATAGAGGCATGTTTTATTTATTTGTTTGTTTGTTTTGTTTATACAAGCACTGGGTACAGTCAGAAGCGTGGGAGGGTGAGAGAATTCACCAGAGCCAGAGCGGGGAGCAGAGCAGGCAGAGGGACCGAAGCACACTGCTGAGGGGAGCAGCGGGCAGCAGGAGAGGTCTGCGCGCCATGTGGGACCCTCCTCCGGTGGCCGGGGAGCAGGCAGGGATCGAACCGGAGCTGCAGAGGCCGCGGGCAGCTTCGCAACCCAGGGCTCAACCGCTGCGCCACCGGGGAGGCCCTACATCCAAACTCTTAAAGGTGGCATACAAAGTTTTCAAGGTCTGTCCTGGCCTTCTCTCTCCCTGTCTCTCACCATAACATTTCAGTTACGAGCCACATCATGAAGTAAAGTTTCAGTCGGGAGCCCTGACACATAGTCTAAGTGTGTGGTAGGGTATGTCATGTAGGCTTGGGAAAGTACACTCTGTGACACTGGCACAATGACAAAACCATCTGATCATTACAGGTCATTAAGTGACACATGACTGGTATTCACCTCATGCTCTAATTAGGCCATCTTGGTTCAGATCTCTGGTTTCAAAACCTCTACTGTGTCTGCCGGAATGTCTCTTTTCTTCTCTTTTTTTTTCTTAAAGATTTATTTATTTATGCATACAAGAACTGGGGTATAAGCCAGAGTGGGTTCTGGGTGGTTCTGGGGGTTCTGGGTGGCGGGGGGTGAGAGGATTCACCAGAGAGAGTAATGAACAGAACGGGCAGATCCACTAAAATACACTGATGATTGGGAGCAGCGGGTGAGACAGGAGAGGTCTGCTGCACCATGTGGGTTGGCTCTTTGGCCAGCTGGGGATCGAACTTGTGCTGCAGTGGCTGGCGATAGCTTGATAGCAGTGTGTCTTTAACACCTGTGCTACCAGGGAGGCCCCTGGACTATCTCTTTTCTTTATTTAACCTTTCCCTTATATATTTGGCCTATTTCCATACATTCTTCAACATTTGGCTCAGACATCACCTTCTTGAGAAAGTCAGGTTAAGTATCCTTAGTCTGGGCTTCCATGACCCAGCACAACTGTCTCCCAGCATGCTGTCACAGTTTTATTAAGATAGTAACCTGCTACTCATCTCCCCTTTAATCTACCAGCTTTCTTATAGATCGAGACCATGGAATAGTTTGGTTGGGGTTTTTTTGAATGGAACAGTTCTTTACTTTCAAACACTTTCACAAAGCAGTTTTCAGTAAATAAACTTTCCAGTGGAGGAAAGAATATGAAAATCCACCTTGATTCATCACAGCTGCTCTGCTCCTTGCCGAGGGGTGGGGTGGAGGTGTGTACTTCCTCTCCTTGATTAGCTTATCCTGCTGCCTCCTGATGGCACTCAGCTGATGCTTCATTCCTGCTCAAGTGACATTCTGCAATTCTATCTTGCATTCTTTCTCTGCTCAAATACCACCAATTCCATGTGAACATTCTATCCATTCCTCTTCAAAAGCATGGCATCGAGCTGGGACCTTACAAAACTGCTCGGTGTGCTTTGAATTATCATTGTGAGGCTTAAGTCAAGGCCCTGCCATTACCGCTCGTCAAAGAAAGGCCTGGCGTCTGCCTCCCACCGTGCCCTTGCCTCCTGGCTGGCCACTCCACCGCACTCTCTGGAGTGATTTTTTTTTTTTAAGGTTTATTTTTATTTATTTATGCATACAAGAACTGGGGTGTAGCCCAGAGGTGCAGGGGGTGAGAGGATTCACCAGAGACAAAGTAGGGAGCAGGCTATGTGGATCTACTGAAATACCCTCCTGAGGGGAGCAGCAGGTAAGACAGGAGAGGTCTGCTGTGCCATGTGGGTCAGCTCCCTGGCCAGGGATCAACTCATGTTGCAGTGGCTGCTGAAAGCTTCATAGTGCTGAGACTTTAACCCCAGCACCACCAGGGAGGCCCTGAAGTGGTTTGTTTGGCTTGCAAAATACTTTTAGTGAAAGGGTGAAATATTCTTGCATAAAGTGTATTAAATTGAGACTATATAAATAATTTGAAAACAGCATCTCTAATAAAAACAGACTAAAAAAAAAATGACTAGCGGGCCTCCCTGGTGGCCTAGGGGTTAAGGTTCAGCTTTACCACTGCAATGGCCTGAGTTCAATCCCAGTCAGGGAGGTACCCACATGGCGCAACAACCTCTCCTGTCTCGCCCACTGCTTCCCTCAGTGTATTTCAGTGGATCTGCCTGTTCTGCTCCCCACTCTGTCTCTGGTGAATCCTCTCACCTCCTGTACCTCTGGGCTACACCCCAGTTCTTCTATGCAAAAATAAATAAATAAAATATTTTTTAAAAATAAAAAAATCACTAGCCTATACACTCTGAGCATTTACTGGGCAAAAGAATTTTCCGATGAAGGTTCATTATTTGGTCAGTTATAAGTCACAGAGGTCTCCAACCAATACTATGTGACCTGCAAAAACTGACAGTCTGTCCTGGCACCTGTTAGCAAATTCCCAGGCATTCTACAGTCTGGAGTTAGAGTTGCTTCTAATTTAGGCTTTAATTTAGAACACATGCTTTCTTGGCAACTGGACATCAGGCTTTTCAACCCACCTTTTCTCCATCCTGATGGGAGATGCAGACCTCAGGACCTGGAGGCACATTCTCCTTTTGCTCCAACTTATGGGTTTTGATTTCACCACCATTGGTTCTCAACTCGTTCTACAAAATAAAAATAATCTTTCAACTAAAAAAGACATCCCACTCTTCTAGTCTCTTCATACCACATCTATTAAGTCAACTTGGCATGTTAAAAAAAAGTCTCCTAAGAGATCTCAGGTCAAATCAATCCTCTAACTCTCACAAGCAAAACCTACTGACTCGTGAAATGACAAAAGTGGCTTTGTGGACACATACCTCAGAGTTAAATATTTGTACACATGTCTAACTAGATGCTCATTAGAATACAGACACATCAGCACGCGCGCACACACACAGTCTTGTGATTCACTCTTGTGGCAGCAGAGCTTGTGGGAATGCAAAGCTTGTGAGTTTTGTCAGAAAAGACCATTCTGGAGCAGGGGAAAGGAGATGCCAAAGTGCGAATAATTAAGAAAATATACTGACCATATATATATAAATGCCCGGCCTGGAAAGAGAGACAGGATGATGTATACATATAAAAACTGAAGTTAGGTAGATCTTATAATCACATTTTACAGAGAAGAAATTTCAGATAATGTAAATTTACTATTATGAGGGAAAAATTAATTTCATTTATTTCCTATAAAAAGAATATATGTTAATAAAACATGAAAAAGCTAAAATTATATTTAATGATACCATAAAACAAGCCCTTTTTGCGAACCCTTCAAAAGCATGTTTTTCACATAAAATTCATACATTGAACTAAAGACATATTTTATCCTAGTTCTCATCACAGAACTTCAACATAAAAAAAACAGGCATTAATACTAATACTGTTATAAGAAGTAAGCATAAACACATATTTCTTTGCGAAGAATGCTTAGGGCAAGAATATTTAAATTGACAATGTGTGGAAGGACAGGTAACTATGGCAAAAGAAGTCAATTTATGGAGGTGGAAGGAAACTAGACTTTTGATGGGGATCATAATGCAGCATATGCAGATGTTGAATTATAACGCAGTATACCTGAAACCTATATAATATTATAAACCAATGTTAATTCAATAAAAATTTAAAAAATAAGTATAAATAAAAGGTGATGAGACTGTTACTTATAAAATCTAAAACTACATAAATTTAAATACAAATAACCCAAAGCTTCTGCAAAAAAAAAAACCAAACCAACAACAAAATAAATTAAGATATAAATCAGATATGAATATGAACATTTCCTACTTTTTGTTCCTTAGTAATTTAGTATTGTTAGTATCTTTCTGTTCTCTGTATTTATTAGGGTTAGGGAGGAAACATAACCATTTATGGCAATAGGGTCAAGGAAAGGGATATGAGTGTGCTGACTTATTCAGGTGTGGGATTCCAGATTGAGCTCTGGAATTGCATCTGGGGGCACACAGCTATAGGGGTACATCTCAGGAGGAGCTGGCAGCCAAGACTGCAGAATACACCAGTACTGCCCAGCAACTCATTTCTATCTAACCCATCTCAAAGTCCAACCTCCAGTATCACTGCCCACAAGAGTGCTTTGTTAGAACGATGGTAACAAAGTTTTGTCAGTGCTTTGTTAGCCCCTCTGTAAGGGGCTGAGAAATTCACTTACTTTTTACAAGAATTCTTAAGAATTTTCAACTCTTAAAATTTATAGCAGAGGAGAACTGCAATGCGGAAACTCTATTAGGAGGTTAGAGAAAAAAGTCACTGAACAGGTTTTTCCACTTAGAGAGTCACCGGGTTGGAATGTTATACCAGGAGGGCACTGGGAAGCAGCTAAATCCTGTAACTAGAGGGAATGAAGCTACACAGATGACCTATTTGCTGTATCTCCTGACTTGCCTTCTAGGAGGAGTCTAAATTTGCTTAATTTTTATCCTTATAGTGAATAATAACCCTGTGACATTCCACATCGCTATACAGACTTATATCATCTTTTCTTAAAACTTCAGTGAAATCAAGATGAAGTTATTCATACCCAAAGACGTAGGTCCATCCATAAATACTGAATATTGTAGAGAATGCATACTTTAATATTGTGGGGGAAAGAAGGCTCAACTCCTGGAATACATGTCATGATCTCTAATTACCAGTTTTAGAGTGCCCAGGAACAAAGGGAATTCAATACTATTCTTTTGACTTCGTTTAAAAATTGGGACATCAGGGGCCTTCCCTGGTGGTGCATCGGTTGTTTGGGACATCAGGAGATTAACAGTGTGTAATCTGAACTCTCAGAAGGAACAAATGCTTGAAAGATATACACATGTATGTGTGCATATATATATATACGTGTGTGTATGTGTGTGTTATGTATGAATTAATGCCATTTAAAATAACTTAGTTATTTTAGTTCTGTTGTATCAGTCTGCTAGTTCAGCCTAAAAAAATGTAAAATGAGACCTTCCATTCTATTTAGAATACCGAATTTTGGTGCTTCCTGAGCATATCATCTTCTTGTCATTTCTTGCCACTTCTTCTTATCCACTCTATTTCCTTAAGAAACCATTATATCATAAGGATTACATAATATCCTTGTAATCCATATATCACATGATTTCATTAATATGAAATATCCAGAAATAGGCACACCCAATAGACACAAAGTAGATGGTGGCTGCCAGATGTGGGAGCTGAAGCTGGGAGGCACTACACAGGGGTGGGGTGTGTTTCTAGGGTGATGGAAATGTTCTGGAATTAGACAGTGATGAGGCTACACAACCATGTGAATATATGAAAAATCAATGAATTATATAATGTAAAATGGTGATCTTTATGCCCTATGACATATATCAATTAAAAAAACGATAACCTCCCACCCTGCGTTAGTATTGATCTAATATTTCTCTTCGTATTCTACCTTTCTTCCCTCAAAAACCAAAATAAAATAAATGTTTCTATTAATATGAATAAAATACTATTTATTTAAAACAACAATGACAAGATTAACTAAAAGAGATAGGCAATCTATGACATGACTAGATGGTCACATTACCAAAAAATGAGTGGGGTGGGAATAAGGAAAGAGAAGTCAGGATTAGACCATGGTAAGGATTATGATGAAACTAGGGTAGGGTTTATGGCTAGGGACAGGCAGGAAGCCAGGGCTCACAGGTCAGGGAGGTATTTCTCTTTGCTGTGCTCAGTGACCATTTGATATATGAGTGAATGAAAAAATGATCCAGAAAACATACCAAGTAGTTGGTGGAATTGCTTTGCTTGGACACAGCAGCTTGGTACTTTGCCATTCGATCCTTGATGGAAGTTTCTGACAGGCGGGGTAGCTCCAGATTTCTCCGACTCTCGCTTTTCTCTGAGTTGAGTGCAGAAGATGACAGCTGACCTGGAAGCATAAAACAATGGGCTTTATTAGAAGATAAAATGTGATTTGAATGGTTTAGTCAAAATCTTGGGCTATGGCAATGTAATGTAATCATTTCTTCTAGTAAAAGTACAAAGAAAGAAATCAGGAATATAACTGTCATTTATAAGGTAATCACTTGCTTTCCAACATGAAAAGGAGAACCCTTACTATAATTATGTATGACATATTTAAAATTTTTGGTTTATTTAACATGTGAAAAACATTAGATATCAATGCCATTTTAATTTGCATTTCTTTGGTGAGTAGATGGTGATTTTCCCGTGTCTATTAATTTTATTTTTTCTTTTGTAAAGTGCCTGTATATGCTCCCTTTGAAACACAATAATTTACTTCCAAAGCTAAGTTTCGTTACCATTAGTAACACACAACAACCAATCTTGATGGAGGATTCTGTCCATCTATGGTGTCCCCGACCCACAGGTGACCATAGTCAAAACTGTCAGTAGCATTTTCCTGGTGATTCCATAAAGGTCCCCTTTGGTTACCACTGACTAGTATGGATTAAAAATACTAAGAAACTACTTGTGGGGAGCAATGAAATTTGGAAATGTGTCCAACAGGCAGACTTCCTTTTGATTTGTTCCACTTTTCCTTTAAAATATTGGTTTTGAAGCTAAAAGTTATCAGCACCAATGATTCCTTCCTAAAGAACTTCACATACTTGGAGGGACCTCTCTATTTACCTGGGCCTAGTTCCAAGTCATCCAGAGAATAGTTGTTTTCAGAGACCTTCCTTCCACCTGTACTTCTGCTTTGGGTCCGAAGAAGCTGTTTGGAAAACAAAATCCAACATTAGGCTTTGTATAGATGATCGGAATTCTTGATGGAGGCCTGCAATCTCCTTTTTAAATAAAACCCAGAAGAGATTTGATTTTATATTAGTTTTCATAGTCCACAGAATGTGTTTTCAACATTATAAATATCAAGCACTCTATACAGGGGCTTAGGGAAAAATAACTATATGGGTAATGCTCTCTGCTAATGATCATGCCTAACCAATTTAATGAGCAAGTCTTGTAATTAAACAGTCATTGGAGGGGAATCCTCATGTCCCAGATGACAAAAACATGGCTCTCCAAATTGCCAAGGGCTGATGCAGAATCTGCTATTTGCCTTCTCTATGCTACTTTCTCTCTCCCATTCTTACCTTCCTTCATGTATTCATCTCTTTCCCTGGACTACTGCATTACCTTTCTATTCTTCTATATCTTCCATCAAGTCTCTATGATGCTGCCATTATCTGAAGTAATACAAAGTGATTATCCCAAAATATAAATCTATGTCATTCTTTTGTTCAAAATTCTTTTAAGGATCCCTAGTCACTCCTTGAATTAACTCTAAAGTGCTAGTATGGGCCTCCCCGGTGGTGCAGCGGTTGAGCACTGGGTTGCAAAGCTGCCCGCAGCCTCTGCAGTGCCGGTTCGATCCCCGGCTGCTCCCCGGCCACCAGAGGAGGGTCCCACATGGCGCGCAGACCTCTCCTGCCGCCCGCTGCTCCCCTCAGCAGTGTACTTCGGTCCTTCTGCCTGCTCTGCTCCCCGCTCTGGCTCTGGTGAATTCTCTCACCCTCCCGCTTCTGACTGTACCCAGTGCTTGTATAAATAAATAAATCTTAAAAAAAAAAAAAAGTGCTTAGTATATTACAGAAGACCAGTTCTAGACCAGGTCCCTAAACTATTCTCACTGAATATTCTCTTCCTCATCCTTTGTCCTCCAGGAAAGGCAAACTGCGTGAAGTCCATGATATTGTAAATGCTTTCCTGGATTACTTTTTATCCTTCCATTGTCTAGCAAATGCTTGTTCCTGCAGGATTCAGTGCAAACCATGAGCCACAATTCCCTCTGGACAGCCTGCCCTACCTCTCCTACAGAAATCTAAGTAGTCCTTCCTGTGTTCCCAAGGTATCTGGCCACACTTCCATTACAATTCCGGTCAAATTATTGTGTGTCCCTTTACAGGACTGAAAGTTTACTGAGGGCAGAGATCATGACTTTTTCATCTATATATTTCTAGCATATATATAAAGAAAAGTATTTTGTAAAGTATTTTGTGATTTTTACAAATATTAATATACCTGTACCTCTCAGACCTAGGGTAAATCTCGTAATTTTTAAGACTAGAAAAGTAACTCAAGAGAAAGTAACTTAAGTTTGACAGATTGCTCCCAGACATGGTACACTGAAGGTATGCCATGTTTATTCAGCTTGTAATGAGACCCTTCAACCAGAGTCTATCATTCAAATCTCAATTTATTTTCAGACAACTTAAAGTAGGATCTCTGATATCCAGCATGACAGGAGATAAAACACCATTTTGAATTCAATATTAGTAATTAGCGTTCAGTTCAAAGGACTAATAAACTCAACAATAAAGTTTAAGACTGTGAACTCTCTATTTTGTCTTCTCTCCCCTTGGAGATATAAAATGTGTCACTTCAGAAATCAGAGCCAAGGCTTGGTTGCTTATGCCACACCATTAAGAGTTTCTTGCAGATTCAATGTACATTTAATATGATTTATCTCCAGCCAGATTTTCTATTTACACTGCACTACTAAATCTATTTTTAATAAAACCCCAAATAAGCTGTGGTAACTCTAATCTTGCCACCTCATCTTCAGATCAGCTGCATCAACACTGACCACGTTCAAATGGCTCAACACACACCACCAATACACAACAGGGAGCAGCCTCCCATATGAAAATTGGCTGAGTCCCCTATTTTTTTTTTTTTTTTTGTGGGACCCTCGCTGGCGGCCTGGGAATGAACCGGCCTGGGAATGAACCGGCGCTGCAGAGGCTGTGGGCAGCCTTGCAGCCCAGCGCTCAACTACTGCACCACCAGGGGAGGCCCTGAGTCCCCTACATTTGGCTAAGTCCCCGATAGTCACATTTTTTGCTTTTGTTTAGTTTTTAAAACATTTCTCATTATCTGACCATTATAGTAAAGGAAATTCCAAAGATTTATTCCAAATACTGCTGCACTGTAAGATGATCACTATAAAAATTAGAATTTTTAGTGTTCAAAAGGGGAAAAGCCTGGAAATCCCACTCTTCTTAACAAAAAAGGAATAGGTCCTGCATTCATACTGCTGGAGCAATGTTTCAAATATTTACATTCTGTTAAAGGTAAAGTTCAAGTATTATTCCAAGAGTGTCACATGTCACAACCAGTAGAGTTCAGTTTTCTGTCTGTACTTGTAGTTGCATCCTGTCTTGTGCAAAGTCCAGGCACTGGTGTGACTGTCAGCAGAGCCCTTTAGAACCAGAACAAGTGTTCTATTAGGGTAGAGGCTTCTTTTGACTTTAGATACATAAAATTTCTCTTCTGTTCTAACTTTTTAAACCTTTGGGTTAAATTAAGAGCTTTAAAAAAAAAGGCTTCTGGTTCATGAGGGTATTGGTACTCTGATTATTTTTTCTCAAATACTAAAAAAAAATGAATCTACAAAGCCATTTTGTCTTAAAGAAAAATAGAACTGTCTCTGGAAATCAGTTAAACCGACAGTGAGTGGCTCTGAGATGAGCTGGAACTTAGGGAGCTCCCTGGGGCCCTGAATGTGTCTTTCAGTACCTTTTCACCTCCAAACCACTGATTATTAAGGGTAACAAGATCTCAACTACTCTGGCCTTTGCCTATGCTGTATTTATGATAAATTTTATGGTCTTCATTTTATAAGTGGTAATCTGAAGTTCAGGAAAAAGGAGGGGTTTCCTTCAATATTTCTCAAGGAAACAGAGGGGCCCTGAAAGAAAAACAATCTCATACTGAAATCCTCTTCAGTAACACATTTTTATCACACTTCAACCCTTTTTACTCAGATACCTGAGGGAACGTTAATCATCATGATCTGTTAAGAGAGAATAGACACTTTAAAGATTACTTTCTGGAATTTCCTAAGGCTGGGCCTCTGCCTCACCCCACCCCACAAGTCCTCTTTCCTGTCAGCTGACTCTCATTAGTGTGAACGCCCCTGAAATATTCTCTGTGAAACCATAAACCAAATACTTGTACCAATAAGAGAAGAATGGTTTGGGTCTTTTAGTCAGCAGTCTGTAGAATTTTTTTTCTGGAAAATATTTTTTTTCTTTTTTTTTTTTTTTCTGGAAAATATTTTTAAAGAAATAAAATAAGTTAGGTTACAACTTAAACCCAGGATTTCCTGTGCCCTGTATCCTTATTTTCAGGAAAAATTTCTCTTAAAAGCTGATTCTGAACACTTTAATTACTGAGGGGCTCCTACCTTTCTCACCTACTTCCTTAAGCCTTCATCTTCAAACTTTGATTCTGATTCTCTCACCCTTCCAAAATCAACTGGGAGGAAGGATGGTTTTCAGGAAAAATGGAACTTTGCTGAACGATGGCATAGGATAAGAGGGTGTAGATAAAACTTGGCTTTAATTTCTCAAAATACTGAAAGAGAAGCATTTCTGTCTCCAGGAACCCTCTTTAAAAAATTACAGTCCACTTGAGTAAAACAATACACATAGAAGGAGCACTTATCTACAGCTGGTGTGATTTCTCCACATTTTTCTGTATCCCTTAGTATTCTACAAAAATTATGTGTTTGTCTTACAACTAGAAAAAAAAAAGGTAATATTTACTAAATTAATACAGATAGATAAAATGATAAAACTGAATGCTGACAAGGTTTTGAGGATTGTTCTCAGATTGTGCGGGTGGTGCTATTAAATAGTATAATCTTTTTAGGTGCATCTCTTTTGATCATGACTTCACTTCAGTTATATGGTTTCCCCCCCCAGAAAAAAAAGACTAAAAACAAAATGTTTCTGCTGAGATGCTTAGAGCTTTTTGATTAGGCTGAAAGAACCTAGTTATTGGGAAATGATTAAACTGTAGAATGAAACGCGATATTACCATGAAAGGATAATTAGATGAAATAGGAAGATGTATAGGAAGGTCTGTATAGAAAACAGACTAAACCAAAGATAAAGCACATACAACAGTAAGCACAGTGACTAAAGCATGTAAAAATTAGTTATGCAATGATAAAGATATTACTGTGCAAAATTGGTAGTTAAATCTTTCCCCAATTTACTTGATGACTAACTTGATAAGTCTAATTTGATAAGACTTACACAATAAGATAAATAAACCTTCTAAATGCACAAACTTCTACTACAAATCCCTTGCAGGCCAATGTACTGCTCTTCACTGCCTCAATAAAATGTGGGCAGACAGACAGCTAACGTAAGAGCACAGCTAAACGTTTACCAAGGTATTTTAGATTTGCCCTGATTTCCTTAGATGTTGTTTCTCTTTTCTGAAACTCTGTCTGTTCTACTGCTAGACTTTTGCCTGTGCTGATATGTAAAGCCACGGTCACTTGTTTTTATCCATTTAAACAGTTATAATATCTCCGAAGATAGTGTTATATAGTAGAAGGGGCACACCACAACTTCAGTTCTTGTTCTGAGACGAATTAGCCATATGACATTGTATCTCAGTTAACTCCTTTGACCATAACTGTTTCCAGCTGTACAACAGGAATTTTAAAATCTGTATAATAGGAGTTTTAATATCCTAACTATATGTGTAAACTGAATTAAATAACTGCCCAGAGTCCCTTAGTTATAGGACCTATATAATTCACCCATCAGCTAGAAGACTAGAGGAAATGACTCTAGCACGTTCACTGGTATATACACCTAGGCTGCCTAATCCAGCAGCAAATTCAATAGCATGAGACAAAGGTGCTGATATTTGGGGAGCAAATGAAGTCTTTCTGGTTTCTCCTAACTCCAACATAGCCAACATTGCTTACAAAATGTTCTATTACCCTGATATTACTTTTCTACAAGTTTTATTCTAATGAAATTGTCTAGAAACTGCTAAGTACTTAGTTGGCATAAAAATCAGCATAAAAGATATGCTTGGTCTCCAGTTGGCATATCAAGGACAGACATTTAGGGCAATAAATAGTGAAAAAGACCAGAATTCCTTGACTGGCATCTTTACACCTGAATCCATTATTATCTTACCACAAAGACCAAAGAAATACAAAGAGTTACTAATTAAAAAAAAAAATAAAAATTTAACTGGAGTGAGGTTTTTAAGAGAAGTGTACCACTATAGGAAGAACTCAGTCAAAAGATAATTAGCGCTGAGTAGTCTTATTTACATTTTGAAATTACAGAAGAAGCTATAAAATAAAGGTGAATTTAATAAATCAACAAATATTAGTTTTTACAGAATATATGAGAAAGATGGGACTGACAGAAAAAGATAACCTTTGTGTTTATTTAACAAAATCAGTTATCCGCAGTTAAAGTGCTAGCAATGTATCTATTGGAGATTCAATGTGTTGATTTAAGATTTATGATGTGCTGATAAGCAAATTAAAGATATAGTCTATTGCATTTGAGTGACTTTATTAGACCCCACTGTGATATTAACAGTTATTCAAACCTTTTTCCTCCCTGAGCCCATCTTAAAATTATAATTTAGTTATAATTTAGAATCATGCAATTAAAACCAATTATGGGGCCTCCCCGGTGGCGCAGCGGTTGAGCGCTGGGTTGCGAAGCTGCCAGCAGCCTCTGCAGCGCCGGTTCGATCCCCGGCTGCTCCCCGGCCACGGAGGAGGGTCCCACATGGCGCGCAGACCTCTCCTGCCGCCCGCCGCTCCCCTCAGCAGTGTACTTCGGTCCTTCTGCCTGCTCTGCTCCCCGCTCTGGCTCTGGTGAATTCTCTCACCCTCCCGCGCTTCTGACTGTACCCAGTGCATGTATAAACAAAAACAAACAAATGAATAAATAAATAAATAAAACATGCCTCTATAAAAAAAAAAAAAAAAAAAAAAAACCAATTATGAACACTTTCAGAATTGTATCCTTCTTGGAATATAATTCCAAGCAATTTACTTAAGACATTAAGTAAAAAGAAAATTCTTATTCAGATAACATTGTGTTATAAGTTCCTAAGATAAGGAAACACACACACAATTACTAACCAAGTGAGGAGAAAATGTTATATTTTTTTCAACAATTTAAGGATTCCGAATGGACATTCTTCAAGAAGACAAATAAAAAATGGTTTCTTTGATGTAGATTAAAGATTAGTTTGCTACAGATAAAATATCTGATGAACAAAGATCAGATTTTAGCTTAGTTGCCTTATTTCCTAAGGGTTTGTTCCACTATACCAATACACATATACTATTATATTACATAGTTGTGTTTTGTAAAGCTAAATATAAAGCCAAGTGTCACTTCCAGGAACATACAAGAAAAAAACCACAAAAATGCTGGACTGTTTAAAGAAGGATGGTTTTATTCTCATATTATCCACTGCAGCAAATTTTGTTGGTGTTTCGATGCCAGTCATGCATATAATGATCCTGGTGATAAGAGGAAAAGATACTCTAAGACAAGCTGATGGTCTTAGGGGTCTAAGGGGAGACAAGTAGTTGACAAGTTCAAGAGGGACAGGGCAGGGAAACTTCCATTTTTATTTTATCTAAATGTACTGGTTTACCTTTGCATTATAAAATAAGTCAACACAATTAAAACACGACTAACTCTCATGGTGAAAATAAACCAAGAACGACAGGGAAAAAGGAGAAAAGTTTTTTTCTAAATAGTTTTAATTCTGCTCATTAAATAGTTTTAATTTTGTTTCTATATGGTCAAATCTATCCCTACCTTCTCATCACTATTGTCACAGGGTGGTCCCCAGGAAAAGGGGAGGTTCCAGGTTCCCTGCCCCACTCCAGGAAAGGTGGAGCTGAGCAGGGCGGTGAAGAAGCTGGAAAGACTGAAGGAAGGAAGGAAGGAAGAAGGAAGCAGAGAGCAAGAAGGAGACCTGGAGGAGGCACATGGAGCAGAGAGAGACAAGTGAAGAAGCTGCACTTGCTCTTTGGTCCTGGGCTGGTTGAAGCAGATGTGGGTAAGAGACCTGTGGGGCGGTTAACAATGGCCGCTTTTATCTTGATTTTGCTCCTCCTGTCCCAGACGTCTGGGCCCCTTCTGCCCCTTCCTCTGGGTCCCCACCAGAAGGTGCTTTAGACTTGAGGCAAGCTTTTAGGCCTCAGTGGCCCTGCTTTGGGCCAACCCTGTTTGGCTGAGCATTTTACCTACAAGGGAATGGGTAACTTTGGGTGTTTGATTTGGAAACTTTATTCTTCCCCTTTCTTTCTTTGTTGTGCACTAATTCTATTAACGTTCCTTTCCATTAAATGTCATAGTCACTAGAGTATGTTTTGTCTTGATGTGGCAGATGGCAGAACATATTTAGAACAGACAGGTTTGGAGGTTCTGGGGTGCCCCTCTCCCTGCCCTGTAACACTACCTCCTATCCTTGATTAGTCACCAGAAATTTGTTCATAGGAATTAGAACAATCATGTTCAACTAAATCATCTAACTTGAGTAACTTATCTATTCAACTAAGGGAGAAAATAAGTGAAGAATAGCTTTCAATGAATTCTCATCATTTATAAGTTATTCAAGTTCTAAGCTTCTTTTCTTCTCTTTATTAAATAAACACTAAAGGCTGAGTCATTGTGCTGACCACTGGGAAATAAAAACACCCTTGGCTTAGAAAAAAATTATAGACTGGGGAGCATACAGATTCAATCCTGACTATTAAGGAATGCATGCTATAAGTACCCAAAGAGAAATCAAAAGAAAACTCATTAGGAGTGAAGTTAATTCCATTTGAAAGAAACTGAGGAAAAGACTTCATAGTCTTCAACCATCCTGAGTAAGAGTTCAAAAGGTAGCAATTTGGGGACTTATGTGAATAACTTAGAGAGGAGGAGTAATCTTGAGTATAAGATTGGTTATAATATTGAAAAGATAGGGTGAGGGCTTCCTTGGTGGTGCAAGGGGTTAAGTCTCAGCACTATCAGCAGCCACTGCAGCATGAGTTCAATCCCCTGCCAGGGAGCTGCCCACATGGCACAGCAGACCTCTCCTGCCTCACCTGCTGCTCCCCTCAGCAGTGTATATCAGTCAATCCACCTGTTCTGTTCCCCGCTCTGTCTCTGGTGAATCCTCTCTCTCACACACACATACCACCTCTGCAGCTCTGGCCTGTACCCCAGCTTTTGTATGGATAAATAAATAAAATAAATCTTTAAAAAAAAAAAAAGGTAGGGTGAGCTCAGACTGTGGAAGGCCTGAGTACTAACTACAGATTAATTCTGAGGCATCAAAAGTTTCTGATCAAGGGAATAAAAACATAATTTACAACTATAATCAGAAAAATAAATGGCAACAGCATGGAGGATGGATGGGGAGAAATGAGAGGCCAATGGGGAGAGGCCGCAGGAATACTAGAGACAAGCCAGAAAGGGCTTAAGAAGGGTATTGTACAGAAGGGCCTATATCAGAGCTGTGCAGAGGCTGAACTGATGCAGATAGCTTAAAAATGGGAAGAGGCAGGCAGAAGGAAGAAATGATTCCAAATTTTACAGACTAGATGTGATAAATGGTGCGTGTAAGATACACCTCTGGTAGAGCAGGTTTAGATTGGAAAGGTAGTAATGTACAAGGTAAGTAAATAGATAAACAAGATAATTTGAAATCATACTAGGTATGCTACTGAATAAACAAATAAATTGTAATGTACAAGGTAAGTAAATAGATAAACAAGATAATTAGATTGGAAAGGTAATGGGTTATTTTTTTAGCTTTCTTCAATTTGAGTGCCTAAGGGGTATTCACAGAGATGCCTGATTTGAGAGGCAAACCTGGGGGCTGACACTTGAGGATAAGAGAATTTAGGATTAGAATCCAATTTGTGGGTTCATCTACTGGAGTCTTACAATAAAAAAGACTACACAGGCAAAGAGAAAAACAGGGCAGAGAAGAGATCAGGAACGGAAGTGGACAAGAACAGAAATTATCTCAAACAAAAGGGAGCAAGACAACTGAGTGGAACTCAAGCAAGTTAACTTTGCTTTCTGTAAATAACTCTGATAAAGATTCAGGAAAACACAACTCCAGACTCTCCTTCCTCAAGGAATCAGTTGAGATTCTGCTCAGTTCTCTGAAATTCAATTATGGAATCAGTCATACAATTTGTAGCTAATATATTCATTTGTCTCACTGAAGTACTAATTTGTTATGTCTGAGTGTGCATTCCTATTCCTAAAAGGGCTTCTAGTGTCCCTACCTTATTTCTCAGATCAAATCTTGTAACTTTCCCGATTAAAGCCTTATCCATATTAAAGCTGAGATTGTATTAACATAACCATAACTTCATTTCTTTTTTTTTTTTTTTTTTTGGTGGGACCCTCACCGGTGGCTGGGGAACGAACCAGTGCTGCAGAGGCCGCAGGCAGCCTCGCAGCCCAGCGCTCAACCGCTGCGCCACCAGGGGAGGCCCCCATAACTTAATTTCAAACTGATTAATTACTTCATAACCTAAAATAGAAAAATATTTTTAAAACAGTTTTATTTAAATACTAGAGAAAACTTTAAAACAAACTAGATTGTTTCCTGGATGATGCTTATTTGGAAATAAGAGCAGCTGTATTTTACACACCCTAAATTAGCCATTAAGTGACAAATGACTATTTAATCAGGAAGTTTAAAAAGGTAGCCCAAAAGCCCAGGTCAATGTTAGCACCTCCATCTTTCTATACTGTTAACTGCCAGGCAGCAAGTGCTACGGAAGATGTAGGAGGATCCTTCCTTATATGACTGTTTCTCGGTTCTGACCAGCTACTAAGAGATAGGCTTGTTCTGACCCATCTCTCACCAGACATTATGAGAAAAGTCTCTCACCAGATTCTTACATATAATCATCATTTTTGTTTGCTGCAGTCCCAGTCATTTCCTACCTCAGACCAGTCTCAACACGCACTAGCTTTTTGCACTGAATCCACACTGTGTGTGTGTTGGTGTGACATCAGCTGTCCTGCCCCTAACATGGCCTTTGAGGAAGAAACTTACAATGGTGCTTTGAGTCCCAACAAAGCCCCTTCCTCTCTATTTAGGATCTCTGACATTTCCCCCCTTCCATTTAAAATTCTTCCTATTTAAATTTAAAAAAAAAATTAAGTAAGACCATAAAAGGGGAAGAGGCGTAGGGAGGCCTAGAGGGCTAAAATTCACGAGGGAAAAATAAAAGTTATAAAACTGCTTTGTGGTTACATCTTTTGCCAACTGGTTTCAGTGTTAGCTAGAAAAGGGTTCTAGCTGTGCAAACTTTTAAAAATTGTTCCTATACCCTCCAACAGATGATTCCCCACTCTCAAGAAATGTTCTAGGCAGGAAATCAAAATGCACTAAAAGGTATGGGAAGAGATGGCCCAAATCATACCAAACATAGTCGAGGATGAGTTATCTAGTTTATATCTCAGAAAGAATGCTTCATATCATTACTTCATAAATGTAGGGACTGAGCCAAATATTTAGTTTGAAACAATTTGGCTTTCCCATGGAGATGGAATCTGATGGCTGTGCTCCCTGTCAGATCTGTTTATTTCATTATAATGACGGTTGTAACATACCATCCCCATGTACAAAGCCAGATATGCAGGAAATATGAGAAAACTGGAAAAATTTACCAGCTCTGCGGCCCCTGGATTGTGTTATAAGTCACCAGCATATGTAACTCATTTTCTTGTTAAGTAATTCCCTCTGGGGACTAGGTCTGCACTCCACATGAAGGATCAAATTTCATTTGCAGTTGTAGGAAAATGCAGCCCTGTGCATTTGCAAGTCAAAACTCCTGAAGGCCACAGCTAGTCTGGCTATCTTGGTTGATTTTCTTGGGAGAGGATTTTAGCAAACAGAAAACATTTGTTGGATGGGACAGAAGAGGAAATTGAGAAGAAAAGGAGTTCAGCTAGCAAAGAGACAACTAAGCCTCAGTCTTAATGTTAAACTCTGGTCTTAACACTCAGCCTGCAGCTGTGTCCAAGCAGAGAGAGATTCAACAGTAATTCCAACCCCCAAGGCTACAAAATGACAAAAGGCACAGGAAGACAAATTAAAAGGGCAAGCATACAAAAACACATAATCCAATGGACATCAAACTCTCTTTATTTCTCGATATTAACTTGAATCTCAGCATGCAATTGATTTCACATGAAATTGGGTTAGAGACTCATAAATCTTAGCATCTGTGCAAATAATTCATTTGTGAAGTTTCATTAACTCATCTGATTTGAAGCAAAAGACACAGTCACCACATATTCGCCACTATTAAACTGTCTAGATTTGGAAGTTTTCTTTAGTTATCTGAAGTAGCATTTCTTTAGTTATCTGAAGTAGCATTCCCAAAGTTTTAAATCCGCCCGATTCTTACCTTGGTTTGAGTTGGTTCACCTTTCTCAAACATCATCTTAAGCCTGTTCAGTGGAACATTGTATTTCTCTATTTTGTTTGCAGCTTCTGTGTTTTCACTGATTTCAGGTTTTCCTATTTCATGCCTTGATTCTCCCAGCCAATTTTCCATTTTTTCACTTTCTGGTGAGTGGTTTTGGAGATCCTCACCGTCCTCAACGCGGGGATACCGATACTGAGGAAGGGCTTCCGGAGGCGCTGTGACTGTAGGTGTGGAGGGAAGTGGGTCCTCTTGGTTAGCTTCAGTCCCCGAAGCAGAGCTGCGTGCCACTTCAGCTGTTGGATGGTCGCCTCTGTGTCTGACCTCAGCGCTGCTGTTTCTCAGGGAGTCTGTGTGAGACTCTGTTTCCAGCCCTGGGTTCTCCCACTTCTTCTTCAGCACAGTTAGGATCCCCCTTCTGAAGTGCTGGGGGTGATTGTCAGTGTTCTAGAAGAACAAGAAATAAGTGCCAGTTATAACTTGCCTGCTGAAACACTCAAACATGTTGGTCTTTGTAAAACGAAAGTTTAAAACTCCAGGCTGCTCCTGGTCCACTGGCGTTTCAGGCAGCCGTGAGCAGTTACAGCCCTGCCACATGGAGAAAGCACCCACCCCAGCAGAGGGAGAGGGGAAGAGAGAATAAGTCAGAAACTGAAGCAGGAAGTGATAAAACAGGATAGCCTTATAAGGACAAAATGGGAAGAAAGGAGAGCCCAGATCTAATGATTGGAGACAAGAGATTTTTATCCAAATATTAATGGGGAAAACAAAGAAAAAGCAAAATACTAGGTACTTAAACACTGTAAATATGTACATACAGTAAAAGTTCATCATTGCATGCCGCAAAATTATGTGAATTCTGCTGGGTTTTTTTTCCTTTAAAATAAGGCACAGATG
Source organism: Talpa occidentalis (assembly GCF_014898055.3). NCBI lineage: Eukaryota > Metazoa > Chordata > Mammalia > Eulipotyphla > Talpidae > Talpa > Talpa occidentalis. The sequence goes on from NW_023601653.1 coordinate 77,133,593, forward strand.
CAGGAAAGCTGAAACTATGCAATACCAATAACTGTGGACAGTAAGACCAAGGATGGAAACTATCTGTACAAATCTGAAGAAGTCACCAGACTTTTACAGTTATTTGCATAAACCATATTTCATCATGTAACATAATTTACACATAGCTAAACAAACTTTATTTTCACTAAGACTCTAATCTCTTTTTTCTGCTCTTTGCTGTATGTTTACCTACATGAGAAAACTCATTTACAAGAAAAGTCATGATTTTACAGATCCTTTTGATGAAAATATCCAGCTTAATTAGGAACTACCACCACTCACTTGATTGCAAGATCCAACTTACACTCAAGAGGGTTCAAGAGGGTTCACTTTCACCAGATCAAATTAATATGGAGACAGACTGAAAACCTGGCCATTGCCAATGTTGCTCCACAGTGAGAGAGAAAACATGTTTGATGAAGCAAGATGAAATGTCCCCTACTTTGTAAGCTCTCCCACACACATGGAGCAGCACCACCTTCCCAAAAGACCTGAACTCCAATTCTTTCTTGCCCTCCATTCCTGTGGTCTGTGACTCACCTGTCTTTCAAGAAAGAAAGGACAATCAATGACACTGAGAGTCTTCGGAGAATTAAACAGGATTAGCAGCTATATTGGGAATTAAGTCTCACCCTATTGCTCTTCTGAATATGCTCTGAAGCCACTCTATCAAGCAGCACCAAGACAGGAAAAGAAAGTTAACAAAGAGCAACTGCTTGATTTTGGCATTTAAATTTTAACTGATAGATGAGCTATGCATTGGAGGAACCACGTACAGGTCAGAGAGAAAATAAGCACAAAACGTTTTCTTTTTGGAAAAGAGAGAATTAAGTAAGATACAGCTCTGGAAGCTGGAGCTACCTTAAAGATAGCATGCAATGGACGAGTCACCTGGGTCCCAGACTTCACCTGCCCTGCTCTTCCCCAGCTGGAGGCAGAGAATCAAAGCAGCTTGGTAAAGTGCCTCACTAACTGGACACTGCTTTCCTCAGAGACAAATCATGTGATCAAGTATATTTGTTAACATAATAAGATGCTTTTGAGTGACAAAAGCAAATTATAAGACAGCATGACCCCATTTTATAAAACACGGGTATATTTAGAAATATAAACAGAAAAGTATTCTGGAAGAAAAGACATCAGGGTGTTAACAGGTTATCTTTGGATCATAGACTAAGGGCAATTGAATTCTTTTTTCTCTTTTTATAGTAAGTGTGTATTCATTGTATAATAACACAAATACAGAAATAAAAGTATACGTCATCTTCTATCACCAAAAAAATCTCCCTATAAAACAGTAATAATCTTGATGTTGTTGTAAGCAGCTTGAAAATTGTCATTTCCACTTTACTTGATCACCTGGAAGCATTTGTGAGGTGGAAACTCATACCAGTGTCCCCAGCCAGAGTATGGGGGAGGAAACAGTCAGGGAGCATTTTATTTTATTATTTTTTAAAAATTATTTATTTCTGCATACAAGAACTGTGGTGTAAGCCAGAGGTGCAGGGGGGTGAGAGGATTCACCAGAGAAAGTGGGGAGCAGAACAGGCAGATCCACTCAAATACACTTCTGAGGGGAGCAGTGGGCGAAACAGGAGAGGTCTGCTGTGCCATGTGGGTAGCTCCCTAGCCAGCCAGAGATTGAACTCAGTGCTGCCTTGGCTGGCAATAGCTTGACAGTGCTGTGTCTTTAACCCTTGTGCCACCAGGGAGGCCCCTATTTTTTTAAAAAAAGATTTATTTATTTATGCATATAAGAGGTAGGGTACAGGCCAGAAAGGCAGGGGTGAGAGAATTCACCAGAGACAGAGTGGGGAATAGAACAGGCAGATTGACTGAAATACACTGCTGAGGGGAGCAGCGGGTGACACAGGAGAGGTCTGCTGTGCCATGTGGGTGGCTCCCTGGCCAGGGATCTAACTCGTGCTGCAGTGGCTGCAGTCAGCTGCATCTTAACCCCTTGAGCCACCAGGGAGGCCCTACCTGCTTCATGTTGTTTCACAGCATTAGTCACCACCTGACACAGTTTCTTTATTGCCAGTCTCTCCCCCTAAAACAAACTCCATGATGACAGAAATATAGTCTATATTAGTATTGGCATGCAGTAGGTGCTCCACAATTAATTTGCTAAATGAATGAATGAAAGAAAAGGAAAAGGTGCAGGGGAGGAAGGGGGAAAATAACAGATAGAAGAGAGATAAGAAGGAAAGAAAAGAAAAAAGCAATTGAGTGAAATGATGGTAACTTTTCACTCCATTTTTGAATTATAGGAAAATGAAACCAAGGACTTAGAAAGTATTACCTCCTTAGACAGAGCAAATTGACAGGGGCATGCTGTGTACTAATTTAAGTAAGTTAGGCACTAAAAACTGTGGAGAGGATATTTTTGTAATGTTAGCCAAATTAAAGAACTCTCCTCCAAATGAAGCTTTTTTCTTGGTAAGATTTCAAAAGAAATACACTATACAGCTCAGCTGAAAGTTAGCCAATGGGGAGAGTAGAAAATGGTTATAAGCAGAGGGCTTGTTCTGAATCTTCAGTTTTTGATGAATCCTACAGCTAACAAACTTGCTAACTAGACTGGGGCAAGAAGTTTGCTTTAAAAAAAGAACCCAGAGGCTAACAAGAGCTGCACAGCTGCTACCACTTAATTGCATAGATACAGAAATTCTAGTTATTTGAATTGGAAAAAAGATGTCTGCCTAAGAAACCCTGTATTCTAATTTGAGCTAGAGCAGTAAACCAGTTTACTAGCCTCAGGCAAAGCACTTGGCCTTCTGTCCTTCACTCAATTCAAGAAAGAAAAAGTGGTTCAAAAAGAAAACCTCAGTGAAAAAATAAGATCCCCTGTGCCTAAGCCAAGTCCTCCTGAGCAAATGGCTCACAAATCAGACCAGTTGGCACAAATGCCCGCTCAGCTGTCAGGGAGCCCAAGCCCGCAGCGGCTGCAGGTGGCCGGCCACACAGGCTCTGTTCATGGAGTCCCGCATGCCCTGGGGTTCTGAATACTTACACTTCTCCTCTTTTCCATGTTTGCTTCTTCAGCTGCTTTCTGGTACCTTCAGAGAAGGGGGAGAGGAGTGGAAAAAGAATGTTCTCAGATTAAACTTGTATTTTAACTCTTTCAATCTTTAAGAAAACACTTGTGTAAACCTATTTCTGCCAGCAATTTGTCTTTAATCAACTCTATCAGAAGAAGGAGGGAATTGGAGCAGCTCCCACTTCCTGTCCTGTCCCAGCCTCCTGTTCTGATATAACAGAAAGATCCAAATGGATGAGGAAAATGCTTGGAAGCAACTGGATAGAGCAGAAAGTCTGGGGCTTAAGTACTGGTTTCATCACTTATTAACTGTGATCTCTGGCAAGTCAGTGGCTTTACATACCTACTTTCAAGGTTGCTGGGAAGATTAAATGAAATCACATGTGTAAAATGCTTTGGAATCAGTTAAAGTATATAGCATGGCATTAATCCTGAAATGTATATTCCCCTACCTGGTTGCATCTGAAACTATTACACAATTCTTGTCTGCCAAATGATAGTCATACTGCTCATACATGTGTCAATTTTTATTTATTTATTTACTTATTTAGTTAGTTTTAAGATGTATTTACTTACGCATAGAAATGGGGTACATGCCAGAGGTGTGGGGGTGGGAGGTAAGAGGATTCACCAGAGACAGAGTGGGGAACAGAACAGGCAGACTGACTGAAATACACTGCTGAGGCGAGATAGGAGAGGTCTGCTGCGCCATGTGGGTCACCTCCCTGGCCAGGGATCATCGAACTCTACTGTAGTGGCTACCGATAGCTTCATAGTGCTGTGCCTTAACCCCTTGAGCCACCAAGGAGGCCCACATGTGTGAATTTAGTCTAAGTTGTTTGATTTGTCACATTTGCTCAGTTAAATGTATTTGGTGGTACTTAAAGTGTCTTTAAAGAGATTACACTACATTTTGGCATTTAAAGAAAATCATTTTACTTTTTAATGTATACATAAGAGGTCTATGTAAGGAAAGTTTATGGGATAAGCAAGCACTGGTCCTTTTCATTAGCAGAATTTTTTCCTTAGTGATTTATTATTTCTTCTTTTTTACTACTTCAGTCACTTTATTTTACTATCACTTAGATCATAAAATCCCTGAGAAACAACTGAAGTCATAGGGCTTTTCAGAAGGGAGCAGGTTTTCTCATTTTGAGGACAAAGGAGGGCAGGGAAGCCCAAACTGCAAGCACACCTCCAGGCCACCCAGAATGACCTTACTGGCCTCCTCAATTGCGCTGGGCCTCTCTGTCAAGCACTGAAAAGGCACTACCACTTGGAGACTAACCACCATTTTTTTTCCTTGGGCCCACATGACTACAATCCACATAGCACCAACTCAGCCCTACAAAAGGACACATTCAGAGGGTCACTTGTTCTGTCAGAAGGTAAAATTTCAGAATTCACAAGGCATTTGGGGGAGGAAAAAGAAGATAAAAAGCATAAGTTTCATGAAGCATATATAATATATAATTCAATGTTACATCAGTAAAATTTTTTTAAAATTGAAATTTAAGGGGAATTTAACAATTAAAAAAAAAAGAAAGAAAAAGAACCAAATGGGGAGAGGGTCCATTTGTCTATCAAAACCAACTTTCAATTTGTAAAAGCCTTCATATGCCTAGTGTGCATGTCAAACAGAACTTTAACTAAAATAAAATGGAAGTCAGAAAAAGTCCTGGTTCTGGTACCACTGCTTACTTGTTATATAACCTGATTTATATCACTTCATATATTTTGGTCTTATCTACAAAATGAAATGACTCTGTAAGAGGATTTCTAAGGTCTCTTTTTATTCCTATCATTATTTGAACTTTTAACAATCAGATATGAATAAACATCTCATTTACTAGGCTGGAAATTGCTCAGCAAGTAAGCAGAGCTTTCTAATAGGAGAGGGTGAAAAGACTTCCAAAAATTTCTGGCATTTCCTTGACCATAAATAGAAAGAAAATGAGATCAGAACTTCTGTAAGTGTAGGAACAAGTTGCAAAGACATTTTTGCAACTTCTGCAATCAGAAAAGGCTGATATTCCTAAAAAATACAGGATTCTTACAAATCAATATGAAAATGACAACAGAAAAATGAGCATGTTTACAGAAAAGAACATCAAATGGTTCTTAGATAAATAGAAAGGATGTTTAATCTCAAAACAAAAATTCCAACAACACAAAGAACATGCCTCACATATCAAGTAGGAGATTTTTAAAAGAGGTTAACATACTGTTGGTGAGGGTTATGGGGAAACAGGACCTACCTTAAAATTGCTGGGATAGGGAGGTAATGAATTAGAAAAAAAATTAACAAAAATTACAAAAGCAAAAATATTATGTTGTGGGCCTCCCCAGTGGCGCAACGGTTGAGCGCTGGGTTGCGAAGCTGCCTGCAGCCTCTGCAGCGCCGGTTTGATCCCCGGCTGCTCCCCGGCCACCGGGGGAGGGTCCCACATGGCGCGCAGACCTCTCTTGCTGCGCCCGCTGCTCCCCTCAGCAGTGTACTTCCGTCCTTCTGCCTGCTATGCTCCCTGCTCTGGCTCTGGTGAATTCTCTCACCCTCCTGCGCTTCCGACTGTACCCAGTGCTTGTATAAATAAAATAAAATAAATCTTAAAAATACTCATAAAAAATTTTTAAAAAAAAATTATGTAGTTACTAATTATGTTTCCAAAATTTATCTTACAGATATACTTACACAAGCAGAAATGACCTTTTTTTTTTTTTTTTTTTTTTGTGGGACCCTCGCCGGTGGCCAGGGAACGAACCAGTGCTGCAGAGGCTGCGGGCAGCCTTGCAGCCCAGTGCTCAACTGCTGAGCCACCAGGGGAGGCCCATAAATGACTTTTATAATAAATTATGTCACAGCATTTATTCTAATAGCAAAAGACTGAGAGCAACCTTAATTTCTATTATGAGGAGACTAGGAAATAAACTATAATATATTCAAGCAATGGAATACTATGCAGCTATGAAAAGGGAAGATGGTGGTGACTGAACAACAATGGAAATATGCTTAATACCACTGAGCTGTGAACTTTAAAATGTTGAATAGCAAATTTTATGTAGTGCATATTTTACCACAATTAAAAAAATATTGGTACTGGCAGAAACAATATGGCATCCACATGAAGACAGAGATCACTGGAATAGTATAGAGAGCCCAGAAATAAATCCTCCCACATATGGTCAAAGGATTTTCAACCAGGGTGTCAAGATTATTCCATGAAGGAAGGACAGTCTTTTTAATAAATGATGTTGTGGGGAAATGGATGAACATGTGGGAAAAAAAAAAGAAGTTGGACCCTTACCTTATAGTATATGTAAAATTTAAGTCAGAATGGATCAAAGACCTGTATATAGGAGCTAAAATTAAAATACTCTTAAAGAAAACAGAAGCAAAGCTTCATGACAAGGAATTGGCAATGATTTCTTGGAATGACACCAGAAGCATGGGCAACAATGATAAAAAATAGATAAATTGGACCTCAGTATAATCTGTGCATCAAAGGGTATTATCAACAGAGAAAAAAGGCAACCCTTGAAGGGGAAAAATATTCGCAAATCACATCTCTAATAAAGGATTACTATCCATTTTTACATAATTTTTAAAAATTACAAGTATGGGACAACATTGTACATACTACTCTGCATCTCATCAATTTGGAATAGCTGAAGTTTTCATTCAAGAATATATTCTAGGGCCTCCCCGGTGGCGCAGAGGTTGAGCGCTGGGTTGCGAAGCTGTCCGGCAGCCTCTGCAGCGCCGGTTCGATCCCCGGCTGCTCCCCGGCCAACAGAGGAGGGTCCCACATGGTGCGCAGACCTCTCCTGCCACCCGCTGCTCCCCTCAGCAGTGTACTTCGGTCCTTCTGCCTGCTCTGCTTACCGCTTTGGCTCTGGTGAATTCTCTCACCCTCCTACGCTTCTGACTGTACCCAGTGCTTGCATGAATGTATGTATAAATCAATCAATCAATCAATCAATAAATATTTAAAAAAAAAAAAAAAGAATATATTCTAAATAATAGAGAAAAAGTAGCAAAAGTTTTAATGAAAAGAGACAGTTCCCACTCTCAGGCAGTTTACAGTTCAGGCTTTAAACAAATAAAGACAGACACATACATGCGTGCACACACACACACACACACACACACACACAATGACTCCTCAATTTGGTTCCTGTGTTAGGTTATTCAATACCATTCCATTATTTTTCTTTAAGAGTTATTGCTCTTGTTCTGTGCGTGAGCGTATGTGTGTGTGTGTGTGTGTGTGTGTGTGTGTGTGTGTGTGTAAGAGAGAGTCAGAGAGAGAAAAGCCTCCCTGAGGAAATAACCTTTTAGATCTGAAGTTTGACCAGAGGAGTTAGCTAGGCAAAAAAGGTGAGAAAAACAATCCTGGCACATAAAAGGCCCCAAGGCAAGAAAGCATCTGGTCATCTGGGTGTCTAGGGTTTGCATGTTACGCCAGTGCTGCTGAGCACACTGAAAAAGGGACAGTACACTTGATGCTGGTGGGCAGGGACTATGCAGACCATGCTAAGGATTTTGGATTTAATTCTAGGTACAATGAATGGTCATTGATCCAAATCATGTTTTTATTTTTATTTTTTTTTTTTTAAATATTTTATTTATTTATTTGTTTGTTTATTTATTATTTATACAAGCACTGGGTACAGTCAGAAGCGCGGGAGGGTGAGAGAATTCACCAGAGCCAGAGCGAGGGGCAGAGCAGGCAGAAGGACCGAAGTACACTGCTGAGGGGAGCAGCGGGCGGCAGGAGAGGTCTGCACGCCATGTGGGACCCTCCTCTGGTGGCCGGGGAGCAGCCGGGGATCGAACCGGCACCGCAGAGGCTGCGGGCAGCTTCGCAACCCAGCGCTTAACCGCTGCGCCACCGCGGAGGCCCCCAAATCATGTTTTTAAAAGAGTGCTCTGGAGACTAGAGGGGACTGAGGATGAAGGTGAATTTGTGGGAGATAATTCTGGCTTGGTTCAGAGTGGGACACTGAAGATAAAGAAAAGTGAATAGATTAATATTTCAGAGATAGAATCAACAGGATTGATAAAGAGGGAGGGAGAAAAGAGATTAACAATGACTCCTAGAGATTAACAATGACTCCTAGAGATTAACAATGGCAGCTGAGTAAATCAAAGTACTGTTTTCTGGATGAGAAATTCTGAAGAAGGAGCAAATGTGAAGATAGGGGAGATCAAGAGTTCGGTGTTAGCCATGTTACTAAAACATCCATTAGGTGGTGGGAGTGATGAGATACATATGTCTAAAGATGAAAAGAGATCTGAGCTAATAAGGTAAATTTAGGACATGTCCGCCCACAGATAAGAAAAAAGCCAGGAGTATATAAAATCATGGACAAAGAGTGTGCAATGTGAGAAAAGTCCAGAACTCGGCCCTGGACATGCAAGTAATTATCAGTCAGAAGACAAAGAAAAAGTGATAAGAGAGAATGATAAGGAAGAGAGAGAGAGGTAGGAAGAAAGTCAGGAGATTGTCAGAGAAGCCAGGGGAGAAAAAAATGTAGGAAATAAGAAATGGTGAGAGGTCATGGAAGATAAAAGTTAGCAAACATCTCCTCGATTTAGCAACACAGAAGGTGGCAATTCTTTTCCATTACAAATATATGCTATTCACCCATACTCCATTTAATGGGCATCTGCATAGTTTCCAGCTTTCAACCTTTACAAATAGCGCTTTAGCAAATGTCCAGGTACAGGTATTTTTCCCATTTATATTAATACATCTACCTGAGAGTGTCCCTAAAAATGGGAATGCAGAAATAGATTTACATAGCTAGAAAGGAACATAGAACTCGCCTTGAACTTGTTTCCACACCCCTTGGATAGCTACTATAGAATATTACAGCAGTAACTGGCGAGAGCCAATCAGCAGACAGGTTTCTCTAGGGCAAGGTATTTACACTGTGGTTAACTAGGTAAATAAGCTCAGGGGTTCATTTCCCTTAACTGTCTTAACAAAAACATAGACATAAAGAAGACCAAAGTCATTTTCATCTTCAGTCTTGTCCTTTTAGTGTTACGGCAGCTGGGAGACACAGGTGGCGGCTTTGAAACTTCCATTCAAATGCCCCCACCTTTATTTGTAAAGAAATTCTTGCTAAATAGCAGATATGCAGGGAGCAAAGTTCTACACCACTGCTCTCTTCCCAGCCAGGTCCTTTGGTACTTTTGCATTGTACACTCTCAGAAAGCTAAGACAACAAAGCATGATACTGCTGGATTTAGTATTAGAACAGAATTCAGGCCTCAAATTTTCTTCAAAGATGCTTACAATAACTAGCATTATTCTGACACAAAATGTGAAGGTCACTGATTTGCAGAGGAAAGGAAGGTACTTTTCTTTTTTCCATCTTTTTTTCAAGAACTGGGGTATAGGTCAGAGGCGCGGGAGGGTGAGAGAATTCACCAGAGACAGAGTGGGGAACAGAACAGGCAGACTGACTGAAATACACTGCTGAGGGGAGCAGCAGGCAAGACAGGAGAGGTCTGCAGCGCCATGTGGGTCACCTCGCTGGCTGGCTGGGAATCGAACACCATGCTGCAGAGGCTGCAGACAGCTTCACAGCACTGTGCTCAACCGCCTGTGCCACCAGGGAGGCCTAGGAAGGTACATTTAAGACCCAGATTTGAGGGAAAAAATATTTGCAGTGAAGTTTCTGTAATTAAAATCTTATCCCTCATCCCTTGCCAGATTTTTTTGTCCTCTAGTCTCCTCCTCTTCCCATACAAAATCAAACCTTGTAACTGTTCGTTAATGCTCACTTCTGAGGCAGGCAGTTGATGGAGGATGCTAAAATTATCTGGGGAGTAATAACAGTGTCTCAAACTTTTCTAATGCCAGAAAACAGAGTTCCTGAGCCATGACTCTTGTTTGTATGCCCGCAAACAGAGCAAAGGGAAGAGAGCTTAAAAAAAAAAAAAGGGAAAATGGAAACTCCCAAGGATTAGGCAGTAAATTTACTTCTGGAACAATTTCACCACTAAAATATTACAGGAGAGAAAAAAAAGGAAGTTAAATAGGGAGAGCCGAGGGTCATTTTTTTTAATTAAGGCAGAGCAGTCACAGCAAACTAAATACAAACCCTGTTCTTTCTTAGGACTATGGAACAGGCAAAGTTGTAACAAGAGTGGGAGGAGCTGTGAGATGCAGGAAGGCATGATGGGCTGGGGAGAGATATGTGCACTAGGTTCAACTTTGCCACTCCAGGTTGCCCCAATATCCAAAAGTAGAGCAATCATGTTTGGTATGATTTGGTAGATTATTTTGGGTCTAGGAATGCTATTACCATTAAATTATATGGAAAACAGGGTCTCCCTGGTGTGCAAGGGGTTAAGACGCAACCTATGGAGCTGTCCGCAGCCACTGCAGCACGAGTTCAGTCCCCGACCAGGGAGATATCCACATGGTGTAGCATACCTCTCCTGCCTCGCCCGCTGCTCCCCTCAGCAGTGTACTTAGGTCAATCTGCCTGTTCTGTTCCCCACTCTGTCTTTGGTGAATCCTCTCACCCCCTGCATCTCTGGCCTGTACCCCAGCTCTTGTATGCATAAATAAATCTTTAAAAAATTTTATATGGAAAACATTTTGAGCATTCCTAGACTCCCAAAATAACCTACCAAATCATACCAAACATGAACATTCTGCTTTCAGGTAGTGGGGGAGACCTATATCTTGATGTGTGCTCTTCAGTTAAAATTGCTGGACCTCAAGTTCCTTATCTGATAGAACAATGGGACAAAAGTTAGCCAGATCAGTGGTTTTAAAACTCTCTTCACTGCAAAGTTTATTATTCAAATAATATCTTATTTAGAACCTAACATATAAAAGAAATCAAAGCAGGACAGCTGGGCTGGAAAGTCCCAGGCTGGCTCACCCCTTTAAAAAGCAGGCAGTCACCATTCAGAGAGAGAAAGCTTGTCAAGGGAAAGTCAAGCTTAAAGAGAGGTGGGGCTAGGGAGGGTGAAAAGGGTAAGAATGTGGAGGTTTCTTTGCAGAACAGTTTCCAAGTTCCATTAATCACATCTGAACACTATCTCAAATCCTTCTCTTCCTTTCCTTTCCATTCCTGCTGCTCCCTATCCTCAATAGCTTTCACTTAGTTTCTCAAGAGAGTCTCATAATTTGTCTTCCTGCTCCCAATCTCTCACTTTTCCCATTTACTTTGAGAGTGTCACCAGAGCCTCTTTCCAAAATAGAAGTGTGATCATGTCATTCTCCCTGCATGAAAACCTTCAATAGTTTTCATAGTTTATGTAACTAAATCCTAAACTTAGCACAGCATTTGAGGCCTTCCATCATCTGGCCCTAACTGAACGGTACCAGTCCCTTCTCCCTTTCTCCATAACAGATTGCTCGTTTTCCTATTTCTTTGATTCTTATTCAGTTTTCATAATACTTTGCTTGAACTTCCTATCAGAAACCTTATTCACTTTGTTTTATGTTCAAGTTCACTGTTTTGATTTCACAAATCCATCTTTTTCACTACTAGTGCTTTCTAATTTTCCTGAAGATATAAACCACCTGGGATACTGTTTAAATCACATAAATTCCTGGGCCCCATCCCAGACACATTGAGTCAGACTCTTCAGAGAAATATTCACAAAAAAAAAAAAAAACTTTAATACTCCTCCCATCAAAAAGGAAAGTCAAATTCTCCCCTTGAAAATGAGCCAGCCTTTGTGACCTACTTGTAATGAAGAGAATGTGGCAAAATTGATACCACATAACTTCTAAGGCTAGGTCATAACAGGCAACACAACCACTGACCCCAGTTTCTTGCCTTCTTTTACTGCTCCCTCCCTGTCTCTGGCACTTGCCCTGGGGCCCTAGTCAAACAAGCCAAGCTACCACATGGAAAAGTCATGTGTGGGTGTTCCAGCCAGAGTCCCACCTGAGAACACAAACGACTGTCAGTGTCAGCACCTGACTGTGAGGAATGAGCTTTACCTGCCTGATGCCCCCAGTCTCTGAGCAACCCCAGTTGATGCTGAGGGAAGCAGAGGAAGTTCTGCCCTAACTGGAGAGTCAGAAGCAAAATAAAGGCTATAATTATTTAACATCACTAAATTTTGGAGACTTTTTTTTTCACATAGCAATATATAACTGGAAGACCTTAATATTAACAGGTATTCCATTATAATTCTTAAGATGAAAGAAGTTTGGGGATATCCTCTAATATATAAAACATACTGTAAATTTCCTTAAGGCCAGAGATTAAGTTTTAAAATTTCCTGATCTCAATGCCTTTTCTGAACTATCTTTATTGATTTTATTTTTTGACAAGAATAATACATGTTTGACATAAAATTATACCAATATAAAATGTATAATGTAGAAGGCAAAAGGGCTGTGCCGTCTCATACTGCCTGTGCCCCCCCAATCTCCCCCACTTAAGAGATAACTAAGGGCAATGGTTTGGAAGGAGAATACTTCCCATACCATAGCAGGTGCTTGATGGATTTGTTACTGAAGAAAAGGTAGTTCTGTAACTTAGAGAAACCTTCTGTTGGTATTTAGCCTCATCCTAGATACATCCCCCAGAGTCACTCTCTTCAAATCTTTACCATCTTTCTTCTCTTAAATTTATCATAGCTTCTTATTAATCAACAAACTTTACTAGTGAGATAAACCTACCGCCCGCCCAAAGCTACTTCCTGCTATGGGATCTCTGGTATCTTATTTACACATATCATTCCTTCAATATTTGTTGAGTGTTCCAGTTGCCATGTCACAAACTGGGGATATAAAATAAGCAGGAAAGAGGCCCATATACCAAAGAACAACAAGGACCAGAGAGTAAATATTTTCGGCTTTGAGGGCCATCTGGTATTCCCTGCAAATCTGCAACTCTACGGTGGGAGCACAAGAGCAACCACAGACAATACAATGATGGACATGGCTATGTTCCGTAAACCTTTACTGACTCAAACAGCAGACAGTGGGCTATAATCTACACTGTTGAACAGAATTTTATGCAATGATGAAATGTTTCCACGATGTCCAATATGACAGTCACCAGCTACATGGAGCTATTTGCACTACACTGAAATGCATCTAGTGAAGCTTATGAACTGAATTTTAAATGTCATTAAATTTTAACGAAATAAATAGTCATATATGTAGTGGCTACCATATTGGACAATGTAAGTATAGAGTGAGCTTAATACTCCCTTCAACAAAATCAAAACTTGCTTCAAAACTCATCTCAACCAGAGTCCCTTCCTTACTAGCTTCAGCCCATGATGACCCTCTCTTTGTCTCTTGTTCTTTATCTTATATCTACTCCTATTCATTTTAGACTTACTGACATTTTACTTAATAATCATGTGGGGTTTTTTTTAAGATTTATTTATTTATGGATACAAGAACTGGGGTACAGGCCAGAGATGTGGGGCCGGGGTGTGTAAGAGGATTCACCAGAGACAGAGTGGGGAACAGAACAGGCAGACTGACCAAAATACACTGCTGAAGGGAGCAGCAGGCAAGTCAGGAGTGGTCTTCTGCACCATGTGGGTAGCTCCCTGGCCTGGGATTGAACTTGTGCTGCAATGGCTGTGCATAGCTTCATAGGCTGAATCTTAATTCCCTGCGCCACCAGGGAGGCCCATAATCATATGTTTTATAATTATATTTTGTGTTTGTAACTTTTTCTTTCCTCAAAAAAACAAACATTCAAAGACAGAAATGTGTCTCCTGATAATCACCTTATTCCTTTTCCACAAAGCCCTGCATAGTCCTAAGATCAAGAAGATGCTTAACAAAACCATTTTATATCATGGACTTCCTTTACTGATTTCTCTGACAGATGGTAATGTTTCCTCAAGGCAGATTTTTTTTAAAATCCAGATCAGTACTTACTTGGAGAATATTTCTACAATAGCTGAAGACTTGTTCTTGTTGATGAGAGAAAGTTCTTTGGCTGTTACTCTCACTGATTGTGAAGTCCATTGCCGTCTATTAAATGGAGTTGATTCCATTTTGTCTACAGATACTGAAAGACCTATGGAACAAAGAAAGTGAGAATATTAGACACAGAAGAGGACTCTCCAGCATCCAAAGTCTGGCAGCAGAGGGATGAAAAAGCGGAGAGTCTAGACCCGCAGACCATACTCCACTACCTTTGCCCTCAAAAAATGTAGCCTTGGTAAAATGATTTAGTATCTTTGGATTGCAGTTTCCTGGAAAATGAGAAGGTTAGACCAGATGATCTCTGAGGTCCCTTCCAGTTGCATCATTTTATGACTGACCCCACTGTGCAAACATCAATTGGCCTTTCCCTGAACTTAAGACTGTTCCAAAGTCACATTTGGAGTGAAGTGTTCCACTCTTCTAAGTTACATCCCAGGGGAGGTACAATCAGCATCTCTGTAGAGTTAGGTCCAAATTAGGTTCCACCTACATCCAAGTTTCTTTTGGCTGTTCTCTATCCCAAGTTCTGGAACACTGACCACTTGCGTTGGGAAAGCACTGGGGTTATAGCATGGTATAATATAAGGAGCAAGGGCTTTAAGGAAGATAGACTGCAGTTAAAATGTAACTTGGTTACCTTGAAACACCTTTTTGGCTTTAGTTTCTTCAGCTGAAAAACAGTAATACCTATCTCTTTAGGGTCTTTGATGTGGATATAAGGAGGTAATATATTAAAATATAAGGGATATTTTAGTTGTCTTAGAGCATCTTCAGTATATATTAGTATTGACTTTTGTTATAATTCTTATTATTTTAAAGTCTTTTAGCAGGGCCTCCCTAGTGGCGCAAGGGATTAAGACGCAGCCTATGCAGCTAGCCGCACATGCAGCATGAGTTCAATCCCCGGCCAGGGAGCTACGCACATGGTGCAACAGACCTCTCCTATCTCGCCCACTGCTCCCCTCAGCAGTGTATTTCAGTCAGTCTGCCTGTTCTGTTCCCTACTCTGTCTCTGGTGAATCCTCTCAACCCCCACACCTCTGGCCTGTACCCCAGCTCTTGCATGAATAAATAAATAAATCTTTAAAAAAAAAAAAGTCTTTTAGCAATTGGGGAAAGTACAATGTACTTCATACTCAGGACATAAAACTTATATACTTGAATTCTTTTCTAAAACCCCTTTGAGTCAAAGAATACATAAGGCTTTGCCTGTGATATCACATAGTCCCTATTCAATAGCCTGGAATGTTTGTTTTTTGTCCCAGTAATTACCAAAGGAGCCCAAACTTTGCCCAAAAGAGATTAGAAATGAGTCAACAGTTTCCTTATTGAAGGGTAAAAAAATAAAGATGAGACTACTACTTGTAGCCCTTTTGGCAATCACAGAGCATAACTACATTCTGGTAAAATGTTTGGTTCATCAGGTACTACTTCCAACAACCTAGACAAAAGTAAAACACACAGTCGCTTAACCCAGCAACCAGGGCAACTATTTTATACTAAAGGCCTGTAAAGCAAAGTGATAAGCAATTCTAAAAGACCAAACTACTTTTCCACGTGTATTTGTTCTCAATTAAAGCCTTATCTGAAAAACAATACCAGTTTTGTTGCGTGTTTTTTTTAAATTTCATTTTGTTTTGATCCCCACATTGCAAGGCAGCATAGTAACTTCTAATGGTAAGGAGGTCTGTTAGAAACAGATATAGCTAAGTAAGAGAACTGGCCCCATCACTTAAAGTTATGTGCCCTTATACTCAAGATTTTTCATCCATAGTAACACTACTTATTTCATAGTATCCTATGAGGAATACATAAGATTAAGAAAAGATCCTAGCATTGAATAAGCACTAAATGTTAATTTCTTACATTATTCCTGGAGAAAATAACCTTAATTATACCCATGTTCTTTGAAATAAATCTGAATGTATCAAATAATACTTATTTTTTTTTAATTTTTTTTTTTTAATTTTTTTTTTTAACGGCTAAGATTTTTTTAAGATTTATTTATTTATTTATATAAGCACTGGGTACAGTCAGAAGCGCGGGAGGGTGAGAGAATTCACCAGAGCCAGAGCGGGGAGCAGAGCAGGCAGAAGGACCGAGGTACACTGCTGAGGGGAGCAGCGGGCAGTAGGAGAGGTCTGCGCGCCATGTGGGACCCTCCTCCGGTGGCCGGGGAGCAGCCGGGGATTGAACCAGCACTGCAGAGTCTGCGGGCAGCTTTGCAACCCAGCGCTCAACCGCTGCACCACCGGGGAGGCCCAATACTTATTTTTTTAATCTATCTGTTTACCAGTTTGTAATTGACAGACCCACTGAATACTGTCCATTTTTTCCCTAACAAGAAAAAGACACCAAACCAACAGACAATTCAGCTAAACTTAATTACATAAAACCACAATAATGATCTTTTATGCCAAATTTAGGAATTATGGTCCAATACTTTATGACATCATCTGGTACAATTATGCTTCCAATGTAGGTATGGATATAAATGTCAGTTTTTCTACAGAGATCAATTCTGGATCCAAGAAAAAATACAGAAGATATGTTGTCAAATTTGTTCATAAAAAAGGAAAACCATTAATTAGTTGAGGGATTGAGTATGATAAAGAAAAAGGAATTTAATTCCTAATTCTAATTCTAGTCAGAGAGCCAAGGAAAATCAAAACACCTATCTTGGCAAGAAGTTAGATAAGCTCAGTTTATACTCAGGGCATGATGTGACCCGTACTTCAATTATATTTCTCTTCACAGAAACATACTGCTATCTCCTGCCAATGTGATTAGTAACCTATGACAGGTGAAAGCAATAATCAGTACATGATTTCTGAGAAACTGAGTAAATACTTCCTACAAGGTATAGCGAGAGGGCACTGCCCAAACAGTATGCATAATCTACTGGGTTTGCTAACATGTACCCAATAATTATAGCACTAGACAGACAGTGAAAATGTGTGGTCTAGAAGTACAAGACTTGATTTTCTGACTTAGTGGGAGGGAAGGAGGAGACACTGGACTGACTTGGGAGTTACAGAATGAGTAGAATTTCAACAAATGAGGAGGATGAGGAAAATGAATCTCAGGTAGGGGCAACAGCATTACTCCATCAGGGAGTTGAAATAGCATAGTCTACTTCAATGGAGTTAGATTCGACGTGCAGGAGTAGTTGAAAACCGGGGAAAGATAGAAGGAGCCTTAGAAACCATGCAAAGGAATTTTGGCCATACTCAAATGGAATAGTGAAAGGAATTAGCCTATGAGTAAGCAGAAATGAGGTCTAGTCTTTTAAAAATTTTTTTAAAGATTTTATTTTTGCGTAGGAGAACTGGGGTGCAGGTCAGAGGTGTGGGGGTGGCAGTGAGAGGATTTACCAGAGACAGAGTGGGGAGCAGAACAGGCAGATCTACTGAAATACACTGCTGAGGGGAGCAGCGGGTGAGGCAGGAGAGGTCTGCCACGCCATGTGGGTTAATCCCTGGCGGGAGATCAAACTTTTATTGTGGTGGCCACATACAGGTTCAATAATTTTTTTTTTTTTTAAGATTTATTTATTTATACAAGAACTGGGGTACAGTCAGAGGCACGGGAGGGTGAGAGAATTCACCGGAGACAGCGGGGAGCAGAACAGTCAGACAGATCGAAGATACTACTGAAGGGAGCAGCAGGTGAGGCAGGAGAGGTCTGCCACGCCATGTGGGATTCTCCCTGGCCAGCTGGGAATCGAACCAGCACTACAGAGGCTATGGACAGCTTCACAGTGCGGGCTCAACCTGCTGCACCACCATGGAGGTCCTGGGTTCAATAATTTCTAAAACTAGTTTAGTTCACCTAGTTAGTATGTGAGCCAGAGTTCTATTAATAATTCCTGATTCAGCGTTCTTTTATCATATCAGGTAGCTTCAAGTGGGATAGCTAAACATACAATGAACGGGAGACCTAAGGATCTTTCAAACAAAGGTCCTTGCAAGTTTTAAGGGTTGGGCAATGACTCACTGAAAAATCTGGCCCCAGGTACCTGCCTCCTCAAGCTATTGCTTAGGGCGAGGCCTGTAGCTACTGCAGGAAACCTACTCTAATAAATTAACTAAAAGACTTACCTAAGCAAGGTAATAGTCTCCCAGAAAGCAGGCTAGAACAAAAAGCCAATGAGCTACATCTGACAAAATATAAAATCCTGTTGTTATAAACCCAATCTCAAGTGTTTTCTCTTTCCTTTCATCCCTCTCCTCTCTCTCAATTCACATGCTTGAAAAAAAATTGAGTTAATACATTTTTAAATAATTTTAGATTTACACAAGAATTGTAAATGTTGGGCCTCCCTGGTGGCGCAAGTGGTTAAGACGCAACCTATGAAGCTACCTGCAGCCACTGCAGCACTAGTTCAATCCCCTGGCCAGTCAGGGAGCTACCTACATGGTGCAGCAGACCTCTCGTGACTCGCCCACTGCTCCCCTCAGCAATGTACTTCAATCAGTTTGCCTGTTTTGTTCCCCACTCTGTCTCTGGTGAATCCTCTCACTCCCCGCATCTCCGGCCTGTACCCCAGTTCTTGTATGCATAAACAAACAAATCTTTAAAAAAAAATTGCAAATGTTGTACAAAAGTTCTAATACATCTTTTACCTAGCTTTATTTCACATTATCACAAGATAGTTATGAAACTAAGAAATTAACACTGGTATAATACCATTAACCAAGCCACAGCCTTGATTCCAATTCTACCAGTTTTTCCACTAAAGTCTTATTTCTGTTACAGGATTCTATACTGCATTAAGATGTCATGTTTTCTTAAGTTTCTTCTAAGTACACTGCTGAGGGGAGCAGCAGGGGAGTCAGGAGAGGTCTGCTGTGCCATGTGGGTAGCTCCCTGGCCAGCGGGGGATTGAACTCATGCCACAGAGGCTGTGGAAGCTTCATTGGCTGCGTCTTAACCCTTTGAGTCACCGGGGAGGCCCCTCAACTAATTTTTTAAAAGCAACTTCACTTTCTATCAGAATAAGATGCTCCAGGCTCATCTTGCATTTGCCCCGCTTCAGTCTTAGAATCAGCCACTTCTCTATTGGAGAAGAAGTGCCACCCTCTTATTGGAGGAACTAAGATCTGGGCACTAGGTGTGCATCTTATTACTGAGATGCCACTGCCTTTAGGCTCTCTTTGGGAAACATGCATTATATGATTCCATGTAGATATACATATTTACATTTTTGTGTTCATCTCCATGTCTATCTCTCTAAATAAATAAACTCTATGCATCCATGGAAATACTTCTGCCTACAATTCAGCATCACAAGATTCATTCTAGTATTCCCTATTTCTTATTTGTAACTTCTCTCTTTGATAGAGAGAAATCTAACTCCATATAATTCTGACTTGAAAAAGGATCTAGAGTCTCCAAAATTATGCTATTATCAGTCTCTGCTCCCTTTATACACCACATATATTTTTTCCACCTGGAATACTACCCTTTTCTCAATTTATTCACCTTTCAAGACGCAAGTGAAGACCACCTCCTCAAAGAACTCTTTCCTGAACTGCCCTATCCCTATTGACTAGCCCTTCCTCTGCCTTATAATTCTATAAATCCTACTCGATATAAAGATTCTTAAGGTCAGGGAACTGCTCTACTTTGTCTCTTGCTTTTCTAATATTCAGTATATTGCTTAAACTGCATGAAGATTTAAATTTTATCCAAAATACTATCAATACAAGAAAAATGAGTGCTTATTGTGCAGTCCTAAGACTATTTGAGAAAATGCATGTCATTTTTCAGAATTGTGACTTACTCAGTAACTAGCTAATTCAAACTCTGAGATAACTCAAGTAATAATATGAAAAAATGTAACCACTCAACTTCAAATACTACACATAAAAGGCTCACTTCTTTATTACTAAGCTACATGGTTACAGACACATGCTAAGTCTGCAGGCACATTCCAATAACCACATGCTGCTGTTCTGTCTGCCTGGTCTCTGTGGAAACATATATCCTAGGTAATACGTAAATTGGAACAATGACCAAATTCCCAGGAGTAGACAAGGATGTAGATGTTTGCAGCAGGGCAAAGTCACTTTAACAACATGTTGTCCTTTTAAAATTCCTTTAAGGTTATTTTGTCCACCGGGTGAGGGTCCCACGAGGCACGCAGACCTCTCCTGCCGCCCGCTGCTCCCCTCAGCAGTGTACTCCATCAGTCTGCCTGTTCTGTTCCCCACTCTGGCTCTGGTGAATTCTCTCACCCTCCCACGCTTCTGACTGTACCCAGTGCTTGTATAAATAAATAAATAAATCTTTAAAAAAAAATACACACAATTAAAAAAAAAAAAAACCCACACAAACCAAAAAACCACTAAACTAAGATCCAGAGCAAGAGCAATGAAAACGGAGTTGTGTGGCCGAGAAGCAATTTCACTTCTGGAAATGACTCACCAAAATTCAGAGTAACAAGCATACATTCTCATTGAGTCACACTTTACCAATCCAGAAACCTTTCCCCACTCCCCTTGCCTAAGTCAGGGGAAAATTAAGTGTCACAACATTCCACTAGAGTTCCTGATTGTTCCCATCTATCTTCCTAGAATCTCACTTCATCTCTACCTCTGACTTTGCCCTCTACCTAAAAACATGTTTACAGTTCTGTAAGTACATACACACTTGTTCTCATATACATATGAGAAGTTTGTATCCAGATGATCCCCAACTTATAGCTGAAGACTTTTTTTTAACTTTATGATGTTGTGAAAATAGTACATTCAGTAGAAACCATATTTTGAATTTAAATCCTTTCAGGGACTAGCGAATGCTCTCTCGTGAAGCTGGGCAATCACACAATCACAAAGGTGAACAACCAATACTCTATATAGGCTGTCTTTCACTTTTGGCACAGTATTCAAGAAATCAAATGAGATATTTTGCAGTTTATTAGTTTTTTTTAAGATTTATTTATTTATGCATGCAAGAGCTGGGGTACAGGCCAGAGGTGTGGGGGTGGGTAGGTGAAAGGATTCACCAGAGACAGAGTTTATAATGTTTATAATGTTTGCTATGAGCACTTTGAGCAATTACTTTTTGTAGCTTTTATTCAGAAGTCAAATTAAACATTAACCACTTTCTCAGTATAAATGAAACCGAACATAGTGCATAAAGAATAAGTCCAGATATAAATGTTGGGCCTTCAGAAGGCTCTTGTGCAGTTTAAAACATTTTAATGTTTAATTAGAACAGTAGTTGTCAAAAAGTTTCAGTAGCCAGAGTAGAATCCATGAGCATCCTGCCTTCTTCCTCATCCACTTCCTTCCCTTTGGGAAACCTCTCCTCCAGAGGTCTCAACAAGCACTCCAAATGGGAGATACTTTTTCTTCACTGTCCAGCTTCCTTGGTCAGAGTGACTGACCAAAGCTCATTATAAACAATTATACTGGAAATATGCAATATGAAAATAGAAGTCTCTGCCTGCTTTTGCCTGTTCCTTCCCCAAGACAATTCCAAATCCCAAAGGTAACCTCTGTCACAGTATAGAGTATAAATTGTCTGATACTGCCAAAGGTGTAAATGATAGTAGCAAACGCACAGCATGATGTGTCAATCACTGTCCCAAGCATTCTACAGCTTTCCTCTCATTTTATCTTCATGGCTCAAGAATAAGATTATGATGACTTATTTTACAAACTTGAAAACTGAGAAGTTAACACCACCATGCATAAAACACACAGTTTTTAAAATTTATAATGGCTTTATGTTAATGTGCTGCTCAGTGATTAGTTTCTCTTGGACATCTTTCCATATCAGGAACTATAGCTCTACCTCAATTTTTTGGTACCACATAATATTTCACTTTTCAGTAGTCTATAATTCATTTAACCAGGTTCATGTCAAAGAACATTTAGCTGCTATTAGTTCTTCCTTTATAAGAACAAGACAGCAAATAAACATGCTTCTATTATTGCCTACATGAGGGTCTGCATTGATGGTATAAATTCCTAGAAGCAGCATTTCTAGTTAAATGGTCTATGCAGTAAACATTTTATAGACATTCTTAAATGTTCCTCAGAAACAGCTGCATCAGGAGATCTTGCCTTCTAAAACTGCCTGTCTGTGTCTGTGCGGGCATCTTTCTTTCATTTTCTTTTCCTTAATAAACTTGCCCTGTGCTGATGAAAAACCACCAAAAAACAGTAGCATCAATGTATAGATATATTTGTATCAATCTATATTTGAACCATCAGCTAGGTGAGAAAGCATATTCTTCCCATTCTTATCATTAATGAGCATTATTAATCATTTTTATGTTTCCAGTTTGCTAGCTGTATGAAAAATGGTATATTATTGTTTAGCTTTTATTCCTTTAGTCATGGGGATGCTTGAGCATATTTTCAAATGTGCATTGGTCATTCAATACATTCACTTTTTGAAACGATATCCATTTTTAAGATGTCGTTTATAAATTGTTCATTATCTCCACAACTTAATTACTTTCTAAAATTGCACAAGGACTTTCTGAATATCATGTGTAACTCCTTGTACAATTCAAAATGCCTCTCACAGCTACTGTCCTTTCTTGGTGTCTGATTCCTATCCAGACCTCATTAATATCTTTTCTAAATGGAAATGTTGCTGACTATACAGAGGAGATCCTCATTTCAGTAAATTTCCCTCTTGCAGGGCGTCTACCCATCAGCTGCTCATTAATATTCACACCAGAGTCCTCCCCATGAGAAGCTTGATTGACACTAAGTGACAATCCAGGCATTAAGATCACAGTTTTGGGTTGTGCTAAGCCACTACCCTTTATTTTCCAGTCTAATGCTTCTCAGTCAGGGGCAGGAGGGAGGCACGCTCTGAATATCAGATTGTCTGTGGAATCTGAATCTCTTCTGTGGCAAGTCCAGACATGTGTAATTCTGAATTTTTCTGAAAAGGGTCCTCTATGATTTCAATCTATAAAGTTTTGGGGAGTGTTTTGTTGTTGTTGTTTTTAATAGACCTTAATTAACCACCATCTAGATGTAATGGTAAAATTAGGTAAATAAGTGAGGTTGTTGAGTAGTGATCATATTCATGGGGATTCATTTCATTTGCTCTTATTCACTTAATTCTTCGCCTCCATGAAGAAAATATTATTCTTATTTTACAGAGGAAGAAACCCAGACTCAAAAAGGTTAAATAACTTGCCGGAGGTCACAAAGTTAGTAAGTAGCAAAGCCAGGATTTAAACAATCCGATGCACCGGAGATCCATGCTCTAATGATTTACTGCAAATCACACCTTCCCAGTAAGTGTAGGTGGTCTGGGCCAATGTTATCCTCTTAAGGACCTCAAAATTAGAAATGATAAGGGCTGGGCCAGATGCCCCATCCTATTCCACATGAAGCCAATTCTGCCCCAGGTTCCTGTAGCTGAGGCTCACTGCTTGAGTTCACTGCTTACTTATTAGCTGACATTAGCAAAATTACTCTAAAATGCTCTTTTAGCTCAGTGCTAGGGTTAAGTGCTTAAGAAATGACAGAGGTGGTGGCAATAAAAATACCTAACATTTTTTGAATGTTTGCATGCATCAGGTACTGTTTTAATTGTTTTGTATATATAAATATGTTAATCCCCACAGTAACACACTCAGAATATTACTGTCTCAATTTACAGATGAAGAAACTGAGCCCAGAGAAGTTAAATAAATATTAGGTTTTGTTTTGGGGAGGCTGAACGGAAATAAAATTACCTCTAGCAGATTATAAACCAGAAGTGTTGTTCCACTGTGTTCTATTATTCCTTTTTTACAAGACTTTCTAACAAGTGCACATTCCCCCCACCACCCCACATTTTGAGTCTTTGTGGTGTCAGTATTTTTTTGAAGATTTTTTTTTATGCATACAAGTGCTGGGGTACAGGCCAGAGGTGCTGGGGGGTGAGAAGATTCACCAGAGACAGTGTGGGGAGGAGAAAAGGCGGATTGACTGAAATACATTGCTGAGGGGAGCAGCGGTTGAGACAGGAGAGGTCTCCTGTGCCATGTGAGTCACTTCCCTGGCTGGGAATTGAACTCGTGTTACATTAGCTATGGATAGCTTCACAGTGTTGATGCTTAACGCCTTGCGTCACCAGGGAGGCCCGGATGTCAGTATTTTTTGTGTCAAAAGTGAAACGTATAGAAGGCATGCTGAAAATATTTGAGAGGTGACTTGACACAATTTTGGAGAAGCCCACAATAAAGAAACTATGTTAAACTTCCTAGGCACTTTTCTTCTGGTCTCACCAGCAAAACAGGACACATTCTGCTGTATCAACAGGGCATTCTAATAGGCTGTGCATGCATGGTATGGGTGTATTTGGAGAGTCTATCAAACAGATCATTTCATGTTCCTCTATCATATTATACTTATCAAATTCCTCATGAGTTATACTGTCAATTTTAAAGGACAGTCTTGGAATTTTATTTTTTTAATTTTTTTCAGTTTTTTAATTTTTTTTCCCTCCACCCTTGACCATACCCTATCTGCCTCTCTACTCCAATACCAGTACCCTTTCCCCAAACTCCCTTTGATAACCATTATCTTTTTTGCTATTCAAATTTTTTTTTTTTTTTAAAAGATTAATTATTTATTTATTTGCACAAGCACTGGGTACAGTCAGAAGCGCGGGAGGGTGAGAGAATTCACCAGAGCCAGAGCGGGGAGCAGAGCAGGCAGGCTGACGAAGTACACTGCTGAGGGGAGCAGCGGGCGGCAGGAGAGGTCTGCGCGCCATGTGGGACCCTCCTCCGGTGACTGGGGGGTAGCTAGGGATCGAACCGGCACTGCAGAGGCTACAGGCAGCTTCGCAACCCAGCGCTCAACCGCTGCGCCACCGGGGAGGCCCGCTATTCAAATTTTTACTACTTTTATTGCTTGTTTTTAGTTGGGTTTTTTGGGGCCTCCCTGGTGGTGCAAGGGTTAAGATGCAACCTATGAAGCAATCGGCAGCCACTGCAGCCACGAGTTCAATTCCTGGCCAGGGAGCTACCCACATGGTGCAACAGACCTCTCCTTTAAGGGCTGACTTTGATCTAAAGTTTTAGGTCAAGAAGAACCACTCAGGAATTCTTCTAATCTTTTCTTTTTTCTTTAAGGAATTACCAAATCTAATCCAAGTTTAATTCCACCTCTCTCCCAAATCAAATTTTCACATATTCACTTGGTCCTTCTCTTGCCTTCCCCCACCCTCACCAGTTGATAATTAACTCATTGCAAAGGCAAACAGAATCCAAAGGGGTGAGATTTCTTTTTCAATATTTTCCACATACAGTAAGAAAAATCTTTCAGTAAGTAAAAAACCAAATAATTATATCAGTAAGAATCTTACACTGAAAAGCATAACTAACTGTAAAAAAAAAAGTGGGTATTTATAGTTGACTGAGAATATAATACAAAACTTAAATCTACTATGAACTTTAACCTTTGAACCACTCCACACTTTAACATGAGATGCATCAACTATCAGTTCCTGGTACGGGGCAGGGGCTCAGTAAACATCTGTTATACAAATAAAAAACAGCATTATGCCAGTTCTCAGTTGCCACATATCTTGACAAAGACCCACTTAAGTAATTGAGTATCTGCCTAGAAAGCACATGATTAGATTGTTATAAATACTATTACTTTTAAAATTTCCAGGTCTTGCCATTTACAAACTTAATTAAGACAAGTGATTAATTAAAGAGTCTTCTTTACAATGTCAAAGCAGAAATATATACATTTATTTTAAGACGGCTGCTCCTGTTAAGATAATAACCTCCTTATAACTTTGTCCTTAATAATTAATCAAGTTTTCTCCAAACACAAGGCTTCTTAGTTTCACTCCTGACCACTTCCAGGAAGAGACTGGCTTCCATTCTCCTTATCTGAAATTTTAGATGATGTGTTGTTTTCAGGACTTGCCCAATCTGAAAAGCCAGTTCAGATCAATTTAACCAATCCCTTCAAGCAGGAGAACTAAAACAGGTTTACTGAAAAGTGACTCTTTTCTAGGCAGATTCTCTAATCTTACCTTTCTGTAAAAAATCTGAGAAGCTAACACAGAACAATGCTTGAATCAAGGACAAGCAGAGCTTAGTCATATAAAGAATTACCAAATCACACAGCCATAGAAGTGATAAAGTTTTACTATGTAGCTGAACAAATGTTATGCATCTTAAGGATAGGTTACAAACATATTAATGTTTTAATTAATTTTTAATGTTTACCTTCTAAAAGCTTCATCAAATTATGGTGCTGTTTAAAAAAGTTATTAAGAGGCATTTATTGAGCAGTGGTCTTTTAGTTGGTATGGAAAGGTCACTCAACTTCTTTTGGTCTCAGTTCATTTCAAAAACTGACACTAATTCACATGGCATTGTGATGAGGATTAAATGAGAAGATAAAAGTAAAAATATTTTGAAAAGGTTTAGATTGTTATAAACACTATTATTTTTAAATTTCCAGGTAGCTTCAAGAAAAAATAATGGAATTAAAAAATAAAGTTACCCAATGACGCATCAGAAGAAATTGGAACAACTTGGTTTCACTGTTTGGTTCAACTAGGTATTAGCAAGAAACATTGTTTAGAGCTGTGGCTGAAAATCTTTGTAATAATAGTGTTTTATTTGAGGGGGCCTCCCTGGTGGTACAGGGGTTAAAATCTCAGAGCTATCAAGCTATTGCCAGTCACTGCAGCGTGAGTTCAATCCCCAGCCAGGGAGCTAATCCACATAGCACAGTAGACCTCGCCTGTCTCCCCGCTGCTTCCCTCAGCAGTGTATTTCAGTAGGTCTGCCTATTCTGCTCCCCACTTTGTCTCTGGTGAATCCTCTCAACCCCTGCACCTCTGGCCTACACCCCAGTTCTTACGGCATAAATAAATCTTTAAAAAAATAGTGTTTTATTTCAAAGCATGTACAATACAAAGCAAGTACAATTAAAATATACATTCTTGAGGATGCTAGGGAGCTTTCTTATTTTTGTCCTAGAGAAGGAAAGCATAAGAAAACTTCTGGTTGCTTGAGGATTTTAGTCAGTAGGATTCTAGTTTTGTTATACTTGCTTTTAAAAAGTAATGAGAACTGATAGACTAGTATTGAACAGTGGTAACAACCCTGAAAGCAGATGTTGACAGTGGTATTAAAATAGTGGCGTGGGTCCTGGGAACACCTTGGAAAACATAAACTGCACTCCGTGTCCTGGAACCTGGATGCACTCCGGTGGAACTGATCCTGGTTCTCTCAGGATCCCAGCCTTTGTCCTTCTACTTTCAGAAATCCTCAGAGATTGCTACCTGATTTGAACCCTGATGAAACTACATCAGCTGTTTGCAATACAACAAAAAACTTTGTATTGCAAACTAAACCAAGACTTGTTAAAATGAGTAGCCTATCTTCAAGACTTAGTCATTTATTCAACAAATACTCAGCAATTGCCATGTGTTAAGCAGTGCTCCATGTGCTAAGGATATAATGTCAAGAGTGAGGACACAGTCTGTGCTCATGAAGCTTCTATTCTACTGAGGAAGAGACAGTTAAACACCAAAGGAAATATTTAGTAACCTGAGTGGTGGGAGAAAGGGGGGCAGATACTTTAGATACTTATCAGGGAAACTGTCTTTAAGTATATGACATTTCAGCTAACACCTGAATGATGGCAAGGAGACAGGCAGCCAGCTAAGTGAAGAGATGAAAAGGTAAGTTTTCCAGGTAGTGGAAACAGCCAATGCTTATTTGAGGTAGGAATAAGATGGCTAGGGAGTATGAAGAGTATTATGAAATGATGACACAAATGATTGCCAGAGTAAATAAGGCCTTATCAGCAATGGTAAAGGATTTTGATTTTATTCTAAGTGTGATGCATAGCCAAATGTAATAGTGTGTTTGAGAGATATATTTCATATATGTTATGAGTATTTAATTGCTTATTATATGGATAATTGCTACCAAATGAAGCATAAGGGCAGAGTTCTCATAGTTAGAAGCCTTGTAATCTTTTAAGGAAGCAATAATTCATAAATAGTGCCAGCATGAAGATGAAAAATGAAATAAAAATGAAGTGCTCAGTGAAGTCTAGGGAGGGAGCCCTAGATTCAAACAAGACATTAGAAAAAAGTGGCATTTTATTTTAGCTCTTAAGGAAAAGGATATCAGCAGAAGTGGGGGGAGAGGGAGGAGCATGAGGCTGTGGGAACTGCATGAGCAAAGGCACAGAGGCAGGAAAGGACAGGGTGGGTCCAGGAAACCGATCATTGTATGCCTACAGTGCTAGATGGGTGGGTAATGATGAAGGAGATAAGCCTGGAAAAAAGGCTGTTGGATATGGGAATGGGGGCGAGGTCTTGGATGGCCGAGAAATTTTCTTGGGCATTGGTCCCCATAGTGTATCGATGAATCTCTTGAGGTACTTGTTAAAACTGCAGATTCACAGGTTTCATCCCCCAGATATATTCATTTGTAGGTCTAGATCGGAACCGAGGATTGACCTTTCTAACTAAGACCCCGGGTTTTTTTTTTGGGTTTTTTTTTTTCTTAAAGATTTACCCATCTATGCATACAAAAGCTGGGTCACAGGCCAGAGATGCAGGGTGTGTGTGTGTGTGTGTGTGTGTGTGTGTGAGAGAGAGAGAGAGAGAGAGAGAGAGAGAGAGGATCCACCAGAGACAGAGTGGGAAACAGAACAGGCAGACTGACTTAAGTACACTGCTGAGGGGAGCAGCGGGCAAGTCAGGATAGGTCTGTTGAGCCATGGGGTCTGCTCCCTGGCCAGCCGGGGATCAAACTTGTGCTGCAGAGGCTGCGGATTGCTTCATAGTGCAGTGCTCAACCCCTTGCCCACCAGGGAGGCCCCAAGACCCCAGATTCTGAAGTAGGTGGTGGTGGGATCCAAATGAAAATCAGTGTTCTGGGGTCTCCCCGGTGGCGCAGCGGTTGCGCGCTGGGTTGCGAAGCTGCCCGCGGCCTCTGAGGCGCCGGTTCGATCCCCGGCTGCCTCCCAGCCACTGGAGGAGGGTCCCACATGGCGTGCAGACCTCTCCTGCTGCCCGCTGCTCCCCTCAGCAGTGTACTTCGGTCCTTCTGCCTGCTCTGCTGCCCGCTCTGGCTCTGGTGAATTCTCTCACCCTCCCACGCTTCTGACTGTACCCAGTGCATGTATAAACAAACCATCAAATAAAGAAAGAAAGAAAGAAATAAAACATGCCTCTATTAAAAAAAAAAAAAAAAAAGAAAATCAGTGTTCTGGTTTTTATTATATGTGCTGCCGAAGCGAGCACTTTTGGTTTTTAATGACAACTCTAGACTGCAAGTGAAAAGTGAAGCCAAGTGAAGGGATTGCTCAAGGACTCTAGCAATAAAAAGGGGGTGGGGGAGATCTGAATTAAAGGATATATAAAAGAGCTATTACAATTCTTGTAGAACCAACTAAATGAGGTGACTAAGTGTGAGAGGAAAGGAGATCTGAAGTGTTCAAGACAAATTCCAGGTCTCCTTAGGTAAACTAGATGGATTAAGGTGAGTGTGCTTAGGGACTACCCATATGGTCCAATAAGAAATTGGAAAAATGAATCTGAAACTCAGAAGATGTACAAAAGCACTAAACATACTTGTTTGGTATTCCAAAGTAAATTCGAGGCAAACTGAATTATTAAATATAGAAAATAAAACCACACAAAACAGAAGGCAATTGGAATGAATACTTAACCCATCTCTGGATGATAAAAGACTTCTAAACATAAAAGAAATCCCAAAGGAAAAAAAATCTATAGATAAGTAATAATACATTATCTACAAAACAAGAGACAAGTAGTTAAGCATTCGACCATAGGACAAAGAATTCTTAAAATGAAATGCTTATACAAATCACAAAGAAAAACACTGACTAGTTTCTGTATGGAATACATAGAAGAAGCTGGGAAATAACTTAGCTTAACAACATCATCTCTTCACAAAATAAGACTTGTTTCACATCCAACTGATGATGGGACATTGTGGTGTAGATCAGAGAGGCTCTTATTACCTACTTGTCCAGGTTGCCTCATGTCAGTACATGGCAATACTTAAAAAAATACGGATATTTGTGACTTCTAATGTCCTCAGAGTTAGAGGGCACCAACACATGAAGTAGCCCTCAGGCTCCATTAAACCTTGTTGCTGGCAAGGAAAAGCCTTTACTGCATCCAGTCTTGCCCCAGGGTCTACATATCTAAAGTGGGTGAAAGGTTAGGGATGGGATAGAAAGTAATTTCATAACCTCTAATGAGTTGTGGTTTATTAAGTCACCCTTTCAGCACTCAATGCTCAATGCTGAAGCCTCTCACTCCACAGATAAGACTCTGAGAAGATGGACAACTTAGTTGAGACCACATAAGTGGCTGGTTCCCATCAACGAGTTGAGAATCTTGACTCTTAGAACCTGTTCCATTTTGCAATGCTGTTTCATTTGTCGTAAGCGCTGGCTTCTCATAAAAGGTATTTAAAACCTCACAATTTCAACTTCTGTAGTACTTTGTCACTCCACTCATTCAATTTGGCCTAATGAAAACCTGTACTCTCTCACCAAGAGCTCCAAATTAACAGAAGATCCCCAAACAAACAATATAATTAAAATATTAAGACTCAAAAAAGGGACCAGGTTAGGCAAAAGACAATTTACAGAAGAAATGGAAATGGAAATGAATATATCAAAAAATGTTCATATTCACAAATAAAGAAACAAATCACCTTTGCTCATTAAACTAATAAATTTTTTTAAAAATTCAAAGAATCTAAGATGGGCAGGCTCAGTCACTGAAAGTGAGAATTAACTAATCTTTATGGAAAACAATTTGGCAGACAGTTTAGTATTTTAAATTTTTCATACTCTTTGATCTAGTAATTCAATTTCTGGGAATTTAACCTAAGGAAATAGAGTGATTTGTAAAAAGATTTACAAATAAATTTGTTATCAATTTTTTTCACTTGTTAATATTA
This sequence comes from Talpa occidentalis, assembly GCF_014898055.3. Lineage (NCBI taxonomy): Eukaryota > Metazoa > Chordata > Mammalia > Eulipotyphla > Talpidae > Talpa > Talpa occidentalis. The sequence goes on from NW_023601653.1 coordinate 77,164,554, forward strand.
TAACAAAACACCTTAGTGCACAGTTAAATCATGCAATTCATCAATTCATTAGGTTTTAAAACATCCATTAAAATTGTTTCCAAATAACTTTTTTAAAAGACTTATTCCTTTTTTGTAAGATTTTTATTTATTTTTGTGTAGAAGTGTAGGCCAGAGACAGAGGATTCACCAGAGACAGAGTGAGGAGCAGAACAGGCAGAACCATTGAAATACACTGCTGAGGGGAGCAGCAGGTGAGACAGGAGAGGTCTGCTGCGCTATGTGGGTCAGCTCTCCAGCCGCGGATTGAAATCAAGCAGCAGCAGTGAGAGAGCTGAGACTTAACCCCTATGCCACCAGGGAGGCCCCGCATTCAAATTAATTTTTATGCCATGGAAAATTATGACATAATGTAAAGTGAGAAAAAGTAGATACAACTATATCTACTATAAAAATGAGTCCAATTACCTGTGTGTTTATATGTACGTATCAAAAATTAAAAAAAGACTGAAAAGAAGTACACTAAATGAGAATTCTTTCTGAAACAGATTATGGAAATATTTTGTGCTTTTTATAATTCAATCCCACCCCAACGTCAGGTTTTCTATAATAAGCATATAAAATTATTTTCCAAATGTGTAAGTTTGCACATGTGAAAATAACACAAGAATTATATATAAAATAAAAAAAAATTTTAAAGATTTATTTATTTACGCATACAAGAGCTGGGGTACAGGCCAGATATGCGGGCAGGGGTGGGTGCGGATTCACCAGAGACAGAGTGGGGAACAGAACAGGCAGACTGACTGAAATAAATTACTGAGGGGAGCCATGTGGGTTTCTCCCTGGCCGGCCAGGGATGGAACTCAGTGCTGCAGAGGCTGTGGATTGCTCCAAAGTGCGGTGCTTAACCCCTTGCGCCACCATTTTTGGGGCTTCCCTGGTGGCACAGGCGGTTGAGTGGACCACTGTGAAGCTACCCGCGGCCACTGCAGCACAAGTTGGATCCCCAGCCAGGGAGCTGATCTATATGGTGCAGCAGACCTCTCCTGTCTAGCCTGCTGCTCCCCTCAGCAGTGTATTTCAATGGTTCTGCCTGTTCTTGTTCCCCTCTCTGTCTCTGGTGAATCCTCTCACCCTCCCACACATCTGGACTGTACCTTGTTCTTGTATGCATGAATAAATAAATCTTAAAAAAATTTTTTTTAAAAGATTGACAAGTCATTCAAACGAAGATACTTGTTGAAGTGAGTAGATCTAATTGCATAGGGAGAGAGCATAATGGTATAGAAAGATGATGGACAGGGCCATGGCAAACACCCACATGTTAAAGGGGCAAAAAGATCATGAATCAGTGAAGGAATTTGGTAGGAAGTGGTTAGACTAGAAAATGGGGAATCAGATACAGCCATGTCAAGAAAGCCAAATGAAAGGAAGAACAAAAAAAATTGTCCAATTGGTCAAATGTTGCCACATAGAAGGAGAAGGACAATAATCAACTATTAGAGGAAAATCACTGAATACTATGCATAGACAAACAGGCTTCCTCTAGCTCTGGAACAAATGTTGTTACCTGTTTAGTAAAACTGAAGAAAAAACTCCTGAGTCATTTGCTTGAATTTCAGTTTATGGGGGAAAAATATTATGGAAATCTAAATAACACCAGCTAACAGTATGTCAGAATTACCAATCTATGAATAATAAAAACAAAAATTGGCAATATTTTAGTGTTAGGAAAAACATGTTTAAGGGAATGTAAAGTTCTTCATATATTAAGTAAGCTCTGTTATCAGATAAATAAGGGGAAAATTTATCAGAAGTAAAAAAAAAAACAAAAAAACAGTTGCATCTTTTTCCCCTAAGGATGAAAGTTCTTAGTTTCAAAGTAACATTAAGACACTCTGGGGCCTCCCCGGTGGCGCAGCGGTTGAGCGCTGGGTTGCGAAGCTGCCCGCGGCCTCTGCAGCACCGGTTCGATCCCCGGCTGCTCCCTGGCCACTGGAGGAGGATCCCACATGGCGCACAGACCTCTCCTGCCGCCCGCTGCTCCCCTCAGCAGTGTACTTCGGTCCTTCTGCCTGCTCTGCTCCCCGCTCTGGCTCTGGTGAATTCTCTCACCCTCCTGCGCTTCTGACTATACCCAGTGCTTGTATAAATAAATAAAAATAAATCTAAAAAAAAAAAAAAAAGACACTCTGGGGCCTCAGTGGTGGCACAAGGGGTTAGCAATCCTCAGCCACTGCAGCACGAGTTCAATCCCTGGCCAGGGAAGAACCCACATGACGAAGCAGACCTCTCCTGACTCGCCCACTGCTCCCCTCAGCAGTGTATTTCAATTGATCTGCCTGTTCTGTTCCCTCTATGTCTCTGGTGGATCCTCTCACTCCCCACACCTCTGGCCTGTACCCCAGCTCTTGTATGCATAAATAAACAAATCTTTAAAAAAAAAAGAAACTCTTTGAAAGAAAATAAAAAGAAATCAAAATTTCATGGTATCATGTTAACTTCTTATGACTAAACATCTGAAATCTCTGGAAACATTTTCAAATATAAAGAAATCATTTGACATGCTGAATAATGGATGCTTGTTGGCCAAACATTGTCTTTTCTATGAAAAGAAGTTTGCCTTAGCACAATAACTTGACTGAGTTGCAAGTCTCTACATCCTGTCACAGAATAAATATATCAGTATTGTCCTACCAAGAGTACCATTAAAAATAGAACCTCAACTCCATAATCATTAAGTAGAAACTACTCAATTTAAAAACACTCTATTTGTTACTAAAGAACTTTGAGAGTCTGTTAAGTATTTTGAAGATTACCATACACAATCAAAAAATAAAGTACTTTAAATTCTGATCAAAAACATACAGTGCAAAACCACAAAAGCCTCAAAAAAGTCTTTTCTTACAGAAATTATAGACTTAGGAATAAAGTTACACATTTTCCTATGGGTAGAAAGGTACAATTCCAATAGAGAAATTAAAGTCATCTATCTCTAAGTGTATGGAGTTAAGAATGCCTGAAAACTAGTTTCACAATCAACATAAATAATGATAAAGTCTCCCAATTTGTAGATAAGTGGCCTTATAAGGCCAAGATGTATAAAGATTTCCCACTCTTAACATTTTTTCTGTGTAAATGTACGTCTTTGAGGAAACTTTCTGTTACAGAAGCTCTGACTTAATTACAGTTGATATTTTAAAATATCAGAGGAAAGTCAATAATTTGAAACCCTAAGAGGAATAATAATTAAAACTGAACTTGAAAACATTATAGGAAAACAACACAGTTATTGTAGATACATGAAATACACACACGTGGGCCTCCCCGGTGGCGCAGCGGTTGAGCACTGGGTTGTGAAGCTGCCTGCAGCCTCTGCAGCACTGGTTCGATCCCCGGCTGCTCCCCGGCCACCAGAGGAGGGTCCCACATGGCGCGCAGACCTCTCCTGCCGCCCGCTGCTCCCCTCAGCAGTGTACTTCCCTCCTTCTGCCTGCTGTGCTCCCCGCTCTGGCTCTGGTAAATTCTCTCACCCTCCCGCGCTTCTGACTGTACCCAGTGCTTGTATGTATGTATGTATGTATAAATAAATAAATAAATATTTAAAAAAAAAAAAAAAAAGAATACACACACGTATATCTACTGCCTTTCCAAAAATTCCTGGTGGAGACCACTTTACAGGAAATCACTTCCAAAGAAATGTTTTGTTTTGTAGATTTATTTATTTATTTATTTATTTATTTATGCATACAAGAACTGGGTTACAGGTCAGAGGTGTGGGGAGTGAGAAGATTCACCAGAGACAGATGGGGAACAGAACAGGCAGATCTACTGAAATACACTACTGAGGGGAGCAGCAGGAGAGAGGGGAGAGGTCTGCTGTGCTAGTTGGGTCAGCAACCTGGCCGGAATCGAACTTGTGCTGCAGTGACTGTGGACAGTTTCATAGTGCTGCCACTTAACCCCTTGCACCACCAGGGAGGCCCCAAAGTAATGTCTTTACCAAGCAATGTCTTAAGTGTTTAAATTAAACCATCATTTGTAGTATTAACTCAAAATATCAACTAAAAATGATAAACTATCACAGAATGGGATCATGCCACATTCATTCTATGTATACCAGAACACCGGCAAACAGTAGGCAAGTGAAAAAATTCTGCAGTTATATGAAGAGTTTACTAGACTTCAGATCATGAAAACCCTGCAAAGAATCTTCTGACTCGTTCCCAAACCATCTTCCCTCAAAAAAAACAAAACAAAACAAAACCCAAACAAACAAAAACATACATAGAAAGGAGGAAGACAAAGACACTTTGAGGGCAATTTAGCCAGAAAAAAAACATATCCTCTGTCATCAAGATATGCTTTTAGAATTGTTTTCTATCAAACAATTAATAGAATTCTGAATCTTTCTCTCAGAATTGTTATAAAGTTGAAATTTGGCTCACCTTACAACAGTCTGGAACAAAGCTAAATGTACCAAGTGGAACAAAGTTACACAATGAGCAATTTTTACAAAATGGCACTGCTTTGCTAATGTAACCAGCACAATATTCTCTTCCAAGAGACTCTCACAGTTCAGGGACTACCTGATAACACTTCCAGGCCCCAAATATAGCAGTTAAAAAACAGCCCCACCAAATGCTCACTAAACTGTCACAGAACTAAGACCAAATCCCACCTTCAAAAGCCCGTATTATTGGCAGAACACTAGGTAAGAAGTATGAACGATACAAACACATGAACAGAAAAGAATCACTCACTATTACTCAAAAGTTTTTGTTATTGTTTATTTTGTTTTGTTCCTAAGGAAAAGTATAAAAAGGAATTAAAAAAAAACACTACTATATTCTATGTGTTCCTATAGCACTCTGTTCTGATCTCAAGTACAGCACTGATTCAATACCATAAATTATATCTGTTGATATGCCTAATCATTTGATTTTAGGCTCTAATTTAGAGTAGGGACTTCGAAACTTTGAATCCATAAGACTGACTAAACAAGAAGCACTCAATAAATGTTTTGTCTAAAAAAAGAAATTCCTAATTACCTAGTACTGTTATACGTGCCATTGATGCAAAATAAGGAAGTATTGCACACTTTAAAAAGAAAATTGGCTCCTGCTAACTCTGTAACTCTTTTGAAGGTCTACCTAAAACATGATCATCCTTCATCCAGATTACAATTCCACAAGATCAAAGAAAATGTTTGCCGAGGGTCATCTTTTGTTTCTACATCACATCTCAGAAGAAAGTATTTGACTTAAGGTTTCTGAACTATTTATCATTCATGAATAGTATGTATTACTGATTTTGCGGGTAAAAAAGTATTATTTAACCATTTAAACCAAGCTCAAAAGAAAGAATACTTAGTGTATAAGAAGACCTCCCCAAGAGGTCTTCAACACCCAAGAGGGGTGTTGTCTTAAAGACTGATAACTCCCTAAATACCTTTGGTTAATTTGAAAAGTCAAATCAATAGAACCATCCGGATCAGGCAGACCTTTGAAAGCTGGAATTAGGTGAAAGACAATAGTAGTTCAAATATCTCTCACCAGGATCAGCTACACAGCTTGTTGTAAGCCCCAGTAAGGAGGCAAGAAGAGCGCCAGATGGTTCGCTGCTAGCGCCTACCACTCAAGCTGAGTAGGTGTAGCCAGGGGTGTACAATTACCTAATATTAACACTTACATACGTTGGTAACAGGTGACAGTAACACACACACACACACACATGCACACGCCAGCGATGGGGGGACGACACACGCCCCTGCAAGGCCTGCCATATTCTCAACACACCTCAAAAGGGTGTGTCTTTAACAAAGTTCAGTTGACACAATGGAAGGGGGAAAAAATCGAAGGAGGGAATGGTTGAAAATGAAGAAGGAAAGCGCAGTTGAATATCAGACCATCTCCCTGAGACTATTTTGATGACCTGCCACCTTCTTCCAATCACACCCACCAAAAAAATGCAGTTAAAAGGAATGTTCCCGACGCAAGAGGAGGGGGTCTCATGAGCTCCCGCCCTCAAGCAAGAAAGGCGTCCTACAGAATCACCCCCAAACCCGGAGCAGTACCCAGAGGTGAGGAAAAAATAGACGATCAGCGGTTCCTTCACTCCCAGCGGCGAGTAGGAGGAGTTCTGGCTCCGTGCGCAACCCCAGGTCCACCAGCCGCGGGTGAAAAGGGTGTGGAGGGAAGACGGGTCTCCGCGCGCTCTCCGGCGGCGGCAGACTGTGGAGCGAGAAGGCCCTTACCTGGCTAAAAGCGACCTTTTTCTCTGCGCAGCTTCCGGCCCTGCCGCGGGTCCCGGGCATTCAGCCTCGCGCACCTGTCGCGACCTGGCCGCAGCACCTACAGCTCCCCCGCCCCGCCCCGCCGCGCCGCGCCGCGCCCCGCCCCGCCCGGGTCCGCTCGGAGCCCGCCCCGGCCCCGCCCCCCGCCGCGGGGACGCGCACGCCCTCCCTGCGTGCGGCCTCGGGGCGAGCGTGCGCGCGGCCGGCTGCGTGTCCCGCTAGGCGGCTGCGGGCGTCGGCTCCCGGCGAGGCGTGACTGAAAGCTCCCCCCGGGGCGGCGTCTGGCTCCTCAGCCGGAGTCTGGAGCGGCCCCTCCGTCACGGCCGGGGCTGCGTGCGCTCCCCGTAGCCCTGGGACTCTGCGTTACCGCAGTTCGCCTCTGGAGCGACTGGGCCGTTTGTCCTAAACTCAACCGTAGGCCGGTCCCCAGCCAGGTGCCGGGTGCTTCCGGGGTAAGTGCGAGCAGGGGCCGTGCCTGGAGCGGGCCTCGCGCTCCCGGCGGACGAGCCACAAGTAGGTCCCGGCTCGGCCCGCTCGACGCTCCTAAAGTCGCCGCACCTCCCTGGAGGTATTTCCTCACGTAAATGAAGGGGTCGGACAAGGGTCGACCCCCCCCCCCGCCCCCAAGCGCTAACCGTTACTATCCTCTGAGAGTGAGAGCTGTGAGGAAAGGTGTGGAGAAGGGCGGGAGCAGGAGCGCGCAGCCCCCTGAGGCCCAGCGTGCGGGTCTTTCTCTTCTCGTGCACCCCAAGTCTAGTGAGGTTTCGGGACACAAGTTTTCTGAATTGGTGTAGCTTGATGTTTAGGGCGTCCCGGTGGCAAATGCCTGTGTTGACACCTCCTGAAGCCGTTAGGAAAGTCAGCAGCAGAGGATAGACCAATCAGTTGTTCCGCTCTGCCTTCAAATATCCGGTCTAGATGCTTTCTGGATACGTGGCAGGACTAGAAAACCCGTCAGGCAGTGCGGGAATGAATGCGGAGTGCCAATGTCAATACAGGATGCTACTCTAGAAAATGCGTTCGCTCGCATGTGGCATCGTGGTGTTCCCTCAGCATCTGTCTCCCCCCAATTTTTTTTTTTTTTTAAATCAGGCCAATAAGGAGTGTCATTCCCCACTAGGAAGACTAGAAGTCTAACTTGAGTCAGAGCCTTAGAACTGGATTTGAATCGCCTTCCATTCAGTCACTTGCGAGCTAGGCAAATTACTTGTTTTCCCAAAAGGTCCCTTGAGCACTTTTGAAAATAGTGCTAGTAGTACACGAGAGTTGGCTTTTACAAGACTGGTTGCTAAATTTTCAGGAATGTTATGAGCCAGTTGTTAAGCACAATCACTATCAAAAATCAAATTCTATGAATACATAATAAAATTAGTTATGTGTAAGCACAAATAAGACTCATCACCTTCTTAGAAAATAAGTTTTAAGAAAGTAATAACTGCTCTTGAGGTTATTTGTCCATTTTATCTGTGTGGTAAAAAAGCTATATAATGTTGTATGCCTCTTCTCAACCTGTGTTAAGATGTGTCACATTTCTAGCATGAAATTGACTGCTATAGAAATATTTACACCAGGGAAATTGGCAAATGTTATACATCAACTTGGCTGACTGTTTTGATTTTTTTTCTGCAACTTTTTCTGTAAATAGCCAGTTAGTAAATATTTTAGACTTTCTGGTACTTAGGTCTCTGTCACAGCTACTTACCTCTTACATAAAGAACTGGCAATGGGCCTCCGTGGTGGCTGCAAGGGGTTAAGTCTCAGCACTATCAGGCTAGCACCAGCCACTGCAACATGAGTTTGATCCCCAGCCAGGGAGCTAACCCACATGGCGCAGCAGACCTCTCCTGTCTCGCCTGCTGCTCCCCTCAGCAGTGTATTGCAGTAGATCTGCCTGTTCTGCTCCCCACTCTGTCTCTGGTGAATCATCTCACCCCCCTCACCTCTGGCCTACACCCCAGTTCTTGTATGCATTAAAAAAAGAGAACTGGCATGGCCATGTTCCAGTCAAGATTTATTTACAAAAATAGGGGGTTGGTTGTTGGAGAAAATGTTGATAATGAAGAATTAAACTTGTACGTTCAGTTAATTAAAAGATGTGTCACATCTTGTGATTACTCACCTCTGTGAGTAGCACAAGAAATTGAGGTAGTATTCTTCCAGTATTCAAAAATGCTTTTCCAATTCAGCAAGGAAGTTTGCTCATGTCATTGATAAATGAATGAAGTTTCAATATACTTCTTCCTTGTTTCACTTTTGCCTAACTTAAATGAAAATGTCAACCAACATCTATGTCCAAAGAACACTTCTTTGGCAGTGATGTGATGTGAGCAACTCCTTGAAATCATAACCAAATATTCATAGATTTTGAATTCTTTAAAAAAGAATTATCAATGCTGAGAGTAGATTTTCAAGAAACCATAAGTCACATTAAAGGCATTACATAAATACTGAAAAAAACATGTATTTGAGTTTAAATTTCATGCTATTTCTAAAATCATATGAAAATCATTAACAAAAATTATGTTAACTTAAGTAGTAGTGTGAATTTTACTAACATAAAATTATTTTTCAGATTCTGATTTCTAAAATTCCCAAGTAATGAGTGACTTGTTACATTTTTTAAATCTGAAGAAGTTTAATATAGATATAGAAAATGATGATAGGAGTGAAAATTGTGAACATCTAAGTGAATGAAAGCAAATTTCAAAATTGTGTGAGGCCAGGGCCAAGTCAGTCATTAAAGAGAAGCCATTATCTTCATCAAAGGAAGAAATAGGAAAACTTATGCTTCCAAATTGTTGGAATGAAATAAAAGTATATTTTCAGAACAGTACAAATGGCTTGAAATAAAATAAGGTGAATTTGGAATGTAAGGATTGTTTGATGGGTCAACATTTAATAATGCTTTTCCATGAACAGAAAAGCATGTTCATGGATCTAAGGAATGGAGGGCATACTTAGTAACCCAAAATGGTATTAATAAAAACTATTAGGCAGGGGATTGGCTGTTGGCGGCATTGCCTCTAAGCTCGTGTGCGGCAGCGGAGTCGGCAGAGGTTGCAGCGAGAGAGTTTGGCGCGATGTCTCACACCATTTTGCTGGTACAGCCTACTAAGAGGCCAGAAGGCAGAACTTATGCTGACTATGAATCTGTGAATGAGTGCATGGAAGGTGTTTGTAAAATGTATGAAGAACAGGGCCTCCCCGGTGGCGCAGAGGTTGAGCGCTGGGTTGCGAAGCTGCCCGCGGTCTCTGCAGTGCCGGTTCGATCCCCAGCTGCTCCCCGGCTACTGGGCAAGGGTCCCACATGGCGCGCAGACCTCTCCTGCTGCCCGCTGCTCCCCTCAGCGGTGTACTTCGGTCCTTCTGCCTGCTCTGCTCCCCGCTCTGGCTCTGGTGAATTCTCTCACCCTCCCGCGCTTCTGACTGTACCCAGTGCTTGTATAAATAAATAAAAATAAATCTTTAAAAAAAAAAAATGTATGAAGAACATCTGAAGAGAATGAATCCCAACAGTCCTTCTATCACATATGATATCAGTCAATTGTTTGATTTTATTGGTGATTTGGCAGACCTCAGCTGCCTTGTTTACCGAGCTGATACTCAGACATACCAGCCTTATAACAAAGACTGGATTAAAGAGAAGATCTACGTGCTTCTTCGTGGGCAGGCCCAACAGGCTGGGAAATAGTTGCGCTGGAAGCATTTGGGGGATGGGGGTGGGCTTGGAACACAGGTGTGTACAGCGTGCTGTAGTGGAAGTTTTGTATTATAGTAATCCTGTTTCCATTTTGGTACATTCTAGCCAGGATTGAATGTATTAGATGAAATGCGAGGATCTTGTTCAATCTGAAACCCCCATTGCCTGCCTCCTTCCCATCCCCTTTTTTTACTTAAACATTTTTATGATGTTTTAGATGGAGGTTGTTCTTTGTCAGTTAATGTTGGTTGCAGTCCTTCAAACTGTTCATATCTGCTTATTAATATTCACTGTACTAACCATTGGGGGGAGGTGATCGGGGGGTGACACTTCAGTTATGTCCTCAAGATAAAGTCTTAGTGAAAAACAAATAAATGTTCTTTAGTTATAAAAAAAAAAAAAAACTATTAGGCAAACTTTTCTAAAAAAATAATAAATTTGGGAACATATTTCTAAAGAATACTAAAGTTCAAGATTTGCTTAAAGAATAATGACTTAATTTCTAATTTAGCGCATAAGCCAAATAATGAAAATACTGATCCAATCATAGAAGTTTTAAATACTTGCAGTTTAATGTAACATCATAAATCTTTATGTGATGAGGGGCCAGTAGAGTTAAGAGAGAAAAATGGAGTAGATACAGGCAATTGTTTACATGTACAATACAGTGCTATGAGAATAGAAGAATATATTCCAAAAGAAATATGAGGATATTTAAGAACATTATATAAGAGAATGCCCAATATGTGCTATAGTTTCTTAGGCATGTCCATTTTTGAAGAATAGCACTTAGTACTTGTAAGGGGCAGGACTGGATACAGTGCAGGTTTTCTGATCCCATGCAGATCGGGTAAAGGAGGAGTCAGAGTCCTCAGTAGTTTTGCAGGTTTTTTATTTGGGGTTCACCAGGCATATGGCAGGCAGGGGTGCTGGCTGGGGGGCTGGGAGGCTGGCAGGCCTCCCAGCCCCCAGCAAGTCCTCACTCTATCTGGGCTCTTCTAGCGTTCGTTCTGCTGCTTCTCGGCTGCGGCTGCGGCTGCTGCTGCTGCTGGTGCTGGTGCTGCTGGCGTCCCCCCGTGACGCCGCCCTTAAAAGCACAGTCTTAGCTCAGCTGAATCCCATCTACCTATGCCCACACCCTATTCCAGGTGCCCACCATCAGGCATGCATTCAGGACAAGGATCCATCATCTATCCTGATGGCGGAAGGGCAGAAAAGCCTGATATTTTCTTTACCCTACAGTACTTTTCTGCTACTGGTTCCAGCACATGATTGAATCAATTTCTGTACCAATAATGAAATTTGTTTGAAAATAGTGGTAAGCCACTGCAGATTGTCTTTCTGATACATTATTGTCTACTCTAAGTGATTGTGACTTTGGTAATATTTGAAAGCAAACTTAATTGCATTTTGTGCTTATACTATAGTGGAAAAGAAGTCTGGAGTAGCAAAAAATTTGTTAGAAAATTTTCCACAAGTCATCTTTTGACACTGTTTAAGTGATAAGTTGTAATTCATATTTGAAATAAAGTAAGTCAGTCATTTTATAATCTGAATAAAATTTATCACTAGTCCAATAAAATATAAAATTGAGTTAGGAATTATAGCTAAAGAAATTGAAATCATTAAAACTGGGCAAGTACTGGAATTGAGTGGGATATAGTTTACAAACCGCCACTGCTGTATGTCAAGCATATCCTTCTTTATACATACAATTTCTTGTTTTTATTCTGGTTTGCAAAGAGATTAGCAAACAGTTTCTTGCAAGACCCTGCTTTAATGATTGATCTCCTTGAAGAATTTTCATTACTTCCACTCACCTTGCAATCAAGATCAACTGGTACTCAGAAAATAAAAAAAAAAAAAAATCAAATGCATCATAAAAAACTTGAAAAAATTAAAGACTGATATTACAAAGCTTGAATGAATCTTTTATTAAAAATTTAAATCAGTTAAGTTTGATACATTTCACTTAATAAATTTGAAACCTTCCCTAGGAATATGTTACTAAAAAGTAATGAATTTTTTGGGACCTACCCGGTGGCACAGCAGGTTGAGCACAGCACTGTGAAGCTGTCCACAGCCTCTGCAGCGCGGGTTCCATTCCTGGCCAGCCAGGGAGATTCCCACATGATGCGGCAGACCTCTCCTGTCGTGCCTGCTGCCACCCTCAGCAGTGCTTTCGGTCTGTCTGCCTGTTCTGTTCTCCACTCTGTCTCTGGTGAATTCTCTCACCCTCCTGCGCCTCTGGCCTGTACCCCAACTATTGTATAAATAAAAAATAAATCTTTAAAAAAAGTAATGAGTTTTTCTTTTAATAAAAACAAAGAACTTTTAATTATCTTGATTCATTAGGCCCATCTTCTTGGCCTTACGAAAAACTAACTTCACCATAGATAGCTGTTGGAGGAAAATTTTGTCATTTAAATTATTAAAATTTTAAAATTAATTTGAATAATTTTCAAGATTTTATTGATAAACATCAAATCAAACATTACAATCTGCAATTATGCAAAAACTAGAAAGAAAAATGCTTGCAATTAATAGTGCTAAAGCTGACAGAGGTTTCATTGTAATGAATTGTATGAGGTGAGAAATAGTAGTTTAATTTATCAAATATTAGACATAATAACAAGTTTATTGGAAAAATAATTAGCAGACTAGGAACATGAAAAGATAGTATACCACCACTCTGACTTTCTCCTGTGTTGTCATGTTATTTTGCATTCTTACTAGCAATGTAAGAGAGTTCTAGTCAATTTCCATCCTCCACTGTACTTGGTATTATTGATCTTTTTAATTTTAACCATTTTAGTGAGTGCCATTTATCTCACTGTCGTCAATTTGCATTTCCTTAGTACCTAGTGATGTGTATCTTTTCATGTTTGTGTTTGCTTTTCACATACGTATTTTGGCTGAGTATCTGTTCAAATATTTTGCCCACTTATTAAGTGAATTATCAAGTTGCAAGAATTATTTATATATCCTGGTTACAAGTTTTTTATCGGGTACGTACTTTGAAAGCACGTATTTTCTCTGAGCCCATGAGATGTTTCTTGATTGGACTTATGGTGAAAAGTCTGCCCTTCCCCTCATTGAATTACTTTGGCTCCTTCATTGAAAAGTAAATGAATATATTAGAATTGGTCTGTTTTGGGACATATTCTACTCCATTTAACTATATGTCTATGATAATCTTTTAGTAATGAAAATTATTTAGTTTGATGAAAAGTATTCTGAAGTTATTTTTGAAAATTATGGAAAAGAACTGAAGTCTATGGTTGTGAATAATGTGCATTCTTTATTTCTTTATTTATACAAGCACTGGGTACAGTCAGAAGCACGGGAGGGTGAGAAAATTCACCAGAGTCAGAGCAGAGAGCAGAGCAGGCAGAATGACGAAGTACACTGCTGAGGGGAGCAGCAGGCAGCAGGAGAGGTCTGCGCTCCATGTGGGACCCTCCTCCGGTGGCCTGGAGATAGAACTGGCGCTGCAGCAGCGCTCAACCCCTGCGCCACCGGGGAGGCCCTAATGTGCATTCTTCCCAAACATCTGCTACTCAAACCAGAACTGTATAGTTACATACGTATTTTTCATAAGTAACTTCTCAGATAGGGATTATACATTATATATGTATATATATGAAGTAATTAGGTATTCTTTGCTTATAGCTTCATTTTGTCAGTATAGAAAAGGGAGTAAATTAATTTCACATATGAAAAAACTTGAAATAATAAACTTTTCAGGAAGAATGAAAAGATACTGAAAAAATCAAAGAATAGAGCAGAATAAATTCTGTTTTCTGGGAATAACTGCTACATAAATACCACAAATCAAGGGACGAGGGGGGATTTCCTGACTTAAGCTTCCAAGCAAGTCACACAAATGAAAGAGGAAGTGATCATCTGTTTTGAAAAACGTTGTGGGCAGAATTACTGTACTTCCTTTCACTCTTTTAGGATTTTAAACTTATGCCCACTAATATTGCTGAACTTCATGAACTTTTAGATTTTGCTAGATTCTTAGCTTTATTTTATTTTTCAGTAAACTGTCACTGTTGTGGAAATGTTACAGAGACAGGGAGATGATGCATCGTCAAGAAGAGGACAGATACCCAGGTTTTCACACTTGGAGTGGGCCCTTGCTCCAGTGGAATAAGCATAAGATTTGTAGTAAAACACATTTGTATTTCACGTCTTTGACTTCTTAAGGTAGCAACTCACGTGGGTGACTATTGTCATGAGGATTACATTTAGTGACATCTTAGTACTCAGCTTAGCGTATAATATACACATTAAATAATAAATCCTTTCCTACTTCTCTCAAACCTTCCTCATATAGGCTAAGGATCAAACCCCCACTGCAGAGGCTCCAGTTTTTCTGGAGATAAATTTTATACTCCACAGCAAGAGCTGATCTGTTAGTTCTTCCTCATTCTTTTGAGTAACAAAATGATAGAAGCTTGAAACGTACTGGAGAACAGGAGTACATCTGAGCTCTGGGATCACTCTAGGATAAGAAACTAGTTCAGCAGGAAGTGTGTGTACCGTCAGCCCCTTAAGGATCATATGCTCAAGGTGTCCAATCCCGTCTCACATGTTTAATACCTCAAATGTCACTTGATGGCAGAAAACTCTCCAGGGAACTCTGTGAGAACAGTGCCCAGCTGTAGTGGAAGGCTGACCTGAGAGCACCCTTTAGTCTTTCTCTATCCTTCTTTGTCCTCATGTAATTTAATTATTTTCTCTCTCTTGATGCAGCTTTTAAATTCAAAGATACTATTAGTGTGTTACCTTAAATCACCAGATTCTAACCCTCTTCACCTCCTCCCACCTTAATTCTGTGAAACAGACAGCGATACTAATTTGTTTCTAGTTCCTCCTACCTGCTCCCCAATACATTTGCCCTTTCACAATTTTATTCCTAAAGGCAGGACAAGACTTTTTAAAATTGTCCTATTTATTGGGAAGATCTCCACATCCCTATTAGCAAACAGGAGATTCTAAGTTATGTATATAAAATCTTAAATTACTTTTGGGATATTGCAGAAAATTATCAGTTTTTATTTTGAGAATGTCTGCCAAAATACAAAAATACTCTCAGGCTGGTAACGCTAACTCACTGTTATATCTGTGTCACTATTCCTATTGTGTTGAAGAACAAAGGAAGATTAGACTATACATACTGTTTGCATACTGTAGTAGGTCCTGAGAATATAAAAGTACAAGATTTGTACCTTATATTTAAGTCACAGGGAAGGCAAGCTTGGACTAGAATGCAAAGTTCCTAAATCTATTCTTTTTTACATGTACAAAAAGTTCTGTTGTATAGTACATTGGATCTATCTCAAGCATAAAAATACACAGAACTCTTTCTTTGATTCTATACATAAAATATATTCATATGTATGACTGTAATAGTCAACATAGATTATAACACCTATTAAGTGTTTCTTTGATTGATTTCCAAGAACTCTTGCTCCTTATGTTCATAAATTTGAGCCGCTCAGATGCATATGTAAGCACTTTTATACTTCTTTTTTTTCCCCTAAAGATTTATTTATGAATATTAAGTGCTGGGGTGTAGGCCAGAGGTGTGTGGGGGTAGGTGAGAGGATTCAAAGGAGACAGAGTGGGGAACAGGCAGATTGACTGAAATAAACTGCCGAGGGGAGCAGCTGGCGAGATAGGAGAGGTCTGCTGCACCATGTGGGTTAATCCCTGGCAGGGGATTTAACTCATGCTGCAGTGGCTGCCCATAGCTTCATAGTGCTGAGACTTAACCCCTTGCAGCACCAGGGAGGCCCATTCTTCTTTATTAGAAAAAAAAAGCAGGGCCTCCCTGGTGGCACAGCAGGTTGAATGCCGCACTGTGAGACTGTTGGCAGCCTCTGCAGTGCGGGTTTGATCCCGGCAGACCCGGTGACCAGTGAGAATACCGCATGGTGGCAGACCCCTCCTGTCGCGCCTGCTGCTCCCCTCAGCAGTGTATTTCTGTCGTCTGTCTGTTCTGCTCCCTGCTCTGTCTCTGGTGAATCCTCTCACCCTCCAGCCCGTCTGGCCTGTATCCCAGCTCTTGTATAAATAAATAAATCTTTAAAAAAAAAAAAAAGCAAACACTCACCACCATTCATTAGACACACCCCCTTCACCCCTTCTCCCAACATCCAAACCTCATCCCCTCAGGTAACCCCGGTTATATTGATGTGCATTGTTTTATTTTGTTTTATCTGCTGATTCCTACCTGCTTAGGTAGGTGAAATCATCCAATATTTGTCTTTCTCCTTCAGACATATTTTGCTTTACATAAGCTCATGTTCCTTCTATTTTGTTGCAAATGGCAAAATATTCTTATTTATAGCTGAATAATATTTTATTGTGTGTGTATATATATATATATATTTTCAGTGTGTAATATATCTTTGTTCTGTCATTTACTAATGAGCATTTAGATTTTTTCCATATCTTAGCTGTTGTAAATAATGCTGCCATAAACATTGTGGTGCATGTAACTCTTTGACTTGATGATATCAGATTCCTTGGATAGGTGCCCAGAAGTGAAGTTGCTGGATCATGATAGTTCGATTTTTAGTTTTTTGAGGAAGCTCCATACTGTTGATAAATGAGTACACCAGTTTACATTCCCACTAAGAATATATGAGGATTACTTTTTCTTCACACGCTTGGAACACTTGTTGTCTTTTTTTTTTTTTTAAAGATTTATTTAGTTATTTATATAAGCACTGGGTACAGCTTCTGACTGTACTTCTGATTGCCGGTGGCCGGGGATCGAACTGGTGCTGCAGAGGCTGTGGGCAGCTTCACAGCCCAGCGCTCAGCTCAACTGCTGCGCCACCAGAGGAGGCCTCACTTGTTGTCTTTCTGATGTAAGCCATCCTCACAGGAATGAGATAGTATCTGTTGTGGTTTTGATTTGCATTTCCCTAACAATAAATGATGATGAGCATTTTTTCATGTGCCTATTGGCCATCTGTATTTCCCCTTTGGAGAAGTGTCTATTCACATCTTCTGCCCATTTTTTTTTTTTTTAATTTAGTTGCATGAGATCTTTATAAATGTTGGACATTAAACCCTAATTGGATATATGATGTGCAAATATCTTCTCCCATACAGTAGGTTGTCTTTTCATTCTGCTGATATTTTCTTTCACTATGGAGAAGTTTTTTAATTTGATGTTATCTCAATTGTTTAATTTTGTTTTCATGTTCCTTGCCATTGAGCTGAGTCTCCAAAGATATCTCTAATGTTGATATGGTTACATTACTGATGTTTTTTTCTGTGTAGTTTATGGCTTTGGGATTTATAGCTGGGTCTTTAATCCATTTTGAACTCATTCTTGTGTATGAGTAGCGCTTATGGACTTAAAGAGTGATCCAATTTCTTTCTTTCAAATGTGGCTGTGCAGTTTTCCCACCACCAACTGTTGAAGAGACTCTCCAGTTATCATTGTATGGTAATGGCCCCTTTGTTATGTATGTGTGGGTTATTTCTTGTTTCAATCTTTTCCACTGACCGATGTGTCTATTTTCATTCCAGTAACATGTTTTAATTACTATCACTTTGTAATATAGTTTGAAGTTGGGTAACATGATGCCTCCATTTTTCCTTTTTCTCAAGATTGTATTAGCTATTCGGGGTCTTTTGTAGTTCCATATAATTTTAGTATTTTTTGTTCTATTTCCTTATTAAACATCATTGGACTTTTGATGGGGATTGCGTTGAATCTCTATATTGCTTTTGATACTATGAACATTTTGATTATGTTAATTCTTCCCATCCATGAACATGGAATATCTTTACATCTCTTTGTGTCTTGTTCTGTATCTTATAGTTTTCTCTGTATAGATCTTTCACCCTCCTTTGTTGACTTTATGCCTAGGTATGTATTTATTTAATTTTTTGGGGGGTGGGTATGAAGCAGTTTTATTTCCCTAGAAAAACTGTCATCACTGTTGTTATTTTACTGTACAAATGATTAGAGAATTAATTCCTTCTCTAAAAATGATAGGAAAAGTATAGTACTCTATATATAGTAACTCAAATACATATTTTCAGAAAAAAATGTTTGATCAACAAAGTGGTATATATGAGCCAAAAAAGTCTTCATGGTGTAATAAAACATTGTATGGTTTGTTCTGACAAGATATTTAGCTAAGATATTAGCTGAAATAGGGATTAACATAGAATGAAAAGAATCTTCTCTTAGTTTTTCTTTTTTGTTCCTTATTTTCCTCATTCACTTCTTATTTGTTATTATTATTTTTTAAGTTCTGTGTATTTTTTACATCATTTTCATTTTTGCACAATATGCATTTTCATCTTCATTATAGTCCCCATACAATTCCCACCCCCTCTTGTTTTGATCCTTCTCCCTCCTCTCCCCCGCTGTAGTGTGTCTCTGGCTTATAAGTTGCTTGTTGATTTTGGTTTTTACTTCATTATAATTAGTCTTTTTCCTGGTCCCTTATTTAGATTTTCTAAAGTCCTGCTATGAGTGAGACCATCTGGTATTTTTCTTTTTCTTTCTGGCTTATTTCGCTGAGCATGATCCTTTCCAGCGCCATCCATGTTGCTGCAAATTGCATGTGTTTATCTTTTTTGAATGCTGAGTAATATTCCATGGTGTATATGTACCACATCTTCTTGATCCAGTCATCTATTTTTGGGCATTTGGGTTGTTTCCAAAGCTTAGCTATTGTAAATAGTGCTGCTATAAACATAGGGGTGCAGGTGCCCTTTGGAATTAATGTTTCTATGTCATTTGGATAAATACCTAGGAGTGGAATTGCTGGATCATATGGAAACTCTATCTTTAGTAGGTTGAGAAATCTCCACACAGCTTTCCATCGTGGTTGGACCAGTTTGCACTCCCACCAGCAGTGCAGGAGAGTTCCTTTTTCTCCACATCCTCGCCAACATTTGTTGTTGCTAGTTTTTTAAATATGTGCCATTCTCACTGGTGTAAGATGATATCTCATTGTAGTCTTGATTTGCATTTCCCTGATTACAAGTATACCACATCTTCTTGATCCAGTCATCTATTTTTGCACATTTGGGTTGTTTCCATAGCTTAGTATTGTAAATAGTGCTGCTGTAAACATAGGGATGCAGGTGCCCTTTTGAATTAATGTTTCTGTGTCCTTTGGGTAAATTATTTAATTCTTTTTGATGTGATTATAAATGGGTTTGTTTTCTTAAATTCTTTTTCTTCTCACTTGTTTGCATTTTGTGTGTATTTTTAAGACATCTTATTTTGAGGTAATTTGTTATGCAATAATAGATAAACGACACACCATCATCTATATTTTGTAGCAAAAGATAGAGAAGCCTTTTACGTACCATTATTTAGTTCTCCTAAAATCTTTCTTTATTGTTATTTCTTAAGTTATATTAACAATTTTCTGTTTTTTGAGTCTTTTCCTGTAGTAACTTTACAGAAGTTGAATTATAACTTTTAACACTATGAAGTGTTCTTCTTTGTGTTGTTTAATACTTTTCTGCTTGAATGCTACCTTGTTTCCTATTTGGAATAATAGTGGAAGAACTTGAGACTACCTCCTACCTCCTTTTCTCTTTCATGTGTTCACCATCCAATTTTAGTTAACTGTATTATTTTTCTTAATGTTTATTTTTATCCTCTTAAACATGTTGGATTACATGTTTAAATGTTCTGATACTCACATAAATTGTTAGTTTACAATATTCAGTTTGTTGACTTTTAAGTGATATCTGTTAACTCTTACTTTTTACCTGTTAGCATATTTAACTTTTTTCTTTATTTCCCCTTTCATTTTTTATTACTACATTGTTAGCATATCGCTTTATATACTATTCTTACTCCCACTTTCGTTTTAGTCTTAGATGTACATGTTGTGTGTGTGTGTGTATAAATGACACACCATTTACATATATTTAGTGCTCACTATCAGTCCCATTTGCTGAAGTTTTCCCAGGGTGGCGTTAAGTCTCAGTGCTATTATGGCTGTTGTCTGAGTTTGATCCCGGCCAGGGAGCTAAGCCACATATGGCGCAGCAGACCTCTCCTGTCTTGCCCACTGCTCCCCTCAGCAGTGTATTTCAGTAGATCTGCCTGTTCTGCTCCCCACTCTGTCTCTGGTGAAACCTCTCTCTCTCTCTCTCTCTCTCTCTCTCTCTCTCTCTCTCTCTCTCTCTCATACACACACATACACACACACACACACACTGTGCCTCTGGGCTACACCCCCATTCTTCTATGCAAAAATTAAAAAAAAAAGTTTTTTTAATAGCTACGTTTAACAACCTGATTGCAAAATTCCTAAAAATATAAACAGTTGACTCTCACAGGCCAATGGGAGCCAGCTCCAGCACACCATTGACCATCATTAGTCACTATAAGGTCTCAACTGAACCCATAAGGAGCTGTGAGGTTAGAATGGCTCTCTCTATAGAGTTGTTGCACTTTGGGCAAAGCCCTCTATATTTAGGCATAGACCAGTCATTTGGATGCAGGTTGACCTTGTGGAGACAGTTTCTCTGTTTGTAGGAAATTCCCAGAGGACTCAGCCAACAATATTCCACCAACTTCTGGTATGAGTGCTTCAGTCCTGAAGGGGTTATCTGAGGCATCTACCACAGAATCTATTACACTTCTGTACCTTATATCGATAGTTTAGTCTTGGTTTCTGCTTTGAGACAGCTTTTTTTCTGGTATGCTTTCACCTGTCAAAATTTCTAAGTCTTGTTTCTGGGCCTTTTTTCCCCTTGAGTTAATGTTGTATGGATACTGAGTTTATTGTTATTTATATTTGAACACAGTGGAGGACTTCTCAGTTTTTAAGCTCAAGAACTCCCTCTTCTGTTGCTATAGTGAAGAACAGTTTTCTTTCTTTTTTAAAAAGATTTATTTTATTTATTGATGCATACAAGAACTGGGGTGTAGGCCAGAGAGTGTGTGTGAGTGTGCGTGTGTGTGTGCATGTGAGAGAGAGAGAGAAAGAGAAAGAGAACGAGAAGATTCACCAGAGACAGAGTGGGGAGTAGAACAGGCAGACTGGCTGAAATACACTGCTGAGGGGAGCAGCGGGTAAGACAGGAGAGGTCTGCTGTGCCATGTGGGTCAGCTGCCTAGCTGGGGATTGAACTTATGCCGCAATAGTTAGCTATAGCTTGATCGCACTGAGATTTTAACGACCCTGTGCCACCAGGGAGACCTAAGAACAGCTTTCTTAATTATAGTGTGCTTTTTTTTTTTTTTTGTAGTTAGACTTCTGCTTCTCTTTTTTTTTTTTCCAGTGGGGTACTTAAACTAGTTACTACTTTTCTCCCATTTACTGCCCAGTGTTGAGAGCATTTATTACTGTTTTCCAAGGAACAAATAACTTTCTAAAATGTTTCTTTTTCCTTCAGGTCACTCTTTCCCAAGAGTCTCACCTTTGTTCCTATGAATTTTCCAAGCCCTATCTTTTTTTTTTTTTGTGGGACCCTCTCTGGCGGCCAGGGAACAAACCAGAGCTACAGAGGCTGCGGGCTGCCTTGCAGCCCAGTGATCAACCGCTGCGCCACCAGGGGAGGCCCCAAGCCCTATCTTTTGACTCTTATTGTCCATGCTAATCTACCAGGTTTCACAACAGCTCTCAGCTGTTCCATTAAGGGTGACTTCTTTCTGGGGGTGGACCCTTAATGTTATGAGGTTCTAGCAATACTAAGGCCCTCCATATTTCCTACTCTTTCAATCAACTTCTATAACTTCTGCATATTTGTGGGGTTGCTGGCTGGTCCCTACTGTATTTTTCTCAAGATTGTAGGATTATTTTCTGTTTAGTGTTAGTTGTAGGAGTTTTTGTTTGCTTTTATTTTTGCTCTGTGTAGTGTGGGAAGTGTCATCAGAATCCAGAACATGTATTTTTAAAAATATATACACAATAAATGATATTGTGTCTTAAATATCCATTGTTTTCCTTTTCTCATTTAACATTATATATTTAAAATCTGTGTGTACACTATAATTATACCTAGTTACTTTTAGTTGCTCCATTTCCTCCACAGTCTGCATCCATTCCGTTTTATTTATCTATTCCCCTTCTACCAGAAAGATAGGTTGCTTCTGCCTTTCTGCTATTGTGGAGAGGTCTGGGTGAATACTTGTATGTGTTCCCGTGGTAACCCATATGACAATTTTTCTTGGGCATATATCCAGAAAATGGGATCTTGGAATTACAAGGTACACACACTTAAGTTCACTAAGTATTTACAGTCTGCTTCCCAGAAAGGCTAAGGCAGTTTACACTTCCACCTGCTGTGCACAGGTCAGGTTCACCACATATCTTGCCAGGATTTGGTAATTTACCACCTCTTAAATTTTGTCATGCTGGTAATCAATCAAGTTTTGGCCTGATCCATTCACTTTGGCTTTCCTGAACAATTTTGTATTTTCTTATGTTTCCTCAAATCTCTGAGACCTCTTTTATTATCTTTCTTGGCTAATGGCCTAACTCCTTTTTGCACTCAGAAAAAAAAAAAAAGGAAGCAATAATTAACTCCACATACTTCTACCACCTTATTTTCTTAACTATCCATGTTTGTACCCATCTATTTTACTTTCACTGTGACCTGTGGATGAACTATATGACTCCTTCCACTTGTACACTAGATCCTGTCTTCTGTCTTCTATTCAAGAACATTGTTTTGGTAATGCTCCCATCTCTGTCTGAATCAGGGAAATACAGTGTGTTTGGTGGTAACATTAGGGCCCACTTAAGGTTAATAATTATATAAATTAAGACTTGTAAGCAAATTTGAATGTTTTCCTGAAGCCAAATTTAGCCATCAGAGTAGTTATGGAATAGGCAGAGAAAGTTGTGTTTTTATGCTTGGCTGTGCTATCAAGAAGTACTTCAGAGCAAAAGAGGGGTGAGTGAGTTTGAATTGAGAGCATGTGTCAGAGACTGATTGTAATTATCAACCATGGAATTTAAACTGGGTTACAAAAGTGAAGGGTTGAGGGACAGAAAGAAAGTGGAGTTGGAATACTAGAAGAGATGAAGTTTGGAGAATGTAATAGTTAGATTATAGAAGGGTTGCAGGGTTTTGTTTGTTTTGGTAATGACAAGGCAAAAGGTAGGAATAATGGCTAGAGAATTAACTTACTGAAGGAAAATAGATCAAAATGTTGAAAGGCCACACTTTAGAAAGATCTATCTATATGAATATTGAAATTACTAGGGATTATGACAGAAGTATTGGATAGAGTGATATAGTGAGCAAGGAGGCAGCAAATGACAGGGAGGACAATTAGTAGCATATAATGACCAGAGATTTAAAGTCGAGTATTATTAGAGTAGGGGAGAATGATCTGGAAGTAGCACTGGTAAGTGATTAAGAGCCCCATCTCATTTCCAGGCCAAGTGATGAGGGGGATTTGGAAGTTAACACAGACATCATTTGAGAGGTCTGTAAGTGAGGCAGTATTATCAGGGAAGAGTCAGGGCTCAGTTATTGCTTTATATATTTTCAAATTATATTGTTATATAAGCAACTATATTAATGATCATTAAAACTTTATTTCCCTCCAATTTATGAAACTTACCAATGCCTATCTGTATCTACCCTGCAGTAGGACAAATATTTTATTTATTTTTTTAAAAGATTTATTTATGCATACAAGAGCTAGGGTACAGGCCAGAGGTGCGTTGGGTGAGAGGATTCACCAGAGACAGAGTGGGGAGCAGAACTGGCAGACTAACTGAAATACATTGCTGAGGGGAGCTGCAGGCAAGACAGGAGAGGTCTGCTGCGCCATGTGGGTAGCTCCCTGGCTGGCTGGGGATCGAACTTGTGCTGCAGAGGCTGTGGACAGTTTCATAGGTTGCATCTTAACACTTTGCACCACCAGGGAGGCCCAGGGCAAACATTTTTACACAGAGACTCTTACCTCCCTCTGCATGTTACACCCTGTACCCCACTTTGTTTTATAAACATATATGTTTATAATGCTATGTATATGTTGTGCAGTTTTAGACAACATACTTTACTGAGTTATTCTCAATATTTTATATTTTATGACAGTTCCTAAATTTTTTTGTTTGATAGATTACTTTCTCCAAGAGTACCTTCAAAAAGGATTTTTATGATAATCTGCTGAGACCTTGAAAGTCTGAGAATGTATTTATTATTCTCGTATTTAAGTGATAACTGAATATAAAATTTTAGAGTCAGAGTGTCTGTTTTCAGTATTTGGAAATGTTTCATTATTTCCCTGTCTTTAATGTTGCTCCTGAGAAGTCTGACATTCTGTGTAATTTTCTTTGTGGGTGAGTTGCTCTTCTCAGAAAGTTTTTTTTTTTTTAAATAGAGGCATGTTTTATTTATTTGTTTGTTTGTTTTTGTTTATACATGCACTGGGTACAGTCAGAAGTGCGGGAGGGTGAGAGAATTCACCAGAGCCAGAGCGGGGAGCAGAGCAGGCAGAAGGACCAAAGTACACTGCTGAGGGGAGCAGCGGGCGGCAGGAGAGGTCTGCGCGCCATGTGGGACCCTCCTCCGGTGGCCGGGGAGCAGCCGGGGATCGAACCGGCGCCACAGAGGCCGCGGGCAGCTTCGCAATCCAGTGCCCAACCGCTGCGCCACCGGGGAGGCCCCTAATGCAGTCATTTCTGAGCATAGTCTGTTATATTTTAATTTTCATATTTTTCATCTCTTATTCCTTCTGTATATCTTCTGGAAAAGTTTCTTGACATGATCTTAGGCTATGCCCATTTGGTGTTTATATCATCTAATGAATTTATTTCAACCATATTTTGAATATTCAGTAATCTTCCTTGGTTCTTTACA
Source organism: Talpa occidentalis (assembly GCF_014898055.3). NCBI lineage: Eukaryota > Metazoa > Chordata > Mammalia > Eulipotyphla > Talpidae > Talpa > Talpa occidentalis. The sequence goes on from NW_023601653.1 coordinate 77,189,363, forward strand.
GTTGTTTGTGCTTCATATCAGTATCCTCCTTGGGAACATTTATTTGGCTCTTGAATTCTATCAATTCTTATAATCTAGAATAGGTTATTCAATTTATTGCCTTTCTAGTTATTTGTCCCTGTGAGGTCATTTCTCTTCGTGGGCATCAGTTATCTTGGTGGTATATAATGGATGGAGAAAGTGGTGGGAGGACTCAAAGTCTAGGTTAACTTGTGCCACTCCTAATGAAGAAGGGGGCTCCAACTTTGAATAACCTCTTAAGTATCACTCTCATCAGAGGGCTTTGCCCTTGGGTGCAAAGGAGGCCTTTAGATGCTTGTTGATTGAGCTAGCATATATTGTTTTGTTTTTATTTTCACCGTATATCCCCCTCTGATCCCTATTTTCAGTATTATAGTTGGGCTGATGGGAAGGGCACTGATCTATTCTGGTAGACAGAGAAGAGCTCAATTCAAAATTTCTTCTCCAGTCTATCCTGTGTTAGGAATGTGGTCTTCCCCTTACTCTAGAGAATAAAATCATAACGACCTTCTGACCATCCAGAGGTCTGCTGGTTTTGTTTGTTTTGTATTATTTCCTTTTTTAATATACATTCATTTCTTATTTCTGAAGGATCTTTGGGTTTGAGTTGGGGAAGGTAGACCCTACCACTTTGCCATCATGCCAGGGGTCATACATGTACCTTTCATGACAGCCTACTCCACGATTTGGTGAAGCTTTGTGTTCTTGAATGGTCATAGTAGTAGCCTGGAAATAGACATGTTCAACCTGAAAAACTACTGTCAGGCTATAAAAGTAAAGGCTAGACAAAGTAATGTATGTACACAAAGGAAATAGCAAAATAGGCATTTAATTGAAATATTAAAATTTACTTTCAGTGTGCTTGTGTTTAATTTTGCAGTCACTTGGGAATCTTCTTAAACCTGGAAACAAGATGAAAAATTAATCTTATTACAAATTGTTCTAAAACATACTTGTGGGAATATAGATGATTTCTAAGAGAAAATTAGAGTGACTCCAGAGTTCACAAAATTAAACTAGTGAATTGGTATATATAGATCACTTTAACAAGGTGGATGTCTCTCTGAACCAAAATCAGGAAGAGCAGGGATTGGCAATAGCTTATTACTTAAGAGACAGTATTCTTATATCTGCAGTTAGAAAGTGGCCTGAATATTCACAGTGTTTGTTATTACTTGTCTGTATTTTTTAAATTTTCTATGATGAACAGGCATTACTTTTATAATTAGAAAAAATATTTTAATTAAATTTCCACAAGTAAGTTGCCATATACATATACAAATTTGTGGAAGGATATTTGCTCAAGTATAATTTGTAATATTAAAAAATAGCCAAATTGTTATCAGTAGAATAGTTCAGTAAATTATGATAGATCTGTATAATAAATGTCATACAACCAATAAAAATTATGATGTAGGGTTTAATATAGAAAACTTTCAAATAGATACTGTTATGTGAAACACATACAGGTTAAAAAACATGTCTAAAATGAGCTCATTTTTGTAACCAAAAAGTAAGTGCACAGAAAATTTTTGAAAAAATTTGCAGGAGGTTCTACACTATCAAGACAATAAGTAAAAAAATTAAATAGCTTGAAAAATCTTAGATCTGTCAGATCTTTTTATCGTAATACAGGCTCATCTCAGGAAACAAGAAAAATTTCAAATAAGCCTTATGCCTAAAGGTAGTAGGTAAAAAAGGACACTGAAACCCAAAACCAACAGAAGGAAGGAAATAATAAAAATCAGAGGAAAAATAAGTGAAATAGAAAACAGAAAAATTACAAAAGACCAATGAAACAGAGTTGGATTTTTGAAAATTTCATTAAATTGACAAATCTTTGGCTAGACTTATTAAGAAATAAAGAGAAAAGTCTCAAACTAGAAATAAAGCAGTGACATGACAACTGCCACAGAAATACAAAGGATTATAAGAGACTACTGCAAACATCTATATGCCAAAAATTGGACAACCTAGAGGAAATGAATAAATTCCTTGATTCATGAAGAAAGAGATTGTTATAACCTCCCAAGATTGATTCATGAAGAAAGAGAAAACCTAAATAGACCTATCACAAGTTAAGAAATTGAAACAGTGATAAAAAACCTCCCGCAATACAAAGGACCAGATAACTCCACTGGAGAGTTCTTATCAAACATTCAAGGAAGATCTAATACCCATTCTTTTTTTTTTTTTTTTAATAGAGGCATGTTTTATTTATTTATTTATTTGTTTGTTTGTTTATACATGCACTGTCAGAAGCGCGGGAGGGTGAGAGAATTCACCAGAGCCAGAGCGGGGAGCAGAGCAGGCAGAAGGACCAAAGTACACTGCTGAGGGGAGCAGCGGGCGGCAGGAGAGGTCTGCCCGCCATGTGGGACCCTCCTCTGGTGGCTGGGGAGCAGCCGGGGATCGAACCTGCGCGGCAGAGGCCGCGGGCAGCTTCGCAACCCAGCGCTCAACCGCTGCGCCACCGGGGAGGCCCTCTAATACCCATTCTTGTCAAACTCTTCCAAAAAAGCTCAAAAGGAGGGAACACTGCCTACTTCCTTTTATGAGGCCAGCATAATGCTGACACCAAAATCAGACAAGGGCAGGAAACACACAAGAAAATAAATTATCAGCCAATATTTCTGATGAACTTCGGATATTTCTGATGAACATCAGCATAAAAATCTTCAGCAAAGTATGAGAGAAGCAAATTCAACAGTACCTTAAAAAGATAAAGAATTTTACACAATGATCAGTGGGATTTATTCCAGGTTTGCAAGGATAATTCAACATATGCATAGTCATCAATGTGATTCAGCAAGTCAACAAAATGAAGTATAAAAAAATCATATGATCATCTCAATAGATGCAGAAAAAGTATTTTAAGATTTAGCATCCATTTATGAGAAAAATTTTAAGAAATGGGTATGGAATGAACATACCTAGACATAATAAAACCAAATGATATAACAAATGCGAAGGTTTTTCCTCTAAGACCAAAAAAAGACAAAGATGTCCACTCTCACCACTATTATTTAACATAGTATTGGAAGTACTGGCCAGAGCAATTAGGAAAGAAAAAGAAATAAATTTATCCATACTGGAAAAGAAGTAAAACTGTCACTATATTTATCCATATTGGAAAACAAGTAAAACTATCAATAGACTAAATGACATAGAAAACTTTAAAGACTCCATGGGCACAAAAAAAGTTAGAAACAATAAGTGAATACAGTAAAGTTGCAGGCCAAAAAATCAATATGCAAAAATCAGTTGTGTTTCTGTATACAAACAATGAAGAAACAAAGAAATACAGAAAACAAGACTACTATGGTTACATCAAAAAGAATAAAAGGGGCCTCCCTGGTGGCGCAAGGGGTTAAGACGCAACCTATGAAGCTATCTGCAGCCACTGCAGCATGAGTTCGATCCCTGGTCAGGGAGATACCCACATGGTGCAGCAGACCTCTCCTGACTTGCCCACTGCTGCCCTCAGCAGTGTATTTCAGTCAGTCTGCCTGTTCTGTTCCCCACTCTGTCGCTGGTAAATCCTCTCATCCCCCCACACCTCTGGCCTGTACCCCAGTTTTTGTATGGATAAATAAATAAATCTTTAAAAAAATAGAATAAAATACCTGGTAATAAATTTAACCAAGAAAGCAAAGGACCTGTACACTGAAAACTGTAAGACCCCATTGAAGAAGATACAAAGAAATGGAAATACATTCCATGCTTATGGGTTAAAAGAATCAATATTGTCAAAGTGGCCATTTTACCTAAGGCAAATACAGGTTCAATGCAATAGTACAGAAATAGAACCAAAAATCCTAAAATTTGTGATGGAACAACAAACATCAAAAGCAATCCTAAGAAGGGCCTCCCCGGTGGCGCAGCGGTTGAGCGCTGGGTTGCGAACCTGCCTGCGGCCTCTGCGGCGCCGGTTCGATCCCCGGCTGCTCCCCGGCCACCAGAGGAGGGTCCCGCATGGCGCGTAGACCTCTCCTGCCGCCCGCTGCTCCCCTCAGCAGTGTACTTCGGTCCTTCTGCCTGCTCTGCTCCCCGCTCTGGCTCTGGTGAATTCTCTCACCCTCCCGCGCTTCTGACTGTACCCAGTGCTTGTATAAACAAAACAAACAAACAAACAGATAAATAAATAAATAAACATGCCTCTATAAAAAAAAAAAAAAAAAAAAAAGCTTTAAAAAAAAAAAAAAAAAAAAAAGCAATCCTAAGAAAAAGAATGAACATATCATGCTCTCTGACCAAAAACAAAACTACAAAGTGATAGTACTCAATATGGCATTGGGATAAAAATAGATACACAGATCAATGCAATAGAATGAGAACCCAAAAATAAACACATGTAAATGGACAACTAGTTTTTGACAAAGGAATCAAGAGCATACAATGGAGAAGGGAAAGTCTCTTCAATAAATGGTGCTGGGAAAACTGGATGGCCACATGCAAAATACATTAAACTGCTGTTTTACACCATATGTTAAAAGTAATACAAGTTGTATTAAAGATTTGAATATAAGATCTGAAATCATAAAATACATAGAAAAAACATAAGGTAATAAGTTCTTTGACGTTGGTCTTAGTGGATTTATCTCCAATAGCAGGAGAAACAAAAGAGATAAAAAAATATGTAAGCTCACATGATTCAACAACAGAAATACAGCCCGGTTAAAAAATAGGCAGAGGATCAAAATAAACATTTCACCAAAGAAGACTTACAAATATCCAACAGACACATGAAAAGATGTTCTACATTGATTATCATTAGGAAACTGTAAATCCAAACCTGCCATGAGATTTTACCACACACTGGTTAGAAATGCTATTATCAAGAAGAAAACAGTAGGTGTTGGCAGAAGTGTGGATGAAAAGGAGCCCTTATGAGCCTCCCTAGTGGTACAGGGATTAAAGACACAGTGCTATCAAGCTATTGCCAGCCACTGCAACGTGAGTTTGATCCCCAGCCAAGGAGCTAACCCACAAGGCGCAGCAGACCTCTCCTCTCACCTGCTGCACCCCTCAGCAGTGTACTTCAGTAGATCTGCCTGTTCTGCTCCCCACTCTGTCTCTAGTGACTCCTCTCACACACCCCTCACCTCTGGCCCACATCCCAGTTTTTTTTTTTAAAGATTTATTTATTTATTTATTTATTCATACAGGCACTGGGGGTACAGTCAGAAGTGCAGGAGGGTGAGAGAATTCACCAGAGCCAAAGCAGGGAACAGAACAGGAAGAGTGACAAAATACACTGCTGAGGAGAGCAGTGGGTGGCAGGAGAGGTCTGCGCGCCATGTGGGACCCTCGCCAGTGGCCGGGGATCGAACCGGCGCTGCAGAGGCTGTGGACAGCTTCGCAGCCCAGCGCTCAACCACTGCGCCACCAGGGGAGGCCCCACATCCCAGTTTTTGTATGCATAAATAAATCTTTTTTTTTTCAGTGCTTATATATATATTTTTTTAAAGATTTATTTATTTATTTATACAAGCACTGGGTACAGTCAGAAGCGCGGGAGGTTGAGAGAATTCACCAGAGCCAGAGCAGGGAGCAGAGCAGGCAGAAGGACCGAAGTACACTGCTGAGGGGAGCAGCGGGCAGCAGGAGAGGTCCGTGCACCATGTGGGCTCTTCCTCCAGTGGCCAGGGAGCAGCCGGGAATTGAACCGGCGCTGCAGAGGCTGCGGGCAGCTTCGCAACCTAGCGCTCAACCACTGCGCCACCAGGGAGGCCCCTATATTTTTTATTTTTTAATACTTTATTTTATATAATTCTTACATCACCTTTCATTTTTGCACAATGTATGCATTTTCATTTTGGTTATATTCCCCATACAATTGCACCCCTCCCTTATTTTGACCCTAGTACTTCCTTTCCATAAATAAATCTTTAAAAAAAAAAAAGGAACCGTTATGCATTGGTGGGAATATAAATTGGTGCAGCCATTATGGAAAACATTATAGGGGTTCCTCAAAAAAATGTATCTGGCATATGATCCAACAATTACACTTCTAGTTATCTATCTGAAGAATATAAAAGCATTTATTCAAAAAGATATATGCACCCCTATGTTCAGTGCAGCACTAGTCCAACATAGTGGAAACAACCTAAGTGCTCATTTTGGCTATACATAATGGAATACTATATACGTGTATATATACTATATAATATATACATATATGGATAGATTACTACTCAGCTATAAAAAAAGACCAAAATCTTGCCATTTGTGACAACATGGATGGATCTTGAAGGAACTGTGTTAAGTGAAATAAGCCAGAGGGGAAAAGACAACATATGCTTTCACTCATATATGGAATATAAAGAAACACAACAAGTGAACAAGCAAAACAAAAGCAAACCCTTGACTCTGACAACAGAATTGTGGTTATGGGGGAGGAGGGTGGGATGATGGTGGAACAGATAGAGGGGGTCCATCCGTTGGTGGTGGATGGTAACTAGATACTTGGTCATGGGCAGGGTGTGGTATATACAGTTGTTGATGTGTGAAACTGTATACCTGTAACTCATACAGTGTTATAAACCAGTATTACCTCAATTTTTAAAAAGTATAGTTAGGTCAAGAGGTTGATAGTTGAGGTTAGTGATGGAATTGAGATAAGGAAACTATTATTCAAAGAAAAATGTATATATCTTGTTTCAAACACTTTAGTCATAATAGCAATGTTGTCCCTTAAAATAACCTATGTAATTACTCTAAATATGTAAAGAAGAATGGGAGACAAGAATAAAGTTGCTTTCTAAGTAGAAAACTAATGAGTCATGCTTTTTTAACTTAATGGTTATATCTGTTTCATAACTTTTTTCATGAGTACTTGTGTTCATGTTATAGGATTCTATATTGTATACATTATATAGTAATATTCTTGCTGTTATTGTGTTGCATTGTAGAATATTGAATGTCTTACTTCATGCCTGCTACTTGAAAACATTAGTGAATTAACACTATTTCTTCTTATCTCATGACTTGGATTTTACCAGAATAAATCAGACTGTTTTGTAAAGTCAGGTTACCAAAATTCAGTTTTCTAGAACATTAAATAATTCTTTGTCCTGAAAGAGGTACTGCATAATCCAAAACTCTTCACTTCCACCAAAATGATTTCCAGTGGTTTAAGTGAGAATTTGTTTTAACTGAATTTGGAAATGTGGAACCACCTATCACCTTATCTATTCTTTCCAAGTCTCTGGTGTACCCTCAAATAAGCACCAAATCACCTCACCTAATTTACCTCAAATTGGTCCTAGATATGACAGCTGCATTTAAGATCATGTTTCTGAACCATGATGTGGACAAAAGCATTCTATTATGGTCTTTCTGGCATTTCCAATAACAAGTCCTTAAGAGTGGAATTCAAAGTGGATCTATACCAGTCTTATGGAGAGCAGCATGGAGGTGTTAATGGTAAAGACAAGCAGAAAAACTAACTGTTGATAACTGATTACAGAACTAAGACACCAAGGGAGAGAGGAAAACACAGGGAGGGAGAAAGGCAGAATTGTCTATGGCAGTGGAGTACGGGTGAGTTGGTGGAGTTTCTGTGATAGTAATGCCTAATGGGGGCACCCCTATATTACCTCAGTTAAAAATAAAAACAAACAAAAAAAACCTGAAGTATATCTGTATGTGTTAGATTAGATATTACAACTGTTTTGTTTTTGCTTATATTATTCCAGTAGTGACTTCTTCAGGAATATGAAGTGAAACACGAAAGACTAAAGCTCATTTTACTGTACTGTTTTATGACTGATGTAAGTCTAACTGCTTATCAAGTGCCTACTTTTGTAACACTCATGTTGCAACAAAGATTCAAGTTAGGAAATCAGGGCATGTGATTTAAAGCCAGATAACAAAATACTCCCAGTCCCTAACTTACTGTGATTGAATGGATGCAAGAGATTTTCTGAAGGTAGACTGAACGTCTAACTGGAGCAGCATAGGAATACCTGGGTACCCACCCAGCTGGGCCCAGAGTGAATGTATTGCTGTCTTCTCTGTTATTGGGTAACTTGAAGTAGACAGATCAGCGTTCCAGATGGCTTCCATCTGGTCTTCTTGTCTAGAGAATTAGAGAACATTAAACTTTTTTGAGCTCCATAGCAAGTAAAAACATCAAGAGGATAGCTAATAGTTGAAACTAGTTGTGGAATTGAGATAAAGGAATTCTTATGATTCCTACTCTTCCCCTCTTTTTTTCATTACCACCTGTCCTATAATGCCCTCCCTTACACTGAAGAACATTATCTATGCCCACTTTGGCTGAGAGATGGATTAAAACAGAAGAACTTGATGAAGTTGTTACTAAAGCTGTATTTCCATGATTTCATCTAGTAATCCAATTTAAAACTACCTCTTAGCTTCATGGAGTATATAGGATATTTTTTTCCAGCCATAATCCTTTCCCTTTCCTTCTCAAAAGTCATACTTCCTTTAAGAAAAGAAAGGTCTCAGGGATTAAAGTCTCAGCTATCAAGCTATCTCCAGCCTCTGCAGCATGAGTTTGATCCCCATCAGGAAGCTAACCCATTTATGGCGCAGCAGACATCTCCTGTCTTGCCTGCTGCTCCCCTCAGCAGTGTGTTTCAGTTGATCTGCCTGTTCTGCTTCCCACTGTCTCTGGTAAAACTTCTCACCTCCTGCACCTCTGGCCTACACCTCAGCTCTTTAGTATGCTTAAATAAATAAATATTTTTAAAAAAAAAGGGTGATGTTTCGAAGTTTCTCCATTGTGAATTATTAAAATAATTTGTTTCTTAATAGGAAGAAGCAGCATTTTTTAAAAGGAACTCAAAATAGATGTTAAGTAGAAATACATGTAAATCTCTTGCTAAATTGGCTAAGAAAATAAATACTCCCTTAGACTCTCTACCATATCACAATTATCAGAAAGGGGAGACTTTTAGATAGGACAAAAAAAACATTAGATCCCCACATAATGTCAATTTTTCCTGTCACATACCTAAATTTCTTGAATATGTCAGATTTTCTGTCCTCTTCCATTAGTAGCTGTAGGAAGGGCTGTTGAACAAATTTGGTAGATGCAGGTACCTGTTTTTTGTCGATGATCAGGGGGATAGGTTGACTAAGATTTAAGTGGTATGTCTCTTGGAGCTAAAAACAAATCAGGAAAAGAAAAGTATGAAAAGAAAGGGCCAGAGTCTTTAGGAAGGTGCTTTGAGCTGGCCCTAGACTAAATTTATGACTCTTCCTTTTCTATGAATTTGTAAATCCTCTTTCGCCATTCTCTTTTTACCTTTCTCCAACTACTCCTCAACCTTTACCCCAACCCTAAAACACAATTTTCAGAAGTGGCAGTGTGATATAGAAAATACTTGGTCCCTTTAGCTCTAGTACTATTCCTCTCATTTTCTAGCTGTGTGACTTTTGGTGAGTTGCTAATTCTATCTTCTCTTTCCTCTCATTTCTAAAAAAAAAAAAAGTTTGCAAAGCACTCCTTAAAAACTGGTGAATTGGTGGAGGAAATTCGATGGGGACTACGCCTGAGGGGGGGGGAAACAAGCAAACATTGTTTAAAAATGAACAATGATGTAAAATATATATAAATAAATTTTAAAAAATAAATAAAAGGCAATGCATCTTGAGAAAACCAAGCTTGAAAAAAAAACAAAAGGGCCTCCCTGGTGGTTCAGGGGTTGAAAAGCACTATCAAGCAATAGCCAGCCACTGCAGCACGAGTTTAATCTTGGCTGGCCAGGGAGCCACATGGCACAGCAGACCTCTCCTGCCTTGTCCACTGCTCCCTTCAGCAGTGTATTTCAGTCGATCCACCTGTTCTGCACCCCACTCTGCCTCTGGTGAATCCTCTCACCCCCTGCACCTCTGGCTTACACTCCAGTTCTTGTATGCATAAATAAATAAATCTTTTTAAAAAACCTTGTGAAATACTATATAAATGCATTGATAGCTAACATTTACTAAATATTTACTGAAAGTTGATGCTTTCTATATTAACTCATTTGGTGTTTATAACAACCTTACGAAGTAGGTACTATTATTCTTGTTTTACACACAGGGATCTGAAGTTCAGAAAATTTATGTGGTTTACAAGGGCTCTTAGTTTGTATGTGGGGGGTTCGTTTTAATCCAATCTGGTAGCAGAACAAATATCTTGATACAGTGTAAGGTATTCATGCATTACTACTTTCTTCACCTTTTTGCTTTTTCTTCTCCCTTTTTTATACCTGGATATCCACTTCATCATCTAGATTCTGGCTTTCTGACCTTAGACTCTTATTTGACCTCTGAAATGCCCTAAATATCTTGATTCCTGTTAGACAGCTTATGAAACTGCTGACTCATCTTGCCTTACCATGTTGACCATATTTTCCAAGTCAAAAACTATCAAAAGTATCTTTTTTTTTTAAACAAGTAGCACTAATAATTAAAATATAACTTGTGGAAAATTTAGGATATGTTTGATTTGGCTCAGACTGATGAGAAGTCTCTCTGTACCTTCTAAAATGGCAAATAAACTAATTTTACAGCTAACTTAGTGAAATAAGAAAATCTATAGATATAAAATGTTTCTAGAATTCATTTATGGGACATAATGAATGGATATCAGAGTTTAACAGGATTTTTTGTGCCTGGTGCTATGTAAGCAAGTTATCTATTTTCTTGCAAACTCATGGCATTAAAACATACTTTTCCAGTAGTTTTGAGTAGAATAGTAATCACCAAGAATTATTTGGATAGCAGTGACTTCAGAATGTTTCATATCTATAGACTGGTGGATGTGGGTTGACTAGGAAGGAGTTGAACATTTCTGAAAATATCTCCTAATCTTTTGTCATCTAGAATCTAGCCACTATTCCTGTTGTCAATTTAGGAAGAAAGTCAATGGACTGGATCGTACCAGACCTTATTTTGAAAAGAGTCTTTACAGATGTCATTAAGCTACGATCTTAAGATGAGATAATTCTGGGTTAACCAGGGTCTTGAATCCAACAACATGTTGGCTTTATAAGTCAGAAAAGAAGAACATAGGATACACATAAGAAAGCTAGAAGGGAGGGGCCTCCCTGGTGGACCAGCGGTTGAGCGCTGGGTTGCGAAGCTGCCCGCAGCCTCTGTGGCGCCGGTTCGATCCCCGGCTGCTTCCCGGCCACCAGAAGAGGGTCCCACATGGCGCGCAGACCTCTCCTGCCGCCCGCTGCTCCCCTCAGCAGTGTACTTCGGTCCTTCTGCCTGCTCTGCTCTCCGCTCTGGCTCTTGTGAATTCTCTCACCCTCCCGCGCTTCTGACTGTACCCAGTGCTTGTATAAATAATAAATAAATAAATCTTAAAAAAAAAAAAAAAAAAAAAAAGAAAGCTAGAAGGGAAAGATAGAAGCAGTGATTGGAGTTATGCAGCTACAAGTCAAGAAATGCCAAGAATTGTCTCCAATCCCCAAAATCTAGAGGAAAGATATGAAATAAATTTCTCCCTCAGCCTCAGAGCCTCCAGAATGAATTGAGCCTGCGAACGGCTTGACTTCTAGAACTGTGAGATAATATTCCTGGTTTAGGCCATCAAATTTGTGGAAATTTGTTACAGCAGCCCTAGGAAACTAATGTACATGCTATCTCCAGGCAAATGTTATTTTCAAAACTTCTGTTTTTCTTAAAACACACTAGGAGAAGAAATAGAAAACAGGTTACCTTGCTAAATAAGTGTGTCATTTTCCTCAGGCACTGATTCCGTTTCTGCTCTAGAGCTTTCTGCTTCCTGGTCCAGGTATGCATCACCTTTTTCTGGTAGTCATCAATTCTACTCAGCATTACATAGAGGTTCTGAGTTTCATAACCTTTCCCAGTGTTTTGGATAGCCTGTATTCTTTTGATTATGTTGTTTCTTGAAAAAATTAAGAAGAATTAGATTGATATAATTACTGACCATAACTCAACAAACCTGTCCTCAGTTTCAGCTCTCATCTCACCTTTAGTAAATAGAGGGGATGGGATTGGGATAGGTGTGGAAGATTTGATTAATGAGACTTTATTTCCCTATATGAGTAAGCTTTCAAAATCTATGTGGCTATCAAATTTTCGCTAATGCGTCACAGTTTTTTGTTTTACAATATTGTTACTTATTATTTTACTATATTAAAAATTTAAGTATACCTATTTATAATAAAAATAACCTTAAGGGACAAAATATTTTTTTTCAGTATTGAAATGTACAAGATAAACAGAAAGCACTTAATACAATTATGAAGAAGACAGTATCCTCTCCTACAAAGCATTTACAAGCCAGAATGGCAGGCTAATAAATTAACTATGTCAGTGAGAGAATGATGTAAATGTTAAATAGAAAGATAAACATACTAGTTGAGTAAAAAGAAAGCATAATTCTAACAAGTAGCATAAAGACTTCACAGGAAGGTGTTGAATAAGATCTTCAGAAACAGTCATAAAAATTCACTCTCTTTAGGTCTGCCACCATGTTTGGGCCTCCACATACTACATGAGGGAAAAGGGAATCTTAGCAAAATTAATTTTTTTTTCTAAAACCATATAATTAAGGCCTCCCTACTGGCTCAAGGGGTTAAGACCCAACCTATGAAGCTGTCTGCAGCATGAATTGGATCCCTGGCCAGCCAAGGAGCAACCCACATGGCACAGCAGACCTCTCAGCAGACCCCTCCTGACTTGCCCGCTGCTCCCCTCAACAGTGTACTTCGGTCAATCTGCCTGTTCTGTTCCCGACTCTGTCTCTGGTGACTCCTCTCACCCCACCACACCTCTGGCCTGTACCCCAGTTCTTGTATGTATAAATAAAAAAATCTTTAAAAAAAATAAAACCATATAATTAATAAATAGGTCTGGGAAGCAAAACCAAGTCTTCTCTCTTTCTACAATACTAATATTTCTCAAAGTGTGGAACCTATCAACTGGACTGAATTATTTGGGGGTACTTCCTTAGAACTTTTGAATCAAAATCTTGGTGATGTATTTCAGTAACTACACTTTTAACAAAATCTCAGGTAAATCTCACTGTCACTAAACTTTGGGATAAAAAGGGCAAGGAATGCCATGTTGAGAGAAACTATAAACAAGGGCAAGAAATGAAAGTTCTATTTTGGGAGTGGTGAGCAGTCTGGGATTTTTAGAACACAGATATATGAAAGGACATATTGAGGGAGGGAATTGGAATGGTTGAATTATCAGAGGACTTAAAAGGCATGTTAAGGAGGCTGGATTTGGTGGGAAGTAGAGTAAACACAGAGGACCCATGAAAGGTATTTTTCTGAATATAAATTTTACATGTATAACTAAAAATGCATTTTACTATATTATGTATGTTTTTACATAATATATAAGTATTATACCATAATATGCTATTTTATACTATAATGCTAAATATATACTATTATATATGATATACTAACATTCTAAAATATACTATAACATGTATAATTGTACTATATACAATTGGGAAAAAAGCTATTTTTCACAGTAGAAAGTTCAAAGATTTAAACCACAAAAATACTAGAAGAAACACAGTTTTTTTAAAAAAATATGTATTTCTCAGAATGGAGAGGGCCTTTCTAAATAAGGTTCAAAACATTATTTAAAATAGTCATGTGTGGGCCCTCCCTGGTGGCGCAGCAGGTTAAGCAACGCACTATGAAGCAATCTTCAGCCTCTGCAACACGAGTTCAATCCCCAGCCAGCCAGGGAGCAACCCACATGGCTCAGCAGACCTCTTCTGACTGGTCCGCTGCTCCCCTCAGCAGTGTACTTTAGCCAATCTGCCTGTTCTGTTCCCCACTATGTCTCTGGTGAATCTTCTCACCCCCTGCATCTCTGGCCTGTACCCCAGCTCTTGTATGCATAAATAAATAAATCTTTAAAAAATAAAATAGTCGTGTGAACATATAAAAATAAAAAGAATTTTACAAGGCAAAACCCACCAAAAGCAGAGTCAAAACAAATAAGCAAGGGAAATTTTGCAATTTTATATCACAGACAAAAGTCTAACTTACCAAATATTTTTTAAAGGTTTGTTTGTATTTATTTATGCATACAAGAACTGGGGTGGAGACCAGAGGTGGGGGCAGTGAGAGGATTCACCAGAGACAAAGTGGAGAGCAGAGCATGTAGATCTACTGAAATACACTGCTGAGGGGAGCAGCAGACAAGACAGGAGAGGTCTGCTGCTCCATGTGGGTAGCTCCCTGGCTGGGATTGAACTCGTGCTGCAGTGGCTGGCCATAGCTTGATAGCACTGAGACTTAACCCCTGTACCTTCAGGGAGGCCCCTAACTTTCCAAATATTTAAACAGACCCCACAAGTCAATTTAAATAGCAACGTGTTTCTCCTTCTGACTTATTTCCTCGTAGCATAATCCCTGCAAGTTCTATCCATGTTGTAGCAAATAACGTGATTTAATCTGTTTTTGTTTTTATAGCTGAGTAGTATTCCATTGTGTATATATGCCACATTTTCTTTATCCATTCATCAGTCATTGTGCACTTTAGTTGTCCTCGTATTTTGGCTTTTGTAAACAGTGCCGCAATGAGTATGGGAGTGCATATATCTTTTTGAATTAGTATTTTAATAATTTTTTAAAAGATTTTATTTATTTTTGCTTAGAAGAACTGGGGTATAGGCCAGAAGTGGGGGAGGTAAGATAGAGTGGGGAGCAAACAGGCAGATCTACTGAAATACACTGCTAAGAGGAGCAGTAGGCAAAGCAGGAGAAATCTGCTGCACCATGTAGGTTAGCTTTCTGACCAGGGATGGAACTCAGGCCATCAAGGTGGACCATGTAGATGGTAGTGCTGAGGCGTAACACCTAGGCCACCAGGGAATCCCTATTTTAATAATCTTTGATAAATACCTAGAAGTACAGTAGATATATTTTTTTGAATTTTAAGGAACTGTCATACTATTTTCCATAGTGGTTGCACCAATTTACATTTCCACCAATGGTGTACAAGGTTTTCTTTTCCTCCACACCTTCACCAACACTTGTTTCTAGTCTTTTTGATATAGCTCATTCTCACAGGTGCAGGGTGACATTTCTTTGTGGTTTTGATCTGCATTTCCTGGAAAGTAAGTGGTGATGATCCTGTTGGTTATCATACGTCCTCTTTGGAGAAGTATCTATTCATATCTGTTCATTCTTTGATTGAGTTTTTTTTTTAAAGATTTATTTATTGATTGATTGATACATACATACATACAAGCACTGGGTACAGTCAGAAGCGCAGGAGGTTGAGAGAATTCACCAGAGCCAGAGCGGGGAGCAGAGAAGGCAGAAGGACCGAAGTAAACTGCTGAGGGGAGCAGTGGGCGGCAGGAGAGGTCTGCGCCCCATGTGGGACCCTCCTCCGGTGGTCGGGGAGCAGCCGGGGATCGACCCAGCGCTGCAGAGGCTGGGGGCAGCTTCACAACCCAGTGCTCAACCGCTGCGCCACCAGGGAGGCCCTGATTGAGTTATTTGTGGGGTTTTGTTGTTGTTGAGTTATGTGAGTTCTTCATATATTTTATATAAAGTTCTTTATATATCTTGGATATATATCTTTTGTTGCATATATGATGAGAAAATATTTTCTCCCAATCAGTAGGATCTCTTTTGGTGATAGATTTCCTTTTGCTGTGCAGAAGATTTTTATTTTGATATAGTCTCAGTTGCTTATTTTTCCTTTTGTTTCCCCTGCTGTTGGAGTTAAGACCCCAAAGATATCTTTAAGATCAATGTCATCATCTTTGAGTATCTCACCTATGTTTTCTTCCATGTATTCTGTGGTTTCAGATCTTATATCCGAGTCTTCAATACATTTGGAATTATTTTTTGTATATGGTGTGGGATTGTGGTCTAGTGTCAATTTTTTGTATGTGGCTGTCTGGTTTCCCCAGCACCATTTGCTGAAGAGATTTTCCTTTTTCCATTGTATGCTCTTGGCTCCTTTTTGTTGTAAATGATCTGTCCATATAATGTGGGTTATTTTCTGGGCTCTAATTCTGTTCCATTGATGCGTGTCTATTTTTATCCCAAACCATACTGTTTTGATTACTATCACTTTCAAGTAGTCTGGGGTTAGAGAGTGCGATATCTCCATTCTTTTTTTTTCCCCTCAGGATTACTTTGGCTATTTGGGGTCTTTTGTGGTTAGTAATGTTTGTTCTATTTCCTTCCAGAATGCCATCAGAATTTTGATAAGGATTGCATTGAATCTGTATATTGCTTTGGGTAGGATGATCATTTTAATAATGTTTAATTTAATAAATATCTAATAATGTTAATTCTTCCAATCCATGAGTATGGGATATCTTAACATCTCATGCTGCCTTCTATTTTCTTTTAACAATATCTCACGATTTCTATTGTACAGGTCTTTCACCTCATTTGTTAAGTTTATGCCTAAGTACTTATTTTTTTTAATGCAATTGGAATGGAAGTATTTTCTTGATTTGTCTTCTAGTTCATTGTTTGTACATAGAAACACAAAAGAGTTTTGTAAATTGATTTTTGTAGCCTGACACTTTACTGAACTCATTTGTTGTTTCTGATAGGTTTTTTTAGAGTTTTCTATGAATATCAGATGACTCTGAAGGCTATGACATGATCTTTAACCTCACCCATAATAAAAAAACAAGCCAAATAGGGCCTCCCCGGTGGCGCAGTGGTTGAGCGCTGGGCTGCGAAGCTGCCCGCAGCCTCTGCAGGACCAGTTTGATCCCCCGCCACAGGTCCCTCGCATAGACCTCTCCTGCAGCACTCACTGCTCCCCTCAGCAGTGTATTTCGGTCCTTCTGCCTGTTCTGCTCCCTGCTCTGGCTCTGGTGGATTCTCTCACCCTCCCTCGCTTCTGACTATACTCAGTGCTTGTATGAATAAATAAATAAATCTTTAAAAAAAAAAAACCAAAAAAACAAGCTGAACAAATTGGTAATACTTTGTATCAGTCTCCATGTGGGAAAATACTTCTATAAAGATAATCAAATATGTAAATTGTTACATCATCTTTGGAAAAAATTGTCAAAAATCTATCAAAATTACCAAACACCTTTGTCCCAAAATTCTACTTTAAGACATATACACATGTATCTACATACTCATCTAGCAGCTTGTTCATTGAAGTATATTTTTATTAATCAAAATATTGAAAATGACATAAATATCCATCAGAGCCTAAGTAAATTCTGATAAATCTAGGCTTTGTAATACTATGAAGCTATAAAATGAATTAGTAGGCTCTTATATGCTAATTACTGTTATCTAATACCTAATATCTACATTGAGTTATGAAAAAATGAAATGTTTTAAGTGTTTAAAATAGATAAAAAGGAAGATAAATCATATATGTACTTTGTATACTTATGCAGAAAACTTTTCTAGGTGAACATACATTAGTAACCCTGGGGGAGGGCCTAATAACCAGGGATATGAGTAGGAATAAGGAAAATTTTCACTCTACCATTTACCATTTGTATTTTTTTTAAGTGTACCAGGTGTACTACTTATTTTTTTAACTTAAATATAGCAAAGGAAAAAAGACACTAAGGAACTGAAGAATGACCAGGAACATGATAAAATTCTCAAGTAGGTAAAATGTTTTACATGTAAGAACAGATGTAAATGACTAGTAACATTCACTTCGGAAAGAGAAAACTGGGCCTTCCACGTGGCATAGGGGTTTAGTCTTAGCACTATCACCTCTGCAGTCTGAGTTTAATCCCCAGGCAGAGAGGTGACCCACATGTGGTGCAGCACACCTCTCCTGTTTTGCCCACTGCTCCCCTCAGCAATGTATTTCAGTAAATCTGCCTGTTCTGCTCCCCACTCGGTCTCTGGTAAATTCTCTCAACACCCCCTACCCTAGTTCTTCTATGCATAAATAAATAAATAAATCTTAAAAAAAAAAAAGCAAAAACTAAGGACAGGTATAGAGTAAAACATTTCCAACAATCTCAGGTTACTTAAGCTTTAACATTAAAAGTTCTGGTTAATCTTGGATAAGTATTATGTTTCTTGGTCCAATCCTTAGTTCTCAAATAAATTTACTCCTCAAGGGAGAAAAAAGGGGAGTGAGGACTGTGGGTGCATTGGTGGTGGGATAACTATAGTGATCACATTTGAGGGGAGAAATTCTTTGTTGTGAAAAAAAATGAACAAGGATATAAAATAGTGGTACTTCAAAAAAAAAAAATTTACTCCTCAAAAATGTAAATTTCGGGCCTCCCTGGTGGCGCAGCGGTTGAGCGCTGGGTTGCGAAGCTGCACGCAGCCTCTGCAGCGCCGGTTCGATCCCCAGCTGCTCCCCGGCCACCCCGGCTGCTCCCCAGCCACCGGAGGAGGGTCCCACATGCGTGCAGACCTCTCCTGTCGCCCGCTGCTCCCCTCAGCAGTGTGCTTCGGTCCTTCTGCCTGCTCTGCTCCCCACTCTGGCTCTGGTGAATTCTCTCACCCTCCTGTGCTTCTGACTGTGCCCAGTGCTTGTATAAATAAATAAATCTTTAAAAAAAAATGTAAATTTCATGAGAACAGGGTACTTTGTTTTATTCACTACTGCATCCCTACATCTGGAACTATTGTGCACATTCAATAAATATTATTGAATAAATGACATATTATTCCTGTAATTAATGATAACCTTTTCTATTATAGTTTTGGTTTCATTTTTTGTAAATATAGGTTTAAAAATTTCCCAGAAATTATATTGGTAACCTCAAATATAAATACTAACAATGGCAAGCCAGTTGTTCACTTTTCCTGACATAGGTCTGATATTAGCAATTTTTAAAAATCAGTACCAGTACCTGTTTCCTCCAGGTTATTCCAGTAGCACAATTGCCACAGCAATACCTTGCACATAATCAACCACTTCCCATTTAAAAAATTCATTTCAGAATAACTTAAGCGTCTCAAAACTTCTGAAGTTGATGTTTTGAAGATCAACCATGATTCATAATTATCTCTGCTAGAGATAAAAATGAATGAAATGGATCATGCTATGGACATTTCTTATTTCCTAAAAATATCTTCTTTTGCTTTTTAGAATAGGTTTCCAACCCACAGACCCTCTAGAAGCGAATCTTTTAGATCATGTTATGTGATGAATATGAATATACTCATAGGCAATGAGGGAGGATATTAGAAGTCAGTAGTAAATCAGAAAACTGAACATACAGAAGTTACATCTACCTTGCACGCTGGATCAGCCTATAGGCAATGTACTTGTTGAATATGTATCCCAACCGAATTTTGTCCGTATGAAGTGTCTCAATTATGAGATTCTCAGCTGTTGTATATAGTTGTGAAGAGAGTCCAGACGCTTTCATGGCCTCATTTAAGAGTATCAGGTTTTTCCTCTGAGCCTCCACATCAACAAAATATCTCTGTTCTTTGAGTTCTTGGGGAGAGGAAGGGGGCACCATTACTTTGGGTTTCTTGGTGCCTAAAACTGATGTCAGTATCCAGGACTTGTCTATAGGGGGAAATCGGGATTTTTGGTCCAATTCAGAAGGTGAGATTTGGGGTAGTTGAGTAGTCAGAGAAGGTAACGATGTTATAGACTTCCTGAGAGTGAGACGAACCTCACCATCAATGTAAGGGGTTTGTGATACTGGTATCTTATAACTAGTGACAGAGGACTGAAGTGTTTTAAATCGTTCCATGGTAAAAGGATCAGCGAGTCTTTGGATTTCTGCAGGAGTGTCAGAGACCTCTGACATTGGCAACTTCTTAATGATGGAGGGGGCTTGAGGTGCCTTAAATTTTGTAGCAATGGGGTGGACAAGTGCTGATTTAGATGTCAGAGAAGAAATAGCCAATCTTTTACTTCTCTGAGGGATATTAGAGGACAGACTTTTCTTGGGCTTTCCAGGGGGTACAGGGGCCCCTATTGTTGGGGCATGCCCAGGAATGGGAGGGATCCATAGCGGGGAAGCTTGACCAGAAAGAGTCCATGGTAACTGATGCTGCCCAAGGGTGGAAGAGGGTTGTATATAGGGAAATTGCTCAGAGGTGATAGAGGGCTGAAATGCCTGAAGCTGCTCAGAGAGGGTTAAGGTTTCAGATTCTAGGAGCTCCTTAGCAATGGAAGAAGCCCCAGGAACAAAGGGCTGCCTAGGAGAGAGAGAAGACCAGAGACCAGGAACTTGTTTAGAGGTGGGTTGGACTCCAGATATGAAGGACTGGCCAGGGACAAGAGGAACCTTTGATATCAGAGGTGGCTGGGGAGTCAGGGTATCCTTAGATAAGAGGAACTGCCTAGACTTAAGGGACTCTAGTACAAGGGGCTTCTCTGGAGTTTGAGGGACTCCTGGTTTAGGGAGCTTCCCGGTACTGGGAGCTTGCAAAGATGTGGGTTGGCCTTTAGAAACCAGGGTCTGTCCAGAGAAAGGGAAAGTCTGTGGCCCCAGAAGCTTCCCAGAATCAGAAGGAATCCTAGTTCCTTGTAATTTCCCAGGATCAAAGGGGGCTTGGGGAAGAGGAAACCCTGACGCCTGCAAAGTAGTAGTAGAGACCTCAAATCTAGAGGGTTTCTCAGCAATAGGAGCAGATGATGCCAGGGCCTGCCCAGGACTTGATGGACTGGGATGCCTAGCTGGGAGAGAAGTCTTTGATTCTTTAAATGGTTGAAGAATTGAAGGGACCCAGGGTTGTAAGAATTGCTCATCAATGAGGGGTGGTCTCGACTTTAGGTGCTGCTCAGACATAAGACTACCCATAGGCTGAGTCTGTTCTGGCGCAAATGGGACTCCCAATGGTTGAACTTGCTCAGATCTGAGGGAAAAGTCTAAGGCATGGGATTTATCTGAAGTGAGAGGGAGTCCCAAAGTCCGGATCTGTTCAGGGGTAAGAGTGACAACTGATGCCAAAGCATTTTCTGGAGTGGGGGGAATTCCCCATGCCTGGGCCTGATCTGGAGTGAAAGGAGTGCCAAATGCCTGAGCCTGCTCATGAGAGGAAGGCACTCTCCGTGCTTGCATCTGCTTAGAAGTAAGAGTGCTTGATACTTCTTGAACCACTTCTGGAGTGATAGGAACACCCAATTTCCATGTCTGTTCTAAAGTGAGAGGGGACTGTAATGCCTGAGCCTGGTCAAGGGTGAGAGGGACCCTCAATGCTTGTGTGTGCTCAGGGGTGAGGGAGGTACCCACTGCCTGGGCTTGCTCATGACTAAGTGTGATACCCAAAATCTCGGATTTCTCAGAAGTGCGAGTGAACACTGGTTCCTGTGGTGCCTGTTCTCGAATAAGAAGGTCTCGCATTAACTGGGTATGCTTAGGGGTAAGAGAGACCTCCATTGACTGAGTCAGATCAGAAGTAAGAGGAGGCCCCAATGTCTGAACTTGTTCAGGAGTGAACTGCTCTGAGGAGTCAGATACGCCCCGTGTCTGTGACTGCTGAGGAGGGACAGTGATTCTGAGTGTTGGTGCTCCCTTGGGAGTAAGAGTGATTCCCGGTTTCTGGACCTGGCGAGAGCTGAGAGGTATCCCCAGTGCCTGACTCTGCTGAGGGGTAAGAGTGATTCCCTGGGCCTGCACCTGCTCAGTGATGAGTGTGGTCCCCTGAGCCTGCCTCTGTTGAGGGGTGAGAGTGACCCATTGGCCCTGAGGAGTAAGAGTGATCCCAATGGCCTGGGCCTGCTCAGCAGTGAGTGTGATCCCCTGGGCCTGGGCCTGCTCAGGGGTGAGTGTGATCCCTAGGGCCTGGGCCTGCTCAGGGGTGAGAGTGATCCCCCGGGGCTGGACCTGCTCAGAAGTGAGAGTGATCCCCTGGGCTTGAGCCTGAGACTGATCAGGGGTCAGAGTGATCAACTGGGCCTGCTGAGGGGTGAGAGTGACCTCCATGACCTGGGCCTGATCAGGGATGATTGTAATCCCCTGGGTCCGGGCCTGGTAAGGGGTGAGAGGGATCTCCTGGGCTTGGGTCTGCTGAGGGGTGAGAGTGATCCCCTGGGCCTGCTGAGGGGTAAGGGTGATCCCTTGGGTTCCGGCCTGCTGAGGGGTGAGAGTGATCCCCTGGGCTTGGGCCTGCTGAGGGGTGAGAATGAACCCTTGGCCCTGCTGAGGGGTGAGAGTGATCCCCTGGGCCTGCTGAGGGGTAAGAGGAATCCCCTGGACCTGGGCCTGTTGAGGGGTGAGAGTGACCCCCTGGCCCTGCTGAGGGGTGAGAGTAACCCCCTGGGCCTGGGCCTGCTCAGGGGTGAGAGTGAGCCCTTGGGCCTGGGCCTGCTGAGGGGTGAGAATGAGCCCCTGGGCCTCCTGAGGGGTGAGAGTGAGTCCTCGGGCCTGGGCCTGCTGAGGGATGAGAGTCATCACCTGGGCCTGGGCCTGCTGGGGGGTTAGAGTGATCCCCAGGGCCTGGGTCTGCTCGGGGGTCAGAATTATCTCCTGGGGCTGGGCCTGCTCAGGGGTCAGAGTGATCCCCTGGGCCTGCTGAGGGGTGACAGTGACCCCCTGGGCCTGGGCCTGCTCAGGGGTGATTATGAGTCCCTGGGCTGGGGCCTGCTGAGGGGAGAGTGTGATCCCCTGGTCCTGGGCCTGCTTAGGGGTGAGACTGATCCCCAGAACCTGGGCCTGCTGAGGGGTCTCAGTGATCTCTGGGACCTGGGCCTGCTCAGGGAGCAGAGTTATCCCCTGGGCCTGGGCCTGCTGAGGGGTAAGTATGATTCCCAGAGCTTGGACCTGCTGAGGGGTGAGAGTGATCCCCTGGGCCTGAGCCTGCTGAGGAGTGAGAGTGACCCCCTGGGCCTCAGCCTGCTCAGGGGTGAGAGTGATCCCCAGGGCCTGCTGAGGGATGAGTGTGATCCCTTGGTCCTGGGCCTGCTTAGGGGTGAGACTGATCCCCTGGACCTGGACCTGCTCAGGGGTGAGTGTGATTCCCAGGGCCTGAGCCTGCTGAGGGGTGAGAGTGATCCCCTGGGCCTGAGCCTGCTGAGGAGTAAGAGTGATCCCCAGGGCCTGGGCCTGTTGAGGGGTGAGAGTGACCCCTGGGCCTCGGCCTGCTCAGGGGTGAGAGTGATCCCTAGGGCCTGCTGAGGGAAGGGTGTGATCCCTTGGTCCTGGGCCTGCTTAGGGGTGAGACTAATCCCCTGGGCCTGGACCTGCTCAGGGGTGAGTGTGATTCCCAGGGCCTGAGCCTGCTGAGGGGTGAGAGTGATCCCCTGGGCCTGAGCCTGCTGAGGAGTAAGAGTGATCCCCAGGGCCTGGGCCTGTTGAGGGGTGAGAGTGACCCCCTGGGCCTCAGCCTGCTCAGGGGTGAGAGTGATCCCCAGGGCCTGCTGAGGGATGAGTGTGATCCCTTGGTCCTGGGCCTGCTTAGGGGTGAGACTAATCCCCTGGACCTGGACCTGCTCAGGGGTGAGTGTGATTCCCAGGGCCTGAGCCTGCTGAGGGGTGAGAGTGATCCCCTGGGCCTGAGCCTGCTGAGGAGTAAGAGTGATCCCCAGGGCCTGGGCCTGTTGAGGGGTGAGAGTGACCCCCTGGGCCTCAGCCTGCTCAGGGGTGAGAGTGATCCCCAGGGCCTGCTGAGGGATGAGTGTGATTCCCAGGGCCTGAGCCTGCTGAGGGGTGAGAGTGATCCCCTGGGCTTGAGCCTGCTGAGGAGTAAGAGTGATCCCCAGGGCCTGGGCCTGTTGAGGGGTGAGAGTGACCCCCTGGGGCTCGGCCTGCTCAGGGGTGAGAGTAATCCCCAGGGCCTGCTGAGGGAAG
The DNA here is from genome assembly GCF_014898055.3 of Talpa occidentalis. NCBI lineage: Eukaryota > Metazoa > Chordata > Mammalia > Eulipotyphla > Talpidae > Talpa > Talpa occidentalis. Next base: position 77,213,082 of record NW_023601653.1, read on the forward strand.
GGTGTGATCCCTTGGTCCTGGGCCTGCTTAGGGGTGAGACTGATCCCCTGGACCTGGACCTGCTCAGGGGTGAGTGTGATTCCCAGGGCCTGAGCCTGCTGAGGGGTGAGAGTGATCCCCTGGGCCTGAGCCTGCTGAGGAGTAAGAGTGATCCCCAGGGCCTGGGCCTGTTGAGGGGTGAGAGTGACCCCCTGGGCCTCAGCCTGCTCAGGGGTGAGAGTGATCCCCAGGGCCTGCTGAGGGATGAGTGTGATCCCTTGGTCCTGGGCCTGCTTAGGGGTGAGACTAATCCCCTGGGCCTGGACCTGCTCAGGGGTGAGTGTGGTTCCCAGGGCCTGAGCCTGCTGAGGGGTGAGAGTGATCCCCTGGGCCTGAGCCTGCTGAGGAGTAAGAGTGATCCCCAGGGCCTGGGCCTGTTGAGGGGTGAGAGTGACCCCCTGGGCCTCGGCCTGCTCAGGGGTGAGAGTGATCCCTAGGGCCTGCTGAGGGAAGGGTGTGATCCCTTGGTCCTGGGCCTGCTTAGGGGTGAGACTAATCCCCTGGGCCTGGACCTGCTCAGGGGTGAGTGTGATTCCCAGGGCCTGAGCCTGCTGAGGGGTGAGAGTGATCCCCTGGGCCTGAGCCTGCTGAGGAGTAAGAGTGATCCCCAGGGCCTGAGCCTGTTGAGGGGTGAGAGTGACCCCCAGGGCATGGGCCTGCTCAGGGGTGAGTGTGATTCCCAGGGCCTGGGCCTGCTGAGGGGTGAGAGTGACCCCTTGGGCCAGGGCCTGCTGAGGGGTGACAGTGATTCCCTGGGCCTGAGCCTGCTGAGGGGTGAGAGTGGCCCCCTGGGCCTGGGCCTGCTCAGGGGTGAGAGTGACCCCCTGGGCCTGGGCCTGCTCAGGGGTGAGAGTGATCCCCTGGGCCTGAGCCTGCCGAGGGGTGACAGTGATTCCCTGGGCCTGGGCCTGCTGAGGGGTGAGAGTGACCCCATGGGCCTGGGCCTGCTGAGGAGTAAGGGTGATCCCCAGGGCCTGGGCCTGCTGAGGAGTAAGAGTGACCCCGTGGGCCTGGGCCTGCTGAGGAGTAAGAGTGACCCCCTGGGCCTGGGCCTGCTCTGGGGTGAGACTGATCCCCTGGGCCTTGACCTGCTGAGGAGTTAGTGTGATTCCCAGGGTCTGGGCCTGCTCAGGGGTGAGAGTGACCCCCTGGGCCTGGTCCTGCTGAGGAGTAAGAGTGATCCCCTGGGCCTGAGCCTGCCGAGGGGTGACAGTGATTCCCTGGGCCTGGGCCTGCTGAGGGGTGAGAGTGACCCCATGGGCCTGGGCCTGCTGAGGAGTAAGGGTGATCCCCAGGGCCTGGGCCTGCTGAGGAGTAAGAGTGACCCCGTGGGCCTTGACCTGCTGAGGAGTTAGTGTGATTCCCAGGGTCTGGGCCTGCTCAGGGGTGAGAGTGACCCCCTGGGCCTGGTCCTGCTGAGGAGTAAGAGTGATCCCCTGGGCCTGGGCCTGCTGAGGAGTAAGAGTGATCGCCTGGGCCTGGGCCTGTTGAGGGGTGAGAGTGACCCCCGGGGCCTGCTGAGGGGTGAGTGTGATCCCCTGGTCCTGGACCTGCTTAGAGGTGAGACTGATCTCCTGGGCCTGCTGAGGGTTGAATGTGACCCCCTGGGCCTGGGTCTGCTCAGGGGTGAGAGTGATCTCCAGCACCTGCTCATGAGTGACAGTGATTCCCTGTGATTGGACCTCCTCGGGGGTGAGAGTGATCTCTTGTGCTTTGATCTCTCCTTGGATAACAGGCACTTCAAATATCTCTGCCTGCTCATTTGTATGGGGTACTCCCAAACCTTGAGACATCTGAGAGATTGGGGTATTGCCCAATGCCCATTCTTTCTGAGAAGAGAAAGTCTGCTGAGGGGTGACACTGATCCCCTGAGCCTGGGCTTCCTGAGGGATGAGACTGACCTCCTGTGCCTGGGCCTGCTGAAGGATGAGAGTGATCCCCAGTGCCTGGGCCTGCTCAGGGGTAAGAATGATTCCCAGTGCCTGGGCCTGTTCAGGGGTGAGTGAGATGTTCTGTCCATAAGTAGAAGTGGCCCCAGATGGGAAGGATTGTTTGAAAGAGGAAGGAGCGATTGTTTTGGGGGGCTTTCCATCAGCAATTATCTCTATTGTCCTAAGATTCCCTTCGGGCTCATTTCTCTGATATAACTGGGATATGTCCGTCTGTGTTTCCCCTCTGGGAGACACTGTTTCTGAAGTTTTTGAGACTGTGTATTCTGATTCAGATTTTTCCTTCTTAATCCTAATCTGATCCATTGCTTCTTTTTGCTTCTGCCTTCCATGGCCCTCTACCTTTTTCTTTGACTTCTGGTCTTCCTCCAGTTTCTCCCAGCTGCTTTCCTTCTCCATATGTCTCATTTTCTTCTGAACCCACCTCATCTGCTGTGCCTTCTCCAGCAGAACCCCGTCCTCTTGCCTTTTTTGCTTCCCTGCTTCCAGCTGCTGCTGCTCTGACTTCTGATGCTGTTCTTCCTCCTTTTCCCTTTGCTTTTGCATCCTCTCCTTTTGTTGTTCCTTCTCCAACTCCTTTTCCTGCCACTGTTTCTGTTTCTGTTGCCTTTGCTTTCCCTCCTTCATCTGGAACCGTGTATCTTCCAACTCCAAATTCATCATTTCATGGCTCTTTCCCCGGAGGTTACTTACTTCCTGCAACTGGGATTTGAGACTTGATTTGTGACCATTTTTTTGTTCTTCATCCTCTTGCAAATAATCCTCTTGCCTTTGTTTTTTCTTCTTCTGGTCTGTCTCTATTGTTGAGGCTACTGTAACATCTCTTTCACTTTCTATTTCAGCTAAGATCATTTGTATTAAATTGCCAGCTACTGGGTCCATGCTTTCATATGGCGAGAGTAAGGTTCTAATTTCAGACGTTTCACTAATTGGCTTCTGAAAATGCATTTCTGGCTTATGTGAGACTTCCTTTTTCCCCTGTATAGGTTTCTTTGTCAACTCTCCTGTTTTTTTCATATGTTTGTATTTTCTCAAGACTTCTGTCACAGTTTCTGCCACTTTTTGAAAATATTCCTCCATTTTTGTTTTTATGACTCCCACATTTTCAAATTCTGTTCTTTTTAATAACTCTTTTTTTGGCACAGTTTTTTTATCCAAAGGCTTTCCTATGTTATCAATTTTCTCTGTTAGGAAAGTCATTATGGCTTTCTGAAATTCCTCTACATTACTCTGTTCACTTTTGCCCTCTGGACTTTTTAGAACGCTGGTAGATTCTGAAGCCTCTTTAAGTTTCTGAGATAGTGATTTACGAACTTCATGAGGCTTGACTTTCTTGGTGAGACCTGATAGGTCTTTCTCTTCAGTTTTTCCTTCTCTGCCTGTGCTTGTCCTTGGGGAGACTTGGACCTTCTTTCCTTTTGTTTTCTCTTTCTCAGAGAAAGAATCAAGTTGGGTCGACATGAATGGCCCTGCTTGGCTACTCATCCCACTTGTTCTCTCGCTGTCCATTGACTCAGAAGTGAGTTCCTCTTTTTTCTCTGAAGAAACTTGGCTTTTGTCAAGTTGACGTTCAAGTTTGGCTGTCTTGAGCCGTTCCCACAAATTACTTGTTGCACCTCTGCCAGCTTCACTCTTGGTGTAAGTGGAAGGGACATCGGTAGAAAGAATTTCATCAGGAAAAAATTTACTTTTTGACTCAGGTAACTTTGATTTGTCTTCATAATAGGATTTTACTTCCTTTCTCTTCTTTTCCAGGGATTGTAACTCCAGGTGTTGATCAAATTTGGTTCTTGAGTCTTTCTGTTCACCTTTATTATCACTCAGATTTGATCCAAACATCTCATGTACATATTGGGCTCTCTTTTCCTTTCTTTTCTGTGATTGAAGCTGATCAGCTCTATCTTTCTCAGAGACATACCCTTTCTTCAATGATTTCATGTCTTCAGTGCTGTCTTTGGTGATAGCATGGGAAGATGTTTTCTGTAAAATGGATTGCCGGTCAATTAAATCTGGAGCCATTTCATCTGTGGATGTATGTGAAAAAGCTGTGTCCCACTTGATACCAGAGATTTTAGTCTCTCTTCTTTGGGCCTCATCTATATTGTCAAGTTGTTTGACCGATGTGATGTCTGTACTCTCTCTTTTGTCAGTTTTCCTAGTGCCCATGGATGACTGTGGAGCAGACTCAGGTAACACTTTCAAATTTGATCCAGACAGTGTTTGGTATTCTATAGCACTTTTGGTTTGAATAAGTTTTTCATAGTTTTCTTCTGCAATTTGAAGTTTCTGCTTAAGTATTTCATTATTTTCACTGAGATCTTTTATCATCTTCAGGAGTAGGTCTTTTTCTTTTTCAACTTCCTCTTCTACATATACATTGTCACTTTGGATGTTAACACTTTTTATTTCATCATTTAGTATACGCAAAGCTTTAGAAAGGTTTGATATTGTTGATGATATATATTTAATAGCATTATTTTCTAATTTACTGAACATTGAAGTGCCTATGAGTTCTTGTAGCATATCATGGATTTCTGAAATCTTTGTAGATGTTGTAAATTCATCACTAATCATCTGATCTGGTTTTAAAGCATGGGCTGCTGCAGGTCGCTTTATAACTCTTTCTTTCCAAGGTTTCCATAGAGTACCTCTAATTGCTGGAAGAAAAAAAAAATGGTATTGCATTTCTTCTTTTGTATTGTGCTCTGTCTATGCTTAAGCCTAAGGAATTTATCCTCAATTTATAGATAAGTTAAAGATTCATCAGAAAGCTTTGGTTACAAAATAACTAGCTTTTTTTTTTTTTTTTTAAAGAATGATTCTTTTTCCATTCACTTAGAACTTCTGCTTCCAGAAGTTAGGAATGTGACTGTGATTTACATTCAGTAACAAGTTTGAGATTAAGAAATGTAAGTCAAAACTTTCCTTTGGCTTTGATTATGTTTGAATTACCATTTTCTTTCTTGGGTTCCTGCTTTTCTTTTCTGTCTTTTCTGATTCAGAGTTAATCTTGGTTTTTTTCAAAATGGTCACAAACAAACAAACAAAAGGTAAGCATTTGAAGGAATTTTTAGAATGGTTGAGTGGGAAATGCAGCAATCTCCCCCCTCCCAAAAGTAAGATAAAACTTTGGAAACAACCCAAATGCCCAAAAATAGATGACTGGATCAAGAACATGTGGTACATATACACCATGGAATATTACTCAGCCTTCAAAAAAGATAAACACGTGCAATTTGCAGCAACATGGATGGAGCTGGAAGGGATCATGCTCAGTGAAATAAGCCAGAAAGAAAAAGAAAAATACCGGATGGTCTCGCTCATAGCAGGAATCTAGAAAATCTAAATAAGGGACCCGAAAAAAGAATAACTAAAGAAAGAAAAAATCAAAATCAACAAACAACTATGAACCAGAGACACACTATGGGGGGGGCAGGGAAAGGAGGGATTGAGGTCAAAATAAGGTGGTTGCAATGGTATAGGGAATATAAAAATAAAATTAAAAACAACAACAAAAAAAAACTGGGCAAAGCTTCCAAAAAAAAACATGTTAGTACTTTGGAAATTGACCAAAGGCATACAACAAATTGAGAAACATTTATTCAAGAAAATGCTCAACCTCAGCATTAAGAGTGGAAATCTATGACATTTTAGCATGGAGCTCTTTTATCTAACTCCCCAGCCCCTGAACAGGTAGTTGTACCAGAGTAAGACAAGTTGTGAGAACTTACTGACAGCTTTACTGCCCTGAGAGGACTTATAAGAAGGATGGAAAAACTCATACATACGCACATTATCTAAAGTGATATTTCTTTAACCCATACACAGATCGATCTGTAAAGAGTAAAAGCTTATTCGATCAGTGATCGAATAATCATTCACTGACACTAAGCTATGCTGACCCAAAGGTGACCCCTAGGATTTCAGAAACATAAAAAACAACTAGAAAAAAGGAAAAATACTAACTAGACAGGTATCATATGCTGTATACTGTGGGGGATTACATACTACACAGAACTAGTCAGCAAGTCACTAAAAAACAAACCAAAAATATAACAAAAACAAATCCTGAAAGTTGTAGGGAAAAATCAAAATCCAGAGTTGCTATATTATCTAAAATGTCCAATTTTTGACATAAAAGAAGCATGTAAAGATACACAAATGGGGCCTCCCTGGTGACGCAAGGAGTTAAGTCTTAGCACTATGAAGCTATCAGCAGCCACTGCAGCAATAGTTTGATCCCCAGCCAGGAAGCCGACCCCCCATGGCACAGCAGACGTCTCCTATCTGGCCCACTGCTCCCCTCAGCAGTGTATTTCAGTAGATCCTCCTGTTCTGCTCCCCATTCTGTTTCTGGTGAATCCTCTCACCACTCTCAACACCTCTAGCCTACACCCCAGCTCTTGTATGTATAAATAAATAAATCTTTAAAAAAAAGATAGGGCCTCCCTGGTGGTGCAAGGGGTTAAGACACAGCACTGTGAAGCTATCCGCAGCCTCTGCAGCACAAGTTCGATCCCTGGCCAGGGAGGTGACACATGGCATAGCAATCCTCTCGTGTCTCGCCTGCTGCTCCCCTCAGCAGTGTATTTAAGTCAGTCTACTTGTTTTGTGTCCCATTCTGTCTCTGGTGAATCATCTCACCCCCCGCTACCCTGGCCTGTACTCCAGTTCTTGTATGCATAAATAAATAAATCTTAAAAAAAAAAGTAACTATGATTAAAAAAAAATAATTCCCTAAATATAATACAGAAGGGTTACTACAAACATTCATTGAAATAACACTCCTGTCAAAGTAACTTGCAGTAAACACTTAGATATCCATATTTATTTATGTGTTTTCAAACATTCTTTTCAAAGTGTTTATACAACATACATGTACAACTCTTATTTTTAAAATGAAGGTAAGAAATAAGATAAATGGCAAGTAAGCATATGAAAAAATGTTCAATATCATTTTTCATTACAGAATTGCAAATTATAATGAGATACTATTATACTCATCAGAATAGCTAAAATTAAAAAAATGATAATAGGGCCTCCCCTGGTGGCGCAGCGGTTGAGCACTGGACTGCGAAGCTGCCTACAGCCTCTGCAGCGCCAGTTCAATCCCCAACCACTGGCGAGGGTCCCACATGGCGCGCAGACCTCTCCTGTCGTGCCCTCTGCTCTTCTCAGCAGTGTGTTTCATCAGTCTGCCTGTTCTGTTCCCCGCTCTGGCTCTGGTGAATTCTCTCACCCTCCCACGCTTCTGACTGTACCCAGTGTTTGTATAAATAAATAAATAAATCTTTAAAAAAATAAAAAATGATAATAACAAATGCTGGCAAGTGTATGGAGCAACAGGAACTCTTGTTGCTAGTGGGAATTAAAAATGGTAATTTCTGGGCCTCCCCGGTGGCGCAATGGTTGAGCGCTGGGTTGCGAGGCTGCCCGCAGCCTCTGCAGCGCTGGTTTGATCCCTGGCTGCTCCCCGGCCACCGGGCAAGTGTCCCACATGGCGTGCAGACCTCTCCTGCTGCCCGCTGCTCCCCTCAGCAGTGTACTTCATCACTCTCTCTGTTCTACTCTCCGCTCTGGCTCTGGTGAATTCTCTCATCCTCCCACACCTCTGACTATACCCAGTGCTTGCATAAATAAATAAATAAAAATCTTTTTAAAAAAATGGTAATTTCTTTAATTTGATGTAGTTCCAGCTGTTTATCTTTTTCTTCACTATCACTGCTTTGGGGGATGTGTCTTTAAAGATGTTACTGAGGTGTATGTCATGTAGTATTCCTTCTATATTTTCTTCTATATATTTATGGTTTCAGGTCTTATGTCTAGTTCTTTAATCCATTTTGAGTTGGTTTTTGTGCGTGGTGTGAGGAAGTAGTCAGGCTTCATTCTTTTGCATGTAGTACAAAAATGAAAAATGATGTAAAAAATATATAAAATAAAATTTTTAAAAATGTAGTTTCTTTTTAAATTTTTATTTTCACATAGAACTGGGGTGTAGGTCAGAGGAGCAGGAGGTTGAGAGGATTCACCAGAGACATAGTGGGGGACAGAACAGGCAGATCGACTGAAATACACTGCTGAGGGGAGCAGTGGATGAGTCAGGAGAGGTCTGCTGCGCCAATGTGGGTAGCTCCCAGGCTGGGGATTGAACTCGTGCTGCAGTGGCTGCAGATAGCCTCATAGGCTGAGTCTTAACCCCTTGTGCCACCAGGGAGTTCCTTATACCCCTTGTGCCACCAGGGAGGCCCTCTTTTTTCCTTCTGACTTATTTCACTGAGCATAATCCTTCATAATCCATTCTAGCTCCATGCATATTGCTGCAAATGGCATGTTTATCTTTTTTGATTGCTGAATAGTATTCTATTGTGTATGTGTGTGTATATTATATACCACATCTTCTTGATAGTTATTTCCAAACTAATATACATATTTAATGTAACACTAAAACTGTGATTTATAAGAGAAGAAAAAATCGTTAAGTTGATTGGACTTCATAAAAATTAACACATTTGGACTTCAAATATACCAACAGGAAAATGAAAGACGAGCCACAGACGGAGAGAAAATATTTGCAAGTCACTTTTCTAATAAAGGACTATATCCCAAACATAGAAGGAACTTTTACAACTCAATAATAAAACAGGGGAAGTATTTGTTTTTGTTTTTGTTTTTTTTTTTATCGAGGCATGTTTTTATTTATTTATTTATTTATTTATTTGTTTGTTTGCTTGTTCGTTTATACATGCACTGGGTACAGTCAGAAGCGCGGGAGGGTGAGAGAATTCACCAGAGCCAGAGCAGGGAGCAGAGCAGGCAGAAGGACCCAAGTACACTGCTGAAGGGAGCAGCGGGCGGCAGGAGAGGTCTGCACGCCATGTGGGACCCTCCTCCGGTGGCCGGGGAGCAGCCGGGGATCAAACTGGCGCAGCAGAGGCCGCGGGCAGCTTGGCAACCCAGCGCTCAACCGCTGCCACCGGGGAGGCCCCAGGGGAAGTATTTGAATAGCTAGTCCATAAAAAAAGATACATCACATTAAAGGGTGCTCAGCATCATTAGTCATTAGGTAAATACAATTTAAAGCCACAATGAGATAGGACTTTACACTTATTAGAAAGGTTATAAAAATAAAAACAGATAATGACAAGTGCTGTTGAAGATGTGGAGAAACTGGAACCCTAAATCACTGCTGATGGGAATGTAAATGGTATTGTCACTTGGGAAATCAGTCAACAATTTCTTGAAAAGTTAAAAAATTTCCCAACAATACATAAACGACCTAGCAGTTCTACTCCTCAGTATCTACCCAAAATAAATGGAAATGTGCCCACACAAATGCTTGTATGCATGTGTTCACAGCAGCATTATTCCTAAGAGTCAAAAAATGGAAACACTCCAAATATCCATGAATTGCTGAATGGGTAAATAAAACATGATACACAACCCACAATAGGAAGAAAAGTATGGACACATCTGATAGCATGGCTGAATCTCAAAAACATTATGCTAAATGAAAGAAGCCAGTTATGAAGGACCACAGATATGATTCCATATAATGAAGTATCTAGACGAGGCAAATATACTGAGACAGAAAATAGATTATGGTTGTCTAGGGCTGGGGAGTGGGAGGTATGAGGACTGACTGCCAGTGGGCATCAGGGATCTTTTTAGGATGGCAGAATTATTCTAAAATTGGATGGTGATGATAGTTGCACAGCTTTAAATTTACTCAAAATTCAGTCATTGAATTATACACTTAACATGGGTGAATTTTATAGTATGTAAATTCTACCTCAACAAAGTCACTTTATTGAAAAGGTCAAATTTATTTCCAATGTCTTAATGCAGCTTACTTATTTTTCTCTTATGTCTTCTCTTATCTTCGAGCAAAGATTTACAAATTCTAGTCAGTATTGTGACATTGTTTTCAATGGTTTTGAACGTCTCTGGTAAAATCTCCATTTGTGCTACGCAGTGGTGGTATTCGCCAATATCAGTTGTAGTCATCTCAGACAAAAGGCTATCTTGATGAGAGGGAAAAAAATTACTTCAGGGTGGAAAAATAAATATAACTGCATAGGCTTGTAAAATTGACTAAATCCTCAATATTGGACTATTGGGGAAAATTGGAATCTCATACTTAACTGCTGTTTCAAGGCATTTCTCTGTGAAGAAGTGAAAAAGGAAGAGACTTGGAATAAAAAGCTGAACAGTAAGCCTTAGACATGAAAACATGAATCAGATTAATAGGTGTCTATCTAGTTTAGTTCACTATTCCAAGGAAGTATGAAAATATGAACATGAGTTTTAATATCAGGGATGTAATGCCCTTGATAAGTTATATAGTATTTTATAATTCCTGCTCTGTGAGATTTCTTACAGCTAAGTGAAATTCCTCTTTTTTATATTCTTAGCTTATTCTTTCATTCAACCATTGTCTCCTCTGTCATGCACTGTGAGATACCGAGGGTACAAACATTGAATAAAACAAATTCCGTGACTTTGGGCCTCCCCGGTGGCGCAGCGGTTGAACGCTGGGTTGCGAAGCTGCCCGCAGCCTCTGCAGCGCTGGTTCGATCCCCAGCTGCTCCCCGGCCACCAGAGGAGGGTCCCACATGGCGCGCAGACCTCTCCTGCCGCCCGCTGCTCCCCTCAGCAGTGTGCTTCAGACCTTCTGCCTGCTCTGCTCCCTGCTCTGGCTCTGGTGAATTCTCTCACCCTCCCGCGCTTCTGACTGTACCCAGTGCTTGTATAAATAAATAAAAAATAAATCTTTAAAAAAAAATAATTTCCTGACTTCATAATACTTAGATTCTAGTGGTAAGAAATTTTATAGGCAAAATAAAGAAGAGTAAAGAAAGAGTAATGGACAGTGCCAGAGATTACAGAATGGGTATAGTCAGAGACAGTTCATTTGAAAGTGTTATAAGCATAGAGTAAGCCACATGGTGGCCTAGTAGACAATGTTCCAGGCAAAGGAGTTGTAAGTATAAAAGCACTGGGCAGGAGTATGCTGGCATACATAAAGACAAGCAAAGAGACCAGAATAGCTGGCACTATGTGAGGAAACCTACATTTTTCTTATTTTATTCTTATTAGAACAGAAGAAACCTATTCTCTAAATACCCTCCTTAGTCTTGTACTCTTTAATGTAATAAATCCTTCAAATTTTACTTAAAAATTTTCTTCACTAGTGTAACTTTGTGGTTTTTCTTTGACCACTTCTAGAAACTTACTCCATTCTTCCAACCAGGCCAGGAGGGAGACAAGAGTCTTTTCTGTCACTTCAGCAGACTTAATACATTGTACTATTTTTTCCAGAAAACTATTTCTGCGTCTTTTGTGTTCTGTAATGGAGATTTTCCTCCCAGAGTGTATGCTTTCACCACCAGCGTAGCGATTTATTATCCGTTGCACATTGGCCATTATTTCATTCACTTGCATATTAATCTCCTAAGGATAAGAAGGGAGAATATATTAATACAATCTCATTCTGACAGTAAGCTTTGGTCACCTTCTCAGGATGTTTGCAACAATTCTATTTAACTGTCCAGTCAAAGTCCTGCTAATTCTAGCTGCCTGTGGATCTCATATTTTTCTTAAATTTTTTCCCCCTTACCTTCATCATCCTACAGTTTAGTATTTAAGGAAAATAATGGGGTTTGAAAACTATTATCTGGATCTCAAATCTAGCTCTTTTGTTAACATGATTTTAGTAAATAACTTCATTCTGAACTGTTTGTGCATTATCTGTAAAATGGTGGCGATACTAAATTCAAAGGTGATCATTATAAACCATGCTGCTATAAATAAATTACTTAATTAATAGTAGAAGTTCCTTCTGTATTCTTTCTTTACCTACACCTCATTCCTGGAAAGCAACTTTTAGAGTATTTCTCAATGTGACATTTATTTCATTTTCTCTATTCAAGAATCTATCAGCAAATTTCTTCTGTTCATCACTCTCCCAGTAGTTCTCACTGGGGGTAATTACCGCCTTTTATGTGGCATTGGGAAATTTGTGGAAGTATTTTTGATTGTAGCAATGGCTGGGAGTGAGAATTTATTAATATTTAGTAAAGGGTGCTAGCCCATCCTATGGTGTAATGGCAGTTACACAATGAAGAAATGGCCCTGCATAAATTTTGACTGTCCCATGGGATGTTCATGTAGGTTAAAACAAAAAAACACTGCTTATAATTATCCGAGACTAGAAACTTATTCCTTTAAAAATAAAAATACAGGGCCTCCCCTGGTGGCGCAGCGGTTGAGCGCTGGGCTGTGAAGCTGCCTGCAGCCTCTGCAGCGCCGGTTTGATCCCCGGCTGCTCCCCGGCCACCTGAGGGAGGGTCCCACATGGCGCGCAGACCTCTTCTGCCACCCGCTGCTCCCCTCAGCAGTGTACTTCGGTCCTTCTGCCTGCTCTGCTCCCCGCTCTGGTTCTGGTGAATTCTCTCACCCACCCACACTTCTGACTATACCCAGTGCTTGTATAAATAAATAAAATTTAAAAAAAATTAAAAAAAAAATTAAAATAAAAATAAAAAATATTTTTTGCCTAGTTTAATTACATACTAAAATTTCCAGAAATGCAAACAAATATCATATAAATCAATAGGAAAATATTCTTTAGAATATCTATACTAAAATTTCACCATTCTGCAACATCATAGTACCAACAGTGCACTAGTGTTTATAGTAAATATGGCCAAAATGTTAAACCTGCATTTGTATTAGCTTATATTTGTAGCTTTCATTTTTTTTATTTCTTTTTTCAAAGAGATTTATTGGTTTATGCATACAAGTGCTGGGGTGCAGGCCAGAGATGTGGGGGGTGAAAGGATCCACCAGAGACAAGAGCGGGGAGCAGAACAGGCAGATGTACTGAAATACACTGCTGAGGGGAGCAGCGGACAAGACAGGGGAGGTCTGCTTCGCCATGTGGGTATCTCCCTGGCAGGGGATCAAATTCGCGCTGCAGTGATTGCAGACAGCTTCATAGTGCTGTGTCCCCCTTGCGCCACCAGGGAGGCCACTCACATTTATTTTAATTCGACATATAGGTGCAAGCCTCCATGTCTACTACTTTATTGTATTATGTCTACTAGAGAAATTTGACACAGAATTTGCACATTGAAAAGAATAACAAAAAAAGAAAGAAAATAGAATTCACACATTGAAATGTGTATTATTATAAATTATATTCATTTATTTACTCTCACATTTATATTAACTTTTAAAAAGCATAAGAATAGGTAATTCATCTATGAATTTCATTTCAGAGGAATAAAAGAGATGTCACAAATATTTTAAGAAAAGTAAAGCTGATAGATAAAAGAACCACTACTCTTTCCCTTCCAATTTTATCAGTTACTCTTTCAGTTTGGCTTCAGAAAAAACAAACTCTCTTTATCTTATGATAATAACATCATTTGAATTTTGCAAATGTTCATTTTATTCACTGCAATATCAAAATTTCAATGACACTCTTTAAAGAACATAACTTTATATGGAATTACAAAAGACCCCTGTATAATCAAAGCAATCCTGATAACAACAACAAAGGTATCACACTACCAGACTTCACACTATACTACAAAGTTATAGTAATCACAACAGTATGGAATTGGAATAAATATAAACACACAAACCAATGGAATAGAATTGAGAGCCCAGAAATAAACCCACAATTTTATGGACACTGACCAGTTACCTTAAGCTTTCAGAGGGGGAGTGGGAGGTAGATTGGTGAAATGAGAGGTGAAAGGAGGGGGAAAACACAATGGTGGAAGACTGTGGGTGCTTTGGCAGAAGAAGGGCTACAGTGACTATACCTGGGGGTGGGAGGAAATGCCCAGACACCAACCCAGACACCAGCAAGGATGTAAGATAATGACATTTTAATAACAATGGTAATAACAAAAAATGCAAGAAGCTGGAGTGTTCCCTAATACATTTTACAATACCAACATTACCCTAATGCCAAAACTAGACAAAGATAACACAATAGGGGGCCTCCCTGGTGGCGCAAGGGGTTAAGACACAACCTATGAAACTGCCCCCAGCCTCTGAAGCACAAGTTCGATCCCCTGGCCAGCTAGGGAGCAACCCACATGGCACAACAGACCTCTCCTCACTCGCCTGCTGCTCCCCTCAGCAGTGTGCTTAGGTAAATCTGCCTGTTCTGTTCCCCACTCTGTCTCTGGTGAGTCCTCTCACCCGCCCCCCCACACCTCAAGCCTGTACCCCAGCTCTTGTATGCATAAATAAATAAATCTTTTTTAAAAAAAGATAACACAATAAAAGAAAATTATAGCCCAATATCCCTGATGAACAGCAATACAAAATCATCAATAAAATAGTAGCAAGTTGAATTCAACAGTATACCACTAGGATTATATATCATGATCAAGAGGGATTTATCCCAGAGAGCCAAGATTGGTTTAATATACGGTATTTCAGTTAATGTAATACATCAATGTATTACATGTAATACAAAAGTAAAGATTAAAAATAACATCAATAGATGCAGAGAAAGCATTTTATAAGATTCATTACTTACATATGGGAATAAAAGGAACCTACCTCAATATAATACAGGCTTATATCACAAAGCAATAGCCAATACAATAATGGTTAAACACTGAAAGCTTTCCATTTAAGATTGGGAAACAAGACAAGGACACTCGTTGTCACTACTTCTACTTAACGATTACTAGACGTTTTAGCCAGAGTGCTCAGAAAAACATGGGAAATAAAAGGAATTCAGGGCCTCCCCTGGTGGCACAGCTGTTGAGCGCTGGGCTGCAAAGCTGCCTGCAGCCTCTGCAGCGCCAGTTTGATCCCCCGCCTCGGGCGAGGGTCCCACATGGCGTGCAGACCTCTCCTTCTGTGCCTGCTGCTCCCCTCAGCAGTGTACTTCGTCAGTCTGTCTGTTCTGTTCCCCGCTCTGGCTCCAGTGAATTTTCTCACCCTCCCGCGCTTCTGACTGTACCCAGTGCTTGTATAAATAAATAAATATTAAAAAAAAAAAAAAAGATAAGCAACAGAAAAGTTAAAAAAAAAAAGAATTCAAAAACAGGAAATGAAGTGAAATAACTATCACTATTCCTGGATGATATGAGAGTCAATAGAGGAGATCCTAAAGACTCCATCAAAAAGTTATTATACACAATGAATACAGAAGAATGGCAGTTTTCAAAACCAACACACAAGAACCCATAGCCTTTCTCATATACAAATAATAAAGAAGCAAAAAGTTAATAAAATAATGTCAATCATAATTATTTCAAAAATAATGAAATGGGCCTGGTGGCGCAGCGGTTGAGCGCTGGGCTGCAAGGCTGCTCACAGCCTCTGCAACGCCGGTTCGTTCCCCGGCCGGCGGCGAGGGTCCCACAAAAAAAAAAAAAAAAAAAAAAAGAAAAAAAAAAAAAGAAAGAAAAAAAAAAGAAAAAAAAAAAAGAAGTATCTTAAAATTGACCTAAAGAGTTGTAAAAGACCTATATAATGAGAATTACAACATTTTATTAAAGACATAAAGAGATAGAAGGATATCTCATGCTCATGGGCAGAGAGAATCAATATAATCAAAATAACTGTCCTGATGAAAATCATACAAATTTAATATAATACCCATTAAAACACCAGCAATATTTTTCAAAGAATTGAACAAAAGTGTTGAACTTTATATGGAAACCCAAGAGGCCTCAAATTGCAAAAGAGAAAAGTGGCAGTATGATATTACCTATCTTCAAACCACTATAAAAAGCAACAATACTAAAAGCAATTTGGGGACCTCCCTAGTGGCATAGGGGTTAAGTCTCAGTGCTATCACACTATAATCTTGGGGACTGAGTTTGATCCCTGGCCAGGGAGCTAACCTACAAATGGCGCAGCAGACCTCTCCTGTTGTCCACTGCTCCCCTCAGCAGTGTATTTCAGTCAATCATCTGTTCTGTTCTCCACTCTGTCTCTGGTAAATCCTCTCACCCCTCTGCACCTCTGGTCTGCACCCCATAAATATTTATGCATATTTATTCTATGCATAAATAAATAATCTTTAAAAAAAAAGCAATTTGGCATTAACAAAAAATAAATACATGGACAGAACCAAAAGTCCAGAAATAAATCCATGTACATAGTAGTACCTAACCTATGATAAACAGCTATGACAATACAACAGGGAAAGGACAGGGTCTTTTAAATAGTGCTGGGAAAATCTGAAGACCACACATAAAAGAATTAGTGAATCACTCACTAACTCCATATGCAAAAATAAACTCTAAAGGGATTAAAGATTTAGATATAAAACTTATAAAATAAATAGAAGAAAACACAGTTAATATATCCCATGACATCAATGACAAGATGTGTCTGGTGACTTGATTCCTATGCAAGGGAAATAAAACTAAAACAAATAATTGGGATTCTCTCAAGTTAAGCTTTTATACAGGCAAAGAAAATACAAGAAAGTTAAAAAGACACTTTATTGAAGGAGAGAAAATATTCACACAATATATTGTTGATAAGGGGTTACTATCTAAGGCATATTAAAATGCTCACATAAATGCCCGTATAAATGGGCAGCAAAAATGAACAGACAATTCACCAAAAAGGCTATCCAAAAAGTTTTAAACATATGAAAAAATATTCATCATTTCTTCCAATAAGAGAGTTTCAGATTAAAATTGTGCATATTAAAAAGACTCCCAGCAACACTATTGGTAGGAATGTAAAATGGTGCAACCATAGTTGAAAGCAATCCGGGTCTACCTTAAAAAAACTAAAACTGAAAATACCATATGACCCCAAAATTCTACTCCTGGGCATTTATCCAAAGACTTTGAAACCATCATCACAAGAAATTTTATGTTCCACAATGTTCATAGCAGGATTATTTATAATAGCTAGGACATGGAAACATCGTAAATCATCTAATAGACAACTGGATCATGAAAATGTGGTATAGCCACCCTATAGTATATATTCACCCATAGAAAAGTTGAAATGCAACCATTTTCACCAAAATGGAGAGAGTCTGAGAGAATTATGTATAGTAAAGCAAGTCAGAATACTAGACATTTACATAGCAGACAATTCAATGATGTAACATACACAAAACCCAGTAGCATCAATAAACACCATGAGGGCTTTGAGAGGAGTGAAATGGACAAGAGGACATAAGGGGTGGTGGCAGAGAAGACAAAACAAAATAAAAATAAATTTTTAAAGGGCCTCCCCGGTGGCGCAGTGGTTGAGCGCTGGGTTGCGAAGCTGCCCGCGGCCTCTGTGGCACTGGTTCGATCCCCGGCTGCTCCCTGGCCACCAGAGGAGGGTCCCACATGGCGCGCAGACCTCTCCTGCCGCCTGCTGCTCCCCTCAGCAGTGTACTTCGGTTCTTCTGCCTGCTCTGCTCCCACTCTGGCTCTGGTGAATTCTCTCACCCTCCCGCGCTTCTGACTGTACCCAGTGCATGTATAAACAAACAAACAAACAAATAAATAAATAAAACATGCCTCTATTAAAAAATAAATAAATAAAAAATAAATTTTTAAAAAGCAAGTTTGGACAATGCCGTTCTAGAATTTCACATAATTGGTCAGGATTGTAACAGTTCCATAGTTTACAGTCTTTTTTAAATATCTTTTGTCAAATGTAATTAAGACTATTTCCTGCTTTCTTCAGGAATCCCTTAAAGGGAGTCAACGTAATTTTTGAGAGATGAGATTTATTAAGAATATTTTGGCATCTGGGCCTCCCTGCTAGCACGAAGGGTTAAGACACAACCTGTGAAGCTGTCCACAGCCACTGCAGCATGAGCTCAATCCCCAGCCAGATATCCACATGGCGCAGCAGACCTCTCCTGACTTGCCCGCTGCTCCCCTCAGCATTGTATTTCAGTAGCTCTGCCTGTTCTGTTCCCCACTCTGTCTCTGGTGACTTCTCTCAACCCCCCACACCTCTGGCCTGTACCCCAGTTCTTGTGTGCATAAATAAATAAATCTTAAAAAAAAAGAATATTTTAGCATCTGATAATGCTTAACTAATCTGCAAGCTTGCCTTTATGAGAGCTGTTCTTAAGCAACAACTAACTAAATAAATAAATGCACACAGATATAAAAGGAGGAAATAAAACTTACTTCTATTAGCATATGACCAGATTGTATATGTAGAAAATCTCAATGGATATATAAAGAAAATCTGTGAGAACTAATAAGTGGATTTCAGGACATAAGAGCAATATGAAAAAAAAAACCACTATTGTAGTCCTACATATTTGTTGTGAACAACTGAGGATAGAAATTAAAGAATAATACTATTCAGAATAGTATGAAAAATGAAACACTTAGGGATAAATCTGATAAAAGATATGGAGGACTTATACACTGAAAGCTGTAAAGCACTTCTGAGAAATATTAGATCTAAATATGTGAGAGAGATGCTGTTTTCAGTGGTCAGAGATTTAACATTAAGATTTCAGTTCTTCACAATTAATCTATAAATTCAATACAATCTCAACCAGACACCAGCAGGCTTTTTTTCCTCACAGAAATTGACATACTGATGTTAATTTTCATGTGGAAATGCAGAGGGAGAAATCAGCATGGATAAAGACTGTTTTTAGGTTATGAGCATTTTGAGTGTGTCCTTATAGAGAAAGAAACCCAAAAAGAGTAAGATGGTAAAAAAGAAGAGGTAAGAGAAGTCACAATAATAAAAAGAAAATTGAAGAACTAAAATTACATATTTAAAGAATACATAAAATAAAAATAAAATTGAAGAACCAAAACTATGTATTTAAAAAATTATGATACAACCTCAGTAATCAAGATACTGACATTGGCCTAAATATGGACAATAGATCAAGAGAACAGATCAGAGGGTCCATTAACTCTCACACATATGATTAACTAATTTGCAATAAAAATGCAATTCAATGAAGAAAGGATATTTTTTTCAACAAATGGACCTAGAATAATTGGGGGAGAAAGGAAAAGATACATATACGATATAATAGAAGCAAACAAATATATCATACAAAGATTGAGACAAAATGGATCAGAGACCTAAATGTAAAATTTAAAAAGTATAAAAGCCCTAGAAGAATACACAGGAGAAAGTGTTTGTAACTTTTTTTTTAATATATATATTTTTTAAGATTATTTATTTATTTATACAAGCACTGGGTACAGTCAGAAGCGCGGGAGGGTGAGAGAATTCACCAGAGCCAGAGCGGGGAGCAGAGCAGGCAGAAGGACCGAAGTACACTGCTGAGGGGAGCAGCGGGCGGCAGGAGAGGTCTGCGCGCCATGTGGGACCCTCCCCTGGTGGCCAGGGAGCAGCCAGGGATCGAACTGGCGCTGCAGAGGCTGTGGGCAGCTTAGCAGCCCAGTACTCAACCGCTGCGCCACCGGGGAGGCCCAAGTGTTTGTAACTTTAGGTCATGAAAAGTTTATTTATATACCACACTTAAAGAACATAATTCCTGAATTTAATGTATCAATGTTTTGTTTCATGATTTTTTTTTATTTTATTTTATAGAGGCATGTTTATTTATTTGTTTGTTTGTTTGTTTTGTTTACACATGCACTGGGTACAGCCAGAAGCACGGGAGGGTGAGAGAATTCACCAGAGCGGGGAGCAGAGCAGGCAGAAGGACCGAAGTACACTGCTGAGGGGAGCAGCGGGCAGCAGGAGAGGTCTGCGCGCCATGTGGGACCCTCCTCTTGTGGCCGGGGAGCAGCTGGGGATCGAACCGGCGCTGCAGAGGCCGCGGGCAGGTTCGCAACCCAGCGCTCAACCGCTGCGCCACCGGGGAGGCCCTCATGATTTTTTTTTAAAAGACTATTAATAGAAGAAGAAAAGTCATAGAACTAGAAAAATATTTGTAAATTACTTATCTGGTAAGGGAACTGTATTCAGAATATATAAGAATACTTAAAACTGAATAACACAGATCACATAATGTGGGCAAAATATTTTTTTTTTTTTTTTTTATAGAGGCATGTTTTTATTTATTTATTTATTATATTTGTTTGTTTTGTTTATACATGCACTGGGTACAGTCAGAAGCGCGGGAGGGTGAGAGAATTCACCAGAGCCAGAGTGGGGAGCAGAGCAGGCAGAAGGGCCGAAGTACACTGCTGAGGGGAGCAGCGGGTGGCAGGAGAGGTCTGCGCACCATGTGGGATCCTTCTCCGGTGGCCGGGGAGCAGCCGGGGATCGAACCGGCGCCGCAGAGGCCGCGGGCAGCTTCGCAACCCAGCGCTCAACCGCTGCGCCACCGGGGAGGCCCATGGGCAAAATATTTTAACTACCAAAGATGACATAAAGATTGCAATAGGCTCATGGAAAGTTGTCCCAAATCATTAGTTATTATGAAAGTGTAAATTAATCCACAGTGAGATACTATTATATACCTTTTGGAATGATTAATATTAAAAAGACTGATGACATCAAGTGTTGGTAAAGATGCAGAGCAATTAACCTCATTTACTACTTGTGGGAATATAAATAGTATAACCTATTTGAAAAAGTTTGGTGACTTAAAAATTGAACATGTGCTGGGGGCCTCCCTGGTGGCACAAGGGGTTAAGTCTCAGTACTGTGAAGCTATCAGCAGCCACTGAAGCACGAGTTTAATCCCTGGCCAGGGAGCTACCCACATGGCGCAGCAGACCTCTCCTGATTCGCCCGCTGCTCCCCTCAGCAGTGTATTTCAGTAGATCTGCCTGTTCTGCTCCCCACTCTCTGATGAATCCTCTCATCCCCGCCCCCTGCCACACACCTCTGGCCTTCACCCCAGCTCTTCTTGTTTTTTTTTTTTTAATTCACCCCAGCTCTTGTATACATAAATAAATAAATCTTTAAAAAAAAAAATTCAACATATGCATACCTGATGACCCTACCATTCCAAACCTATTTACCCAAAAGAATAAAATGTTCATAAGTCATTAATAAGTACACACATATTGATAGCAGTTTAATTTGTAATATGCTCAAACCTGAAACAACTCAAAAGGCTGTCATAGAAAAATACTTAGCAGTAAAAAGGAATGGACTATTCATATATACAAGAATGTTACTGAATCTCAAAATATGCTAAGTGAGAGAGAGAGAGGCAGAAAAAAGTAGATACTGTATGATTTTGCTTATATAAAATAATTTGAAAATGCAAAATAGTCAACAGTGTGGAAGCAGATTGGTGGTTGACTGGGGATTGGGGCAGGGGTAGGGAAGGGTGTGTTAAAGGGAATTATAAGTGCATGAAGAAACTTTTAGGGGTTGGGTAAGTTCATTATGTTGATTGTGATGATGGTTTCATGAGTGTTTATTTTATTATTTTTTAAATGAGTATATCTTTTTTCATTTTTTATTTTTATTTTTGTCTAGAAAATAAAAGAGTGTAGGCCAGAGGCGTAGGGCATGAGAGGATTTACTAGAGACAGAGTGGAGAGCAGAACAGGGGGATTCACTGAAATACTCTGCTAAGGGGAGCAGCAGGTGAGACAGGAGAGGTCTGCTGTGCCATGTGAGTCAGCTCCCTGGCTGGGGACTGAACTCATGCTGCAGTGGCTGCCAATAGCTTCACAGTGCTGAGACTTAAGCCCTGCGCCACTAGGGAGGTCCCTGACATTATATTGGTACAGGAAGGGCCCTACCATGAGGACAGTTCAGGACTCAAGGACAAAATTTTGCTATTCCCATGGGCTGGTAAAGAAGGTTAAAAACCTGATGACCATAGTCCTGGACACTTACTGCCATAAAATCCCTGGGTTTATAGGTTTTTGTTTAGTTTTGTTTTGTTTTGTTCCCTGGTGGTGCAAGGGATTAAGACACAACCTATGAAGCTGTCCACAGCCACTGCATCATGAGTGCGATCCCCGGCCAGGGAGATACCCACATGGCACAGCAGACCTCTTCTGACTCGCCTGCTGCTCCCCTCAGCAGTGTATTTCAGTCAATCCACCTGTTCTGTACCCCCCTCTGTCTCTGGTGAATCCTCTCACCCCCCACACTTCTGCCCTGTACCCCAGTTCTTCTATGCATAAATAAATAAATCTTTAAAAAAAAATCAGCTGCTATTGGAAGAAAAGGGAATTAAAGACCAAGAAAAAAAAGTCACAGACCTTGAGACCAGACCAATTTAGACTGGAGCTTCAGGGACACAGCCTCCATGATTTGTTCAATCAGGAGCCCTGCACAGTCACCAAGCTGCAGCTGACTTGTGCCCACAATCAGCACCAATAAATACACTTTAGCCAAGTCCACTCTCCTTGCTTTCTCAGTAAATACAGTTCAGTTCCTTTGTTTCCAAAGGCCATTCTTAAAACCTTTTAAGACCATGGCCCTGACACCTCAGGGAATCTCTTTCATGTCCAGAGAAATCTCCACAGAGTTCCCTTTCCTTGCTTTTTGCTAGTCAATAAATGCCAACTCCTTGCCTACCCTTACTGGTGTATGTGAGACCTCTTTCAATCTTTTTTTTTTTTTTTAAAGATTTATTTATTTATCCGTGCAAGAGCTGGGGTACAGGCCAGATGTGCGGGAGGGTGAGAGGATTCACCAGAGACAGAGCGGGAAACAGAACAGGCAGACTGACAAAATACACTGCTGAGAGGAGCAGCGGGCGAGACAGGAGAGGTCTGCCTTGCCATATGGGTTGCTCCGAGGCCGGCGGGGTTTGAACTGGCACTGCAGAATCTACGAATAGCTTCACAGGGCTGTGCTCAACCACCTGCACCACCAGGGAGGCCCCGACCTCTTTCAGCCTCAAAAGTCTCAAAAGACCTTTCATGGCCTTGGAGAAGAGGCCCTCAGTCCAGACCTCCTCCGGCAGTGGAGAACCAGTAGTTCTTTCCCAGCTTATATACCTGTGTTGTTGGAGGGTGGGCTCAGACTGAGGGGCCTCGGGCCCACTCCCCTGTCCAGTGACAGTGTGAAATCAAAGTCACCTCAAACACAGTTATGAAAAATCATAAAGAGTTCAAAATAAAAAGTTGCAAGATGTAATCTTCTCATTAATTACCTACCTCACTTGCTCTATGTTGCTGGGCCTGCTGAATCCTATGAATGACCTCCTCTATTGAGACTGGGGTTTCAAGCTTAGGGGTCACAAACTGTTCAAGGGCTTTTCTGGACGGTTTTGTCATGATGGTGGAATTCACAAGTTTTTCTGGTTCAGTGTTACCATCTTTCTTATTTTTCTTTTTGGTAAGCATTTTGAAAAGCAGAGTGATTTTATTTCTTCTTTTTTCACAGAATATAGGCAAATGCTAATAAAGGTGTCCACAAGGAAACTGGAAGAGGCATTTCCTGCTCCCAGAGGCTATGGTTTTCCTTGCTACTAACCAGTTGTTAAACATGGTATTCCAGTCCTGGTGATGTCACACTCGGTCCACTGTGACATTATCACTGATGCAAACATTAAAGAGTGCTTACTACAGGCAGAGAATAGGCATTCCATATGCTGTGATGGTAGAGGGTGAGGTGGGGGGGTAGGGAGGGTAGAAAAGAATAGACAACAGGAATGCTAAAAGAAATAGAAGATATAGCCCCACTTAAATGAGCTTGAAGCTTAGGTGTTAGAATTCAAGATCCACTATATCAAAAGTAACTCCTGGTTCTTTTCTCTTTCTGAGATTTTGCTTAAGAGTTTTTAAGGCTGCAATGGAATAATTGTATACAATTTCTTCAGCTGCCTTTCAACTTTTCCTAGACATGCAGTAACTCGGAAGATATTATTTGGTTGAAGATCATACTCTTTGCACTGCCTAGTTGCTTGGTTTTATTTTCAGGGACCTAGACTGAAGAAAGCTTGAAGTCCCATAGTTGGCTCAAGAAGTTGAAGGGAATGCTAGTGGCTGCTTTCTAACTGAAATACTAGTACTTGGTAGCTCCTTTGATTTCAGAGGAGCTGAAATGATTTCGGAGACTGGAGCAATTAAAGGATAGGGTGATTCTGTTGACTTTGTAGCTCTTCTAATTTAAAAAAACATGAAAAGTATAGAAATTAATATAACCAATAGCCATGTGCCTATCACCTACACTGAAAAAATATTAACACTTTGTCGTATTTGCTTCAGATACTTTTAAATGAAAGAAAACGTTACAGACAAAGTTGAAGGTGAAGTTGAAGACTGCTTCCTTCCCCTCTCTTTTCAGAGGCAATGACAATTATGAATTAATTTGATATATATATGAAGAGTCTGTGTTTAAATAGTTATGCTACAGGTGTATATATTCAAACTATACAAGGGGTTTTGAGTTTATACAGACTGGATGTATAACAATTTCTCTAAGAACTTCCTATGTCTATTCCTTATTGTAAGGGCTTACAACTTATTGTTGTAAACTTATAATTTGTGTTCCAGTCCTTCAGAGAAAGGGAGGAAGGGAATTATAAAGCTGTTGCCTTTTAAAAATATTAATCACTATATGAATTAATATGGTAGCGAGCAAATTAAATATATTCCTTTTCTGTATGATCCTGTTGTCTAAGTTTCTTCCTCCTCTGGTTCCCAGGTCACTTTGTAAACTCTCTATTACAGTACATATCTCATTGAAGCCTAACTATTATTTGTGGCTACCCACTAGTTAATGAACTTCTCAAAACAGATGTTATATGTTACTTTTCTTTTCTACCTTTTAGCATATTCTTACTCTGTTCCTTCACAGACTAAAATCTGGATATAATTTCAGACTTCTCTCCTTATGGCAACTTTTCTAAGTCTCAGAGTACTTTTATTGTTAGATTGCTCACCACCTTACTCCCCCCATTAAAAACTATTACTACCTCCTTTCCATGAAATCACAATTAAGTCTCTTTATTCAAGGAAGTTTGTAGTGTTTTTTGAAAAAAACACAATTGAAGAGAATTATTTTTATAAATGTGAGATTTGATTATAATCCATCATTATCCAGCATTTCTTGATGTTATCAATTAATCTATTTAAGAATGTTGCTGACATTAGATTGTGAGATCCTTAAGCAACTTTTATTCCTCCTTATTTTCTTACATTGCTTACCCTAGTAGGTATTTGCAAAGCAGCCTAAATGCATGTCAACTAAACTAATTTAGCATTATTGTGCTCTCTCTCGTGTTTTTATGCAGCATGGAATTTCATCAGCAACTGGAAATGAAGGCTTTTTAAAGCAAAATTAAAATCTATTTCAATTTGACAAGCATTTGTTGAGACTCCACTATGTGGCTACCATAATCCTAGACTGTGAAGAATACGTGATAGGGTGTCCTTGAAGAAACTTAAAAAAAAAAAAAAATTAAAGATAGACTTTAATAATCAAGTGCTAAAAAGGGACATGAAGAAGAGATCTATGGAGAGCAGAGTCTTTGGGAAAAACCTATGGAGAGGAAAGGTTGATTAACAAATGAAAGCTTTCCAGACAGGGAAGACAATTTGAAGCATGGCTTTGGAGGTGAGTGCTGAGATTGTATTTTGGGGGGAAAGTTGGGAGACTGGTTTGTTTGAGATTTTACTAGGGAGCAGATTAATTAGGGAGATTTTGGGACACGAGTATCAGCAATTTGATGAGGGAACAAACTTGGTATCTAAATGAAAATGTGAGTAATATAAAGGAGAACACAGGGGATCAGAAAGGTAATATTTTGAAAGTAAAAAACAGCAGTTCGGTGAAAATGAAATTATCAATCTAGGAAATTTTAAAATAGGATGGAATAAAATAGAACAGAAAAATATATTTAAAAAATGAGGATGTTATTTCAAAAGATGAGTGTCTGAACTAGGATATAGAAGAGTGATGAGGGACAAAACCTATTCCGTATTGCTAAAGATAATACGGAATTTGTATCATTTAACAGAAAATTATAATTAAAATTACTTGTTTTTATTGTATTTCATTTGAATTTATGGCAGAAGATCAATGAAGAGGCTATCCAGACTAAGTAATATTTAGTAGTATTACTAAGCGGAGATGTGATTACCTGATTCAAGCTAACCTGGCGCAAAGTTCTTTAAAGGTGTGTCTGAGGAAAGGTGTGTCTTTAAAGTCCTTGAAAGGTGTATCTGAGGGAAGGTGTATCTTTAAAGTTCTTTAAAGGTGTGTCTAAGCCTTTCCAGAGCGCTCAATTAAAAATGGTGATAATGTATTAATTGCATAGGATTGTTTTAAGATTAATTCAGGCGAAATACTTAGACTAGTTTCGGGCACATAGTAAGCATCTGAATACAGCAGGTGCTATTAATATACTTACTATTACAGCGGCTTTTGCCACTTCTCTACTTTGCAAGTCAACTTTTTCAGTAGGGTTGGGTGTTTATTCAATACACTTCTCACGAGCTCTTGCACGTGTGTCAGCTCAAGATACTGAGCTATGAAAACTGCAGAATTATTGTGGCCGTGATCGCTACTGGTTTGGCAAGGGATAAAATGTGTAAGCTTTTTACACACCCCCGTGGCACGGAATGGTGCCTTCTCTGGTCCCTCCCCTCCGGGACAGATGATAGTACATTCCACATGCCGCTGGAAAAGGTAACGCCAAAGTCGCGCCGCCCACGGGTCGTCTCCCCCCGGAAGCAGTTGTTCTCCAGACCCGGAAACAGTTGCTGCTTCACGGGAGGTGGGACTGGGCGGGTCAGGCCACAGCGGCTGACGGCAGGGGAGGAGCCGGGTCCGCTGCCGGGTGGAGGGGCCGGGCGAGTGTCCTTATCCTAGCCATCGGGGCTCGGGCCTGGAAGCCAGTTGGAGTCGCGGCGGCGAGAACGACTGGGCCGAGCGGAGAAAGACATGTTGCTCTTCGTGGAGGTGAGTGGCTGTGGTAATCTCGTCGGGCTCTGAGGGGAGCGGGGGTGCGGAGGCGCCGGCCGGCCCCACCGCCATGTGACTCCAGGCCGTGCCCCGCGGAGCCGGCGGCAGGCTGACACAGCACCTGGGCCGCGCAGGCCCGGCCGCGGCCCGCGGGCGCCCGCGCTGTCGGGGGGGCGGGCGGCGCGGGCCGCCGTGTGAGGGCGCTGGCGGCGGGGGTCGCGGCGGGCCCGGCCCGCGGGAGGCTCGGGGAGCGAGAGCGTTCCATATGGACCTCCCGGCCGGGGCGCCCGCGGGGTGGGGGTGGGGGCGGGGGCGGGGGCGGGGCCTGAGGGGAGCGGGGCGCTCAGGTGGACGCGCTCCGGGGAGCGAGGCCTCGCGGGGCCCGCTGGGAGGGAGACCAGCAACATGTGGGGCCGCGGGCGCGGAGGCGAGGCTGCCCCGGAGTGTTCGGAAAAGAAAGTTGATGGCCGGCCTTGAGCAACCCCCACCAGATTTTGTCCGGGCCCCGTCGCTAGCTCTCTGGAACGTTCTGTGAGCGGAGAAGCCAATGGGATTTGGAAGCCTTGAAAGGCACCTCTTTGACCTTTTGTAAAAGTTACTCAGGCGGCGGCTCCGTGTTGAGCGGCTGGTTTTATGAACCGGGGAAGGTCCTTTTGCAAGAAAAATTCCAAGAATGAGAGAAAATTAGTCCGGGGGAAAGTCTTTTAATAGTTACTTAAACAATAGAAAACACTTTAACTGAAGCGTCTGCTGCTGGCCTATTTCGGTTTTAAGGGTAGAGGATACCTGCCTTGCACAGATACGAGGTTTAATTTCTCTTTATTTCTGTCTCTTTCCTGGGCGCAGTGAGCATCAGCTGACTGCCTGGCTAATCCTTTGAGTAGATTCCAGATCATATTGTTCTTGCATTGTGAAAACGTCAGACCAGCAAAACTGCAACTTTGCAATTTGGCACTTGTTAACTGTGCCCATAAAAAGAATCTTTTCAATGAGGGAAGGAATTTACAGGTTGTATAATGGATTGGGGAGCCGGGTCCTGTCTGTGGGCCCGGTTTTTCTCGGAGGGAGGGATGGATCTTGTTCCGTAATATAGCGGCGTAGAGTGAATACTTACCCCCTCCCCTCCCCCACCTCCTCCGTCTAGGCGACAAAGTGTAGCTGGTAAATTTGAATTGTTGAGTTTTAGAAAGAAACAGCTACCTTTGAATGTGCAGTATTTGTAATAAACATTAATTGGAGCCTTTCAAGCGAATCATGATTTTAAATTATTGCACGCTTACTGTTTACTGTTTTTTATCCTCACTGTTTTCCTTCAGCAGAGTAAGAAATAGTTTTAAGCAGTGTCAGTTGTTTCAGGAATGCCAAACCATGCAAATGCTGCAGGTTGTGTATGTTTTGCCGGGGGGTTGGGAGGGGTTAGGGGGGTTTGAAGGGGAATGGGGGAGGGTTGAGAGGGAATGGGGGGGGCTGGGGGGAAGAACTGGGAAGTCTTAAGTCAACATGAATTCCAAAATAAACTTTTGAGTTCCAAATTGTTTCCTTTGGCTTTGTTAAAATGTGAATTTTAAAAATAGCTCCATTTATTACGTGTTAAAACTAAATCCTCACTTGCTTCTAAAACATGGAAATGTTTTGCAGATGAGAAAACTGATGGGGAACGGTTAAGAAACTTAGTTAAAAGTAGTGGAATTGGGATTAAGATACAGGACATTCTAATGTCAAGGCACGATTCTCTGTTATATAAAATTAATATTTCCACTAATCATTTTCCTTGTGAATCAGTATGTATTTAAATTTTTTTCTCATGTGACATTAAGTCACATTCAGTCACTAAATGTTTGTGACTGAATATATGGTATTAATATCAATTAAAAAAAACAACACACTTGGCATTTTGTTAGCCAATATTTTCTCCCTATAGCTTTACAATACAGGAATTATTTTGAATGAGGGAACCAAAGCTCAGAAGTTTGATGTCTAAGGTCACTTGGGTGTAAATAATGTGGGGACTAAAGTCTGAAGTCTGAAACTTCTAGGACACAAGTCTCTGGCTCCAAAACTTATTTTTGCATTTTCTTCTAAGCTAAGCGTTCTCAATCAGGATCCCTCCATAGAATTGAGGAAGTTGGTGAACTTGGATAAGGAAAAGAAATTGCATGTTTATTTTCACTACCTTCTAATTGAAATCTAGAAACTTAAAGGATATTTTGATATCTATAATTGGTTTATTTTGTCATCCCCTATATATTTCATAAATTTAAAAATCATTATTCTGGGCCTCCCTGGTGCCCTGGGGTTAAGCCTCAGCGCTATCACCATGATGGCCTGAGTTCAATTCTCCGCAGACCTCTCCTGTCTCACCAGCTGCTCCCCTCAGCAGTGTATTTCAGTAGATCTGCCTGTTCTGTTCCCCACTCTGTCTCTGGTGAGTCCTCTCACCCCCAGCCTCCACCACCGGCCTACACCCACGTTCTAAGCAGAAATAGAATAAATTTGAAAAAGAATAAAAAATTCTGAGACATGATCCATAGATTAATGGGACTATTAAAGAGGTCCTTGGTACAGGAGAGGTTAAGAACCATTTGACTAAACCAAGTTGCTTGAGGATCATCTTTGATAGAGTTTAGTGATCTGGCATCCATGGTTAGTTGGATGGAATGTTGAAAGGCTTTTGTGTGCTTTTTTTTTTTTTTTTTTTTTTTTGAGAGACCCTAGCTTAACTATATAGTTTATAACTGGAGTTAGTGGGGTAAATAACAGTAATGATAACACTAGTACTATAATAGTAGTTTACTATTGCGTTGTGTCAGACCAGTTAAGTGCTTTTGCATTTATATACGTCTGTTCAAGGCAAGCTATGAGACATGTCTCACTGTTTGTTAATTCTGTTTTGGAGATAAGGAAACTAAAGGCCCAAAGAATTTAAGAAATTTGCCCAAGATTATGCAGTTAGTGAATATTGAAGCCCAAGTTATAAAAGTTATAACTCTAAACTACCTAATTATATATACTGCAGTGGAAAATTGCAGGCAGACAAGGAATCCTACTCTGTTATCCTCAGTTGTAACTTTTTAACTTGGTCTTAAGATATTCCCTAGTTTATTGGTTTGTTTTCTTCTCACCTCTGTTTTGAAGGAGCCGCAAACA
This sequence comes from Talpa occidentalis, assembly GCF_014898055.3. Lineage (NCBI taxonomy): Eukaryota > Metazoa > Chordata > Mammalia > Eulipotyphla > Talpidae > Talpa > Talpa occidentalis. The sequence continues at coordinate 77,243,003 of NW_023601653.1, forward strand.
ATGTCTGGTTCTGCAAAGTAAAAAAGTTACTATAATTCATAAACTTGTCAAAACAGTTCTCAAATTTTTTTCCAACAAATTCTGTAAGTTTGACACAGCAGTAGCTTTCTTCTGCAGACTTCCCAGGGCACAATTTGTGGTTTCTTCATGGTGTTTTTTTGTTTTTTTGTTTGTTTTTTGGGGGGAGAGGGCGGTTGCTAACCTCATTTTGTTCATTTTTTAGATCATTTTCCCTCTCTAATATATTCAGTCAGTTATGTCTGCTCTACAATAGTTGTTTGGGGTTTCTGTCTCTGAGTTTTTCCCTGAAAAATGAGTATTTATACCCACTTACTTTGGTAGCAATGATGTTTATGCACACTAGGATGCTTTAATAATTCTCACATAAGTTTTAAAAATTAATCTTAATTGTGGTAAAAAACACGTAACTTAAAATTCATCACCTTCGCCATTTATAAGTGTACTGTTTGATGGCATTACGTACATTATTGTGCAACTATCACCACCATCCATCTAGAACTCTTTATCTTGCAAAACTTGAAGCTGTGTACACATTAAACAAAACTCCCCATCCTCCCCTCCTCCTCAGTTCTTACATAATTAAAAAAAAAATCTGACTTTTAAAATCTTTTGCTCTTTTAGGTGCTGATTTTTTAAAAGTTTAGCTTAGCTTTAGAATCTGAAATTAAAAATGGGATATTTGTCTAGATTAATTGCGCATTATTTTATATTGCAGTCATCATGGGTGATATGCCTTCCACCTTAAGTACAGTTCTCGTTTTCCCCCATTAGCTTAAATAATCATTCATAAAAATTTACTATATATCACTGAAAAATTTTTTTAAGTTTTATTTTTCATTTATGCATACAAGAACGGGAGTGCAGGCCAGAGGTGCTGGGGGGGAGAGGACTCATGGGAATATTTATTGGAGCTAGATGCAGGATATAAAATTATTTTCAAATAAAACTTTTGACATAATAGACTGAACATAAAGTAGACTTTTTTTTTAGGTGTGAAATGTGGAATAAAATGCTCAGAAGTGAACATAGAGATGTGAGAATACCTCATGATGCTTTAAATTATAATATGTGGAAAAACAGTGGTAGAAATACTGATATTTAACTATTTTGTATCAGTTTGGTCTTGTTTGAGCTATCTGCCAAATATGCATTACTTCCTAGCTAATGGCAGAGATCCTTACTTGGAGACACAAATATTTCAAATTTCTAATTTTGGTTTTCTACCTTGGAACTTAAATTTTGACACAGTGACTGGAAATGGGGTCTGCTTCTAAAGTGAAAATGGAAAATTGCTCTTTTGGCTCTAATAGTGTTCATTACATTTTGACACATCTTTCTTGCAGTTTGTTTTCTTTAAAGTTTAATTATTGAGGCAGGCTTCTAGTCTTGAAAACATTCTAAGTTTAATATGTTAATTACTAAGCTTTTCAAATCATTAATGTTTGAAATCCTGGGTTCTTCTGACAGAATTATGTTGTGTTCATGGTATTTGTATACAAATATTTGCATTTGTATACTAGGGCTTGTAATACTCTTGGTAAGGTCTTGACTCACACTATCTTTTGATCATTACAGCAATTATATTATGTAAGTTGCCTGGTATATAAGTCATAACCTTCCAAAAATCACTGACATTTGTGCTTTGTATATTAACTATTTCTGGAAGGTTTATTAAGGCTACGTAATTAGTGCAGTATTGTCTCTGTCTGCAGTTTTGCTTTCCAGTTTCAACGGCAGTCTGAAAACACTTGGTACAAAGATATTTTGAGAGAGACCCCATGGTCACATAACTTTTATTATAGTATGTGATTATAATTGTCTGAATTTATTATTGTAAATCTTTTACTATGCCTGATTTATAAATTCAGCTTTATCGTTAGTATGTACCTATAGAAATAAAATAGTATATATAGAGTTTATGCTATCTGAAGTTTCAGGCATTCACTGGGGGTTTTGGAACATATCCCACCTTTAATGAAAAGGGACTATTGTGCTGGTAATTGCAAAAACTACTGTGAAACAGCACCAACTTAAAAGATCTATAACTTTGAATTCTAATCCCAATCTTGTTGCCAGTTTGCTCTGAATCTGGGTAAACCATGCTGGATAAGTACCTTAACTTTAAATTTTTATAGTTTAAGAGTCTGCTTGAAGGGTGGCAAATAAAACGCTACAGAATGAATATTTGCTTTTGAATGTATAAATGAAAGTAAATTAAAAAGAAACTTTTATATCGTGTTTTCTTTCATATAAGAATGTTCCCTTATCAGGCTATATGAACGAAACTTTGATTCAGAAAATACCTGTCTTTGTAAACGACAGGCTCTAGACTAAAGATAGAGGAGGAGTACTTTAAATGAATACAACTTGGTGTATAGGATGACCTTCAGGCATATGGAGTTAAGTTTTTTATGCTTTATATATATTCCTGAAGTAAGAAAATATATTTTCTCAGGAGTAATCCAGTGTGTATAGCACATAGTTGACTAGTATTTCATACTGTTAGATTAACACAAACTACAAAATGGGTATGGTGAGCATATTTCCTTTTTGTCCTAGGCCGTGATAGTGTATACCTATTTTCTGAAGCAGATGTCTCACCCCTTTTAATTCTCGAAAATTCCCTGGTTTTTATGATAATTTTGAAATTTTCAGAAGAGATCAGAGATTCACCGTGTAAATTGGCAGTAGGTTTCCCCCCCGCGCCCATATTTTAACAAAATAACATAGCGTGTATAAGTTGGTACTAAACTATTTGTTGTTGAATTGGTTATGGGGAATGTCCATTTAATTTTCTAAGATTTACAAAAATGTGCAGTTGAGCAACGTAAGGAAAATAGGATTTTTCTAGCCTTTCGAGTTGGGAGAAGGAAAAATAGGGCAGTGATTGAGTAATAATGATAAGAGACGTTTATACACTGGGTTACATAAGAGAGTGGTCAAGAACATGGACTCTGGGCGCAGGCTCCCTGGGGTTTAAATCCCTGCTCCACACTGGGCCACTTTGTAGTGGTGTGAGTGTGGGCACGTTGATGAACCTATTTCTCAGTTTCCTTATCTGTAAATTGAGGATACTAGTGAGTGAAGAGGATTGACAGTTAAATGTAAAGTACCTTGAATAGTATCTGGTATCGTTTAACGCTGTATGTGAGCTGCTGCTGTCATATACTTATAAAAGGTAGATTCACCTTTTCATCTGAAAGTAACAAATGGTTTGCTTACTTACCTATATATACACTAGTAATTAAGGGTACCCCCTCCTGAAAAGTATTTACTGATACTTGAAATATGAGGGTTTTTTTAGTTCATTTCTAGTTAGCTACTGGTTTTATCAGATGACCCATTTGAAGTAAAATGACATAGTATTTTGAGAACTAAAAAATGTTCTTTAATAAGGGGTCTCATGAATCTCGTATAACTTTCTAGGGAGAAGCCTGTCATTTTGATTATATATTCAGAGCAATTCATGACCCCTGAAAGCTAAAGAGGCCTCAGTTTATTGTTACTGTTTTTTGACAATCATCAGATGCCACCTGATTTGAGGTAGTGAGAATTTGGGAATATAAGGTCTGTCATTCCCTCTAATACTAGAGAACCAGTAGTAGTAGTGGCTTTATTGATAAATAAACCTCAGGTTTTCTTCCACAGTGATGAATAAGTGAATCTTGATTCTTGCAAACTTGGAGAGCAGTGGGGGGGACAGGGAAGGGGATGGATGACCTATTGTGGTCCAGTTAACCTTGTTCAAAAGCTAAGCCTGAAACTAGTAGCAGTCTCTTTACCCAGGTTTTTATTAAAATACAGAGTCTGCCCCTATCCCTGAACTACTGAATCTAAATCAGAAACTACATTTTATCAAGATTCCTAGATGATTCTTACACAGTAAAGTTTTAGAAACAGGTCCTCCCTGGTGGCACAAGGGGTTAAGTCTCAGCACTATGAGTTCTTCTCTACAATGATCTTACATTTAACACAAATGATAAAGCAAAGTGCTTTTTGTTTTTTTGCAACTTGATTTTCTGATCAAGATTTGGTGTTTTTGTATGTCTTGGAGCACTTTCCATATTAGAACATAGAGGCTTTTTTTTTTTTTTTAAGTTCCATAGTATTCCATGTCACAAAGTACATTGCATTTTAATTAACCATTCACCTATGCTTCAGTATACATACCTGTATATGTCTTCTTGTGTGCATTAGCAGCTTTTAGCATACTCTTAAATAGGCAGGTGGAAAATATAAATATGCTTTGGAGCAATGCTTGTTCATCATCGACCTTATACTTTGATTACTCTTGCCACCATTACAAGGCACACATTGTGGATAGAATGCTGTTGAAAGACATCTATTTAAATATTTTGGTTGGGCCTCCCCTGGTGGCACAGGTGGTTGAGTGCAGTGCTGTGGGACTGTCCGCAGCCTCTGCAGCGCAGGTTCGATTCTGGCTGGCCGGCAAGATACCCAAATGGCGTGGCGGACCTCTCCTGTCTCGCCCGCTGCTCCCCTCAGCAGTGTGTTTCCGTCAGTCTGCCTATTTTTACCACTCTGTCTCTGGTGTGTCCTCTCACCCTCCCACACATCTAGCCTGTGCCCTGGTTCTTGTATACATGAATAAGTAAATCTTTTAAAAAATAAATATTTTGATTGATTATTAAAAGTTTAATGAAATAGGGGCTCCCCTGGTGGCGCAGCGGTTGAGTGCTGGGCTGCGAAGCTGCCCGCAGCCTCTGCAGAGCCGGTTCAATCCCCGGCCACCGGTCAGGGTCCCACATGGTGCGACAGACCTCTCCTGCCGTGACCGCTGTTCCCCTCGGCAGTGTATTTTTTCGTCAGTCTGCCTGTTCTGTTCCCTGCTCTGGCTCTGGTGAATTCTCTCACCCTCCTGCGCTTCTGACTGTACCCAGTGCTTGTATAAATAAATAAATAAATCTTTTTAAAAAAAAAAGTTTAGTTATCCCATCAGTAAAAGGTAAGTTGTTTTTAGGAAAATCCCCTATATTTGAATATTTATTTATAATGATTATAGCCTATCTTATATGTTAAATATTAACCTTAACCTCTTGCAATGAATACTTGTCATATTTGCCATTTTTTTAGCAGCTTTCTACATTTGCAGAGATGCTCATTAAGTAAGCATCATTCAAGCCTCTCTAGTATACATATTAGTCAAAACTCAGAGTTCCAGATTTTCTTGTGACTGCATGGATGCAGGCTTGTTACCTAAGAACACACCAGTCAGACACAACAAAAGGTGATGTCTCCTTGAAAATACAGCGCAAGAAGATGAGGATTCTGTTTATAACTTCCATTTTGCCTGCAAGAGTGGCAATAGAGGGCCTCCCCTGGTGGCGCAGCGGTTGAGCACTGGGCTGCAAAGCTGCCCACATCCTCTGCAGCACCGGTTCGATCCCCGGCCACTGGCGAGGGTCCCACATGGCGTGACAGACCTCTCCTGCTGCGCCCGCTGCTCCCCTCAGCAGTGTACTTCGTCAGTCTGCCTGTTCTGTTCCCCGCTCTGGCTCTAGTGAATTCTCTCACCCTCCCACGCTTCTGACTATACCCAATGATTGTATAAATAAATCTTTTAAAAAAAAAAGTGGCAATAGAGGTGGTCAGCTTCAAGTGTAGAGTTAACAGTTGCTAGGTTGAGTTCCTGATAGAGAAGTATCTTTGGTTGCTGTCAGTAGTAAAACTTAAAATGGATTTTAATTTTGGCATTCAGTATGTTGTGGTGGCCAGGATAGTGATTTCCTCATCAAATCACTTCTGCAGCATTATTTTGGATGATGTTATCTTTGCATTTGTTTTTTTTTTTTAAGATTTATTTATTTATTTATTTATTTATTTATTTATTTATACAAGCGCTGGGTACAGTCAGAAGCGCGAGAGGGTGAGAGAATTCACCAGGCCCAGAGCGGAGAGCAGAGCAGGCAGAAGGACCGAAGTACACTGCTGAGGGGAGCAGCGGGCAGCAGGGGAGGTCTGCGCGCCATGTGGGACCCTCCCCCAGTGGCCGGGGAGCAGCTGGGAATTGAACCAGCGCTGCAGAAGCTGTGGGCAACTTCGCAACCCAGCACTCAACCGCTGCGCCACCGGGGAGGCCCTCTTTGCATTTGTTTTTAAGCCCTTCCAGTAATGTGGTAGCATAGTAGTTATGATGCTGTCCCTTAATAGATCACCTTTCTTCTGAATTTAGCCAAAGTGGCTGTCAGATGCTTATCAAAGATAGCATTGTTTGTATGTTTACATAGTGGCAAATATAAAGATGACATACTTTCTAAAATTTTTCTTCAGAAATTTTTAAATAATACCTTGGTATCTATCATGGCAGGGCTAAGCCTGATGGTGCTGTAAGAATACTAGTTGCTTTCCTCCCTGAGCTAATTATGATACTACGTAGTTGTGAATTAACATCTCTAAGATAAGATTTTTGCTAAGATTGTTTATTCAGATGCTTCAAAAGGTGATTTTGCTTCTCTGTAAGGTTTGGCATTTTGTTAAATGTTTTTGATGTTATAGTAAAAACTTTTGAATGTCTTAAAAAAAAAAATGCCAAAAGCACTACCTAGGGACTTACATTTTAAAATCAGGTCACATGAAGAAAAGAAAGATTGTATCAACTCTGATCTTCTAGCACATCATAAGAATAAGCATTTGCTAGCAGTTGCTAAGCATTTATTCTTTCACATATATGCCTCTACTAGTCCTTTCAAATTAACAGTTGAAGTTCTACTCTAGGCCTCAAGAATAAAGAGGGTTAAGACTAATTTCTCCCTTTCTTGAGCTTCACTGTCTGGTCTCAAAGAACTTATAATTAAATGAATTATTATAGCGTTATTAAATAACAAAGTATGCACAAATAACGGGAAGAAAGAGGAAGTGATGATCAAAACAAATGACGTTAAGCACCCAACATATGTAGAAACTATAGGAGTTTTGTTGAAGTCGTTTTTGAAATGAGGAAACTGGGGGCCAATGGTGACATAATTACTGGTTGACAATATAAAATTAAAATTTCTTGTTAAACCATAGTTGTCTCTCAAGTGTTGAAATTGCTTTTCATTTTAGATTTACTGATATAATACAGGTAGTTCTTCTCTTAGAAATGTGATTTAGATATTAATTGAAACAACTAAAAATGTTAATATATATTTTTAAAAATTTATTTATGCATGCAAGAGCTGGGGTACAGGCCAGAGATTGCAAATATTAGAATTATGAAATATAGACTATGAGAATATTTAATATGCCAGAAGAAAAGGAAATACTGAAAAGATATCACAAAATGAACACTGATCAGGTAGATTTGAGAAAAGAACCAAAATGAACTTTAAGAAACGAACTGTAGGGCCTCCTCTGGTGGCACAGCGGTTGAGCGCTGGGCTGCGAAGCTACCCACAGCCTCTGCAGCGCCGGTTCGATCCCTGGCCGCCGGCGAGGGTCCCACTTGGCGCACAGACCTCTCCTGCCGCTCCCACTGCTCCCCTCAGCATTGTATTTCGTCAGTGTGTTCTGCTCCCTGCTCTGGCTCTGGTGAATTCTCTCACCCTCCTGTGCTTCTGACTATTCCCAGTGCTTGTATAAATAAGTAAATCTTTAAAAGAAAGAAAGAAAGAAATGAATTGTATAAAATGAGAACTTAGAAACTTACTGCAAAAGTTGGATAGCATCTTAGATTGTAATTCCTTAGAAAGATGAAATGGAGAAAAGGGAAAGAGATTGATAAAAAGAGAGTTGGAACATAAGATTAAAAGGGATGGAATATTTTGTTGGAGTTCAGAAAGGAGTAATAGAGCAGTTGGTCAAAAGGCCATGTTTGAAGAGATAGTGACTGAGAATTTTGCAGACATGATAAAAGATGCATCAAAATTCAAAGAATTCAGTCAATCCCAAGTAGAATAAATTTAAAAAATTCCACACTTAAAGTTAGAGTTGCAGAACACATGGACAGATTAACCAACCAAGGAGAAAAGAGATTAGGAATGACAGCTAGACAATGACTAATTTCTTAGCAGTAGTGGAATATAAAAGGCAGTGAGGATATCTTTAATGTGCTGAAAGTGAATATGTGCTTAGATTTTTGTATACAGCAAAGGTAGAGTGTAAAAATAAAGGTATTTTCAGAGAAATCACAGCGTATGAGTTAACTATTAAAATTACAACCCTGAGGCCTCTCCTGGTGGCACAGTGGTTGAGCGCTGGGCTGCGAGGCTGCCCACAGCCTCTGCAGTGCCGATTCCATCCCCGGCCACCGGTGAGGGTCCCACATGGCATGACAGACCTTTCCTGCTGCGCTCACTGCTCCCCTCAGCAGTGTGTTGTGTTGGTCTGCCTGTTCTGTTCCCTGCTCTGGCACTGGTGAATCCTCTCACCCTCCTGTGCTTCTGACTCTACCCAGTGCTTGTATAAATAAATAAATAAATCTGAAAAAAAATTACAGTCCTGAATGATTTGCGTGAAATGCAAGAGAAAATGATGGTCAAAGAAAATGGTCACAAATGTATTAGACACTGTAACATTTACATTCTGATTTGAAAAATCAGTTAGGTTTGATAGGCTTTTTTATTTTTTAAGTTTCATATTTTCTTATGACTCACATTTAGGTAGGTAACATTTAAGTGGAATGTTTTATGGAGGGGAAAATCCCTGATACATATACCAGGGATTATAGTGAATTTGTACTCAATATCTATATGTTTATATACTTTTACAGATGTAGTAATCTGGATTGTGACCATTGTGTATGAGTGTAAAGTGGTACTTTATTTTTCCTATTGGTGTATTAGAAAGATACAGAAGATTTCATGGTATCTAATTGTAGGAAATACAGTTAGATCTTCCAAAAGGTGAATCCTCTCAGCACCTATTTTAGGGACTCTGCAGTTCTGTCTACCTTGAGTTCTGCTTTGGTTGGCCATTAATTGGTGTTGGGGATACCTTAAAGGCCATTTTTTAAAAAAAAAAATACCATAAGCCAGGATCATTTTATTTATTTATTTTAAATATTTATTTATACAAGAACCAGGGTACAAGCCAGATGTGCGGGAGGGTGAAAGGATTCACCATAGACAGAGTGGGGAACAGAACAGGTAGACTGACCACAATACACTGCTGAGGGGAGCAGCGGGCGAGACAGGAGAGGTCTGCCACACCATGTGGGTATCTCCACGGCTGGCGGGGCATCGAACCAGCATTGCAGAGGCTGCGGACAGCTTCACAGCGCTGCGCTCAACCGCCTGCGCCACCAGAGAGCCCCAAGACAGGATCATTTTTTTTTTTTTAATTTTTTAAACTTCTGTTACTTTATTTTTTTAAGATTTATTTTTATTTATTTATTTATACAAGCACTGGGTACAGTCAGAAGCGCGGGAGGGCGGGAGGGTGAGAGAATTCACCAGAGCCAGAGCAGGGAGCAGAGCAGGCAGAAGGACTGAAGTACACTGCTGAGGGGAGCAGCGGGAGGCAGGAGAGGTCTGCGCGCCATGTGGGACCCTCCTCCGGTGGCCAGGGAGCAAGCAGCCGGGGATCAAACCGGCACCGCAGAGGTTGCGGGCAGCTTCGCAACCCAGCGCTCAACCACTGCGCCACCGGGGAGGCCCCAAGACAGGATCATTTTTAAGAACCCTTGCAGGTAGATACTATTTTTGGTAATCTAAGAAATGGCTCCGCGTGTGCTAGTTATTTTTCATGAAAGCTGAATTCCCAGTATATATATATCTGTGAGTCATAAATTTGAATTCCATGCCTTTTGGAACCACTTGCTGGCTGGTACATCTTCCTTCCAGAAGAGGGCCTTTGGCTGAGAAGGCAGTTAAAGGTGACTTTCTGGACAGGGAACAAACTTTTTTTTTTTTTTTTTAAAGATTTATTTATTTTATGCGTACAAGAACTGTAGTGCAGGCCAGTGGTGTGGGGGTGAGAGGATTCACCAGAGACAGAGTAGGGAGCAGAACAGGCAGATGGACTGAAATACACTGCTGAGGGGAGCAGTGGGTGAGTCAGGAGAGGCCTGCCTGGCAATGTGGATTGCTCCCTGGCTGGGGATCGAACTCATGCTGCAGTGGCTGCGGGTAGCTTCATAGTGCTGCGTCTTAACCCCTTGTGCCACCAGGGAGGCCCCAGAACAAACTTTATGAAGGATCATTAATGTACTTGAAAAGGACCAAATCCCTTCGTTTGAATGAGATGAGAAAAGTGTATTCATGCATCCTTCTTTCTTTCTCTCCACTTTTTAATAATCTTCCCCACCACAATGATCATTTCTTCTTTGTATTTGTCTGTAATTAGATTTTATATGCACCAGATCACTTTAGATCTCACAATGTTAACTAGTTACGTTGTGGACATTAAGAACATGAACTTTCAAGACAAATGAAAAAATGCACTATAAGGCAGATTTCTGTTTCTGACTTGGAAAAAAAAATTTCTAGTGAAAGAATCATTCAGTCTCCAAGTTCTCTGTCACTGTTTAGGTGACAGTAGAAATTACATACTTTATAATCTGGATAGTTGCTCTAGATAAACTAAAAGATCTGCTCTAGATTCACAAACATATGCTAATGTCAAATATTTCTTTTTTTTTTTTTTTTTTTAAAGATTTATTTATTTATTATTTATACAAGCACTGGGTACAGTCAGAAGCACGGGAGGGTGAGAGAATTCACCAGAGCCAGAGTGGGGAGCAGAGCAGGCAGAAGGACCGAAGTACACTGCTGAGGGGAGCAGCGGGCGGCAAGAGAGGTGTGCGCGCCATGTGGGACCCTCCTCCGGTGGCCGGGGAGCAGCCGGGGATCGAACGGGCGCTGCAGAGGCTGCGGGCAGCTTCACAACCCAGCGCTCAACCGCTGTGCCCCTGGGGAGGCCCTAATGTCAAATATTTCAATAGTCTGAGTAAATTTTATGACATTTGCAAGTAGCTTGGGGCAAAGTAGTATTTCTATATTAATATTTTAATACTATTTACTAAGAAATAGTATTTCTTTATTAATATTTTATAGAGAATGTTTTTTGTATAGTCAACCAAATTTTGTATCTCTACATATTTCCAGTCCATCTACTCGAAAAGCTTTCTATTTTTAAGTTGAACTAAATACTTTTTTTTTTTAAGATTTATTTTTATTTATTTATACAAGCCTTGGGTACAGTCAGAAGCGCAGGAGGGTGAGAGAACTCACCAGAGCCAGAGCGGGGAGCAGAGCAGGCAGAAGGTCCAAAGTACACTGCTGAGGGGAGCAGCGGGCGGCAGGAGAGGTCTGCGCGCCTTGCGGGACCCTTGCAGCTTCGCAGCCCAGTGCTCAACCACTGCGCCACTGGGGAGGCCTGAACTAAATGCTTTTTATTGGGCCTCCCCGGTGGCGCAGAGGTTGAACGCTGGGTTGCGAAGCTGCCCACGGCCTCTGCAGCGCCGGTTCGATCCCCGGCTGCTCCCGGCCACTGGAGGAGGGTCCCACATGGCACGCAGACCTCTCCTGCCGCCCGCTGCTCCCCTCAGCAGTGTACTTCGGTCCTTCTGCCTGCTCTGCTCCGCGCTCTGGCTCTGGTGAATTCCCTCGTCCTCCCTCTCTTCTGACTGTACCCAGTGCATGTATAAACAAAACAAACAAACAAACAAATAAATAAATAAAAACATGCCTCTATTTAAAAAAAAATTAAAAAAAAGAAAAAAAATACTTTTTATTGGCTATTATTTGATGTTAGAGTTTTCCTCATATACAAGTAATGGGAAAATCTTATCTAAATTTATAATTTTAGTGTGCTGTTTTCTAATACTTCTAATCCTTTGATTGTTTAGCAGGTAACATCTAAAGGAACTGGTTTAAACCCTAATGCCAAAGTATGGCAGGAAATTCCTTCAGGAAATGCCGATGCCACTCCAGTAACTCATGGAACTGAAAGCTCTTGGCATGAAACAGCAGCCACATCGGGGTCTCATCCTGAGGGTAAGTGCTAAATATTTCTTCAGGACAGTATGTTTTGGTTAAAATATTGCCAAACCAGTTTATAGAATTTTGGATGCAGTTGATTAAATATATTTATAAATGTTTAACTTTTGTTTAGTATATAACTTTTTTATATCCAATATAAGTGAATTATTACCAATTTCAAATAGCTGTCTCTTTGGGTCCATTATTTAACTCAATTATGTTAGGGTATTTGTAAATTAGTTTTGATATGCCATCATTAGCAGTGCTATTTATTCACTGACCTTTGGCAAATGACTAAACTTCTCCATGTTTATTTCCTTCAACTGCAATTATAAGTAATGGCAACTATAATGTTTTGGCATAGGATTTTTCTCAGAATTAAGTAAAGTATATGGAGCATTCTTATACTTAGGTAGTGCTATGAAATTTTAAGTTGTTAATCATTTAGGTTATCCATAATAGTCCACCTTCTCTCCCTTGAGAAGGTAGCTCTTAAAACCATGTGCACATTTCCCCAACTGGTAGATTCCTTGAAATGTTGTTAAAGAAGACATAGTGTCCAGAGTACCGAAAAATAGGATTTAAAGAATACCTGTTTACTTTCAGTATGTTTTCTTTAATACAGGTAATACAGAGCTTTCAGATGATATGTGTAAGGAATATGAAGTAATGTATTCATCTTGTGAAACTACAAGAAATTCTTCAGGCATTGAAGAATCAACTGATGGATTGATTTTAGGGCCAGAAGATCTGAATTACCAAATATATGATGTTTCTGGTAAACTTTTTTGATTTTATTGATAAAATGAGAATTCACTACTCTAGTTTTTTTCCTCCTACAGTCTTTGTGGTGTTCCAATGAACCTGTGCCATTGATCAGTCTGTGTATTCTAATTTGAAAAGAAGCTTATATTAATGAAATGTTAATGATTGTTACAAATACTATTTTTAAATGACCAAACATGAAAATCACAATTTATTTTTTTTTTTTTAAAGATTTTTTTTTTTTTTTTTTTAATAGAGGCATGTTTTTCTTTATTTGTTTGCTTGTTTGTTTGTTTTGTTTATACATGCACTGGGTACAGTCAGAAGCGCGGAAGGGTGAGAGAATTCACCAGAGCCAGAGCGGGGAGCAGAGCAGGCAGAAGGACCGAAGTACACTGCTGAGGGGAGCAGCGGGCGGCAGGAGAGGTCTGCGCACCATGTGGGACCCTCCTCCGGTGGCCGGGGAGCAGCCGGGGATTGAACCGGCGCCGCAGAGGCCGCGGGCAGCCTCGCAACCCAGCGCTCCACCACTGCGCCACCGGGGAGGCCCGAAAATCACAATTTAAAAGAAAAGTTTTCTTTAAAGATTGTATTAATGAAAGATTTGAAATTAAAACTAAAAGAAAAAAAATAGTCAAAATAGTGAGAAGAGACGTAAATTTTAATTTTTTGAACAGTCCAAATTTCAGTTTATTAGATGGGATCAATACAAGTGCTATTAATGTTCTTGTCATTTTTGGCAGTGTGAAATATATTTATAAATATGAGCTTGCAGGAATTAATCTTGAGAAAAGGCATATAGTTCAACTTGTGAAATATATTTTTTTCACATTCATTTAATGAGCATGAATTAATAGTCGCTTGCATTAAAACTGGACAAAATTTAAAAGAAGTTGAAAGTGGATCATAGGCCCTGACTGTCTAACTTAATTTTTCTAATTTCTAAAGGGTCTCATTTGGGAAATAAATGTTACAGGGAATAGACCTTTCTTTTGAAGCTTAATTCTTTGACTTAAGTGAATATATATATATATATATTTTTATATATATATATATATATATATAAACCTTTACCCTTTGTTTCCTCATACATTATGAATATTTAATTAGATTTCTAAAACCTGTCAGCTTTTAAGTTGATTATTGAAGTGGAATGGGTGGTATTTTCATACAATTTAAGGGAGTAGGTTCTACTCCTACTGTAGTTATAATATACCTAACTGCTGGTTATTTTGACAAAGTTGGTTTAAGTGATGTGGTACAGTCTGTTACTTTAACAAGTTACTATAATGACATTGAAAAATTAAAAAGAAGTTACTGCTTATTTAGCATTTGGGTTGATGAATTTTGTCAGAGAAGGATTGACATATACATAGACGGAGAATGCTTCTTATATTCATTTTTAATGATTTATGTTTAATATAACTTTGAATCTTTAGTAGTAAGACATGATAGTGGTAAACTCACATGCCCACAATATACTTATCTTTATATACATCCTATTGTCTATGTATTTAAAAGAAATAGCCTACTTAATCGGTAGGGGCTTTTAAGAAGGGGATAAGTTGATCTGAGCCTTTAGATGTTTGAGTGCTTTAAATGTATTTAGGAAGATACAGTATTCTAAAAGCAAGAAATGAAAAGAAAAACGTATTATGAGACATATAAGGAGTATAACTGACTATTGTTTAAGATTCATTTTATTTATCTACGCATACAAGAGCTAGGGTATAGGCCAGAGGTGCAGGGAGTGAGAGGACTCACCAGGAACAGAGTGGGGAGCAGAACAGGCAGAACTACTGAAATACACTGCTGAGGAGAGCAGCAGGCAAGAAAGGAGAGGTGTGGGCCAGCTCTCTGGCTGGGGATTGAACTCGTGCTTCAGTGGCTACAGACAGCTACACAGTGCTGTGACTTAACCCTTTGCACCACCAGGGAGGCCCAGGACTTTAGATTTACTACCAATAATACAGATACGGATATGTTTATGTTTGTCACTTCATTTACCTAGTTTCAGTCCTCAAATTTAGATCATTATTTTTGTTTTTAGAGTTTTTATTAAATAAGTAATTACCACATTTAAGTATCACTTTAGTATTTTAAGACAGTGTTTTGGTATTAATGGTACTTGGTAATTATTCGATAAAACAGTTTTTAAACTAACATGAAATCTACGAATAGATAGGTTGAAAGAAATTAAAGTATCTGGGTCTAAAAGTAATACAATTTGTGATGAATTTTAATTGGTAGATATTTAGTGGCTTAATTCTGAGTACAGCAAATCTGTAAAGTTCATTACCTGTGATAACTTGGTACTAACTTTATCTCTCTTGTTTTCTACCATCAGGAGAGAACAATTCAGCAATTTCTACAGAAGAACTAAAAGAATGTCTGAAGAAACAATTAGAATTCTGTTTCTCAAGGTATACTATCATATTTTATTGATACTTCTCCTTTTTTGAATTGTTTGGTTAGTAGATATAAAGTACCCATGAAAAAGAGTAGAAAATGGTGATTTGAGTCCCTTTCAGTGATGTACTTAGGTGGCTTCCTTTAATAAATGTCTTAATTAGATAGAAAGATGTAGTTTTCAATTAGATGGACAAAGGGATTGCTTCTCAGAAAAGGAAATTTCTATTGGGTAGTTTTCCTATGAAAATATTCGGGTTTAGGGTTCTTAAAAAGGTGATTATTTATATTTTTAGTAGTTGGGTCTTTTATCCTTTGATCATAGAATTGTCTCTAGTAATATAGTCAGTTGGAAGGGCAGAGAATTTATATTAGTGTTTCCTACTAAATAAGGAAATCTGTCAGGCAAATATTTGAAGATGTCTTATTTACGGATGAGAATTATGTGGGTATATTTGCAACTTAGATGTCATAAAATTTCAGTATTAGAACTGCGCCTTCTAGAATAAACAAGTTTTTATATGCATGAACTGTAATGTCTTTTTTTTTTTTTTTAAATATCTGGTGAGAAATAGGACCAGTGAACCAATATTTCAAGCTAAAGACCTGGATTTTTATCAGACTTCTTTATCCATAATATGGTCTTTTTTTTTTTTTTTAAGATTTATTTATTTATTTATTTATACAAGCACTGGGTACAGTCAGAAGCGCAGGAGGGTGAGAGAATTCACCAGAGCCAGAGCGGGGAGCAGAGCAGGCAGAAGGACCGAAGTACACTGCTAAGGGGAGCAGCGGGCGGCAGGAGAGGTTTGCGCGCCATGCGGGACCCTCCTCCGATGGCTGGGGAGCAGCCTGGGATCGAACTGGCGATGCAGAGGCTCGGGCAGCTTCACAACCCAGCGCTCAACCGCTGCACCACCGGGGAGGCCCCATAATATGGTCTTGATTCAGGTTGAATTGATCACAAATAGCTTCCATTTCATCTTCTCCCCTTTTTTGCCTTTATAGTCTAGTACAGACCCTAGGATAAAAGCTAGAGACTCTTGGCTTTCTTTTCTCTGGTCAGTTGTTCCTATGATAAATTCATTTTTTAATATGTTTCTAATAGTTACTTTTTGATCTTTGTTTGCTATACTGTGTATGTACTTACTGAGATTTTTCTCTTCATTTTCTGTCATAATTTCCTGCCTTTTGCATCTTAAAAATTGTGACTATATGTTGGACATTACATATGAAAGAAGTGTGGAAGTTACAAGTGACATAATTTTTCCCTCCACAACATTTGAGTTTACTTCTGTTTGGGAGGAGCAGATTGATTGCTTTAATCTGGGCAGGAATTGAGCTGTGTTCATGTTGCTAAGCAGCCCACCTTTGATTTATCTGTTTTCCTTAGTCATGGCCCTCTCAGGCTTTTAATTTAGGATTTGGCATTTTTCTGCTACCTCAGTCTTGAGGCACCTATGGAGATTTAGTTCTGTTCTTAAAAAGTTTGCAGTTAGTTCTTCAGCCATGCATAGCTTCAGGATCTGGTAAATATCTTTTTGGGTATATGAGATTGTTTTGTGCTTGATGGCAAAGTTACAATTTCCTTTGGGACTTTAATCACCAAACCTCAGAGAGTTTACCTTTTTAACTGTCTTCTAGTCTCCAGTCTTCCTTCTTAGAACTCAGAAAACCTCATATGGGAGAAAATAAGCTATGTGTTAGGGGTCATTTAGTTTTCTCTTTATAATGACAGTTTTGTGAAATTGCCTAAACCTGTGCTGGTTTCCCTCTTTGCCAGGATCTGTAGATGCCCTCAGGAAAAAAGGATCATCTTTCTGGAATTTCATTTTGTCCTTGTAACTTCCACAATGCTCCTTTATCTTCAAAAACATTTTAGGTTACAGAGGGAACTCTGATTTATCACCTCCTACCAAGAACTATAATAATATTTTAAGCCAGCTGGGCAATTGACATTTGTAGCTCAGCCGTAATTCCATTGCTATATCTTAATTATTAGTCATGAACAGTCAAATCCTAGATATTGTATCCATTACATGCTTCTGAAAGGTACGGTTTTTTAAGGGTTTGACACACACCTTTATAAGTTTAGCCCTGCTGAAAGTCAGAGTTGACTTAGGCTATAACTTCATAGTTGTGCAAAGGTTATGTATGATTTACAGTTATCATGAAGTTCTTAAGTAATATCTGTTGATTAGGATAATAGATATATGTTCTCATTTTCTGCTAAAGTGAGCTTAATCTTTGCTGGTATCTTCTCTTTATTTTTTTGTTAAGATTGATTTATTTATATATACAAGAACTGGGGAATAGGCCAGAGTTGCAGGGCCCGGGGTGGGTCGGGGGGAGTGCGGGATGCGGGGTGAGGTGAGAGAATTCACCATAGACATAGTGGGGAACTGAACAGGCAGACTGACTGAAATACACCGCTGAGGGGAGCAGCGGGTGAGACAGGAGAGGTCTGCTGCGCCATGTGGGTAGCTCCCTGGCTGGCTGGGGATCGAACTCCTGCTGCGTAACCCCTTGCATGGACAGGGAGGCCCTTTTCTATTTTCTTTCCCCCCAAAAAATAACCACCATCTTTTGACATTTGTAACCTTAAAAAAGTAATTACTGTTCTGTTTTGGTATAATGGAAGGCCTTTAAGCCTTCTTTGTGCCAGACTGTAGGCCTTTGCAACACATATTTGAACAATAAAAATCCTTCACAGATTCTGGGTGGGAGATGCAAAACAAATGTTGTAGGACAGTAACTTAGATGTGTGTTAGGTGGTAAATGCTACAGAAAAAACTAGAACAGTAGCAGCAAGGGAAGGGAAATCAGCAGTTTGGGTTTCAGTTTTAAATAGGGTGGTTATTGAGAAGCTGACTTTTAAGCATAGACTTCTAGTTATTTTTGACAGATTGCTTCAAAGATTTGATTTTTCTGATATGTGTATTCTAACTTCAGTAATAAAATGTTTTAACATTAGAACTGTATATGTAGTATTTTTTATTTTAAAATTCAATATAAATCCTTTCTCTATATCACTGATTTCATAAAATCCATTGTTCAAAGCTGTTGGGCCATATATGTCTGCGGATGCACAAACTTTCCTGAAATTGTTGAGGTCTTTTGTATGCTGTATAGTACATATTTTCACAGTTCACTGTGTTATTTATGATCACATAATCTTGTTTTCCTAACCTTAGTGACAGAGTGAATATCACCTCTTTTTTTGGTGCTTTTATTAAAGAATTTTTGGTTTTATAGGATGGTTGCTTTTGTGTATTTCTTTCAGAGAAAATTTATCGAAGGATCTCTATTTGATATCGCAAATGGACAGTGATCAGTTCATCCCAATTTGGACAGTTGCCAACATGGAAGAAATTAAAAAACTGACAACAGACCCGGATCTAATTCTTGAAGTGTTAAGATGTATGTAAATGATACCTTTTAGCTTTTTTTTAATTGAAAAATTATTCAAAAAATGTTAAATTTAATTAAAAAGAAATACCGCAGAGGGATTTGTTTTTCATTCCCTCTGCTTTGCTGTTCTGTTCCAATATATTTTCACCAACTGGCATATAGCTTCTATATCAGTTTTATACTTTGTTTACCTTAATGCCTACTTTCTCAAGTATAAGCAATGAAATCACAATTTTTTGATCACTAGATAGTGTATGTGTCATTATCACACCTTCTAAAGCTATTTATTTCAAATTTTAGTACCTAAGTGAAAAGTATCTTTACATCACAGCCCAATACACACACCACTATCCACATATAACTAAAATGTCACTTATGCAGATTAATACTAAATGCAATGAACTCATTTTCTTTAACCAATCAAGAAGTTGTAAACCCAGAGTTTGACAAATTCTACTCTAACGTTAAAGAAATTGTATTTTAGGTTGAGGTTCTGTGGTGTTTGTATCTTTTGTCAGTATTTCTTAGTAACCTTTTCTTGGTGGTTTTATTAAGTATTTAACTGCATAAATACAAATCTTTATTCTTATATGAAATGTGTTATTGAAAATGTTTAAAAGTTAAGTATAGCAAGTCCAGTAATAGAATTTTATGGGAGTAGAGGATTTCTGTTTTCAGAGACCAAAAACATTTATGAAATCTCTGATCAGTTTGTGCAGTAATAGCATTTATTAAAAGGAGAACCCAGTCACTGCCAAGAGGCAGGCAGAATGCCCACCTCTAAGGCCTACTTCTAAGGCTACATGCAAGTGTTCACCTGTAACTGCTTCGTTTATTCTATTTACATATTCAGGGAGATGTGGTATATTATCACTCTAGAAAGAATAGAAATAGTTTTGGCTATATGGTACTTACTAACTTTATTCAATATTTCCTCAAAATGAACATCTAAAATGTGGCTTCTAGGTTTTTGTGGTGTGTAAGAGTAAGTATGTTAAAATCAATGAAAGATTATAATCACTTATATAATTCTTGGTTTAAGTACAACTTAGACTTTAATTTTAAGGTTTTTTTTTCACATATCAGAGCTCATTATCCCCAGCATAGTTTTGTCTAATGCAAGTACAGTGATTTTTGTTATATCTTGAAATAAAGAACTCGGTAATTGCATACAGGAAAATTGCCTTAGTAAATAATGTGTTATATGCTCCCTGCAGACTACTTTTCAACTGTGAAACAATGCCCAGTCACGAGATAGGTACTCTGAATATTTGTTCAAAGAATATTTTACAATGTTATTTGTATATTAATCTCATTTTATTGTAGCTGTAATCTTTGATTCTACAACTTAATTTCTGTTGATTGATTTAGTTGGAAATGAATAATTTTTTTAAATGGCATTATTAATATCTCTACTTGTCACTTCTGAATGAAACCCTTCTTATAATTTCAGCCTCTCCTATGGTACAAGTTGATGAGAAGGGCGAGAAAGTGAGACCAAGTCATAAACGTTGTATTGTTATTCTTAGAGAGATTCCTGAAACAACACCAATAGAGGTAAATTGTTAAGCATTATTGAAGCTCAATGTTCTTTAACTTTCTAAACTGGAGGAAGTAAACGACAAAGCGTAAGTCATATTAATTACTATGAATTGCATAAATGTTAGTTTGTAAATTCTGAAATACTAGACAAATGGGTGGAAAAAAATACAATTCTTTGTTCTTAAAAGGTTAGACTGAAAATTGAGTGATAATTTTCAATTTATTGATCTGACTGAATGGCAGTTAAAGTATAAGTAGGTTCTTTTGGGAATTTGAGGATTCAGTTGGAAGAATGAACTTGGGAAATAAAAAAGAAAAATTTGAATAAGGATTAATGAGTGAAGACTAACCCTTCTGGTTAGCAAAATATTAAGCAAAGTGGCAGTCATAATATGTTATAGAACGGGCGCAAGAATTAATAATATTTGAATCACAATGTAATCCAAAAATAGACATTTTGGTAATTATTTATAATATTTAACAATTAGGTTCTACGTAGGATTGTTACTTAAAGTGAAAGGTTTTATTATTACTGTTTTTACAGATAAAGTAACTGAGCCTTAGAAAAGTTAAATAACTTTTTCAGATGGCCTGTTAAATGACAGTTTGAATTTGAACTTGATCTCTAATTCTCAAGCCCCTGTTTCTTAACCATTACACCAGAGTGTCACACTTTAGTTACCGTATTAAGGCTTATTAATTAGAGATGAGGATAATTAATAAGTAACATACTTGACAATTTGATTAGCCACTTAAAAAAAGAATGTTTAGACCCTTGCCACCTAAGAAATTACATGACCGGAGTCATTAAGTATTAAATTTCTAAGGTGAAGATTCCCTAATCTTAGAAACTGTGAGAGAAATTAAAAAGAAACTGTCATTAGACCTTTGATTTAAAACTATGCACTGTATGTCAAAATACAAATTAAATAGAAGGTTGCAGAATGGACAGAGTATTTACAACATAAGGTTAATGTGTATAGTATATTAGCCTGAACTGTGGAACCAGTCTGCCTGGCTTTCTGTTCCATCTTTTTTTTTTTTTTTTATAAAGGCATGTTTTTATTTATTTATTTATTTTATTTGTTTATACATGCACTGGGTACAGTCAGAAGCGCAGGAGGGTGAGAGAATTCACCAGAGCCAGAGTGGGGAGCAGAGCAGGCAGAAGAACTGAAGTACACTGCTGAGGGGAGCAGCGGGTGGCAGGAGAGGTCTGCGCACCATGTGGGATCCTCCTCCGGTGGCCGGGGAGCAGCCGGGGATCGAACCGGCGCCGCAGAGGCCGCGGGCAGCTTCGCAACCCAGCGCTCAACCGCTGCGCCACCGGGGAGGCCCCCATCTTTTTTTTTTTAAAGATTTATTTTTTATTTATACAATAGCTGGGGTACAGGCCAGAGGCACGGAAGGGTAAGAGGATTCACCAGAGATGGAATGGAGAGCAGAACAGGCAGAAGGAACGGAGCACACTGCTGAGGGGAGCAGTGGGCAAGACAGGAGAGGTCTGCCATGCCATGTGGGTTTCTCCCTGGCTGGCCGGGAATCAGACCCGTCCTGCAGAGGCTGCAGACAGCTTCATAGCGCTGTGCTCAACCCGCTGCGCCACTGGGGAATTTGCTAATTATGCCCTTAAATAAGTTATTTAACCTCTTCAGTTTTCTCATTTGTTATTTGGGATAACTAATAAATAACTCAGACTTGTGAAAATTAGGTGACTTAGTATATAAAGAGCTTAGAGCAGTACCTGGCATATAAAACACTCTAGGGTTAGCAATTATTAACATTTCAAAAGTTATTGTAGTGCATATTCTGAACATACAGCTTATCCACATGAAAAATAGTAATTAAAAGGAACAAGGCAGCAATTTATACTGTTCATTGAAAAAAGTAAAGGAAGTGCAGATGACCAAAATAACCAGAGAATGTCTACCTACTTAATAATCACTAAAATTAAAATGAGGGGTTACTTTTTTTAAAAAAAGGTTTTACTTATTTATGCATACAAGAGCTCGGGTGCAGGCCAGAGGGGTGGGGTGTGTGTGTGAGAGATTTCACCAGAGACAGAATGGGGAGCAGAACAGGCAGATTGAAATACGCTGCTGAAGGGAGGAGCAGGTGAGACAGGAGAGGTCTGTTGTGCCATGTGCATTGGCTCCTTGGCTGGGGATCGGACTGTTGCTGCAGTGGCTGCAGATAGCTCCATAGTGCTGAGACTTAATCCCTTGCACCACCAGGGAGGTCCCTGAGGGATTGCTTCTAAGGTTCCTGAAAGATGGAATAAATTTATAATACTTTAGAGTCCGGTCACACTAGCTCGAGAGTTCAGGTTCACATACTATACACATTAATCTTATGTTGCAAATACTCTGCCTATTCTGCAACCTTCTGTTTAATTTGTATTTTGACATATAGTGCATACTTTCAAATCAAAGGTCTAATGTCAGTTTTCTAATTCCTCCCACAGTTTCTAAGTTTAGGGAATCTTCACTCTGGAAATTTAATACTGAATGACTCAGGTCATGAAATTTCTTAGGTGGCAAGGGTCTAAAAGTTATTATACTTGGGAAAGTGAGTCTATGAACATACCTCTTCCTGTGGAATGACAAATGCTGAAAATAGGCATTTTGTTCAAGTAAATTCATTCATTATGTGCTTAGGAATAATTAGAAATATTTAGAGAATATGCATGGATTTTTGAAGGTGTGGAAATCAACAGGTAGTGCCTTAACTGTTCCATAAATAGTTCTTCATGAATGTAATTCTGGATTTGAATAAAAATTTTATTAACCGGACTTGTGATATTTTATCACTTTCACAAATGACATAAAATCCAGCTGGTTGCCCACTTATTATTTCAAGCAGCATTTGACAGAAATTTCATAGCAAATAGAGACAATCTCTCTCATCTCTTTTAATTGCATATATTAAAATTTTGAGGGAGTAAGACTGTGGGTTAGATTTCACTGTTGCCATGCTGACTGTCCTATCAGGTTCATGATCTTCTTTTTATAAATTGATACCTTTTGGGGCCTCCCCGGTGGGGCAGCGGTTGAGCGCTGGGTTGCGAAGCTGCCCGTGGCCTCTGCAGCGCAGGTTCGATCCCCGGCTGCTCCCCAGCCATCGGAGGAGGGTCCCACATGGCGTGCAGACCTCTCCTGCCACCCACTGCTCCCCTCAGCAGTGTACTTTGGTCCTTCTGCCTGCTCTGCTCCCCCCTCTGGCTCTGGTGAATTCTCTTACCTTCCCGCGCTTCTGACTGTACCCAGTGCTTGTATAAAATAAAATAAAAAAATAAATCTTTAAAAAAAAAAAAAGAATGCTTATTATTAAATAAATAAATAAATTGATACCTTTTGATATTTTCTGGGACAGTGTTTTTGGGAATTATTGGTTACTATCCTTGAACTCAAATAGATGTTAGACAAAATGGAGTTTGGAGGTATGAAAATCTGGGTTTGAGTGCTGCTTTGTGACCTTGTGGGTAGGTTAAACACTCGGAACCACCTCAGATGTAAAATAGAGATGGTAAAATATTCAGCACAGTATTATTTTCAGGAGTAAATCACAGTGTCTCAGTAGATGTTGCTTTTTCTCTTTTTATAAACTCATTTCAAGCTATTAACTATTACACAGTTCTGAGTTTGGTTAATTACCTTTCTCTAAATCTATATATTTGTTAGAGTTTTAGTTTTCAGTTTTATCAGTTATGGAAGAGAAAAGGTATCTACAGAGTTTATGTCTATCACTAATAATAAACATCTGGATTGAGTGAAAATACTTAGCGCCTAGAAAATGGAGGACAGGACCTCCCTGGTGGCTTAGGGATTAAGTCTCAGCCCTGTCACCACTACAACCTGAATTTGATCCCACCCCACCCCACCGGAGCCAGGAAACTAACCCATATATGGCACAGCAGACCTCTCCTGTCTTGTCCACTGCTCCTTTTAACAGTGTATTTCAGTGAATCCGCCTGTTCTGCTCCCCACTGTCTCTGGTGAATCCTCTTCCCCCCTACACCTCTGGCCTATGTCCCAGTTCTTCTATGCAAAAATAAATCTGGAGGGGGGGAAGGAAAATGGAGGGCATGCTTCATTTTGGGAGTGGGGGGTAATCAGAGGACTATAGAGGTTTTACTATAAGGAAATTTTAAATTTTCACCAGGTGTGAAATGCTTCAGTTTTACTAATTATAAAATAAGATTGCATCATAGACAATTTGCACAATAACTATGCATGTTTTTTTTTTTTAAACATACTTTTTACATTATCGTTCATTCTCCTTTTAGGTGTAATCCACATAAAATTACCACCACCGAGACACCCGTGAACTGTCACAATAGTCTCTTGTGCTCTTCCCATGTTTTGGTCCCTCTTCCTCTCCTCAACTGAATGTCTCTCATTTATAGTTTGCCTGCTATTTTTGTCTTTTTTTCTGTTCCTTTGTTTTCCCTATGTTCCTCCTCTAAGTGAAACTATCCTGCATTTTTCTCTTCTCCTTCTGACTTATTTCACTGAGCATAATCCCTTCCAGCCCATCCATGTTGCTGTGAATGACATGAATTCATCTTTTTTGATTGTTGAGTAGTATTCCATTGTGGATATGCATGTTCTTTTTTCAGAACATAATCTGTTCTCAATGGAAAAATGGGGAGAGGGCATAACTAGTTAACAAGTAAAGAAATAGAAAGTACCAAAATCTGTACAAAGGGAAAAAAATGTCCACTTTTTTAATACTTTCTTTTAAGCATTAACTCAAGTTTTTCTTTTTTTTCAGGAAGTAAAAGCTTTGTTCAAAAATGAAAACTGTCCCAAGGTGATAAGTTGTGAGTTTGCACACAATAGTAACTGGTATATCACTTTCCAAACAGATACAGATGCACAACAGGTGAGAAGGAAATTTTTCTTCTGCTTCAAGTACTAATGGTGAAAGGGGTAGTGGTATATTTTAATTGAGAAAATATGTGCTCATACAATAATAACTATACTGTTCAGCACCTTGGTCACCTGTTTTTTTTTGTTTGTTTGTTTTGTTTTTCTTTGGCTTATTACTGAATTTCCTTTTTGATCATCTTCCTAAAGCTTTTTTTTTTCTCTTATTACCATGTCCTACTTAAAGATAAGTAAAATTCCTTTGGAACAAAAATATATCTAATGGGAACTTTTTAAAACTGATTTTTTTTATTTATCATCTTAGAAGTCTGTATCTCTTTTAAATTGATATGTTGTGATATTTTGCATCTGTTTTGAATTTTTTGCATTTTATCTACAATGATATGGTAGCTAATTTACAATAAATGCAAACTATAGCTGAGATCTTAAATTTTACTTTTCACTCCCTATCATCTCCATAATGTAATCACCCCAATACCTTATGTTTAAAAATAGTTGTAATACTAAACTCTTTTAATAGAATAAAGATGCCTTTAGGGCCTCCCTGGTGGCGCAGCATGAGTTTGATCCCCGGCTGGCCAGGGAGCAACCCACATGGCGCTGCAAACCTCTCCTGACTCGCCCGATGCCCCCCTCAGCAGTGTACTTTGGTCAATCTGCCTGTTCTGTTCCCCACTCTGTCTCTTGTGAATCCTCTCACCCCCTGCATCTCTGGCTTGTACCACAGCCTTTGCATAAATAAATAAATTGTTTTAAAAAAATAAATAAAGATGCCTTTAATGAATTTTTGAATACTAATGAAAGTTTCTTTCTGCTTTGCGAACAGGCTTTTAAATACTTACGAGAAGAAGTTAAAACATTTCAGGGCAAGCCAATCATGGTAAGGAACATTCGTTATGGAGATGTCAGCATGAAACAGTTTTTGTTGTTAATATGAGAATTTTAAAAACACAATATTTTATAAAACAATGATTTTAAAGGATTTTTTGGTTCACAGGATGTGCTACTTGAACAAATCAGTTATTGATAGAAAATGAAAATATTTTTTATACAGTAGTTCTTTCTAAAGGCATTACTTCAAATGGCATGAGGTTCTAGAGAGATGATAATTGACAAAATATAAGAGAAGTACAGATCTCATTTTGAGAAGTGCGAATACTTTTTTAGTAACAAAGATGGAAAACATTTTAGTACCTTCAAATTCATCTTAATTAACTACATCACCACTTTTTAACATTCAGCCATTAGAGAACCTAGAAATTGTTGACATTTGAGCGCTGTTTTTGTATGTCTGATATATTCTCAGATACAAAGTCTTCCCTTATAACTTCTAATCATTATCGCCATTTTTTAGGCTTGAACAGTTGAAGTAGCCTTTTTAACTGTTAGGCCTTCAACTTTTCCCCTTATAGTCCTTGCCCCTCATTACCATCAAAGGTACCATATAAAATACAGTCCAAAGCATGCACTTATTTTGACATGCTCATTCCTTTTGTAATATAATAATTTATAAGTGCAAATGATTCTTGCTATGTACTTACTGTTTTAGTTCTAAGCTCTTACTGTGTATCTGTTCTAAGCACTTTGCATATATTAACTCAGAGTTCATCCATGTAGTGTGTTGAAGAATTTCCTTCCTGTTCAAGTCTGAATAATATTCTGTTGTGTATATGTATATCTATGTTTGTATTACATATATAAATTGTGTGTGTGTCTATTAATAGACACTTAGGTTGCTTCCACATTTTAGCTGTTATAAATAATGTTGCTGTGAACATTAGAGTACAAAATCTTCAGTATTCTATTTTCAATTATTTTCACTGTGACAAAGATGGATTTATTCCAGGTATGAACGCAATTATGTGGCAATACTAGAAAATCTATAATTCATCATTAATAGGTCAAAGGAATTGTTAGGGGGAAAAGGATGTCCTAAAGCTAATTCCATACAGGCTTTGTGGACTCCACCCCCCCACTCCAGACCAAAGCCAAAAGATACTGGGAACTCCAAATCCCATCACCACCAAAGGGAAGGTTGCTGGAACGTGAGGGTGGGGTTAAGCAGCCAGGTTTGGTAAAACCAGATATGTGGGCTTTGGAGGAGATCCCCCATTTTGGCTCTCCGCCAGCTCGCAGTATTGGCCAGCTCGAGAGTGCCTTTGGGTTTCCAGGTCGGTGGATTGGGTAGGACACATTAAAGACTTTATTTCCCTATTTTCTCCCTGAGTTGTACATTTCCTTAATTCCCTTTCCCTTGTAAATAAACCTTTTATTAACCTTTTGTGTGTGCCTGTAGTGGAGTATTAATAAGTCCCTTTTAAGCACATGGGTGAGGACCCACAGCCAGGCAACCCGTTTTATATTGGGGTTGCTCCGTAACAGCCTGGCCTTAGTAGGCTATTTTTTTTTAAACTCTTTTCAATTTTGGGGAGTATATACCCAGAAGTGACCATATGGCTATTCTATTTTTAATATTTTGAGGAACTTCCATACTGTTTTTTACAGCCACCGCACCATTTCACATTCCCATCAGCATTGTACAGTTCCTTCAAATTCATCACATCCTTGCCAATACATACTTTTTTCTGTTTTTGATGGTAATTGTCTTACTGGTTATGAGGTGATGGTATCTCATTGTTTTGATTTGCATTTCTCTAATGAATAGTGATACGGAGCATCTTTTCTTGTGTTTATTGATAATTAGTCTATGCATATTTTATGCATGTTGGTAACTAGATCTAGAGTCTTACTCAGAATTGGATTTGATTTGGAGATAGCAAAGAGAGAAAACTAAAACATAATTATATGTCTGTTTCTTTTATGCTAACTGCTACTGATGATTGACTAGATTTGTTAATTTACTAAGGGTTGCAAAGTGGTGCTTTTTCAGTGTTTTTTCCTCCACTTATTAGTTGAAACTTTTTTTTTTTAAGATATATTTATTTATGCATACAAGAGCTGGGGTGCAGGCCAGAGATACAGGGGGTGAGAGAATTCACCAGAGACAGACTGGGGAGCAGAACAGGCAGATTCACTGAAATACACTGCTGAGGGGAGCAGCAGGCGAGACAGGAGAGGTGTGCTGTGCCATGTGGCCACCTCCCTGGCTGGGGATTAAACTAGTGCCGCAATGGCTAGCTTCGTAGTGTTGCTTCTTAACCCCTTGCGCCACCAGGGAGGCCCTAGTTGAAACATTTCTCTGAAATATAGCTTACATATGAAATGCATATACATGCTTGGTTCCAATTTTTAAACTAGTTTTTGAAAATAATGCGTTGGCTCCCTAAACCTTCAGAAATTATGCTTTAGATGGGTATTTTTTGTTTTTGAGTATTTAAGCTTATTTATTGTGTTTATTGTCCCTATAAATGAACTATAACCTTTTTGAGTTGACTCATGAGTCATTTTGTCACAACCCTAGTACTTTTCAATGGTTTCCTTGCCATCTACTACAAGCACATGTTCCAGGCTCTTGTGCATTTTGTGTCAGAGACCTGGGGTCAGCCAGGTCTCCCCAGTTCCCATATTATTTTGTTATTTTGATGGGGAATTTTAATTTTTCAGTCCACTGGCTAGGTAACCAGAAGTGCTGTGGCTACTGGTTTGGTGGTGGTTTCCAAATTTTTTGGACAATGCTGTGAAACTTGTTTGGTTTTTAAGATAAACTGTGAGATTATAATGGTGCTTCCAAGGTATTCTGGCTTCTTGTTTTTTACTTCTTCAGTTCCTTTCTCCCATGTGAAATTCTTATCTCAGTGACCATAATATAATTACTGATTTACTGTATCCCATAGTCATACACAAAAGTATCATAACAATACAAATAGCAATATAATACTGGAAACAAGTTAATTATTTTTGCCATGCTTCCAGAGAAATATAACAATTGATTATATTATGGTTCAGTCATTTATATTATGGTTCAATGATTATATTATGGTTCAGTCATTTGTTACTATATTACTATTGGATAAACATCAAGGTTTATTTTGTTTTTAACTTTCACAGACTGACTTTTTTTTTAAATATGTGCATGGTTTAAAAGTAAAATATTTAGGGTTTCCCTGGTGGCTCAGGGGTTAAAATCTTAGCACTATCAAGCTATCACCAGCCACTGAGGCATGAATTTGATCCCTGGCCCCAGGGGCTAACCCACATAAGGCTAACCCACCTAAGGCACAGCAGACCTCTCCTCTCTCACCCATTGCTGTCTCACCGGTTGATCCCCTTAGCAGTGTATTCAGTGAATCCTCCTGTTCTGCTCCCCCACTCTGTCTCTGGTGAATCCTCCCACACACACCCGCCCGCGCCACCCTCCCCTGCCCCCCACATCTCTAGCCTGGACCCCAGTTCTTATATGCATAGATAAAATAAATCTTTTTAAAAAAGTAAAATATCTAAAACACATTAAATCATACGTGGATATAGTATATACCAGTATATCTTTATTTCCTTATTGACTTAGCTATAATAGTAACATACTGTGCATACTTTAGTCCTTTGGCATACTGACTTATTTTCCTCTTAAGTAATAGTATATGTTCTGGAAATCACTGTTGTATTCGAATAATTACTTATTTTTACATCCCCATGATACTCAATTGTGTGGCTGTATCATAGTGTATTCAACCTTTAATTGACTGTTGGGTTGTTTCCTGAGAAAGAGAGAGAAAGAGAGGGATAGTGTGAGAGAGTGTATCAGAGTTTTTTTCCCCTTTCCTGTTACAGTAGTTTCAGTTGATAATCATGTGCGTCCTGGTTTTGGTCAGTGTATATTTGGGAAAGATTCCTAGAAGTGGAATTGATGAGAATATAGTAAATGCATGTGATTTGGGGGAGATTTTCTTTTACCTTTGCCAGTTCTATGAGATGTTAATTCAGCTTTTTTTTTTTTTTGAGGCATGTATTTATTTATTTATTTGTTTGTTCGTTCGTTCGTTTTGTTTATACATGCACTGGGTACAGTCAGAAGCGCGGGAGGGTGAGAGAATTCACCAGAGCCAGAGCGGGGAGCAGAGCAGGCAGAAGGACCGAAGTACACTGCTGAGGGGAGCAGCGGGCGGCAGGAGAGGTCTGCGCGCCATGTGGGACCCTCCTCCGGTGGCCGGGGAGCAGCCGGGATCGAACCGGCGCCGCAGAGGTCACCGGCAGCTTTGCAACCCAGCGCTCAACCGCTGCGCCACCGGGGAGGCCCTGTTAATTCAGTTTTAATTGCATTTTTCTTAGATCTTTTCACATGATTAAGAACTTTTTTTCTGTAGCTCTGTTCTTGTTTCTAGCACATTTTCATTCCAGATTGTTGAGCTTTTTTCTCTCTTTTTAGGATATGTGTAATGGGAATATTAGCCCCCTTGTTTGTGATAAGTTGCAGTCAGTTTTGCTGTCCTGATTTTTGTGCATTTTTCTTATTCATTGTGGTTTTTGTCATGCATTTTTTCTAATTAAAGCTATCAGTCATTTTATTATTATTTTTTTGAAGCATAATGTCCACTTTCTGTTTTTCACAGAGGACAGTTTTTCAGACCTTAAGAATTTGTTCTTTTAACACAGGCTT
The DNA here is from genome assembly GCF_014898055.3 of Talpa occidentalis. Lineage (NCBI taxonomy): Eukaryota > Metazoa > Chordata > Mammalia > Eulipotyphla > Talpidae > Talpa > Talpa occidentalis. Next base: position 77,273,515 of record NW_023601653.1, read on the forward strand.
TTGCAGAGGTGGGGCAACCCCTTGCAGCTTTAAATTGGGGTTGGGAATGTCCCTGTCCTTCCTGATTCCAGAGAACTAATCCTGACTACCTTGCTGTGAATGGCACAACTCCACACAGTAATGTATTTGCACTGCTTGGGAAGCATACAGATGTTGAAGATACTTGTTCTGTAAACATCCCCGATGATGGTCCTTCATTATGTTTTGGATGATAAAAACCTTAATGACCCTGCCCTTGGCACTCAGGGGGCACAGTTGGTGCAGCAAGTAGGCTGCACATGGCCATCGCCCTTTTTGGCATGACCTTTGTTCCTTCTTTTCTTGGTTATCTTGAAAGTGGCACCCTTCAATTTCTTTTGCTCTACAATAGACAGAAATGACTTATTCATGTAAAATATGTTAAAATGTAAATTATTATTTGTGAGAATATACACCTAGTCCTTTGTTATTATAATGTGTTCCTCTTGCTTCTAGGCAAGGATAAAAGCCATCAATACGTTTTTTGCTAAGAACGGTTATCGTTTAATGGATTCTAGTATATATAGTCAACCCATTCAAACTCAAGCACAGTATGCTTCACCAGTCTTCATGCAGCCTGTGTATAATCCTCACCAACAGTACTCTGTGTATAGTATTGTGCCTCAGGCGTGGTCTCCAAATCCTGCACCTTACTTCGAAACACCACTGGTAAGTGAGAGCCTCACACATGATAAAATTTTTCACTCAATTTGAAATTTGAAGAGATCATCTGAGATAGTTCTTTTTTGTTTGTTTTGTTTTGTGTAGATGTTGGTTACTTTCTGACTTTAAGTAATGATCTGCTTTAAATATATGCATATGGGTAGGGGTTGAACTATTAGCGGCTATAATTTTATTCTTCAGATTTTGCTGAATAATATTTTCAGGCCTAGGATCCTTGAATGATTTAAAATACTTTTAATTTTATGAATTTTTATTAAGTAATAAATGAATTGGTGATTATTTTGTAACTGGAGTGATCCTTGAAGTTGGGGAAGTATTGTAAAAGTGAGTTTAAATGGTATTTTTGGCTTGTGAAAGAATTTGATGTTAGGTCACTGTATCCTAAGTTATACTCTTTGCAGTAGATTTTGCCTTTATCATTAATTGTGGTTTTGACTTTTAAATTTTCTTCTAGGCTCCCTTTCCCAATGGTAGTTTTGTGAATGGCTTTAATTCACCAGGATCTTATAAAGCAAATGCTGCTGCTGTGAATATGGGTAGACCATTCCCAAAAAATCGGTAAGATAAAAATCATAGTTAGAGTTTATTGAAAACAATTTCTATTTTTTTTTAGAGTTACTGTGTTAATAGCAGTGCTTATTTGCAGGCTTAGTAGAAAGGGTCTTCTACCAAAAATATATAAATGATTTAATCTAGAATTCATAAGTACACTTTGACCCTATAATTGATAATGGTTATAAAAAGGATTTGGAATTGAGGTTGCATGCAATAATACTGATTTTTTTTTTAAGTAGTATTTTTTGTGGTAGCAATTTATGATAAAAACTTGGTCTCTGAATGCCATTTAGTATGTTAAATAGGTAACATTTTGGAGAAAGTTTTTTATGATATATGTGTTATTAACTGGTTTGAATAATAATGCTGTGACTGAGTTATTTAGGATTTTCAAGAATTTACTTTTGAAATGATGTATATGAACTATGGAGTACAACAGACATTAGCTAACATTGGAGTACTTAGTTTCTTAAGCTCTTTTTGAAGGACTTTGCATGTTTTCTCACAATAATTTTCATAATCTTATAAGATAGCTAGTTATTATGTCTACTTAAAGATTTGGAAATTTAGACATAACAAGGTAAATATCATATTTTTGAGCAAGTAACAAAATTTGAGCCCAGGCGGTTCAATACCAAAGTCTACATTTAAAACACAATGTTTTATGTAAATTTTTGAGAACCCTGGAAGCTGTTTGCTGTCATATGAAAGAGAGATACACATCTTAAGTGTTATTCTTCATATAATTGTCAACTGATGACCTCAATAATTTGGTATTTATTACGGGTTTTGAGAGACTTTGAGTAACCAAAGAAAAAGGGTTCGTACACTAGTTTTTGGTTTATTTAATAGTTTCACATTTATCATTTATTCATGCCTATTTTGTGAGCCTCCTGGTTTCTTGTTTTTAATTACTTCTTTTCAGTGATTTTCTCTTGCCAGATCTCATTCTCCCAGTTGATTCTTTTTGGCAAGGAGACCACATGGGGTATGTTTTTCCAAGATGACTTCTAGGAACTTGGTTCTTGTTTGTCCTGAATATCCTGTATGTTTAGTCCTGAAACATATCTTCCTGGAGAAAGAAGCCTCATGGCATTAAAAAGTATTTTTCTTAGTAGATTTTAGAAGCATTCATATATACACCCTTTAATGGTCACAATTTTTTGTATTTGCTTTAACTGAATTAATTTAAGGCATTTAAAGGTCGCTTTTAAGTGTTAGAAAATTTTATTACAGCTACATATTTTTGCTACTTTATAAAATTGTAATGAGATCTCTTCAGTGTAAGAATGAAGGAATTTTTATAAACAAGATTATCTGTCCTCTTAGAGATGACTCGTGGTTTGATAATATAATACAAATAGTAATTAAAGGCAAAATTGACATATAGGTGGGACATGTAGGTAGAAGAGTACAGTGCATCTTAAGATACATAATACCCATTGACCCCTAACCCGTTTTCCCATTGTTCAAAAAAGATTAATTTCCACAAACACATAGAATCCATGTTGTTTAAATCTGGAAAGAGATTGTTATGTCATTTTAACTCATTTCGCAGATGAGGTAAGTAAAAACTGGACAAGTATCTTGTTAGGCTTACATGGCTAGGTGTTATCAGCAACCTGTTAGAACTTTACCATTAACATATCTGGTAAAGTTTTTTCTTCAGAATAATTCCGATAGAACAAATGAAAGTTTACAACTGAGGAGATAAAGATTTCTATCAATTTCATGTTTATTTGAAGGGTTAAATTTTGCTTTGAACTTTTAAGTGGAGTAGACTTCTGTTAAAAGGTAAACAAAAAGTAATTTTTGACTAATAACTGGAAGTACTGGTGTTTGCAAGTGCTTCACTTAAAGATACACTAAATGTATACAGTCTTCCTTTATGTTCACATGGTTTTGTCTTCTGTGCTTTCTTGATAAATGTGCTGAAACTAGAATAAGAAAGCCCAGAAATGGTAGTCAAATGTTCCTGGTTTATGAGGGTGTGTATTTATCATTTTAAAGATACAGGGCAGGTTTAGTATAATTTTACTTGTTAGTAAGTTAACCAACAAAAGTGGTTCTTAGGTTTTGATTATAGACATAATCCATAAATACTTGCTCTTAAAAATGTAAATATTACAGATGAAACAGCTTTTTGATCACCAGCTAAAATTCTTATTTCCTTCTTGCTTCTAAGAAGTGACAGCTATTAGACATTCATTCAAATTTATCAGTCAAGAACAAAGTAACTTTTAGGGAGCTCATTTACAATTTATTATTTTAATCTTGTGACAGCCCAGTGATGATCATTAGCCCTACTTAGAGAGAATAGGACTAACTTTCAGAAGTCTGGGCATTTTTCTGCTTTTTCATACTTTATCTGTCACTGATTTCCCCTTTCTTTCCAACTTGTATTACTGTTTCTTTCATTATTCTTTATTTCTTTTGCCTGGACTGAGATTGTTAAGTCCCTCTCAGTGAAGGGTGAGATTATGAGATCTGAGGGCTATTTTTAAATCCTAAATTATCTGTTAGGTCTGTTGAAATGCAATGAGAAAATTCAGGTGAATGATAGTTTATGAACAGATTAACCAATATATCTACCTCAGGTCATTTACATATATGATGAATAATTAAAATATTTTGAAAGTAACTTTGTTAGCTGATAGACAGTCATATTGTTATTAAAAATCTATTTTGCAGCAAAAATTATGTGAAAAGTGTGTCATATGAAACTCATCACAACTTTGTAGTCTGATTTTTTATCTTTAAATTTTAATAAAAGTAGCCTAATATTTTATGAGCTGTAAAGAGCAAATTAAAATAGCTAGAGATTATTTTTGAATGGCTGTTTAGTCGCTGGGCTTATAAATTGTTATGAGGTTTTAAATTCTTGTTTGGTGAACCAAGAATTGTGAATAAGTTAATATTACACATTTGTAATTATGTCAACTAAAAAAATGGAGCATTATAAATTATAAATAAGGGGTCAAACTCAAATCTCATACTTGTTTTTGATTTTACTATAAAGGAAAGATCCTCAGTTAGTTGGGCTTATGTTAGATATTTTCACTATTAAATTACATCCTTTCTCTGTCACCCTACCCTAGCTTCATCTGTTTACAAATTGTTAAGAGTTGTTATCCAGGATAAAAGCTGCTTTTTTAGAAGTAATGGTTTCTTTGCTGTCAGATTCAACACCTTTAATTCATGAACTCATACCCATCTTTAAGTTGCAATATATTTCTATTTTCCTAGTTTTTTTGGTCCCACATATGAATCTTTAAACAGCTAATTTCATTTGGTGAAATTAGGAGTCCTTGTGTAAGAAGCTAGAATCTTAATATATGCCACTGTTTCTCAATACTTTTATCCTTGTTACTCCCTAAAAGCCTTTTCAGACCTTTCCCCCCTCTAATTTTCCCTTGTGAAATTTATTACAAGTAATTGTATATCTATACATGTTTATACACACAGACACTTTTACATAGGGTGAATAAGACAGATTTTGTTTCTCCCACCCTCTGGACCAATTTTATGCCCTTTGGATGATGTTGCCTTCATTGAAAATGGGTGGCAGAAACTCAGTTTTAAAGCCTGTCTCATTTAGATATGTCCACACTGCAGCTGGTGTTAAAGGAAGGAAGTAATTTTATCTTGAAGAGCTTTAACTTCCCCCCAAAACTTATCCAACCAACTTTTATTTAATGTGGAAATTCTCTGCCTTTTAAATAATATATCTAGGGTATTAAAGGGATTATATTTTTACAACAGTACATTTTTAAGTACAGCAAAGGGCAATCTTTAACTTGGACTATTAAGAGTTTCTACTGTTAAGAAGAAAGATTTTCAATCTGTTTTAATCTTTTCTTGTTTATGATCTTATATTTCTTATAGTGTGAAGCCTCATTTTAGGTCATCCAGTGGTTCAGAACACTCAACTGAGGGCTCTGTGTCATTGGGGGATGGACCATTAACCAGATCTGGTTCAAGGAACTTCCCAACCGAACGACATAACTCCACAGTAACGGGGCATCAGGAACAAAACTACCTTCCAAAAGAGACCCCAACTTTGCAAATGGAGCAGAATGGGGACTATGGTAGGGGCAGGTAAGGAAATATGGAAATAAGTATGGGAAATTCATGAATCATAATGTCAATAATCGAACATGCTTTTGTTGTTTTAACTTAATGGTGTAAAATTCTGCTAAATAAATGCATCATTCACATTTTATGAGTTTTTCATAATTATTAAGAAATACAGAATACCCATATAGATTATAGGTCCGAATTATAGGTTTATAAAAGCTAACCTGAAATTCTTTATGGTTCACTGAGGAAAGAATAGCTTAGAAAGATGAGCTCCTTCTTTATGGTTTTAATATCTTATAATTTATAAACAATGGGAATGGGGAGTTAATGTATTGCTTACACTGCCTAAACAAAATTTTAAAAACCTGAAGTCTAATGTGCTTCTGGTATAGAGAGAATAGTACTAATAAAATGGGCTTAACTTATATTATTGGGCTGTGGGAAAAGTCACAACGTATTTTTTTTTAAATAATAAATTTTATTTTTATATTCCCCATACAATTGCAACCCCCCATTCTGACCCCAATCCCGCCCCCCACCCCCCAAAAAGTGTCTCTGGTTCATAGTTTTTTGTTGATTCTGATTTTCACTTTCTTATAGTTATTCATTTTCCTGGTCCCTTATTTAAGTTTTCTAGATTCCTGCTATGAGTGAGACCATCCGGTATTTTTCTTTTTCTTTCTGGCTTATTTCGCTGAGCATGATCCCTTCCAGTGCCATCCATGTTGCTGCAAATTGCATGTGTTTATCTTTTTTGAATGCTGAGTAATATTCCATGGTATATATGTACCACATCTTCTTGATCCAGTCATCTATTTTTGGACATTTGGGTTGTTTCCAAAGCTTAGCTATTGTAAATAGTGCTGCTATAAACATAGGGGTGCAGGTGCTCTTTGGAATTGATGTTTCTGTGTCCTATGGGTAAATACCTAGGAGTGGAATTGCTGGATCATATGGAAGCTCTATGTTTAATAGGTCCAGAAATCTCCACACAGCTCTCCATAGTGGTTGGACCAGTTTGCACTCCCACCAACAGTGCAGAAGAGTTCCTTTTTCTCCACAACCTCGCCAACATTTGTTGTTGCTAGTTTTTTAAATATGTGCCATTCTCACTGGTGTAAGATGGTATCTCATGGTAGTTTTGATTTGCATTTCCCTGATTACAACTGATGTTGAACATTTTTTCATATGCCTGTTGGCCATTTGCATTTCCTCTTCAGAGAAGTTTCTTTTTAGCTCTTCTGCCCATTTTTTCACTGGATTATTTTCTTTGTTGTTGTTGAGTCTCATCAGCTCTTTGCAGATTTTTGTGATCAGACCTTTATCATTAGTGTTGTGTGCAAAAATGTTCTCCCAGTTGGTGGGGTTTCTCTTTGTTTTTGTTATTGTCTCTTTTGCTGTGCAAAAGCTCTTTTTTTTTTAATTTATTTATTTTTAATAGTTTTTATTTATTTGTTTATTTATTTATATTTATACAAGCACCGGGCACAGTCAGAAGCGCGGGAGGGCGAGAGAATTCACCAGAGCCAGAGCGGGAGCAGAGCAGGCAGAAGGACCGAAGCACACCGCTGAGGGGAGCAGTGGGCGGCAGGAGAGGTCCGCGCGCCATGCGGGACCCTCCTCCAGTGGCCGGGGAGCAGCCGGGGATGGAACCAGCGCTGCAGAGGCTGCGGGCAGCCTCACAACCCAGCGCTCAACCGCTGCGCCACCGGGGAGGCCCAGAAGCTCTTTAATTTGATGTAGTCCCAGCTGTTTATCTTTGCCTTCACTACAACGTATTTTTTTTTTTCTATGCAAAAATGCGTCATGACTTTTTTGACAACCCAGTACTTAGTGGTGTTGGTTGTAGTAGGTGAAGTTTTTGGTAGATTTTTTTCCAGAAGACTATAGATATATCTTTTAATAATAATATTTAGAAAGGTACTTAAAATAGAAATCTACTCATCCTTGATAGAATGTGTATATTTAAAGAAATTTACAAGTTGTCCTTTTAACACATCCCCTTTTTGTTTTCATTGTTAAAAGGAGAACTCTCTTCAGAGGTCGGAGACGGCGAGAAGATGACAGGATCCCAGTATGTATATTTTTTGTCCTCAGTTATATTTGTTAAAGTTGTTTCTTCTTTTATGATTTACTGTGGTTCACTTGCGGTCTATCTTTCCAGGTTTTTGTTTTATAGATTATAATATTTGTTGAAAGCAAAAGAACATTTTTTGACTACCACCACCCTTAAGTACATACATAATTAGGAATTTGACTTGTGTTTGCTTACTTTAAATATAAATTGTTTGATACCTAAAATACTGTTTTAAAAACCAATGGTTTAAAAACCAAAAATATGAAAAATTTAACTACTAATGGACATTTAAGTATTAATCTTTCTGTTACAAACAGTGCTATTACAGTATTATGATAACTTCATACAACCATCATCTGTACACTACATGTGCGATAACATCTGAAAGACAGCCCCTGGATGTTGAATTTAATGGGTCACAATTCAGTAAGTTGTGTAAAATAACTTTCTATAGATAGGATTTGCTCCCATAAACAGTGAACACAAAAGCCTCCTGGTTATCTATAGCTTTACAGAGAATGTGACTTTTTTGCCAATCTGATGCTGGAAATTGTTCATACTATATCTTATTAATTGTAACATGGAAGCAGTTTTCTACCCACTACTCATTCTTACATCTTATAACTGATTTTATAAAAACAGCTGTAGGTTTTAAAAAAACAACTTGCAGTTCTAATTATGTTCTTACTTGAATCTGAACTTACCTGGCAAATTATTCATATTTTTATTGTTTGTGGTGAAAGTTTGACATCTTTTAATTGGGAACAGAAGGACTTGAGGAATACAAATGATATAGGAAGACATGGTGATTTCAAGAAAATCTTGCCTAGAAATAACAGATCTATCATAAATGAGCGATGCAATGTTTATTTTACATGTTTAAGTAAATATATTAAGAGATAGTACATACATATTATATGCTAAAAGGCTTACATTTTCAAAGAAGAAAAAATATTGCATTATACCACAAAGAATAGTCATTGGGGCAAACTGTAAATCTTTGAAAACTTATTCTTTCATGTATAGCTTCCTATGTGGATTAGCCTTGTGCCTCTAGGCAACAGCTTTTTAAGGATACATTGCAGTACTCACAAGAATTGTCAGACGATCCTGATCAAATGGAGAAAGGAGAGATTAGGCTTGACACCTATTTAATATGTTGAATATATCAGGATTGAGGGCTGAAAAAGAGGATGAAGCAAAAAGAGATAGGCATACCTTTCAGTAGGAAGGGCAGGATAGAGGTGCTATTATGCAGAAAGGAAAGCTCAGCTAGAAGTTAAACTTCAGATTTTTTTCAGCTTACATATAGTAGTTGAGGCCAAAAGAGTAGATGAAATCATGTAGCATACTCTACAGAATAAGTAATGAAAGTGGGCCAAGTTTGTAAACTTGGGAAACATCGCATTGGGCTGAAAATAACATCATTATGTTGTCAGGAGTATTCAAGTAAAATCTGAGAGGAGATGACTAACCAGGCCAGTGAATACTGGGGTTTCAGATAAAGGTCTGAGCTGAAAATATTTAAAATGTACAATGCAATGGTTTCTGATTAATTTGCAGAGTTACCAAAAAATTTCAGGTTGTTTGTATCTAGGTATTAGCTGATGTCATAGATAATAGGGGCAGTTTGGAAAGGGAGAAAAATGGTAATCATATTGAAACCAAAGCCATCATAGGGTCCTCCCTGGTGGTGCAAGGGGTTAAGTCTCAGTACTATGAAGATTTTGGCAGCCACTGCAGCACAAGTTCGATCCCTGTTAGGGAGTGGACCCACATGGCGCAGCAGACCTCTCCTGTCTCACTCGCTACTCCCCACAGCATTGTATTTCAGTCAGTCCGCCTGTTTTATTCCCCACTCTGTCTCTGGTGAATCCTCTCACCCCCCTCACCTCTGGCTTGCACCCCAGCTCTTGTATGCATAAATAAATCTTAAAAAAAAAAAAGCCATCATAAAAGTGGGCAGGTGAAGAGAGCACATGATTGTCAGATTTAGGAACAAGAGAGAGAGTTAATACAGAAAGTCATCGTGGAATGAACTCCCAAAGGAAATTCTGGTTAACCTGCTTAATACTGGTGAAGTTGGGGGCAAGAAACGGTCAGATTTTGCATTGCAGAGGTATTGGTGACTTGTCAAAGCAGTTTTAGTGGAGTGTTGAGTAAAGTTAGGAAACAGAGAAAGAGGTAATATAAGTGAGAAACTTATCACAATATATAGAGTGGTTGGGGAGGGAGATGAGATTTAAGGAAAGATGTTGTTCTCTCAAAATTATGTGAAAGGAGAAAAGATGAAGGTAAATTTAGGTAAGATAGGAGTTTTGTTACTATTATTGAGGGGGGGTATAGCAAATTTAGAAAGCAAAGAGTAGTGAAGGTTGCTTAAAGGAGTATGTAAAGTTTACAAAAGAAACAGGAAAGGTAGCTAACTAAAGATAAGTAGGATTGATGGCTCTGTTAAATCTGGAGTCGGGCCAAGAAGCATCTGGGAGGGATTCTGTTTCCAGCCCCCCAGTCCTTTTTATTTATTGGTGCTGGTAGTACTGGAGCAGTGCTGTGTGTCATGCATCTGGCTTTGTTCAATCCACTTGGGGCAGAAAGAATAACAAAGAACCTGAAACAAACTGGGTGCCAGTGATCAGCACAAGTTCTACTCAGATTGAATGTAAATTTAAATAAAGTAGGTCCAGATTTCTAAAGGTAACATTTCACCCTATGAAGCCATCCACATAATTTTCCATTTAAATAGGAAATACTTCTTTTTTCAATGCACAAAATACTGTTGGTGTATTATGTTGGTGTTTACACTAATTAGTAAATTTCTGAACCTTAGAAGAAAATAAATAAGTAGATTAAAAAGACTAAAGAGAGCTAAATTAAAATGAAAAGCAAAGAATATAGGGGCCTCCCTGGTGGCGCAAGGAATTAAGTCTCAGAACTATTAAGTTATCGACAGCCACTGCAACATGAGTTTGATTCCCCTGCCAGGGAGCTGACCCACATGGCACAGCAGACCTCTCCTTTCTCACCTACTCCTCCCCTCAGCAGTGTATTTAAGTCAGACCGCCTGTTCTGCTCCCCACTCTGTCTCTGGGGAATCCTCTCACCACCACCCCCCTTCACCTCTGGCCTACACCCCATTTCTTGTATGCGTAAATAAAAACAAATCTTTTTTTAAAAAAAGAAGAAAAGCAAAGAATTTATAAGGGGAACAAATTCTTTGCATTAGGGTCGAGGTTTGTTTGTTTCGTTGTTCCTTTCTCCTTCCCTCCTCCTTGCCTGCCTGCCAGCCAGCCAGTATGGTACAGGATCAAGTAATGAGACAGGCATGTGAACCTGTTTTATGATTTGTGTCTTTTAGAGACCCCATCTATCAGCAGCTGAAGCAAAAGCTCCAACACCAAAGTTTGACTTATTAGCCTCAAATTTTCCTCCCTTACCTGGAAGTTCATCAAAAATAGCAGGTGAACTTGTTTTGGAGAGTAGGATGTCTGATGTTGTTAAAGGTGTCTTCAAAGAAAAGGTAAATTCTGAAGTGTTCAATCTTTTACATTACGGTACCATATTTAGCCATTGTTTTCAGGATTACTATTTTAATTTTTATTTGCACCTATTATGTATTTATAGTTTTTATTCAAGGGGTTTTCCAACATACTTACTATAAAAACAGTATCATAAAAAGATTTATGATAAAGCTACACAGGGTCAGTGAAATGTTTCTTCACTTTTGTGAGTCTTTGTATCCGTCAGCTCAGCTTGATAATGCAAACTGAATGCAAAATGTCATTTCCACTTATAATCCTATAATTTAACCAATGTTGTAAATAGTTTTTCTAAGCTAGCTTGAAGTTTTTTTTTTTTTTGAAAGTTTATGTACTTTTATTCATCAAACTTTAATCTCAGTCTTTCAGGAAATGGAGGGTAGATCAAAAGGTTGGGATACTCCCTCCTACAATACTTGTAAGTGTAGACTTTTTCCATTCCATAAATCTTCATGCCCCACAAATTTTTTTCATATTCTTATTTTCTAGTTCAATTTGTTTCCATTTTAATAGCATATGTATGTGTTAGATGTAGCTTTATAATGAAAAATAAAAGTGATTGGCCCTCTGCAACCACTTTCACTACTAGTTTTTTCTCTTGACATATATTACTATTTCTAATAAACACGGTTCTGCTATTAGACATTGTCTGTTAACTTAAGGATTTGGCTCTCTCAATCCAACATATATTTCCCATCCTTTCAATATATCATCCTTTATTATATCTAAGATGCCATCAATCATAAGATGTCCCATTATTTTAATACCACTAAGAAAATAAAAAACATCCCAGTCTTAATATTATATAGTTCTTCATAGCTGAGCCTTGTAGTATACTGTTATTTCTCTCTTTTACTCTCAGTGACCAGCTGTACAGCTGTGTTCCAGGAATTTCCCTTCACCACCATGCTGGAAATTTGTCTTACTCTTCTTTGTTGGATTCCCTTTTTTTCTTGCTTCTCTTTTTACTTTTCCATATTACCATGGACCACATCTTCCCAACTTGCTTGAGTAAGTGACTTTTAGTAGAGATTTCTTAGGACCTTTCATTCTGAACATGCTTTTCTTTTCTTGCACTTGATCTGTAGTTTATAGAATTCTCTATTAGAAATCATTTCCCCTCAGAATTTTGAAGGTTTAAAAATTATGCAGTTATTTCATCAGTTCTAAAATAGAATTTTCCACCTTTTCCACCTTTGAAAATCAGGCTTAGATTTTAAAAAGCTAATTGACATATAAGTGGCAGTATTTTTTCTTAGTAGAACTAAAGTAATGGTGTGTTTTACAATTGATGACTTCTCAAATTTGGTAACATAATGTGCACACATTTTTAAAGAAGAATAAATTGTTCTTCTACTTGTATTTCCTACCCTCAATTGTGGACTGTAAACATCACCAAAATATTAGCAAGTGCCGTTTGAATCCCCTCTCTATTTACAGTTCTTCTTTCCCTTTTCTCCCTCAGAAATAAGTATTGTCACGACTTTGTGATAATTTCTTGTTGATCTTTATAGTTTTAAATTCCTGGTTGGGAAACTTTTTTTTTGTAAAGGGCCAGATAGTGAATATATTAGGTTTTGTGGGACACATGCTGTCACATAGTCTGTTTTTAAGCCCTTTAAAAACTTACAAATCATTCTTATACCTTAAGCCACTATAACATAACTCAGGCAGATTTGGCCTGCAGGCCATGGTTTGCCACTCTTTAATCTACACAAGGTATTGTTTGTTGACTGTGCTTGGTTTTGAACACTACATAAATATAATTGTACAGTATGTGTTCTGTTACTTTTTGTACTCTGTTGTTTCAGTTCACCACTGTTGATAACAGGATTACTTCATTTTGCATTTTGTATACTCATTCTACTGTTATTGGACATAATTATTGTTTGCCATCACAAGCAACATTGCTATGAGTGTTCATAGTGGTTTATGTGTGCAAGAACACTTACAGTATATACACAAGAGTATATATAAGACATGAATATATGTGTGTGAATATGCATAAACACTGACCCCCATAACCCTATATATATAGTGCAGTTGCTGATTGATAGGGCATATTCTTCTAAATTTTAGTTGAATTTAAGTATCTTTTCACATCTATTGATCTTTCGAGTTTGTTTTATGAAGAGTTATGTAATTGGCACATTCCCCTCCTGTCCCCCATTGGGCTATCCCTTTTACAGAAGGCATGGATTTTTTTTTTTTTTTCCCTTTTTCAAATATATTCCAGGGCCTCCTGGTGGCACAGGGGTTAAATCTCAGCACTATCAAGCTATTGCTAGCCAGTGCGGCATGAGTTTTATCGCCAGCCAGGGAACTGACCCAAATGGTGCAGCAGACCTTTCCTGTCTTGCCCGGTGCTCCCCTTAGCAGTGTATTTATTTCAGTAAATCCACCTGTTCTGCTCCCTACTCTGTCTCTGGTGAATCCTCTCACTCACCCCACCCCAGCCCCTGCACCTCTGGCCTACACTCCAGTTCTTGTATGCATAAATAAATAAAATAAATCTTTAAAAAAATTTTAATATATTCCAGATACTAATTCTTGTCAGGATACTACTAACAATCTTTCAGTTTTATAGTTTGTATTTATTCAGTGTCAGGTAAAAACAAGTTCTTAATTTTAGTTTTAATGTGATCATGTTTAGCAATTTTTTCTTTTAGGAAATGTGCCAGCTTCCAGAAAGCTTTTTAGAAATTTGTGGTTCTGATTCTTGATCTCCTGTGCTTGCTTTTTCCTCTCTGGAGGCTTTTAGAATTCACTTGCACTGGTCATTCTGTAAAATTTCATCATGATGTGTCTTGGTAGAGCTCTTATTTTATTCATTATGCTGGATGATTGTAGTTCCTCAATCGGGACTTATCCTTCCATGCTGGGAAGTTTTTCTGTACTATTTCTGATAAATTCTTTACCTTTTCCCTTCTCTTTTTTTGAATTCTTTGTTTGATATTGAATCTTATAAATTGAACATCTTATTTTATGACTGACTTATTTCACTTAGCATAATGTCCTCAAGATTCATTTGTGTTCATTGCATGACAATATTCCATTGTTTATTATACTACATTTTGTTTATTGACTAGTTAAAAAATTAAGATTGTTCCTAATTTCTGGTCATTGTGAATAATACTGCTATTAACATTTGCGTATAGGTTTTTGCGTAGACATATGTTTTCTTTTGGATATATACACAGGAGTGGAATTGCTGGATCATATGGTAACTGTTTAACTTTCTGAGGAATTGGAAGATAGTTTTTCAGAGTGGCTGCATCATTTTATGTTGCCACCTTCAACGTATGAAAGTTCCAGCATCTTCATATCATCACTAGCTTATGTTACTGTCTCTTTTTTATTATAGTCGAGTGACTTCTTACTGTGGTTTTGATTTACATCTCCCTAATAACCAGTGATAGTGAAAATCTTTTCATGTACCTAATGACCATTTATATATCTTTGGAGAAGTTTCTGTTAAAATACAATTTTGAAATATATTTTTACTTTAAGGACAACGAAGAGTTAAGAGTTAATTGCTCGCTGCCTGCAGAGAATGAACATACAGACTGCATCTCTGCCCAGCAACTCAAGATGAGTACTAGTCCTCCATGTACATCTGAGCTTCCTGCATTAAGGTACACATTGTAGTGCAGGAGGTGTTCCAATTAAGATTATTCTTGTGAATGTTTGCTCTGCTGTTACTAAGACTATAACAAGCTGTTTTTTCCTCAGTACAACTCAGCAAAAGGATCTAATAGAGGATTCCATTGTTCAGAAGGATGTTCTCAGCCAGACAACTATACCAGCCTCTTCCTCAAATACTGCAAAGCCATCAAGGACAAATGCTGCTTCTCCATGTAATAGTAACATAAGTGCAGCTGTAACTGTGGCCCTGCAGGTAACTTGTTGAATTTAGTCTATGTGAAGGAAAATAATAGGTTAAGTAATGAGTAATTCTGTTTTTCTTATTACTCTGCTAAGCAGTCATTTGGAAATAGCCCAATTAGAACTGCCTTTGTTAAGGAAAAGCTAAAGGAGCTTAAAGGTCAATATGAAAAAAAAAAAAAGGAAATTTTAGCCATATTTTGGGAGTAAAGAAGTTACTGCCCATTCTATTTCTTTTGATTGCTCAACGTCTATAAAGCCCATGGGGGCCACTCTTAAGTTACAGAATCATTTTTGTAATTAGGGAAATACAGAAAAGCAGGGAAGAAACAAAATTTTTATAGGTTAAGGATATTTTGACATTTAATAATGATAGCAGAAATAATATAATAGCTACCAATTGTTGAGTGACTACTATGTGCTAGGATTAGTGCTAAAGAGTTTTTACTTGCTTTACACCATTCTCACAACACTCTTAACTATCTTTTTTCAGACAACGTGGTTAATACTTTCATTTAGTCTTCTATTAGTATATTATTGGTTTCCAATGCCTCTGCTCTTATGATATTCCTCTCCGGCTTCTTTGTAGCCAGGGAAGAAAGAATAGAATCATTTCATCATGTGGATTTATCATTATTAATTGAATGTTCTTCCTTCTTAGTCATTTAGGTTTCCAGTTTTTTCCATCACTGAAAACAATGCTGACATTATGTTACATAAATCGCTAAGGCTTTGTATTGTTTACAACAACTGTATTTCTTAAATTTAGATGTAACTGATTACATTAACTTCAGATGTACAATACTTCTATAAGTTACACAATGATTACACAGTAAGTTTAGTTAAAACTATAACAATTTCTTGTGGTGAGAACATTTAAGATCTGCCTCTTAGCAACTATCAAATATGCAGAACATTATAAGCTGTAGTCCTCATGCTGTATATGTATGGTCATATATAGTCACCACCCTGATTTATACTGTAATAGGAAGTTTCTTCCTTTTGATATGTTACGCCCACCCTTTTTTCACTTACTATTTTATTTATTTCACTTGTTAATGTTTTACAAAAGAGGATTTCTTCCCGCAGGTGTGGCCAACCTTAGCTCTCCCACCACCAAAGTACCCATAGTCCTCCACCATAATACACAGGGCTTTTTCCCCACTTCCCACTCTCATCCCTTAGTTTTGTTTACTGTCTAAGATTTTAATAATCAGAAGCCCAAGTGTATTGTTTTTAAGGATTTTACAAATACATTTTAATAGGAATTTCTATGGGAGTGCCTACTGCTCTTTCCTAAAAGAGAACTTACTGGTTTTCTGGTGGTAAATAGTATTTCACTTGTACTTTATTATTTAAAGAATGTGCACCAGAAAAAACCTTGTGTCTTTTATGTTCACTTCAAAGGAACCCCGAAAGTTAAGTTATGCAGAAGTGTGTCAGAAGCCCCCTAAAGAGCCAACTCCAGTTCTTGTGCAGCCACTACGAGAACTTCGCTCCAACGTTGTATCTCCCACCAAAAATGAAGAAAATGGAGCTCCAGAGAAGTCCATTGAAAAAACACATGAGAAGCCAGAAGCAAGGGCTAGTAAGGATTATTCTGGCTTTCGAGGCAATACCATTCCCAGGGGAGCAGCTGGAAAAATCAGGGAACAGAGACGCCAGTTTGGCCATAGGGCTATACCTCAGGGAGTGACTCGACGTAATGGCAAAGAGCAGTATGTGCCACCCAGATCACCAAAGTAAAAAGAAAAGAAAAGAAAAGAAAAAAACTATTCAAAAACTCTCTCTTCCCATTAAACTTGAGCCGTGGCTATATTGAACTATTTTGGAGGGGAGTGGGTAGCCAGGAAGGAAACAGGAGAAAAAGTACATCCTTAAATCATTATGGATTTTGGAGTTGTGAGCAGTAGAATCCCAAAATTCATCTCTAAAGTGATTTTAAAATGCTGGAGGATTCCAATCAGTATAAATATAAATATATATATATATGTATACATATAAAAAATATAATTTTTCTATTTTTGTTTTTGATTTTAATTTGCAGAAATCTTCTGCCTGGAATCAATTTTGAGGGTTCAGATTTAGCTTGGGGAAAAAACATATTATACATCCTTCAGTAAAGGAGAAGGGAGTGAGAGAAAATATTTTTTGAAGAAGCATTTCTGTAAAATTAGAAATTACTTTTTTTAATCTATTTAAAGTTTGGCTTGGAGAATGCCATCTCTGCCTACATGGCCTTGTGTTGCAAAGCAGATCAGTGGCTGGGTGCTTGTTGTGGTGTGAGTATGTATGCGAGAGTGATTGAAGCCAAAACTGTTGTCATGTTAGTAAATGATTTGAAAACTGAATGTAATACCTGAGTAGATTTTTTTTTCCGGTTTGAAATTTAGTCTGTCTTTTTGACTTTACTAATATTTCATTCAACAAACTGTTAAACTTTGATTGTACTTGGAATGTGACTACCAATCAGTTTGATACTCAAAAGAATGGGGATTATTTTAAAAATCGAAATTTTGTCTTAGATCTAGTGAATAGGTCAAATGGACTTCAGAAGTTTAAACTGCTCTGTGATTTCCTCACCCCCCTCCCCAAAATAGTAAATAATTTTTTGTTTTTCATTTGTTATTTTTTTCATTACCTGCCCCCCCCCCAAAAAAAAGTAACCAACCATCTACAGAATGGTATGTTTCTAACTGCTTTAACCAGTCTAGTCAAATCATATAACTATTCTAAATTTCTGAATTTGAAATATTGTACTTTTCTGTTTGTGTATTTAGAATTTTAGATCCCAGATTGGTAGGGCAGACTGATCCTACAGTAATTTATTTGTCTTAGTTTTAACAATGAAACATAACTGACTTTTAAAGTGTTAAATAGTGTAGAAGTAAAAGAAATTTTTTTTAAAGGCTTAATTTGGGAGCAACTTTTTTTTCTGTTTACAGTGTATTGTCACCTTCCTACCTTCCCCTTCTCCAAAATAAAAGTAATTCAGTTTGGAATTCACAGAAACATAACCAGCAAGTCATGAGAGTTTTGAGTTAAGATGAGAAAGCTAGTTGAAGAAAATTAATGCATAATTTCTCAGTGAATAAAGTTGTAGCTCTCATATTAAATAGGCAGGTTTATATGCTGGTGTTTAGAAAATGGCTAAAATACTAAAAACCATGTTGCATTAATCTGTTTTTAAGTCATACTATTTTCAGAAGTTCTCTGTAAGGTGGGGTTTTGTTTTCTTTTTAGGGATAGTTTGTGATAGTAATAACTGTCCCTTATTGTTAGTAAATTACATATGTAACTGTAAATTGTGAACACTGGAAAGCACCATTGTGACATAGAGTAAACATCTTAGTAATATATTAAAATGAATGTAAATGGAGGTTAAAATTACATTACTGTGAAACTCATCTTCCAACTCTAAGTTAAGCTTTGGAGATTTGTATTAGTAGGTAATTAATTGTTCAGAGCTTTGAAAACACTGCACATTTCTGTACAAGCCAGAATTATTATTTCTTTGTAACTTATTATTCAGCTTGGTAATTGCTTTTGATTTGGTGAATTGATAACATGGTATAATATATTTAAGCAGTTTGAAACTCTTCATTTCTGCACACTATTTTTAAAAATCATCTTTTAGATGAAACAGTAAAACTACCTGTGCTGAAATTTGGGGGAAGTTTAGGTCCTTTAAAAAAGAAAAAAAGTATTAATAATCATTGAATACATCTATAATGAAAGTGCTTATTTTGGTTTACTTAGATAATGCTGCAGTTGGTGGAAATGATAAACATTTAAAGTGTTAACACTCTGAATGCATTGGATTTAAGAGAATAAATATTTTATAAAAATCACTTGGTAAGGATTATAAACTTGATTATTGCACTTAAAATGAAACATTACCTTTTTCTACAATGTCACAAAAGTAGGTTTGTATTACTTGTGTGCTTGTGTGACTTAATGTTTGTCTGCCCAACTTCTAAAAACTGAATGTTCTAATTGATTCACAAAAGAGTCTTTCTGAAGAAAGCAAGTGTGTTTCTCGCCTTTCCCCCAAATGTTATTGAAAGAAGAAAATTAAAGACATGACCTTTTTAAATTTCTTATAAAATATAGTGTTTTTAATTTAATTTGCCTTATTACAGTTAATAGTTCCCATTTTGATGGGATGTATAGAGGAGGAATAATTTTATGTTGTGTGTATTATATATATGTACATATATATATTCACAGTATGTATTTAGCATTTATTTTATTACAACAGATTTAAGGTTTGTATCTAAATGATGCCTGAGTTGTGTGAAACTGTTGGCTTTTCTTCCAGAGTTACTCTGTAACTGATAAGGGTTGGGTATTCATAGTAGTCCAACTATTTATTTGATTCTGTAGATGGAATGATTTAAATGTCAAAATTTTCTCTTCACCTTATGACTTAACACTTCCTTGGGTTGTTGGAGGCTAAAAGTAAATATATTGATTAATGATTGAATGTATGGTACAGTGATCTCCTGCCATAGTTCTTACTGCATGAAGAAAACAAGAGTCACACAAGTTCATCACCTTGTACTTCATGAAGGAGGGTACATAGAGATAGTGCAAAATCCTATCTCTGTTTTGAGTCCTCATAAGGTTTTCATGATATCTAGGGCCTATCTCTAATCTTTGTAATTTCATTTTTGCAAATATAGACACTGGTTGTTCAAAAGTGATCCATCTAAATTTTTTATCAACTGGATTTTGGAAGATGAGATCTTTCAGTGATACTGGGTTTGTTGTCATCTTACGCTGATCTTGTGTGATCAAAGAACGTGCAAAGTTTTGATTTCATTTTGCTTCTAAAATTAAGGTAACTTGAATCTTGTTTCACATTCCTTTTTCTTTTTAAATTACCAGGTTAGCTTTGCAAATGACTAAATAATGGAGTGTTAGCATCTTCACTAGTGTAAAGGAAAATAAGGAGCAGAAAGTAGTATTTATTTTTCTGCTGTAGCAGAAACTAGTATTAAAGTTATTGAACACTTTCTCTAGTTTTATTAGTTATGGCCTTAATATTTAGTCTTTTGGCTTAAATGTCCACTGGTTTTACTTTGAGACAGTTGAATAGCACTGGAGTTGAGTCTGTAATATTTGTGTTGGCCAAGTATTTGAACATATTTTTAAAGTACCCATTTTGCTTGTTTTTCAGAATAGGTCAAAGGGAAAACAGGCCATTGTATTGCTTTTGAAAGACTTCTTTAAATTCTTAGCTATCATATATGATGGCTTTCTAATTTTTTATATTTCCTTACATTTTGGTGGCCATTAATTTAATTTAAGGCTTTTTGGTGTATGCTAATTTAACTAGTCTGAGCTTCCAAGAAGATACATAAACATTTCAGTTTCCATTAGCTAAATGAGGACATTGTAAGCAGCTGAAAGATAGTTTGTTTACAAGTTGAGAATAAATTCCCTTTTTAAAGTTCACCTGAGTTTTGGAATTTAAATTTTATTTTTATAGGCTGAGGACTTTTAATAATCACTGAGTAGATCCTAAAAGTACGACTCAGCTATCAACAAGCCATATATATTATATATATGGTTTTATTTTTATCAAAAAAACAGTGATTAGTATATATAAAAGACACATCCACCTTACCTCCCCACCTCCACCCCCCCCCCCAGCCTGATTCAGGTATTTCTTGAGTGGTATCTCTTAAATGTTTTGGGAAGCAGGATCAGAACCAGTAATCTTGCTTTTATTTTGCCCATTGCTTAGATTTGTTTGTGTTGTCAAAACTGCCCCCACCCCCCAAAATGGTATGACACATGCTCATGCATATTATGTTAAAATGAGTACATCCTTGTATTGTATTTTTGTTTTCAACATTGCCAAGGTGCTATGGGAAATTAACACAAAATTAGAAAAAAAAATAAAATGGTTAAAAAGCATTCCTTTTCTCTAGGTGGTTTGTGTCTAATAAGTACTTGTGTTTATTTCTGGATAATTTTCTGTGTTGACCTTCCTAATTGCATCACTATTCTGAACTCAGCTGTTTTTTGTTTTGTTTAGCCTTATTTGGGGAAGGGTGGTCTGGGGTTTGTGATATTTCATCTGTAAAATAAGGATAGCGAGCTAGACGATACCACTTCTTGATGCTGGGGTATCTTTAATTCTTTCAGTGTCAGAAGCAGTTATTAAAGGAGGAAAAATTGTAGGGCAATGTGCCCTACAATTTTTCAGGATTTTTGCTTTCATGAGTCTGATTATGGCCTGATAGGAGTATGCAAACTTTTATTTTCAAGAGAAAAACATTACATCACTGATCTTTTCAACCATAAGATTAGAGTGTATCAAACCTTAGAGCTAAAGAGTTGGGGAGCTTTTTAAAGGAATGCTCATTGGGAAATTTAAATGAGTCTTTAATTTTGTTTTTAAACTGTAAGAAGGCAAAAATGGGAAAACCGAGTGAATCTCTGGCTTTTTAACACCTGGTTTCAGTAAATTAATGTGACAGCTCAACTTTTATTGACTATAGTACTTCTAGAAAACACTTGAGTGTTTCATAGCTGTTATATCAGTTTATTCTCGAATTGTCTACTTAAGATGAACTTATTAATAGCAGAAATCTAAGTCTTTTATTACATATAAACTAATTCCAAATTAGATTCTCTAATTCTCAGAAATATTCAGAAATGTTTACTCTTTTACCAAATTATGGGATAACATAAATGTGTTTGTAAATAAGGTAAGTTTCCATGTGAACATTCATTTTGATAATTACTCATTTTGTTGGTAGCATTTCTCCCTTAAACAACTAAAACTTCAATTTGCTAATGAATAGTTACTTAAGGAAGATAACTATTATCAGTGAGCAGAATAATCCAGTAATAATAGGTAACGGGGTTATGTGCTAACAAAGTCTTAGGGTCTTATATCAGTGTTAAACTTTGCCCTAGAGAGGAGGGCACAGAACTAAAATTTCTTTATCATATCAGGAACTGAGTGTAATTGTGTGTTCTTTTTGGTGGACTAATAACCAAATTGGTAAGCATTGTTATGTAGGCTTTTGTGTTACATTTTAAATGAATGGTTTTGTCAACAGTCCCATTACTGAGGTACTTGACACCCTTTAAATAACTATGCCTTGTTGGACAGTATGTCAGTGTGTCTCCAAGGTTACATTTCAATTCAGTAATATGCTTGGATACTTTTATTAAAATCTTAACAATTACTACTAAAGGGTTATGAATTTCCTTAAAAGTCTGTGTAATGGAAATTATCTAAACTATCTTTATATGAAGGTTTAAAGGACCCTGGGGTCTTTTCACTTTCTTCATAGTATTGCTGAGTAAGAACCTTCATTTTCTTCTGGTGTAGGAAAGAGTAAGATACTCAAACTTTGATCTTGGAAAATTCATTTTCTGGTAGCTGCTGTACCAATCAGTGAAGCTGCTTTACTTGTATTTCCTTTGTATAGCAACTGTATCAGGCTTAACAGTAGTAGGACTCCAGCCTCCCTATACCATGAATAATTTTAATTATAATTTGAATAATTGTATTGCATTTTTAAACTGTAAGAAGATCAAAATTGGACTGAGTGAATCTCTGACTTTTTAGCAGGTGATTTCAGTAAATTAATGTGACAGCTGAACTTCTAGTGACTGTAGTACTTCTTGAAAACACTGAAGTGTTTCATAGCTGTTATACTGAAGTATAATTTTGAATTTTCTAGTTATCTTGCATTTCATATCCTCCGTGGACAAGCAAGCAACTATGACCTTCACTTGTCAAAACTGAGGGCGTTGATGTAGCATTGGAATTAATCATAAAGGATATTAACCAGAATTCATTTAGCCAGTTCTGTTGCATACTAAGTTATAGGCTTTGGGCCAGGCAGAAAAAATATCAATAGATTCCTGCTGCTTAACATGAAATAGTCATAAATGACTGCAAAACTAAACTAATATAAATATGAAAGCTGGAATCAATCTTTGTGCTTGAAGTAGGGAATGTACAGAGGGAAAATGCTTCCCTGAGAAATAGGACAAATAATTTGTAGAGAAGGAGAATTAAATGAACTGGAGGACAGTTGTTCTACACGAGGGAACAACTTACATATACCAATTTACAACGCTGTGGGAGAATTGTAGGATCCTGCAGATAAAGCATGGGGAACATTCTTCCATCTTCTGAGCTGACCCAGACTCCTGGATTTGAAGTTTGAATTTTAGGAACAGGTGGGAAACCAATTAGGATGTATCTGATGATGATGCATTGAAGCAAAGTGGAAGATTTGAAAACCATTTAGCAACAGAGCTTGAATGGACTTGGAGGAGAAAAGAGGGTGGTAGCAAAAAATGAGAAAGTTTTGACTTGTGGAACTGAATGAAAGTTTGTACCATTCACCACGATTGGATTCAGTGGCAAAACAAAAAAACTCGTGGAAAGGGAGACTATCAGTAGTTTTGAGATGATTGTGCTTGTTCTTTTGCATTATATTTGAAAACTAATGGAGAGGTAGAGGGGGGCAAAAGTAACAAACTAAAGTTGGTCTTTTTAAATTCAAAAGACAATTCATCTCCAGTATATGTAAGTCTTAGATTACATTTTCTCTAGCTAATTTTAAAAATGAATGTTGGGGATCAGGCTAAACATCATTTGGCTTTGTCTGTTCCTATTTCTCTTAATTGTTACGGCCTTAACCCCAGTATCCCAATCCTCATCCTCTCTCCTACCTAGTCTCCAGACCACCAGATATCCTAAGCACCTAACGTGATTTCATTTAAGACTTCATATTTCTAGTCCTCACCAATAATATCTGTCACGTATTGCAGATAATAAAAAGCATAAACCTTGTCATGACTTTAACCTCTAGACATTTTCTTTGTTACCAACTTTGCAAACCAATTGTGTCCTAGAAACCATGAAATCCACCCATAAACATGGCCTGAAGGTTGCAGAAATTGTTGATCTAAGGCTTTCCCCCATAGTGGGTTAAATATAGGCTTCCCATAGCTAAGACTAACTTGGTATATTTAGACAAATTAATTCAGCTTGTGTATACTCACATACAAAAATTAGAGAGTAATAGGAAATCCTCAGATTCCAGATGTAGGCTTTAAATTTTTAATGTTACTCTTTTAACACTATTTTACTGTGCTATTTATGCGGCATGCTGTTTTTCATCAATATTCAATTGTTTAAAAATACCCCTACACTAATAATGACCTTAATTTTCATTTATGCCCATTTTGATCTTGAATAAGTCTATAAACCAATAGGTACACAGAGTGCCATATTTATTGTCTCCACCCTTTATAGCTATACAGTCAAGCATTATAAGCCAAAATATTGCTGTAAAGTGTTTTGTATGCTTTGAAAGGAATACACAGAGTTGTCAACCCTCTGTTGGGGTCAGGCATTAACTTTGAATTAAGTCTTGATCAACGTGGTGGCTAGATAGACAAAAGAATGGGGCATACATACTAACGAAAAGGGCAACAAAGGCAAAGAGACTTGACAAATTCAGACTTGGCAAATTTAACACGTTAGTTTGGAATGGGTGTAGCATAGATGTAAATGATTATGGCAAGAGAAAAGCTGAAGAATTTGTAGTCGAGTCATGCCCAACCGCTAAGAAAATTACTTCTCATTTGATTCTGTAAGGAATGGGGAACCACTCAAAGTTTGTTTTATTTTGCATTTTCTTTTTAAGGATTGATTTATTTATGCACAAGAACTGGGTTACAGGCCAGAGGCACGGGGGGTGAGAGCATTCACCAGAGACTAAGCGGGGGAACAGAACAGGCGGACTGACTGAAATACACTGCTGAGGGGAGCAGTGGGCGAGTCAGGAGAGGTCTGTGCCATGTGGGTAGCTCCCTGGCCCGCTGGGGGGGATCGAACTCTTGCTGCAGAGGCTGCAAATAGCTTCCTTAGTAGTGCTGTGCTTAACCCCTTGTGCCACGAGGGCAGGCCCCTGTTTTACATTTTAAAAGGAACATTAGGAAAAGGATAAATGAAAAAAGAGACACCTGCATAGTCACAGAAAGGGAGTACTCAGAATCTTTCAGTAGAAGACAATATTTGAAAATGAGAACATAATTCTGGTAGCTATGAAAATGGCTTGGGGATTGTCCAGGTGAGAGAGGGGTTTGGAATTTAACAGTTAAGATTGATGTGATGGGCCCTCCCTCGTGGTGTAGCAGTAAAAGTTTTACAATCACACTCTCAGGAGCTAACCCACATGTGGCCCAGCAGACCTCGCCTGTCTCGCCCATTGCTTCCCTCAGCGTGTTTCAGTAGATCGCCAGTTCTGCTCCCCACTCTGTCTCTGAATCCTCTCATCACCATCCCCCGTACCTCTGGCCTGCACCCCAGTTCTTTGATGCAAAAAAACCCCAAAAAAACCTTAACCATTCAAAACATCCAGCAGACCAATGTTTCTCAAGATGCTGCTCATATCAGCAGCATCAAATTAACCATGGAACTTGTTAGAAATTAATGGGCCACATCCACAGCTATGAAATCAGAAACTTTGTGTTAGATGCAGCAAAAAAAATTTTTTTAAAGATATATTTATTTATACAAGCACTGGGTACAGTCAGAAGCGCGGGAGGGTGAGAGAATTCACCAGAGCCAGAGCAGGGAGCAAATCAGGCAGAAGGACCGAAGCACACTGCTGAGGGGAGCAGTGGGTGGCAGGAGAGGTCTGCACGCCATGTGGGACCCTCCGGCGGGCAGCTTCACAACCCAGTGCTCAACCGCTGCGCCACCGGGGAGGTCCAGCCAACTCTGTTTTAATAACCTTTCCATGTGGTTCTGAGGCATGCTGAAGTTTGAAAACCACTGCAAGGAAGAGTCTGTACAATTATAGCCCCATTCAGAAGAAGAGCTATGCAGAAGACATTGTTCCTGAGCTCATATCAGACCCAGTTATCAGCTTTTGCTGTGTAACAAAGTGACGAAAATGAGTAGCTTTAAATGACACCCATTTTTCGCTCATGTGCCTTTGTAACATCTCCATAAAAGGGAAGTGCCATTTTCCCTGCCCCACAACGATGGACAGAGCTGAGTGGCCAGGTGAAGTTATCTAACACAGAAGGCAATTGATCTTGAGGGGGAGACGTGGAGAAGAAATGCTCCCTTCTGTCTCAGCTTTGGACTTGCACCAGGGACTTGGGGAACTTGGAGCAAACAGGTGGTTGAGAGACATGGGGAGGCTGACAATGGGCAGCCATTATCTTGACTTGTACTTTGATTTTGCTCCTTTGGTCCCAGACTCACCTGACCCTTTTCACCCCCTTCTGTTTTTTTTTTTTTTTTTAAGATTTATTTATACAAGCACTGGGTACAGTCAGAAACGCGGGAGGGTGAGAGAATTCACCAGAGCCAGAGCAGGGAACAGAACAGGCAGACTGACAAAGTACACTGCTGAGGGGAGCAGTGGGCGCGGCAGGAGAGGTCTGTCGTGCCATGTGGGACCTTCGCTGGTGGCCAGGGATCAAACCGGCGCTGCAGAGGCTGCGGGCAGCTTCGCAGCCCAGCGCTCAACTGCTGCACCACCAGGGGAGGCCCAAATCATTAACTTTTGTTTATGCTAAATATGCTTTATCTTTGTGCACATAGCTGGCTGTATCCCTTTACAGTGTGAGTTTGAGAGTCCTGGGGTACCCCTTGGTGTGCATGCATGCTAACACATTGACTGGGTTGGGCTCACTTGTGGACTGATCAACTATCGGTGTATGGCCTTGTGGTTGGTTGGGTTTCGCCTGGAGCAACGCAGATGGTTAAGCTGTATCTCTCCATCCAATAGTCTAACTCACACTCATCAACCCCTGGTGGCCTACAGGTTAAATCTCATGAAATCTCAGCACTCTCACTGCTGCGGCCTGAATTCAGTCCCCGGCCAGCAAGCTGACCCACATATGGCATAGCAGAACTCTCCTGTCTTGGCCACTGCTCCCCTCAGCAGTGTATTTCAGTCAGTCTGCCTGTTCTGCTCCCCACTCTGTCTCTGGTAAACCACCTCTTTTTTTTTTAAACATTTATTTATTTATACAAGCACTGGGTACAGTCAGAAGCGCGGGAGGGCGAGAGAATTCACCAGAGCGGGGAGCAGAGCAGGCAGAAGGACCGAAGTACACTGCTGAGGGGAGCAGCGGGCGGCAGGAGAGGTCTGCGCGCCATGGGGGACCCTCCTCCAGTGGCCGGGGAGCAGCCGGGGATCTAACCGGCGCTGCAGAGGCTGCGGGGCAGCTTTGCAACCCAGCGCTCAACCGCTGCGCCACCGGGGAGGCCCTCTGGTAAACCTTCTCATCCTCCACACCTCTGGCCTACACCCCAGTTCTATGCATAAATAAAATAAACCTTTTAAAAAAACAAAAACTGCAACAATACTGGGTAAAATAGAGGAGGCAGATGCTTATATTCTCATAGATTCTCCATACATTGTAGTTATAAGGAAATTTCAAAGTCCACCCCTCAATCAGCCATGATGTCACCACCCTTTTTCAAGGTAAAATTCTTTTCTCAACTTAAAATTTTTTCTCTCTCCTTTCTATCCCATGAATGACAAAACACTGAACAGATACTGTACCTTGTTCTCTTAAAGGACCGATTTCGTATCAGCATGGAAATGAAGTGCAAACATTGAAATTCCTCAAATAGGGGATTTGACATTAAAAAAATGCAATACTATTTTTATAATTAATTTCTTTATTTGTATATATTTTATATCAGGTTTAGTCCCCATAAAATGTCCACCCCTAATTCACCCGTGCACCATCACCTTAGTCCCTTGTGCTCCTCCCACCCGCGTTTTTGCTCCCTCCCCTCCCCCTCCCCTGCAGCGTCTCTGATTTGTAGTTGTCTGATTATTTTTGTTTAGTTATGTCGTGTCTTTTTTTAGATTGTTATTTTTTCCCTGATCCCTTATTTTGTTCCTCTGTATTCCTCCTATAAATGAACCCATCCAATATTATTTTTCCTTTTGATTTATTTCACTCAGCATAATCCCTTCTAGCTCCATCCATATTCCTGCCAATGGCATTAGATTATCAAAAAATTCAATACTATTTTTTTTGGTAAGGATTTATTTATTAATGCATACAAGAGCTGGGGTACAGGCCAGAGTTGTGGGTGGGGGTGACAGGATTCACCAGAGACAGAGTGGGGAAAAGAACAGGCAGACTGACTGAAATACACTGCTGAGGCGAGACAGGAGAGGTCTGCTGGGCCAGAGCGGGGCTTAACCCCTTGCGCCACCAGGGGGGGCCCCTAAAAATTCAAAGGAAGAATATGAATGACAATATAAAGCATCTTCTCAGTGGTTCCTGGAAAATACACGCAAAGCTTTGGAGTCTCCTTTATACTGGATTACAGTAATAATATTTTCGAAACGCATATTAGGTAATACACTGAAGGTGATAAAAAGACAAGACTAAGTTCCCTTGTTGCCAGTAATTAGAAACCTAGGCAGGAGGACAGATTCTCCCTCTCCTGTCTTAAGCTAGAAGGAGGTAGAAACAAAACTGGCAGATGGGGCAGCAAAGCCCAAACAAGCAGTGGCCTGCGATCAGGTCCTTGTAAATGGGCAGGTGTCAATCAGGAGGAAACGGAGGCCCAGATAAGACAAAATCATACATTACCAAGCGAAGGGAACAGGAAAATTAAGACCCGGGACCCAGGAAGACGCCTTGCTCGTGCGTTTCTAAAAGGCAAACCGTACCCACCCGCGCTGACACCACCCAGAGCCCAACTTCGCGCCGGAGAACAGGGCGGCGGGCCGGGGCGCGTCGCCCCGGAAGCTGCCGGCAGGGGGCGCCGTCCGCGCGGGCGTGCGGGCCGGGCCGGCGCGGGGGCGGTGCGTCTTCCGCCCGGGGCGGGGCTTCGCCGTCACGTGACCCGCGCTCATGGCGGCGGCGGCTGCGACGGCGGCGCTGGCGGCGCTCGGCGGCCGGAGCCGGATTCTGTAGCTGGGGTGTGGGCCGCGTCAGCCGTCCCTCCCGCGGCCCCCTCTCTCGTCTTCCGGAGCGCGGCTGGCGGAGCCGGGATGGCGGAGCGAGGCCTGGAGCCCGCGCCGGCCGCGGTGGCGGCGCTGCCGCCCGAGGTGCGGGCGCAGCTGGCGGAGCTGGAGCTGGAGCTCTCGGAGGGTAGGAGCCGCGGCCGGCGCGGGCGGGAGCGACCCGGACCCCGGGGCCGAGCGCGCGCGGGAGACGGACTCGGGGCCCCGCCGCTCCCGGGAGGGCTGTCCCCCCGCCCCCCCGGTGGGGTTCCTCGCCTTCATTGTGTTTTCCGGGCGCGGGTTCAGCCAGGGCTTGGGGGCGAGTCCCCCCGGGCCCGGGCGGCATCTGCTCTCCCTGCCCCCCAAAACCTGAGACAAAGCTGCTCTCTCCGGCCTCAGCCCGGGAGGCTGGCTGGACACGGTGGGGGGGGGCGCGCCCGCGAGCGGGGCGCTGACAGCCTGCGCCCCGCGCTGCCCTCTGCGAGGGGCGCCCCTCGCCCGCGCTGCCCCCCGCCCCCTCGGAGACAGACCACGGGAAATCCGCAGCGTTTCTTCTCCCGGTAACAATGCGAGGTGCCTCCCCGGTGACAGGAGTGCGGGGGGGCCGCCGAGGGGCCGAAGCTGTGGCCTTCGTCCGGGGAGAGGCACCCGGGGCCGGGCTGGGACCAGCCTTGTCACTGGCGGCGGCGCCCGCCGCCCCCTCCCCTTCCCTCGCCTCCCCTCGCCTCCCCTCCCCTCCCCCGACCGCCTTTGGCCTGAATTTTCCGCATCTGGTCACCTTTGGGGTGAAGAGGGAAGAGAGGTGGCTGCGGGTTACAGGCAGATCCTGCCCAGCACCCTCTTTCTTTTGACGACGGGTTGGTACGAGGAGGGCTGGATTTATTTTCAGAATTCGAATAAAGGCCTCAAACAAGCCACTATTATTGGAGAAGTCCCTTGGACAACAATGAGAGAAACGATCTCTGTTGTGGGCATGTGATCGGGCTTCTCTGCAGTTGCGATCAGTTCTCCATAAAGTTCCTGTTTTCATCCCCGGCTGCCTCTGAGACAAAAGCAGCATTTTCTCCAAACTTGATGTCAGGACTATAGCCGTGTCCCCAGAGTTGCATATTCTTGCTGAATTCTTTGCCAGAGGCCCTCTTCACGAGCATTTTTTCAAGTGGATTAAAAATTGTTGATTGGAAAAGAAGAATGTGGACAAGTTCCCAGGAGAGTTCTGACTTTTTTGTTTACTTGTGGAGGCTTTATCTCCCTTCCCTGCCCTCCCCAATATGATAGATACAGTGAAAAGCCAGAAGTAGAGTTGAGTATTTAAATCCAGTTGGGCATGGAAGGAAATAATTATTTTTAATAACCCTGTTAGATTTTCCCAATGTATAGGGAGGTGTTGTTTTCATTTGAACTTAATTACCAACGTATTATTTTTCAATTAATCAGTTTGGGAAGTTACTCTTTGGCCAGTCCCCAGAACCCTTGGTGGTGGATGAATTTGTTCTTGTGAAGTGTTCAGGGCATGAACACAGGTTCTGTTTCTCAGGATACCTTATTCTTCTAGACTCAAGCAGTCATTAAATCTGTGATGACTTCCATTCTAATCTGACTTTAAACTGACTTTATAGTAACAAGTTAGCGATCTATGATTAGCCAGAAAGAGAGGTTTGGCTCGATGTTTGCGTCAGAGCAAGATTAAAAATAGGAGTTGATTGCTTTTACACAGAGAGGGAAATCCTGGAAGCTCCTTATTCTTGCTATATCTGCTTTCAGCTGATTATTGTTTACTTCTCTGGGTGTTTCTAGAGATGATTCTGAGGAACTATTTCTAGGACTCACACAGATTAGCTCACCTTTCTTTCCTTCAGAAAAGTGTGAAACTCCTACAAACTGGAATCAAGCTTAAACATTTTAAGTACAGATGCAGGGTTTGCTTTCGACTGCAGGATTTTTTTGGCACGTGACTTATTTTGAACTGGTTCCTTGTAGATCTGTATTATTCTAGTCTATATTTCATTGTTTAGCAATGGACAACTTGAACAAATGTAGTTGAAAAACCTTGAGTCTGCGTCTGCAGTGTCAACAGCTTGGCCATCTGTCTTTCTCTCTTGTCTCATGTAGAGGATGGTTGATTGCAGAAGTAGATAAGACATTTTGTAGAAATCCAAATAAAGTTAAAACAGCCCAGCAGTCCCCAGATCTGTAGCATGGTGTTATTTGTGGTGTTTGCAGCATATTTCAAATGAACCTTTTTTGTTTGTTTTACATTTTCTCCATAGTTACTGATCTGACAAGTTACTGGTCTCTCTCTCTCTCTCTCTCTCTTTTTTTTTTTTTTTTTGTTAAATTAACTGTCTATATCACATACCACCGGCTCTGGTGCACTCATTTCTTGATTTTCATATTTTAGGTTCAGGCTGTAGTTGATCCTAATTATAGTAATAGCCTGAGCTGTATACTGTTAAAGAATTTTCTTTGTGCTTGCCTGTATTTTTAGCTGCAGGCTTTGGTCACAGATCAGCCAACTCTGTGCTGAAATGTAGGTTTGTGCCTCCTTGGGATGTTTGCCGCAGAGCGTGTGTTGCAGAGCTTGGTGCTGTGTTTGGTGCCTCAGGCAGGTCACCCTGGACTTGGTGGTGAAAACCTCCTGCTTCTTGCACCAAAAAGAACAGCTGGATACTGTCTGGAGAGTTATTTAAAATTGAGCTTGCACATAATGATGAGCTTTCCTAGAGGTAAATTCAGTAAGAGGTTTGTTTCTAACAGTATTCCCATGTTTGGAATTTTTTTCATGACCCACATTTATTATTATATTAATCGTATATTAATTATCTGTTTGACAATAAGCTCTGTTTTCTGAACTTTAGTCATACATTTTAGATCGTGTGCGCACATAAAGTAACACTAATGATGAAAATTATTTGTTTAAATTTGCCTGCTAATACATTATATTTCTGTAATGATTTTATACATTAAGTCATTTGAGCTTTACTACAACTTTGTGATTAGGTAGAATAGGTAGCGTTATCACCTGTCCTACCTTTTCTATTTTGTTGGTTTAACCGAAGGGGAAAGTTAAAGGTTTTGTGTAAAGTTGCTTATGTAATAAGTGCTATTATCTCAAGCTGCCATGTAATTATGGCACCTGTTACCATCGAATGATTTGAATATCTTTACTGCTATTGCACAAGCTATTAACTCTAATTTTTATTCTAAGGATATGCTACAAACCAGTTATGTGCCACAATTCCAAACAGTCCTGTTGACTCTCTTTCTGAAATGTCTTTCAAATCTATCATTCATGTATTTGACCCAGGAGACACTTATTTTATGCCTACTGTGTGCTAGAGATATGTAGAAGTGAATGAGGTAATAAGTTAGCTTTGACGGAGGCTTCAAGTCTGATAGAGAAATCACTTAAAAATATCAACCAAGGGGCCTCCCTGGTGGCCTAGGAGTTAAGTCTCAGTGCTACCACCTGATGGCCCTCTGTAGTGGCCTGAGTTTGATCCCTAGCCAGGGAACTGACCCACATGGCGCAGCAGACCTCTCCTATCTTGCCTGCTGCTCTTGTTAGCAGTGTAGTTCAGTAAATCCACCTGTTCTAATCCCCATTCTGTCTCTGGTGAATCCTCTTACTCCCCTGCATCTCTGGCCTACACCCAGTTCTTCTGTGCAAGAAAAAATAAATAATTAAAATCTTTAAAACGAACAAACAATAACAACAAAAACCAACCAAACGGTACAAGAGACCATGATGAGTTCTGTATAGAGACTGCCTTCTAAGAAAAGAGGGAACTGTCTGTTTTGTCATTGTGAAAAAGAAAGAGCAGAACACTCTTAAATATAAGACAAGATTGGCTAGTAGAGAAGACTGATTTGGCTTGTACAGTTCAGTCCTAAGAGTGAAGACAAGAAAGAAGTCGTAAATCCCATACATCTGGAGCTCAAATTTTCCAGTGTCTGAGTCCAGAGATGGCGACTGGAAAGGTATTTAAGATGACACTTACAGGATGGGGTCCTCATTTGCCCACCTCTTTGAGCATAAATACAGCACAGTCACATCCTCCCTTTCTCCTGTGCATTTCGTTAACACATCTCTGTGGTCCTTACAGCTTGGCACAGAGTCCACCTTGAAGGCGTAGGGATCGGGGCAGACTGCTTCCTAGGAGTTGAAGTCTGTCGCCTTTTAGGAATGGGAAAGAGTGGGGGGAGTTGAAGAGGAAGATGGAAAGAGGCTGCATGGAAATTGTATTTCACAGTCTCAGAGGCAGGCAAGTAGAATGACACCACCAGAAAACTAATAAATTTTCTCACTTCACCTACAGTTGGAAAGTGGGCCACTCCCCCCAAAATGCATAGCATAGTCATGAGTGCATAGCATACGCCCTTATCAGAAAATTAGGAAAACATTTGTCACACCTGAAGTGATAAGTATTAAGGAAAGTCAGGTGTGCATTTTTAAATAACCAAAACCTGGCATCATCTACCCTTTAAAACTTGCATGTATCTGTTGGAACTCATCTTTAGGAATTGCTTCCTGGGCGCCTGGCACGTTCTTTTGAAAATTCTCATGGTGGCAAATTTTAATTCTTTGCAGGTAGACTTTCATTTTGTAGGTTATTTAGACTGAAATAGAGAAAAATGGGTTGATCTTTTTTGGAGCCCAAGCTAGTTGTGACTGAGAAGATGAGAGTGATTAAAAATTGGTTTTAGTTATGACTCTCCAAAAAATTAGAATGACCGTAAACTGATTTTGAGGGCAGTTTTAGAGGAGGCATGACAGGCAAATTTGTTGGAGGAGTAATCAGCTTTACTGTAAAAGGTAAGAGCTTGTTTGGACACCCTAGTTCTGGTGTGTATCTTGAAAAATTATTCTTATTTGACAGCCCCATACCATTGAGCTGAATAAGATAAATCATTAACTTTTCACTCTCAGCCCAACCATCGGTTTCTTTCCTGGCCCGTATTAGCGCAGGGTTAGCACCTAAGAGCTGAAAGTTCAGGTGATTGGCTAAAAAGGACCATATCCCTGTATGTGTAGTATTATTACTGCAGTTCTCCCTTGGTCCTTCTCATGATTAATTCAGGATTACTCTTTGAAATATTCCTTCCTGCTTGTTTGCACAACTTCTCATATTTCTTTGAGTTCAGTTGAAGTACTACCTTTTTTATAAACCTCGCTTTGACCACGGCAAACTCTCTCACTTTAAACCCTAGAGTACTTGTACTTGGCATCGTTTTTTTTGCCAATCTTATGTTTTGTAATTATTTAAATTGTTTCTCCTTTCAACTCAGTGTAAGCTCCGACAGAACTCATTCACAGCTGAAACTTCAAATAAGTACCCAACTCTTTCCCTCTTGTTTTAGGAGTGCAATAAATTTTTGCTCACTTCAATTTGATTTGAATTGAAACAAAGTCTCTCTGTCTTGGGAATTTGATTTTTGGTATGAAGCGCTTGTGTAATCATCTGAGAAGCACTGGTTTTGGCATCTGGTGGGTGTGAGTCTAAGTCCTGACCTGTCATTTATTACCTTGTGACCTTGAACAGACTGCGTACCTTTTTGGCTTTAATTTCCTCAACTCTCAAAAAATGAATGACAGCCTCATTAGAGTTATAATGAGATAAGAGGAGAAAAGCTAGCCCTAGTATGTAGCGTGGACGGAGGGGTTGAGTACACATAATCTTTACTGATTCTGATAGTGAACAGATGCATAGTGACTTGGCTGTTTTTAATATCTGTGTTACTTAGTAGACTCTGGTTGCATATGAAGTGATGAATGGAATCAATCTGTGTGTATATCAATTTTAAAAGTAAGACCTAACTTCATGAGTTGCTCCTGTGGGTACCTTCTACCCTTAGTGCAGCACATGTTGGGTCATTGCAGGTGGTTGGCTTGAACAAAAAAGAGAAGCTGTTTTTTTCATAGTGACATCTGGCATGTAATCATTTCTAAACCTGCAGATTTCTGTC
This sequence comes from Talpa occidentalis, assembly GCF_014898055.3. Taxonomy (NCBI): domain Eukaryota; kingdom Metazoa; phylum Chordata; class Mammalia; order Eulipotyphla; family Talpidae; genus Talpa; species Talpa occidentalis. The sequence goes on from NW_023601653.1 coordinate 77,308,302, forward strand.
AAAGGGCTCTGAAATTTAAGTATGGTTTTTGGGACTCAAACATCTCCAAGCTATGAAAAGGCAAATGTGGATCCTCAAAACTTTCAAATGGTTTTTGACTTACCCTTAGTGAACAGATTTTTTGATTCTTCCTTCAAAAATTTTCTTATATCCTCTTTTCCTGTGAGTTGCACCTACCACCAGCAATCGTCTGTCCTCTATCTTCAGACCCAAGGATCTGATTTTTGTCTCCCTTTAGCTCTGGGTTGCTCTTTAATCTTTTAAAAATACTTCAGCTCTTGCTGAATCTAAGGTTTTGTCTCTCATTGCCTTTCCATTATAGGTTTCCTAAAGGTGGGGATGGTTTTCTATGCCCTTATCCCTAGAGTCTAAGTCAAGTGCTTTTGTGCACATCAAGTAATCCATCTCTTTTTGGTGACTGGTTATGTCATAGAGGTTTAAATAGAGTTTTCATACTTTTGTGCTTATAAGAAATAAGTTGCTTTCCTGTGTGGATGTTTTCCTGTGAACAGAATTGGTTCTGAAAGGTTATTTTTTGGAATTCCATGGTGTCACATGGGACAGAATCTATGGATACGTGGATTGACTTCAGCAGACCTGGAAACTCTGAAATTGTGTACAGAATTTTGAATGTGAGTGCTTATGTGCCTTTTTGGGAGCAGAGTCCACAGCTTTCACCAGTTTCTTGAAGAGGAATATAAAGCGAAGTTAAGAACCAAGTGTATGTGTTACCCCTTTCATTTTCCCTAGCTTGTAAGGAGAGCCAGACTCCTTCAGAGACTTATCTAATCATTCCCACCCTTATCCTCTTTCCTTCTTTGCTCAGAGAAAGAAATCTCCCCTTCCTCATCTACACTGCGTCCATCTGACTGTCTTCTGAGTCTCATCCCTTCTCTGGGGTCTTGAGATCTCATTTCAGGAATTGATCTATTCAGTCACAGTCTTCTTGCATTTGTCCCCTTCTCTCATTTTCAGTCTCACTTAACACCTGCCTCTCAGCTCCTTCTCTTAAGCCTATAACATGCTGAAATTTCTCATCTCAAAGAAATAAAAGCAGCTTCCTACTCTCTGGCATTGGAATCTGCTCGCTCTCCTGTGTTCACATTCTTTCCCTCTGAGAGATCCTCAGAGGTGTAGCCTACATTTCCTTTATCTTATTTCTTACCTTTGCTCACTCCTCAGTGCATTGCTTCTGCCTTATCAAGTCTCTGAAAAAGCCTTCTCCAAGGCCACCAATGATTCTGATTTCAGACTGAAAAGTACTCACGGGCTCCAGCACCTTTCTGTGGCATTGGATACTGAGGATCATTATCTCTATAAAGCTTTCTCCTTCCTTAGATTTGATGGCATGTTTCCCTCCAGCTCCCTTATTGTTTCTTCTTACGCTCTCTCCTGGGCTTCCTTTTGCTAGCTCCTTCCTGTTACGGGTATTACATATATCTGTCATGATCCGTCATCTCACATCACATCCAGTTTGCTGAGTAATCTCATGGCCCTGCCTTGGCTCCTTAGTCTGTGTCTGGAGCCCTGAGTCTCTGCTCCAGACATGCCATTGGTCCCCCAATTCCTAGCTGTCACTTAGGAAGCCCAGCACTGTACTATACTCCTTTTCAGTCTCTCTCCATTCACTAAACAGATTCCCTATTTTAGACTGTCCATTTGCCCACATCAAAAACTTGGGTTTGTCCTTCCAGTGGTTCTCTTAAGTTCATTGATCCTGCTTCCTCCTCCCGTCTATTCACTTTGTTTCAGTCTTTGTTCAGCTTTTATCTCTCTTTGAGGGGGTGTGGTATCCTAACTAAACTGCCTCTCTCCCTTCTCTTCTCTCAGTCCACAGTCCCTCCTTCTCCAGGCGGTGGTGGAATGATCATTCTGAAGCACAAATGTAATCATACCCTTTTTCTTGTTTAAAATCTTTCATTGACTTTTATCCATGGCATAAAAATCAAAGCACTCCTGGGCCTCCCTGATGGTGCAAAGGGTTAAGACTCAACCTATGAAGCTAGTTGCAGCCACTGCAGCATGAGTTCGATCCCCAGCCAGAGAGCTACCCACATGGCGCAGCAGACCTCTCCTGACTCTCCTGCTGCTTCCCTCAGCAGTGTGTTTTGGTCGATCTGCCTGTTCTGCTCCCCACTCTGTCTCTGGTGAATCCTCTCAAACACCCCCCCCAACCCTCTGGCTTACACCCCAGTTCTTGTATGCATAAATAAATAAATCTTAAAAAAAAAAAACAAAGCACTCTTTATGTACCAAGACCTGCCTTCACTTCTAGCCTTATTCCTCTACCCCTTTTGTATTTATCCTCTGCTCCCCAGCCTTGTGAATGCTTGCATTTCCTTGACTGCTCTGTGCTTTTTCACTTCCATACCTTGTACATGTTGCCTTTCTCAGAAAAATGCCCACTCTGACTTGTTCTTCCCCTTTTTACTGCCTGGTTTCCGCCTGGTTTCTCTTCCACTCAGTTTCCTCTAAGAAGCCAGCCTTTCCTAAATTCACTTAAGAAGTTCTCTGTAAAAGTAGCCATCAATTATGTATTATTTAACAAGCCCTGTGCCTAGCACTTTCTCTGCTCTGTCTGACTGGTAGATCGGCGCTGAATAAATAGCTTCTGTTATCTTGATGATGAGGGAACAGAACTAGCAACAAGCAACTGAACCCTGAGTGGAACATAGTGTGTGCCACGTTCCGCCCTTTTGTTGGGCATGGCCTGATCACCCCCTTCTCCCTGCAGTAATGTAACATTCTCAACAATGAAAGGGGAAAGAAAACTGGACTGCAGAGTCTTTTGAACTGGGGACAAGTCCTGTTTTTGCTGCTTACTCTATGAAGTCTTTGAAATGTGCTTCTAATCCTGACAACTTCTAAAGATGGTTGTGTGATTTCCATTTGGTAGGGACCTGTTATAAAAAATAGGAAGCCTGAAAATACAGTGTGCTGGTGTTGCTTTCCTCCAAACCCCACCCCAGACTCCACACTGCTGTCTACCTCCATCTCCCTGAATATGATTCAAATAATTTCACCAAAATTCGTTTCCATCTTAACTCATGGGCCCTACTTTGCTGAGGATACAGTTTCTGCCTTTGGAGAAGGCAGAATTTTGGAGTTAGGGCTCCCTTAGGGAAAAGAATGGGAGTTTCTACCTATTCTCAGAGAAATAGAACTTGGAGTGAAGTTGGCTATTTTTGACCTTGCTTTGCCAGGACCAGAGAGGCTAACACTCTGAGCTATATTTGGAGAAGTTTCCTCATGCCAGCTTAACTTCTGGTAAGACGGAACTTCTTTATTTCTTAAAAGAACAAAAAATGTTAGGTAAAATCCCATAAGACTACCTATAAAGTGAAAAATAATCTAAAGTATTTATATTTTTATATGAAATTAATTTTTCTTCCATGAATTGACATGGGGATATAAAAGCTGGAAAGGGAAACCCAGGAGGAAAACATTAATATTTTGGATGGACAATACCTAATGTATTGGACAGCCCTAAGTGAAATCCACAGGTCTGGCACCTTGGAAAGATCTTCACTGAATTTGATCTTCTGGACTATTGACACATGATTGTGGTTACAATCTGGTTCAAAAGATTTTTAGTGTGTCCCCCCCCCCCCGGGATATTTTAATGTTAAATTATGAAATTAATGTATGTATTTATGTAAATGACATGTATTACAATTGATTTTTCTTGGAGTTATTTTCTTGTGAAGGAATAGTGCTCTAATATTTCTATTTTCAAGGGACTGTTGCTTCTAGGGATGAGTTAAAACATCTATGTGACTTTTTTCTTCATTTTTAGGGACCTTGGATTATGTTGTTTCAAGTTATTCAGAGACTCAAACTTGTAGGTTTTAACTCAGATCAGGCATAAATGTGTTTCATGGTACTGACCAGTCTTGTCACTAAAGTCTTCTTTATAAAGATGAAATCAGCAAGGGGCCTCCCTGGTGGCTCAGGGGGTTAAGTCTCAGCACTATGAAGCTATCAATAGCCACTATAATATGACATCGATTCCCACCCTCCACCCCACTGGGGAGCTGATCCACATACCGCACCAGACCTCTCCTGTCTTGCCCGCTGCTCCCCTCAGCAGTGTATTTTAATGGATCTGCCTGTTCTGTTCCCTACTTTGTCACTGGTGAATCCTCTCATCCCCCAGCTCTTGTATGCGTAACTAAATAAAATCAAATCTTAAAAAAAAAAAGACCCAGCAGGAATTGTTAGGCAGAAGCTTCTGATAGTTTCTTGTTTAGTAAACAAAGAAAAGGCTAATGTAAATATGCTGTCTTAAAATTTTAAAGAATTGCCATTCTTACTTTTTGGACTTCCTCTCTAGCTTGGAGATATTTTCTTTTTTAAATTAAGCATGTTGAAAGAGCATTAGTACGTGTTTTCCTCTCATAGTTCTTTGCTTGTTTTCTTCAAACAGACCAAGGGAAATGCTAGAAGATGAACTTCCTGTTAAAAAAGACAGCTTCCTCATTTGTTGGTTCTCTGAGCTCTGGTCTTCAATGTTACCCATATGTTATAGTTATTTTTCAGGTATCTTGAAGTTGTGGAATTATCCTTTGCTTAAGTAGTCTTAGCTCCACTTGTAAGCTGCATGAGGACAGTATGCAGCATCCTTTAGTGTAAGTGCTTGTTGATATTGCCCAGTCAGCAAATGAATCGCAACTCTGTCATCAACCTGCCTGTCCTACTAATGTCAGACAGACTGGTTTCCTCACTTCTTTTCCTGACAGGCTCATTTTACTCACTGTGCCTTTGCAGTGACTATTTTTTGTGTCAGAACTGCCTTTTCTCCTATTAAAACTTTTTTTTTTAATTTTTTTTAATAGAGGCATGTTTTATTTTATTTATTTGTTTGTTTGTTTTTGTTTTGTTTATACATGCACTGGGTACAGTCAGAAGCGCGGGAGGGTGAGAGAATTCACCAGAGCCAGAGCGGGGAGCAGAGCAGGCAGAAGGACCGAAGTACACTGCTGAGGGGAGCAGTGGGCGGCAGGAGAGGTCTGCACGCCATGTGGGACCCTCCTCTGGTGGCCGGGGAGCAGCCGGGGAGCAGCCGGGGATCGAACCTGCTCTGCAGAGGCTGCAGGCAGCTTCGCAACCCAGCGCTCAACCGCTGCGCCACCGGGGAGGCCCTCTCCTATTAAAACTTAACTAAGTTTATGGCTGGGCTAATGCCTCCCTCCTCATGAAACAAGCTGACTGCTTTATTCTATGTTAATTTCTTCTATTTTTAGACTATTGTTGCATTCAGTAACATAGTAACACTGAACTGGCCACTGTTTATTGATTCATTTACCTTATTTTTGACTCCTCAGTTAAACTTGTCAGTTTCCTGGGTGTAAGTGATAAGTCTCTGCCTTTTGAAACTTGTAAGTTTCCCTTGAAAGACATCAGTATATTAGTTAAGATGTATTGCACGCATATATTTACAAGATCTATTGAGAGATGATGTGTGAAAGGTAGATTCCTTGATTTCAAGGAACATTCACTTTAGTAACTTCTCAGTAAATAGCTGTTGGGGTTTTAAAAATACTAATTTAGGGCCTCCTCCGTGGCGCAGCTGTTGAGCACTGGGTTGTGAAGCTGCCCGCAGCCTTTGCAGCGCCGGTTCTATCCCCGGCTGCTCCCCGGCCACTGGAGGAGGGTCCCACATGGTGCGCAGACCTCTCCTGCTGCCCGCTGCTCCCCTCAGCAGTGTACTTTGGTCCTTCTGCCTGCTCTGCTCTCGGCTCTGGCTCTGGTGAATTCTCTCACCCTCCCGCGCTTCTGACTGTATCCAGTGCTTGTATAAATAAATAAATAAATCTTTAAAAAAAAAAAAAAACCAAGAGTTAGAATGGGAATCACAAAAGTAAAGTTAAAAGATTTGGAGGATTCGCCCAGAAAACCCAAAATGCAAATAAGAATTTTAGAAGGAGAAATAAGTAATAGAAGACAGATTCTTTGAGCTGAAAAAAAGATGGCAAATTAGAAAAGACTGCAGGTTGAATGAGTTCACTGTGTTCCAGGTAAGATTGATGGAAACAGGCACAGACCTAGGCATATTTCAATAACATTCCTGAATTCAGTGATAAAGGGGGGAAAAAAAACAACCCGTGTGCCCCTCAATAAAAAGATAAAGTTAAAGCTACCACAACCACAACAAAACAGATTGCTCTCATTTGCAGTGCTACAGCTTTGATGATGGTGTAAGAAACATTCAGGAGAAATGTTCTATGTGCCATGAATCCTATCTGCAGTTTAGATAGTATTTGCCTTTCAGAGAAAAGAAAGCTCTATGTACATATGTAAGGATTCAGAGATTATATCACCCACAGACTCCACTCTGATCAAAGTACTCCTAGGATGTTAAAGCAGGATCTAAAATTATGGAAATATATACTATGTTCCTGGATGGGAAGAATAAAATACACACACACACACACACACACACACATAAAATATATAAATTTAATGGAAATGAAGTGCAATTCCAATGGAGAATTCTTTTTGGGGTGACGAATTAGATAAAATGATCTGTGTTCATATGGAAGAATAAATGTTTTAGGGCCTCTGTGATGGTGCAGGGATTAAAGACAGAGCTATCTGCTGCCTACTCTTTCTGGTGAATCCTTTAACCCTTCACACCTCTGGCTTACACCCCAATACTGGTATGCATAAATAAATCTTAAAAAAAAATGTTTTACATAGTTGAAAAGTTTAGAAAGAATAATGAGGCGGTCCCTTCTTTATCATGTATTAAAGTAGGTTCTAATATTGTTATACTCAAAGCGGTATGATATTAGTATCCAAAAAAGGATGAGTGAACAGAATTAAGTGCCCATGTCCATATCCTTATATAAGAATAATAATTATGAAAAGTTTCATGAGCTTACACCAGTTGACTTCACAACTGTCTCAAATTAGAAAAGATCTTAAAATAAATTGGCTCGTCATTAGAAATACTGGAATAGGGCATTAGAAATACTGAAATTCCTGGCATTCTATTTATCCTGCAAAGAGGAGCATGCTGGAACTAGAAAGAAAGGCCCCTTCATCTTGCACTGTCTATCCAATATCCCTTACAGAGAAAGCTTAATTACCATCAGGCAAAGGACAGATACTTAAAGGGTTCATTTTAATTTTCACAGAACAGGCAGTGAGGGTAGCTTTGGAGGTGAGAAACAAAATATTGATAGTTGACATGTCCTCTTCATCAAACGCTCCATATGTAGTCCATCCAGTGTTTTTGGTGTGACCTTGAGAAATATCCTAAGTCTGATTCTTGCCATCACTAATCACTGCCAATCATTGCCTTGCCTTTACCTCATCTCAAGCTCACTAACTCCTTACTTAGTGTCCCTGCTTTCTTCTTTCTCATTTTGCCACATAGCACTGTGAGCTTTTTAAACTACAAATTAGATCATGCTGCTTCCTTAAAACCAGCCCTTCGATGTAGTGTCTTTTTAATAAATTCAAGCTCCGTGGTCTGTCTACAACGCCTGTCCTCTCATCTGCTCTCCCTCTGTGTTTTGGCCATGTTGACAGACTCTTTTTCTCTATCTTTTCCTCCCTCTTGCCTTTCTTTTCCTCCTTTTCCCGCTCTCCTATCTTTCTTTCCTTTTTTATTTATTTAGCTGCTATATATTGAGTGTCACCTATATGCCAGAAATGTCCAGGCAGTCTAGCAGTGGTTAAAGTAACAAAAATCCGTGTACTTAAAGGGACTTACATTCTGCACAAATAGACAGAAATTAATAAGTAATATATATTGTCTGTCAGGTGATAAAACTTTCAGTGGAGAAACTAATGTAGAGGAATAGAGAATGCTGGGACAGGGTAAATGGTACAATTTAAATTAGGGTAGTCAGGGACCAGCTCATGGGGAGATTTCATTTGAACCGTAACCTGGTGGGGAGGTGAGGTTTATTTTCCTCTTCCTTGGATTCATCATGCTCCTTCCTACTTCCAGTGCCAATGATGTTTCCTGACTTTTAGTTGCTTTCTAGTGTTTGTTTTTCCTTTGTTTTCCTCATCTACTTCTCTGTGCCCTCTGATTTTCCATGTGACTTTTATAGTTGGATGATGTATGAGTGACAGTTTTCCATTTCATCAGCCTCCCTGGCTGCTGTGCTCATTTACTGTGCAGATACTGACAGAAGACACAGCTCCACACCCTCTCCAGTGCTGGAATGAGCGTCGGAGCCCTGCGCCGAGGGCCTCTGCTCCCTGCATGTTCCCTGTGTTTCCTTGTGCTTGGCCCACGCTGTGATCCTCTTCTTCCCTACCTTAACCAAATGTGTTACCCACAGGGCCTGACCTGAGGTGTCAGTTGATTCAGTGGGTTTTTCTGTAGACCAAATATTATTAGCAAACTTTATTTAGTTTAACTGGTTAGTCCTGGTTCAGGAAGATTCAATATTCTACATGCCTGGTTTTCCAACATCTTTTCTTGACCACATTATATCTTTTGCAAAATGTTGGAATCTGGGGTAGGTGAACTATATGGTAAATATTGGGTTTGTTGAACTAAGTCAGACCTTTGGTCGGCTTGTCCTAGTTTAAGCAAACAGTGTGGCTAACTAGACTTCTGGCAACATTCATGGGCCACCCATAACATAGCCAACTGTACACACAGAGCATTTTTATTTAGATTTTACTGATTATCTCTCAGTTATCTATTTTAGAACCTATATTCTAGATAATGTTCAAACACTAATTTATGTAATTTTTCAATAGAAAAAATTCTTAAATATTCCTTTTGTCTATTATGAACTTAAAGGTTATCTTTGTGACTAAGAAAAAGAGCTTGTAAAGCATCTTAATAATTAATATATCCTATTTCAGTAAAGAGGGAAAGAAGCATGATTAAAATCATAATCATAGTGAAAACATGATTAAGATGATTAGTGAATGTTAATTAACAGAAGATCATTGAAGATGAAGTAAATTGCTCAGAATCCTGAATTTGATTTAATTATTTTACGTCTTTCCTTAACAGTTATTAAAAAAAGAGATGTTATTTCATTAGATGTGGGGATTTTTCCCTATATTCCCTGTCTCCTCTTTCCAGTTGCCTCAGTTTCCATATCTGTAAAATTAGGGTAATAATAGTGTCTACCTTACAGGATTGATGTACTTAATTAATACATAAAAGTATAGTGATTAGAACAGTGCCTGGTGCATAGTAAGTGTTAGTCTTATGCCACTGTGTTGCTATGTTATTTTATATTCCCAGAACTTCCACCAAGGCAGAAGTTGTGACTGGTGAATAGAGTATGTAAACTAAGTATGGACCCACATTTGGTTTCCAGCCTTATCTAAAACAGGATGATAGTTAAAGCCATGAAAATAGTTACGTTCACCCGGGAAAGAGGTTGGTTTTTTTTTGTTTTTTTTTAAGATTTATTTATTTATACAAGCACTGGGTATAGTCAGAAGCACGGGAGGGTGAGAGAATTCACCAGAGCCAGAGCGGGAAGCAGAACAGGCAGAAGGACTTAAGTACACTGCTGAGGGGAGCAGTGGGCGCGGCAGGAGAGGTCTGCGCGCCATGCGGGACCCTCGCTGGCGGCCGAGAATCAAACTGGCACTGCAGAGGCTGTGGGCAGCTTTGCAGCCCAGCGCTCATCCGCTGTGCCACCAGGGGAGGCCCTTTTTTTTTTTTTTTTTTAAAGATTTATTTATTTATGCATACAAGACTGGGGTACAGGCCAGAGGTGTGGGGGTGAGAGGATTCACCAGAGACAGAGTGGGGAACAGAACAGGCCGATTAACCGAAGTACACTTCTGAGGGGAGCAGTGGGCGAGTCCGGAGAGGTCTGCTACGCCATGTGGGTTGTTCCCTGGCCGGCCGGGGATCGAACACATGCTGCATACAGCTTCATACATTGCGTCTTAACTGTTCACGCTACCAGGGAGGCCCCAAAGAGAGTTTACAGTGAACAGAGGAGTATCTCAGACAGACCTCCAAGGACTGCTAACTTGAGAGGAGGGAAAAAAAGCCTATAAAGATGTCTAAGAAGAGACTGGAGGTTTAGCAGTGAAACCATAGAAGGACAATTTGGAGAATGGGGGGAAGGAGAGAGAGAGGGTTAAAAAGACAAAAGAGGAAATGATCAAATATTGTTGCAAATACAAGAATGGCAAGGGTAGGATGGGTTTAGCAACAAAGTGCATTATGAATTTAATGAGTGGTTTTAATGCAGCCTTGTAGGGATCAGAAGATTATAATGGGTTAAGGAGTAAATGGGAGGAAATAGATGAAATTAAAAAATTAATTTTTAGTAAGATGACTTATTGGAAGGGATAAGACATGACCATAGTTTTTTGGTAGTTTTTTGCAGAGATAAGATATTGCAAGCAGTACCTATTTATTGCACAGTAGTAAGTGCCATAAAGAAAGCATATACACATCCTGAGAGTGAACGAATAAGGAAGGGCATTAGTACATGTATACTTGTAGAACTCTGGGAAGATTCCTCCAGAATAGTGTCACCTGGACTTAGAGGTTTGATTAAGAGTTTGATGGAGATGGGGCCTTCCCAGTGGCGCAGCGGGTTGAGCACAGCGCTATGAAGCTGTCCACAGCCTCTGCAGTGCTGTTTCAATTCCCAGCTGACCAGGGAGAAACCCACATGGCACAGCAGACCTCTCCTGCCTTGCCCGCTGCTCCCCTCAGCAGTGTATTTCAGTAGATCTGCCTGTTCTGCTCCCCACTCTGTCTCTGGTGAGTCCTCTTACACCCCGCATCTCTGGTCTGCACCCAGCTCTTGTATGCATAAATAAATAAAATCTTTAGTAATCTTTTTTTTTTTAAGATTTTTTTTTATTATTTATTTATACAAGCACTGGGTACAGTCAGAAGCGCAGGAAGGTAAGAGAAATCATCAGAGCCAGAGCGGGGAACAGAACAGGCAGACTGATGAAATGCACTGTTGAGGGGAGCAGCGGGCGCGGCAGGAGAGGTCTGCGTGCCATGTGGGACCCACGCCGGCAGCCGGGGATTGAACCGGCGCTGCAGAGGCTGCGGGCAGCTTCGCAGCCCTGTGCTCAACCGCTGCGCCACCAGGGGAGGCCCAATAAATAAAATCTTTAAAAAAAAAAAAAAAGTTAGATGGAGAGACAGACAAAGGAGGAAGATACTAAAGCTTTGGAGAAAGGCATGGATTTGTGAATTATTGTACCATGTTTGAGGAATTACAATGATTTAGTAAGAGCCAGCACATAAAGTGTAAGTTCAGTATATCTAATAAGCCTGGATAGGTAGGCAGGATTTAAATGTGGCATGAGTGGGCCTTAGAATCTTAAATTTGATCTTACAGGTCCTTGCTTACCAGTAGAGGTTTATGTGGGGGTGCCAGGGGAACTCAAAGCTCTGGGGTGATGTGTTACATCTTGGAGTATCAATTTAATTAAATTTGGGGGAATAGTATTGCTATATTAAAACATGAATATACTGTAATGCAGAATTGAAAATCTGATAAAATTTAACCTTAAAATTTAGGGTGAAAAAAACATTTTCCCCTAGTGACTGGTTGGTTCAGGCTCTACCTCTTATACACCCTACATCCCCCATTAATTTCTTCATGTGAAAGACTTTATAGGTCATGCAGAGTCATTGAGGAATTATGAGCAGTAGTGGATTACACCTTTATTGGCAGGGATCACCTAGTAAAGGACTATTTTAGGTTCCTGTGTCACATAACCAAGGGGCACCATTCCCTTAGAATTCAATGCAAAATAGCCCTAAATAGGTATGAACAGGGTAAGAGGGCAAAATAGGTTTCAGAAACTTTTTTTTATAAGGAGACAACTGAAATGAGTGAGTGGTCCCTGCAGGAAGATTAGGGAAGAGGGAATGTAAAGAGCTATTTAAGGAAGCAGAATTGATGAGACTAGTGATGGACAAGGAGGAGGGCATATGATGTGATGAAACCACCTAGGGAGATGCCTTGCTTTCTGGTTAGGTATCTTCAGAGAAAGATGGCACCATTCATGCCTCCCCTAGAGGTGCAGGCGGTTGAGCGCCGCGCTGTGAAGCTGCCCGCAGCCTCTGCAGCGCGGGTTCAATCCCAACCGGCTGGCGAGAATCCCGCGTGGTGCAGCAGACCTCTCATGTCTCGCCCGCTCGCCTCTCATGTCTTGCCTCAGCAGTGTATTTCGTCAGTCTGCCTGTTCTGTTCCCTGCTCTGTCTCTGATGGATCCTCTCACCCTCCCGTGCATCTGGCCTGTACCCTGGTTCTTGTATAAATAAATAAATAAATCTAAGAAAAAAAAAAAAAAAGAAAGATGGCACCATTTCCCGATATAAGGAATAGAAGAAGAACAGTTTTATGTATGGGAGGAGGTAAACACAGTGTTACTGAGTTTGAGAGATCTTTGGTCCGTGCAAGTGGAGATGCATGGATCCACAGCAGGCAGTTGGCTCTGTGTATTTGGAGTTCTTTAGAAAGGAATGTCCTGAGGATAGTATTCAGTGTTCCTGAGGGGCCACCATTAACAGTGGAACCCAATGGCATGGCTGAGAGCTGGTCTGAGGAGAGCACATTGGGTAAGAAGAACCTTTAGAACAGAGCTTCAGGAAACATTGCCATTTAAGGGGGAAGCCAAAGGAAAGAAACTTGAGAAAAATGGTTAGAGGTATGTGTCACCAAAAAGGAGAGGAGCAAAGCAAATAGGATTTGAAGAAGAGCCTGCGCTTGTAAGGCGTTTAACCCGTTAAACTAGGGTTGATGTTGAAGGATTTCTCTCCTGGTGTTTTTAAGAGTGACCTGAGACATGCCATTGAGATGTATGAGCGGAGAAGGTCATACATCATTGGTAGAGACCTTTGCCTGAGTGATTTCAGTGGTATTGGGGATCGGGACTGGAGTCAGGAATCCAAGAAGGGAGGGGTGAGTAGAAGTTGCAGGCAGTGTACACTGCTCCTTTAAGTCTGCCTGAGTGACATGAAAGAGAGAAAGAAACAGAATATTCCTATCTTTGTCTCTTTGTTTTTTTCCCCACTAGAAAGTAAGTTGCAGGAGGGTAGGGATTTCATTTTATTCAGCTACTTTATCTCCAGGGTGGAAACCGGCTCTTGGCACATAGGTGCTCAGTAAATATTTGATGACTGAGTTAATCAGTTATGTTAAGGGAGAGATTTGAGCATGTTCATTTGTGGGGTGGAAGGGTAAGAGGTCTTGGAGGAGAGGTTGAAGCTCCAGAGCAGAAAGAATGTGATAGAACAAGGTCTCTGTGAATCAGGGTAGCCTAAGACCTTAAGCGCTGCTGGAGAGAATCCTGGAGTGACTCCTTTTCTGCTGAAACAAGAGAATGGGAAAGGGTGGGATGCAGAGGTGGGGGTGGGGGGGTGGGGGAGGAGGAAGTTGAAGGATTTCTATCCTGCTGGCCTACGAGTATTCCCTGAGTTAAAAGTAAGTTAGGAATGAATCTATATCCTTGGAAAACACTACGAAGAGCCCCATTTAAGCATGCGGAAAGCCATAGACATGCAATTGTAAGCACATACAAGGCTGTGATTAGTGACATAAAGGGTAGATGAGGTAAGGTTGTGCCAGAAAGGATGACTAAGTAGGTGAGACAAGAGGTCTCTCATCTCAGACGTGAATGTAGGGAGTGGTTGTGAGCTGAGAGAAGGGACTTCACACACCTGTGTGAACTCCATTTCATTCTGCTCCAGAAACAGCAGGAGACTGTCCTGGGACTCTCAGGGAGTGGAGCGGAGGAAAGACAGCCCATGAGGCTCACTTATTCCTCCTTGAGGTAAAATGAACAGTAACTGGAGTCTTGAGTAAAGTAGAGTAATTCATTGTCAGCATCTCCTCTGGTTCCAACCAGGCTGGTTTTCCAGTGATTTATTTCTGATTCATTTGACAGGAAACTGCTTTCTCAACTTTTGACAACTTGTTATCTAAAACAAGTTCAGAAGCAGAGGTAGTAGTGAGAAAGAGGATGTGAGAGTGTCACAGTGAGTCATGAAGAATAAGACATCACCTTATTTGTTTACCTCATCAAGTTTTGTGTTTTTTTTTTTTTTAAGATTTATTTTATTTATACCAGAACTGGTTATTTTATTTATACCAGAACTGGGGTGCAGGCCAGAGGGGCGGGAGGGTGAGAGAATTCACCAGAGACAGAGTGGGGAACAGAACAGGCAGAAGGACCAAAAATCACTGCTGAGGGGAGCAGCAGGCAAGACAGGAGAGGTCTGCCGCGCCATGTGGGTATCAGCCTGGCCGGTTGGGAATCGAACCTGCGCTACAGAGACTGCGGACAGCTTCACAGCGCTGTGCTCAACCTGCTGCGCCACCTAGGAGGCCCTACCTCATCAAGTTTTATCTAAGAACTAATTAAAAGAATAGTAACACATCTATTGTGCTTTAATTAGCAGTTGTTTAGCACTTGGTTCATTTGTTCAGAATTCTCCATTTTCAGTCTATCAAGTTTAAGATTATGTATTTCTCAGAAACTCTCTGAAAGGGAAATTGGAGCAGCATGGGTCTTATAGTGTTAGACTTCAGTTGAAATTAAATAAATCAACCAAGTCTGTTATTTTCTTTTTTGTAATTAACCTTACCAGTCTTTATTGCAAATGGACCTCAGACACTTAAGCAGGGTAGAGTGGGACTTGAATTTTGGCTGCTTCTGCTTTTGCATTTCTCACATGTTAGAACATGTTCCCTGTAAAGTAAACAAAATCCTTCAGAAAGGGAACAGATTCTAAGAATAAAGGTGATTTTGGTTCGAGTAAGTTGCAAATTCTAATCACTATTTAACTGCCCTATCAGGAAGGGAAATTTGTAGTGTGAAAAACACCTGCTGTTTTTTTGGAGATGCAGAGAAATAAGTTTTTCTTTCTCTGATAGAGGGTGAAATCAAAGGTGGACTAAGATGTGCTAATTGGAACTTGATATTACTATAGTCGGCTCAGTACTTAAAATACATTTTTTCTAAGCCATTCCAATTCTGATGGGGGTTGCAGGAAATCCAGCGTTCCCCCATCTCATTCCTCAAATTCTTTTTTTATTTTTTTTTTATTTTTAAAGAGGCACGTATTTTATTTATTTATTTGTTTGTTTGTTTATACAAGCACTGGGTACAATCAGAAGAGCGGAAGGGTGAGAGAATTCACCAGAGCCAGAGCGGGGAGCAGAGCAGGCAGAAGGACCGAAGTACACTGCTGAGGGGAGCAGCGGGCGGCAGGAGAGGTCTGCGCGCCATGTGGGACCCTCCTCCGGTGGCCGGGGAGCAGGCGGGGATCGAACCTGCACTGCAGAGACCGCGGGGAGCTTCGCAACCCAGCGCTCAACCGCTGTGCCACTGGGGAGGCCCTCATTCCTCAAATTCTTATAGTTAGAACTGCAGTTAGTCCTTTATTTGAGGGGGAAAGAATGATTATCAGCATTTAGGGGGAGAACCTGAGGAATAAGAATCTTCTGGTCAATTTGGCATCAGTACATTAAGCACTCATTTCTCATTTTTAGAGAACTTAGAGAACTAAGTTATAGCCAAGAGACCTGTTTTCCTAAAGTTTAGTTTATGTGTGTCTAAAAGGCTATATTCAGGTCTTTTTTTTTTTTTTTAATTTTTTTTTTTTAATAGAGGCATGCTTTATTTATTTGTTTTTTTTTTTGTTTCGTTTTGTTTGTTTGTTTATACATGCACTGGGTACAGTCAGAAGCGCGGGAGGGTGAGAGAATTCACCAGAGCCAGAGCGGGGAGCAGAGCAGGCAGAAGGACTGAAGTACACTGCTGAGGGGAGCAGCGGGCGGCAGGAGAGGTCTGCGCGCCATGTGGGACCCTCCTCTCGTGGCCGGGGAGCAGCCGGGGATCGAACCGGCGCTGCAGAGGCCGCGGGCAGCTTCGCAACCCAGCGCCACCGGGGAGGCCCTATATTCAGGTCTTTTGAAAGAGACCTGAGAACTAGACCCTTCTTACAGGTTCTCATTTCTGTTGGCTTTTATGGGAGTCAACCTGGAAAAGCCTTCTGAGATGAGAGGCAGAGGCATGTTTCACAGGCAGGGAGTGAGATAATGTGGAAAAAGATCTCTGGGTCATGTCCTATTTCTGCTCTTTGCAAGCTTTGTGACCTTAGGCAAGTTATTTGACCTCTCCTAGCCTCTGGGAGAGATGAAGTGGCTAGATGAGCATATTTAGTTCTTCTCAGCTCTTAATTCCTGGGATGACCTGTGAGTATATTTATGAAAATATACAACAATGGAAACCCTACCTTAAATTCACCAGGGTTGTTTTTTCTTTTTAAAGATTTATTTATTTATACAAGAACTGGGGTTCAGGCCAGATGTGTGGAGGCTGAGAGGATTCACCAGAGACAGAGCGGGGAACAGAACAGGCAGACTGATGAAATACACTGCTGAGGGGAGCAGCGGGCAAGACAGGAGAGGTCTGCTGCCTATGTGGGATTCTCCCTGGCTGGCCGGGATGGAACTCGCACTGCAGAGGCTGTGGACAGCTTCACAGCGCTGTGCTCAACCTCCTGCGCCACCAGGGGAGGCCCCATCAGGGTTGTTTTTTAAAGAAAATTCATGTACAGTGAGAACCATCACTGCTTAACTGATAGTCAAAATTTGTATGTTACATTTATAGTTAGTTAATAATATAGTTAATTTTTCAGGATGCCTGCTAGTGTGTTTTGGTCCGTTGAGGACTGGGAGACGGGACTTTAGTTCTCATTCTTTACAGCTTGTTGAGTTCCCCTCCTAATTCATCTCCTGTCCCCTTTCTCACCTACCCCACCCCCAGTCTCAGCATCTTGTGCTTTTATCTTTTGTAATGATTATCAGATTATGGTAGTTTGATCACCTTTCTCTTTATCCTGACCAGAGACTGGGGACCATGTCCCATTCATCTTTGCTTTCCTTGCTGTAAAATATTCTGAAGAAGGATGGTGAGATGTGAAGAAATAGGTAGTGGCAGAGTTAAGGGTGGCTCCAGTTTTGAGTTTGGGCAGCTGTGGGGTCGATGGGTGATGTGTAGGAACACCTGAGGTGCCAGTTCTAAGAGAAGATGATGACTATGTGGCATTGGCAGGATGTTCAGGTAGATTGTTCATTGGGTAGTTAGAAATAGTGATTGTATCCTGAAGCAGAAGGATTTAGGCGTCATCTTTATGAGATTCATCAGGATGAATCAGATCTTTGAAAGGGAAAGTTAAAAATGAAGCTAATGGGGGATGCCTAGGGAGCTAGAGGAGAAAGAAGAGTCATCCAAAGTGCCAGAGATGATTGCACAAGTTGGAGGTGGACTGGGGTGGGTAGTGTGCTGCTGTGTGGAGATAAATACTCCCCAGTGTTCAAGCTTTAGAGAGATTGGAAGAACCAGATGAGGGAACACAGATGATTGGATTAGTCAGTTCCGGTCCTGCGGCTGAATCAGAGCCAACATTAAAAAGTGATGAGGACATAGAAGCAACGAGTATAGACTTCTCATTTTAAAGATGGGAAGAAGGAATGGAAAGAACAATAGCAGAGTCAAAGGAGTACATGTTTATTTTACTTTATTATTATCATTAATAATAAAGGACACTGAGGAATCTTAATAGGCCTTGGGAGGCTAAGAAAAGATGGAGTTGGCTGGAGATATTTGGGCAGATTAGTGAGCACGACGGTGGGCTGTGGTTCTGGTGGAGTGGAGGGACGAGCATCCCCTTTTCTGGTTGAAAAAATTGGCTTAAGGAGGGAAAATTGTTGTGGGTTAAAGGGAAGAGATTCCTCAGAGAGATGAAGTATGGGGTTTTGAGAAATGTGCGCAGAGCGCCAGCTGTGGGGCGTTTGAGAGCAGTTCATGAAACGGTGAAGGCGAGGGCAGTGCTCACGTGGAGCCAGCGTGGCAGTGTGGGTTGGAGTGGGCACAGCTGTGTGTGGTGTGTGTCAAGCTGTGAGACCAGGATGCCATATGGGTTACCAGTACAAATGTTGGTGGCCCCAAGGAGGACTGCAGGACCTGGGGTCTTCTGACTTTTTCCCAGTTCCCTGTGCCCCTCGGTCTTATTCAGCAGCTATTGTTTCTCATACGTTATGTTGTCATTTTTCTTCTTTTTTAAAAATTTGGAGTATTTGGGAGGGTGAGAGGAAGGTGCCCAAGGGACATTGGAGGATTATGGGTGTTTTGTTGGTGGGTTGTAGCATACATCTGAAGAGGTGTGAATCTGTACACCAAATCTAATAGAATGTTGAAACCATTGTTACATCGATAAAAATAATGCAAATTCCCCCCCCCATTTATTTTTAATATGGGATGTATGAGTGTTACACTTTTAAGTCTGTGGCTTTCAGAAATGTTTCTGTCTCTTATTTGATTGTCATTTCTTTGGTGCTTATTTTTATAATCTGGGAGCTGTAGACTCTGTGTTTTATCCTTAGAGTTTGAAAATTTCATTAGGATGTTGTCTAGGTGTGTCTCTTCCCTTTCATCTTGGTTGGGCCCTTTCAGTCTGACTTCATAGACTGTCTTTTTGCAACACAGGGATTTTATTATTTTTTCCCTTCCATGTGTCATGTTTTAATTTTTTTTGTTGTTGTTTCTTCTTTTAAAAAAAATGGCTTGGGCCTCCCCGGTGGCGCAGCGGTTGAGCGCTGGGTTGCGAAGCTGCGCGCGGCCTCTGCGGCGCTGGTTCGATCCCCGGCTGCTCCCCGGCCACCAGAGGAGGGTCCCGCATGGCGCGCAGACCTCTCCTGCCGCCCGCTGCTCCCCTCAGCAGTGTACTTCGGTCCTTCTGCCTGCTCTGCTCCCCGCTCTGGCTCTGGTGAATTCTCTCGCCCTCCCGCGCTTCTGACTGTACCCAGTGCATGTATAAACAAAACAAACAAAGAAACCAGCAAACAAATAAATAAAGCATGCCTCTATAAAAAAAATGGCTTATTCTTTTTTATTTTTCAGATTTATTTATTTTGCATACAAGATCTGGGGTGTAGGCCACAAGTATGGGAGGATGAGAGGACTCACCAGAGACAGTGGGGAGCAAAACAAGCAGATCTACTGAAATACACCACTAAGGGGAACAGCAGGTGAGGCAGGAGACGTTGGCTGGGCTGTGTGGGTCACCTCCCTGGCGGGGGATGGAACTCAGGCCCTAGAGGTGATAGTGCTGAGACTTAACTCCTAGGCCTCAAGGGAGGCCCCTAAAAATGGTTTATTCTTGCCTTTATGGACAGTCTCTCTAAGCATACTAATTAGAATTTTTTTTGAAAGTCCTCTAACTCTTGGAATATCTAGTATTTCCTTTAGAGCAAATTTTTCGAAAATGTTGAGAATGATATGGAATAAAATAAATCTCAGGACAGGAAATTGTGAATGACTAAGAATTCTTTTATCAACTTCTTCGTATTTTTCCGTAGTTCCTTAAATGCCTTAGTTTTAGGCATTTAACTTACGGGATTTTTAGAAAGCACTTTTACATAGACTTATTTTTCTTTGGAAAAGACAGAAAAGGGTAAGAGCTAATAAGAGAAATTTACAATAATGTAGGAAGAATCAGTGTATCGTTCATGTGTTAACTATGGTTTTTGCACTTAATGGTTTTGTGGAATCATTGTTAATGCCATCTATATCAAATGAGTCTATTGTAAGAATTTCTAGCCATGAACAGTGTGTTGGTAAGTTTGTAACGTTAACAACTTCTTTTCTGTTATTTTCCTTTTCATCTACTATCCATCACTCAGTTTTCCTTTGTCAGCAATATGTAACCCATCAGAAACTTTTGTTATCTAAAGACAAGTAATATTTTAAAGGTTTAAAGAGACTTAGGAAAATTATTTCTTTTAGGTTAATTGAGCTTTTTGGATTGTAAAGTTTTTGATTTTTGTTTTGTGTTTTCATGCTCAGATTTTCAGACTAATGCATGCCCGGCTTTTGATAATAATTTTGACACCCTGCCTAAGTCACATAGGCTTATTTAGGGTAGAAATTTTTCTGTTCCTCACTGATTCAGCATTAAAGGTGATTGAGCATACAGTAGCATCCAAAGCAACTGATAACAGAGCTTGGGAAATTTTTACTCAGCTTTGATTTATTAATAAATAATAGAGCTCATGAATTTGGCTTCAGACATAATGAGAAATCCATTTGAAATTCTCTATTAACTTTGTGGAACAGTGTTATTTGACCCTCCTTTAATGAGGTACTCTCTCAGATAAGTGTCACTCAGAGGCCTTTGCGTGCTCTAAGGCAGGAATTGAAAGGTTTCCTGAAGTATACAGTGTGGTGGTACGTTCTTTTAAACCTAAGGTAGTTGGTTGGAAATTTCCTGATGATTACCATGGTAATTAAATTTGGTTAATGGAACTTGTTCGAACATGAGAAACTGTAAGCAGTTTCCCCAGCTGGGTTTATAAAAGAGCCTAAACCCCAGGTTTTGGAGGCATCCCAGAGGTCGTCCTCCCTGGCACCATCCCTTTGCAGCAACATGTACTGTACAAACTTGAACAAATTTGGCCAGAGTGCCAGTTTTAGTTCAGGAAAGTCAAGTTTCAGAGTTGGGGTGGTGAAAAAAGTTTCTTTATAATAACTCAGACGCATGTATGGCTCAAGAGATTAAAAAGTAAAAATTTAGGTTGATGTCAGTAACCCACTTAATGCCCATATTAACTCTTAAAATGTGAGCACTTCATTTCCTGTGCCATCTCCTTTTTGTATTTTATCAAAAAAAAAGTAATCTTTCTGTATGGGAAAATCTTTTAGAGATTATGGTTTATCCTGACCAACTTAAAAATATTTGTGGATGGATTGTAGAGCAATGTTACATTTTCCCATATAGAATATGATTAATGAGTGCCATTCCTAAGAAATTTATAGTCTGGAGGAATAAATGGGAATGACCCCAGATATTGTATGCAACATTTTTATGATGAATATAAGTGAAGGGGAGCAACATGTACTTGATTTGAGTAAGTCAAAGCCTGTAGTTAGTAATAGTTGTCATTCCAGTTTGAAATTTGCCATACTGTAGGATGAGAACTGAACTGATGTACTTAGAGTTGGAGAAGAAACTGTATTTAATTCACAGTCACGAATAACTTTTGTTGGGAGACCAGAGAAACACTACGAGAAATACAACTAGAAGATATTTAATACTGCATCGTGGCATTTCATATTCCCTTAAATTTTGGACCAGACTTTTATCAGAATTCTATTAACTTGAGGGGCATTTGTGACTGCCAAATGTCTGACCTTTTGGAACTTCTGGAATCTAATTCCTTTTACTCTCTAACCCATCATGTGGGAAAGTGTCTTGCTCTCGCTCTCTCTCTCTCTTTCTCTTTCTCTGACACACACACACACACACACACACAATTAGGGAAAGCTAGAAAATCTCATAAATAGAATGGTGAAAGGTTGCAGTTGTCTTAGAATTCATAAATGTGTTCAGACATTAAGTTTTTTACCTTTGTAGATTTACT
This sequence comes from Talpa occidentalis, assembly GCF_014898055.3. Taxonomy (NCBI): domain Eukaryota; kingdom Metazoa; phylum Chordata; class Mammalia; order Eulipotyphla; family Talpidae; genus Talpa; species Talpa occidentalis. The sequence continues at coordinate 77,329,713 of NW_023601653.1, forward strand.
TTTTGATAATAATTTTTCTTCTCTGCATTTCCTCATAAAAGGAAAAGATTTGGTAATCCCAAGGTATCACACGCCTAAAGTCTACTGTTTTGCCCAGATTTATGCTATGTATAGAGTGTTATGTCCCTGCCCACGTCTGATATGGAAGGAGACACAGACAGGCGAGTGGGTGACTGACTCAGAGAGATGTAAATGATCTTATTATACTTGAGCAGCAACCACACCTAGAAACCTTGACAATAACAGGGCCTGTGTTTGATATACCTCACTTGTTAAATCCTGTCTGGATTTTCGAATGTCACATGTGTGGTGTTCATCAGCAAAGTTGAACAGGTGCTACAACAATTACAAACTTTAATCAGAGTTATGATTACACTCTTCTCATTTTGACCATACAAAGGAATTGAAACAATAACTGAAACAAATTTCTAGTTGTTTCTTGTATTGTTGGTTCTGATTCAGTGGTTTTAATGCTATAAATCCTCTACCAAGATAGATTTTCATGGGTAATTTCATTACGGTGAGGAGAATCTCAATATCTGTAGCAAGCTGTTAATGTTTTAAAAATACCTCTTTCCTCATTATAAAAATAACACATGCTTAATGAAAAAGGAAAAGGGAAACTAAAGAAGAAAATGAATTTTTCCTCAAATATATAGCCCAAATATAAACTCTAATACTATCTAAGTAAATTTCCTTCCAGTTGTTTTTATTTATTTTTTAATTGTGATAATATAGAACATACACTTATGTCAACAGAAGAAAATTATTTTGAGCATATCCTATTTTATCATTCTTTAAAAACATGACCAAATTCCAATGATTTGGGTATACCATAATATTGAGATATTTACTTACTATTGGAATTATAGATAGCTTTAAATTTTTCTATAATAAACCTTTTTAAAGTAAAATTTTAATTGACATATAACATACATACCAAAAAATCAAATAATCAATGTGTAGCTTAGTGAATGTGTAGTGAATTGAAAGTGAACACACACACGAAACTACTACCTAGCTCAAGAAAAAGAACATTAATTCTAAGAAAAAGAACATTAAATCCAGAAATGGTTCTCAGTTCTGTCTTCCACAGAGCTAACCAATACTCTGACTTCTGTCATTAGGAATTGGTGGTGGCCTGTTTTTGAATTTCACATAAATGAAGTCATATGTGTGTTCTCTTTTGTGTTTGCCTTCTGTTGCTCATCTTTACATCTGTTTCATCTATGTTGTTACTTATAGCAGCAAACTAATTCCTTTTCATATTGTACAGTATTTAATTGTATGACTGTGCTGCAATTACTCTAGTATTCATGGACATTTGGTTTGCTTCCCCTTTTGGCTCTATGGATGTTCTTATATGTCTTTTGGTCCTAAATTTTGGATATATACCTTGTAATTATTAGGTAATGAAATTGCTTGGTCATAGGTATGTGTTTTAGGTTTCATTTTTAATAGATATTATCCAAAACTTTCTGAAGTGTTTATGTCAGCTTTCATTCCCATCAATAGCGTATGAGAATTCCACTTCCTCCCATACACCCTGACATTGGTATTGTTAGTTTTTTTTTTTTACCTTTACCATTCTACTGGATATGTAGTGGTAGTATTTCCTAGTGATTTTAATGTGTATTTCCTTGATGTCTAATGGTATTGAGCACTTTTTGATCTTTTTATTGACCTTTTTGATAGCCTTTTTTTTTGTGAAATAAGTGTTTTGGCAGTAATACAATCAGAAATTCTGTTGTATATTGTTTTGCACAGAATCATGATCATGGTTTGTGATGGAGTTCTGATGAGCTGTTAGGGTTTAGGTGAGTAGGGTCCTTGGGTTAACACTGAGAAAAGTTCCCCTTTCAGCAGAGCACCCCTTTCAGGGCACGAAGCAAATTTGCCAAGGAGACAAAGACATTTGGTTATATCCAAAGGGCAGGTGGTTCCAGTGGCTGCACCTGCCAGGGCCACAAGGAGGGGGACCAGGGCAGTTGTCCTATGTTTATGAGAAGAAAAGGCTATGTGATGGATTAAAGGCATAGGCATAGACTCACTGGATTCTCTGATGGTAATGTGTGGCGTCACAAACCCTAGGGAGCAGAGGCCTGTCCCTGCTGGGGGAAGTGTTTGATAAGCTGAGGTGTTGCAGAAGAAATATATGCCACTTTCTGGGACAATGGTGGCAAAAAGCTCTGTATCTGGATGGTGAGTTCTTTGGCTAATGCACTCCATCCCCAACCTTGTTTGAAATATGTGTGTAGCTAGTATCAGCTTGCAGCCATAGCCATTGACATCAGGGGGTTTGTGTAGTTATGATTTCTCTGTGCTTCATTTTGAGTTGTATGTTCTAGAAATAGAGTGTTGTGGGCTGGATCAAAGAAGAACTCTGTGTTGTTTGGGGATGAGGAGAACTTAAGACTTTGGCATGGTCCCTAGGGCCCAACCATCAGAGTTTGCTTGCAGCCAACAGGGCAACCGGTACATGATAGAGAAGTTGTGGAATTTGGATTAGAGAGGAGAGTTAGGTTTCAGGCCCTATTTATACCAGCAAACTAATGTCAGACCAGGGCATTAAAGAGTTCTTGGGTGGCTCGTATCCTTGTGAGGGGGAGATAAACTTTAGATGAATCTACCCAGAATACATGTTCACAAAAACATATGTAAGGCTTCCCACTGGGGAGCTGTCCACTGTGTGGGACACAGATCAGGTAATGAATGATGTTAGGAGTGAGTGTAACTTTAGTGAAGAAGAGTCCCTTGACTGGGATAGTGTTTATGCTTGGGGAAGCAGGAAAAAGGGAGAGGAGAAGTTGGATTTTCCTAGCCACAGATTCATGTGACTGGGGGGCCTCTGTGGATGGGTTTTGAGGTAGAAGCCCATTGGGGTGGTTGCTCACATTAGGACAGGAGCTGAGTTGCCATTCCCACTGCTTGGGAGTTCATGCGTATTCAGGGGATGCTTAAACAGTTGGTCTTTTAAGGTACTTTTGTGTTATCTTAGCTAGGGTGAATCCTGAGTGTGGAATCTCTTGGTCAGAGAGGACAAGGTGGGTAAGAATTACTTGAACTGTTTGGAGAAATTCTATGATAGAACTTCTTAAAGAGAACTATTGACAGAGGAGAGAAGAGCAGGCAGAAATTAAGGAAGTTAGAAGAATTGGAATGTCAATCCAGTTCCGATTTAGCTTGCCGCTCAGTCATTTCTGGACAGTTGCTGCCATCCCCATGATGGTCTGCAGTCCCCCTTTGTTGTCTTTTGAAGAGTCCAGGCCAGTTTTGCAGGAGTGCTGCTCCTCTGTTTTAGGTGATACCTGTGAAGGAGCTGAGAAACCTCCTTTATTGGAGACAGTTGAGTTCAGTCCAGCTAGTTTGACTGCTGTGGGAGTACTTAGAATGACTTTAAAGGGCCTTGTCCACTTTGGACTTAGCTAGTCCTTTTTAACAGCCTTCCAAGTTTAAAGGTAGTTACAGTTGCCTGGGGTGGCAGCTGTCAGAAAGTTGGTGTAAGGCTGAGGTAACATTCCGTCTCCATACTCAACCAGTCCTAAGCTAATGGTGTGAGTTAAAAGAGAATTGTATTCAGGGTCACATACTAGATCTGAAGTGAAGAAGGCTTTTCCTACCTCATTTCAAAAGGACTTAGCTGTAAACCTTTCTTAGGGGTTATGCGAGTTCTCAGAGATCCAGAGGGAAGGAGTACCATTAGCCAACTCTCCTTGATTTTTTGACAGTTTGGCTAGATGCCTTTTTATAGTGTGATTTGCCTTTTCAACCTTTACAGAGGATTGAGGGTGCCAGGCTGAATGTAAATGGTATTTTATGTTTAAGGCCATGGCCACTTGCTGAGTTATTTGAGCAGTGAATGATGGTCCATTGTCACTTTGGAGGGATCAGGGAATTCCAAACTGGGGGATTATTTCCTTCACTGGGGCCTTCCTTACCTCAGAGGCTCTTTCTATTATAGTAGGGAAGCCTTCAGTCCACCCTTTGAAGGTGTCTATGAATACTAGGAGATATTTATAACCCTGGCAGGGAGGCATTTGGGTAAAGTGTAACTGCCATTCCTCTCCTGGATCTGTCCCTCTTTGTTGAACCAGTTTTAACAGAGGAGATGGATGTTGGTGTTTGTTTCCAGCACAAAGGTTGCGGGCCCTAGAGTGTCCTTCACTGCCTGCTAGAGTCCCTCTCCCATAAAATTGGATTTTATCAGGGTCCAGAGGGCATTCAGTCCCAAACGTGTAGCCTCTTGGAACCCCTGCACTAACTTGTACTGCACGCCTTTGGGGACAAGTTACTGGCAACTTTCTTGAGTTTGGGTGGTTCCCTTGACACTGAGTGGTTCTCACGCTTCCTTCTGTAGTATGGTAACCACTTTTCTATATTGCCATGTGCCAGGAGAAGCCCCATCTGTAAGACTCCTTGGGCTGCTTGTTTGGCTGCCTCATCAGCCAGCGAGTTTCCTTGTCCCCCCCCCCCCCCGCTTCTTTTTTCAAGATTTATTTATTTATTTATACAAGCATTGGGTACATCAGAAGCACGGGAGGGTGAGAGAATTCACCAGAGTGGGGAGCAGAACAGGCAGACTGACGAGATACACTGCTGAGGGGAGCAGCGGGCGCGGCAGGAGAGGTCTGTGCACCATGTGGTACCCTCGCCAGCGGCCGGGGATCGAACCGGTGCTGCAGAGGCTGCGTGCAGCTTTGCAGCCCAGCACTCAACTGCTGCGCCACCAGGGAGGCCTGAGTTTCCTTTTTCTATTAAGTAGTCGTCTTTTTGATGCCCTTTGCAGGGCACCACAGCAAGTTCTTTTGGGAACTGGGCTTCCTCAAGGAACTGTAAGATTTCTGTACCATGTTTAATAGAGTTACATGTCATGAGGAGCTCTCTTTCTTTCCAAATGGCCATATGGGCATATAAAATTAGGAACACATATCTGGAATCAGTAAACACATTCAACCTTAACCCCTTTGAAAGCTGGAGTGCTTTCGTTAAAGCAAGAATTTCTGCCTTTTAGGCTGAAGTATTAGAAGGCAAACCCGTACTTTGCCGCTGTGGTGTGATTTAGGCTAACTACTGCCTAGCCAACCCTCTTGAGGCCTTCATCTATGTAGCTACTTCCATTTGTGTACCTAGTGTTATCAGAATTATCTAATAGTCAGTCTTTTAGGTCAGGCCTATTAGAGTACACCAGATCCATAATTTCAGTGGAGGGAGGGATAGGTCAGGGAATCTATATTAGGGACAGGCAAGAGAATACCTGGGTTTAAAGTTTGGCATACCTTAAGGGTAATTTCAGGAGAATCAAGAAGCACCACCTAATATTTGGCAAGGTGCCCACCAGTGGTGCCAGGCAGTGGTGACCCTATATATCTTGTACTCCCTGAACCTGGTGCAGTCTGAACTTCAATGGACATGGAGACAGTCCATTGAAGCATCCTCAGTCATGAGCGCAGTGGCTGCGATAGGCTGGACACCCCTGTGCTACTAGGTCCAGTTGTTTGGAGAAGTAAGCTGCTGGGCCAGTGATAGGTCCTACCCTTTTGGTAAGGATCCCTAAGGCATTTCCTCTTCTTTCTGACACATACAGGAATGGCTTCTCTAAGTCAGGCTAAAGCAGGGGCAGAAGTCAGATGGACTTTGAGGGTTAAAAGGCCTGTTGGCAGTCTCTGCTGCACTCCAGAGGTTCAGAGTCAGCACCCTTTAATATTTCATATAAAGGCTGTGTGGCGACCCCAAAGTTGGGTATCTATATTCTACAAAATTCTGCCATTTCTAGAAAAGTTCTCAACTGTGTTTGGATAGCTAGGGCACTAAGGGCAGTCTTCTTAGCAGCAGAAAGTCTGAGTGAGCTCTTGGCCAGACATGGGTGAAAGAGCCTCCCAAGGCAGGGGGTTTGCTCATAGCAGCAAAGGAAAGAAAGGATAAAAGCAGCAGAGAAGCCAGAAAAGGAGAAAAATCCACAACATAGAGGAAAGAGTCATAAAAGCCAAGTCTTGGATGAAAATCATAAAGCTGAGAAGCCATAGGGTGGGGCTTGTGGAATGCTCAGGACAAATTCCTACAGTGTCCCACCCTTTGTCTTTTAGCTGCCTGGGCTAGAACTAACCTGGGGTGCCTAGTGGGGGTGCCTATGAGCTTATCCTTTGACAGGAGCCTTAAGTCTTAAAAACCTTAAAGGTTTTAACTGGCTGTCCTGTTCCCATACTTTTAAGCCACAAATGAGACCTTTTTTGAAAGCAGAAGAGCTCAGAAGCAGGTACTTTTCCCAAAGAAAAGAGAGAAAGAGAATTGTCCCTTGTGCTGAGGGATAGGAAAGGCGATTAGAGAGGGTGAGAAAGGGGAAGAAAAAGGGGAGTCAGGTGTTTGCCCTTTCTGGGCTGAGGGCAACTGGGAGGTGAATCCCCCACTCTTTGGGACCTGCCAAAGAATAGCCTTGGCCGGGGACCATCAGTTTGCCGAGGGCAGCCAAGCAGTCACCAGACACCTCTTTCTAGAGAGAAGGCAGCAAAAGTAGCTGCCTCCTGTTTCCTTGGATGATAGGAAGGGGAGAGGGAAAAATCTTACCAGTGCTGTGAAGTCCCCGTGATGGGTGTTGGGAATGTTGGGGTTCAGATGAATGGGGTCCTTGGGTTTCTGAGAAAAGTTTTGGCTGAGTTCCCCTTTCAATGATATGTGGCAAGTTTGCCATGGAGACAAAGACGTTTAGTTATGTCCAAAAGGGCATGTTTATTAGGGGGAATAAAAGGAGACACAAGCACATACGCAAGCAGGCAGAAGGAGCTGCCTTTTGCCAGGGCAGGAATTATTCTGCATAGTGTTCCTTTTTGGAAGAGGGATTCATTCCTTTGTGGAATTGTTATCTATTGTTAAATGAATCAATGCTAGGGTGTGACTCGTTAATTTATAAGGAGCAGTGATTCTCTGTAATGGCCCTCCATCTCTGTATGCTTACCCCTCCATCTCTGTATGCTTACCCCTCCATCTCTGAATGCTTACCCCTCCATCTCTGAATGCTTACCTCCTCCTCCTCCCTGCATTCTCCATAGCAGTCTTCTGTAATGATGGACAGTTCCCCTCTCTCTCTCTCTCCCAGCCCCTTAAGAATTTTTCATCTCTGTAGCTGGTTTAATGACTATGTTAATCATTTCTACCCCCACCTCCAATTTCTAGTCTTGTGACTCCTTCATCTGAGCCTCCATTAGTTTGTATCCCCAGTGATACCAGCTGTCTTACAAATAAATGGAGACCCTTGGTTTTGAGGAGAACCAGGTGAGCATGTGGACCAATCAGTGTAAATTGATCTTTACCTTAGGAGACTTCCTGGAACTCAATCCCCACTCACTGAAAGTGGTTTAACCTGTATTACACATACAGGTCAGTGCTTAAATTGCACACAGTGGCTTTGGATCTTGATACATTTTAGTTTATTCATTTGGAAAGTATTATAAATCTGTAAAAATTTATTGTATTTTCTCCAGAGTAAGAGTAAAGTAAGAGCTGCCAGTGGGCAGGTAAAAGTAAAGGTAGTAAGGACAAAAAGACTGAAAGGTAGTATCATTTAGCGGTTGAGAATTTAGGTTCTGCAGTAGGTTGGAAAGTTAGCAGGTAAAGGAGTAAAAAGATTAAAAACAATTATTATTTTGTTAGAACAAATTACATATGCTTTCAGGAAAATAGTATTTAAGGGAGAAATAAAAAAAGATACTTGTGATCCCAAAGGTTTGAAATTTTATAAATTCAGAAATGTTTCATCCTACTTCTCTTTAGCTGCCAGTCTTTAAATTTCACAAATGAGTCTTCTTCCCTGACTCTGCCACATTCTCACCTTTTATCCTTCCTACTTTGATGTGCCTTCTACTCCCATCATATCTCTGGATATTATCTAATATATTTGACGTTCTTTTATTTTAAATCTTGTTCTTTCCCTGTACTTTCTTTTCCTTATCCGAATATAAGTCCCTGAAGGGCAGGACAGTTCCAGCATCTACTACTTAGAGTAAGTGCTCAGTGAATGTTGTGAAACTGTAACTAGGTTTTTTAAATTAAGTGTTTTCTTTATTAATCATTTACAAGACTTCAATTCTATTATAATACTTAACCTCTTTATATATTTCAGGAAACGAAAAGACAGGAGGTTAAATAATTTTCTTAAGCTCATACTTGTCCATCCCTCTCTGACTTTTAAACCAGTGCTCTTTCCATTATACACCACACCCCTTAAAGGCCTGATGTGTCTGCAGGGGTAGAGACTGATATGAAACCTGCCTTTGCCTCCTGATACAATATTCAAGAGTAAGCCAGCAGGACTGAGTTGGAGGTCAGTTATCAAGAAAACTGTGTAAAAACATTTTCCATGAAGGGACTAGGGAGATAGGAAATAGAAAGGGAAATAAATTGGGAGGGTCAAAGCAGGAAAAGCTGCTTAGTTAGACATCAGCCTGGAAGGACTGCAGCAGATAGGAGGCTGGAGAGACAGTGAGAGAGAACAGAGAATGGACAAGACACAAGGCATATTACAACTGGTGTATGTCAGCTCTCACAAACATGAATTTCCTTTATTTGCAAGTCCCGTTAAAAAACACAGTTGGATGTTTTTGCTATTCCGGAGATGGGTTTGCAAAGTAAAACAGATTGAATACAATTTGAGAGTCAAGAACCAGGAATGCCTAATGAATATTGGTAGCTGCATGCATGATGCCTAGCATACCATAGATACTTAATGCAGATTTATTGAGTTAATTCAGTAATGACTTTATTTCTATTTAGCATTTCTGATGTGCAAGAGATGCTGGTAACACTGTGATTTTGTAAAAATACATTTTCTGTTCTCAGTTGGCAGTATTCAAAAAGGAAAAATAGCTCAGCTTGATATGTGAGGCAGAAGTTTAGGAGAAATCCTGAAAGGTAATGTTCAGAAAAGAAGTTCTTAATTGGACTTTAGAGAAAAGGGGCAGGATAGCAGAAGTCAATGCCTTAATGCTTGGTCACTGTAGGGTCAATGAAGTTGATTAGGCTTTTAAGCCATTGGCCTCTGTGGCTATCACCTGTGGCCTTAATTTTGTTAACATAGAGGGTGCATGGGTGCGTGGCATGCGTGCCTGACTATGGACGTCGGAGCGTGTGTATGCGCGTGCAATGTGCAAGTGTGCACACCTGAACCTGGAGGGCACTGCCATAAGGGCAGCGTTAGAGCGGAGGAGCGAAGGCTACGAGAGGAAGAAACAAGGAGAGAACGCCCGAGAGAGCCCAGAGAAAAGAGCACATAGAAGTCACAGGGGGCTCAAATAGCGGTCTCCCTGTTGGCTTGTGTTCTCTGCAGACTGTTAAAACCTGTGAAAATGATGCCAAGGGCTCCAGAATTCTCTTTCAAATTGCTAGAACTGACGGTGAACCTACCCTGCCTAGAATGGTTGCAAAACAGTCGCCAATATAATTAAATTCAGTAAGTATCTTTTGAATATCTACTAAGCGGCCAAGACAGTGTGTCAGGCTGTGCTAGGCTAGAAATACAGGGATTGATTAGATGGTCTGCTCTTTGGAAACTCAGTCTAGACTACAGGGGTACTGAGAAAACAATGGCAACCCTTGTCATTGGAATATGCCTGACGAAGAGAGGAACAGAGAAGTTCTTTGTTAGAATCAGGTTCAACTGAGATAGTCAAGAGAACCAGATTAACAGTGATTTAAGTGAGATAGACTGTTTCGTGTTAGAGGATCCATGTTGCTGCTCCACCATATGTAGCCTCAGTCTCTTAGCATGAGATGACAACATTTTTATTTAGGCAGCAGGATGGGAAAAGGAATGAAGAAGAGGAGGTGTTGAGCTGTCTCTTAAAGTAGGTCTGTGGAAAGTTGTGCTTGCATTTCATTGGTGAGCTTTGTTGTATGATTCCATGTCTAGCTAAAAATGGGGACGTCCCCTAACTTAGAAGGGGAGTATGGATTTTGTAAATCAACTAACAACCTCTGTCATTAATACCAAATCTTACCGTTCAGAGGAGGTGATCCCTAAACTGGGACCTGGTTGTGATTGGAGGTTAGCCAGGGGTGATATAAACCAGGGCATGAGGGAGGAGATGGGCAATTCATGGAACTTCAGGTCTTAGGTTTGGCCTAAAATGGTCTCTGACCATTTAGAATTACTTTTTGTATTTTGGGATGAAGTAGGGGGTTCATATTGCTTCTTTTACAGATGGATATCCAGTTGTCCTAGCACCATTTTTTGAAGACTTTGTATTTCCCCCATTGAATTGTCTTGCTCTCCTTGGCAGAAAGTAGTTTTGGAATTGAGTGTGAGTCCTTCAGCATTTTTCCCTTTTCAGGATTTTTTAACTGCCAAACTCTTTATTACTTGCTAATTTTGTTTGTTTTCTTTGCCTGGAACACTTCTCCTGCCCTTGTTTTCCTGGAGAATTTTACTTTGCCTTCCGGATTCAAATCAGTACAGCTTCTCAGTGAAGTCTCTTTTTTAACCTTTGCTGAAGCTGCTCTCGTCTTCAAGTCACCACTTGCCAGCCTTCTGAACACAGGAATGGGCAGGCCAGGCCGGAGAGCCAAACCTTGCTCTTCATTTTTTTGGTTTAATGACCTCGGAACTAAAAATGGTTTTTACATTTTAAAATGGTTACATTTTGCAGTAAAGGTTTTTGGGTTTGTTTCAATTTAGTTTTGTCTATTCCTTTGTTTTGTCTCTTTTTAAAAAAATTATGTGTAGCTTTAAAAATGTTTTTTCTTCAATATTATGACCTCTTTCTATTAATTTGAAGCACAGGAAAGAAACATTGTGATACTTTGGAAATTCAGTGGCACAAGGTACACTGCCATGCCTTGGGGTGGAGAGGGGTGCATTATACAGTTTAAGAAAGATGAAACAAAAAGGAAAATTAATTTATATAAGTTCTGTAAGTACCTATATAATAACCTGAATTTTGCTTTTTGGCCAATAAAGCCTAAAATATTTACTGTCTAGCCCTTTAAGAAAAAGATTGCTGACCCATTCATCGCACAGTGTATGTATTATTTTTTTACTTGTCTCATAGTAGACTGAAGTTTCTAAGGACAGGGGCTGCATCTTATTTTTCTATTACTGTTTCCTGGGAAAATACTGGTATATAGCAGGAATTTAGTGAATTTTCTTATGAAGGTTTGACACAAAATGCTAATTAAAAAAATTTTCAAGTTTTTTGCTTTAACTAGTTTCATTTTGTTTAAGTATGAATTATGTAGCTTTCAGAATTTCTATTTTAATTTTATTTACTTTTTAAAAATATTTTGTAGAACTGGGGTGTAGGCCAGAGGTGCAGTAGGTGAGAGAATTCACCAGAGACAGAGTGGGGAGCAGAACAGGCAGATCTACTGAAAGACACTGCTGAGGGGAGCAGCGGGCGAGACAGGAGAGGTCTGCTGCACCATGTGGGTCAGCTCCCTGATCAGGGATCCAACTCAGGCCTCAGCGATGACAGCACTGAGACTTAACCCCTAGGCCACTGGGGAGGCCCTTCAGAATTTCTTAACATCTTAAAGATTTACAGAACATTCTGATGGGACACCTTTTGACAGAAAAAAATCATAATACAAATAAAGAAATATTGAGAAATCGTATAGCATGTGAAGAAACAAAAGTAGAACTTAATCCGTTGATTTTAGTTTCTTCTGTGGAAAAGATCTGAGTACTGTCGTGTAGAAGGCTGCTTTGCCGATAAGATTTGTTTCCACTCTGCATGTATTCCATTATTTTGCCATATTTTAGGTTAACCAGATGTGCTTCTTGTGTCACATAAAATTAAAAGAATTTGTTGCATCTGCACATTTGCAAATATGCATGTTTCCAGAAATACCATTAACCTAGCAGTGAGAGGCAGCACAGTGTACTGCAGGGATGGCATACAGTTTTAGGTGCTAACTCATTCCTGTTGGAGTTACATATTGTGAGGAAACTGAGGCCATCGGGCCTGAAAGCACTGAATAGTTGTTTGTGCAGCAGGAGTGACAAGCGTGTCACGTAATTACCTGCTGTATGTAGTGGAATAAGGCATGTTGCAGAACATGACCCTGTCTGATTTAGATATAAGTAACACTTGTTTTTAGGTATTATTTTCTTCTTTGGGAGTCTCACCTTTCCTTAGAAGTTTCCTGAATTGAGTACAGTAATACCTCCTTTACATTTTTGTTAGGAATTAATACATGTGAAGTATCTACTCTGCGCCTTGCAGGTAGATAATGGGTGCAGGTAATGGTTAGTTCCCCAGTGGATATACTTTTAAACCAAGGATGATGATATCATGACCCCGTGTCTTATATTTCAGGGCTAATGTAGGAAATAGTGGAGAAAAAAATAACACAGATATGTCTTTTGAACTTATAACTGGCTTTATGTGTAAATACTTTAGCAATGCATTACTTACAAAACAATTTAAAAATACACCACTTTCTATTTGAATTTTCCCCTACTTTACTGAAGCTGCTTACTCAAAGGTTAATAATTCACACTGGCCTCTTTTTACTCCTTTCCCTCCTTGATATTCACCAACTTTCTTGAAACCTTTTTTATCCTTGGCTTTAGTTGAAACATCACTTTCTAAAGCACTGAATTTCACTCTTGTGTGTTGTGTGTGTGGGGAAAGGATATCCTTTTTATAGAAACAAGAAATTTGTGTATTTAGTGACTGACTATTGATTCACGTGGTAGTTAAATTAAGTTTGGCTCAAAAGAATGAAAAATTTCTGGGAAGTAATAATTTCCCTGTGTAATTGAATGATGACTGTATAACACAAGAGCAATTTAAAAATACTTAAAGGAAATATTAATTGGTACCTTCTTTTTTGGAAGATAAGTTTGGTAGTAACTCAGAGCAAGGTTATTTTTATATAATCTAGCACCGACAGTTGTTTATCAGGCAATCTCTCACAAAAATAATAGCGTGAATGATATTACTTGAGATGTAAATCACATCATTACTTATAAGAGCAGAAGTGGTAAACAACTTAAACATTTGTCAGTTGAAAAATAGTAATGTTATGATTTATCTTTACTATGTTTACTATTAATCACGTTTAAAAAGTAAGCCAGAGCTATATATGTATTGAGCTAAAAAAGATCTATATTGGGCCTCCCCGGTGGCGCAGCAGTTGAGCGCTGGGTTGCGAAGCTGCCCGCGGCCTCTGCGGCGCCGGTTCGATCCCCGGCTGCTCCCGGCCACCGGAGGAGGGTCCCACATGGCGCCAGCCCTCTCCTGCCGCCCGCTGCTCCCCTCAGCAGTGTACTTCGGTCCTTCTGCCTGTTCTGCTCCCCGCTCTGGCTCTGGTGAATTCTCTCACCCTCCTGCACTTCTGACTGTACCCAGTGCATGTATAAACAAAAACAAACAAAACAATAAATAAAAACATGCCTCTATTAAAAAAAAAAAGATCTATATTGTTTTGTTAACTGAACATAATCAGGCTGTGACATAGTCCATGTAGCATCATTTCATTTTTTGTTTAAAAGTTATTTGCATGTGGGTTACATTTTGTGCAAGCATAGAAATAATCATAATCGTGACAGTGATTTCTACTGGGGTTGGGTTTGTAGAAGCAGCATAAGGAACTTTCACTTCTTACTGGATATGCTTCCAAAAAAGATTAAGTGGTTCCGGGTGACTTTCACATATTATGTATGTACTCTTCTGTGATTTTTGAAATAAAATAATCTTAAGAATAAACAGAAATTAATAGAATACTGAGGGGAAGATACAGGTCTCCAGTAGCCACTTTATTAATTTTTAGCTTAATGAGGATGTCCTTTAAAATTGTATATATTTATATGTATACTTATGAATATATGTAAGTATGCATATATGCACAGACATACAGAGAGACTGTAGTTGGACCTTCAATTAAGCTACAAGATGCATTGTATTGACATGCATTTTGAAGTGCGCTGTACAAAGAAGGTTTTTTTTTCTTCACACAACACAATGTACAATAATGGTTTATGTTCTTTAAGTGACAGCATTTGTTCTGGAAATGTACAGTTTTCTAGTGTCACAGTAATATGTATTCAGTTTTCCTTGATGCAGGTTACAGCTTGTTCATGTGTCTGAGTTAGATTTAAATTTTACGGTAATTAAGCAATTGCATGACCTTTGAAACTGAGCAAAGAAAGTATTCCAGAGCAAAGAAACTCTCAGTACAGCTGCTCCGGGTTTGGACTATAAATTGGAATTCCCTTCCATTAACTAAGTCAGGGATGAGAGTAAGGCTATTTAAAAAACCTGTGTGAATTCATGATTTCTGAATTTTATTTTTAAGAGAACATTGGTAGCTTATTTAAATTTATTTTTTAATGTTCTCCTTTGCACATAGAAATATGTGGTTACTGTATTTTTTAATTTTGTTTTACTCTGATTTTTAAAGAATTGAATTTTAAAAAAATTGAATCTTTTTCTCAGACACAGAGATTTAAACTCCTTCTGTAACAAAGGGAAAATCTTATTCCAAATTCATTAATCAAAGTACCCTGTGTCAGATTTGGAAATTTTCTGAACTTTCCCTTCATTGTCATAGGCATTTTAGATTTTCTAGGGACTCCTCACTTTGTAAAGTGTCCAGGCTTCTGCTTTCCTCCTCCAGCCTCTGCCTGCAGAATAGCAACCATTTGTTCTGTTAGTTCTTTGCCTAGTAGAGGAAAATAGAAATTATTTTCCTGTTTTAGAAACTGTGAATTTTGTTTTTCGGATTGGTTTATTTTGTGAATAATTGATAGCATTAAGCTTTAAAAATTTCCATGCAATCTCTTGGGTTGTAAATTTATGGTTAATAATGGTGTACAGCAGAGCCAACTTGCCTTTTCAGACTTGGTTTCCTGCAGATTTAGATAGTTTCTTTGTTAATTTTTTTCATGACACTGACATTTACAAGAGAATTGAGAAATTGAACTACTCATATTATGAGTGTTTAATGAGAGTCACCCAGTCTAAATAGAACAATTAGCCTCAATATTATTCAAAACCATTAGTATATTAATAGCCTATAAAAACTTCCCATAGTCCAGGGTTCCTGAAGGTAATGGTCTGGATAACCTAACAGCATTTGCTTCTCTCATGATTCATTTTACTTATTGAAAAATTATTTTAAACAGAAGGAAATCAATAGGCCTGCTAAGACCATATTCTAAACCCTGTTACTTTAGTGGGAAGGGAGCGGTTAGTCAGTCAGTGCTTGTGGGCTGTTAATCCGCAGTCAGCACACGGCCAGCTTCTGTGTGGTTAGTAAACACTGCTGTGGGCCTGCTACAGGGGCGTCTGCAGGGATCCCCAAACCAAATGACAAATTGTTATTTTTCTAGGGATTCTACTTAGCTATAAATTGAAAGCAGTAATATTTTCAAAACATACATTTTTTTTAATAAATTTTATTTTTATATTCCCCATACAATTACAATCCCCTTATTTTGACCCCAATCCCTCCCCTCCCCGCCTCCCGCCCCCCATAGAGTGTCTCTGGTTCATAGTTTTTTGTTGATTTTGATTATCACTTTCTTATAGTTATTAATTTTCCTGGTCCCTTATTTAAGTTTTCTAGATTCCTGCTATAAAACATACATTATTTTGAGGACCAGATTCTATCATTTAATTTTTTTGAAGTCTGTAGCCAAAAGCAAAGTATGTAATATGTATATACATTAATAATGGCTTATAATTATTGACTGCCTGCACTGTGCTGTGCTTTTGTATACATTATTTCTGCAAAAACCCTGCAAGGGGCCTCCCTGGTGGCACAAGGGGTTAAGTTGCAGCAATATAAAGCTCTCTGCAGCCACTGCAGCATGAGTTCGATCCCCAGCCAGGGAGCTGGCCCACATGGCACAGCAGACCTCTCCTGTCTCACCCGCTGCTCCCATCAGCACTGTATTTCAGTAGATCCGCCTGTTCCCCCCACTCTGTCTCTTGTGAATCCTCTCATCCCCGCACTCCTACACCTCTGGCCTACACGTACCCAGCTCTTATATGCATAAATAAATAAATCTTTAAAAAAAATCTACAAAACTACAAAAAAGTAAAAGTCACAGATAAGCAAAAACAATATGAAAATTATTCATGTATCACAGATAACCATTTTTCCCCCCAAAGGACAGGTTTGTTATGAAAAAAGGAAAAAGATACTCGTGTAGATACAGATGCCAATCTTGGGAGAGCTGCCACCATTGTTAGTATTTGGTGTATATACCTGTATTTATAAATATATGGAGGTATAAACATGTATATAAGGACTAAATAGACCTCTTTATCTGGTTTTAATTTTTGCCAAATGAAATTAAATCATATCTTGTAATCTGCTTTACATTTGAATTATATTTTGGACAATTTTTTTTCAATAAGCAAACATGTCAAAGAATTATTACAGTCTATATAAAGAGAATCCATACGGCAGACAGTTATGGACCATCAGGAGTGCTGAAACAAATTTACTAATAGATGTAAAACTTGTTTTTTTAGGGGGTGAAGGGAGGTGAAATGGCAAGTGTGAGTTATATGCTCTCTGAACAAATTTCATTTCTGAACAAATTTCACCAATTTTCCACAATTGCAGAGTTGTAAATTGCTCAACAGAATTAGCTCAGTCAGTGACAATGAATGGTCCAGACCCCTGTAGTGTCAGAGAACCTGATGTTTCGTAGAAAGAGCACCCATTTTTACAGAATCATTTTTAATCTCATGCTATTTCATGGTATGTTTATAATGTAGCCTATTTTCTTTTTTTTTTTTTTTTGGATAATCTTCCCTTATAAGTGTGAGTGGGAAGCTTATTATGTTTTTGATTTGTATTTCCCTGTTAATTGGTCATGCTCAGCATCTTTTCATATGCTTGTTGACTATTTAGCATTTTTAGAGACATGTCTATTCAAGTCCATTGCCCATGTTTTTGGTCTGGTTATTTAATTTTTGTTGTAAGAGTTTTTGTGTCTATGTATGTGAACTCTACATTCAGAATAGAATAATTTAAGTTAGCACTCACATAAACACATTGCATCTAAGATAATGAAATACCTTGATTTTTGGAAGTATTCCTGAGAAATTGTACAATAATTTTTGTTTATATAAATTTGTTTTATCATATAATTGGGCATATTAATTGACTTTAACGTAATTGCATTAAATCCGTTTTTTGAGTTTTTTTTTTTTAAGATTTATTTATTTATTTATACAAGCACTGGGTACAGTCAGAAGCGCAGGAGGGCAAGAGAATTCACCAGAGCCAGAGCGGGGAGCAGAGCAGGCAGAAGGACCGAAGTACACTGCTGAGGGGAGCAGCGGGCGGCTGGAGAGGTCTGCGCACCATGTGGGACCCTCCTCCGGTGGCCGGGGAGCAGCCGGGGATCGAACCTGCTCTGCAGAGGCTGCGGGCAGCTTCGCAACCCAGCGCTCAACCGCTGCGCCACCAGGGAGGCCCCGTTTTGTGATTATTGGTCTCTGTTTCCCATTGAGGGATTTGTGGTCTAGCAAGAGATCGTGTTTTTTAATCTCTGTATTGCTAGTACCATTTAGTTCGTGTTGATTGAATTAAAGAGAATAAATAATAAAGTATCATAGTTCAAATATTGGAATCACTTTCCAAAATGACATGTAGGTTTTAGTTTTAGTTACCTCTCTAACCTTTTTTTTTTTTTTTTAAGATTTATTTATTTATTTATACAAGCACTGGGTACAGTCAGAAGCGCAGGAGGGTGAGAGAATTCACCAGAGCCAGAGTGGGGCGCAGAGCAGGCAGAAGGACCGAAGTCCACTGCTGAGGGGAGCAGCGGGCGGCAGGAGAGGTCTGTGCGCCATGTGGGACCCTCCTCTGGTGGCCGGGGATCGAACCGGTGCTGCAGACGCTGCGGGCAGCTTCGCAACCCAGCGCTCAACTTCTGCGCCACCAGGGAGGCCCACCTCTCTAACCTTGATGGCCAAGGGGGTGTGGGGAGAAGCTTTTGAATAGAGGAGGGGAGAGAGGTGTCTTAAGCTGTTCTTTCAGATTTCAGAGCAAGTTTTAAATGGTGATTATACTCGATTCTAGAATACAAAGCACTGTGGGGCACGGTGAGGGAGTATATATGATAATAAAGATAAGAAGGAAGTTATAATTCATTTCTCTTAATGTACATGGGGTTGGAGCAAATGCTTAAAAGCATAGAGCAGGACTTTCTGATCCCTTTCTAGCAGTGCCGATTATATATTTGAAAGTCAAGATATTAGTTTTCTTTTTGAGATATCCTGAATTGTTTTTAGTAGTTAGATTAACATGTCATTTAAATACAATGCATTAGTATGACTTTATGACCATTCTGTGTGTCCGGGAAGGGGCAGGTGGTTGGTAGTGGAGGACTAATTATAATACAATACTGAAATGTAAGCAAAATGAATAGTTCTGTTCATGCCAAGGGAATAATTTTAACTACTTTTGGGCCACCAAATACCCTGTAAAACAGTATTTCAGTTGACCTTACTGTCACAAAGAAACCTCTAATACTTTAATAAATTAATTGTAGAATAATTGCTAACAATTTTAAGATTGTAAACCACAGCTTGATTTACTCATTGAAACATCAGAAGACCAGTGCATCAGTTTTCATTTGGTTAATTTGGGAGCTGGTGGTTGTTTCAACAAATGCTTAAGTTTTGTTTAAGATGCAGTTTCTACCACATGTTTCTTTTCTTGCTCTTGAAAGCTGTTATACTGTGTACCTTAACTTCCTTGCTTTTAAAGTTTTGAAACCTTGACATTACATGTGGTGAATATATTTTTCAGTCCTTGGGTGGTGAGGATTAAGCTAATAGTCTCAGTTCGCAGTATACCATTAGCCATTAGCATTGGTCTATGTGAGTCCTCTCTTTTAGCTTTTAAAAAAGGTAATTAAAATTTTCCTTTTAACTCCACTTCCTACTTCACTTCCCTGCCCCATAAAGTTAACTGTTCTGTATTTATTTGATAGATAGCTTGTATTTATGTATGTTGTTATCACTATATGGTGGTGGTTTTTTGGTGTATGTTGTTAAATTTACCTAAATGGCACTCTGCTTTGGTATTTGCTTCTAATTCTCCCATTCCTTTTTATTGTTTAATGGCTAATTAACAGTTATCTTTGTTGCTGTTGCATATTCTAGTTCTTTGTTTCTGACAGCCTTCTGTTCTTCCTGTAAATGATTGTTCTCTCAGTCCACACCTTGCTTTGGCCCTTTTTCCCAGTCCTCTGGCCAGAATGAGAAAGTTTCTCCCAGCATTTTCAAGTGTGTACGTGTGTGTCTGCTGTACCATTTTATGAATTGGGCCTCCTGGACCAAGCTGTTCTTGGGTGAAGGAACTAAAAATGCAGGAAACTCACTGGCAGTATAATGCAAGCTTTGACTTCCCTTACCTATTTTTTTTTTTTTAATAGAGGCATTTTTTTTTTTTTTATTTGTTTGTTTTGTTTATACATGCACTGGGTACAGTCAGAAGCGCGGGAGGGTGAGAGAATTCACCAGAGCCAGAGCAGGGAGCAGGCAGAAGGACCGAAGTACACTGCTGAGGGGAGCAGCGGGCGGCAGGAGAGGTCTGCGCGCCATGTGGGACCCTCCTCCGGTGGCCGGGGAGCAGCCGGGGATCGAACCGGCACTACAGAGGCCGCGGGCAGCTTCGCAACCCAGCGCTCAACCGCTGCGCCACCGGGGAGGCCCTTCCCTTACCTATTTGCTACTTCTTTACTTTTCCCTGGCAATTTTTTGTTTTGCTTTTTAAGATTTATTTATGCATACAAGAACTAGGGTGCAGGCCAGAGGTGCAGGGGGTGAGAGGATTCACCAGACAGAGTGGGGAGCAGAGCAGGTGGACCTACTGAAACACACTGCTGAGGGGAGCAATGGGTGAGACAGGAGAGATATGCTGTGCCATGTGGGTCACCTCTGGCAGGGGATGGAACTTGTGCTGCAGTGGCTGTGGATAGCTTCATAGTGCTGACACTTAACCCCTTGCCCCACCAGAGAGGCCCAGTTTTGTTTTTTTTTTAAATTCAGTTGAGAGTTTTTAGTTGTGATCAGTTGGAGAGATAGGACTGTACAGGACATCCTCCATCTTGGCAGACTTCAGAAATATGTATCATTTTTCAAGAATGCAAAATTTGGTAAAATAATTCCATAAGAGTTGTAGTAGAAAATTAAGCTTTGTGTGAATGATTTCAAAGGACATAGCTTGATTCTTCCCAGTTGGAACAGATTACTGATAAAGCACTTTATAACAGGCTTGTTTGTTAACTTTTTCTCCATTGGAATTTCCCCATATATGCCACAGGGAAAAAGTGGCATTACTGCACAGAAGTGATTCTCTCCCTTCCCAACTACTAATTTGAAATAGTGTTTCAGTTAGTTGTGTAGGGAGATTTGTTTGGTAGAGTATAATTTAATTTTAGGGCAGAAAAGCATCAAATAACAAAAACTAGTTAATAGCATGGATTCTAGAAGTAGAGAACTAGCTGGTACTGAATGTAAGTTTTTTTTTTTTTTTTTTAAGAGTTTTTTTTAAGATTTATTTATTTTTATTTATACAAGCACTGGGTACAGTCAGAAGCACGGGAGGGTGAGAGAATTGAGCAGAGCAGGCAGAAGGACCGAAGTACACTGCTGAGGGGAGCAGCGGGCGGCAGGAGAGGTCTGCGCACCATGTGGGACCCTCCTCTGGTGGCTGGGGAGCAGCTGGGGATCGAACCTGCACCGCAGAGGCTGCGGGCAGCTTAGCAACCCAGTGCTCAACCGCTGCGCCACCGGGGAGGCCCGGTACTGAATGTAAGTTTTCTGTGGAATTGTCTCCGACTCCAGGGAGAGTGTTGAACTGTTCATACCCATTGGTGTGTTGAAACTTATGGGTGGAATGTGAGTAGTGATCTGAAATGTAAGCAAAAGTGCCTGGGTCACTTTCTGTAGACAAACATATTAGATGGAATCCTATGAAAGACAATCAAATACTGGCAGTTTCATATGATCCAGCCTATATTTTACTCAGTTGTGAAATGTTTGAAAAAAGAAAATGAAACCTCAATTTAAAATATCTGCATTAAATTAAGGCAGTACTTTACTAGAAACATTCAGGGTCTCACATATATAACACGGTAAAGGACAGGGAATTGGGGAAACTGCTCAGTGAAATCATTCAGAGGCCCAGGGTGATGACTTTTGTTTTTTTAAATACTCAAAAGAGCAGGTTTATTATAAAAAAGGATGGGACGTTAAGGATGCTTGCACAGACACAAGTGGGCAAAAAGAGCTGCCCCTGAAAGGAACAGGTTTGTTACAAGAGAGGCTGCCTAGTCCCAGGCAGGCAGCCTAGTCTCGGAGAGCAGCCTCAGTGCTTTGCCAAGGGAGAAGGTTGGGGAAGAGCAACACCTGCTGTGTTGGAGGGCTGCAGGAGGGCAGGAGGGCTGCTGCTGCTGATAGCTGATTATTCAGACATGGTTGCCAGGTGGCTAGGAAAAGGAGATGGTCATGGAAAGAGTGAGAAAAGCATGCCTACTTCTTAATTTCATTCTAAAGTGCACCTACTGGGTTGGTGAAAATCAGCCTAATTACAAGGCAGGACGGGAAATGTAGTCCATATGTCAGCTGCTTTCTAGCACCAGTTGTGAAGGGAAACATGAATCTCAGGTTGTCAGCTAAACTGTCTCTGCCACACCACTCCTTATCATTTGGAAGCATCTTTTTACTGTGGGTACTGTTTTGCTAGGGCAAATACCACAGAGCGGGTGGCTTAAAAATTTTACAGTTCTGGAGGCTAGAAGGTCAGGGTGACGGCAGGCTTGCTTTCTTCTGAGCCCTTACTCCTTGCCTTCCTGCTGTGTCTGCACGTCCTTGGTGTCTCTGCGTCCAACTTCCTCTTCAAGTAAGAAAACTGGTTCTAATAGGGGCACCAGGACAAGGCTCCATCTTAAACTCAGCTCTGTAAAGCCCCTGTATCTAAATGCAGTCACGTTCTGAGATATGGGTGGCTTGGGCTTCAGTACATGAATTTGGGGCGGTGGGGTGCAGGCACAATTCAGTCGTAATGCACATTGTATGTTATAAATGAATGTTTTCACTAAAGTTGTGACCCTCCATTCAAAAGAAAAGAAAAAAAATGTTAGATCTGTACTTTTAATGGAGCAGTAATCAGTCTTGACATATAGATCAATGAAGATTGCCAGTCCAAGGTATTTTTCCTTTCTTTGTTAGTCAAAGAAAAAAAAAAAATCTAGTGATGGAGATAGTTTAGTTTTATTGTATATGATCATTGATCTCTCTTCCTGCTTCTTTTAAAAGTTGAGTTCTTGTATCTTATGTAAGGGGGTATTATGTTAATTAATGATATTAAAAGAAACTTAACATAAGTAAAGAGTTAGCTAACTGTGTATTTTATATAGAAATTCTGTATCATGGGCCATCTCTTCTCACCACTTTCTATATTTGGGGAGAATTTTGTTTCATTGTGATTTGTGAAGTGACTTTACGTTACTGAACACCCAAGCCAGTGTGGATTGGGAATGTCCTTTCAGCCTATTAGACATTTGAAGGTAGAGGAGAAGGTGTCTGTGAATTCCACCATCTGAACCATGGGGCCATTTGTCTCGGCTAGCTGTGTTTTGTGAGCTCTTTTCAGTGTGTAAGAGCAAGGCCGTGAGGAAAAGACAGGGCCCTTCAGCCCCAGTAGAGGTAGCAATTAGAAATTGCTGTCAGTTTTTTTCCTCCTTCCTTTTTTTCTTGACTTCTCAGGATTACCATTTACCAAATCATGACTTGAGATTTGGCTCTTTTACAAAATGATACCTTTAAATGAGCTATTACTATTTTTATTTTTATTTTATTTATTTTTATTTATTCTTTTTTTTGGTGGGACCCTCACCGGCGGCCGGGGAATGAACCAGCGCTGCAGATGTTGCGGGCAGCCTCGCAGCCCAGCGCTCAACCGCTGCGCCACCAGGGAAGGCCCAAGCTATTACTATTTTTAAAAATTAGTATATAAATAAAATTGGTCTCAAGATTTTGCTCTTTTCATAATTGCAATTTTATTTTTATATCCAATAGGGGAGATTTATATAAAAATGAAAGGGAAAAAAGGATGCTTGCATAGACACAGACAGGTAGTCTTGAGATGAGAGCTGCTCAAAATTACAATTTTAAATAAATACTGGTCTTTCAAAATATTTTATGTTTACATGTTTTTATATTTGTTGGAAAACTAATAAGTTTAAAAAATCATTTGACTTTCAAGAAGGAGTTGGAAATCAATGCTAGAAAATTTTCCAAGTCCTGGTTAAAACCGAGAAAGGTATCTGATTTTCCTTTATAATTTATGTTAAATCACATCTTGAAAATAGATTTGTCTTTTATATTTTGTAGTATATAGTAAATATTCTGTCTTGGTCTATCTATTTGTGTGTATTTGGACATGCATATTATTCCAGATGTATTAATTGCATCAGTAAATATTTGAGCACCTACTAAGTGCAAACAGTATTCTGCATAAGATAGTTACTGGCATTTTAAGGTATGGAGATACAGGCAGACATTATGTACAGCTATGATGCATAAACAGATGTTTTTCAGTGCCATGGGTTACTTGAAGCCTTCCATTGAGTGATCAACCTTGAATTTTTAAAACAAGATTCTCAGAATTTTTCACTATATTCTTTCAACAATACTTTGACTGCTTACTACTGGTAAACACAGGGGATAGTGACTATGACAGCTGCTGTCCACAAAGAGCTCATTGTCTAATCAGGAACTTATTTATGATAAAAAGGAAATGAAATATGATTATATGCTAAGGCAAGTGATAATCGAGGTATGAACAGAAAATGCCGTGGCTCATGGGGGAGGGGTTGAGTAAAGATGGGGTTGACAGGAAGGCCTCACGGAGAATAGATTATTATAGTCTTTTGAGCTACTTTGGCTCTAGGTAGATGGGGGTCAAATTTTCTGTGATTGTTAAAAGCTGACTTTTAAATAATTCATATAACTTTAGCATATATGAAAGCAGGACTGGGATGTATGCATCTATCATTCCCATTTAACCTTTAAGTTTAACTTATCCTTTAGGAAAAGATACATCTGTGCTACACAACAGCACTAGGCATTTGCTATTTTAATGCATCACAATACAGTTCCCTTTACATTGTTTTAAGTTGCTTTCTCCTTTTTTTTTTTTTTAAGATTTATTTATTTATATAAGCAATGGGTACAGTCAGAAGTGCGGGAGGGTGAGAGAATTCACCAGAGCCACAGCGGGGAACAGAACAGGCAGAGTGACAAAATACACTGCTGAGGGGAGCAGCGGGCACGGCAGGAGAGGTCTGCTTGCCATGATTTCTCCTTTTTAACACACTATTTTTCATCTAGTCTCTACAAAGCAAAACTTTTTTTTTAATCAGACTTGGATCTACGGTTTTATTCTTACCATGTTCAAGTATCTCTTTTCCTTCAAAACTAAGAGGCCCATCACATGCTGTTAATATTACCCCTAGACTAAGACTGTAGTTACCTCAGACTTTGCTGAGTGTGTGTGTGTGTGTGTATGTGTGTAGATATATATATATATATATATATATATATATATATATATAGTTTCCCTTTATGAAGGAGAGAGTTTATTTCCCTTACTATAAAGTTAAGATGTATTTCCTAGAAAAACACTTTCCTATAAGCAGAACTGAAAGCATTTGCTAAGGAGAGTTAAGGGTAAACTTGTAGTGTGCTGGATTGGTGCTGTGCTGAGAATGCTTTTGAAACAATTTGATTCAGCAAAAATTTACCGGACGCTGTGATCAGAGCACTACTGCCACATGCCGCTGGATAAGAAAACTGAACAAAACACAAGTTCCGTTTTACAGGACCTTCTGATTTATGGCCCTGTTTCTGAATCTCCTCTCTTCCATCTACTTCTTTGCTGTTTCCTAGATAATGAAATTAGAGCTCTGATATATCAATTCTGAGAGTTGGAAAGTCTGTACAATTGGTTTGCTTAAAATGTTGGTTGTTGGTTCTCTTTTGTGCTGGCAGAATTAGAAATAACAGAAAACATTTTGGTGTCCCAGTGCCTCCTTCCATAAATTAACATTGATGTCAGTGGCAGCTTTTCACGGAGCATCTTGATCCAGCTCTTCTCATGCTGTTACTCTTCATTGATATTATTAAATCAGATCCGAGCAGCTCTAGGAGACAGCTGAGAGTATGAGAATATGCCCAGGGTCAGCATCTTGGCTAGAGCATGCTGTTGAAACAAAGAACACTCTTGGCACCCAAAAACTGATTAGACGTGTAGCAATCTACATGTGAGCTCTAATAAATAGAGTCGTGCAGGGTATTCTGTGTTTCTGTTTGGGTGGAACTAAATGGTTAAGTGTCCTGTTAGGCTTTCCTCTAAATCTAGCCCAGAAAGTTAGCACATGAACCAGAAGAAGTAAATTGTACATCTTCCAAAAACAGCCACTTATCCAGAAGCTGGAGCGGGGACTTCACCAGCTACAACACTCAGTTTCATTAAACAGATAATTACTTGAACTATGTAAAGGTCTGTGCTGGGTACTTCAAGGTGTAGAGCAAGTAAGATTGGGAACCTGTCAAGTTGCTTACAGATTTAGTAAGTACCCCGCTTTAGTCAGTTCATTCTGCGTTCTATTGTAAGTCCATTTCTTCCTGGCAATTCTGATTCCAAACTCTTATGCCAATACAATTTGTTTAACCTTATCCTTAATGTACAGTAGGTATTGGAAACCGTAGAGTTGTGCCTTGCACCCTACATAATATCTGCAGTGATTCGCGGAGTTCTATGATTGTCATAAGTAAGGCGATCTTTAAAAATGGTTAGTTCATTTTCTTTACATTTCCTTTATATAGATCATGTATTTTTCCTTCCTCAGACTGAAAACGGTGTAATGGTATGACTATATTGCATGAAATCATTAAATATTCAAATAATTAGTCTTCTCAAGTTGTTTTTGAGTGACTAGAGATAAACATTTATGATAGTTAAGTGCTTGGAGGGCTTTTTAGCGTTGTGTTTTTCTTAAGAATAGAATGTGCTATGATTTACATAAATGTGTTTAATGATATTAAGAGTTCCTAGAAATTTGCAAAGTCTTGCAATCTGAAAGGAAATGAAAATTTGAAGTTAATTTCAGATGTATCTTTAATGGCGATGTTTTGCCTATTTCATATTATAAACAAATGTGAAGCACAGCACTCACTGTCAAAATAATGAAGAAACTTTCATTTAAAATGAAAATCAGGCACTAAAGTAATCTGTTTAAAAGTCTTACATTTTGTTTGGATTATGCTAGATTGATTAAATGTCAGGATCTGGAAGAAAGGGAAGAGCAATAAATACTATCTCTCTTCCTCACCTGGTTCTAAAAATAATGAAAAAACAAAACAAAACCTAAGGGATTAGCAGATGGGAGTCATAATTTTTTGATAAAAATGGAGGTAAAGGAAACAATTTAGTTTCGGAGCCAAATTAGAATGCTGAATTCCAAAATTAGGCAGACCATCTCCCTGGTTAAGTAGTTTTGGATTGGAGAAGGCATATGTGGTATACAACCCTCCATCCAACCCAGCTCTACCGGCAGCTCATTCATGAAGGACACAGCTGGACTCTATTTTTTCCAAGTTTGCCAATCAGGTCAGTTGCTCCCTTCCCCAGTAGAGAATCATCTAAGTGGCAGTGAGGTGTTACAATGCTGGACCTCCATTCATGGAGGGAGACTTTATTTATTTACTTATTTTTTTGTTGAAAAGTCAGCAGTTTCATGTTTTTTCTTTCTTTCATTTTATACATATTCTACATCATTCTTCCTTTTTGTGCAGTGTATGCTTTTTCCTCTCGGGTGTGGTCCCTGTAGAATCCCACCACCAATTCACCCCTGTACCCTCACCATAGTTCCTTGTGCTCTTCCCTCCCCTGCAGAATGTCTCTGATTTATAGTTGCCTGTTAATTTTGGTTTTTAATTTATTATAATTATTTTGTTTCCTGATCCCTTATTTATTTCCCCTACATTCCTCCTATAAGTGAAACCATCCGATATTTTTCTTTTTCTTTCTGGCTTATTTCACTGAGCATAATCCCATCCAGTTCATGGAGGGAGACTTTAGAAGTGAGGAATAAACATGCCCATCTGTACAGAGTCCTTCCTTGCATGGTTTATAGGAAGAAGGCGTTGGTGCCAGGGTAGGAAATCGTAGTATAACTAGAACAAGGAGTAAATTTTGTTTTAGAGAAGAGACCTTGAGACAGTTGGTCTTTTGGAAGTAATAGCAAACATTTGTTTACCAGAATCATGGGATGTCCTTGCTGCCCTCTGAAACATCTGTGATTTTCATTCCTTCCTGGGTGATAAATGATGGCCTCCAACTTGGTTTTCGGCTGCCCTTTAGTATTTAGACATAGACCTGACTCTCAGTCTCTTCTTACTAGTTTTCTTCACAGGCACACTTTTTATTCGCTACCCTCAGACCCTAGTGTTTCCTGTGATTATGGCCAACTTTCTTCTCATGTCACTCTCTCACCTTGGTGGTCAGCCACTACTCAGTTTCAACTGTTTTCTGTCTTGATTTCCAACTGTCTTTCCTACCCAGTGTTCTGAGCTCCAAATTTATTTATCAAGCACTCTATTTAACAGTTCACCTGGCCCACCTAAAACTGAACTTACCGTTATACTCACCCTCTCAACAACTCAGAAACCTTTGACTTTTATTTTGTGTTTGGTCTTTGTGAGTGTGTCCACTAGGTAACACCAGAAGCCTCAAGCTGTCCCTCCCTTAGTGCTTCTCAGATCCCAGATCAGGGGTCAGTGGGCTTTGACTTCTGGGTCAAATCTGGCCAGAGACCTGTGAGCCAAGAATGATTTTTACATTTTTAAGTGATTGCTCAAAAATAGCATTTATATACACACACATGCACATATGTGCCATATGCATGTCACACACATATATGACAAAGGTCCTGTGTGGTCTACAAAGTCTAAGTATTCTCTGATCCACCCCGTCCTACATCAGCTAGCGCTGCTGTCAGTTCTCCCTCTAAAATAATACTTTTACTTCCCTTTTTCTGTCCCCATTATCCCCCTCGATCTCACCTGCCCTGTTTTCCCCTTGGACTCGTATGGCAGCCTTCTAGCTTGTCTTTCTCCACACTGTTGTCAGTTATCTTTATAAAGCACAAATCTAATCACATCTTTTCTTGTCTAAATATTGCAGTGTATTTATGCCCTTTTCTGTTTTTTTTTATTTATTTATTTTTATTTTTTTAAAGATTTACTTATTTATACAAGCACTGGGTACAGTCAGAAGCACGGGAGGGTGAGAGAATTCACCAGAGCCAGAGCGGGGAGCAGAGCAGGCAGAAGGACCGAAGTACACTGCTGAGGGGAGCAGCTGGCGGCAGGAGAGGTCTGCGCCCCATGTTGGACCCTCCTCCGGTGGCCGGGGAGCAGCCAGGGAATGAACCGGCACCGCGGAGGCTTTGGGCAGCTTCTCAACCCAGCGCTCAACCACTGCGCCACCGGGAAGGCCCCTTGTTTTGTTTTTTGGCATGTAACAAGTTCTTTATTTGTTAGGATTCTGCTCAGTTGTCACCTTCTCCATTAAACCCACGTGACTCCTAGAGTTATGCCCCCATTCAGCCTTGTGTGTACTTACATTGTTGCACATTCCAGATCAAATTCTGAGAACTCATTTGCCATTCAGTCATAGTTATTGGATAAGGCACACCTTGAGGGCAGGTCCATGGCCTATTCATTTTTATATCCTCTTTACCTAGCAATGTCTGACATGTTACAGGACCATAAGGAATCAATACTACCAATGGGTGCTTTCAGGAATAGTTTTTATTCCTAAGATAGGAAAAATATTGGTAGTCTGAAGATATTAATCAGTTTGAGTTGGTAGGCAGGAATAATAGCACTTAGATTTTGATAGTCATCTTTTAAAAAAAAATAATTACATTTATTTATGCATAGAAGAACTGGGATGTAGGCCAGAGGTGCTGGGGGTGAGAGAATTCACCAGAGACAGAGTGGGGAGAACAGGCGGATTGACTGAAATACACTACTGAGGGGAGCAGCGGGTGAGACAGGAGAGGTCTGCTGCACCATGTGGGTCACCTCTCTGGCCGGGATCAAACTCATGCTGCAGGGCTGCTGATAGCTTCATAGTGCTGAGACTTAGCCCCTTGTGCCACCAGGGAGGCCCATGAATGATTTTTTAAAAACATCATACATTGATTATTTGGAAAATACTGAATCCCTAAGTTTCTTTAATTAGGACAAGTTTTACTATAAAATATCAAAAATCATATATTTTTTTAATGTCACTTTGAATCTTACCAAAAAATGCTAACTATTGGGAAACTTGCACAGTTTTTCTAAAATTTTGAATTTTTGCTTGAAACCATTGTCCGTTCATTGAAATTGATCACTATCAATGCTGACAGCGACAGATTTACTTTGTCCATTTTCAAGAAAATGCCTGTGAGGTACGACATCTGAATAACCAAATTTGCCTACCTTCATTCTTTGAAGTAGAAATAGTATTAAATAAAAAAACGTCCAGTTCATCTTACAAACAGTTGAACAAGTGATTTTCTTCAGGACCAAGCACTGAGAAAGATACGGCTGCCTCGGGGTCGAGATGTAAATACGATCAGCAACTTCTGTGAGAGCATCGCCTGGGTTCTCATGGTCTTCACTCGTGCTAAGACTCCACCGGTTTTACTCCCCAGTGCTTTTCAGTGCAAATAATTCAAGATTGTAATGTTTGAGATCCAAAAAGAGGCAAAAAGGGCAAATAATGTCTTACTATTAAAATTATTTTGTAGACACCTGTAAATTTTTGAGGGGGTCCCCAGAAACCCATGGACCACATTTTGGAGAGCTGCTGATTTACAGTAGTTATTTCTGACCTCTTTCTTTCTCTCGTATAATTTCTTCTCTTTGTCTTTCCTTACTTGAGACAGACATAAAAACTTACAGATCTGGGTTGAGTGATCAGATTTACATTCAAGACTGGCAGCCTCAGGATGGGGGCACCAGACTGATCTTGGAAATGACCCTGGACACAAAGGAGCCTCACCTCTGCCTTGAGGGACAGAAGCATCAGGGAAAGGCCACAAACCTGCTAACCTTGTTGGCTTACCCTGTGTGCCTCAGAAACTGGTCACATCACATGGACGTGAGTCCACAGGGAGACATTAACTATGAGTCAAGTGCTTCCTTCTGAAGAAGTCGTCTTTGAGGCTCCAGGGCAGGAGAGATTCTCAGGCTAAAAAGGGCCCCTTCCAAAGGTCTGTCAGAACTACACTCTAGTTGCAGACCGTCTGAGTCATTTTAGTCTTTCATTCTAATTATCTCCAGGAAAGGGCCCCCAGTTTCCTGGCTGTGATAAACCTTAGGAGTTAAGAGGCTTTTCCTTGAGTACTCTCAAATGCTGCTTTTTATAACTTAAGCCCACTTTCTTGGGTTTTGTTTTTAATACTCTATTCTCTTGCATTATATTTTGAAGACAGTTTCATTTTCTGTATCATCCTCCCCTGTCTACTTTCGCCTTTCTTCAGTGCAATGGTTCTGAGCTGAGATGCCCCAGGGGATATTTGGTAATGTCTAGAGACATTTTTTGTTGTCACAACTTGGGAGGATTGCCACTGGCATATGGTGAACAGAGGTCAGGGATCTTGCCTTCATTTCAGCAAAATCATTTTGTTATTAAAATAAGATTTTCATAGAATTTATGTTAAAATGATAGGAACTTCCCACAATGCACACAACAGCCTCTTATCAACAAAGAAGTCTTCTATCCAAAATGCAATAATACCACTTTTAAAAGACTTTAGTCCTTCCTTGTAATATTTTAACTCTTTGCTAATGTTTTTCTCTGAATTAACAACTCGGTTTTACTTTATACTATTATCTGGAATTGTGGTTTTATTTTGGAGAAATTATTTTGATTATGTTCAGTAAAACTAAAGCTTTTTGAGGTGGGTCAGTCTTTTGAATTATGACTTAGTGTTTGTACATTATGTTGTACTACATCATTACTGTCTTTTAAAAATTAATTTTTAACAGATAATATTTGAATACCCCCATCAGGTATTACCACCATAGTGTGTCCACCACCATATCACTTAAAGTCCACCTCCATAGTCCATTGTGCTTCCTTCCCTCTTGTTCTGCCCTCCCTTCCCCTACCCTTGGTGCTTCTGATTTGTAGTCAGCTATCAAGGGTTAGTTTTTAAGCTTGTCTTCATCTGACTCTTATTTTAGTTGCCTTATATTCCACATATCAGTGACACCATCCAGTATTTATCTGTCCCTTTCTGACGTATTTCTCTTAGCATTTTCCCTTATAGCTTCATTTATGTTGCCACAAGTGGCATGAATTTATCTTTTTGATTACTTAGTAATATTCCACTGTGCATATATAAACATTATTAATTTCAAGCCTGAGTGAGCATAACTACCTGATGACTTTTTAAAATACAGATTTTTGGACTCCCAACTGAGTCTTAGAGATCTCCTCCTGATTTTCCTACAGTTAGCCAGATTTGGGAATCACTGAGGCAGATATCTAGTCATAAGCTTAGAAATTGATGATCTTTTAAAATAGTTCCTATGAAAAGAAATGTTCTTTGTGGTTCTCAGAGATAATCTACACCCTCCTGGATAACCAGTTCTGTCAGTAAAACAAGTTAAGTAACCCTCACACTGGCACAGTTGAATGAGAGCAGTGGTGTCTAGTAGGGATTTGTTTTTTTCCAGCCACATGCTGAACAGTTCATCTTATTTTGCTACAAGATTGGTTTTAGAAGGGGAGGGGTGAAAAGGATGTGGGAGAGGATGGAGAATTGCTAATAGAATCAAAGAAATACTATATGCCTTATTTCCCAGAAGGGTAGTTACTCAGTGCTTATTTCTCCTTCAAAGCATCCATTTGCTACCCTCATTTACCACAATGTAAGTGTCCTTAAAAGCTGCTACTGGTATAAATTAACCTGACCAAGATAACAGAGACGCAGGGAAGCACAAAGTTCTGTCCACTCTGTTCTCACAAAGATGCTTGAGGTCCTAGATCTTTATTTCTTAACCCCTTGCGCCACCAGGGAGGCCCAACAGAAATTTTAAGGAAAATTGTCTCTTGAAATCATATGCTTTTATAAAAATACATTCTGTAGCCTTGCTTAAAATTTATTTTGATAGCTATAGCTACCAAAGTTTAGCAAAGCTAATGTTGAAATAATACATTGGTGAAACAGCTGAGAAATTGTTTTGTTAGTGCTTCTACTATGCAGTAGTTGCTTCCTTAAACTTTAGCGAAGATTAAGAGGACCTCTTTTTAGGGAAAGCTATCTGAACGAGACATCTTTTATCTCCTGAGTTGTATAACTTTCCTGAGTGGGGAACAGTCACCACAACAAGACCATGTTAACTAGAATCTCAACCCGGTTGCTGAGTTCTGTTTGTAGCCTTTATTGTTCAACTGGGTTTTATACCTGTTTCTATAGAACATTGTAAGTTTGAAGGGTTGGGTGTTGGGCCTGGTAAAGTGAAATATAAGGGAAATTTTCTTAATGTTCAGAACTTACACTTCCTCAGCTTTAAAGGTAGTTGACTGAATGATATGATTGCCAAGCATGTGTCTTAGTAATTTAAAATTGTGGTAATCCTTTGGTTGTCTTACGATGTCTGGTTTTCCTTAGCAAATAATTGCCATAGTGTGTTATTTGCTGTTTTCAATACGGCAAAAATGGAGGGTTAGAGAATGCTATTTTTTCTCTAGGATGATCAGGAATAGCCTTTTGAAGATGTGACATTTGAGCTAAGATGTGGGCCATCAAAGAGCCTGTTTATGAGAAAATCCAGGGAAAGTGTGTTTCTGACACAGAAAATGACTAAATCAAGAATCCTAAAACTTGGTGTATTCAAAGAACTGCAGGAGTGTGAGAAGGGTGAGTCAACAATGTGGGAGTAGATAGGGTCCATGAACACAGGTAAACAGGGGCCAGGTGTTGCAGGCTCTTGTAGACTGGGAGAGGATTCTTCCTGTTACCTAAATTTTTAAACAATTGAGTGATTTAAGACCTTTGGGAAGGAAAAATTGAAGAAGCTAAGGGAGGAACATTACCTGAACATTGGCTTGGTATGTGCTAATTAGGAGCTGCTTAATCTTCCTAAATCCCTATACTTCTTTCTTTCTCTTTATTCTCTACTTTGCAGCTAGGGAAAGTTTGGGGGTGGAAGGGATGATAGGCAGAATGTTTTTTTATAGTGTGATTTCTTTTTCCCTTTAAAGATGCCATTTGTGGCCTCCATTAGAGACATGATTAAGAGTTCATAGTTGTGGGCCAAGGAGTGAATCCTTGGTTTAATTGTTACAGCACCTGTTACTAGAGCATCATTTATGTGATCATTTGCAGTGAAAGCTTTTTTAAAAAAACAGATATTTAGACTTTAATATAAAATTACAGATTGATGAAGTTTTGATGTTGTAAAACTTTAGCCTGTATGTGAACCAGAACCTAAGTTGGAAACTCCTTTTACAAGTAGAGATAGCATCTATTCTTATTAAAGGAACTAAATTTGTCTCACTTCTCCATGTATTTTGAAGGCCAGGAAGCTGGGGGTGCTAAATCTAATGCCCCGTTGTTGAACCTGAAGTTACTGTAGGGTTTTCTTGTATTGATTTTTGGGGTTTCTTTCTTTCTTTTTTTTATTATTCTTATGTGTTATTTTAATTATTGTTCTTTAGTGGGCAACTAAATTTCAGTCTGAGCTAAAACTACATTTACATTTCTACAGCCTTTGTATACATTGTTTTCTATGCTTGCTAGAATTAAACTCATAACTTATGAATAGCTCCTGAACTTAATGTCCTGAGATAAGACCAGAGTTGATTGTAGTCTCCTAGAAATATAAACGAGTTGTCTTTATGTTAATATAAAGCAGCAGTTAAAGGTACTGCCCAGCCTTACAAATGTTTCCACCCATTTTGCATATGAGAAAAAAACAGTCAGAGGTGAGTGAATCACCTAAGGCCACAACTGGAGATGCTAAGTGGGAATTATCTGGAAGTCAATAGTTCCTGTTGGGAACACACCCCTTTGTTTCTTTTCAAGTGAGGTGTGAAAGTCCAACCAGCCCTTCTCTGGTGCATCCTAATTAGAGCATAGAACCAAATGTCATCCTGAATTTGAATGTGAACCATGACATTTTTACCTATTTTCTCTTTCATCTGATTCACATACTTGTCGGGGTAAGTGTTTACCTCTGGAGATTTTGTGAGAATTAATTTAGGTTTACTTTTGTAGATGGGTCTCTAAAAGGAATGGAACTCTTCCCTTTTTCCTTTGACTATGTCTGGGCCAATTTTAGAATTTAGGGGAATTTTCTTTAATTTTACGAAGTAAAGTCAATGTGTATTATTGTGAAACTTGGTATATAGTATTACCTACTCATATAGGCCCAGTTCAAATGTGGCATATTTTAAAAGATTTTTAGTAGTTTGATATGTGATAAAATGTTTTGCTAGTCTCTTGTTCTTAATTCAATTTAGATATTTTGCTATTTTTTATTTTACCTGACTGATTCTTAGATAAGATTAATCTGGTTAAATAATGTAAAAGAGTTTAACAGAGTCAACCCAGGTATGTCTTGAATGACAAATTGTAATGGGCTTGTCTTAGTTATCCATCTTCTAGCTTTAAAAAAAAAAAAAAAAAGATTTTTATGTATTTTTACATAGAAGAGCTGGGGTGTAGGCCAGGAGTGGGGAAATGAGAGAATTCACCAGAGACAGAGCGGGAAGCAGAACAGTCAGATCCACTGAAATACACTGCTGAGGGGAGCAGCAGGTGAGACAGGAGAGATCTGCTGCACCATGTGGGTCAGCTCCCTGGCTGAGGATTGAACTCAGGCTGCTGAGGAGAGCCTTGATGGTGGTAATGCTGAGATTAATCCATAGGCCACCAGGGAGGTTAATCCATAGGCCCCATCTTATAATTGTTAACATTTTTTTAGTTTGTTTTGACTTTTCTTTTCCTGTTGAAAGGGAGGAGCTCCACTTTGTGTAGCATGCTGTGCTTAAATAATTATTTTCATAGTACTGTTATGGCCATATAAATTTTCATGGAGCACAGGTTCAAGGTCTAAAAGGAATTACACTTCACAGCTGTTGATGCTAATGAGTATAAAGCCTTGCCAACTCTGTGGATCTGTGTTAGCAAGCTAGTGGTGCAAATAGCTGGGAGGTTTCCTGTCCTTTTGTCTATTGGTGAATATATTTAGAACTGGAGAGTAAGCCGGTAAGTTTTTACTAACAAAGTTTTCAAGTATACAAATACATACTTTCTGTGGTCATTGAGGAGAATACTACATATATGTTGCTTAAGTTTATTTCTTTTTTACTTTGTGATGTATTTTTGAATGTACTTTTTTAATGTATTAACCAATGGTTCTGTATTGATTTACATTGTAAAAACAAGTTATTTAGTCACAGAAGAAAAGTCTCCAGAAGGATTAAAGTGAAAATGTATGAGAAAAGAATTATCTCTGGCACAAGGTCTCCTGGGAGTGTATTGAAGGGCTCCGACCATCTCCTTTACTCTCAGCTTTCCTCCTTCCTCCCTCAAATAGTAAAATTCTTTGTGCCTTTGTGATCTCAAAACTCAAGTTGGCCCCTAACTCAAAACTCAAGTTAGATTCTTTCCCCCTGTGTTTTAGGTATTTACAATGTCCTAAAACTATAGACTGGTAAAGGTATAGACTAGTCCTAAAGGTATAGAACAGCAAAGCTGAATGAGTCTGTAGCACTTTGCCGGTAGGTACCTCCTGTCTTACACAGTGTTCTGGGCGAGTGCTCCCTGGCTTTAGGACTTTGGTTCATGTAAGAATTCCATCTCATTTATCATTGTTTATATAACTTAGATAATTCACAAAAAAAGATGACTTTGGGAGGGATAGAGTTTCAGAAATATAAAATTAAAAAAATAGAAATATAAAATGAGAATCCTAAGTAGAATGAAAAAGTGAAAAGTTGGGAGAGGGTCTTGAAGACAAGCTTTTGAGTATGGGTCAGGTTGTGTCTATTTTGCACAATGATAAAACAGGTTAATAGAAGCTGTGTGGATGGGTGGTTGGAGGCCTGTCTGTTCCATAGACTGGGCTGATCCCTTGTCTCTTAGAGATTTCTTGCTTGTCTTTTCCTAATGACAAAATTACCAGGCCAAACTGAACTTACCCTCTGCTACGTGCCCAAGACCAAGAGACTGAGAATGTTTAGATGATCCTAAAAAGACAGTTTTCAAATGGAACTAAAATAGACAAAGGATTGGGTAACTAAGGAGTTTGGTAACCCATGGTATTTAGATACATTTGGTTAGCATATTTTTAAAAATAGCCTTCACTTGTCTTTTACTTCTTTGAAACTTGGTTATTTTATTTTTTTATGACAGAATAGGTAATATTTGCTTCAAATGTAGTCAGATATTTATATAAAGTCAGTAAAAATTACCACTAACTTTTAAACATTATCTTGGGTAGATTAAAACTCAAACATTTCTCCAGACTTTTGTGAATCCTTCAAGTTTTCCCTTTAGGCAAAACTTGCATATACATGCAGGAAATACTCTATATGAAAGGACTCCACTATATAAGCCCTTCTGCACTTTGTTTACATTCATTTAACTGTATCTTAAGAGAACTTTTCATGTCAACATACATAGATTTACTTCATACTTTCTAAGGGTTGTAATAGTACATATTGGAATGATTTATTTAACAACATAAGCTCCCAAATCACTGTAAAAATTATTTTACTTTAAGCAAAGATGTTAGAAAATCTGTCATCTTACTATATTGAAATATTTGGGTTGTTTGCCAGCATTATGGTGCTCATTTAGATGACTTTCTTCATTTATCCATTGTGCTCATGGTTTGTACACAGCTTCCACTTCACTATCCTGATTACTCTAGAGAAGGGCAAAGTTCAAAATGGGAATGCCATTTTAATGTAAAATATTGGGTAGTGCTGTAGCCTTCTGTGCTTGGAGTGTTATTTAAAAAGAAGCATCGCTTTTTTGAGTCAAAGGGTGGTGTTTGAATGCATGTTATCCCATCCTTTGAGGGAGTAAGAGAGGAGGGTTGGGGAGAACTCACATTGGGAGCCGGGATGAGGGCATGAGGAGAGCACTCTCTGACCTTT
Organism: Talpa occidentalis; assembly: GCF_014898055.3. Taxonomy (NCBI): domain Eukaryota; kingdom Metazoa; phylum Chordata; class Mammalia; order Eulipotyphla; family Talpidae; genus Talpa; species Talpa occidentalis. Next base: position 77,366,916 of record NW_023601653.1, read on the forward strand.
CCTGTGGCCCGGGCTATTGTCACTGGTGACCTAGTGTGGCATGAGGTGAGTGCTGACACCTCTAGCTCAAACAGTAGAGTGCTTTAATGATATTCTTAGCATCTTTTCATAATTACTTTTCCAGTCTTTGTGAATATGAAGTATATGTTGTATTAAAGTGAATGCCCGCATGTAAGGGAGAATGTTGACAACTGAACTGTGAAGTTCTTATGACGATTTTACTCATCGATTTGGTTGTTTTCAGCCTCCCAGAGTTTATCAATTTGGCAAGTGTGCTTTTCTACCTCCCACTGGCCTGAAGTGAGTGGTCTTGCAGAATGTGGTCACACTTAATTCAGTCAAGTTGAGTTCAGTCATGTGGCTGGCTGTAAGATTCAGAAATCACTCAAGTAATTTCTGAGTTTGATTCATTTTGCTTTCCTTAATGCAAACAAGTTATTCACATCTGCCTATTTCCTCAGTAGTAAGCAAAGGACTTTACCTTTAAGGAAGGACAGATTAGGAATCCTGATGATTTATAAAAGTCTGTAATCCACTTTTTTTTTTTTTTTTTTATTATAGAGGCATGTTTTATTTATTTATTTGTTTGTTTCTTTGTACTGTTTACACATGCACTGGGTACAGTCAGAAGCGCGGGAGGGTGAGAGAATTCACCAGAGCCAGAGTGGGGAGCAGAGCAGGCAGAAGGACCGAAGTACACTGCTGAGGGGAGCAGCGGGCGGCAGGAGAGGTCTGCGCGCCATGTGGGACCCTCCTCCGGTGGCCGGGGAGCAGCCGGGGATCGAACCGGCGCCGCAGAGGCCGCGGGCAGCTTCGCAACCCAGCGCTCAACCGCTGCGCCACCGGGGAGGCCCTGTAATCCACTTAATTAAGGTAATGATAATGCTAGTGCTGTGGGAACAGTGGCTAGCTATCACCTGCAGCCCGAGATGTACTGCTCTTCTTGAACATGATTTTTTTAAGTATTCTAAGTCCTGGGACTTCTACCCTTGAGTAGAACCTAACACAAGCTTTGCCTCCTGTCCCTTCAGCATAGCATCTTTCTCCACCTATTTCTTAACCTCCTCTGCTTAGAGACTTTTGGAACATAGTATTTTTCACTTTTTCACGGCTTCTCACATTGCTCTAAATGTGTCTGTACAACTCTACACTCTTCCTGAATGTAACCACTTCATCTCTGGTCATCTGTAAACTGGTAACTTCACAAGGCAGCCTGCTTTCCTTTTCTCTTGTATGTCGAGAATATAAAATACTTTCTTTATGTTTTAGTTTTTTCCTTTTAGGCGCAATTTTGATGATGATCCTTTACTAACATCTTTCAAAGATTTTCAGACTTTGTAATTTCCTTTGGTTCTCTCTGACTCTTGCACTCTTTCTCTCTCTCCCTCACATCCATCCACCCCCCCCTCACATACCACTGTGAGGTGTGTTGGGTGTTCATATCCCTAGTTTATAGAGGAGGGTACTAAAAGAAGGCTGGAAATGACTTGATTAAATTCACACAGCTAGTTAGGAATACAACCAGATGATTTCATTCCAAAACCAATGCTTTGGCACTGCACTATGCAGTCTCATGTTTCCATCAGCTGTGGACCATGTTTGCAGTGATGGTCCTAGAAAGTCATGCCATATATCCTTGTAGTAGTATAGTAGACTATCTTGTCTGGGTTTGTGTAATTATTCTCTGTGATCTTTGCACAAGAATGAAATGGATTTCTCAGAACCTGTCCCTGCCATTAAGTGCCACATGACTGTACTGTCTATATTCTATATTAAAGTCTTTTCCTAAACAAAGATAGTTCCCTTCTAGTAGAGGAATTCTTAGTAAACATCTTTTTACTAGATATATACTATTCCAAAATATTTTTTTAAACTGTTCCCACTTGTTCATCACTTAAGATTTTTTTTTTTGCAATTTGTCACTAAATAAAACATTGAGTGGATAAATTTGTCTTTCATTTGGGTAGATTCTGAGAAGATGTAATGAATCAAAATATACAAACCGTTTTGAACACTGAACAGTTGTTCCCCTTGAGGGAATGTTATAATTTCATATTAACCAGAAATCCATATAACATAACCTAGAAAGCCTTTGTGTAGAGTGATTGGAGTCACTGGTTGTTATTTATTAGTTTAACTGTTATCATCAACACCATTTCTATAAAAATTACCAGTTTTCTGTGATGGCAATAGGAGATTTTGAGATTATGATCTTTTGTATTGTTTTGCTCTTTTCCTGATCATGTAATTTATTACAACAGTTCTGTAAGGACATCCGTATTTACATTCACATTCAACTGCTTCCATTTCCTGCACTTCAACTGAGCAGAAAAAAATTTGAAATATTTGGTACCTTTGTTTTTAAATTAGTAAGCCTGCTCACATGGTGGGGAGATGGTGTTAGTTTGTAGAACCAGTAGGAGCTATTTTCATGATGGTTATCAATTAACATTTATTCACTCATGGTAGAGGACAGGTAAATTCAAAAATCATGTTTGAAGTAGATGCATCTTTGCCCTTCAGTTTGTACATATGAGGAGGGTGGTTAATTTAGACAACTTTTGCTGTTTCAAGTGATTTCCAAAGCCACCCTTTAGCCCCTACTTAACTAGTACCTGATGAAAACAAAATATTTTCTTAGAATTTACTGTTTTAATTATTAACAGCATTAATACCAGAATAAGTTGATTGCTCTTCTTCACTGAAAAGCCATTGTTGTGCATAAATGTGGGTGTAAATAGCACTTTACAAATGAGAAAAACAAATCTCCCAGCTATCAGTCTCAAATTCGATGTGCTTCCTGTGTGGGGGCGCAGCCTGATAGCAGAGTGAAGATCTGTCCACTCCCTGGAAGCACAGGCTACAGCAGGCCTGACAGAGCAACAGGCAGGCTGGGCTCCCCAGGGCTCACTTCTCCTGTCCTACCCCCAGCACGTTGGCTAGTTCACAAGAACATTCACCTATCTGTTTAGTCATCTTAGTTTATTAGTTTTTAATTTGGTGGCTTCTTAAAATGTTTCTATAAAATGCAAATATTGCTGTTTATCTTTTTTTAATCCCCTCAGAAAATTATGTTCTAAAGATGAATGAGCGAGAAAAGCCTGGTATTTGCTTCTTGTGTTCATGCTTACATGTGTATATTTCTCAATGTACTGATTTGCATACTTCTTTCCTGTTCCTGGAAGACTCCTACTGGAAGGCTTTTCCCAAGTTAAACCTATGTGTCTAACTCCACCTTCAGGTCTTGCTCAAGCTCACTTTCTCCAATGAATTCCGCTTGATTGCTCTGTTTAAGTACATTTAGTCTTCTCCCTCATCTGTATCCCCTATACACTCTCCTTTCTTTAACTTTTTCCATAGCATTTTCCACCTTCTAACACCATATGTATCTACCTGTTGTGTTCATAATTTGTTGTTTGTCTCTTCCCTCAAATATAAGCCCTACAAGGAATCTTTGCTTTGGCACCCCCCAAGTATCTAGACCATTGCCTGACTCCTAGTGGACAATCAACGCTGGCTGAAAGCTGTAAGCTGTATGTGTGTACTTGTGTGTGCTCTTGTGGACTGTCCAAAATGTGCGGAATAGGATGACCAGAGAGACCGCTCTAACTTAAAGATGCTTGCTTTTTGTATTTTATATGAATGATTTTATTCTTTTATTTATTTTATTTTATTTATTCTTTTATTTATTTGGTTTTTATATCTTAGCCTGTTCAGTGAACACTTCTCTTGCTTCTGTAGGCTAAATCTGTATAATTTTGGTGCTAGGCCTTCTCTGCTCTGGCTTGTCATTATTGCCAGAGTTTTTGCTCCTGTTATATGTAACTCACCGTTCTGATCCTGTGATCATAGGAAAAATCCTCTTGTTGTTACTAGTGACTCTGGGCTGGATCAACAAAGGAGCTCTTGGTGTTCTGGAAATCTCCCTTGTCGACCTTGTGCAGGTTCATATATTTAAAATCCAAATTTGTACATTATTTTACTGAAGTAGTTCCCACCTTTTTATAAATTAGCAAAGAATATAGTGTTGCCTTTGATATATCCTGGTCTTAAAAAAGGACTAGGCAGGGTTGTAGAATTAGGAAGTGAGAAGATCACAGTATAGGGAATGGACACTTATTTTTGTTTCCATATGACACCTACTTCTGTGGATTAAAAGTAAGTAAAGCAATTGGGTCTTTTATAAAAATGACTCAGGTTGGCTAGTGACATTTATCTTGGAAAGGAGAAGGGACAACTATGACTTGCTGTGCCATTTCAGCAACAAAGAAGATTTTTGACTGTCTTTCACAGTATTAAGCTAGTTGGTCACTCAGGTGATTGAAGCCAGCTCCTATTTTCTGTTGGGCCCAGGACCTGGTGGAGGTCTTTTCTCAGGAACTACTCAAGGATAAATCCACAATGATGATAAAGCCATGGACTGGTTCCAGGCTTGGCTTGCTGAACTAGAAGAACACATTGGGGAAATGTTGACCTTGGCACTGACCAGAGCACCAAATTCCTTTCTCTGCATTGTTTTGCATCTCAAACAAGAGCCTCATGAATTGTGCACTCCAGATAGTAATAGTGCACTGAATACTCTGTTAAATTCAGAGTAAGCTTTTGAAAGAATGAGTATAGACAAGTTAGGCAATAAATATCTATAGTACCAAAAGATTTACTCTGTGAAGCTTTTAAGTAGCAGGCTCCCTAATGCTCTGAACTATGATTGATTATATATACTTTTTGAGAAATATGTTAAATATAATGAGGAAATCTGTTGGCAGTGTGCAAACCATATACCCAACCTCAGTCCATTTCCTTATGAACCAACATTATCAAATGATAATGCACAATGCACAGTGTATAAATGATACAGTAATTGACTTTTTAAAGGCTTGCCTATAAAAAGTTATTTTTTATTGAATTATAATTTGATTGTACTGTTGGCGGATCAAGTTGCCTGTATGATCCCAGTTTTTCAAAATTTTCATAATTTGCTTTGTGGTCATATGTGTTCAGTTTTCATAACTGTTCTATTTGTCTTCAAAGAATAAAATCAGCTAGGGTTCCACAAGAGAATTAGGCTCTTTAAAAAAATGAGTGCCTCTTAGTTTTTCTAAGTTTGGTACTGAGCTGATTATCTTAAATGCATGAGAGAGAAGGCATGTAAGTAATGAATAGAAAGAAATAAGAAAGATAAACCATTAAAGATTCTTATATGTGACTTGGAATTTTATATACACATATCTACAGTCTAGTCTGTCTTCTAGATGACAGTATAGTTGATTAGTTATGATTTGAATCATTAAATTTTAGATGCAGTTTTTACTTTTCAAGGAAGTGTTACTGGGGTATAATTCACATATTTAAAGTATATAACCCAGTGTTTTCATGTAAGTTCATGGTGGCATGCAACCATCATATCTACAGAACATTTTCATCACCCCTAAAAGAAACTGCATGCCCATTAGCAGTCACTTTCCATCCTCTCTGTGAATTAGACTATTTTGGACATTTTGTATAAATGGTATCATACAAAATGTGGTATTTTGTGAAAGGCTTGTGTTACTTAGCATGTTGTAGCATTTCATTCCTTTTTATGGCTGGCAAATATTTCACTGTTTGGACATATCAAATTGTGTTTATCCATTTTTCATTTGATGAATGTTTGGATTGTTTCCATTTTTGGGCTATGACTAATACTGCTATAAACTTGGCAGGTACAAATTCTTGTGTGATTGTCTATTTTCATCCAGGGAATTTTTTTTAGCTGCTCTTAAACGTAAGTGTCAACCATTCCAAAAAGGTTCACAATCCACATCACAGCCCTTTCATTTGTAATTTGTTCTGAGATTTTGATGCTTGGTGGTATGGGCAGAGTGGGTGGACATTTATTGAGTATTCACTGTGGACTAAATACTTAGCACCTTTGCATACATTATCTCTTTCAACCCTATCAACAGTCCTATGACATGTGCTGGTTTTCTCATTGTACGGATGGAGAAAAGAAGAACCTAGAAACTTAATAATATTTGTCCAAAGAGACAAGATGGTAAGATGTTAAGTGATGAGCAAGATCTAGAACCTTACCTGTCTGATTTCCAGAGCATCACAGATGTGGAAGGTCCATAAATTTTTAGACAATAGAAAAAAATAGGATAATCTTACTACTTTTCATCAAATTAGGCCTTTTTCATGATTTATCTTTGCTTCTTTACTTGACAGCATTTCTTTTCTACTGAAAAGAAGTCCATTGCTCTATGCCTATTAGCCTATTAGCTGTATATTTAGTAGTTTTAAAATCTTTGGCTAAGGTGAGGTCTTTTGTTCAGATACGGTCTTATACTAAAGCATGTTTGAATATAATTGGTAAATGCAGAGATGCTTTAGTTGAATTTGGAGAATTTCCTGGAATAACTAATGGCTCTGGTATAGCAGGTTCTTAGTCTGAAAACAATGGAAAAGCATCATTCCTCACACAGCTTGCTTGCTGTAGTCCTTCAATAATTGGCAGTTAGATTAGTAATTGGAATTTGTGTTCACACATCTATTTTTAACTGATGGTTTATTTAGATAGTATTTTTGCAGGGGAACTCATCATATCAAATGCTTGCTGTTTTAACTTCCTGAATAAAAATAAATACAAGTACAAAGTAGAAATGCCATTTTGATTGTGTTGAACCCTTTCATGAAAACAGCGTTTATTAGCAATGTTAACATTAACATAGTCTGTTGATGAACTCAGCTCAAGACTTATACATTAAATTAAGAGTTGCTCTGCAATATTCTGATTTAAAATAAGTAAGCCAGATTCACTTTTGTAAGAATTCAACCTAAATGAGATCAAAATCTCATTTATGTGAGGCCGGATGTGAAGGTGGATTTATCAAGTGGCTTCACAGTGAAAAGTTGTGAGGAAATATCTCACTTATATAACAGTTAAATTAACGTTCAATAGTTTTAGTACAATAATTTGTGTTACTGGTGGGGACACCAAGTGTAGTAGCAATTATTTACTGCCACAAGCTGGAAATCCTCTCATTTACTGTGTACTGGTTGGATTATAGATTTGACTGTATGTAAAAGAGACTTCAAATAACAGGGACTTCAGTAAGATTGAAGTTAATTTCTATGTCATCTAATAGTCTGCACTAGAAACGCTTGCTTTTTGAGGCCCTGGGTCCCTTTCTATCCTATTCACCATCCTTGGATCTGGCCAGCAGTTTACCATAATCCCACTTCAGCCATCAGGAAGGAAGAAAAAGGGAGGCTGTACCCTTTAAGGGCAGGATCTGCGGGTTACACACTTTTCTTCTGTTTATACCACATTGACCGTACCTGACTGTAAGGGACTGGGAATATGAACTTTATCCTGAGTGGTTGTTTTTGCCTGACTAAAAATTCTGTTATGGAAGACTAAAGAAGGCGATGATGGTACATTTGTCTCTTCTTAAACCTCTTGGCACAAAAACTACTTATGCCTGGCTTATCTTTCTTTTATACTTGGCTTTTATATTAATGTTTCCTCATCTTCATGTTCTGTTAAAACGACGTAATTGCATTCTTAAAAAGATTCATTATGAAAAAATCTGCATTACAAAAACTCTTGTTTGAGATGGGAGAGGGAACAAGAAAATAGCATTTCAAATTCACAATGACAAGAATTTTTAATGCAACAATGTTAATAATAAAATTTAAAAAATTCTAAGTATATAGCTAAAACACCTATATGTGTAATTGAACAAATTCAACTTTTGATTATTTCTCGCTTTTATTCTGGAATAATGTTTTATTTAATACTCATAAGAAATGTTTATCCTGCTTGATACTGACATTTTCATATATTGACAGTATTCAAAGTTTATTTTTCAATAATATGTTCAGATGTGTGGTGATATTTTGTTGTTAGGGTAAGGGTAGGAAAAGGATGGTGTCCTGGGCTTTTTGTTATTGAGAGTAGGTAGCAGCGGTGGTATTTTTTTTCCCCTTTTAATTCCTAGTTTTGAATGTGATTAGTACATTTAGTGCAGTACAGGAAATATCTGTTCAAACTCTGAAGCATTATTCTTCACATTGTTGTCTTTGCTATTTTAGGAAGGCATTTGTTTTTTTTTTTTTCAAGTGAAATTGCAGGAAAGAAGTAGATTTTTTTGGTAATGATATAAGAGATTTAAATATCTCTAGGGGAACAATAGCCTCATTACAGAAAGAGGGGAACCATACTCTTTTGGCCAAACCAAAAGTTACAGCTCCTAAACATTGGTGTATATGTGTTTATAAAATTTCAAGTCATCTATAAGAAACCTTAATGTATTTTTTCTTGGATGGATTGATCCTTAATCGTAATCCTTCATCGTATTTTTTCACTATACACTCTTATCTGCTAAGAATCTCAGCTCTTGGATTACTAAAATGCCAAGGGCAGCTTTCTATTGCACAAGGTCATTGGTATTCTTTTTGCGTGTTTGGCCTCCCTTGTTTAGAGATCTTCTATTGCTAAAAGAATTATTAATTAACATTCTCTCACTGAGGTTGCTTTGAGGGCTGTGGGTTGTTTTTATTTGTTTTAAAAAAATAGTTACCACCGCTAGTTATTTAAAATTTTGCAATTGTAAAAGAGGAACCAGCAGTAGCATCTGGTTGTCTTTTATGAATGTTTGCTCCCTGGTGCACACTACTGGGTTTACAAACTCTCTTTCCTTCTCACCCCTGCCTCTGATGGTTTTAATTCTCCTCCTCTCCCTCTTCTTTCCTCTGCCTCTTTCCTAGTAACATCTCCCTTCAGTCACTCTTTCATCAGACCCGATCCTTGTCCCTGTCCTCAACTTCTACCACCATGGCACCCAAAGCCACTCTCTGCACCAGCAATAATCTCCTCTTTATTCTTTATCACCTTTCCACGGCTTTTGTCTTTAATAGATTTTTTTGTGTTTGCTATATTTCTTGGTCTCTAATGGGTTCAAAGTGAGAAAAAGAAAAGCAGGTGTGGAAAGTAGGAAGGGAGAATTAGTCTAGGAGGGAATCTTTATGTCCTCCTGATTTCTCTTTCCAAATTCCTTACAGCTTTCTCTCCTTTGGGAATCCTGTTACTGCTTTCGGAGAGTGATGTGTTCTGCCACCCCAAGATGAATCTTAAGTGTATTTCCCATAAAACTTACATAAAAGTTGCAGAAGTTAGGTTGCTAGTACTATAGATCATTTATTCAGTGAATATTATGGAATGATTATTGATCAGCAAATACTTGTTAGCCTCAATCCCATTATCCTCTGTGCCAGCCTCTTTTCCTGTTCAGTCCCAGCTCTTATTCACATCATCAGCCTTCTCTTCCAAGGGCTAAGGGAGAAAATCACATAACCGGAAATTGTTCTTTTTTTTTTTAAAATATCCAAAAGGGAGGCTTATTATAAAGGAAAAAAAAAAAAAGAGAAAGGAAAGAAAAGGATACTTGTACACACAGAGGGCAGAAAGAACTCACCACTGTAAGTTCTGCTGTCTCCCTGGACCCTCCACAGTGCCTGGCACATGCTGCATTTCATTGGTTAACTCCCTCTGCCTTTAGAGTAGCAGATGTCTTGGAGTATTTCCTTTGTGCTGGGCACTGAGAATTTGCATGCTTTATCACTTTAATCTTCATAACAATTAGTATCTTTTTTTTTATAGTTAAAGAAATTGAGTCTTAGATTAATTTTTCCAGACACAGCTGATGAACAACTAGCAGAGTTGGGAGTCCTGCCTACATCACCTTGAGAGCTTGTGCCTCCCATTCCTCCTAGTGTCTAGAGAAACCCTCTCTTCCAGCCCTCGGTCCCTCTCATAAAGAGCCTTACAGAAGCAACTTTGAGTAGTGATTAGAGCCTAGAACCTGGAACCAGACCCTCCCAGCTGAAGCCGCCTCCAACAGTGCTGTGTCCTTGTCATTTAATCTGCCTGTGCCTTATTTTCACCTAAAAGCTGGAATTAATAATATCAACTGCATGGGATTGTTTCGAAGATTAAATGAGTTAATGCACGTGAATGCTTTAGATAAGTGGTACCTGACATAAGTATTGATTGAAGGTAGAGGGAGAAAATATTCAATAGACAAAAAACCTTTACTCTGATTTGTAGGCAGAAAGAAATTCGGACCAGGGCCCCATCACCTTCTGGCCCATTACACCTTCTGGCCATCTGTACTTACTTGCCCATCTTTATCTCCTTTCTTAGAGAAAAAAATGTATCCTCCAGGCCCTATAAGATTTCCAACCTTTTAAACAAAACTTGACAAACATAGAAAATGATAGTATTTGTTCAATACAGTGGGATTAAAAAGGTTGTTTGCCTTATTGAAGTGACTGCCCCAGGATTCCCAGTTTCTCTGAGCTCTGTCAGGCAGCCCCAAGGGCAGAGGATACGTGTTTATACACCTATAAAGCACTCACGAATCTAGGGCACAGAGCTTGGGGAGCCCTGGAGCTTAACCCGTGAAGTCACCCAAGTCCCCAACTCTTGATCTTTTTACTTCTCATGAGGTTTCAGAAACCTCAGTCTACAGTTTTACCTTTTCCTTTGCTATATTTGATCTTGCTACTCTTCTTTTTTATTAAAGCCATTCAATGGCTTGCTTGCTCATTTATAATAATACCCCATATCCTTCAGATGGTCTTCAGGACCCTTCAGGATCTGGCTTCGGGTGCCTCCCCTGCCTCATCATAGGATACTTGCTGTCCTGGCCTTCAGCTCTGTTCCTGCCCAGATCCACTGCATTCGTGGTCTTCACAAGAAATATGCTTAGCATACCACTGGAGGCCTACAGGCCGTTACCATCTTTTATTTGCAAAATATTTAAAAATATTTATTTATGTCTCAGCTTAAATGTTACTTCCTCAGAACAGTTTTTCCAGCTCCCCCATAAATTTCAGATTTGGGGGTTAAGCTTGCCTGCATTTGGCAGTGTGCCTGCTAACGTCTGTCAGAGGGCTCTCAGTCCCCCGGATGACTTCATTGTAGCCTTATCATACTTACAATGGAATCATTAATTATATAATTGGCTTTGGATGTCACTCTATGCTGGAAGACACTATAAACTTCATGACCATGACTACAAATTTCAGGGCCATTTCCATCTTTTTCCATCTTTAATAACCTCTAAAGTAGTCCTTTCGGGTAGGAGTTATTATTTCTTGGTTGAATCAGTGTTTCACCTTCTTTCTGTATTTTATAAATTTGTATATAATATAAATTTGTCATCTCTGAGGAAAAGAAAAAGACTGTCCTTGACTCTTGTAGCCTTCTGTTGATACTGCCCTGTATCATGTCCATTTTATAGCAAAATGTATTATAAGAAATCTTTTACTCACACTTCATCTCTTTTTTCTTACATATTTAATATATTGAATATTTTATTTATCCCCCACTACCATCCTCAGTGTTCCTTCCTCCTACCCTGCTTAACCTCAGAGCCCTTAGGATATTTTTTGATGTCCACTGTTCGTTTTTTTTTAAGTGTTTTATATTATTGGGCCTCCCTGGTGATGCAAGGGTTAAAGACACAGCACTATTGAGCTATCACCAGCCATTGCAACATGAGTTCGATCCCCGGCTAAGGAGCTAACCCACAAGGTGCAGCAGACCTCTCCTGGTTCACCTGCTGCTCCCCTCAGCACTGTATTTCAGTAGAACTGCCTGTTCTGCTCCCCACTCTGTCTTTGGTGGATCCTCTCAACCTCCCTCTCCCATACCTCTGGCCTACACCCCAGTTCTTGTATGCATAAATAAATAAATCTTAAAAAAAGTTTTATATTATCAAATTGCCTGCTATGTAAATGGCCAGTATTTTTATTTTTCTGACTTTGCTACACATAATTCTCTCAAATTCCCTCCATTTTGTTGAAAATGGCTACATTTCATCCTTTCTTATGGCTGTATAATACTCCATGGTGTTTATATTATAAATAATGCTATGAACATTGTTGTGTGCTGTTCTGTTCATGTGTTCTCCAACATTGTGTTTTTGAGCTCATTAATTCTCACCATTGCTTGTTTGTCTGCTATTGAGACCTTCAATTGTATTTTTTAAAACCAGTCATAGTATTTCTTAACTTTGTTATTTCTAATTATAACTGCCTCATATTTCCCTTATCTTTATGCTGTTGTTTTATAGTCTCCATTGAGTTGTATTTTTTTTGGGGGGGGGGAGAGTTCCATGACCATTGTCAGAATTGTTGCCCCGAACTCGCATTCTGTCATGCTCCCTAGTTCTGTTGAGTTGAGATTCTATTCAGGATTTTTATGCTCTGACGTTTGTGATGTGTTCCTCTTTCTCATTTTTTTTTTCTTTCTCCTCATTTTTAACATCTTAGGGGTTTTGATAGGGGTATACTTTCAAACTGTTGTCTTTGCATCTGTTCAATCTGCGGGCCAGTAGCAGCGAGGATAGTAGATATCAGAGGATTGAGGCAGTAGGACACCAGATGACTCCATTAGACCCAAGAATTTCAACTTTGCTGTGTTGTTGGTTCCAGAATTGTGGATTCTTTCCTGTAGGCCAGCCCTTAGTCTTGTGTGTCTTACAGTCTTGTGTCCATTTCTGGTCTAGGCTATTTTTAAGCTCTAGATGCAGCATTGGGTTTTTGATATGGGGGTCACAGACTGGGAGTTTTCTTTTCTAGCACAGAGTCTCATCCAGGAGTGTTTGCTTCTGTTACTGCTAGGTGCTTGAGTTCTAATTGGTTTTTGTATTTCTTTGTTTGGGTTTTAACCTGGGAGTGGGGTGGGGGACCAAGTGTTTTGGATATCTCCTTCTGGACTTGAGTAGAGGACTCTACTCACCATCAGGTGCTCTGACCTAATTCAGGCTACAGCTATTTTATATTAAGAGCCTCAGGCTCAAGCCAGTATCTCGCTTGGTGTCCCCACCCCTGCAGCTCTCCAGCAATGCGCCTTCCACCCTGAGTGCCTGCTTGTGCACCCCTATATTCTGTGCAGCGCCAGATCTCTGGAGTCTTGATATTGGTATGTGCGGAGTCAGTAGCTGTAGGGGGCTCTGCGCAGCAGCTGCTCCTCCCTGTTGTGGGTTGTGCTGTCCCGTTACACTAACCACAGTTCACTTAAAAGTTTTTCCTACTCCTTTCCACCCGACCAGTACTCCTAGTGTGTGCTGTGGTTGTCTTTTTCCCTTGGTGGTTTTTCTGTCTTTGTTCACAGTTAATTAGTTGTGACTATCTAGAGCAGGCAAGCCCAGTGTCTGTACTTGGCCACCATCTTGCTGGGTCCCCTCTTTTTATTCTTCTACTCTTAAATAATCTGTCTTCTTTCTTCACTGTCCCTTTAAAACTGTCTTAACTGTGTCATGAGTGATCTAGCTGCCAAATCCAGCAGGTGTTTTTCTATTCTCATTTTATATCTTTGATGATGTGAGTTTTTCACTTTCCTTACCCTTTTTTCTCACTCCTTCTTGGTCTCCCTACTGTGTCTTGGTATCATCTTTTTTCCCTCTGCCCATTCTTTAAATGTTAATTTTCACCAGGATTCCTTTTCTGGCCTTCTGTTTGCACTCAAGAGTTCCTTTTGATGATGGGATTCACACCCAACCCTTCAGTTAACCACCTCTTTACACTGATGGTGTAAATCTACTTATCTGTCCCAGCGTTTGTCCACCCTACTACCTGCTGGACATTTTCCCTTGTTTTTACCTTGTGGCAGGCATACATAGTGGCAGGCATGCGCATTCATCAAAATTGACCAAGAAGCAGCTTTAGAGCTCATTTGATTCTTTCTTGTACAGATGAAGAAACTGAGGCCCAGAGAAGTATAATGGCTTGCCCAGGGTCATAGTAGTTTGGAACAAAATATGGAAGAAAACATAAATCTCCCCAGTTCTGAAATATGAGATTATAAACACATAAAGATAATTAATCTGTTTTCTGTCTCCTTGGAAAGGCCCTTTTCCTCCTGACCTGAACAAGCTGTTTATTTTGATCCACATCTTATAGCACTGGCAGCATTCTCCCTGCTTGGGTTTTGTCTGGATGTCTCTCCAGAGCAGTGTGAATTGGCTACCTCCTTCATCTTCAAAAATTTCACTTTTTTTCTGTACTTGTAAGAAGACATACTTAGATTTTGATCAATTTTTAATTTTTTTCTACACCATTGACAATGAATTCCTGACACATCATTTAATTCAAATTCAGTGATTGGTATAGATGATATTATTTATTGCCTAGTTCTTGAAAATTATTCTGATGCATTCCCGAATAAAAATAATAATTGAATATACCTAACTGTTCCAGAAACAGTTTTCTAATTCTGAGAAAAAGATCAAAGTTAAGTAAAAGAAGAAACCATAAAGAAATATTTTTTTCCCCTTTTTTTTTGTACTGGGAGTTTTTCCCTCCCAGGGAAGGAGCATTTAAAGTTCTAGCCTAAATTAAAATCAGAACATCTGTAGTTAGATGCATTCGATCTTGTTTTGTGCATAATGACACTGTTTACGTAATACATTTTCCATTTATTCATTTTTAACTAATCACTGCTCATTACTAGTTTAGATTTGTACCTCCTCTGTGATGTCGGTTTTCCTTCTTAGAGTTAGAAACCAAAGGCACTAACTTTGTTGGCTCTTACTGCTAAGGGTCCAGCACCATTATGTCTTTGCAGACACATAATGCATTCTCTCTCTTTTATAAAGAGAAGTTACCAACTTAGAATTTTCTAAATAACCCTATTAAGAATAAAGTTACTTTTCTCACTTAGGGTGGGGCTGGGACTAGGGTGGTGTCAGTGGAAACGAGTTGAATGTGTGTATGTGCCAGGGATTTTGCATTTATTCTCTCACCTAAGACTCATCACAAGCACTTCAGGTAGGAGTTATTCCAGTTTTACCTCTTATGAAACTGAGGCAGAGTGGTTCGCTCACTTGTCAAGGAGCCAATAAATGGCAGCATGATGGTCCAAACCCAGGTCTGCCGGATGCTGAAACCCATGCTTTTTCAGTCAGCTGAACCAACCCAGGCATTCCTTCTGTTCCGTTTAAACATTAGGTCATTTGTATAACAAATTTTTTTGTAGACATAGTTTTTCTAATGGACAAATGAACATACCTTTGGTGTTAGATGGATTCGTTTAGCCAGCTGCCTGATGATGTCCTCAGACTAGAGTTCAGTTTCTCCCTGTGTTTCAAGTGTTTTACACTGTTGCTTTTTATTTGTTTGAACTTGCTTGGTGCCTTAGGTGAAATACCATCTGTAAGAAGTCATATATATTTGACCTAGAAAACAGAACTGTGCAACCAAAACAATTCTGATTTGAGTTTTGGGAGAAACTCTTTCTTCTCAAATTCTTGACATGGAAAATGTCTAGATATTATTCTAAACAAGGTGAGAGGACATTTGAGCATGGAAATTTGAATGATCTGAAGTTACCTTCCTTAAAAATCTTTTGTAAGATTAGCAAGGTTGAGTTAAAAGTAGAGGAGACTTTATATATCTATAGACTCTAGTTAAAGACTTTCAGAACTGCTGGCTTTTCCCCAGAGGAAAAATTCAAGTAAAAATTTTCAGCTTCAACAGATTGAAATATTTTAACAGTTTCTGGCTAAACTATGAAAATATTGTACTTTTTCACCCTTCTTTCAACATGAGATTAAGTCTATGTATGTGTAAAAAACTAGAGAGTTTTTAAAATTAATAAAAGTTTTTAATTTTTTGGAGCCCTCTTGGCTACTTTTCATTTCAGATATGGCAAGAAAAAAAGGTAGACAAAAGCCAAAATGCCCTGTAGCTGGTTTAAGGGTTGTTTTGTGTGACGGAACCCTCATTTTGTGTTTGTGACTCTTTGTATCACCTCTGGAAGGAGAATGTTGGAGGTTGGGTTGCTATGACATGTAATTCATTGAATAGAACATGATAAAACTTTGATAATATGCTCCAAAATTCTCAGTCTTTCTTAGTTTTGCTAATGTTGGCTACATTTAAATTCTCAGATATATTTTTGGGTCTTTCTCTACATGTGTCTACTTATGTCCCTTATGTTCGAATAGTCATGACCCCAGTCCTATACTACCCATCTCTAGCCATAACTTGTACCACCTTCCTGGTTTCAGATATATATGTAGAGGATAGAATAGGTCTGTTAGATTCAGGTATGGATTTACAGGTGATGCCTCTAGAACGTTTCCCCCTTAGTTTCTCATTTCTTTTCCCTCCTTATTACTCCTTAACAGAACAGAAAGGCCACATTCTCCGTTAGCTGAATATTTATTAATGATGTATAATGATGTTTAATTGCAGTTGGACACAGTTTCTACAGTTGGCTCTCTCATTTAAAAGATTATTAAAAGAGATAATTCATGCAGGACCCTGTTGGTCGGGGGGTGGTTTAATGTCTTCTGGAAAGTCATCTGTATTTTGGAGTGAGTCATAAAAATTGTTTATCCCATGTTATTTACTTTATGAACAATAGGTTAGTTTTATACTGTTATTGCATCTGATTTGGGGGCCACCTACAGTTTAACAATGGACAAAGAACAATAAGAAAAGACCAGAGACCCAGATTCTACTTTAGATGTATGTCCTTAAGACATTCTAGAGTCACTACATTCAACTTTTTTCTTGTCTGAGTTTTTTGTTCTGTCATAAAGGATTTTTATCCTTTTCTGTTTATGGAAGAGGATATTTAGGCAAATCAGTGAATTGATGTCACAATATTTTGAGAAGTTAGACTGCTGATGGCTGAGTTATATAGAGGTATTTAATGAAGAAGGAGGTAAATTGGTGACCCACTGGATAAATATCAGCCCTAAACTTCAAGTATGTGAGGACTCCACTGTGAGGCACAGAGTCCTCTTATCTGACCAGAAGGGTCAGGATCCATTTAATTGGAGATTGAATTTACAGTTTTAAAATCCTTCTGTTAGTTTTGAGGAACTGTATCTTTACCCTCGCTGGCGGTATCATTTGGCTCTTCCTTGAAGACGCAATCCAAGAGCAACTTCTGTGACGTCTTTAAAATCTTTCTAAAGCCAAATTTGAAACTTCTCTCTGAAAATGAATACTGGGTAGTATTTAAGAGACGGGGCCCTGGAACTAAGTCTGCCAGTGTTCAAACCCTCTTCACAGCACTTTTTAGGTATGGCAGGTTGCTCAAATTTCCTGTGTCTCTGTATCCTCACTTGTAAAATGGGAGTGATGACAGTATCACCATGTAGGATTGTTGTGAGGTCTTTAGAATAGGCTGATACATACTAAGCCCTCAATAAAAGTTGTTATATATTTATTTCAGATTATAATTATTTTTATCACATTATTTCTTTTATACTTCCATAGGGCTTTATATATAACCTCTAGGGTAGCCTTGTCACTTTTTTTTTTTACTTGTCACTTTTATTGTACTTATTTAAACTTCTTGAAGACATAGATACATAGATATTGTTAATCTTTGCTTAATACTTTATCTTCATTCATTAGGTACTCAAATATGTTTTCACTGCATCCTGAAAGTCCCCCCAGACATTACAATTTTTGACTGAATGGTAGGTGTGACTTTGAGGCAGGGCCACAGTAACATACCATTTTATTTCTATTGGTGCAAAAAGTTTGTGGCTAGAGCTATAATCCTTACTACTTGGTGACCCTGCAGAATTTCCCAAATCCTTTTTTTATAGTGCTTGATCTCTCAGGGTGCTGTGTAAGGTCATGTAAGAAAATTATTTATCATTGCCCTTCTCTCTGGAGGTAAGAATCTGATAGTAACTGCCAAATGTGGCCATACCCATACAGAGCCAGTCAACAGGAAAACCAGCAAACCACTAGGTAACTGCATCATTCAGAGTTTGTATCATCATTGTGATGTTCCACTAAAAAGTCACACTCCAATCTAATGTCACCTACCCTGTAAGCCCTTCCTTTGCCTACCCAGGCAGAGATGATGAGGCTTCCTTCTTGGTTCTACAGTGCATTTGGCGTGTGTCTCTCTTGGGTCACTTAATTATTGAGTATTACCACTGCCAGTTTGCCTGCATCTCCTTTCTTTGCTACTTACTTGCATAGCCCTACCCCAGCCTGGCCAACAAGGTAGGTTTCAGCCGACTTTCAGTAAATGGTTATTGAGAGTGGAACTTTCTATAGCCCAGACCCTATACTAAATGCTTTTTTTTTTTTAAGATTTATTTATTTATGCATACAAGAGCTGGGGTACAGGCTAGAGATGGGGGGCGTGTTTGAGAGGATTTACCAGAGACAGAGTGGGGAACAAAACAGGCAGAATGACCGAAGTACACTGCTGAGGGGAGCAGTGGGTGAGTCAGGAGAGGTTTGCTGCACCATGTGGGTTGCTCCTTGGCCGCCTGGGAATCGAACTCATGCTACAGAGGCTGCGGATTGCTTCATAGTGCGGTGCTTAACCCCTTGCACCACCAGGGAGGCCCCTCTACTAAATACTTTTAATAGCAGTAAAAAATGTTCCCCATTTTACAGACATGGAACCTGAGACTTATCAAGAGGTAAAATAAAACTTAAGTTGAGGAAGTGGTAAGGCTGTCGTTCTGTCTAGCTCAGGTTGTTAAGTTATTAACCACAGCACAGTGCTGCCTCAGCATTGTAAACATATGCTTGAAAGGTTAACTGATTGCAGGACTATTCTCCTGTCAGGACTGGTGTTTAAGAGGCTTGAGTTGACTAGTAGACTCACCCCACCAACCCCAGTTCCTCTTGTCAATCTGCTTGAAGATGCTTTGTGGGCTGCTTGTGCCAAACTGCTTTCATTGATCCCAGGTGGTTAAGAGAGAAGTTAAGAACATGTTTCCTGTTTGTTCCACTCCACACATGTATCTTGCCATGTATGGTATTGGCTCTACAAAATTGTGGTAGTTTGAAGCAATAGACAGTCTCAAGTCATGTGAATCCCAGGCTGCTCAGGGCTTGTCTGTGGTTGTTTGGGTCAGTATCTTATCAGACCAGGTGCCTCCACACATTCCAGGTGCAGCAGCCCCTGGAACTGGCTACTTTTCTGAGTGTATTCCTGGTTGGAGAAATACATTACCCCAGTGGGAGGGGAAGGCTAATCCTCCCATTATTTGTCTGGTTCTCAAAAAACTTGAACAACAGGTTTAACTTACATCTGTGCCATTTTAATGCACATTTTTTACAGGTATACTTATGGCACTCCTTTTTGCTCCATAGCCAGATGGCCCCCCCAAAAAAATCTCTTCTGAGTAAGAATGCCTGTGGTATGACTTAGTGTCTGTGAGCTCCCGTGAGGCTTTAGAGCCAAGACAGCGTTCTTCCCCTCCTCTTTTGTACCCACCTCACATTAATTCAGCAGAACCACCCAGCATATTATAGATGTGATTCTGTAGTGCAGCAGTTTCCAAACTTGCTTGATTTTAAAGAGTCATTGGAAGGGATTTGTTACACACACAGGTATCTTGAGTATTAATCCAGACTTAGTGAATCAGAATCTTTATGGGAGGGGCCTGGGAATTTGTATTTTTTTTTACAAGTTCCTCAGGTGATTCTTAAAAATTGAGCAAGTTTAGAAAACATTGCTTCAGTGCAGCAAAAATTGCTCAACTATAGGTGGTGAAAATATTTAAGCACACAGACTATAAGTGGACAGAAATGTAGAATAACACATCAGTTCTTTGGGATAACTGGATTCCTTCTGTTTGCCCTTGCCTTCTAGCTAAGGGATACATTGCTATCTGGTGGAGTTCCTTCTGCTTTTATTGCTCAGTGGTTTGTGTACTGTTCCTCTCTCCAGGCAGTCCAGGTGGTGCTTCTCTGGCCACCTTTTCAGGTCCTAGCTGTCAAGTTTCAGTAAACTTCTGGTTCACTAAATTCTTCTCCATAGGTCTTTCAGCTTCTTCTAGCGAAAAGACCTCTTTTTCCTCCCATTTCTAGTTGTCCATTCAAGTATACATGTCTCTTTTATTGTTCTCTCCGTGCTTCCATTTTATGAATTCATTCAGGCATTCATTCAACAAGTGTCTATTGTGCCCGGCTGTGGGCTGATTACAGAGATGAAAAAGACACAATCCTTGCCCTCAAGTCTACTAGGGACACAGATGTGTAAACAAATAATTAAAATACCAGTGATGTGCTTAGTACTATCATAGAAGTGTGTGCAGATTTGTAGGGGCTCCAGGAGGAAGCGACAAGCAGGTTGTGGCAGGTGCAGTGAGGTGACTGAGCAGGCTCTTGTGACCAGAGAAAAGTGGAAGGCATTTTTAAATTACTGTATGGCCCATCACCATACTCCTCACATTCTCATTGTCGTTCATCTTCTGGGTCTTCTTAGTATCTTTGCTATCTATGGTCTAACAGAGCCAATTGGAGTGACTGAATTTTTCTCTTGATTGACTTTCCGAGATGGTCATAGTTGATATCTAAGACAGCATGTGTCACCCTTTGACCAATGATCATTGACTGACAGTGCATGATTGAGAGTCTAAGCATTTAAGAAAGCTAAAAATTTTAAAGGCCTTTCTTTCACTTTACCAAATGTGTTGTGAGCCAGCAGAAGGGGTGTTTTGCCACTTAAGGGAAGGGAGAGGAGAGAGAAGCTTGTGAGTGGAGAATAGAACAGGAGAATACTCTGTTGTTTCTTTTGCAATAAAAGATATGATTTCCTGTTTCTAAGGAAGATTTCCTTGATAGGTTCCAGTGTTTCTATTGTGTGTGTTGTTGAACTCTTGGACTTGCTAATTTGAAAAAATTTGGTTTTATTACTGCAGTTTCACTTGAGAAATAGAGATGAAGGGCCATTGTGGTTCAATATGTACAGTCTAATAAGGAGTCATGATTGAAGTTATGAAAGAGTCATTGTTTCTTGAAATAATGGATGTTCATATTAGAAAATACAGGGATGCAAAAAAGGAAAAAAAAGCTAAAACAATTCCATAATCTTGCAAGTCATAGCCAGCGACTGTTAGTATTTTGGTGTATGAATATCCAGATTTTTAAAAATATATATGTGTGTAAAAGTATTGTTTTTCCAAAACTTCAGTGTACTGTATAAACTGTTTATCTTGCCTTTTTTCTCTCATATATTGTGAGATCTGAGGTTAGCAAGTATGTAACTACAGAACTCTTTCATTCTTTGTTTAAAAAATGTTTTGTTTTTGATATCCTGGAAATCATTCAGGCTTTTTTTTAATCAAAATTTTTTGATTTGCCATTCATTTACATAACTTTACAGGTCACCCCCTCCCCTGCCCCATCAAACACTGTTCAACTATATAAGACAAGTGAAAATCCTCCACCTCTCATTCCCCAAGGCTAAACATAATTTAGTGGGTATGTGTAGATCTATTAATGTAGTTTACAAAATTAGTTCCTATTTTACCTGATGTTCTGCAGGCTGCCTTTTACACTTAGTGTGTTTTCAGACATCTTCCTGGGCCAGTGCCTTTGGAATACCTGCAGATGATGATGCAAACGAGGATTTCTCATCCTCGGTGCCCCTGACGTTTTACATTGTGTAATTCATTGCTGGGGGGTTGTTGTGTGTTTCAGGATGTTCAGTGGCATTCCTAGCCTCAATTCCTTGGATACCAGTAGCACCCCCTCCTCTAGTTGTGACAGAATGTCTCTAGACATTGTCACTTGTCCCCTGGGACCAAGTCGAAAGCCACCAGTGTAGACGTGTCTGTAAGAAAAGCATCAATAGTCCTTCCAGTTTTTCCATTATAAAGAATGGCATAGGGAATATTCTCATATTGGTTTTTATGCACCTGTGTGAATATTTTCATTAAATTCCTAGATGTGCAGTTGCTGAATGGGAATTTTGATTTATAGGAGGAATATAGGGAAACTGAACAAGGGGTCAGGGAAAAAAAACTAGCAGGCAAATTATAAATCAGAGACATAAAGCCTGGAAGGTAGAGAGGATCAAAATAGGGTAGGGAAGAGCACAGGGACTATGGTGGTGGTGCACCAGTGATGTGTTGGTGGGAGTTTTATGGGGACTACACTTGAGGGGAGAAATCAAATATTGTACAAAAATGAACAATAAAGTAAGAAAAAAATCCACAATGCTTAGGAAAAAAAAAGGCCAAATTACTCCAAAATAGTGTGTCAATTTTTTCTTCAGCTATATCCTGATGATTCCAAATCTGTATTTCTTTCTTGAGTTCTAGATCTATATAGCCAACTGTTGATTTAACATCTCTTGTGGATCCCACTGGCCTTTCCTAAACTTAACTATTATCTTGTTTGACCCACCAAACATGCCCTTCTTGCTGTATTTCTCTAGCAGAGAATATTACCACCATCTGCTTGGTTGTACACTTAGAAACCTTCTCCAGCTTACATCCAAACAGTAGTTAAAGCCTATCCAATCTTCTTCCCTAATGTCTTTCTTCATCCTTTTCTTCCCTGCCACTTCTTTACTACTGCTCTCTTTAAGAGTGAAGCAGTGAAGTAAACTTGCCCAAATCAGTCTCTTCTGGCTCTACCCTTGGTCCTGTTTTCAGCAAGAGTGAACTTGCTGCCCTATATGCTCTGTCAGTGTTGCTCCCCTGTAAGTCTCTCAGTGAGCTCTGCTCTGCTGCCTCTCCACCGTCTTCTGGCCAACCTGATACTCATCAACCTTGGTTTCAAATCTGTGTCCATCAAAATGTGCTTTTTACCCCCAATTGACTATGTAATAAATAAGTGTTTAAAAGTATAAATTTTTATGCTAAAATTTTGACTTTTAAATAAAGTTTTCTCTGAATTAAAAAAAAAAACTTTGGAAAATAATACTTTATCTTGTCACCTCACCACAAATATTTATTCTCTCAGCCTTGAATTGCTTATTCTCCCTTGAATGTCCTTTCCCCCACTGCATCTCCCTTCCTTTTAGTTCTCTCCACCCATCCATTTGTTACTACCGTTTCCTTAGTATCTAGCATATTTCTCAACACCTCACCCACACATCACCCCCACCCCCAGGTAGTCAGTTTATCTTTGCTGCATTTATTGTATTTACATTTCTTGTATGTTTTATGTGTACTTTATTAATTTTATGAAAAAGGTATGCTTGTGTATGAATAATGAAACTGGTGAACCACAGGGAGATGTGCAGATTTTAGCCCCTATTCCAGCATACGTGATAAGATGCAGAAATGTCTTTCAAATATCCCATCCCAGTGCCTGAACCTTGATTTCTCTTAATTGAATGTCTAGTTTTATGTGGTTCTGTGTAGCAATTTAACACCTACTTATTTGCTGCATTCATTTGGTCACGCTGAAACTTTGGGGAGACCATCATTTGTCCACCTCCTTTGTAGCCTTCCACTTTGGTATCTCTTGAATACAAAGGAAATAGGGGTAGGGCTCCTAGAACCTAGGAAACTGTCTGCCAAGTGTGCAGCATATTGCTTTGCTGGATTGGTCTAAGGATAATCCTTACAGTCTTCACAAGAACTCAGCTCCAAGTCTGTGGGAAATCACACATAGCAAAATCCTTGGCAAGGAACTATACATCTTTCCCCCTATTCTATATGTGGTAATTCTATAACATTCTAAATGTGGTAATTCTATACCATTCTGTAATGTGGTAATTCTGTAATTAATTTTATTTTTATAGTGAGCAACCACAGAGGAAGAATAATGGATAATCTGTTTCTTTTTCTTGCTATTTCAGGGGACATCACACAGAAGGGATATGAAAAGAAAAGGTCAAAACTGCTGTCTCCTTACATCCCGCAGACACAAGGTAGGCAATGAAAAGGCATTTAAACCTATTTGGTATTTTTACACCAAAGACATGCTGTCAGAGACACAAGAGATGTGTCTTTGGTTGGTTCCTGTTTTTTCCCTCCCTCACCAGGGGAGAGGAAAAAACGGAAGGAAAGAAAGGAGGAAATGAATCTTTATTGAGCATCTGCTGTGCGCTCGGCCCTTGTAAAAATCCACCGTCATCAAATCACTTACATGGAGCTTGGGTGGGAATGTGTCTGTGCAGAACTAACGTGATTGGGTGGCAGAAAATGCCAGGCCGTGGAAAAGCTGCGTATTATGCCTGAGCATGAACTGTAATGGAGAGGAGCAAAAGGAGGAAAGGTCAGGAGGAAGGACAGTTCAGTACTGCAAGGCATCCCAAGGATTGGAGAATCTGAGGATTTGGTTCTAAGAACCCTAAATAAAATTTTAAATTGATTCACAGCCAGACTTATTCCTTTTACAAAGAGACTGGCACGTTCTTTATCAGAAAGACCTGAGTCATTTTTGTGCTTATTCCGAAGGCTTTAATTCCTAGGGCTTGCCTCTAGGCAAGGCTGTCTGTCTCTAAGTCGTCATTTTTTTTAAAGTTAAGCTGATTCCAGAGTCACCTTTGATAACCTGTTTCTGCTTGAATCACTTTTACTAAGAGAAATTTTTTCTTGATTTCCAGTTTCCCTCCTGCAGGCAAAGTCCATTTCCATTGTGGAGCTAATTGCATTTATTTCCAGATTACAGATACCTTGAGGACTTTGTATCCCCTGTGGTTCTGATATCAAGCCTTGCACAGGGTATATAGTCTGTAAATATTTGCTGAATGAGTAATGGAATAAATAAGTGAATAGTGGTATAGTCAATTGTTTTATTTCCTGAATTATTCTTAGAAATTCTTCCCTATAAAAACTAAACTAGTAGGTCAGTGCAATCATAGTCAGTTTTAAATACCTTAATCATGAGTGGATGTAGAAATGAATTAAGAGGGAAGAAGTAGAAATTGGGCCAGTGACAGCTAATGAAAAATCAGCTTTTGCTGAACAAGGCATAACAGAGAAGGCGAATACTCAAATTGACTGTTGAATTGTCAATCTGGCCCATGAAGGCCCAGAATTTTACTTTAGGCACTTTGTGCAAAAGCAACCAGATCCTGAGAGAGTAACTGAATAAGAAATCTAACTACAGACAGGACCATGATCTGCCTGTAATCTGTAGGCAAACTACACAGAAACCAAATCATGTTCTAAAACCAGTTTATCAGTTTACTATGAGAAATCACAGAGACATACTCCAAGTCTGTGTGGTCAGCACATTTTTACCCCGAGGGCAGGCCTGTGTAGGGTGCCAAATAACAAATAGAAGGTTGCTTAGTAAGTATAGATTTGAGGAATCAGACATTTAAGTGCAGTAGGCCAAGAGAGTGCAGCATAGCCATTTCACAGTAGGGAAGGTCTTGCTGATGACCTCATGGGGGAAATAGAAGCTATTTGATGGTATCTCTTTGAGCTTCCTATCAAACTTTTCACATTTGTCCATCACTTTGATCTCCTTCCTTCTTGTTAAAAAGGTGATTTCCCCTCCTCATCAGAGCAAATGCTTATGCTTTGGGTCTCTTCTGTTCCTCCCCTTTCATAAGACTTGGTATCATTCAGTGACACCAAGGACAGACCAGAGGACGTGACCACTCCGGTATAGGTAGTCACGGTACAGTGTCTATAGAGCGTTTAAACAGCCATAATAAAACCAACAAGAAGTTGGTCTGCTTTTTATTATCACAGTGTGTAGTGATTCTAAACACTGTCAGCAATAAAATGCTCTATGGTCCTCCTGCTGAAGCAACTGCATTGTCCTCTTGGTGTGCCTTTGCTGTCAGTTCCTCGTCTCTTGTGCACTCTCTCTTTCCCTTTCAGCCATATTCTTCCCCTCAACAGTTCATCATACTCATTACTGTTGTTTTTTAAATCCTTGTCATCCACGTCCATCTCCGCCTTTTTTCTTTCTCACCTTAATGAACAGCAGCTCAGAACTGCCTGTACTCACTATTTTCTCAACTTCTACTCATTTGTCAGCCCGTTCCAGTCCCTTCTGAAGCTATCATAGTTGACGCCTCAGTGGCATATCCTCATCTTCCTCTGTTAAACGTTGGAATTCTTAGTACAAAGTCCCAAGTCCTCTTAACGTTTCACTCTGTATCATTGGTTTGCAAATTCTGGTCTGCATCAGAATCACTACAGGACATGTTAATATACAGATAGCAGGACTCCATTCTCAGGGATTCTGATTCAGTAGGTCCAGGGTAGGGCCCAATAACTTGCATTTCTGTCCAGTTCCCAGGTGATGCTGAGGTTGCTGGTCCAGGCACCACACTCTGAGAATCAGTGCTTATCTTCCTAGAGTATTTCAACCATACCTGTGACTTTAATTGCCATTTGAATACTGCTAACTCTCAAATAAGCATTTCGGAGATTTCTCAGTGCAGATTTCTCCTGAGCTCTTGATCCATAGATATCCAATTGCATATTTAACACCTCCATTATTTATCTTAAAGGAAACATAGCCATGAAATTTATGACTTCTGCACACCATCCCACCACCACCAGCACCACCACCTGCTCCTTACATACACAAACACAGAAAACAAAAGGCGAAAAACAAAAAAACAGTAACGATGACATTGAGCCTACTTCCACACTTTTCTTCTGGTTTTCCCCTTCTGAGTAAGAGGACTTACATCCAGCAAACCCACAAGACACATTCTTAAGTCATTCTCGGCATCTCTTCATCTCGTCTTTTGCTAAGTTTTATCAGTTTTCTATTTATTCATGAATGGTTTTGGTAATTAGTGTTTCCTAGGAATCTGTTTTTGTATGTTTCCAAATTTATTGTTTGTTAGTTATTATACACTGTTGTCTTTATTTTTAATTTTTAAAAAAATTGTATATATTGTTTACTTGTATTTCTTTTCTTTTTTCTTTCTGTTGGTCAGTTTTCCCAGAAGCTTGTCTTTTTGATTTTAATTTTATCTTCTTTTAGTATATATTTTCTGATTTATTTTCAGCCTCTCCCTATATTTCCTTTCTTGAACTCTTTTTGTTTACTCTCTTGTACTTTTTCTGAGTTTCCTGAGTTTTGGATGTTTAGATTTTCTGTCTTCTTTCCTACGATGAGTATTTCTTAATTCTACTCTGATTAGAGAACACACATATACAAAATCAAGTCTTTGTTATTTGTTAAGACATGCCTATTGTATTTGGCAAATTTCTATAACATCTATTTGTATTTTATTTGTTGAGTGGGTTGTTTGGATCCATTAATTCAAAGTGGTTAACTGTGCTGTTCAGATCTTTGCTCTTTATTTTTGTATAGTTGAGCCGTCAGTTCTGGTAGAAGTGTGATAATCTATACCATCACTGTGGCTCTGTCAGTTTTCCTTGTACTTTTGTCAAGTTTTGCTTTATACATTTTAAAACTGTTTCTAGCCTTTGTGAATTGTTCCTTTTATCATGGAACTGTCTTTGTCCCTGTAAAATTTTTTATCCGAAGAATTAAAAAAAAAATTCTCAACTGTTCAGAGTTATTAGATCTCTAATTCTCCTCCCAAACAACACAAGGACTTTAAAAAGATTTTCGTGTTGACTGCCATCACTCCCACCTTATATTTTAATATCACCTTGTTTCATACCCCCTCAATTGTCAGTTACTGTTTTTTACGTACTTAATGATAGTCAATATCCGTTTCTTTGTTCCCTCTTTCCTCTCACATGTCACTCCTTCCTCTCAGGTCAATTTCCTCCTTCCTAATAGTAACATATACATCCTATAGTAATGACATATTCTAACGAGGGTTTCTTAGTGATAAGTTCTGTTAATTCACGTTAATCACTTTCTTTGCACATCTTTGTTCTTGAATATGTTCGCGTCTTCTGAAAGGGGATTGCTTGTAGGTTAATCTGTATTACATAGGTTCTCTTGCAAAAAAAAAAAAAAAACCAAAAAATTACCCTCTCTGGCGTATTTACCCCATATAGTTTTGTAAATTTTGGAGAAGGCATTTAGTTTGATGTTTTGAATAGCATTGGAATTTGTATTTTAAAGTTATGAAATTATTGATGTCTCACATAGGATGAAATGAAATGAAAGTCATTTTAATATGTATTTTTAAAAAACATATTTATTTTGTAGAAGAACTGGGGTATAGGCCAGAAGTGCAGGAATGAGAGGATTCACCAGAGACAGGGTGGGGGGCAGAGCAGGCAGAGCGACTGAAATACACTGCTAAGGGTAGCAGTGAGATCGGAGATATCTGCTGACCATATGTGGGTTAGCTCTTTGGCCAGGATGGCAATCAGGTCACAGTTGTGATAACCTGAGACTTCACCCCTAGGCTACCAGGGAAGCGCCCCCTCATTTTAATGCTTTCGATAGGAGTTTCCTACTTCTTATTTCTAGAGAAATTTGACCTTTTCCAAACTATAACTTTGTTAGATTTCATTCACTCCAATTGTGCATGCCCTCTTGAGTATAGTCCATGCAGGTAAAATTTTTCCACTAATCTTTTTTTTTTTTTTTTTTTTTTTTTATAGAGGCATGTTTATTTATTTATTTATTATATTTGTTTGTTTGTTTTGTTTATACATGCACTGGGTACAGCCAGAAGCGCGGGAGGGTGAGAGAATTCACCAGAGCCAGAGCGGGGAGCAGAGCAGGCAGAAGGACCGAAGTACACTGCTGAGGGGAGCAGCGGGTGGCAGGAGAGGTCCGCGCACCATGTGGGATCCTCCTCCGGTGGCCAGGGAGCAGCCGGGGATCGAACCGGCGCCGCAGAGGCCGCGGGCAGCTTCGCAACCCAGCGCTCAACCGCTGCGCCACCGGGGAGGCCCTCCACTAATCTTTTTTGAAACAAAAATTAATATTGACTGCAGCATTGTATTACTAGAATAACCATATGCATGTGCTTATTAAAAATTTTGAATTATCTGAAAATTTAGTGAGTGATTTTTCTGCAATTGATATGGTTGAGTTATCTTGGGCTATTTATGTATATTTTAGATTGCTTTACTCATATTTTACATAAATCTTAAAAATAAGACTTTAGGAAAAAATTTAATAGTGTGCCAGGGAGTGGGGAAATATGAAAGAAAACACAGGCTAAAGAATACATTTACAAACAGGTAGTGGAAATCGAGTAAGAACAGTGTTGGTTAATAATAAATGTAACTTGGGCCTCCCCGGTGGCGCACTGGGTTGAACACAGTGCTGTGAAGCTGTCCGTAGCCTCTGCAGCGCGGGTTCGCCAGGGAGAAACCCACATGGCATGTCAGACCTCTCCTGTCTTGCCCGCTGCTCCCCTCAGCAGTGTTTTCGGTCATTCTGCCTGTTCTACTCCCCACTCCATCTCTGGTGTATTCTCTCGCCCTCCTGTGCCTCTCGCTCATACCCCAGTTCTTATATAAATAAATAAATAAATCTTTAAAAAAAATAAATGTAGCTTAATTCAGTAGCACCACAAGAGTTAGTGTCAAAAGTCAGTCTATGACAAATGTGATGTGTCAAAACTAGTCTTAAAAATCACTTAAACCTCCCAACATTGGAACTGATTGTTGTTTATATGGTATTTGAGGTCATGCTATCTGAGAAATGCAAATCTTGATAAAGATTGAAATCATACTCCGGGCCTCGGGATGTGCTCACTGTGTGAGGCAAGGGAATGAATGCACAGCAAGTGCATGTTTCATTCTGAGTTACGTGCTCTTCGAAAGGAATGATCCTTAGAATATCTTTCAATAGTTGAAAGCTACAAGAGCCTGCGTTTAAAGCTTCACACATGCCTCACTTAGCAGACTTGCAGGAAAAGGGGCCAGAAATTAGCTGTCTTTTGGCATGGCCCAAAGAATTGAACCACATGTGCTGTCTTACTCCTCCATAAATTAACCACTCTTGGAGCTGCAGGAAAATGAAAGATTTTGTGTAGGGAGGAAACTTTCTGAACTGATTCTGTGTCTAATCTTTAAGACTCTTTGGATACAAATTACTGATAATTCCAATTAGCTTTAATAGGAAAGAATTTATTTAATACACAGGGCTTACTGACAGAACCTCAGAGGAACACGCAATTACTAAGTGCCGTCTGTGTTCCAAATACTATTAAAAGCAGTAGGCAGACATCACTGGACAAGGCCAGTGACAGCCTGGGAACCCGGTGACTTCCACAGAGAACCTCCTTGACCAGCCCTATTAAAAACAACTCATTCCTTTTATTTGAGCTGAATTTATAAAAAGTTCGCTCTGACCTTCCCATAGATTATGGTTTGCATGTGTGTCCTACTCCCTTAATGGATTCTTCAGGTATTTAAAAGTCAGGAGCATTCTCATTTCATCATTATCATTATTTTTTATGTCCCTAGTTTCTAGCATTAGTGCTTGCATAAAGTAGATGTTCTATAAATAGCTGTGGAACTAAGCAGAAGGGACATCTAGAATTCTAATACTTTCTTTAGCAAACAAATTGGAGAGTGATTGGTCCTGACTATGTTTCTCCAACCTAAACGAATCTTTTAATTTAGGCTAGTGAAAAACTCCAGAGAGTGAACAGTATGTTGATTCATATTGAAATTTATTTATTTTTTTGTGGGACCCTCGCTGGTGGCTGGGGAACGAACCAGCGCTTTAGAGACTGCGGGCTGCCTCGCAGCCCAGCGCTCAACCGCTTTGCCACCAGGGGAGGCCCGAAATTTAATATTTATCTTTAATTTTTACTTTTAGATGAAATTAATACATCCATTTTAAACAGTCAAATAGTAGTACAAGGTTTGTAACAGCAGCAACCAAAATGAGCAGTGACTTCTATACAGGCAGCTTCTTTTCAGTTTTTTTAAGGGTTTGTCCTGGCATTTGCCTCTGTATTTCTAAGTAACATTTACTGCTGTTTCTTGACTTTTTTTTCAATTTGAAGCATTATTTATTTCATACTGTAAAAAATTAAAATTGGTCTCTCTCTACATATTCCCACCTCAACCACACAGATCACACCTGTCCTCCTGTCCCCTCCACCCCTTGCTTCACTTCTCTCATCTCATACTAATTCTTGGCAATATTCTGAACATATCACCCTTTTTGTTGTTAAATCAGCATTCACTCTTTGCATTATTATGATTGTGTAAATATAGTTCACAACTAAGTCACTTGGTTACTAGGATTACATTTCCTTTCTCCCCCTCTCCCCATTTAATCCATCGGTTTTATTACTGTTTTTGTAGAGACATTTACTATCATCTCTATTCCTATAGCCTTCTGAGCTGATAGTTTTGTTCTGTTCCAGGCCTTCATTACCATTCTAGTAGCCTTTTGGGAAGGAGTGGGGCTACTCCTTCTTCCTTCTCCAAAGGAGATATTTAGGTGGTCAACGGACACATGAGAAAACACTGATCATCACTTGTCATTAGGGAAATGCAATCAAAACTACAATGAGGTGCCATCTCACACCTTTGAGAGTGACCTTATTGAAAAGACCAGAAACAACAAGTGCTGGTAAGGATGTAAAGAAAAATGAGACCTCACCACTGTTAGTGAAATGTAGATAGGTCCAGATCCTTATGGAAAACAGCATGGAGATTTCTCAAAAAAATTTTTTTTACCCCTTCTCCATGTAAATTTTTTTAAGATTTTATTTATTTATGCATACAAGAACTGGGGTATAGGCCAGAGTTGTAAGGGATAAGAGGATTCACCAGAGACAGAGTGGGGAGCAGAACAGGCAGACTGACTGAAATACACTGCTGAGTGGAGCAGCAGGCGAGACAGGAGAGGTCTGCTGCGCCATGTGGGTCACCTCCCTGGCAAGGGATGGAATTCATGCAACAGTGGCTGGTGATAGCTTGATAGCACTGAGACTTTAACCCCTGCGCCACCAGGGAGGCCCCCTCCCCATGTAAATTCTTTAAAAATGTTTTATTTATTCTTAAACATCCTTATTTATTTTTTCACATTTTAGGACTTCTCCCCTCAGTTGCGGTCACAATAGTTGTACCACTACCGGAGTACTCACAGTCCACCACCACACTCCACTATGCTCTCTACTCACCCTGTTGTCCCCCCTCCCACATCTCCCTCTCCTCCTGAGTGTCTCAGATCTATGAGACTATGGGTCTGCTACCCAGGGGCAGTCTTAGAGTTTGTATTTGTCTCATCCTTTGTTTGGTTTCTCTAGATTTCACATATAAATGAAACCATCCTGTTGTGGTTTTTGGAGTTAGTGGGTTTGGGGTGCGGGGTCCTTGCGTTCACTCTGGAAAAGGTGTCACCAGAGCTCCTGTTTCAGTGACACGTGGTGAGTTTCCCAGGCGAGTTTTTCCATGAGACAGAGACGTTATTTTTAAAGAACAGGTTTATTAGGGAAAGGGACGGAAGAATAAAGGAAACTTGCATAGACACAAGCGGGCAGGAGGAGCTGCTAAGAGGCCTGCATGGTTGCAGGCAGGCAGCCTTGAGGAGAGCGGCCTCCACTGAGGGAGGTCAGTGAAGAGAAGCCATGGCAGGTACAGGTCACCTGCAGGCAGGAAGGCTGCTGCCCTGCAGAGGAGAGTTGGTGAAAAGAAGTACCTGCATAGTCACAGGTGGGCAGATGGAGTGCTGCCCCGAACCAGTGCAGAGACTGCACTGATATGGTCTTCTTCTGTTTGGGAGGGTCTCACTCCTGGTGAGCCTTCAGGTTAGTTGCTGATTTTGGATAACTATGTAGAATCTGAAAAGGACCTGAGATTCCACAATGGACTCAATCTCCATATCTTTACCTTTGGATGCACCTAAGGATCTTGGCTTCCATAGCTGTGTCCTCTGTGCCTAAGGATCTTAGTTTCCATAACTGTGTCTTCTGCACCTAAGAATCCTGGTTTCCATAACTGTGTCGATGGTTGTGCTAATAATAATCTCTTCTACCCCCACCTCC
The DNA here is from genome assembly GCF_014898055.3 of Talpa occidentalis. Lineage (NCBI taxonomy): Eukaryota > Metazoa > Chordata > Mammalia > Eulipotyphla > Talpidae > Talpa > Talpa occidentalis. Next base: position 77,399,515 of record NW_023601653.1, read on the forward strand.
TTGTGTGAGCCAAGTTTCTGGTCCTGTGGCACTTCCTTTTTCAGTTTTTTTTTCCCTGTTCCTGTCCTTCATCAGAATTGCTGAGTCATATGTTAAATCCATTTTTTAGTCTTTTGAGAAGTCTCCACACTCCTTTCCATGTGTCTGGACCAGACTACCTTCCCATAAACAGTGGAATAGGGGTTCCTTTTTCTCCACACCCTCATCAGCGCTTGCTGTTTGTGGTCTTTTCAATATGCCGTGAGATGTCATCTCATTGCAGTTTTGATTTGCATCTCCCTGGTAAGTGATGATGAGCACTTTTTCACATGTCTGTTGGCCATCTACATGGTATTCTCAAACTATTTTGAAAAAATGGTCTGTATGATTAGCAATCTATTCCTAGGCATCTACCTGGAGAACACAAAAACATTAATTTGAAGGGATACATGCACTCCTGTTCATTTTAGCACTATTTACAATAGCAAAGTTATGGAAACACCTAAGTGTTCAAGGACAGATAAGTAGATTAGGAAAATGTGGTATGTATACATAATGGAATACAATTCGGCTATAAAAAAAAAAGTTGAAATCTTGCCATTTGTGATAATGTGGATAGAACTGGAGGGGATGATGTTAAGCAAAATAAGTTAGGAGGAGAAAGACCAGGGCCAGATGGTTTCACTTGTATGTGGTATATAGAGAGTCAAAGCATCAGACAAAACCAAAACCAATAACAGACCCTAGAAAACTGACTGTGGGATCAAGGCTGCAAGAATGTGAGGGGGATACATCATTGGGAAGGGGTACAATGGACTATGGTGGACTGTAGGGATCTTGGTTGTGAGTGTGACATGGGACAGATATCTGAGGTGTGACCCTGTGCATCTGAATTACAGTGTTGGACACCAATGCTACCTCAATAAAAAAAAAATTAAAATTGCCCTTGAATTGTAATGGTGTCAGCTTCTCTTGGACCTCCATATCATTTGCTTTAGGGCATGATCACAGCTTCTGTTTTTTATGGCATTGGTGTCAACATTCCACTCTGTGTATCTGAGATAATTTGTGACCTTTATGTATTTGTTTTTCTTTCTTCATCCTCTGACTTTGTTCTACTATCTCACTTCATTTAAGTGTGTTTGTCTCCTGCTTCAGAATTGGATTTCACCTTTTATGTCTGAGATTTCCACATTATTCCCCCCCACCCTCCCACCCCAGACCCTAACAAGATATATCAGCTTATGAAATGGTTGTTTTCTCTAGCTTGTCCTTATCAGAAGTTCTGGTGACCCAAAGGTTTTTCTCAAACTTGGATTCCTTTTGTGATTACTGCTTGTTTTCCTGGAGGGTATTTGCTCACCCATATTCCAGTATGTACACATACACAAGCGCCAGTTGTTCCACACCCTTTCCATCACATTCTTTTGAGTTCAGTCCTGCTTTTGAGATTGTGCAAGTGTATATATGACCAAATTAAAATAAAATGAAGGAAAACCCTTGTGCTTTATCAAACTCTTTCTAAAGCCTTTGATGATTTTTCTCAAGGATAGTCTATCACCTTATTTTTCTTTATGCTCTCATGTAAATATGTTAAAATTGTGAGGCAACTTTTGACAAAAAACTTGTAGCTGTACAAATAAGCAGGATTTTCAGATAAACATTTAAATCCTTTTCTTAAACTGCTGTCTCTTCATACTTGACTTTGTTTTTCCCAGCCCCTCCTTCCTTCCCCCTACCCCAACCCCCCCAGCCACTCACTACCATTGGTAGTGGTAAGGAGACAGATAAGATCTTAATTATTTATTTTAATCAAAATATTGGGTGACCACAGTGTATCAGACCTAGAGCCAATTAGTGGGGAAGATATAAGATGAATTAAAACCAGCCTCTGACTTCAAGGTGTTTATACTGTACAAATGAGGACAATAAAAGAGTAAAATAAGCATTGTAAGAGCTCTAAACAAAGTCCTCTGGAAATTGAAAGGGACATGAATTTAAAGTCAGCTATTGAAATCAGAAATGGCATTTTGGAATCCTCTGGAACATTTCCAACTACGTAAATATTAAGTAGGCAGTGTGCCTTTGCGTGTGTGGGTATATAGCAGTGTGGGGGTGGGTGGGGTCTATTTTATTCTATCTATCCATTTTGATTAAAAGTTCCTTCCCAAGTGTGGATCATAGCGTAATGGAAAGAACATGGAATTTTTAAATTCCAGGTCTAGTCCTGCTCTTTCATTTGCCGGTTTTAGATAGTATTATTTTCACTATGTGCTGGAATATACACATTGCTGTCATATCTTTCTCCACAGACCTTATCAGAAGGAAGTCCACTATCTTCCTCTTGGGGCTTTTCTTTCCTCTTGAATTGTCCAAGAACCCCTGGGGATACTAGGTAGTGCAGAAGGAGAGGTGATCAGTGCAGCTTCTGTACCTGAAAGGGAAGAGCCCCATAGTCAGCTGGTGCGTCTCAGTGTCTTGGGGTGTTCCTGAAAACTGGTCCTCCTTTTGACCAGTAATCCTGACCCACACTGAGTCTGCTTTCTGAATCAGTCACTCCGATGCATTCTGAAGGAGGAGTCTGTTCTGCTTGACTCTGCCAGATTTCCCCACCGGTTTTCTCAGGGTAGAGTTCTTAGTATTGTACTCATTTGTAGCCCCATGTACAGCCATTTTCTTCATGTCAAGTGACCCAGGAACCCTTGGTCAGTAACCTGCCATTACACAGACCCAGAACCCCTAATATCCCTCCTTCCCAAAACCCATCCCTGGGATCAGGCAGGTGGCTCCTTTTCCAAATTTCAAATGCCTCTAGGTATTCTTTCCTCCTTCCCCTCACGCTGTGATATTCATCACCCATTCTTCTAACAAGAAAGGCTCTTCTCACCTTTAACTTTCCAGGGTAGATTCCATCAGTGATTCAGAATACCCTCACCATCATTCTTGGGTGCAGTGAGAATGGGAGGGGAAGCCGAAGATGATTCAGGGTAATTACTGACACCTGATGGGTGTTCTGCCTCATGAGTGCTTGGTGTAAATCCCTTCAAAGGTTGCTCCTTTGGTTTAGGATGAGTGACCAGACCCCTTTATACTTCTCTGGCCTTGCTTTGTATCATTCCTCCTCTTTTCTGTGCTTTAGCCCGTCAGTATTTCTTAGACTTGTTGAGTTCTTTCTCCCTCGCTGGACTTCTACAAATACCATGCCTTTGTATAAGGTGGCATTTCCATCTCTCTGAAAATACAACAGTATTTTCTTTCAACCAACTTTTCCTGAAATTCTTAATTTAGATCCCCCATTATGTGGGCTCAGAGAGCCTTGTTCTTTTCTTTTTAGCACATAACATGATGTAAAAGATACGTGTGATTTGGTGATTACTTATTTAATATATTTCTTCTCTGGATACCAGCACTAGCCCACTGAGCATGTTTGTTTAAAAATTTGAATTATTATGTTTCTTGGTTCTCAGAGTATATTCTGCTTCTTTCTGTTACTCTTGCTGGTGAGAATATCTGTGAAATCACAGGCAGACTTGAAAGATAGAAGTTAAAAAAAAAAAATAAAAAAAAAAAAAGATCAAAGCTCAGCTTCGCCTTCTTCCCTCTACCTGAGTGGAAATTTTGTAGTTTTATACTGCTATCAGCTGCTTTTCAGGTTTTCATTGTTATTATGTTCAAACTATAGACTCATAGAAGACTCAGCTGTCCCTTTCTATAAAAGGGACATAATGTACATGTTGATCATTAAAAGGGAAGGCTTTGTGTTGTAGAAGAAATCAAAATTTGTGGTATCACTTAAACTTCTTATTTAGCATTAAAACATCATCACTGTTTAAACATGATGCTGACACCTAGTGGATATTCTGTATAACAGACTCAGAAGACAGGAACCCCCAAAATAAAGCTGTTATGATGGGCTAGTGAGGAGTTTTTTATTTTGAATCTCAAGTATGTTTAGCTTGAATTTAGGGGTTTTGAAAAAGACTTGATCTGTAATATTTGCAATTTCTGGACAGTGCCATCTGCATTTAGTATCATTTAAAATTACTATGATTTCACATATAACCCTCTATAAACAAAACAAAGAAGTGATCAAAAATTACACTATTTCATTTCAGATACTTAAGGGATTTTATGCCCCATTTCATCCTTATAATTGTATATAGTTTTTATATACACAGTTGTGATCATATATACAATATTTTGTGTTCTTTAATCATTTGACATTTAGACCTTTCAGTGTGTCTGTATAGTCAATAGGTTCTAATTGTTAATGCATGTAATTCTCTTTGATTTTAACTTCTTACTATGGGGGGTGAAACTGTTCCTATTCAAAATACAGAAATCTGTTTTTAGGCCCCAGGTAATTCCTGAGATCTGGTGGGAGTGTACAACCCTGGCCAGGAAATAAATCATTTTTAAGCAGTATCTTGTTTGCCCAGCTGACACTGGACATGCTGTTGAGTAATGCCCTATGGTGCGCTCATGTCCCCAGCCCCTGCCTTCTCTCTCAGAGGGGACCTGCCGGGCACTGTTTCCTGTCCCCATCCGTGATAAATGTTACCCTGGCAAGTAAGCTAAGGTGGGAATAAGCCTTCCAAAATTCCTCAGATGCAACCATAACATAGTTCTGGTTCATTCTCCAAAATGCACTGATTTGCCACTTGCTTTAGGGAAAGAAAGTAGAGACAACTGATTTTAGAAGATTAGGAAATCCTGCTCATAGTGTCATAATTTGTCTGGGAAACTGAACTTTGAGTAAGATAATTGCTATTAACTTTACTGTATTTGCTTCCTTTTTTTTTTTTTTAAGATTTATTTTTATGGGCCTCCCCTGGTGGCGCAGCGGTTGAGCGCTGGGCTGTGAAGCTGCCTGCAGCCTCTGCGGCGCCGGTTTGATCCCCGGCTGCTCCCCGGCCACCTGAGGGAGGGTCCCACATGGTGCGCAGACCTCTCCTGCCGCCCGCTGCTCCCCTCAGCAGTGTGCTTCGGTCCTTCTGCCTGCTCTGCTCCCCGCTCTGGCTCTGGTGAATTCTCTCACCCACCCACGCTTCTGACTATACCCAGTGCTTGTATAAATAAATAAATAAAATAAAAAATTAAAAAAAAAAAAAAGATTTATTTTTATACAAGAATTGGGGTACAGGCCAGAGATGCGGGGGGTGAGAGGATTCACCAGAGACAGAGCAGGGAACAGAACAGGCAGACGGACTGAAATACACGGCTGGGGGGAGCAGCAGGCAAGACAGGAGAGGTCTGTCCCGCCATGTGGGTTTCTCCCTGGCTGACCGGGAATCAAACTCGGCTGCCTTGGCGGCTGCGGATTGCTTCGTAGGTTGCGTCTTAACCCCTGCGCTACCAGGGAGGCCCTGCTTCCAATTTTTTCAACGCAAATATAAAATATATTTAAAGATCTTACATTTAAAAAAATTAACACCAATACATGGGGGTAAAGATTTACACAAATCACATAAATTGAAGAGTGATTATTTATATTAGAGATTCTACTTTCTACCTAGTTTCATTGTTAAGCTTCCTGTTATATATATGAAAGATTAGATTCCTAAGAATTCATTTTACTCCTCTTTTTCCTTTACGTCATCTCTCTTGGATAGCATCTCTGGAATTTGAGTGTTCCATACATTTGAACCAAGGCTGCTGGGTCAGAAACCCAAGTCTTTGCAACATTGTGCTCTGGGCATCTGAGGAATGCTCACTAAACCAACTTGTTAGCCACTTATTGAAACTGCAAATTGACCTTTTGGTTTCAATTGTAGCAAGCTACATGAAATGTTTGTCATAATTTTAGACCCAGAAGAGACCTGCTTTGCTTGGATGACTAAATTCCTGTGGGAACTGAGATAAATACTGCAGATACTAATGTTGCTTGGTGAATAGCATGTCGTGAGGCTTTTTGTGTTTTGTTATTCATTTTTGTACCAGTTTAGTACTCCTCTTGGCTAAGTGTCATCTACTCTCACTTCTCATCAGATGTCTGCATTTGTGTTACATTTCCTTATGGTTTGAGCTATGATAACCTCTAGATAATCCCAAAGGGAAATTTTAATCTAATTCTTCCTCAAACAAATGTGACAACTTCCACATCCTTACTTCTCATTTCTTTGTAACAATTTGTACTGTTTAGCCTACATTGTCTTCTTTCTCCTAATTAATTACATTGAAAAATACAAAGTGAAAGTATGGGGTTTGAGAAGAATGGTAAAAAAAAAAATGCATGAACATTTTCTGTCCATCATTTGTGAAGTGAGAATCTAGTCATTCTTTTTACCCTCTGGATTATTAGCTATTAAGTTTGGAAGCACCACGTTTCTTAGCAGGGTAATCGATCTGTCCTGAATCATTTAATTAAAAAATCAGTTGGTAATTAGTTACAAATTCACTATGACACCCCCCCCAAAAACGCAAAGCTTATGCTTTAAACTTGTTGCTGTAAAAAAATAAACTTGTTGCTGTAAGTCAAACTATTTTGACTTATTTGCAAATTATTTGCATGTTTATAAGCAAAGTAGCTCATGTGGGCTAATCTGATTTTCTTATGTCATCTGACTTTAAAATAAAAATTGCCCCTTTATTTTTTTGTTCTTTATTTTAAGTTAATTAGAAAATGTTTTAAATAATTACTGTAGCGAATGACTAAAAACTTTATCTGGAGGATCTTTTTAAATAGAACCTCTCACATGATAGCAGGGGACTTTTTAAAAATTGTTTCTAGCTACTGACTGTAAATCCTGAAATAGTTAGACAGTCCTAAATGAAATCATTTCTTCTGGTTGAAAATTGGTGGCATTAGATAATCTGGGTTTGAATCCTGAATCTGCTATTCCTTGACTCTGACTTTGGATAGCTTCATCCATTTCTTTGTCCTCTCTATAAAAAGACGGTAGTGATAATGCTGACTTTGTGGGATTGTGTGAGGAATAGATAAGAATAAAGGTGAAAACTATAATTCACAATGCCTGGCACAAAGCAAGTACTTAAACGTTGCTTTTATGATTATAGACCAGAGATAATGTGTGTGTGTGTGTGTATGTGTGTGTGTGTGTGTGTGTGTAGATAGTAAATATCTAGACTTGGAGCACCCCACCATCTCTGTCACAAGTTAATTCTGCTTTTACAGTGTGAAAGCATTCATAGGCAATATGTAACAGGTGAGGGTCTCTGTGTTTAGATAAAACTATTTTTCAAAACAGAAATGGGCCGTAATGTGTTGATCCCTGTTCTAGAGTAATAAAGCTAACAAATGAACAAGGTATGGAAATATAAATTCAATAAAGCTCTCCTATGTAGTAGATATCAAGAGAATTTAAGTTGATTAAAAACTTCAATTTATGGAAAAACTTTACTGAAATTCATAGGGGCCTCCCCGGTGGTGCAGGGGTTAAAGACAGTGCTATCATGCTATTGCCAACCACTGCTGTGATCCCAGGCTAGCCAGGGAGCTTACCCACATGGTGCAGCAGACCTCTCCTGTCTCACCTCTGCTCCACTCAGCAGTGTATTTCAATTCTGCTCCCCACTCTGTCTCTGGTGAATCCTCTCACTTCCCCTGAGCCTCTGGCCTGCACCCCAGTTCTTATATGTATAAATAAATCTTTAAAAAAAATTCATAGGCAATCACAAAAGACCCCAGATAGCCAACGCTATCCTGAAAAAAGAGAGGGAAAATAGGAGTATTACACTTCCAGGCTTTAAAGTATGAAGCCATAATAATGAAAACAGAGCAGATACAAAGACAAGTGGAATAGAAATGAGAACCCAGAAATAAACCCATACATTTATAGAGAGCCAAACTATGACAAAGGAGAGAAGAATATACACTGGAGAAGGGAAAGACTGCGATAAATGGTGCTGGAATTATTGCAGTGATACCTGTAAAAGAATGAAACTAGACCACTCCATCACACCATACACAAACATCAACTCAAAATGGACAAAAGACTCGGATGTAAAACCTGAAACCATAAAACACGTAGAAGAAAACACAGGCAAAACACTCCACAGCATAAGCCTCAGAAATACCTTTACAGATTCATCCCCTGCAGCAAAGAAAACAAAAGGGAATATAAACATTTGGGACTACATCAAACTAAAAAGCTTTTGCATAGCAAAAGAGACTATAACTAAAATGAGGAGATTCCCTATTGAATGGAAGAAAATATTCACACACCATGCATCTGACAAGACTGACATCAAAGATCTGTAAACAACTCATACAACTCAACAAAAAGAAAACAACCCAAACAATAAATGGGCAGAGGAACTAAACAGGCACTTCTCCAAAGAAGACATAAGGATGACCAATAGGCACGTGAAAAATGTTCATTACTTAATCATGAGGAAAATGAAAATCAAAACCACAATGAGATACCACCTCACACCAGTGAAAATGGCCAGAACAGAAACAAATGCAGGTGAGGGTGTGGAGAAATGCGGGCTGGCCCAGCCCCTTTGGAAAGCAGTATGGAGGGTTCTCAAAACACTGAAAATGGGTCTGGCATATGACCCAGCAATCCCACTCCTAGATAGCTGTCCATAAAATACAAGAACACTAATTCAAAAGGACACCTGCACCCCCATGTTTATAGCAGCATTATTTTCAATAACCAAGAGTTGGAAATGACCTAAATGCCCCAGAACAGATGAGTGGATCAAGAAGATGAAGATGTGGCTTTATATTATTAGTGGAGTACTACTTGGCAACCAAAAAAGAAAAATGTATGCCATTTACAGTGCCACCGTTGGAGCTAGAAGTGAAATAAGCCAGAAGGAGAAAGATAAATACTAGGTGTCACTTACTGTGGAATATAAAAACTAACAAACATAGAGTCAGACAAAGACAAAATTTAAAACCAACCCTTGACATGTAGCAGGGAAGAGGGAGGGAGAGTGGTCAAATCAAAGGACTGTGGCTCACAGGTGCTGTGGTAGTGGGAGAATTATGGGAACTACACCTGAGGGGAGAAATCAAGTATTGTACAAAAGTAAACAATGATGTAAGAAAATAAAAGTTTACAAAATAAATCAATCCTTGAAAATTGACTATTGATCTTAGCCTTTCGGGGGGGAAGGGAAGAGGAGAGGGGGAAACAATGGCATGGGGGTGGACAGCACAGTGGACTGTGGTAAAGGACTGTGGGTGCTTGGGTGGTGGAAGGGCTGCAGTGAGAGGGGAAACTCTGTGCTGTCCAGACAATAGCCAGGGTGTAAATTAATGGTACATTAGTAACAGTATACAAATAACTTGAATTTACAACCCAAGATATTAAATTTCAAAATCTCGGCATTGAAACACGTTCTGTTGAGTTAACATATTGTATAATAAAAATCTCACCTATCTGGACCATCAAAAATATATATTTCTAGATCTATAAAAGCACTTTACTGTAGAGCATTTGTGAAAACATAGATGAAGTTGAGTGAAAGAAGCCAGTTACAGAAGAACAAATACTATGTATGTGTGGTTCCGTTTACATGAGGAATAGAAAATAGTCCAACTCAAAAGCAGAGAGTAGAATGATGGTCACCAAGGTCTGGGGGGAGGGGAAATGAGGAGTTTCTCTTCAATGAATAAAAAGTTTCAGTTATGCAAGATGAATAAAAGCTCTAGAGAGTCCAGCATCATACCTATAGTTTATACTGTCACATTCTTAAAATTTTATAAAAGGGTATATCTCATGTTTAATGTTTCTGTTACAATTAAAAAATATTTAGGAGCTAACACCATTTGAAAATAAAGGTAGTGAAATATCAGAACTTAAGTGTTTTTCTTCTGCTTATTTTACCTGCTTATTTCCCTATCCCCTATATTCTTTTTTTTTTTAAAGATTTATTTATTTATTATTTATACATGCACTGGGTACAGTCAGAAGCGCGGGAGGGCGGGAGGGTGAGAGAATTCACCAGAGCCAGAGCGGGGAGCAGAGCAGGCAGAAGGACCGAAGGACACTGCTGAGGGGAGCAGCGGGCGGCAGGAGAGGTCTGCGCCCCATGCGGGACCCTCCTCCGGTGGCCGGGGAGCAGCCGGGGATCAAACCGGCGCTGCAGAGGCTGCGGGCAGCTTCGCAACCCAGCACTCAACCACTGCGCCACCGGTATCCCCTATATTCTTGATAAGACAGTAAATGTTGGGAGACAGTATATGGGGACTGGAAAGGGACAATTTCAGTGGTGACTCCTGCTGGAGGAGGGGATAGCAGACTTGATTTGAAGCTATGTTTACATAATAAGCATACAGTTTTGTTTAAATTTGTTTATTTAGAGTAACATGGTAGGGAAACTAAAGCTTTCCAAGCTATTTTTTGTACCACTATGCTGAATAAGAGGGTCCTATGTGCCCCACTGACTCTTAGTCTCTCAAACAACTTTTTTCACATATATCTTCATGCTGTTTCTCTCTTAAAATCTTTTTTTTTTTTAAGATTTATTTATTTATTTTTACAAGCACTGGGTACAGTCAGAAGCGCGGGAGGGTGAGAGAATTCACTAGAGCCAGAGTGGGGAACAGAACAGGCAGACTAACGAAATACACTGCTGAGGGGAGCAGCGGGTGCAGCAGGAGAGGTCTGCCGCGCCATGTAGGACCCTCGCCGGTGGCCAGGGATTGAACCAGTGCTGCAGAGGCTATGGGCAGCTTCGCAGCCCAGCGCTGAACTGCTGGGCCACCAGGGAGGCCCTCTCTTATAATCTATTGATAATTATAGTGCTAAGATATTTTCTAGCCTAGATGACTTCGCATAATTTTATGTATTTGTATTAAAGTTCTCCAACCTTATATTTATCTCAAAGTGTTATAAGAGTGCTATGAAGTGCCCAGAAAATGTTACCTATAATTGTTATCAGATAACCATCTTCCAAACTTACTTTTTTTAGAAACTGATTCAGCACTACAGAAAGAACATAGAAACCAGACACCTGCTCCATCTGCAGCTCAAACTTCTGGTCCTTCTAAGTACCACCGCACTCGATCTGGGGGAGCCAGGGATGAACGATATCGATCAGGTGAGAAGGGACTGTAAAATTACCAGCAGAATAGTTTGCACTGACGTTAGTTTAAACTGTGTATCCTGAGAGCTTCTAATGCTTATTTTGTTATGTTTTTTCCTTTAAGCACCAACAGTTCCATATCAATTCATTCATCGGTCACTTATTGAGTATCTGTTACGTGCCAGATGGGATAGGTACTCTATATTTGCTGGAGATATAGCAGCAAATAAGACCATCTCTGCCCTCAAGGGCAGAAGATGAAGCAGACAGTTAAAAAGACAATGTGAATAAATAAATATACACAAAGACTGAGTTAGGGTCATGCGGGGTATTACTGGCAGAGCTCAGTGGACTCTTTTGGAAGAGACCAGTCCTGTTGTCTTTGCCAGAGTTGTTGATTAACTAGTCTCTTTAACTGGTGGAGCTGGAGTAACAGTTCATAATGAAGTTTCATGTAGTAAACTCTTAAACTTTATTTCTTCTGATCCCAGAAATACTCATGGGAAGGAAAAAAGCAACTTACAGTGGTTGGCAGTGGCAGCATGTTCCTGCCATGCTATGTCCAGGCCTGAAGAGCTGAGAAACAAGTCGTGGATGTGCAAGGGGGAGTGTGGTGTTGCCAGAACTCCCAGCCCTGCACTGTCCCCTGTGCTCACCAGCCCCTGCAGCATATTTTTTGTTTAAATGGCAGAATTAAGGAAGACTAACCAGAATGTTATTTTACAAACTCAGGTTTTTGTCCCCTTTATACTAGCCAACGTTGCCACAAGCCTTTCTTGAACTGAAAAACAGGATGTATATCATATCCTTTGAGAAACCTTGAGAGAAAATGAGGAAAAGGACCTGTTTGCAGAGCAGATTCAATCCTTTTGTGAGCTGAATTTGCTGGATATACATGTTACACATTGGAAGGAAGGAATGAAAGCATTCGATCAGAAAAACAGACCTTACATGCCACCCCAGAATTTTCCTTTGTCTTTAGCCTGGTCTTGAGTGATCAAGGGAAGCTTTCTTAGAGAATAGGACACCTAACTTCAGTCTTGGCCAACATACCGAGCTAGGGAAATATTGTTAGATGTAGATGTGAAAGCAGTTTATTAGAACTGGAACTTATAATTCAAGGACCCAGAAAAAGGTGGGAGATGAGTGTAGGAGGATTATCAGGGAATGAATTTGAGAAATCTTCAATATCCTGAAGGATTTTCAGCAAAGAACAGCACAGGCAAATTTGTATTTATTCTAGTAGTTCACTCCAGCTGCCGACCGGTGCTCTACCATGGCTGGGCAACAGTGCATAGAGCTTTAAGTATGTAAGAGCTAAATAGATATTTTGGAGAAAGGAAAGAATAAAAGTAGTTATTAGTTGAGGAATGAATTATATGGTGGTAAGGCTGGGTGTAGAAAAGCATATCAGGAGCCCTTGTTTGTCACCACACACCCAAGCCCAGATTCCCACGCGCCCCCCCCCCCAGTTGTCTTTTGAGACTGGAGCCCAAGTTCAGCGGCAGTGTATTCTGACTCAGTCCAGAGGACTCTAGTCTTTTCAGCCCTAATTTCTAGCCCTCTTACCCTCATTTCCCCTCTTCACTGTTTTTTCCTTTGTTTAATACCATGTAATTAAAAAGTTTAATAAGGAACCTAAAAGGTGATTCTCTGCATCTTCTGCCCAAGCAGAAAGAGCTCATTCAGTAGTGTAAAACTTTGACCTTATCCTGATAAAACCCAGCTGTAATCTCCTGCTCCTGTTCTTGTATGCCAGTTCTTTCAAATTTATCCCAAATGTCAGAAAGTGTAGTCTGTGAATCAGATACTGTTCAGCAGACTGTGGAATTTCTTGGTTAAGTGGAGGTTAGTCCTCAACCCATGCTGGTCAAGGCTGGTGAGCCACTGACTACAGGAGCAGTTACGGAAATCTCCTTGTGTTCCCTAGAATAACTAGGAACTTTTCTACTTTCAATAGTAGGTTTTTTTTTTTTTTTTAAAGATTTATCTATTCATGCATACAAGAACCGGGGTACTGGCCAGATGTGTGGGAGGGTGAGAGGATTCACCAGAGACAGAGCTGATTTTTTTTTGGTATTGTGCTTTTTTGTTGTTTTTAATTAATTATTTTGAATTGATATAATATTTGTATACCCCCCCTCAGTTATTACCATCGTAGTACACCCACCTCCAAATCACCCATAGTCCACCACCATAGTCCATTGTGCTTGCTTCCCTCTTTGCTCTAATTACTTCCCCATTCAAAAGGCAAATGACAAACTGAAAGAAATTATTTCTGAGAATCTTTTTGGCCCAGCTTCTATAGGGTCATATAGCACAGACAGGACTTTAAGGATGATTTGCGTGTAGCCTGGGCCCTTTCCTTAAGAGGAGGAAACTGTTGTGGGTTAGAAAGCCTTATCAGTTATTATCTATCTCAGGAGAATTTTGAGTTAAAAATAATCAAAACAGTGTATAGTGTGCTCACAGAGCACTGTGTGATCCTATTTTGTAGAACTGTAGAGTGGATTTTTGGGTGGAAAAACGAGTTCTGTCTAGATATGTTAATTTTGAGATTCCTAGTAGACAGTCAAGTGGAAAACTGTAATCTTTCATGACCGAAATGGCAAAAAAAGTTACATCAGTCCTTATATTTTTCTAGATCAGAATTCCTTCTGTTCAGAATCCGTTCTGTTCCTGTGGCATAGAACTGAGGGTTCTCAGCCATGTCTTCTTTCAGACAGTTAAACAAGTCATCTCTTCTTGAAGAAGAGCAGGTGTCCTCTATGTCCCTGTACCTCACACTTCCAGGGAGTAGTGGGTCCCCTGCTTGGCATTCACGTTAGACCCTTCCCTCTTTCCTCCCCCTCCCCCTTCCCACCCCTTCCATCAACTCCTTGTCTGGTGTGTTAAGCAGTCATCATCCTGGATTTCATTTTCCTTCCTTATAAAATTATCCTGGATTCCTTGTGTCTCTACTTTTGGCTTTTATTTTTAATGGATCTAAAAGAAATGATAAATGAAAATCACCTAAAGTCCTTTTTTGGCAATGGAAGCATAGTTCAGGCTACAGAAGTAAACAAGATCTAGGAGCTAATAATTGCAAATATTTACTCCTACAGATATCCATACAGAAGCGGTTCAGGCTGCACTGGCAAAGCACAAAGAGCAGAAAATGGCTTTGCCCATGCCAACGAAAAGGCGGTCCACGTTCGTCCAGTCTCCAGCCGATGCCTGCACGCCGCCCGGTGGGTTTATCAGAACCTGTTCTCTCTGACTGTTCCTACTTTGATGCTTCAAAAATAAGTTCTGCTTTTTCTTTCCTGCAGTAGCCAGAATTCTCTCCTCATCATCGGAGGTGTGTAAAACACATGGAAGGTGGCAGGTTTTGATTGTCACATCATAAAAACCATAAAAAGACAACAGTAAAGAGTAAAACTATTACGATTTTTTCCTTTTGAATTTCCAGCATTTCCTTGATAGAATCCCCAAATTCATATAATCACCAACAGGTTTATGCTCCTAAATCAGGTGCTTTGTCTCTGCAAGTCATAGGAGTAAGAGAACCTGAGACAAAATTTTGTGTCATTAAAGATGATAGAGCAGTTGTGCCAATTGTAATTTGTTGAAATTGTATGTGTGTGTGTGCAAATATATTTTGTATACATTTATGTATTTTTAAGAATCTGCTTTTTTTTTAAATTGAGATAAAATTGGTTTACAACACTGTATATCACGAATCCACTTTTTAATGGGGTCACAGTATCAGTGAGAACTAAGCACTTTTATTCCATTCTCATTCCCCAGACTTCAAATCCTTACCCCAGACAGTAAATCTAAGAGTTACAGCATTATTTGAGGAACAGTGAAATAACATTAGTTGTCTTTATCTATTTGGAATCTCTCCCACAGTTTTTTAAACCCTTAAAAATATGCTTTTTTTTTTTTTTTTTTTTTGGAGTGAGCGCCTGGGGAATGAACCGGCACTGCAGAGGCCGCGGGCAGCCTCGCAGCCCAGCGCTCAACCACTGCGCCACCAGGGGAGCCCCTAAAAAATATACTTTTAAGGTCTTACTGTGTCTTTCGGGGGAGATTCCTAGGAAGATTACATTATTGTGATTAACTTCGACTGACATCGTCAAGTTGAGCTATTCACACTCATCCTGTTCCCAGTCTAGGTTCATATTAATAGTTTTCTCCTAGGTTTTGGCTAACTTCTCAGAGCATTTGGGTGTGCTGTGAGCTCATTAACTGTGTGTGCTTTTTTCCTTTATATGTGTGGTGTCAATATGTTTGAAAGAGAAATAGTTCTGTGGCTTCAAGTGTTTCTTAAATCGTAACACAGGATACCTCGAGCAGACCATCACAATAAGACATTCTGTGTCTGTGGTGGTGCATACTTCAGGCCCACTCATTCAAAATCTTGGATGACTTCCATTTTGCATTAGTATAGCACTGGTTGGGCCCTTCTGGACAAAGGGGGTTCTCAGTTTGTTAGCTAGTCCTTGTTGGCAGATTCTGCTGCTTGCAGCATGGCTGAGAGTTCAATTGTAGTAAATGGCAAAGGGTAGGGAGCTGTGTGACTCGGAGTTCTTAGAAACAATCCTGTCTATAGCTGTATTAAAGAATTGCAACTTCAGAGAAATAGAGCCTGCTCTCATGGCCTCAGATTAAATGTGAGAGTGCAGCAAAGGATCTTGAGAATGCTTAGAAGGAATGGAAACTTTTTAAATCCCCTTTCAGAAACGTCACTGCCTAAGGGGAATTTACCAACTCTAGAAACAAATCATGGCTGTTCCATTGCTGAATGAGACCATAGTCCTTTGGAATTCACTACAGACCTCTGTATTTCTAAACACTGATGTTCTACTCTGCCTGCAACCTTAAACTACACACACACACACACACACACACACACACACACTCACTCACTCACACCCCACCATGCTTCCATAATGTTCTTGAGTACCTTACATGTTTTAATAATTTCTTAAGTATAAAAATAAGGCCCTTTCTTCTAAGATCTACCTGTAGTTAGCAAAGTAGTAAAAAAGTTTCTATCCATTTCTCTCCTGTTTTGGGAATTTCTGAATAGTATATGAGAAGCCTTGATGAGCTACCAGGGACGTCCTTATAGTCAAATAGAATCAAATAGAAGAGGCATTTCCCCCAACATGAGGAAATATTGAGAGCGTCCAACAGTGGTTTCTGACACAGTCCCCACATGGAGCTCGATCTTGATGCCCTTGTTCAACAGCTGCCCATGTGCCTAGGGCAAATACTGTGCCCTGGTGTGAGGGAAGGTGGCAAGAACTGTGTCGTGAGGCACCTTTCATTTCTATTCCTTAAGTGCCTTTCATTTTAGGGGAATAGAATTTGCTGTCTTCAATTTAGGATTTGGATGCCAGTCTCTCATTGCTTAGAGAGCCACCATTTAGAGACTTGGCTGTCTCCCATTTCTTTTGCAGTTTAATCCTCTACCACTATCTCCCTGAACCTCTAATAACCTAACCCAGAGATCCAGGAAAACTTTATTATGCATATTTACTCTGTTAGCCTCTGACTTACTGAAGTCTAGAGGAATGCCAAGCCTACACTCAAGAGACTGAGGAAGAAGAGAATGGACATTGAGGATTACAGGCTGTTTTTTAAAAATCAGGTTCAAAAAAATATTTTAAAATATTTTTAAAATAAGTTGAAATCCAGGTTTCTGTCCAGGTTTCTTGTTTTTCTTGGTAGAAAAACTGTGCCACTCTGGCTGCTCACTTAACCTCAAGTTTCATAGTATTTTAGTTGTGCAGTTTTGTGCTCTGCCTGTGAAGATATACCACCTATCACAGAGCATGCTTTTGGGCAGGACCCACTTTCGGCACGTGCTGTCCAGCGTGAACCCTAGTTCCTGGGATACCGGCTAGAGTGTGCTAGCCAGATGCTACTTTGGGAGGCACTCAACACATAGTGGAACTAGTGAATTCATGAAAATCCAGAGCAGATTTTGGAGTCATTTGATAAAAAAGGATTTAAGGAGTAAAATGTCATAAATCTTGGCTTCATTTATAGTATTCTATAGTCTGGAAAATATGGTAAATAGTTGGCATAGGGAATAATTTGCCTTTGGTTCATAAATCATTCTCCAGTAGTAAAATGTCAACTTGAAATTTGCTTATCAATCTATACACTAATTTTTATCTTGTGGATTGGAAAATTTAAATTCTCCAACGTATTAGTGATCTGTGGTTATTTTAGTGCCTGTGGCCTTTTTCAGAGTCTTTCAGACTGCTTGAATTACTGCCATCCAGTTCCCTTTATGTGCTGAAATCATTTACTAATGTCATGAGACAATTACCTCAGCTCTTTCTTTGTATGGCTTCTTTGTGTAACACTGTTACTCATTCATACATACAAATACAATGCAAAAACTGCAGTGTATATTTTTTTCTTCTCTAAGCTTTTCTGCACCATGTAGGCTTATACTATGCTGCATTCTGAGGGTACACAGATAATCAAACAGACTGCATAATGACCCCGAAGCGCAGTAAGCTGTTTTGACTGGCTTGGATAGAATAAAGTTCAAGTTTAGTTGCCTGTTTCACACAGTGACTATATTAGTAATTTGTGGGACCAATCAAGGAGAAATTTACCTCTCTGTATTTCTATACATGAAAATGATGCCCAAGGACAGACTGGGGTATTGTTATACCCTTAACATACTGTAACAGTGCTTTAGGAATTACAGTACATTACTCTGTGAAAATGGCTTTCACATACTACTGGTTACCCTGCATCATTTGTTCCTCATAAGCATTCTGTGAAGTAGGAAGAGCAGATTCCTTTAGAGAGTGGAAACAAACATGGTCATAGTAACTAAGTTATTTGCCTCAGATCAAGTGCAATTATGTGTCGGACTCTAATCTTGATTTTGTATTTTACTTTACTAAAGTAAATTCTTTTTTTCCCAAAAGAAAAGAACTTTGATAGAATTAGTGTGCACAGCATAGAAAGAGAGAGGGGAGAAAGGATAATAGCTTCCCAATGAAACACCCAGAGTTACCTGGCCCAAAGTGAGGCCACTGAGCCCCAAAGGCTTGCCACAAGTCTGAGGCATCTTCTGACAGGGAACTATAAGAAAGGGGCAAAAAGGACCAGAAAAGTCTGTAAGGAAAAAAGAGCACAATCAAAATACAAGTCAAGATAAAGGACGCCATTGTCAGCCTCCTTTTGGTTCTCTCACCCACGTCTCCTCCAAGTGTCTCAACAACCTTCCATGTTCCCCAAGTCCCTGGTACAAGTCCAAGGCTGAGAAGCAAGTAGCTTATTCTTTACATGTCTTTGCTCCATGTGCCTCCTCCAAGTCTTCTCTCTGGAAATTCCTTTCTTAATAGATAATCATGTATGTATGGTGCTGGAATGAGTAGTATTCCAAACAAATTAGTTATCCCATCCGAGAGAGAATAGCCCAAACATTTATCAGCCAGTTAACTTGAATTTGGGAGCGATTGTCAGTCTAAATTACCAGTCTAAATTGGGGGCATAGTCTCCCCAAATATTCTAATTTTGACAATTAGGCCTTGATAAATATGCTCTGTTTTAATATTCAGATCATTTTAATAGCAGGCTTTCATTTCTGGTATGGGTTATGAGCAATGATCCACAATTATTTGAGAGACTAGTAAACAATATCCTTTAAGCCAAAGTACAATTAAAACCCACTTTATCAGATTGAATTAATTTCAGTAGTTGATTGTAAAACGTAAGGTTTGCTAGTAAAAGTAATTTCATAGCTATCATTTATTAAATATCCTCTGTGTAGCAATGAAAGCACTAAACACCTATAATTTTTCATTTTTAGTTCTCTTAACAAACTCTATTCCATTTTACAAATGAGAAATCAGATTAATAACTTGCCAGACTTCTGTTTCTTGAATATGTAGTCAATTAGATACCTTGAAAATTCCCTCCTAGAAACAAGAGAAGGAAAACTTCCCTTTAGAAAATACTAAATAAAATATAAACCAGTTTTTAAAATACAGATAAGATGGAGAGAGAGCGAGAGAATTATCATTGAAAGTCAGTGATGGGGTGGAATTGTGTGAACCCAGAGGCAGACTCTGTCTTTCCAGAAACTTGTCAGCTTCTCCTTGGTATATTAAGTGACTCAGATAATACTGTCCTTTTACCAAGGCATCATTTCTCCCCTCACAAGTCTTTTTAAGTTTGTCTTTTTTATAGCTTAATTAAATTATAAGTGACACAAAATAAACAGCACATTTAAACTATATACTTGTCTAAGTTATAATACAGCAAATTCACACACCTTTAGCACAGTTCAGGTAATGAGGATATCAAAATATATCATTTCCCCAAGTTTTTTAATCCTTTTATAATCTCACCTGTAGACTTGTGGTACTTATGTCAAGGCTTAGGCAAGGGACTTTAGTTACGATAGGTAAGCTTTGAGTTTCATGTTTAACCAAAGCAGTGTCAGTGGGGAAATGTGGCCTTATTTCTATGAATATTAATTTAATCTTACCCATATGGCTAATCATAGCAATTTCCTGCATAACACTTACCCTAAAAAATTTTTTAAAGCTGCCAGATAAACATGTATATTTAAGGTAGCTCATTTTTATTTTTATTTTTTTAAAAGATTTATTTATTTATTTATTTATTTATTTATTTATTTATTTATTTATTTATGCAAGCACTGGGTATAGTCATAAGTGTGGGAGGGTGAGAATTCACCAGAGCCAGAGCGGGGAACAGAACAGGCAGACTGACAAAGTATACTGCTGAGGGGAGCAGCGGACGCAGCAGGAGAGGTCTTCACGCCATGTGGGACCCTCGCCGGTGGCTGGGGATCGAACCAGCGCTGCAGAGGCTGCAGGCAGCTTCACAGCCCAGCGTTCAACCACTGTGCCACCAGGGAGCCCCTCATTTATATTTTTAAAAAGGACTGTCCCAGCCCAGTGGCTTACATTTCACATGATCTAAACACATGAACAGGACCTCCCTGGTAGCACAGGGGTTAAGATGCAACCTATGAAGAAATCCGCAGCCACTGCAACACGAGTTCGATTCCCGACTGGCCAGGGAGAAACCCACATGGCAGGACAGACCTCTCCTCTCTCGCCCGCTGCTCTCCTCAGCAGTGTACTTCAGTCCATCTGCCTGTTCTGTTCCCCGCTCTGTCTCTGGTGGGTCCTCTCACCCCCTGCATCTCTGGGCTGTACCTAATTCTTGTATAAAAATAAATCTTTAGAAAAAAAAATAAACACATGAACGACTTTAAGTTTTGCTCAGCCGTTTTGTGTCTGTGAGCTAACTTAGGATAGTTTTTTTTCGGGGAGAAGGGAAACTAATGTTTGTTGGCCAGCTGCTGTGTTCTGATACTACTGGTGGTGCTTTCAGTACTTTGTCTCATTTTGTGGGCTCCTGCTGCACTTAAAATAACGCGGAGTTTCCTTAGCATGTGTTACTTAGCCCTTAGCAGCCCGATGTTGTCGAGCAGTCCAGCCTCATCTTTCATCACTATCCTGTGCTTCAGCTAAGTCTCCTTTCTCTCAGATCTTCAAATGTGCCTTGTTTTCTGTCCCCTCCCAGCTTTCTCACATGATGTTCTTGCTCCCTGACTCTTGTTGCCCCCTACCTCTGTAGCCCACATAACTGAGTCCTGCTTAACATTCTGGCTTTGGTTTAGGCCTCACTTCCTCAAGGTCCCTGCTTTGAAATCTAAAGTCTCAGTCCTCTTAGAGTAGGAACTCTGTCATCTGCTCACCGTTTTATTCCTACCAGCAGTGTAGTTCCCAGTAGCATTTGTTGATAGATGAGCAATAAACCACCTTCTTGGAGGGATAATTTTGTCCCCAATTCACTTAACTAGTAAGTGATGGATCCCAGAATTCAAATGGAAAATGGACATGAAAGCCATATTATTTCTGCTATACTAATCTGCCCCCACAGTTGTACTCACCAAATCCTCTGAGGAGAACTGGCAAGCAAATGAGGTAATTGAATTGAAACAATACACCTAATTACATAATTGATCCAATATAGAAACATAATGAAGCCAATTTTCCATAAACCTAATCATGAAAATACTGGTTTTACTATCTTTTAAAAATTGGGTTATTCTGATTTTAGACTTAGACAAATTAAAATAAACGATGCAATAAAGACAGCCTGCAAATCCAGTGGAGTTTGTGGGATCCCAAGAAGTACTGTTGTAAAAATGCTTAGGGTCAGATTCACCTGTTCCATGACAAGCCTCCACCCACCCCCTTTTTCTTTAGCATATATGCAAATAGCATATAGGCAGAAATTTCTTCCTCCAAAAGTACAGAGGAAATGTTAGACTAATACCTGAAATTTTGCAAAACACTTTGCTTAAATAAAAGGTTATACTTTACCCTTCTCTTTAATCAATTTTCTTTTTTCTTTTTTCTTTCATTTCAGATCTCTTTCCCCCTTTAAAGAATTTCTTTGCTAATTCCATTAGGGTCTGGCCACTACCTCTCCTGCCTCATTTTTACCCCTTACCTCTTCAGATGTCTTTACCCATTTACATAGAAGTACTCAAAATCCCTAAGATTGGTGTCTTTCCTGTGAAGCCCTTTCCTTACCCCATTTCTTAGCATTTCTTGCACTTTTTTGTCTCTGGCAGTAGACTAAGCCTTTTTAGGGAACTTGTCTCCTAAGAATTCATGCATCTCAGACTCTTTGGAATATGACATAGTTCTGGGCTTATATTATAGTATTATTGTAACTTGCAGAAAACAAAAGCAATAAGTTTTGAACCTCCGCTCTCCTTTAACTTGAGATAATAAGTTGGAGGTGATCCTGAGCAAGAGTCAAGGATAGAATCGTTATTTTAGCTTTCCTTTGCTGAATCTATAAATTTTGACTTCTAGATTAAATTACTCATTTATGTTCAAATTTCTGTTTTTGGGTGCTAGTAGTATATAGCCGCCTTGTTAGTTATCTCTGACTCTTTGAACCAGAGTAGAACATAAACTACAGTTAAACATGGGTTAGAGAAAAGTGTTTAGCAGGACTAACCACAGAGTATTTATTTTTTTTTTTTTAAATTGAATGAAAATCAGTACACAGGTCACAAATTACAAGAAGGCCCCACATTAGACCAGATACCCTTGAACTTGTGTGCTTCATAAGCTTAGAGCCCTGGAATTAATTCCTAACTTCTACTTCCCTCAACTATTCTATATTTGGTTGAACTTTTCTTTAAATTCTTTTTCAACATGCTTTTCTAATTTAGGCCTTATTTTCCTGAAGTCAGAGCCAGGCTAAATACAGACATCAATGAATTTATCACAAGTCTTCTCTGACTGAGAGTTAAGAAGAGAAACACAGATCTGTTCTATCTCCTGCCATGTTTCGAAAGCTTACCTGTGTGTGGCCTTTGGCCAGGCAACCTTTTCACTACACTAAAGCCATGACTGCTTCTAGGCTAAGACAGTTTCTTGTTCCGCATCAGTGTACCAACCTTACTGGTCGACGCTTAAGTTTTTGCTAATAAAAAAATAAGTTTTTCTATTTCCCTATCACGATCATTTCCTTGTAAGAAGACGCTAATTAATAAGTACTTGTCAAAATCAGGGTAGCATCCTATCACAAGGTACTCTCAGAGACTGAGAGAGATACATAAGCACTTCAGTACTGTTTGGAACATAAGTAGATATAAGTCAGGAGAATTTAGCTACTAATTAAGCTCAGAACAGAAAAAGCAATGAAATTTAAATACTTAAAGGGTTTTTAAAAAACAAACTTTAAATTGCCTATAGATTTGGGCTGTCTTACTTTTGCCGATTTTGTTCTGTGGACTTTTACTCAGGATTCTTGAGAAAGACATGTTAAACTACCTTAATGGGAATGTTTTGCTGGTGTCAAAATTGAATGTGTGGTCAATGAGCAAGAACTGAAAGGTCTGTATTCTAGGCAGGATCGAGAACTTCTTTTTTTCTAATTCCACACAGACACGTCTTCGGCCTCTGAGGATGAGGGTTCTCTGAGACGCCAAGCTGCGCTCTCTGCTGCCTTGCAACAGAGCTTACAGAATGCTGAGTCCTGGATCAACCGTTCAATTCAGGGATCGTCCACTTCTTCATCTGCATCTTCTACGCTGTCCCATGGAGAGGTCAAAGGAACCAGTGGGTCTCTAGCTGATGTTTTTGCCAATACTCGAATAGGTAGGCACTGGATATATCCAAGAAGTCCAAATTGTTTTCCATTTGGCTCCCAATATCCAGGAAATATTTTATGATTTGTAGTAGGTTTTTCAGAGTGCCCTAAAAATTAGAGTCAGAAAAAAACTTAGTGAGGCAAAGAAGGAAACACCAGCAATACATTTGGAGTGATAGGTATTATCTGCTTTGTTGGTACATAGGATTGCCCACCTGAAGCCATAGCTATTTCCATAAGCAATACTCAAGCTGCAAGATATAACACCAGTCTTAGCACGGGGTTATCCCTGTTGAAGAATATTCCCTGTACTCAAAGTGATAAAACCTGTAACATCTTAGACATTTGCAGGATTGTTGTCTACATTTTCTCAAAACAAAACATTTACCCAAAAAAATTCTGCACTAAGACAAAGCCCTTTGTCTTTATTATAAAGACTGGATTTATTGTCCTTGCTGCTGTGTTATTGCTACAGCTGGAGTGTGCAGACTGACGATGTTGGTACTCTGTGAGCTGCTGCTACCTGCTGCCAGTGCTCCTTTATGGAGTGTAGCTTTTGCTTGGCTCTGCTTTATGTTTTTGTGTGTGTGTTTTTTAAGAGTTTGTGACATGTGTAGATAAAGATAGAGCTTAGAACTGTTTTTGCTTAATTGGTTTTGTCCACATTGCACTGAGTGATGTATATGAACATCATGTGTCTGTGATACTTTTCCCTTTTTTCTTAACAATCAGTTGCATTTTGGTGTCTTAATTTTCATAGCAGTGATCTTTCTCCATCACTTTGTGTCTATCTTTATTCTAATAATGGATTTCTGAAAACTTGGAAAATTTTAAATTCAAGCATGTAATTTTTAAAGGAAATAGCTACCTTGAGGATATGATTGCCCACAGTAAAAAGCCAAGTGCCAACAGCTGATGGCAGGTCCTGTATTCTTAGCTCTGCCTGTAACTCACGGAACTTCCTAAAGCAGCTGCACACCAGCGTGCTCACCACCTTTTCTTTTGGGGAGGGTAGGCAACAGGGTCCTGGTTGAGTCAGGTTTTATTTCCACATTTGTCTAAAAAAATTTCACTTGTTGAAAATATTGTCCTGATAGCCAATTAACTGTACCTGCCTTTATGCATAGTACCTTTTAGATGCTTCCACTAACAGAAGTAATCATGTTCCTAACAGAAAATTTGAAAATACAGATAACAGGAAAAGTAATCTATAATCTACCTTCCCAAGATAACACTTTTAACATCTTCACTTCAATTTACATCCTTCTATACTTTATTTGCAGATGAATATGTAAGATTTTTTGTTTTATTTTTACAAAAACAAAATTGTACTTAACAGTATTTATAACCTGCTTTTCTTAGCAGCATATCACAAGCATCTTTCATTTCATTAATACAGAATTATACTATTGTTTTTATGGTTTCTAAATGTGCCATTCTTTGACAGTGCCAGGATGTATTTAGCCACTTCCCCATTTTGTACTTTTAAGTAGTATCCAGTTTTTGCCATTATAAAAACTGCTGGAATGAATATACAACTATGTATTTATCTGATTATTCCCTTGGGATGTATTCCTATAAATGAAATTATTGGGTCAAATGAACATTTTTTAATGCTTGTTACCATTATCCTATAGAAAGAATATTTAAAACTTTAAAATCTACAGACTTTTTTTTTTAAAAGATTTATTTATTTATTTGTTTGCTTGTTTATGCAAGCACTGGGTACAGTCAGAAGCGCGGGAGGGTGAGCGAATTCACCAGAGCCAGAGCGGGGAGCAGAGCAAGCAGAAAGAAAGACCGAAGTACACTGTTGAGGGGAGCAGCAGGCGGCAGGAGAGGTCTGCGCGCCATGTGGGACCCTCCTCTGGTGGCCGGGAGCAGCCGGGGATCAAACTGGCACTGCAGAGGCTGCGGGCAGCTTCGCAACCCAGCGCTCAACCGCTGCGCCCCCAGGGAGGCCCAAAATCTACAGACTTTTTTGGACATAGATGGAAACTTTACTCCCAAGTTGATTTTAGAAATTGTTTTTTTCCTTTTTTGAATTTTTGAGTGGCTTTTTGTTATTCTTATGAGTCATAATTTACTTCCTCTAATTTTCTTTTTCTTCTTCAGGTGTTTTCTTCAACTTTCATTCTAATACATTCCTGTTGACTGGCCCTCTTCCAGTGGTTTCATTTGGTTTCTTCATATGAAGAATCCTTACATGTAGCAGAGCACAATAACACTTGATAATCACACTTACAGCAAGGGAAGTGCCTTGTCTGTCAAGTCGATCCAAGTTACCTGTGTGTTATTTTGTAAAAACTATTAGCGGACTTTATATGGTTTTCTTCATCTGGAAACCTGAATGAAAACACTCTTAAGACATTACTTGTCTTTGATGGAAGAGAAAACATAGATAAACCACCAGACATGTGGAAACACTCAAGCGAGTAGAACATTGGTAGCCATTATGGTCATTCTCACTTTGGTGTCCTTTTGAAGTCACTTTGGCAATTTTTTATTATGATTATTTTTATAGCATGGATTTCTCCCAGAGTTTCTGTGTAAAAAAGAATGTATGTGTGGTTTTTTTTTTTTTAATTGAAGGAATGTTTTAACATTATATAAGTTTCAGGTATGCATCATGAAGAATCAACCTGTGTATATGCGACATTAACAAGTTTACTACTAAATGTCTAATTCTAACCTTCAGCATGCTATCAGTCCCTTTGTCTGAATGAAGAGAGTGTTTTTAAGAAACATTTCGTATGTGATTTACTAAGGCTACTGGATTTCTTGAGAATAATAATTTTGGAAAGCTAATAAGCCTGAGCTAACCTCTTGCTCTCCTGTTATGTCTTGCTAGAAGAATTTGTTTTGAAATACTGTTTTACATGAATTAGTGCCCTATTTATATAGTTGTCTTCCTTATTAAAAATTATTATTTTTACTGCTGAAGTAATATAATTCTGAATTTTGTTTTCTTCTCTCTTAGAGAATTTCTCTGCTCCCCCTGATGTCACAACAACTACCTCTTCCTCCTCATCATCTTCCTCAATACGCCCAGCAAATATTGACCTGCCCCCCTCGGGGATAGTTAAAGGCATGCACAAAGGATCCAACAGGTCCAGTCTTATGGATACAGCTGATGGTAGGGAGTTCTTTTTAGTAACTAAGTAGGGGCTTAAGTCAAACTGGAAAAAATCAGACTATAAGTGTAGCACCTGACAAGTCCAGGAGTTGCAGAACTACATGGCATTTGCCCCACTAACCCAGTCATCTTGAGAACCCTCTATTCAGTAGTCTGCATAGGGGCAGCACTGACACTTGTTCAGGATTAGCCTATACTTTCCAAAATACTTTGAGCAAAAAGCTAAATATGGAGAAAGAAAAGAATAGATAAAGATTAGATGAAACCTTTAAGCAATGTTAAAAATAGCTCTGTATTTGTTCTCCAGTCTCATAAAACATGTCATGTGCATATTTGTTCCTATTTGGTCCTATTGAAATATAATGAGATTGTAGGCAGAGATCAGAATTCATTAGAAGTAAAAGCTCCTAAGAGAACTGAGGAACTGAAATATCCTTAAAAATCAATGAATTTTAATTTAGCATTTTCTCCCCTGTAGGTGTTCCTGTCAATAGCAGGGTATCCACAAAAATCCAGCAGCTTCTCAACACTCTGAAACGACCTAAAAGACCTCCCTTAAAAGAATTTTTTGTGGATGACTCTGAAGAAATTGTGGAAGGTAGTAGTAATAATACAAAAAATATATATTCCTTAATATTTCTTTTTTTTTTTTTTTTTTAAGATTTGTTTATTTATTCATACAAGCACTGGGTACAGTCAGAAGCGCGGGAGGGTGAGAGAATTCACCAGAGCGGGGAGCAGAGCAGGCAGAAGGACCGAAGTACACTGCTGAGGGGAGCAGCGGGCAGCAGGAGAGGTCTGCGCGCCAGGTCTGGGACCCTCCTCCGGTGGCCGGGGAGCAGCCGGGGATCGAACCGGCGCTGCAGAGGCTGCGGGCAGCATCGCAACCCAGCGCTCAACCGCTGCGCCACCGGGGAGGCCCCTATTCCTTAATATTTCTTAAACAAGTATTATATGTAGGGTATAAGAATGGAAAAGACATCATTTTTTTCCCCAAAGATAATAGTTCTCTGTTCTTCTTCACCTAAGAATCATTTATATTTTAGATCTCAGATGAAAAATAAGGGGGAGGGAGGAAAGAAGTAGGCAAAAAAATAACTATGGAACATAGAACTATCCATGGAAATGCGCGTTTGAAATTAGGAACTTCTTAAATAATTTTAAAAATTACTTATAATTGGCATTATCCTAGGATATGGATATCAAATTTGATCTCAAAGGTTTGCTTTGTATTTTGGGTATTATCCAGTCCTTTTATTAAATCAGCCACTCAGCACGTGTGTGTCAGCTTTCTACAACACAACCTAATAGGTGGTGAAAAAGGTTCAAAGATTTATGAACTTACAGTCTCTTCCTTTGTGTTGTTTACAACTTAGACTAGCGCTGATATATGTCCATATGAAACTTAAGCCAATAAGTATGTACTATATAGGCAGTTGGGAGAAAACAAGAAATCATTTTCCTCTGTGTGGTTGAGGAAAGCTTCATAGGGGAGTGGTGATTGTCAGTGGTTTATTCATTCAATAATTAAAACAATTATGGATGAAATTATATGATGTCACAGTTTAATAGGAAGGATTGGGAGGAGAGCTTATAGATCAAATGAGGGCTGCCATTTGGTAATTATTGAAGCTAGGTGATAAATAGGTCCACCTAATGAAAACTTTTGTCCAAAGAACTTGGCCGTGGTAGCTTCGTAGTCCTTTTTAACTCCTTGAGACTTAAGTAGGCTTTAATCACATACCAGTTAATGCAACTAGGAACATTAGTAGCCTAGAGGTGGTCTTAGCCTATTTTATACAGCAGGAAGCAATGTGATCTCACATAAGAAGTTAAGATGCATTTCTGCTTCTTTAGGTGTCACTAAATTCAAGGAACTATGGATATGTTTCTTGATGTATTGATGTTCACGGTGCTTATGTGTCAGTAATGGCCTCTCCTGTCTTCCTAGCATTGTTTTTGACCAGGCAAATGAAGTTCAAGGTTTAATAGGAATCATACCTGCATAGTCTTCATTGGCAGAATAAAACTATCAGTTTTCCAGATTATAAATACGAAGCAGTTGCATACAATTATCTTTGGAAAAGTAAAATACCTATAGAGTCTTGAAAGTCTTGAGGATGTGCCTCAGGGTCTGCATTGAGGCCTAGTGGATGACAATATGTGCAAACATGTGACCGGTAAACTATGCTTATATAGTCTGTGCATAAAAGCAAAGCTTTTTATGTAGAATCAAATCTTTTTTTTTTTTTTTTTTAACAGCTTAACTGATGGCTCAGGGTTTGGGAATATACAAAGTAGAAAGGCAGCTGAAACATTATTTACCCAGGGCAAATTTATTTTTTGTATCAGTTTATGTCAGTAGAAAAATGAATCAACACATTTTAAGTAAGATTCCCAAATGTGTTGTTAAGTTGAAGGTATTTATTTTCTATTATATTTGTTTATCTGATGCTGATTGATCATTCTGTCCATTCTAAGCTCCTTTCATTTCCCATAGCCTGGTCAATTCTAACCTTTCCTTTAAGACTCATTGGTGGCCTCACAGGTAGCTCAGGGTTAAAGTCTCAGTGCTATCAAACTAGCGCCAGCCACTGATGCATGAGTTCGATCCCCAGTCAGGGAGCTGACACACATGGCGCAGCAGACCTCTCCTGTCTTGCCTACTGCTCCCCTCAGCAGTGTGTTTCAGTAGATCTGCCTGTTTTGCTCCCCACTCTCTCTGGTGAATCCTCTCACCACCTGCACCTCTGGCCTACATCCCAGTGCTTATATGCATAAATAAATACATATAAATCTTAAAAAAGATTCATTGGGTGACCATCCCTTAGCTGGTGATTGGCCCTCTTCTGTCTCTCATATGTATCTGTCATGTGTGGCTCGTGTTTATTCGGAGAGAGAGACTGTGTGCGTATGAGAGACATGCTGCCCTCTGGAAACTACTTCTTGTACTTAGCACTTGTTAGAAACAATATGTTTGTTCAAAGAATGATATGTATGGTATTTCCTCAGTGTTTTCCACATCCTGTGTACATAACTGACACTTAGTAAATATTTAACTTTTTGTCCCATGTGTAAAATTAACAAATTTTTTTTTTTTTACTATTCAAATAGTACCTTTATTATAAAAACAATTAAGTGGAGTTTAGTTTTATCTATCTGAAAGAACAGAAATATCATTCACTTTCAATTTCCTGGAATGACCATGTTAATAATGCAGTGTTTTTTTCCCTCCAGGTTTAGTTCAATTTAATTAACATTGATTGAGTAGGCAATAAAGAAGAATTACCATGGCTTCTCTCAAGAAGCTGTCAGTCTTAGGGGGAGAAAAACTTTTGTATAGTAGAAGCCCTTGAGGATCCTCAATGCTCTGAAAAGGTCAGACTAGCACCTAGTGTGGGAGTGCTCATTCAGAGGACTGGGGATGGTCCAGGGATGGTGCTGTTTAAACTGCATCTTGAGAAGGATGAGTATGAGCTCACCAGGAGGCAAAAGAATGAGAGATATGTGCAAAGGTAGGAAGACATGGAACCCTATTGGACCTGATACTGTTTGAGTCTAATAATGACTATGCTATAAATGTTACTATTTCCATTTTACAGATAAGGAGAGTAAGGCCCAGGTAACTCATTTTATCTAAGTTCACATTAGTAAAAAATAATTGTAAACTTGGGTTTTGTGACTCACCTTTTCTTTTTCATTAGTCATAACCTTTTAAGTAGGACCTCGCTTTCTAACATTGGACACAAACTTTAAGGGTTTAAAAACAAGTTTACTAAAAATTGTAAAATTGCTTAAAAAGGAAATTTGTACTTTGTTCTTTTCTATATGGTCAGTGATTTGCTTTGTCAGGATTTGCTTGTTGTTTAATGTATTTTAAGAATGATTCACAGTTCTGTGAGAAAAATAAAGACCCAATTTTATCAGTTACTATTTCTAATGATGTCCTTTCTTTCCTCAGAGTGAGTTTAAACTAGATAAATATGAAGGTGAAAGGGAAATATATTTGAGATTAAAGCGCTAAGTTGTGTTAGTGGATATATGTACTTATTTGACATTTTATTTGCATAACCTCTTTGGGTTTTTTGGTGCAGTACCTCAACCAGACCCCAACCAGCCTAAGCCTGAGGGACGGCAGATGACCCCCGTGAAGGGAGAGCCCCTGGGAGTCATCTGTAACTGGCCTCCTGCTCTCGAGTCTGCCCTGCAGCGCTGGGGCACCACTCAAGCCAAATGTCCCTGTCTAACTGCACTGGATGTGACGGGGAAGCCAGTTTACACTCTGACATATGGTGAGTTTGCAAGATTGCTGCTCCTTTCTTTCCTCCAACAGATCTTCAGATTATCATGGGGAGTGTTTTCATCTTGACATTTAGCAGTTGCTCATCGTTGTGTTTCAATTTGTGTTTTAAATTATTTCATTGAGATGCTAAATTCCAAGTACAACCATCACCAAATATTTTCTTTTGCTAAAGTGTCATTTAAAAGAGTAAAGTGAAGAGATGGGCTTCGTAACTCTACTGATGCTTTAACATAAAAAGATTTTAGGAAGATATTTGGGCAAGATTAAGAATGTATGGTAAAAATCAGATCGTTTTATCTAAAAATAGAAAATGATTACTTTTTAGGTCTTTGTAATTTACTTCATCTTGCCTCTTGTGTATAATAGGCATAGAATTATCTAGGGAACCAAGAGTCAGTGCTTTCCCATTTAGTTTTGCCTCTCATTTCTTTAAAAAAAAATAAAAGCCATTTATTTTTCCTTTTAAATAACTTTCTTTTTTTAAATAACAAAGTATTCAACTAATTATGAATGAGATTTTATTCTATTTTATTCAAATAGGTTGCTTTTCCCCTTCATATATGGAGTGCTCTGTATCTATCTCTAGAGGCAGAATAATTTTAGAGGATAGATATTTTTTATTTAAAGAATTGTACAGTTTGACGTGAGTTTAACTTTAGATACTTCTCTAGATGAGTTATTTGTAGAACTAAAATGTCTATTCAAAGTAGCTGATTCTTCTTTCCTTTTTGTAATCTAAAATAAGAGTTTCTAAGGGTGGTTGTGGGGGAGCAGGCACAGGGGTAAATAGGCCTCCTCCTAGTAACTTAGCATTCATTCCAGTAGCTGTATATTAATATCATCCATATATCCCTTAAAGAAAGCAGTGAACTGGCTAATTTTTTTCATGTTTGTTTAAAATCTGTGAATGTAGCTGCATGTTTCATGTGATTTCCATTTCATTGTCTATAAATACAGTGGTATGAAATATGTAATCATTTGAGTCATACTTTTGCTTTGTAGTTAACCTCAAGTATCTAAATAGCTTTCTATAAGGAAACACATAGTTTTTAGTGTTGTGTTAAAAAATTTTTCCCTCCCTTTAAATATGATCTGCTCACATCAAATTATTTCTAAAGATATTCAGGTTACTTCAGAAAAGAATTTGAAATATTATCTAGAGTGGGTGTCCAGTTGTATTTTCTTTTTGTTTGGAGGCAAGACTAAATTTTGTAAACTAAAGTGAATGTAATAGCACTTTACTAGGGGAAGCGGCTTTCTGTTTGTCAGAGATAGTATTTCTCCTGCCATCATTTGGAAGTGAACATTGTCTTCTTAAATGTGCTGCTGAACTGAATGCCCTCTCTCTAAAGTAGGCCCATGTTTTTTCTATATAACACCTTTTTTTTTCTTTTTTCAGGAAAGTTGTGGAGCAGAAGTTTAAAGTTGGCCTACACATTGCTTAATAAACTGGGGACCAAAAATGAGCCTGTATTAAAACCTGGAGACAGGGTAATTGTTTTTTTTGGTTTTTGGGAGATGATGTTTTGTGTTTTCTAATATACTCATTCTGGATTTTTATATATACATCAGCACAATTCTTAGAAAATGAAAATAGTTTGATTCCAATCCAGATTAACCTAATGCCAGGTGATAATTCTTGCATTCGGATTGAAGGAAATTCATATGTCTCTTCCTGTGGCTGCTAATCAGTAAGCTCTTGCCATGTTAATTTAAAGAAGAGAGAAACCTAAGTATTTTGTTGTCAAAATACTGTTATAGTTAGCTTTCAAGTTTACTCTTTAATTTTTTTCTTTAAAAGTGGCCATAAAGCTTTTAAAATGATTTTCTGTTTAAAAAAAAGTTAATTCTAAGAAGAGACATTGACATCATTTAATCTTTAATTGGAGGTGACATGAAATGTTTTTTAGATTTTTGAAGATTTTTTTTCTTATTATTCTAAATATGATTACATCTTACCACCAATTATTAATTTTTTTAAAAAGATTTATTTATACGAGAACTGGGATACAGGTCAGAGGTGGGGCGGGGGGGTGAGAGGATTCACCAGAGACAGAGTGGGGAACAGAACAGGCAGACTGACAAGTACACTGCTAAGGGGAGAGGTACACTGCTAAGGGGACAGGAGAGGTCTGCCACGCCATGTGGGACCCTCGCTGGCTGTCTGGGAATGAACCGGTGCTGCAGAGGCTGCGGACAGCTTCACAGTGCGACGCTCAACCACCTGCAGGGGAGGCCCTAATTACTAATTTTTTATTTGGAATTTGTAGAATGAAGCACTGTAACTATGTAATAGTTCTTCCAGTAATTATGGACTCATAATGATTGGATCTTCTAAAATAGTCTTTTTAAAAAAATTTTTGCATTGTGACAAAGGGTACCTAAAGGGTGACTTCTGTTTATAAATATGACTCCTGAGTGTTTCCTAATTCTCACTGAACGCTAAGAAGGTGATTTTATATCTTCCTAGCAACATGGACACATGTGGGAGGAAGATGAGTTGTTTGGATTAGTGTCTTATGGAATTTGTATGTTTTAAAACTCTAGGAGGTTCAACATTGAACTTGGGAGTGGGCTAAGAGAATTTGAAGCTAAAGAAGGGAAAATCTGCTGGCATAATTAAATTTCAAATGTTAATATGTGAATATCAAAGCCAAATAACAAACTCTATAATGATAGTAATTTCTGTGTTTTGCATTCCTTGAGTAAATTAGGAAGTCAGTGATCACAGGTTTGGCTATATTATATAGAGGTTTTCACTGTTTTTTGTTTTTTTTTAAAAATAAATTAACTTTATACCTATAATGGTTTCTGCCAGTATTGCTTATAGCTGTTACCAAATGCCTTCATTCCAGAATACTTGCTTTGTTGGTGAAGTGAGAAAGGATTAATGCAACAAGTTTGTCAAATAGTAAGAAACCTTAGGCTCACCCTGAGGTGGTAATCAAGTCACTCAATGCTTGAAGGTCCTCCCTGAGAGATAGACTAGCATATTTAATATGCTAGTCTATCTATAGAGATCCATTACATTTATTTTATCTCTAGCCCTCTTCTGAAACATTGTTTTGGGTTTCACAAGTAATTAGCTTACTGCTTCAGGTGAATTGTTTATGGCTAACTCACCAGTACTATTAAGTGAAAAATTCTTATGACCATGATGATGAATTGCATTATGGTTCCCAAAATGTGTCTTAGATTTGTGCATCCCTTTTGATAACTTAAGTTCCCTTAGGCTATTAAATAGTTTGATTTATTGTATTCATGATAAATGTTATATATAAGTGTTTATCCTAGGGAGTGACTTTGAAAGCATTAATCTGTTCTTAGTTCTGTTAGTGAATGTCATTATGTTTTAGGTTGCCCTGGTTTACCCCAATAATGATCCGGTCATGTTTATGGTGGCTTTTTATGGATGTCTCCTGGCAGAAGTGATTCCAGTGCCTATAGAAGTACCCCTTACCAGAAAGGTAACATCGCTTAATTTAAGAGGAATGTAGCCTGAGTGACATGTTGGGCATCAATCAGGTTCTTGCATTGACTGGCTCCGTCAGGACACTGGGAACAGTATGACGATTTTCTTAAGTGCTCCACTTTCTAAAAACATGAAAGTTGTAAAAATATTATTTATTAAGAGTTTCATGCAAATAACATTTTCAACCAAGAATTCTTGTACTATTATATATACTATTATATATGATTTTACTTAAAAATCATCGGGGCATACTTGACTTTGCAACAGTTACCATGTGCAGTAGGTGAGACTGTTTTGTAAAGGGATTTCCTTTAACTCTTATAAATTGAACTAGGATTGCCATTAAGTCAAACAATGATGCTCTGATGGCTTGTTACTCCTCCAGGGTGTAAGATTTTAGTCTGACCACACTTGAGCCCTACTGAAATGAAGCATCTGTAGCAAAGTACACTTGTAACTTCAACAGAATGATTTTTCCACGAGCTGTTTGACTCTTAATTTTCTCATGTGGTTTATTATTCACAGTTGATGATAAAGACAAATATGGTACAGACTGGATTTACATGAAAATTTTTTTGAAAGGAATTATATTGGTAATATTACTGAAACTCTGGTTGATGATATAGTGTTTTTAGATTGATCAGAAATCATAGGGTTGTTCTTTGTTTTTAAGTTGACTGTGTGGTTTCATAAGATAGTTTTAAAATGATATTTTAATGGTGATATTTTAGACTTTATCTTTGGTTGTTTTTGCTGCTGATGTTGTTAAGTAATCTACCACTTTTGAAATGGAGTAATAAAACAAGCATAACGATCCATTCACTTTCATTGGACATTTTGTGTCTATAATATTTATTTTATTCTAACTTAAATTGCTCTGTTTTGGGATTTGGGGTGGAGGTAGGGCAAGGCAGCTTAGCCATGTTCACATTCATTCATTTGCCTGAAATTAATCAGTGTTTTGTTAACCTTTGAGTAAAATAGTCTTATTTGTCTGAAAGAATTCATCATTAGTAATGTCAGGTTAGTAAAATATTTGATTTTTACTCAGAAAATCATTGTATTGTAGAAATTATTTGGAGGAAACATATTTTCAGTGGATTTTGCTGATTGCCAGATATCAGTGGGGTTCCACGAATGTTATTAGGCAAGTGCCAAAGCATTGCTAAGTGTTAGATTGTGGACATGGGTGTGCTCATGTTCACTCACCTACTGTGCTCATTATCTTCTCTCCGC
The DNA here is from genome assembly GCF_014898055.3 of Talpa occidentalis. Classification (NCBI taxonomy): domain Eukaryota; kingdom Metazoa; phylum Chordata; class Mammalia; order Eulipotyphla; family Talpidae; genus Talpa; species Talpa occidentalis. The sequence goes on from NW_023601653.1 coordinate 77,434,819, forward strand.
AGGATGCTGGAGGGCAGCAGATTGGCTTCTTGCTAGGAAGCTGTGGTATTGCTTTAGCTCTTACCAGTGAAGTTTGCCTAAAGGGACTGCCAAAAACGCAGAATGGAGAAATAGTACAGTTTAAAGGTTAGTCATAGTTATACCTGAATTATCTGTTAAAACTTAAAGCTGAGTACTTTAGCATTTTAATTTAATAACTAAGTAATTTGCGTATATTTTCTTATTTGATTCTCACAAACTTATGAAGTAGGTACCATTATTATCCCCATTTTACAGGTGAGGAAACTGAGACACAGAGAGGTTAAGTAACTTGCCCAAAGTCACAGCTAATAGATGGCAGAGCAGCGATTTGAACCCAAATCTGTCTGATTCCACAGCCCACACCCTTAACCTTTATGCTGATGATTGGAAAAAGCTACCACTCTGTTCACTAAAGCTAAATGCTACATGTAGAGACAGAGGATAGACCACTAACCTCAGTGGACTTCCACTGCCAAATGGACCTCCCAATTGTTGAGGTAATGTCAAGACCTGGGTTAGCATGTGGAACCATTGTGCTTTTAAAAGAAGGTATAATTGTCTGGTGATTTATCACTGAAAGCTAATAAAAGTAAAGTATTTTACCAATTAATGTGACCTTGATTTAGTCTTTTGATATTTATAATGACCAGTTCAATGTAAACTCCTTCCCCTATGCCTTAGGCAATTCAATTTTTATTTTGGGTTTGATTTAGGTTGGCCCCGGCTCAAGTGGGTTGTTACAGATTCCAAGTACCTTTCAAAACCACCTAAAGACTGGCAACCCCACATCTCACCTGCTGGTACAGAACCTGCATACATTGAGGTGAGTCCTGGGACTAGATACACATTCTGGCTTTTCTTTAGGCATTAGTTGCTAGCTTACAAAACTTAAAACTTAACTTTTTGGAGTTTTAATATTAGAAGGTTGTCCTGCTTTGTTAGATTTCCATCTTTTGGCTTGTAAAATGCCTTGACATGGACTTTCTATTTTAATTATTTTTAACAAATACGCGGTCAAGAGAAAGACAGCAAAGAATTTGCTTCTTGCCACATAAGATAGTTACAAAAGATTTAGGGAAGTACAAGGTTTAATAAATGATTTACTGGCAGTGATATTTTTCCTGCTCTTTTGGGGAAAAGAGGAAGCCAGATTGTGGAACAATGACGAGGTAAACTAGTTGTGCCTCAAAAGAACAGATTCAATAGATGAAAGAAAAAGAGCAAGAATAAACAAATGGCTAGAGGGTTTGGCATTGAAGGTCAGTATAAGAACTTGATCCAGTGAGGGATTAATTCATTTTGCATACCAGACACTAGGCCAACTGCCTTCAATGCATTTTCTCAATCAGTCCTCACAAGTACCTTGTGAGGCAGGGATTATTAATAAACCTGTTTAGTAGATGAAGAGAGTAAGATGTCAAGGAACTTGAGTAACTGACCAAAGTTCCTAGACTAAAAATGATTGAGCTAGGACTCAAACGCACATGTTTGAGTTTTTCACTCCAGAAGCTATGCTCTCTACCATTCTGCATCCTGCTTGAGACACATTAGTAAATGTTCACCAAGTGTTTGCTAAATTAATGAATAAACAAGCCAAATAACTTCAAAAAAATGGGGGAAAAATTCACCCAGCCATGAGTCTTGTGGTAACAACAAGGTTAGACGGTTTTTTTAATAACTTTGGCTTTAAAAGGGGAGAGGGTGGGCAGTAAGTAGCTTTGAAAGGTGATGTGATAGTGTATGCAAGGATTATTTTTTAAAAATGGGAGAGATCTGAGTATGTTTAAATGACAGACAAATAAGCAGACAATTAAAACGCCAAATTTGATGGAAAACTCTGAATCCATCTCATCTCTCAGTGATGACATGGTTCAGTACTCCATCTTCCCTAAAATTGCTCCCTGGCCTCCTGGACTGCTCTGTCAAGTCTGCTGCCTCACTGACTGTGCTTTTCCATCTTTATTGGTGAAGGGCCCTTCAATAGGTGGCTTCCCCTTTATTCTCTGGCCTCCCTTAGAGCTACTACCTCTACACACCCTGATGTTCTGAATGAATTAACTGGCAGTTCTCACTTGGGATGACCCTCCTATTACCCATAGGACATTACTAGTGAAGCTCAAGTGTCCTGTGAAAAATAGGGAACTACTAAAGGCTTGTTGGTAGATGTGTGATAAGAATAAACAGCTTATTAAAAAAATTACCTAGTTCCATTGGGTTTAGAAGGAAAATGGAGAGACCAGTTTTTACATTTACTGGGTGAAACCCAGCTCACGGTGGTGGGGATAGAGACAACTGGATGGAGCCTGGAAGACAGTGAGAAAGTCAAATAGGTAAGACTTAGTGACTTACTCTGGAGAGGGAGGAGGCAAGAGAGACCCAAGTATCTGACTTGGGCAACTGGAAAGATGGCAGCCTCCTTCACTAAGATAGAAAACAACAAGAAAAGTTTTTATGGGCAAAGGATTGGTGAAGTGCTGGGTATATTGGGTTTCCCTGGATCTCTGAAGAGAGGTCTGGTCTAAACGCAGAGAGTTGGGAGTTATCAGGACATGGTATCCTGATGGAAAAAAGTGAAGAGGAGGAAGGAGAACAGAATTTTAAAGGAATGCCAGCTTTTAAGGAATGGGCAGAGAAAGTAAGAGAGAGAGGAAAGAGAAAGTACCAAGAAAGGAAGTAGTCAAATGTTGCAGAAAGATCTGATAAGATAAAATATGCACAGCAGGGGAGGGGTAGGAGAAGGGTCAAAAGAGGGGAGGGAAGAACACTCAGGACTGTGGTGATGGATCACAGGTACTGTCATGGTAGGAGTCCCTGAATGGATCACAGGGACTACACCGGTGGGGAGAGATCAAATACTGTACAAAAATGAACAAAGATGTAAGAAAATAAATAAACTTAATTAAAAAAACATGAAGTATGTAATATATCCTTTTGATTTAAACAACCAAAAAATTGCTGATCTTGGTAAAAAGCAACTTGAATGAAGCATTGAGGTAAAAGCAGACTTACAGTTGATTGATCGATAGGCCATTTCTAGGTTTCCTCCTCCCAGTCTGGGAGCTTCTGACAGACCCGGGCCACAGCTTCCATGCCCTTAAGTGTGCCATGGCGCGCTTGCTGCGTATTCGTGCAGCGCTGCTTTTAATGCAGTTCAAGCTCTTACTTGTTGTAGCCTCGTTTAGTCACTTTACACTGATGACCAATTACACTTTTAAGGCTTTTTCACACATATTTTTTTGAACTTTGTCATTTCCCCAGTCCTGTCTTTGTGTGATGAGAGTTTGGAACCCAAATTTCAAGCCCGGAATAGTCATATAAAACATGTGAAGTTCAGCCCCCATTAATATGACTTCTTTGGTTTCATTTTTGGATTCTGGTTTTGCTATTTGAAATAACCCATTTTACTGTGTTTCTTATATCTTTGTTTTGTGTGTGTGTTTTTTCCTAGTATAAAACAAGCAAAGAAGGGAGTGTCATGGGAGTTACAGTGTCCCGACTTGCCATGTTGTCTCACTGCCAAGCTCTGTCCCAGGCCTGCAATTATTCCGAAGGTCAGACTCCATCCCATGACTGCCTCCCTGTGAGCACAGGCGTTTGTGACTGTGAGCAGGGTGCTCATTGATGGATTCCAGTTAATGAACAAATCAAGAGTGAAATTTTATAACACATTCTTGGCGTGCTTTTTGCTTTCTTCTCTTTCAAAAATATGCTGTAATTTAAAGGAACTAAAATTCCTGGCAAACCAAGTAGAAATCTAGAAACCATGATTTCTAGAGTACAGAAATAGAAAACTAATTTAAACCATGTGTTTATTAGCTGCAGAATGTCAAATATCTCTACCTTCTCCTATATATAGAACTACCATCAGCTATACATTTGGAGTTAGGGAAGAAATTCGACTACCAAAAAAAGAAATTAAAACACAAAAATGTATTCTGTATTGTTGAACTTTAGATGTATTGAGATAGAGATAGAGATACACTTTGACTATTTACCTTACAATGTTCTTAACAATGTTATTTTAGTGTTTTATTTTCCTTTCATAAAGTGAAACTAGTTAAGTGCATTATAGAAAAGCATTGTTGTGTGGTTAAAAAATGTATATAATGCAAGCGATCAAAATGCCAAGAAATTGGCATTGATTAAATACATCAGTGGTTGTACCTTAAGGTATTAAAGTTCATGTTCTTGAATATTAAACATGGGGAAATTGTTTCAACATATCATTAAGTGGAAACAAATTAGTTATACAAGTATATGGCCCATTTTGTTAGAGACGAAGCTATATAAGTGTGCTTAGAAAGATATGTGTGTGTGTAGCTTACATATGTATATGTATTTCAACATTTTAATATCTCAGAAGACAGTGACTAAGTCAAAGGAGTTTTGAACTCACTGTCTCTTTTCTGACCATATCATCATTAGCCTATGACCTATGATTATTAGTCCTGTCAATTTGAGGAGACCTCCAAGTTATCAAAAGCTCCCAAGAGTGATTTCTTTAAAAGTACAAAATTAGTTATGTGTCTTTGCTACTTAACACTAAAGAGGATTTCCTTTTTATTTTTTTTCCTTTTTTTTTTCTGTTTTAGGAGAAACAGTGGTAAATGTTTTAGACTTTAAGAAAGATGCTGGGCTGTGGCATGGCATGTTTGCGGTAAGTTGGAATGACGGCCTTTAGTGAAAATTATGCTTGTGATTCAAATCAGTAATGCATGCTGTGTGACCAGAACATTTCTCAGTGTCTGAAGTTTAAGCCCACAAAAGACCAGTAATATTTTCCAGAGGAATTTGATCTTATAGTACAAATAGTAATTTTTTAAAAATGAGAATATAATTCTGTTTTTCCTTAATTGTGGAAGAATTTAGGATTAAAATTTTTTAAAACATCTGCTGTGATGTCTCAAAGTATAAAAGATTCTGCAAGTGACTATTATGATTTCTAAAAATTGTTTGATATTTACCTTTTTTCTGATGAAAGGCTTACATAAATATGAGTCGAACTTCACGACTGTGATTAATAACATTTAACCTTCTCATTCGCAAAATGTATTGAATAAATTGCTGCTGCAGCTAAACACTAGAGTAACAAGGTAGATCAGGTTGCTTTCCATAGAGAGGAATAAGTAACAAGCATTCTGTGAGATTTAGAGAAAGGTGAGTGCCTGCCAGCTCTGGAATCAAGACAGTTTTTATGGAAGAAGTGACATTTGAGTTGGTCTTTGAATAATGGGTAAGATTTAGCCATAAAGAAATTTGGGGAGTAAACAGAGAGAGAAGGGACATTTCACATAGGAAAAGCTACCATACATAACATGCTGGTTAGGAGGGGAAGGTAGAGGTCCAGGATCCTATAGTTGAAAAGTAAGTACCTTGTTCAACTTCTTTACACATTGCAGTAGTCTGGAAAAGGATAGAAAATGAGGCATGGGGAAAGATGAGGAGGCTCCATTTTCACTTGTGACATTTTCACTTGTGACACCTCAAATTAAGATTCTTATTCCTCAAATGTACATACTTGCCTTCTCTTTTCTAAAGCCCTTTTTTAAAACTCATAGGTTAACACTCCTTGTGAGGAGTTAGAGGCAGTCTTCTCCCTATGATCTGAAAAGCAAGCTAGGAACATAATGTGAAGAAATAGTTATAAACATCATTCTTTCCCTGACATATAAAAGTTTGTCATTGTAGCTAGAAACCTGGGGGAAGGAGAGAAAAGATCTTAATTTATTTGGTTGGGTCACTTTGGTAATGAGCAAAATGACCAGCCTAAATGCAAGACTAGTTACTCTGCCAGGCTTGGTCTCTGGGTACCAGAGTTACCTAGGTATATGTTGTTTGGATGGCAGGAGAGAGACCAATGTGTAGGGCCCCTCAGCTCACTCAGCTTTATCACCCAAATGCCTAATAGGAATGGCCAGGACCTTCTCTAAGCAACAGGAAAATTTTTATTTCTTGCTTTTTAATACCCAACCCTTTGAGGTGGCAAGCATGAGCATGATGAAAGCGCTTAGTAGTTTGGTGGGCAGTGTGACACTGTTACATTTTTTAAAAAGTTATATCCTATGACCTAACAGTACCACTTTTCTGTATCAACCCTAGAAAAACACTTATATATGTGTATAGGGAAATAAGTACAAATAATGTTCCTTGAGACATTGTAATTGGGAAAACAAAAGTGTGAGAAATAGGTTCACACATATAAATTGTGGTATAAATTATGATATTCCATATTATCCTATGGAATACTGTTCAACAATTCAAGAATTATGTAGATTTCTTATATTGATGTGCATAGAATTAGTGCTAAAATAATTAGAAAAAAGCAGCTGTATAGTGTGATAACCTTTATGGACAATACACTGTTTTTATGAGGACAGATTCAGTGATTATCTCTGAGAAGAGAAAGCAACCAGATTTGAGGGAAGATAGCAGAAAGGTCTTCAGCCTTGGAGTTACTATTTCAGGTTATTTTCAAAGCGCATGATTTTGAATATTATGCATGATTAAAACCATTAACAAAATATTAGTTGAACTTTAAAATGCTCAGTGTGAATTAGATATTGAATACTTTTTATCTTTCTTTGCTTTTCAGAATGTAATGAATAAGATGCACACAGTTAGCGTACCCTACTCTGTTATGAAGACTTGTCCTCTCTCCTGGGTCCAGAGAGTACACGCCCACAAAGGTAGCTGTACACAGCATCTAAATTTTAGTTATGTGACTGTTTTTGAGCTAGGATTTTAGAGATTTTTCACTTTGTCCTTCTAGAGACGTAATTCTTCGTTTTGGTGACTCATAAAATCATATCATCACACCACCATCCTTCCTTAAGAATTGCAATGAACTGGCCCAAATCAGAGCCATGATTTGCTTATATTGCTTTGGTGTTCGGTGCTTCCTTGGCTGAGATGTATGGCCTGTCCACAGGTCACAGTGCGCAGAACATTTGTATATCAGTGAGACTCTGCTACCTCAGCACAGGTCCTTTAAAACCTTTTTTATTTTTTGGGCCTCCCTAGTGGTGCAGGGGTTAAAGTCTCAGCGCTATCAAGCTATCACCAGCCACTGCTGGCGTTCAGTCCCTGGCCAGGGAGCCTCTCCTGTCTTACCTGCTGCTCCCCTCAGTGTATTTCAGTAGATCCGCCTGTTCTGCTCCTCACTCTCTCTCTGGTAAATCCTCACACCCCCTGCACCTCTGGCCTACAGCTTAGTTCTATGCATAAATAAAATAAAAATAAATCTTTTAAAAAATAGCTTTTTATTTTCTCTAAGTGAAAATCAGGATCCCTAAAATAATTGAAAATCTTATTATAGTATATTAATCTGCCACATTTAACATGCATGTGTGTGTTAACTTTATCCCTTTTGAATTTATAGCTAAGGTAGCTTTAGTAAAGTGTCGGGACTTGCACTGGGCTATGATGGCACATCGGGACCAAAGAGATGTGAGCTTGAGTTCCCTTCGGATGTTAATTGTGACTGATGGAGCTAATCCCTGTGAGTATTCTAGAGTGTGTGTCTAGGATTATTTCTTTTGATAGGCTGAGGTTTTTGCCCTCTCTCTGTAAGCATTTAGAAAATATGTCTGTATTGCAATGTAAATCATACATCTTAAAACTCACCCATTTAAAGTGTGCCCGTCAATGGTTTCAGAATATTCAGTTAAAAGTATATGATGTAGGGCCTCCCGGGTGGCTCAGAGGTTGAGCACTGGGCTGCAAAGCTGCCCGCAGCCTCTGCAGCGCAGGTTCAATCCCCGGCTGCTCCCCGGCCACCGGCAAGGGTCCCACATGGCACGCAGACCTCTCCTGCCGCGCCCGCTGCTCCCCTCAGCAGTGTACTTCGGTCCTTCTGCCTGTTCTGCTCCCTGCTCTGGCTCTGGTGAATTCTCTCAACCTCCCACGCTTCTGACTGTACCCACTGCTTGTATAAATAAATAAATAAATCTTTTAAAAAAAAAAAAAAAAAAGTATATGATGTAAATTGTTACAGTATTTTATGATTTAAGTTTAGAACATCATCACCCTCAAAAGAAACCTGCTAATAGCCACTGAAAATCACTCCCCATTTCTTTCCAGCTACCCCCTAACTAATCTACTTTTATGTCTCTATAGAATAACCTATTTATCTGTTCTAGACATTTCATAATGCTGTATTTTGTAGTCTTTATGACAGGCTTTGTTCACTAGCATAATATTTTCAAGTCTTATCCATGTGTGTTTTAGCATGTGATCATACTTCGTTCTTTTCCATTGCCATGTAGTATTCCATTGCATAGGTAGACCACATTTCATTTATCCGTTCTTCATCTGATATAATGAATGAGATGCATATAGTTGAGTACCAGTGGCTTTTAAAACCACTCTTTCTTGCTCATTTACATTCTTTTTCTAACATGTAACTAAAAGAAGTGATTAAAAAGGTGACTTAAGTAATGAAGTGTCTGAACATTACATAAATTCCCCCTAGCAGCAAATTAAAGGAATTTGTGAAACCTTTTAGTGATCTTAGTATGTTTCTTGCTTTTCCCCACGAGCACAAACATTCTGATCCTCTACCCAATAGCATCAGGTAAGCATTGGATAGTGGCTCCTTGCCATAAATAGATATTTATCAATATTCACATTGCTAATCCTGATTTAAAACACAGACATGGAATTGACCTTAACTAGAAATAAATCAGAGAATATTACAGAGAAGGGGTAGAACTACTGCACTGGCTGAAGTAGTTCCAGGAAGAGTTTCTTAGTTCTAAACTTGCTGCCTCATGCCCACAGCACATCTCTACTATTGATGGGGCAGTTTGATAGGCATGAAACTTATTCCAGATTATAACGTTTAATCAAGTCTGTGACTTTTCATGTACTGGATGAGCATTCATTTGTCCTTTAAATGTATCAACAATCTCGCAGGCACAGTAAAATATTTGGATGGAATTAATGTACCATAGAGTTCTAATGAGAAGCAAATATGTCAGGTTTCTGCTCTTTGCCAGTTTCTTGCAGTAGTGAAAATCACAATTTCAGCTTTCAAGTTGATCTGTTCCAACTCCTTAGGGTCTGTGTCCTCCTGCGATGCCTTCTTGAGTCTGTTCCAAAGCCACGGGCTGAAACCCGAGGCCATCTGTCCATGTGCTACTTCTGCTGAAGCCATGACTGTCGCGATCCGCAGGTATTGTCCCAAATGTCAGTGCGCTCGATGTATGTCACAGCGCTGATCAAGTGTATAATATTTACCAGGCAGTGATGAACTGTGCTAATTTCTTCATAAGCCTAAAAGTGAAACTGACTTTAAAAAGCAGTTTGAAGCATCTCATTTATTTTTCCCACTCTTGTCCTAAGTGGTAAACTGATAATTTAATTATTTCCATCCCATATTTGTGAATTAGTTATTTTTGTGGTGTTTTGGTCTTCTGAAGCCTTAGTTGGCATCTTAGACTAGAAATAGACTATTCTTGATCGTAGCTTAAGTATGGAATGTGTATCTATAGTATGCCAAAGACCAATATATTCTGAACAGTTGATTAAAATTTACTTTTTTCTACCTGAATCAAAGTTGACCATACAGGTCATGTGAATTTTTACATGTGAATTTGATTAATCTGGCTTGTTCTTAGCAGAGAAAATGAAGATTGGGGCCGGGTTGGGGGGAGAAGAAGAGAGAGAGAATCAGAGAACTTACTTTTCTTACATATTCATACTTTTACTATCATTTAATTTACCAAATTTGATTATTTTGTTTTCAGGCCTGGAGTGCCAGGTGCTCCTTTGCCGGGGAGAGCCATTCTCTCAATGAATGGATTAAGCTATGGGGTGATACGGGTCAATACTGAAGATAAAAATTCAGCACTGACAGTCCAGGATGTGGGACATGTCATGCCTGGTGGTGAGTTCTCCGGGGCATCGTTTGGCTTTTCATAAAGTTCTGTCATTAGAGAGAGTACAGCCTGATAAAATATGAGTTTAAAAAGCCAGAAATCCAAAATTTAGTACTTAGTCACTTAATTTCTCAAAAGCTCTATTAGTTAAGTGATTCTAATTATACTTACCTTCTAGCACTAGAGTGTGATTTAATTATAAATGCTAATTACAGTTGTGTACATGGAAAGCTAAGTACTGGATGACAGTAAATTTGTCTGCTTTTCGCTGTAATTGCCAAACCCTTGCAACTGGCTGAAAGTTGGCACCCACTGCTCCATGTTTGAATTTTATCTGGCAAATTAATTTTACCTGTTTCTTTGAATTTTGCAGTCAATTCTAATATGTCACTGTCTTTAAAAGTTTTGTTCTGCATTGCATGTTTTATTTGTTGAACCTTAAAAAAATTATCAGGGCTAAAAGATGGAAATTTCAAATGTAGTTTCAGTTCTATTTCTGTGGCGTTTCATGTCTGTCTTTTTTTTTTTTTTTAACATAGCTGTTTGTGTTCTTCTTAGTAAATGTAAAAACCTTCTTGGGTTAACAAGGATGAAATGGTTATTTTGCCAAGGATTTCCAGAATCTATGTGTCTCTCTTTATTTTTTTTTTCCTTTTTTTTTTTTTTTTGTGGGACCCTCGCCGGCGGCCAGGGAACAAACCAGCGCTGCAGAGGCTGCAGACAGCCTCGCAGCCCAGCACTCAACCGCTGCACCACCAGGGGAGGCCCCAGAATCTATGTCTCTTAACTATAATTTCTGTACACTAGGGATGATGTGCATTGTGAGACCTGATGGCCCACCCCAGCTCTGCAAAACAGATGAAATTGGAGAGATCTGTGTCAGCTCCAGAACAGGAGGCATGATGTATTTTGGGCTTGCTGGTGTGACAAAAAATACATTTGAGGTATATGATACTAAAGTTTTGCAAGGAAAATGTTTTATGAGGGTTTTGGGAGGGCAGATGACCTGGCTCATGGAAAATAGCTTAAAGTGACAGCTAAGAGCATGTCCTTTACTAATTGATCTTAATCTTTCTGGACCTCAGTTTCCTTACCAAGTGCGAGTGATCATAGTATCTACCTCATAGGATTGTTCTGGGAAGTAAATGATGGTGATTGTCAGGTGCTTAAAACAGCACTTAATTGGGTCACAGGAAGTGCTGTTGTTTATCTGTTAAATAAAGCATAAGATGCCTCACAAAAATTCACTCCAGTGACTGTTGGTCTGAGTTTCATAAGCCCCCAAATTTAATTTTGAAAGTACAATGAGAGTGGACCCATGCCTTAAAGAGTAGTCAAGTTAATGTAGCTTGTAAAAACAGATAAAATTCAGAATGTCTGGTTACTAATAAAAATGAAGAACTGTCCTGTCACAGGGCAGATTGTTCCCATTATTCAAACTCTCAGACATATTTTCTGGGCACCTTTTATATATCTGGCACTGTTCTAGATGTTTGGGCTCCATCAGGAAAAGAAACTAGCAAGGCTCTTGGAATAGCTCATATTTTAGTGAAACTAGCACGGTGTTTCCCTGCAGGATGTTCTGCATACAGAGCCAAATAGTAATGAAAGTTTGCCTGGTGAGTCTGGAAATCAGAGCAGCATAATTAGTTGTCTATATTTTGTAGCTGGGGTTAATCTGCCTCAGGCTGACTGCAAGGAACAGAACACTTCAGTTTCTGGCCCACATCCCCTTCACACTGGACAAGGCTTACAAGAGTACAGTCAGTTTTCAATTCTTCAAGCTATGTTTTTCTCCAATCTAGACTACTGGCTCTCAGCATGGCAGGACACGTTGTCTGTATGAATAGCGTGGTAGCTGAAAAAGGTTAAGAACTCCTGAGCTGACTGTCGTCTGTGTATACCTAGCTTAACATGATATAATATAAATTATTAAATGTCTGCTTTTGTTATTCATCATCATTACCTTCTTGTCCTACCTTCAAAAATTGTGATCATTGGGGGCTTCCCTGGTGACACGGGGGTTAAGTTTCTACGCTCTCAAGCTATCACCAGCCACTGTGGCACAAGTTCGATGCCTGGCCAGGATGCTGACCCACATATTGGGCAGCAGACCTCTCCTATCTCACCTGCTGCTCCCCTCAGCATGTATTTCAGTCATTCCGTCTGTTCTGCTCCCCATTCTGTCTCTGGTGAATCCTCTCACTCCCTGCACCTCTGGCCTGTACCCCAGTTCTTGGATGCATAAATAAATTAAAAACAATAATTTTACAAAAAAAATTGTCATCATTTCAACTTGAGAGATGTAGACATTCATAAGCTCTTCAGGTATGTTTACTGCCTGTCTTTTGGTTCACTTTCACAGGTAGCTCTCTGCTGAGTGTTTTTTACTAATTTAAATTTCACCCTATTTCTCTGATTTTTAAGTCCTTAGGACTACATGTTTCTAATACCTGAAATTTTTTTCATTGTGTATTCCTTACTATAAACAAAATCCACAAGCAGTGTTTGAATATCTGATAATTTTTTTTTTTACCTGGGAAGGCAGCTGCCTAACCAGAAGTTTCAGATTTGATACCTGCTAGGTCCACAGCAAGAAAGAAATTTTGGTTATATTATAAAGGCATTGGGAGTTCCATTTTATGACCATAGAAACAGGTTTGGAGAAGTCCAGGAACTTGCCCAAGGTCCACATTATTAGTAACTGGTAGGGCCAGAAATTGAGCTTATGGCCGACTCCAAGGACTATGTTCTCTTGCCACTGAACACACCCTCCCAATGGTATATTACAGAACTATGTACAAAGGAAGCCACTCTGACTGTTACCAGCTTGCAGGGGTATCCATGATACATATATTACATGAAAAGTATGTATTTGTAAAAAAGCAAGTTGTGCAACAGTGTTTATAATATGATACCTTAAAAAAATTCTCATATGTTAGTATATCTAAAAATATCCAGAGAAATAAATAACAAATTATAATTATTGTTATCTCTTATTTGTTATCTCCAGGCTTACTGGATTACTATTACTATTTATATAATATTTTTTCAACAAGCATGCATGAATGTTAAAATTTTTTTTAATAACTCTAAAGATTGGGGCCTCCCTGGTGGCGCAAGGGGTTAAGACACAACCTATGAAGCTGTCCGCAGCCACTGCAGCACAAGTTCGATCCCCAACCAGGGACATACCCACATGGCACAGCAGACCTCTCCTGACTCACCCGCTGCTCTCCTCAGCAGTGTATTTCAGTCAGTCTGCCTGTTCTGTTCCCCACTCTCTCTGGTGAATCCTCTCACTACCCCCTACCTCTGGCCTATACCCCAGTTCTTTTATGCATAAATAAATCTTTTAAAAAAAAAAAGTTTAAAAAAAAAACTCTAAAGATTGAATGCATTTTTAAGAAAAAGCTAAGACTTACACTTCGTTCTTTCTTCTTTTTAGGTGATTCCAGTGAACTATGCAGGCTCTGCTGTTGGGGATGTGCCATTCATCCGGTCAGGATTGCTGGGATTTGTAGGGCCAGTAAGTGATGCTTTTATTTTGGTGCATCTGATCCAAATACATGGTCATTCATAGACCATAACAAATTCTGATTAGTCTAAGAGTGTAATAGGACCACTTAACTTAGAGCGTTTTCTGTAAGAACATAGTAACATGATTTAATGTTTATTGCCTTTATTATGCAAGTCCAGTTGACTTTCCAAAACTCTTTTCACTTATTCTTGCTACCATTCTTTCATTTGATTATATATTCCAATAAGTTAGAAAGTGCTGAAAAAAGTTATCTTCAATAGCAAAGGAAAACTATAATAATGTATAAAGCATTTTCATACAAATTATCATACTACACCATGTAGTAAATCACTGAATGAAAATGATTTGTTTTTAAACAATTGGTGTTTACAGGCACTGGAGTTACAGTTACTGGAACACAGAACACAAAAAGCCTGTTCTCAAAGAGCTCACAGTTAGCTTGATGAGCCAGCAGGCGGCGGTGAGCCAGATCACCAAGGGCTTTGCATGATGTAATGGGAAGGTTGGATTTTATTTCTAATAGCAGTCTTTATTGTAGTTGAGCTCATATACCTCCATCCATCTCTAATTACCTTCCTGCTCTCTCTTCTCTTAACAGCTTAAGTTATATAAGAAAAGATCTAATTTTACTTTATTTCTTCCCTGCCATTTATGGCGGGAAGGGGGCAAGAGCATGCCTCTGAGAGACTCACTCTCCTAGAAACAAATCTAGATTTACTGTCTTCACTCAGCACCAAGAAATCCTTCGCTCCTTTTAGCTTACCACTCTACTATTAAGGTCCAAAATGGAGCTCCAGCTATCACATCTGCATTCCAGGAAGCAGGGCAGAGGAAAGAATGCAGTCCTACTCTCTCTTAAGGAAGATTTCCTGAAACTGCTGTGCCACACTTCCATTTATATCTCATTGTTCTAAACTAGTCATATAACCACATCCAACTACAAGAAGGCTGAAATGCAACCTTCATTTTGGTCAGCCATGCCCAGCTGGAAATTCTGTTACTCTGAAAGAAATGGAGAAATGCACTTGGGAGGACCAGTGGTGACTCTCTTGTTCTCTTATTTCCACACACTTATCAACTTTGTTGGAAATAGCTGGTCCTTTTCTGTCATCTGAGATTGACCAGTAGCTTCTTTTTTTTTTTTTTTTTTTTTTTTTTTTAAAGATTATTTATTTATTTATTTATTTATTTATATAAGCACTGGGTACAGTCAGAGGTGCGGAAGGGTGAGAGAATTCACCAGAGCCAGAGCGGAGAGCAGAACAGGCAGAGTGACAAAGTACACTGCTGAGGGGAGCAGCGGGCGGCAGGAGAGGTCTGCGCGCCATGTGGGACCCTCGCCCTGGGTCGGGGATTGAACCGGCACTGCAGAGGCTGCAGGCAGCTTCGCAACCCAGCACTCAACCGCTGCGCCACTGGGGAGGCCCATTGACCAGTAGCTTCTTAAGGCTAGAATCTGTCTTTCATAGCCCAGTGTATGGAACTGCATTATGTTCAATAGTAAATCAATAAATGACATTGATAGTTTAATGACTGCTAGGTCTTTTAATATATGTCAGTAGCCCAAGATCTAATGAAAGGAAAGGTTGATTTGCTGCAAATTGGTATGGGAGGATTATTGACAAGTATTATTCATACAATGATGCTGTTAGGGCGTTGACAGCAGGTTGCCCTGCAGCTTTCTTAACTTCTTGAGGAGAGACTCTTACGCGTTACCTTTCTTTACTAGCTTGTTTCTAATATTGCCAGATTGAAACAGCTTTACTCTTATAAACCTCAAGCAGTCATTCTCATGTTCAAACTATTCTAATCTCTAATTCCAGTAATTATTGAATTCATATTTTATATTCATATGTTTGTATCACAGAGGTACTTTCTATGAATAGGTGCAGATGAACTGATACATAATCATGATTGGCAAAATAAACTATGCCTGTGTGGGATCTTGGTTTTTATCTTATAAAATTCCTCCCAAAGAGTAAATATAAGTGGATTTCCTCATTATATATACTGTGGACACCATTAATTCTAATATTCTGCTGATTCTTGAGAAGTTTCACATATTTTGGTGAGATCTATTTCAAGGCAGGAAGTAGAATGTTTGTTTTACTATTTAAATCACGGAAATCAAGGTAAATTGTTTTTACCTTTCAGGGCAGCCTGGTATTTGTGGTTGGAAAAATGGATGGGTTACTGATGGTTAGTGGTCGAAGACATAATGCTGACGACATTGTTGCTACTGGATTGGCAGTTGAATCAATAAAGACTGTTTATAGAGGAAGGTGAGTAGTACAGAATCCAAAAGTTAGCACTTCCCACAGAATCTAAATATATCTCCACAAGGTGACTTGAGTTGTGTCTACAGATTCTCTTTCCAAGTTACTGAGTTATTTTTGGTTAAGCATAGCAGAAATGGGGCTTTGAATATTTATTTAAAATATCTGGTTCCTTGGATTTTATTGAAAGGAATAAGACATAACCATATACTGTATTTCAGTTTTGTTTTTTTTAAGATGTATTTATTTATGCATACAAGACCCGGGGTACAGGCCAAAGATATGGTGGGTGGGAGGGTGAGAGGATTCACCAGAGACAGAGCAGGGAACAGAACAGGCAGACTGACTGAAATACACTGCTGAGGGGAGCAGCGGGTGAGACAGGAGAGGTCTGCTGCGCCATGTGGGTTGCTCCCTGGCCGGCCAGGGATTGAACTCGTGCTGCAGAGTGCTTCATAGTGTGGTGCTTAACCCCTTGCGCCACCAGGGAGGCCCCTGTGTTTCAGTTTTTAATTTATTACTATTTGTTTTAAATCCTGAAGACTGAGGAGAATACCAAAACATCGAGCTTCCTATACTCCTTCAATAGGAAAGGGGTGCCATTTGGATTAATGGAGATAAGATGCTACTCTGTAGGAGTTTTACAATCTGTGAATGATTTCTCTTACTCATCTCTAAATTATTTTAACACAAAATTTTATGCAATTTTAACACAGAAATTAACATTATATCTGAGCACTAATTTTAACTTATGTCCATGAAATCAATTGCATATCCTTTTTTCTTTGCTTATTAATGTGAGAAAAGAGCCAGATACTTGGCTCTTATTTGAATAGTGGATATCCTGTTCAGTAGTTTATGATCATGGCTATGTGTCTTAAAGCAATCTTGGTGTCCCTTTTAGTTTTTTAAGAAGTAAGGAAAATTAAGCCAATAGAGAACCAATACCTGAAACGTATAGTTTTTGAAATGCTGTGGCTTCCTGTGAGATAGATGGCAGCTCCCCGGGCTCTAGGCCCTCTGTCTCTGGTCACAGTTCTGTCCCCAGCACTCAGCATGGTGCCTGGTGCATAGTAGCTCAGAAAGTGTGTATAGGAGGAAGGAAGGGAGATGGTCAGGCAGACTGGCATATTCTCTGTTGAAAGAATTTGCCATTCTCTGATGTATTCATTCCATAAGAATTTACTGGGAGCCAACTGTGTGCCATTGTTCTAGAAGCTCAGGGTGTGACAGTGAGCAAAACCAACCAAGTCTTTCGCAGTGAAGCTCACACTCTCATTGGGAGAAACAGTTATCACAGAGAGAAATAGATAATACATGGGATGGTAACCATTTTGCAGAACAAACACATGGCGCTGGGGGTGGAGGGGAGAATTTGCCAGCTTAAATAAGGTGGTCTGGGAATGCCTCACTCTTAGGGAGACATTTTGAGTGGAGACCTCAAGCAGAACAAAGTCCATCCCTCCTGTGGCCTGCCAGGTCCTCCGAGACTACCCTGGCCTGGATCTGACTCTCCCCACCACTCTCTGCTTCACCACTCTGCTCCAGGCACACTGGCCTTCTTGCTGTTCCTCAAACCTGCCAAGCTCGTTCCTACCTCAGAACCTTTTCGCTTTCTGTTCCTTCTGCCCGGAAACCTCTTCCTCCAGAACTCCGCATGGCTCGCGTCCTCACTTCATTCAGGTCTCTGCTCCAGGGTCCTCTCCTCAGGGAGGCACTCCCCAACCACCCTGCCCTCATAGTACGACCCTGCACACCACTCCACCCCCTCACCCTGCCTTAGTTTTACAGTATGACATTGCTTTATATTTATTTGTCTGTTCTGTCTTCCTAACATGCGAGATCCACAAAGTCAAGGACTTTGTCTTATTTATCACTGTGTGCCAACATTCACGACAGTGGTGCTTAATACATTTTTTTTGAGTCCTCATTTGATGGTAATGATTGTGACATGTTCTTTTTTAAACTGCTCATTTCTGGGTAGTGTGGTGGGGATGTCTCCTCATAATTCCAATGAGCAAAGCAAATAGGACTGGTTGTGAAGGGAGTCCTGATGTGTTTGATCTGTCTCTCTTAGAATTGCTGTGTTTTCTGTGTCTGTGTTTTATGATGAGCGCATCGTGGTGGTTGCGGAACAAAGACCCGACGCCTCCGAGGAGGATAGTTTCCAGTGGATGAGCCGTGTGCTTCAGGTGAGCACCCAGCCTCTTTGTCCCGTAGGCTGGCTTTGTTGTCAGAGATGACAGCAGGGACTGCATAAGCATCTTTTTTTTGACGGGCTGTTTTTTTCCTTTCCCGGTAACTCTTCAAGTGTTCAGGGTATTAGCAAAAGTTGTGTGAAATCAGGTAATTAATACCATTTCTCCTGTGGGCCACGTAGGTTTGTGGTTTTTTGTTTTTTGTTTTTGTTTTTTGCTCAAGTTGCCAAGAACAATTTACTTGACTTGCCTCAACAAACTCACTTTTTTGTGCTAGAGTGTTTATTACCCATGAAAGTTTTAATCGTCCGTATGTGGAACACATTGTTGACAGTGATCAATCTACTTGTCAGCAGCTCCAGTCTTACCAAATGCTGTAAATGCTGCCTAGAGTGCAAGATTCCAATAAAATATATAAAAATATAAAGGAGTTTTACTGTCAAGTTAGAGAGGTGGGTCATATAAGCCATTAGGGAAGGCTAAAGATCTGGGTTCAGTATAAGGAATATGTTTCTAGGGGATGACCGGGGAGAATGATGGGAAGAGCCCAGTCCACTCTGGGATCATAGGCTTTGAGTCCTGGCTCCAGTCCTCAGCAGATAGGTGCCTTAGGCAAGTTACTTAACCTCACTGGATTTGTTTCCTAACCTGTAAAGTGGGGATAAAATTATCTGTTATAGGCTATTGGAATGATTGAGATAATTAATTGAAGTATATAATGCCTGCATTTAGTAAATAATGATTATTATCAACATCAAAAATATTGGTCATAAGCATAATCTCCAATAAGGAGCTTAGAGAAACCCATTCTGTCTTTAAATAACATTTCCTTTCCCTCTGTTCCCTCAGTCATCTTTATTTTTCTCAGTATTTATTATCATGTAAGTGTATATTATAAACATGTAATGTTTATATTATGTATTTTAAACATTATATTCATCATATATTAATTGCTTTCATTATATGGTCATATATTAATTTTTTTTCTACATCCGCTACACCATAAGCCCCATGAAGGCCAGGTCTTTCTCTTTTGTTCCCTGCTCGACTCCCAGAGCCTGATAGCTCTGCCAGCTCATCATCGCAGAAGGTTTAGTAAATGTTTGTTGGCTAACTGCATAGTCCGAAGAAAGCATGGATTGTCCTTGCCACAGCAATTTATGTGTTAGTGGCAGTGTTCCCAGCATGCATAACTTCTCTGTTTGCCGCATTTATATTTATTAACTGCCAATTAGCAGTACTGTTAGAAATGATTTAAAGATGAGATGCGTGATAGAGCTAAATAACTTTTAAGATTCTCCTCTATGCTCTGAGTCTGTGATTCTGAAGTCTCAGCTGGTACAGCATAGGCTCTTTATAGTGGAACATCACAGAGAAGAAAGAGACCCTCCTGGAGCTAGGCCATGCAGAAGAGACCATGTGTCGAGTGGGACTGGGCCGATCTCTGACACACGATTGAGAGTCAGATCTGCAAAGAGACTATGTTTTCATACCATTCATATTTTCAGACAAAAAAAGCTGCTTATTTCATTCAGAATGAACTTTGAGGCATAATGATAGAATCTTGTGGTAAATTACACATTTTTTCCTATTACAGGAAACTAAAATTCCCCAAGATATTTGTTACTTTTCCATGGAAAGAAACTATAGGAGGGCCTCCCCGGTGGCGCAGCGGTTGAGCGCTGGGTTGCGAAGCTGCCCGCGGCCTCTGCGGTGCCGGTTCGATCCCCGGCTGCTCCCCGGCCAGCGGAGGAGGGTCCCATATGGCGCGCAGACCTCTCCTGCCGCCTGCTGCTCCCCTCAGCAGTGTACTTCGGTCCTTCTGCCTGCTCTGCTCCCTGCTATGGCTCTGGTGAATTCTCTCACCCTCCCGCGCTTCTGACTCTACCCAGTGCATGTATAAACAAAACAAACAAATAAAACTTGCCTCTATAAAAAAAAAAAATTATAAAAAAAAAAAAACTATAGGAATTAAATGCACTGCTAACTTCCTAATCCAGATTCTTGTAAAAGTCATTTGGCGTCTACTTTGGGCATGAAATAAGAGGGCATTATTTTCCCAGTCCTGTAGCTTTTCAATCTGGGACATTTGGATCCACAGTAGAACACTAAACACACTGTGTGTTCTGTAGGTTAGATCCCAGAGATTGTTTAATTCCAGGTTTGTGTATAATATGAAGCAGATACCTAACACCTAAGGAAGGTGTTTAATAGATAACTTACAGAGTATTTTCAGTGGGGAATTCAGACTATATATAATATATTTGTTAACTTTCTGTATATTCAGAGGTGCCAGACTTAGGAACTCTGACAGACTTTCCTTTTCTCAGTTTTCTCTGTTGGTTAGTAGGACAGTCTGAGAAATATGATTTTAAAGTTTATTCCTTTGCCCATTTAAGTTATTTTAACAGAAGATCTGACCTTTTTATTACTGTCAGTCCATTCTTCTTTTGAAGACTGTATGTCCTTTTCAGTAAGATTATAGGTAAAAAACAGTGATCGTTCTTAATTGAAAGCAATTAATAAATATATGATGAATATAAACAATATATTGATAGTTAATCAGTTATTTTTAAAAGATAAGTGAAGCAGAAAGTCATAAAAAATGAGAAATTCTTTAAGTATTGTATTTTATTTTTTTCCCCCACTCTTTTATGTGTGTGTGTGTGTTTTTAAGAATTATTTTATTTATACAAGAACCTGGGTACAGGCCAGATGTGCGGGAGGGTGAGAGGATTCACCAGAGACAGAGTGGGGAACAGAACAGGCAGAATGACCGAAATAACACTGCTGAAGGAAGAAGAGGGCAAGACAGGAGAGGTCTGCTGCGCCATTTTGGTTGCTCTGTGGCAGGTGGGGATTGAACCAACACTGCAGAGGGTGTGGAAAGCTTCACAGTGCTGCCCTGAACCGCCTGCACCACTAGGGAGGCCCTCGAGTATTATATTTTAATACAAAACATACCAATATGTTGTCATTTTATATGCCAGGTGAACTTATTTCTGTAAACTACATCCCAACATACTGTCTTTGGTTTCCAGCTTCGTTTCTTTTAAATTAGTCTAGAATATAAGTATTTGTAGGGCCTCCCTGGTGGCGCAGCAGTTGAGCGCTGGGTTGCGAAGCTGCCTGCGGCCTCTGCGGCACCGGTTCGATCCCCGGCTGCTCCCCGGCCACCGGAGGAGGGTCCCACATGGCGCGCAGACCTCTCCTGCCGCCCGCTGCTCCCCTCAGCAGTGTACTTCGGTCCTTCTGCCTGCTCTGCTCCCCGCTC
This sequence comes from Talpa occidentalis, assembly GCF_014898055.3. NCBI lineage: Eukaryota > Metazoa > Chordata > Mammalia > Eulipotyphla > Talpidae > Talpa > Talpa occidentalis. The sequence goes on from NW_023601653.1 coordinate 77,456,007, forward strand.
TGGCTCTGGTGAATCCTCTCACCCTCCCGCGCTTCTGACTGTGCCCAGTGCATGTATAAACAACAAACAAACAAATAAATAAATCTTAAAAAAAAAAAAAAAAAGAAAAAAAAAATAGAATATAAGTATTTGTAAAGGGACTTTTAGATTTAACTTGCCCATACCTGTGAATAGTAGTTTTTTAGGAGCTCACCTTCAATGAATCTTTCTAAAACATAACTCTTTTTGCACTCATCTTTTATCAACTGATATATTAGTTAAATTTTATGTACATAGTAACAAGAACAGCTGGCACAATAGTTGCAGAAGCACTGAGGGAGCTTATGGCCTTCATGGCCCAGTGAGCAGGGGCCACACCTGGTTTGCAGAGTGGATTCCTGGTAACTTCTTGAACCACCTAAGCAGAGGCCTTTTTACAAAGTTTCTGTTGTAGTCATAATAAAAATACTTGATGGGATGCTGCCAACTCATGAATCATTTAAGAAAGTCAAAACTCAAAAAAAAAAAACAACTTAGCCTCTATTTAACTGACCAGTGTTAGACAGCTAAAATCTTAAAAGCATCTAAACAAATTTCAAGGTTTTTTGACCTTATCACACAAGACAGAATATACTAGGATATGTAGACCAGTATGTACCTTTGTCCATGCTTACCCCTTCTGTTAATTTCTGCCATTACTGAATATGAGATTTTAATAATTAACAGATTCTAGACCTGGAATAGATAGAAAAAGAAAATCCAAGTGAAATAATGGAGTATGTCAGGAATATGTCAAATGTAGTCAAATTAATCTCATTGAATAATTTTCTTTCTGTTTTTTCTAGGCCATTGATAGCATTCATCAAGTTGGTGTTTATTGTCTTGCTCTGGTACCTGCCAATACATTGCCAAAAACTCCACTAGGAGGGATCCATATATCTCAGACTAAACAGCTCTTTCTGGAGGGCTCTCTGCATCCTTGCAATATCCTCATGTGCCCACATACGTGTGTCACCAATTTGCCAAAACCCCGGCAAAAGCAACCAGGTAATATGCTGGCTTTGTATATTTATCAGTTTTTGCTAGTGGAAATAGGAGTTTATGGAGGCTAATTTTCTGAAGGGGTAGTTAAAAATCAAAAAGTCTGTACATTACTAATCAAGAAATGTATAAATAGAAATCTCTTCAAAACACATTGTTTGCCTAAATATCTTACACATGTATAAAACACACAAATCCCCCTCAAATCCTGTTACACTGAAGTCATGTATTTATTTGCCATATAGGTGAAATCAATTTAAATAGTATTTAATCTAGGATTCTCTTAACAAAACTTTGATGTCACATTATATGCTACTTAGAGACATAGTAGCTGCTTAAAACTGTTTTGCTAGTCAAATTTCAACCAGTTTTATTAAATGATAAAACCTACATGAAAGGTTTATTCCACGCCCCCATAGGTATAGCAACAGTCTGATGAAAGCATTAGGTTTGGAGTCTGTATTTTTGCTCTCCATTTTGATTGCCCTCTAAGATCTTAATGGGGTGCCTATGAGTCAGACCAAAGCAGTTTGAAAATCATGGCATTGATGAGATGTGGGTGATGTGGGCATAGCATGAGAGGTTGGGGGTTAAGAATACAGGAAAGTGAAGATGGGTAGGAGTGAGGTCAGAAAGGAAAGAGAAAAAGGAAGATGAAAAAGGTATTAAGAGACAAGTTTGTTTCTTTCTCAGGTAAAAGAAATCTAGAGCTAGGCAGTCCAGGGATAAGATGGTAATTCCTCAATCATTGTGTTCTAGTTTCCCATCTTTTTGTTCTGCCTTAGGATTAGTGAGTTGTTACTCATTAATTGTTATAGGTATGCTGCATAACAAATGACACTGAAACTCAGTGGCTTAAACATGATGTACAATAATATAAGATTAGTTGCTGAACTGACAGTTACATCTAAATAACTGTGGTAAGCAGTTCACACAGCAGATCATGGAAGTAAATATTTGCGGATCATAGTAACAGTAATTTAATACCCTCATAAAAACATGCTAAAGAGTCAACCTTACCTTATATTTTATTATTGTACATCATGTTTATCTTTAGTAAAAGGTATCTTACAGAAATATAATTAAATGCCACACTTTCTCTTCCCTTCCTAACCTTCCCACATTTGGTTGCATAACAATGACACTGAAACTCAGTGGCTTAAAACAAGCTTTTATTTTTCACTCATAAGACGTAGTTTGGCTGAGATAGACAGGGGCTGGCTTGGCTCCAGCGTGAAGGCTGGGTTCACTGTTCCATGTGTCTCCTCGCCTTGGGACCAGCAGCTACCTGGGCCACATTCTTCTCAAGGCAGATGGCAGAAGCATGAAGGCAGGCCAAGCCATGCAAACACATCCAAGCTTCTGTTTGTGTCATGTCTCCTCACATTTCATTGTCTGAGACAAGTGAGACCATGCCCAAAGTGAATGGAGCAGAGCAGTGTGCTCCTCCCGTGTAATCACAGCAAGGGCAGGTAGGAAAGCATGTTAAGAAAATGAAGTCCTCTGCCACAGCTTCCTTCACATACAGAGTCAGGGCCCAGTGAGGCTTCCTGACCTCCGGCCATCCTTTCTGCATTCCAGGTGAGAGAAAAAGGCAAAGACGGGAATACCCTTCCTGTTTCATTGTATTTTCTAGAGTTTCGTGGATTACTTCCTCTTATGTATTGTTGTCACGCTAAAGAATACAGTCTTTATTCCAGGCATTGGCCAACTGAAAAGTGGCAGTTCTGTTATTAGGGAGCAATGGAGAATAAATATTGGAATTGATGAGTAGCAATATTTTCCAAGGGAAATTTACAATTCTGTGGGGAAAATAAAAAGGTATATTACAGCAGTAAGCAATAAGCCCCCTAGATGTTACTGCTTTCAGTTATGTTTTCATTTTCTGTGACCCGTAAACTCAAGAAATGACACATAAGGAACTCAAGAAAATTGCTGCTATATTTTTTTGTTTTTTAAGCGCCACTGAAAATTTCCCTTTTTAAAATGTCACATCTTTATTAATTTTACTGGATTGGACAACTTACATAGTCAAATATTCTGAGATCCTGTCTCTATAAAAGGCTATCTCCACCTTCATGTAACTATAATTTATGTAGTTTCTTAGGAAGGAATTTTGCAGATTATACTTAAAAATTGCAATAGACACTTTGGAGACCAAAAGTATTCAGCAGTCAGAGAGCTGGAATATTACCTCCTTTTTAAGTTTTATAGTTGATGTTTAATTTTTTAACTTCATTTTGAAATAATTCCACACTTATAAAAAAGTTCCCAAATAATCCAGTTACACCCTTTCCCAGCTTCCTCAAATGTTAAAAAGCATAATTTCAGTGATTTTTCTTTCAGCTGGAAACAACAGGACCAACATTCAGAACCAACAGATTTTAGAAATAAAAATTATTTAGTAAGCCAAGTGTAGCATCAGCGTTATTAAAAGCTCAGCTGGCAATAAATTTTATCTTTTAGCCATCTTCTTAGTTTGAGACAGTAGCATCTTAACCTTTAAGTAACCTCTAAGAAAGTTATCCAATTCCTAGCACTTCTTTTCTTGAGAGGAGGAGAGTTCTTCCATTTTATTTTGAAGTTTCAAATCCGTGGGGAAAAGTTAAAAGAATAGTGTAATGAAGACCCATATACCTTTCCCTAGATTCACCAAACAACATCTTCATACCAAACTTTGTAAGTAAATTGCAGGCATGACACCTAGCCCCTGAGTATTTCCACAGTGTAGCCCCAAAAAGCAAAATAGTCTCTTAAATTTTTCCTTACCAGCCATAATGCCATTATCCAATTAAGAAATTTAACTTTAATATAATACTATCATCAAATAATGCATACTGCATATTCAGGTTTTTCCACTTGTTTATGTTTGAATTTTTCTTTTTAAATCCACTGTTAAGTCAAAGTCATACATTGCATTTGACTATTGTGTTGTTTTAATTTAGACTTCTCAGCCTTATTTTGACATGGACATTTTTGAAGAATCCAGGCCAGTTTTCTTATTGAATATCCCACAATTTAATGAAAATCTTCTGCTATTCCTGCAATCTCATGGATGGCAGCCTTCTTTCCAGGCCCAATATTCATTACTGTTAAGCCCACTTTAAGGGTAGTATGTCTGGAGCAAATGAGATTATTTATCAACAGGAACCAGTGAATAATGTACCTCCCTATATCCACCTACAGGAGCCCACCTGCTCCACTCACCCTGCTCCCTTCCAATCCCTCTGTCTCCCATAATCCTGGATTTTTTTCCCCTAGCATTTCCTGCTACTCGACAGTATTTATTTGTGCATGTACTTATTGGTTGCCTTTCCCCAGTAGAATATAAGCTGTTTTCTTCTGTTGTATTCCCAGTGCCTCAAGGAGCACTGAATTGGCATTGATGTATGAACATTTGAACCAGTTTGGGTCAGTCTGGGATGCTTTGGGGCTACTTGGCTCCATCTCCACCTCCAGAGAGTTGGTTTTTGCCTTTCCTTGTAGGTGTCGGTCCTGCTTCTGTGATGGTTGGGAATCTGGTTGCTGGAAAACGTATAGCACAAGCTGCAGGGAGAGACCTTGGGCAAATTGAAGAGAATGATTTAGTGAGAAAGGTAAGCGTTCCAGAGCATTGATTTTTATAAGCAAGTTAAGGACAGAACTTACACTTAAGGTAACTTTTTAAATCTTGCTGACTCTGATTCTTTTTTTCTGCTTCGTGACTTTAGCACCAGTTTCTGGCCGAGATTTTACAGTGGCGAGCCCAGGCAACGCCTGACCATGTACTCTTCATGCTGCTAAATGCCAAGGTATTAACAATCCAATTGTATCTCTAATGAGCTAATTATTGTCAGAGTATTTTAGGCATTCTTGATCTTTCATCAGAAAAATTTCAGTTGCCAACTTTGAAGAAGTAGCTATAGCTTTCTCCTTGTTTTAACATATGAGGATAAATTGTGCAATACTTCAAGGTCGAAATGAGACCCGATGGAGTGTTATTTAATACTGTCTCTTCTTGTTACAATCAAGTTCTCTTTATTCAGGTCTGATAGGAATGGTGGGGCCAGCGTTGCAGTTACTTAGATCTGTAGATGTATAGAAGGCATTACGTCGTCAAATTTTTTATCCAATTTGACATTTTTAAAATTTCTGCCAAAGAGAAAATGACTTTAAATCAACATTTTAAAAAACAGGTTTTTTAATACATGACTTAAAAGATTTCTTGCTAACAGATGAAAAACATATGGAAAATTATATAAGAATGTATTTAATATCTTTTAGTGGAGGGTCACCAGATTATTGTGTTTTAAAATAATGCATTCTGTGGACATTTACTTTAATAGCTGAGTCAGAGGCTAAAAGTACTGTGCCCGTGGAATATAGCAGTATTTCTCACCAGCAGGGAAAAGCCTGGAGGGCCTATTAGATTCTCTTAGGGAACCTATCCAAATTGCCTCCTTATGGAGGCCCTCTCGGTTCTGATAATGTGTGTGTGAGTGCATGTGCGCATGTAACACATGTGCGCATGTGCATGTAACACACACCTTTAGGAACTTCAGTGATAGACTGTAATGAGGGAAATCTGCTGTACGTCTTAGTGAAAAGTAATCAAATACCTTCAGAAGCAGTGCTCTAGAATGGAAAACTTGGAGACTTCATTGCCCCACCTCTGCATGAAGTGGGCTTCTCTTCAAGTCCATGGGTTCATTTCAGTAAGAGGATGTCGGCTCCCCTGTTCACTTCTAAGCTGGCTACAGTTAGTTATGGCCCTACGAAATCCATGCCACAGATTTTTTTTTGTGAGCATGAGTTTGAATTTGCCTCTTGGTTAGAGAAATATTACATGTGGATGACTAAAGGACATGTAATCTATTTATTCTTCTGCATATTCTAACATTTACTTTGGGCTGGCCCAGGTCACTAGGAAGTTTAGTAACCATATGACATTGTTCCCTCAAACCCAGAAAATTATTTTACTCGAGTTTAATTTGCTCTTGTACCATGAACCCAAAAGAGGAATGTTCTAGGACATGATTTTATTAGCACTACCTGTGGCAGTTAGTAGAGTATGATATTCTTTTCTTTTTTTTAATCTTGCATGTGAATTTATGTAATATATAAATTTTAAAAAGCCAGGAAAACATGCACTGAAATGTTAATAGTGTTTACATCTTACTAGAAGGGTTATATTTATATTTTCAAATTTTCTATATTGAATATATACTACTTTATATAAATGAAATAAACACATTTTTAAAAAGAGTGACACAATAAAACTTATTTTTAATGTTTTTTTGAGTTACAAAGTTATGACACTTAAGAGAGTGTGATACTGACACAGTAGACAAAGGATAACTTGACATCATCCAGTAAAGTTTGAGATATGTGTACCCAGTGACCCAGCACTTCCATCTCTAGGTCTGTACCCTACCAAAACTCATATATTTATGCACCAGGGTCTATGTACAGGAATGCCAGTGTCCATCAGCAGTCAATGGGTGAATAAATTGTTGTACATTCATTATTATACAGCAACAAAAATGAATGAACTAGACACGCACAGCAGCAAAGATGACTCTTAAGATAATGTTGAGAAAGAAACAAAGGACAGAAGTATAGCAGCTCAATTCTGTGGGTAGTAAATCCCCAATTTTTCATGGATAGTAAAAATATAAAGGAAAAGAAATCAGTGATTAATATTAAAAAAATCAAGGTAGTTTTTTCTTATGGAGGGAAATAGGAAGCTGAGTGGGGTAACCCATGCCATGCTTTTGAGCTGTGTGGAGGTCTTTTTTCATGTCACGCTAGTTCTCACACGTTTGCTTTTAATTTTTCATTAAGCTACACATTCTTAATCCCATTTGTGTGTTAGGTCTTTCATGGGAAAGGGGTTCAAAAGGCCCAGAACTGTGAAACTTGAATTGCAGATAAGGATGGAGCATTTATGAAAACCCACAGGAGAACTTATCCTCAGGGAATGATTGGTCATCTCCTAATCTGCCTGTCTTTATTACAGTGGACTTGCATTCACTGTTATTGCTTACACCTTGTTGTTAGAAAACTTACAAGCAAACTTGTGGTTTCTGGTTTTGGGGTGTGATTTGTTTGTTTATTCAAACCTGTTTTATGTGTAGCAAGTACTTGGGACTAGATGGTCATCATTTATTGTCCTGACCTCACTCTGCCTTCCTCCTGCTTTCAGTTCATTTATTTTCCCTCTATTCTTGTTTCTTCCTTTAAATAGATCCCGATGTGTTTCTAAAACTACCTTGAACAAGGGATTTAAATACATATGCTTGATTTAAATAATGTTGATAGGGCCTCCCTGGTGGCGCAGCTGTTGAGCACTGGGTTGCGAAGCTGCCCGCAGCCTCTGCAGCGCCGGTTCGATCCCCGGCTGCTCCCCAGCCACCGGAGGTCCCACATGGCGCGCAGACCTCTCCTGCCGCCCGCTGCTCCCCTCAGCAGTGTACTTCGGTCCTTCTGCCTGCTCTGCTCCCCACTCTGGCTCTGGTGAATTCTCTCACCCTCCCGCCCTTCTGACTATACCCAGTGCTTCTATAAATAAATAAATCTTTTTTTTTAAAAAAGAGCTTAATAAATTTGTAAAAAAAAATAATGTTGATATTCCTTAATTACCTTCAGATACTGATAATAAAAAGAAATAGCACATACACCTTTGGTTCCAGGGAAATTTTCCCGGGGATTGATGCTTTGTTGAGATGCTCTTCCCAGGCATAAGCCTTGCTGTTATCGTGGGAAACTGGCTTTAATTGTGCCTTATTTCCTTGAGTCTTGACTAGCTTATACTTTCTTTTGTTCAAAGGGAACTACCGTGTGCACAGCGAGCTGCCTTCAGCTTCATAAGCGCGCGGAGAGGATTGCATCAGTGCTTGGTGACAAGGGTCATCTGAATGCAGGAGACAATGTGGTGTTGCTCTATCCACCTGGTAAGTGTCGTGTTGGTGGGCCGGATTTCAGTGCCATTACCAGACTGCAGACTCTAGGGGGACAGGAACTCAGGGATGCTATGTATGACTGTGTAGGGTGCACACGCCCCTCTCTGGGAGCAACCACATGCAGGCTAGGGTGCAAGCCAAGACCACCCCACCATACCCCCAAGCCTTGTAGCCCGCTGGCTCTGCTGGGGCCTGTCTGTCTCACTGTTGTATCCAGCACAGTGCCGGCACAACGGTCAATACTGAATGAATGAAACAACTTTTGGAAATCCTCAGAAGAGATGCTTTGTCTTTGGGAGTGTTTAGGAATGGGACCACGTCACACAGTTTCCAAAAGCATGAAGTCTTTTGATTCAGTATTCTTTATGTTAACCGTATGTTTACTATTCTTTGATAATTACTGCTTTCAGCTTCCTTGCTTTAATTCAACAATCTGTTTTTCATACTAAGAGAGATTTAGAATTATGTGGTGATCATTTGGCATAACTATTCAAAATTTTAGCTGAAGTATTTGAGTTTCCCGCATCGTCAGTCCTCTGTCACCTCCTCATGTCTCAGGCCTTCGTTGGTCTTTTATCTCCCGTACTTCCTTTGCTCTGTGATTCTTACTGTCCTGTTTTATTTACACTGGTGCTAAGATTTCTTAGAAAGTCATTTGGTAAAGGGGCCCTCCTGTAATATTCCTGTGTGTTGTCTTCCATCTCCTGGTGAGTGAGGAGGGGAAGCAGAGCCCCGGCTGTGGAGGCCACGCACCATGTCCTGGTGTCACAGGGCTGTCTCCATGTGGTCATGCTTTGCCTCCCTCAAACTAGTTGTTTTTCACATAAGGGCCTTCTAGATCCTTGAAGTCCAGCCCTTCTTCATCTCTCCTTTCCCTATTATTTTGCTTCCCAAGTTAAGCAGCCCCTAATTTCTGCAGTTATTTCTTCTAAGTATATCAAATAATGATGCCAGAATACCTTCTAGAAGTATCTTTCAAGAGTTTCCTTTACTTCTGACTTTGTTCCTTGTTATTTACTCTGGCTTCTCTTTATCCATCATATTTTACATGTTCTTCCTTAACTTTTAAAAAATTTCTTCAATTGCCTCTGCTAAATTGTCATCTGAATAACCCATCTGGTACATGATTTAATAAACAGGTTTTAGAAGATCTGCCTGTTAGTTTCTCAGCGATACTAGGCAGGCACGTGACTCTGTGTTGCAGGTATCGAGTTGATCGCAGCATTCTATGGCTGCCTGTACACGGGGTGCATACCTGTGACCGTCCGGCCCCCTCACGCCCAGAACCTCACTGCCACGTTGCCCACCGTCCGCATGATTGTGGATGTAAGTACCGGTATATCTCGCCTTGTCAGCTCATAAAATCCAGATTTAAACAACTGAGGAGTCTTCTAATTTTCAAGTTTTGTTGAGTTGGGAAGTCAAATCTGTCTCCTTAAAACTACCTCTATTTCCTTAACTTGACCAGAGTGGCCAGTATTATTCAGTGAAGGAGTATGGGAAAGTGGTTATTGGTGAGTTACAGAATTCTGCACGTTTATCATGAACATGTAGGTGCTAAGGCTATCAGTAGTAAGTCTTGATAAAATTTTCTTTTCCCCATTCAGTCTTTTTTAATACTATTTCTTCACAATAACCCAGGTTATTATGAATGGAAAGCCACACATAAAAAAATGAAGTTAGGTCACTCTCTTAACTCCACACACACAACTAATTACAAATATTTTAAAGATTTGGGTATAAGACCAATAAAATATGTAACAGAAAGCACTGGTAATATGTTCTGTGACATAAATGATAATAAAGATAATTTTGGAGACTTGGCCCTTTTATCATGGGAAACAAAAGCAAAAATAAACAATTGGGGTGCCTCAAATGAAACACTTTCATGCAGCAAAAGAAAATAGATGATTAAAGAGGCATCCTACTGAATGGGAGAAAAATATTCACACAATATGTAACTGATAAGATGTTAATATTCAAGATATATAAAACAACTCACACAACTTAGCAGTAGAAAAAACAATTGTTAGTAAATGAGATATGAGCAGATATGAGCAGTTTGCCAAAGAGAATATCCAGCAGGTGCCAATGATATGTGAAAAAATGTTCATCTTTGCGTCCAATGAGAGAAATGAAATTTGAAACCATAGAAACCATCTCATATCCCTGAGATGTTAAAAAGGAATAAAATAAATAAAACCAACAAGTGCTGGAGGGGGTGTAGAGGTAGGGGAACCAAGGAGAGCATTCTGGATTCACCTTAGAAAAATAAAAATGGGAATATATTCTACCCAGAAACTGGGGTCTTGGGCATGTAGTCGACAAGTATGAAACCATCCAGGCAAAATACGTAGGCCCTACGGTGTTTATTACAGCGCTGTCGACAATAGCTAGAACATGAAAGCAGCCCGAATGTCCACCAGTGGGTGACAGGATCAGGAAGATGCAGTTTTTCCATCAGGAAAGGAAAGTGGAGTTATTTTCAGGAAAAAGGAGCAAGTTTGGGAGAATTATCCACAGTACGGTATGTCAGAATGAAAAAGAAATAGTGGCCATTTTGCACAGCACATGATTTGATAAAGTAAAATACTTAGAAAAACTAATGAACATTAGCAAACACCATGAGGGTTCTGAGGTTAAGAGGGGAGGGAGAGGAGAGAGGGACAAGAGGGCCTCTCAGGGACATTGGGGGGAACATAGGATGGTCCAGTGAAAATAAATAAAAGCCATGCTGGCCACAGATGGTTTTATTAGAAAAGTTCATTTCCACAAATTGTCTTGTTGTATTCTGCAAAGTAGGAGGAGAAGCAGAGAGGGGAGTGGGGGTGCCCTTCCACCGACAGTTATGGGGGGCGTCGGGCACCTTGCCTTTGTTTCCATGTGCAAGCGCGCAGGAAGCTCAGTTTCTGTGAGCACACGGTCTCTCACGTTTAGACTCTGCTCTCGGGCTAGCAAGTTTCGCCGTTCACTAAGTTGTTGCAAAACATTGACTCCTTCAGACATGATCGTCTGACTCCTCAATCCCTGAGCGCTACAAAACTCTGTATTTTTATTTTATCATGGTCTTCATGCAATCAAAAAACTGGGAGATCAATACTAAGATAACTGTGGAATGTTGGAGAGTTACCATTTTCAACAGTAACTTGCCTTGTGAGCAGTCTGTCGTTGTGAGACAGTCAGGTGTTGCACAGTCCAGGATAAACGTCAGGGAAAGCACTGACCGGCTCTGTCCTATGTGTGCTCTTTAAACACTGACGCTGCTGTCTGGAATGCTGCACAGGTGCAGGTAGCGTTAGCCAGGTGCTTATTTCTGTCCATTTGTGTTCTAGGTCAGCAAAGCAGCCTGCATTCTTACCACCCAGACACTGATGAGGTTGCTGAGGTCCCGAGAGGCAGCGGCAGCTGTGGATGTGAAAACTTGGCCAACCATCATTGACACAGGTGAAAGGGAGACGTCTCCAGACTGTTGGGGAGCAGGAACATTCACCTCTGAAATTTCCTAGATTCTCAGGCCAAGGCTGTTCACACAGCTTTTAGGTTGCATTACATTCCACATGCTAAAACAGAGGCGAAACTTAATACCCAGTCAGCTTATATTTCCGAAGGGCTGGATACTACAGCAGCCAGATCCAAAGCAGCAGAGACCAATGTGCTAAAAACTCTTGAAACAAAGTGTTTTGTCATCATTAAATGGTTTGGTAGGTTTACGCCAGATGCGACAGTGTGCATGGAGGGCCCTGTAAAGTATTGAAAATCTCTGATTCGTGTCTTCCGGATGTGGTATAGTTGAAACAGCATTTGACTTGAAGTCAAAACTCTGCTTCTAGTTCAAGATCAGCACTGCCTGTATAACCTCATCTGAGATTGCCCTCCCTAAAATGCTGTCTGACTCGTGTGTTTATTAAGAATATCAAAAGCTTGTCATGTTGGGCCTCCCCGGTGGCTCAGCGGTTGAGTGCTGGGTTGTGAAGCTGCCCGCAGCCTCTGCAGCGCCGGGTCGATCCCCGGCTGCTCCCTGGCCACCGGAGGAGGGTCCCACATGGCGCGCAGACCTCTCCTGCCGCCCGCTGCTCCCCTCAGCAGTGTGCTTCGGTCCTTCTGCCTGCTCTGCTCCCTGCTCTGGCTCTGGTGAATTCTCTCACCCTCCCGCGCTTCTGACTGTACCCAGTGCTTGTACAAATAAAAAAGTGAATCTTAAAAAAAAAAAAAAAAAAAAAATCTTCAAAAAAAAAAAAAAAAAGCTTGTCATGTGAAAGCACTTTGAAACCCATCAAGTGCGCGAAATTTAGGTTTAGTCATATTAAAGAAGGGATAATACACATGTGGGTTTTGGGGTCAAGAAGATGTGGTTTAAATCCCGATACATCTGTTAGCCTCTGTAACTTGGACAAATCGGTCTATAAAATTGGGGGTTGTAAAGATTAAATGACATCATGGAAAGAGCCGACACATAATCATAACAACATCTGATTTCTGTTGTGCCCTTTCCACATGCCAGTCATCTAAAATGTAGTACCTGCTTTTGCCCTTACCCCCGACCTGTTGGATAGGTGCTCTTTTTATCCTCACTTTACAAATGTGAAAACTGGGGCACAGAACTGAAATTCAAACCCAGTCAGTTTGGCTCCATTCCCAGCCTCTTAACCATTCCATTTCTTCCCTACCTGTCTTCGGTGAGCACCACACAGTGCCCCTCTCAAGAATAATCTCTGTGGATTTCAGTGCAGGGAGGCCATGTATCTGTGGCTGTTGTGTGCCAGTTGAACCACATTTTTTATTTAGGTTTGAACATACTTTATCTACTTTTAAAGCAAATTTGGGAATAATGGAGAGGTATTATAAAGAGCAGGGGAAACAATTCCAATGCTAGATTATCAGTCTCAAAAATCTGCCATGTTAACATGTTGACATGTCCAGCTTTTAAAGCAATCCATGATTAATGTAACATGTCCTAAACCATAAATCATGAAGCTTAACTTGAAATCAGCTTGATGACAACTGAAGCTTTTTGAGTTGTTTTAAAAATGCTTTATGTGGGGGCCTCCCTGGTGGCAAAAGGGGTTAAGATGCAACCTATGAAGCTGTCCGCAGCCTCTGCAGCACGAGTTCGATCCCCGGCCAGGGAGCTACCCACATGACCCAGCAGACCTCTCCTGATTCACCCGCTGCTCCCCTCAGCAGTGTATTTCAGTAGATCCGCCTGTTCTGTTCCCCGCCCTGTCTCTGGTGAATCCTCTCACCCCTCGCACCTCTGGCCTCTATCCCAGCTCTTGTATGCATAAATAAATAAATCTTTCCCCAAAAAAATAATAAAAATGCTTTATGTGAATTAATTTCCATTTTGAGGGTAGGTGTTGTGGCCATTTTAGAAAGACAGAAACAGGTTAAGTAAGTCCAAGGTCACATCACTGAGAAGTGGCAGAGCTGGGATTTGAATACTCTTCCTTAAGTCTGCTTCCTTGGTCCGTGTTCTCAGCTGCTGTGTTACATCCCACCACTACCCTAGCAGCTGCGGCTAGCTGACCAGCCTGTTGCATGTTTGTATTGTCTAGTGGTGTCTTCAACCCCTACATATCTGAGCTGCTTAGATGTGAGAAGCCTAAGCTTTAGCAAATCCCAGAAGTTAAATTTGACCTTAGCAAAGCCACAGAAACAGAACATTGGTTGAAAAACATTGATTTTCACGTCCCGTGTCTGGTTGACATCAGGTTTTTTCTTTTTATTGCAGATGATTTACCCAGGAAAAGGTTACCTCAGCTGTATAAACCCCCGACTCCTGAGATGTTGGCCTATCTGGATTTTAGTGTCTCCACGACGGGCATGCTTACAGGAGTGAAGGTAGAGTGGCCTGACACATTCACGGGGCAAATGCCAGGTTTGCAGAAAATAAAGATGACCACTGCCCCGGGGACTTCAGATGCAGAGGCCAGCTGGTCGTGCCAGAGACCAGTAGGCGGAGGATCAAGGGTCCCTGCTATATTTAAATTAAAGCATTGGCTCTTCCGGAATAAGTTATCCCAAGGAATTTGTGTTATGAAGTGTTCTGAACCTACCACAGAAGCTAACTCTGAGCTACAGTTAAAGCCAGTACCAGATCAAATTCCTCTTTTATAAAACTCAGGAATGACTAGTGAACAAAAATGTTTTGAGTTGGATTAGGCTGTGAAGCAATGAAGAAGGTACATCATTTTGAGGAGTTTGAGGGAATGGAAACTTCTCAAAATGAACAGCGTGGTTCTTGCGTGAGATGCCAGTTCATCCCCGGCCCGTGTCCTTCCTTTGCAGATGTCCCACGCCGCGGTGAGCGCGCTCTGCAGAGCCATCAAGCTGCAGTGCGAGCTCTATTCCTCGCGGCAGATCGCCATCTGCCTTGACCCTTATTGTGGACTTGGCTTTGCCCTCTGGTGTCTCTGCAGGTAGGCATGGGGAAGCCAAGAAGCCAAAGGCGTGGGGTTGTCTTGGGGGCTAGAGCCATCTCCCCTTTCTCCTTGCTCCCTTCATTTGGTAAAGTTTTGAGAAAATGCCCACGTCACCAGAATTGGTGCTTCTAATGCGTTGCTGGTGTTTGTTTATTTTTTGGGGATTTCCTTTGTTCCTCTAATGTTGGTTTTAGGCCTTCAACAAAAGGACAGTGATCTTGTTACCTGCTCTCTGCTCCATCCTAATCCTCATGTTAGAAGCAGAGCCAAGGAGGAGGGAGAGCGAGGGTGGAGCATGTCATGCTTCGACAGCCAGAGCGCACCCTGGGCTTGGCAGGAAGGAATCTGAGGGTGACAGCGTGACTGCGGAGCAGCACGTTTGTCCCGTCAGATTGTTTTCACGGGAAAGCAGATCCCCACTTCTTCCGCCTTCCAGGGAGCCTTACCTCAAACTGCATTTCTGCCTCCACGGTAGACATCGCCACGTGTGTTTGGCGGACACCTGTGTCTCCGCACCCCTCCACGTCTCCGTGTTAGCTGGGAGGAGAGCGTTCGGTGAGAGACGCAGACCAGGAGCCGGGGGATTGTCTTCTATTTCTTGATGTCTCTCATCCAATTAAATGTCACGTCATTGACTCAGTTGTTCCTAAACCTATCTTTACGTAAAGATCACCTGGGAGTCTTTAAAAACTACAGCGAATGGGCCTTCCCCAGACTTACTTAGATCTCCAGAGGCAGGGGCCACAGTTTCAGTATTTCTTGTAATGCAGGACTCCTGGGGTCCTTGTGAGTCAAGTTGAGGAATCGTGGCAGTGGATCATGCGTGTGATGCGTGTGACTGCAGTTCCTCCTCGTCCTGGCTGCCGTGTTGCAGCCTCTCCTGTCTCAGCCTCTGTCTCCTGTCTCCAGTCCCGCCTCCGTGTTGCTAGTGTCACCGCAGCTTAAAGCTGCAGTGACGGCCTGCTGGGGAGGTCTGAACTCCGTCATAGAATCATCAAGCCCTTTCAGTCAGTCTGGCTGCTGCCCTCGGGCCCTAGCACTTAGCTCTCCCCGTCGCGTCCTGTGCCCTGGCGGTGCAGACGGGAACACCGTTGCTGACAGCCTTAAACAGCGTGTGCTTTTACACCTCCCTGCCTGTGCGTGTACGCGTCCTCTCTCTGCAGTGCCCTCGCCACGGCCCAGCCTTCCTCCAGCCACTGTCAAATCGTGGTTCATTCTTCCATTCCCAGCTCCGTGTCGGCGCTGCAGTGGAGCCCCGCCCCGCCCTGCCGCACACCCCAGTTGGAACTTTTCATTCTGTGATTTGGCTCTTCAGTCACATCTTAGGAAATTAGTGCACATTCCAGTCTGCTCTAAGTTTTTGCATCCTGTGATTTGTATAGGAACGAGCCTTATTCTTTTTTATAACTAATACAGCCCTACACTGTCCTTCATATTCAGTCGATATTTGTGAAGTGATGGTTTCTGAAACATCGCGGCGTCTGGGATCAGTCGCTCACGTCGCTCTTCTCTTTCCTCACTGCAGCGTCTACTCGGGCCACCAGTCCATCTTAATTCCTCCTATGGAGCTGGAGAACAACCTCTTCCTCTGGCTGTCCACCGTCAGCCAGTACAAGATAAGGGACACGTTCTGCTCCTATTCCGTCATGGAGCTCTGCACCAAAGGGCTTGGGAACCAAGTGGAGGTGCTGAAGGTAAGGTGCTTCGTAGCAAGGGGCCGGTCCCGAGAGCTTTAAGGAAAGGGAGCAGGTCGCGGTGATCCCAGGTGGGGCTGGGCTGGTCGCCATGCCTGCGCTTGATGGCAGCCAAAAGGCCGAGCTGTGGTTCACGGACATAGCTGCCTGCTTATTTCTAGCCTGAGGCTTCGGAAGCCTCAGGGAGTTTTGTTCTACTTTCTAATTTCATGTACTCGTCTGGAGTTTAATCCGCGTGTTGCTCTGGTTGGGAAGCTGAATGGAAATGCTTCACCTAAAGATAAGAGAAACTGTACCCGCCAGTGAGATTTTTCCCAAAAGAATGTGCAGCTTCAGTATTAGCTACTGGGGGCCGCCCCCCCGGGAAAGGTTGCACAGGGATCGTGAGTGTGACTGGCACGTGAGAGTCAGAAAACACGGAATGCTGCCGCGAAGAGAACTGCGACCCTAAAAATGAAACAGACGAGAGTCTCTCTCCAGGCTTCCAGCTAGATTTTCCCCTCAGCCCCAGGTCTCCATTTTGGAATAGGGAGGATTAAAGTCACACAGGTGCAGAGGCCAGCAATTCTGAGAGGAGAAAGAAGAGCATGAGCACGCTGGCCAGTGGCCATGATGGTGGTGGAATGCCTGGGCCTGCTCCCAAAACATTTGGCTTTTGTCCGGGGTGAGCGCGGGGATAGGGCAGCGGCCCCGCCCGGTCCAGGCTCGGCGGGGCCCGGTCACCTTGCCGCGTGCTGTCTTGCAGACCCGAGGGATCAACCTGTCCTGCATCCGGACGTGCGTGGTGGTGGCCGAGGAGCGGCCGCGCATCGCCCTGCAGCAGTCCTTCTCCAAGCTCTTCAAAGACATCGGGCTGTCGCCGCGGGCCGTCAGCACCACTTTCGGGTCCAGAGTCAATGTAGCCATATGTTTGCAGGTGACTGCTCTGACCCTTGCGTGGTAACAGGGAAAGAGGTGTGTGGGGTGTGGTGCAGCGGCGGCCTCCAGCTGCTTCTGCCTGGCCTGAGCCTTCACGCTAAGTTCCACTTGCCATTTTGCGAACAGCGCGACCCTTGGCAGGGTCCCTCCGTAGGGGCCGCCGCAGCTCCTGGAGGGCTCCTCTTCGTCCTCAGGGCGCTGCCCGGGGGCTCGCAGGCCGTGGGCTAACGCTGAGTTCCTGGCCTGCGAGGATGAACCTAGATGATTTGAGTCCTATTTGAATTTATGTTATAAATTCAACATATTGAATTTATAATTTATTTTGTTTCATAATGTTTGCAAAGGAAAAAAGCACCGCAAAAGCCCGTATTCGTTTCTTTAGCCCAAATGCAACCATTGCCGGGTTATTCTTGGTATGTAAATAACAGGAAAGAGATTGAAGTAACGAAAGAACCGAATCTGATTTTGCGCAGCTACAGGTGCCCCGCGGCGGCGGCGGCGGGCGAGTAACTTCCCGAGCAGCGCCACACCTGCTGCCGCCCCGGCCAGCACTGGTTTTGAAACCCGCTGGGTTGGGACCTGTCTCCTCCTCGCTCTCCTCCGCCTGGGGACCTCTCAGCGCTGCCACGGCCCGTGGGCTCGGGCCTCGGGCCTGCTGCCCGGGAGGGAGGGAGAGAGGGAGGTGAAGCCAGGGTGTGAGTCTTCGAGTTTTGCTGCAGCCGCGCCTCACCTTGAAGAGGGGGCAGCTTTCGGAAGAGCTTTCCTTCTTCATGGATGTGGCCAAATGATCCATTTCCTGATTTGAAAATGTAAAATATGAAAAGTTTCTTTAAATGTTCAATGAACAATGTATTGATTTATTTTTCTCTAGGGAACCTCAGGGCCTGATCCAACGACCGTGTATGTAGACCTGAAATCATTAAGGCACGACAGGTACAGTGCATGGACCTCCCCACCCGCCTCAAGTTCCCAAGAATCGGAAGTCCTGAGCCTCAGGAAAGCCCGGACTCTCCCTCTTTCCTCTGGGACTTCCCGGGGGCTGGGGAGGGGGTGCCCTTTGTCTTCACAGCCTCAAAGCTGCTGGTAGGCGTTACACTGAAATGGGTAGCTTCCTCCCGGGAGCTGAGGAGATGGGACGAGTTCAAAGAGGCAGTGTCGGGTTTCTGAAGCAACACTTTCCCTGAAGTCTTCCCCTCGTCTGCATCCGAGGGAGTTTAAGGGAGTTTAGCGGTGTCTAACGGCGGACACCTGGCCTGAGGCCTCTGGCGACTTCTCCCAGGCCTCAGTGCTCCCCGTTGTGCCCTGCGGCACCGGCCCAGCCTGCACAGGCAAAGCTGCTCTGTCATGCCTCAGTTCTTAGCCGAGGGAGATTTTGCTCCCCAGAAGACATTTCACAATGTCTGGGGACAGTTCTGCTTGTCACAACAAGGGGATACTACTGACCTCTAGTGGGGAGAGGCCTGGGATGTTGCCAAACTTCCTGTAATGCACAGAAAAAAATAATCTGATCCAAAATGTCAGTAGTGTTGAGTGTGAGAATCTCTGCTCTAGTGTGAGACGAGGAGACAAGACAGAGGCCTTGGGGAGCGGGCATACAGCTACCAGTGGATGGGAATTCATTTTTTTAAGGCTGATCTATAGTAAATTTGTTTCTCTGCAGGGTTCGGCTTGTGGAACGGGGTGCCCCCCAGAGCTTACTCCTCTCAGAGTCTGGAAAGGTAATTTGTTCTGCTAACCACTGGGCAGGTGCTCTGTGTAGAGAAGCTCATTTTTTTTTTTTTTTTAAAGATTTATTTATTTGTTTATGCAAGCACTGGGTACAGTCAGAAGCGCGGGAGGGTGAGAGAATTCACCAGAGCCAGAGCGGGGAGCAGAGCAGGCAGAAGGACCGAAGTACACTGCTGAGGGGAGCAGCGGGCGGCAGGAGAGGTCTGCGCGCCATGTGGGACCCTCCTCCAGGTGGCCGGGGAGCAGCCGGGGATCGAACTGGCGCTGCAGAGGCTGCGGGCAGCTTCGCAACCCAGCGCTCAACCGCTGCGCCACCAGGGAGGCCCTAGAGAAGCTCATTTTAAACAAATCTGAAGTCATAGGATATACCCAGGGCAACAGATACCCACGGCAAGTCTTAGTTGAAATCTGGAAATTATTCAACAACTTCAACTTAGCCAGTACTTTCTAATTCCTGTGGGTATATAGCTTAAGCGAATACTAGATTTAAACTCCTTGATTTTCACAATTAAAAAAGAGTTCGGCTTACGTGTTCTCTTTATTAGACAAGCCAGCAAAATTCAATGTTCATTGCATTTAAGGTGGTGTGATGAGCAACGCCAAAAAAAGCCAATTTATCTTTATAAATGCTATGAGGAGAAAAACAGCGCTGGCGGATAGGGCTGTGGTTTAGGATCAGGGCAGGTCCACACGTATGTACTGCTGACAGGGAACCCAAAATGGGAAACAGATGAAAGATTCCAGAGTGATTTTCTATGAGGGTAGGATTCCAAGATTAGAATGAAGCTCTAACATGTTCAAGGAGACATTTAGTTATCGTCTTTGCTCTTTCGAGCTACTGTAACTACTAATACTGTTGCGTGTGGGGCTTCAACACAACGGGGAATAATCTGTGTGTGGAGGCTGGGACATCCAGGCTCACGGCACTGGGCCTTGGTGTCCGGGGAGGGATTCCTGACTCCCAGGCGGCCGTCTCGCCACTGTGTCCTCACCAGGTAGAGCGGGCGAGAGAAACCTCCGGGGTCTCCTTCATATAGGTCGCGATCCACGCAGCCCTCGTGACCTGTAGTCACCCTGACACTCTGGCCGCCTCCTACATCACACTGGGGATTAGGTTTCAATGTGAGGGGGAGGTGGCGCGGAGACACACAACTGTAGCAGTTGGACTAAGAGTGGCAGAACATCAGCTTGAGCTATTAAGAGAGTGGTGATGCCCAAGAATCCCTTCGAGTAATTCTGGAAGAGAAAACTGGGCATCACAAAAGGGATCATGTCTAACCCTGTGTGGATTAACCCCAAGGGGGACTTACCCCGTTTCACCCTTTGCTCTGAAGTGGAGGCGGGAGGATCTTCTCACCTCCTGGCCAAGCTTACGTCCACCTCAGCTGGTGTTTGGATGCCTCAGGAGCTTTAGCACAATGCCTGGTCCAGATGTGCGGACCCAGTCATCATTGTAGCTCTTTTCAAGTAATCCCATACTCTAGAAACCCAGTTTAAAAAAGGCGGCCTAAAGGGTGCAATGCTGGCAACCAGGAAGGCTTGTCAGGCCCTGAGCCGTTCTCAGCCGGCCCCCGCTCCCTCCTCACGAGGAGGCCCCAATCCGTGATGTTTGTCAGGACCCATTTTGCAGCTTCCGCTGTCCGCTCTTGCTGTCACATCTAGTTCCTCTAACTCTCGCGCTCACTGTTGACTAAGAGGCCTCCTTGGTCATCCCTCCCTGCTGCCCTTCCTGCTTTCAGGGGCTTCCCTGGTGTCGCTCTTGTGGGCAAGAGAAATCATGAAAAAGGGGGGTTACAAGTTCTGATGTTGTGGTTCTGGGTTGACATTTCTCATCCCTTTGAAGACATGGGAGGCTGGTTGGTTCCCGCATTCTGAGGATGAGCCTAACACTCGTTTCCACTGAGGATGGTCCCGTGAGAGCCGCCTCAGCGCCCTCCCTTGTGCACTTACCAGAGGGCGAGCAGGACCGGGAACTGCATTTCCTACAGGTCATTAGAGAGAACTGAACCCAATCTTTGTGCTTTTTCTTCAATTCTTAGATTTTACCTGGAGTGAAAGTGGTTATTGTTAACCCTGAGACCAAAGGGCCTGTTGGAGACTCTCACCTTGGAGAGGTACGTATCAATTTCTACCTGTGTTCTGAAAAGTCAACAAAAATACTTAAAGGGTTCACATTCTAGAAGTCAGTGAACTGTGGAGCTCACCTTTCTCCCATGGTGAATTTCATCTTTAAAAAGGTTTGAATTTTTCTTTGTAAGGTACAAGACTGCAGTGGACAGAAGGGGGAGACTGAGCTCAGGACTGAGAGACTTGGGTACCCAAACTAGAACTAAACCCAGGTTTGCCCTCTGACATTCCCTTAAATGAGAATGGGCAAATCTTATCTGCTCCCCCCTATTAAGGAATGGCGCTAAAAGGAGCAAATACAAAATACACAAATACAAAATTTTTAAATTCATATATATTTCATATTCTATTCCAAATTATATCCATTTTTGTGTTTTTAAAATTTTTATTTTTTAAACATCCTTGTTTATTGTCAAACCACAATGTAGGATTTCTTCTGTCAGGTGCATAAAAAAAATTTAAAGACTAATTTTCCTTTCCCCAAGTCTCTGAGGGACACGGGTTTCACCCCGTAGCTTACTAGGAGGAGGGTTCGATGCGGAAGCCAGGTGACCTGGCCTCTGTCAGCTTCTCCGTATCGGGCAAGTTACTTAGCTTCTCAGAGGCCTCAATTTCCTCACCTATAAATAATAATTGCACCTGCCTGACCACCTAGAAGAATTGTGTGATAGTTCACAGCATGCGTCTGTAACGCCTGTCCTGTAGAAAGTTTTCAGTGAATACTGGTGCTATTATCATTGTTAGTTACTGCTGTATTTACATTGTAAATTCAAGTAGCCTGTAAAGTTTCCTTGAGGGCTGCGTACTTTAGTTTCAGAAGCACAGATGTGAGGCTCTGGAAGAGGCGGAGAGATGAGGCTGGGAGACAGCGTAGCGTCGTGGTTAGGAGCGTGGCCTCTGTAGCCGTTACGGGCTTGGGTGTGCGTCTCCTGGTTTCTGCATCAAAGGCACGTTACTAAGCTCCTTGTTTTTCCATCTGTAAAAAAGAGGATGAACAGTAGTGTGCACTGGATCGTCATGTAATACATGTCAGGATGAATGGCGATAAGGCATGTCAAGCACTTAACTCACCTTCAACACACAGTAAACACTTGATAAATATCAGCCACTTTAGTTGTGTTAACAAAATATTAAGATTCAAAAGCCAAAAAGGATGTGTCTCACGAGAACTGGGTTGGTGGAGGTGTGCATTCCTGCTGACCTGTGACCGGTGCTCCTTCCTTACTGTAGATTTGGGTCAACAGTCCCCACACGGCCAGTGGCTATTACACCATCTACGACAGCGAGACTCTTCAGGCTGATCATTTCAACACTCGCCTCAGCTTTGGGGACGCTGCTCAGACACTGTGGGCTCGGACAGGATACCTGGGTTTTGTCCGCCGAACTGAACTCACAGCGGCCACCGGAGGTATCTTCCAAACCGGTTCTCCCCCTTGTTCTACTTTGCAGTTCGGGCTCGTGGCTGACCTTCTCCAGCCCGAGTGTGTGTGTGAATGATTCCTTCCTGTGACTCGTGAATGCACACTTGAATTTGTATTTCGCTCCATGAAGGGTACCTAGGAGGTTACGTACCCAGCACCCCACATATAAGCCATGCGGCCTTGTGTGTTCAGTATGTGCAGAAAATCCTTTTTGAAAAGGGGCTCTGGGACTGTGTCCTAGCCAGAGTACAAGCCTGTTCACAACCAGGCCAAGACTGTGGATATTCTCGATCCTACTCCTGGTGTCTGGAAACGACACGGCCACCTCTTCGGCTCCAGTCCGCTTCCACCCTCCCCAGCTGTCGCCTGGCTAGCTCCTCCCTATCTGTAAAATTTCAGCCTGGCTTGTGCTTTCCAGCCTCTGAACCCTTGAGCTGAGCTGAGGGACGTCCGTTTCCCCGCAGACGGTGTCGTCACAGCAGCAATCACGTTGTCATCTTGTTTCTGCCCAGTACTTGACATCATTCCAGGCACACGTGAATACTACCTAATTTTTTTTTTTTTTTTTTTTAGCACTTACACTATACCCGGCATCCCATTAACTACCTTCCGCGGATTATCTCATTTCCTTCTCACAGAGCCGTTTGTTATCACCCATCTCACAGATGGGGAAGCAGGACTAAGACTGGAGTAACTGGTCAGTTACGCAGCTGGCAGGGGTGGCTGAGGTGACGTGCTTGGCAGCACGAGTCCTGTGCACTCAGCTCAGACCCGGTCACACTCAGCGTGTCTGACCAGCCGCATTTCTCTCTCTCTCAGAGCGTCATGACGCGTTGTATGTGGTGGGAGCTCTGGACGAAACACTGGAGCTGAGAGGATTACGATACCATCCGATTGATATTGAGACCTCAGTGTCTCGGATCCACAGGAGCATTGCTGAATGGTAATCCCCACACAGAATGCCTTTCCACCTCCGCTGTGGTGTCAGTTAGCGGCCCTGGTAGTCCGCTGCCTGTACTGCGTGTCGCGTACAGACGGAGCACTCCAAGGGGAGTAGGAAAACAAATGGGCCGGTTCTTGTCCCAGGGTGCAGTGTGTGCAGCCGGCCGTCAGACAGCGGCACCGGATCTAAGGCGCCGCTGTGGCGCTCGGTCCTTTTTAACGAGAGACTCCCGTGTGGGAAGGGCCCTCCCGACCATCTGCCTCTAGACCCAGGGGTTATAGCGAGAAACACCGTGGCGTGAAGGTCCAAGATGAAAGGCCCCACTCTCCCTCACGGGCTGGCTCGCTCCTCTGCGAAATACTTTCTGTGCTTCCTAATTATCAGGAAGATCAAATGAGAATGTGCTTCATCAGCTGGTAAGTGGCGAGCAGCTGCGGAGGGATCAGTGTTCTTCCGTTTCCCCTCAGTGCCAGATGCCCCCACAGTACCCTGGTGGAGGATCATTCAACCTCATGCTGACTTAAAATTCCTTAAAACTATAGTTTTATCTGCTGGTTTTCCTCCTGTTCTCCTGCCCATATAGAACCAACGATTTCTTTTCTGCATTAAGTCAGTTGGTCTTTCCTCTGCATGTTAATAACCACAGTTCCTCACGCTTTCCAGAGGCTTCTTTATCTACATAAGATCTTGCTTGATCAGTCTGTCTCTCAGTCCACAATGCCCATGAGGAATAAACAATGCAGAGAAATTTGGGGCCACGTCTGCCCTGATTTTAGACATTTGACTTTTCATGTAGCCACATATTCTGCACTGTTTTGTTTTTTTTTAATGACTGGAGCCCTTTTAATTGTGTCACTTATTACTGAGGACACAGGCTACAGGATGGGGTCACACCCTCCCAGGTGCCTGTCATCGCTCCACGCACTGCCAAAGCACCTGTAATCCTCCACCATGGCCCACTGGAACCCGTAGTTCCCCAGCCTCCTCTTTTGGTCACCTCAGTGCTGTCAGATTCCTAGGGGTTTCCCTGGTTTAGTTTCACTGTTCCTTTTTCCTTCACACGGTACCTGTTTTACAATGCATTTGACACTGCGTATCACGGTCTACTCTGCAGTCCCACTCGGGTAAAAGGACGCTCTACCTTATGGTAGATGCAAGAGATGCTTGTGGGGGGGCACTAAGCTCGGATGAAATCAGGCCAACTTCTTACCTAGTAAGAATCTTAGGAAGAATATTATCTTAGTTAAAACTCTGTTTCAAACAGACCCTCTCCAAAAAAAACTTAAATGAGAGTTAATGGAAAGAGGTTCCTAAAAGTCTAACTCTGGATCTCAAGAAAGTTAAAACAAGGACTAGGAAAGCCAGCAGGACACGTGCTCATACTTTCCAAAGCCCTGTAGCTTTCACATCGTTCGTTCTCTCCTCCCTGACGAGCCAATCTCTGCTCTCCATTGACCTGGCTGAGAACTTGCAAGTCCACATCTCCCCAGTACAGGTGACCAGCTAACAACTTCCAGATTCCCAAGAGATTGGATGACTTAGCTAATTAGCTGTGCTCAAGGGTCATGATCATATATGGTCACAGAAGTGACTGCTTCTAGAAAAGGCAAGTGTAGGGAAACCGGCTTATCTTGGGCAGCGGTTGTGAAAGACGACTGGTAAGTGTAGTGACAGTAACTGAGTGTCATTGGAATTTCAGTGCCGTGTTCACGTGGACCAACTTGCTCGTGGTGGTTGTGGAACTCTGTGGCTCTGAGCAGGAAGCCCTAGATCTGGTTCCTCTAGTGACAAATGTGGTCCTGGAAGAGCATTACCTCATCGTTGGTGTCGTGGTTGTGGTGGACCCAGGTGTTATTCCCATCAACTCCAGGGGAGAGAAGCAGAGGATGCACCTTCGTGACAGCTTCCTGGCTGACCAGTTAGATCCCATCTATGTGGCTTATAACATGTAAGCAGCCTTGTGGGGATTCCGGGACCATCCTGAAAACCACAAAGACCAGAGACCCATGACTAGGAGCAAGCTTTCAAATGATGTGAAATAAGCTGAGACAGCTACATTATATCCTTCATCTCATCCTGTGGAGTTTTGAAATCACATGACACAGGAAAGCGCAATCCTGTGGTGGCAAATGAAAAAAATTTAACAGTCTATATTAGTCATAATCTTTGACATAGGGTGAGCAGCACATTACTAAAGCAATTACATGCATGTTGCATTTTTTTCATCTGTTGTATATACTTGTATTTTTACCTAATGCGGTTTTAGAATTTTGTAAGGGAGTTTAATGAATTCACATGAAAGGGGTAGTCTGAGTTACACAGTTCCCCACGCTGAACTATACTTTGCCATTTTACCATAGTTCTAGACGTTCTGCAGGTTTCGTTAACATGGACCTACTCAGCTTACTTTCATTCGACACATAAGCAAGTCAGATAACCCACTGAATATGAGAATTACTTTAAATATATAAAATTCTTGACTATAGTAAACATTTTGATGAGTGTTTTAAACATGTAAATAAGAATACACATAATTTAGCTAGAAAATTGAACTGGCTTGTATAGTTTTAACAACCAAAATAGAAACACTTCTACTTTGAGAGAATTTAAATATTCTCTTAGTGCGTGTAATTGAATAGGTGACTACAAAGTGCAAACTGTTTGCAGGTTTTGCTGCACATTGTACTATGTCTCTGTTGGCTGGTGTATTTTATAAACTAAAGCTGCCTCTGTTTGTTTTTAAAGCTTGCATTCCCAGAATCAGCTTAAGCTTTTAAGAATTCAACCAGGTTTTACAAGCTGAAAGTCTCAATTTAAAAATCGCAATGTTATAAAAAGACAACAATTCATTAGCTCCCACCTTATTCTAAGGAACTACAATATCTCACTGTGGCCCCCAGTGTTGAAACTGTCTTTCAGATGTAAGAGCGACTTCATAAGAATTTAGAATTTCCTCTTTTTTCAGTCCCATTGTAAACTGTAATCACAGTTTATACATACAGCTTCTCTTTTCTGAAAAGTGCAGAGTGTCCTCTGTTCTTCGATTCATGAGAGCAGGGATTTTAGGAGCAAGCTGGGAAGGCTGTGGGATCAATTGTCATTTGACACCATAAGGCCACATACATCCACATAGCAAAACTGACTACTTTGGGTTGCCAAAATAGCAGGCTTATGCTGTAACAGGGGAAGTCAGGTGTATATGCAAGAAACTCTTTTGAAATAACTGCGGTGCCCTGGCCAAGCAGACTGAGCCTGGGACTGAGTTTGGCCTCCAGCTCAGTTTCCTTTCTTTGGTCTGACACTTCATGTATTTGAATATAGTTGAATTTTATTATTTTTTTCTTACAGAAATATTTTTAAAAATTAAAAAAAAAACTTCAAAGTGAACAGAGTTAACTTGTTATATCAGAATGGTTCTCTTTGACCCACTCTGGTCTATTGTGTAAATATTTATTTAGACTATTTTAATAATACATATTATTTACCCCAGTGTAACATCATGTAAACTAAATATGTTTTTAAACAATTTTTAAGACTTGTAATTACCCTGAAAATAAGGTTTATAATGCAAAGACCAGATCTCTCACCAAGGCAGCACGCTTAGGGGCTGCCCTTACACAGTCTTGTGACTCAAAGCCACTTTATGACTTCCTTTTGCATAATCCTCTTTTTCTCCGAACTCATTCTCCAGAGAGGGCAGACCTCAAGACATTTTCCAGTTCCAGATCTCTTTTCCAACATTTTGGATGAAATTAATTTACAAGTGATATGGGAAAGGTTATAGGATATATGGGGGGGAAAAGGCACTTACATTGGGATAAGAAGTCCCAGTGACTAGCAATGGTTTTGTTCGCAGAGCTGTAACTGCCTGCTTATTTGGAAAGTAATTTTCTTAAATGGTTCTTAAGGACTCATAAATGAAGCAAGGGACCCTGGGGGTTATACCGTTCTGTTCTTTCTCCATAATCCATAGTTCTAAAGGGACTATGGGTTGTTTTGCTAATTCTTACTACACAGTTATGGTGTCTGCTTGAAGGATAAAGTGAGCCACATCTGTCATTTTAAGTTTTCTAATAACCACATTTTTAAAAAGTGAAAAGAAACAGGTGAGATTGATTTTAATATATTTTGTTTGACCAGTGTATCAAAAATATTACAACATGCAATCAATATGAAAATTATTGAGGTATTTTACTTTTTAAAGTCTTTGACATCCAGTATGAATTAAGTTAAACATCTCAATTTGGACTAACCATATCTTAAGTTTTCAGTAGCCACAGGCTAGTGGCTATGATGTTGGATGGTGCGCATCTATACTCATTCCTTAACTAAGATACTTCATTAAGTGTGGCCAATTCCCAGTTATTTAAGGGCTGATTATCTAGTTTTGTAGTTCCTCGGGCCTCTGATTTATCTTTATTTTTTGCTTTCTGCCTATGGCTGTTTTATCAATCTCTTGCATATTCTCCAAAGCCAGAATATGCTAGTGGAGGTTGGGGGGTGCAATCTGTCTTTGGAGAACATCATCAGTAACTCTGGTAAAGAAATCTTAAGGAATGGGAAGAGAGTTAAGTTATTAGCTTAGAGGTGTTTATAGGGCCCCCTGCAGATTTAATGCCTAGTCTGTGGCAGACATAGGTAAGAAAACTCTTTGGATGATACAATGATCTTGCTCTTTCCAAATACTGTTGGGCTTCAGATGGTGAAGCCCAAATACACAGAACCTTTGTGGTAGAACTGACTCTTAAGGCAAGCCCAAAAGCCATTATTGATTTGGGGGGGGGGGGGACCCACAACCTTGCCAATCCTGGGAACACATTCTGTCTGGGTTTTTAATGCTTGTGAAAAAAGAAAACTAGACAGCAAGCCCCCATCTCAGTTAAGAGCAGTCTGTTCATCTCAGAGTTTCTTAACCTCTTTTTGCCTCTCAGCAGAAGTAACTGAGATAGATTGGGAAGAGGCTGCCTCAGGAAGATTCCTAGGCCCTAGGGATTCCTATAGCTGCACAAATGCCGTCTCCTACATCAGTGAGACCCTAGGGGATGACCAGCATACCAGTGGATATCACAGAATCTAGTCTTTATCACCTGCTTTATAAAGGGCCCTGGTTCTCCCTTAGAAACAAGTCCTTTTATTCTGAAGTTGTGCTGCCTCAGGCTATTTAGGGACCATTCCCTGTCTGCTGGTCATAAGAGTTATGTCTCCTAACTTAGTCCCTGGGCAATGCTTGCTTAATGCTTTTGTTAATCAACAAAGGGCCTGAGGCCATACAGTTTTTCTTAAGGTCTCTGCCCCAGGCATGGTGCTCAATATTTTGGCCAAATAAATTACTTTCCTTGAATATCCAGGAATCTTTCAGACTAAAGCAATGAGGAGTTATCACCTCACCCTCAAACTCCAACATGATCAATGCCTTAGTGTTCTTTTTGTTGTCTGCATTGATGTACAAGCAACAGTATTTGGAGCAAGAAGCTGCAATGCTCCAAATACACTTATAGGCCTTTTCTTTATCATTCATTCAACATTTCTGGTTTAGGTATATGTTAGACGGGCCATGTTACTTGTCAGAGGAAGAGAGTATAAAGATACAAGAATAATTTTTTTGTCCTAAATGCTGTTATGTTTACTTTCTGTCAAGATATTTACCAGTGTCAAATTCAAACAATAGTACTGTGTAATTATGTATAAAGTTTTTTTTATTTATTTGAAATTAGACTAGATATACATTTTTAAATTTAACATCTGGCTGGACAGTGTTCTATTAACTCATTGAATGTGTTTCCTTTGTCTTGTGTTAATAAATATTGATGCCTGATTGTGTTTAATGCGTCACACATTGGGAGAATTGATAAATTGGAATTGAAAAAGTTTAAATTTAACTTCAGATGGTGAAGCCCAAAGATAGATGGCATGACCTAAGGAAAATAAGCAGATATCCAAAGTCATAGCAAATCAGTGCTATGAAAGGAAGCCAGATAAAGAAACAGTAAAGTCAAAGAGACAGTCTTTTGTCAGAAACAGCTGTAGCTTAGTTTACCCATATGGCATTTGGTAGTTTTAAACTATGGATTGTAGTTTGATTTTTCAAAATCTGCAATAGGAATGGATTTCATTTTTTCCAGAAGTGGTACTTCATTTGCTCTTCCTTTTCCTGGTTTCAAGAAACTTAATGGAATCCAAGCAAACTGTGCCTGTTTTCAGACCCTGAAACTGGTACTTGAATTATGGTCTGAGCTATTTAGGCAGCTGCAAACATTTTAATAGATATTTATCAAGTGCTTACCCACCAAGTACAAGGTACTGTAATAAAAACTGAAGCTAGAGAGAGGTATCAAGTCACTCAGGAAGATACAGAAAAACCTTAGTTAAGGGTTAAGAGTAGAAGGAGAGGGGCTTCCCCGGTGGCGCAGCGGTTGAGCGCTGGGTTGCGAAGCCACCCACAGCCTCTGCGGCGCCAGTTCGATCCCCAGCTGCTCCCCAGCCACTGGAGGAGGGCCCCATTCAGACCCTGAAACTGGTACTTGAAATATGGTCTGAGCTATTTAGGCAGCTGCAAACATTTTAATATTTATCAACTGCTTACCCACCAAGTACAAGGTACTGTAATAAAAACTGAAGCTAGAGGTATCATCACTCAGGAAGATACAGAAAAACCTTAGTAAGGGTTAAGGGGAGAGAAACAGAGGGGCCTCCCCGGTGGCGCAGCAGCTTAGCGCTGGGTTGCGAAGCCGCCCGCAGCCCCCGCTGCGCCAGCTCGATCCCCGGCCGGCTAGCGGCTGAGCGCCGGGCTGCGAAGCCGCCCGCAGCCTCCGAGGCGCCAGCTCGATCCCCGGCTGCTCCCCAGCCACTGGAGGGGGGCCCCGCTCAGACCCCGAAACCGGTACCTGAATCATGGTCTGAGCTATTTAGGCAGCTGCAAACATTTTAATATTTATCAAGTGCTTACCCACCAAGTACAAGGTACTGTAATAAAAACTGAAGCTAGAGGTATCGTCACTCAGGAAGATACAGAAAAACCTTAGTAAGGGTTAAGGGGAGAGAGAGAGAGAGGGGCCTCCCCGGTGGCGCAGCAGCTGAGCGCTGGGTTGCGAAGCCGCCCGCAGCCCCCGCGGCGCCAGTTCGATCCCCGGCCGGCCAGCGAAGCCGCCCGCAGCCTCCGCGGCGCCAGCTCGATCCCCGGCTGCCCCCCAGCCACTGGAGGAGGGCCCCGCTCAGACCCCGAAACCGGTACCTGAATCATGGCCTGAGCTATTTAGGCAGCTGCAAACATTTTAATATTTATCAAGTGCTTACCCACCAAGTACAAGGTACTGTAATAAAAACTGAAGCTAGAGGTATCGTCACTCAGGAAGATACAGAAAAACCTTAGTAAGGGTTAAGGGGAGAGAGAGAGAGAGGGGCCTCCCCGGTGGCGCAGCAGCTGAGCACTGGGCTGCGAAGCCGCCCGCAGCCTCCACGGCGCCAGCTCGATCCCCGGCTGCTCCCCAGCCACTGGAGGAGGGCCCCGCTCAGACCCCGAAACCGGTACCTGAATTATGGTCTGAGCTATTTAGGCAGCTGCAAACATTTTATTTAATAGATATTTATCAAGTGCTTACCCACCAAGTACAAGGTACTGTAATAAAAACTGAAGCTAGAGAGACGTATCAAGTCACTCAGGAAGATACAGAAAAACCTTAGTAAGGGTTAAGGGTAGAGGGAGAGGGGCCTCCCCGGTGGCGCAGCGGTTGCGGGCTGGGCTGCGAAGCCGCCTGCAGCCTCTGTGGAGCCAGCTCGATCCCCGGCTGCTCCCCAGCTGCTCCCCAGCCACTGGAGGAGGGTCCCACATGGCACACAGACCTCCCTTGCCGCCCGCTGCTCCCCTCAGCAGTATACTTCGGTCCTTCTGCCTGCTCTGCTCCCTGCTCCGGCTCTGGTGAATTCTCTCACCCTCCCGCGCTTCTGACTGTACCCAGTGCTTATATAAACAAAACAAACAAATAAATAAATAAAACATGCCTCTATTGGAAAAAAAAAAGAGTAGAGGAAGAATGGAGGGAGAATATGAAGGAATACATGCTGGAAAAGGTGACCAGAGTTTTTGAAGAACGAAATAGGTAAGATAAAGGCAACAAGCAGGAAGACGGAGACACACATTCCGGAGTTTGCAATTCATTATTGGGATGCAGAGAGAAAAAGATTATCTGTGGAGATCTGAGCCAAGGACAGATCACTAAGGGTCTTATGTATCATGCTAGGAATTTTGAGCTTTTATCCAGAAGTCCAAGGACAGCCAACAAGAGATTTAAAGCAGGAAAGTAACACACTCAGATCCTTGTAGTCATGTAGAAAATGGATCAGTGTAGGTTGGGAGAAAGAGGTAAAAACCAAAGATGGGGAGGCCTTTCCAATAACTGCAGTGACAGAGCTAAAGCTGCCTTCAACCAAGGCAGCGAAAGAATGAAGATCAGGTGTTGCAAACTTCAGAGACAGTTAAGTACTATTTCAACTGCTGGGTACGGGGGAAGCAAGAATCCAAAATAACTTCTAGGTTTCTCACCTGTAGAGTTAGCTCCATAGCATTTACCAAGGCAGGGAACAAAAGATTTAGGAACAGATTTAGAAAAGGAGATGCTGTGTTCCATCTGGTCATGTTCATTGTCCAGTGCCGGAGAACAACATGCCAGTGAAGAGGATCAACAGGCAGCTGAACAATTAGATCTCTGCCTCAGGAGAGCTCTAGGGTAGAGCTACTTGGGAGACAGCCTTTTTAAAAGTGGTCACTGAGGCCATGGAAGTGGGTAATAATTGCAAGGAGATTACGAAGGGCGTGCGTTTGTGAAGAGTGAGAAATGGAGTCATGGAGAACAGCAGCATTTACAAGCCAGTGAAGGGAGAGCAGACCGCGAAAGGAATGACTGGAGAGGTAGGGACAAAAGCAACATTCTGCCTAGGCGCAGAATGTACGACAAGTTTTAAAGAGGAGAAAGCAGTCAAGGCTACAGTGAAGCAGAGTAAGACAGACTTGCCTGCATCCTTTGTATCTGACAACTAGGTGACTTGGGTCATTGTGGTTTCAATGCAGCTAATGGGGCAGAAGCCAGAAAACTGGTTCAGGAGAAGAATGATGGGAAGTGTGATCAAAGGCTGCTCTTTCCTATTTGTCTGCAAATAGGAAGGAAAGATGGGACAGCAGTTAAGAGAAAAGTAGAATTAAGGAAGGTTGTTTAAAGATGGCAGAAATAAATGCCTTGCATCATGAAAGAACAAGTAGAGAGGGAAACTTTTGAAATTTAGCTATAAGGGATAACTGACAAAGCAAAGTCATTGACGAAGCAGGAGACGCTGGGATCCAGAGAACAGGTGGAAGGATT
Organism: Talpa occidentalis; assembly: GCF_014898055.3. NCBI lineage: Eukaryota > Metazoa > Chordata > Mammalia > Eulipotyphla > Talpidae > Talpa > Talpa occidentalis. The sequence continues at coordinate 77,488,574 of NW_023601653.1, forward strand.
AGCCTTTGAGGGGAGGACACATGGAGCATTTTCAAGATTCTACCTTGGCACACAATTCAAATGTTAATAAAACTACAAAGATCAAAATTATACCCAGTACTTTCTCTGAACATAATGCCATAAAGTTAGAAATCAACTATAAAAAAAAATGAATACATGGAGACAAAACAGCATGCTTCCTGATAGCAATTAGAAGAGGAAATCAAAGCAGAAATTTAAAAATGTCTTCAGACCATTGAAAATGATGCTACAAACTACCAGAATGGTAGGATGGTGGGATGCAGCAAAAGTGGCCTTAAGGGGAACGATAATTGGAATACTTAGACCCATATTAAGAAGAAAAATTCCTGGGATCTCCCTAGTGGCACAAAGAGTTAAGCATCAGCACTATGAAGCAACCTGTAGCTAGTGCAGCACCCAGGCCATGGCGGTGACCTCTTGTCTTGCCCACTGCTCCCTATTCTGTCTCTGGTGAATCCTCTCATCCCTAGCACCTCTGGCCTACACCTCAGCTCTTATATGCATAAATAAATAAATCTTTTTAAAAAAGAAGAAAAAATCCCAGGGCTTCACTGGTGGCTTAGGGGTTAAGTCAGCGCTATCACCATGAAAGCTGCCTGAGTTAGATCCCAGGCCAGGAACTCTAGTGAATCCTCTCACCCCCATCCCCTGCACCTCTGGCCTACACCCCGTTCTACTACGCAAAAATAAAAAAAAAAAAATCTAACAATAAAAGAATAATTCTTCGGCCTCCCCGGTGGCGCAGTGGTTGAGCGCTGGGTTGCGAAGCTGCCCGCAGCCTCTGCAGCGCCGGTTCGATCCCTGGCTCCTCCCCAGCCACTGGAGGAGGGTCCCACATGGCGTGCAGACCTCTCCTGCCGCCCGCTGCTCCCCTCAGCAATGTACTTCAGTCCTTCTGCCTGCTCTGCTCCCCACTCTGGCTCTTGTGAATTCTCTCACCCTCCCACGCTTCTGACTGTACCCAGTGCTTGTATAAATAAATAAATCTTTTTTTTTTAAAAAAAAAAGGAATAATTCTTTAAAAAAAAAAAAAACCCAAATAAACAGTCTTATATCACAGCTAAAGTAACTTGAAAGTGAGAAATAAACAAGGACCAAAGTTAGTAGAAGGAAGGAAATAATGAAAATAAATTTGAGATCAAAAAGTCTATATCAAAAAATGATGAAAAAGAACAGCTGGTTCTTTGAGAATATAAAACAGAAAAACCTCTATTTAAGCTAACCAAATAAATAAATAAATAAATGAAAGATCACCACAGCACAGAAAAACAAAGGATCATAGAATTACTATGAACAACTATATGCCAATAAATTCAATAGCCCTGAAGAAATGGATAAATTTCTGTATCAAGACTAGCCCGGGAAGAAACAGATCAATAAACTAACCACAAGCATGGAAACTGAAACCTCAAAAAACCCGAAAAACTAAAGCGCAGGACCAGATGGGTTTACAATGAATTTTATTAAACTTTTATAGAACTAATGTCCACCTGCTCAAATTGTTTAATGTAAAAATACAAGAATGCTTACTCCTCAAAATACAAAACCAACATTACCTTAATACCAGAGAAAGGCAGCATAAGAAAAATAAACCAATAGCCTTGATTAACATCAATGCGAGAATTTTCAACAAAATACTAGCAAATGAAATTTAACAGTATAACTCAAGAATTACACACCATGATCAAATGGGATTTATCCTCGTGATGTAAGGGTGATGTAATTAATGTCAATCAATGTGATACATCATATCAAAGAAAGTTGAAAACCATATGGTAATAGCAGTAGATGCTGAGAAAGCATTTGATAAGGCTCAGCAACTGCTTATGATAAAACTGAAAAACATGTTAATAGAAGGAGCCTAAATATAAACCAATAGCCAATGGAACATTCAATAGTGAAAAACTGAGAACTGTCTCCTTAAGATGGGGAACAAGGGGTCTCCCTGGTGGCGCAAGGGGTTAAGTCTCTGCACTATAAAGCTATCTGCAGCCACTGCAGCACAAGTTTGATCTCCAGCCAGGGAGGTACCCACAGAGTGCACCAGACCTCTTCTGTCTCGCCTGCTGTTCCCCCCAGCAATGTATTTCTGTCAGTCTGCTCCCCACTCTGTATATGGTGAATCCTCTCACCCCCTGCACCTCTGTCCTGTACCCCAGTTCTTGTATGCATAAATAAATAATCTTTAAAAAAAAAAGATGGGGAACAAGACAAAGAAGCCCATTGTCACTACTATTTAATCTGGTGTTAGTGATTTGGGCTAGTAATATCAGAAACACAGGAAATAAAGGCAATCCAAGTCAGAAGAGAAGTGAACCTATAACTATTTGCAGATGATGATATACACAGAAAGAAAATCCTAAAGACCCCATCAAAAAGTTATTAGAAACAATAAATGAGTATAGGTTAGAAAACCAACATACAGGGCCACCCCAGTGGCGCAGGATTATCACCTCTGTGGCCTAAGTTCAATGACCAGCCAGGGAGCTGACCCACATAGCGCAGCAGACCTCTCCTGTCTTGCCTGCTGCTCCCTTCAACAATGCATTTGAGTAGACCGGCCTTTTCTGCTCCCCACTGTGTGTCTGATTAATTCTCTCAATCCCTGCACCTCTGGTCTACACCCCAGTTCTTGTGTGCATAAATAAATAAAAATAAATTTAAAAAAAAAGACTCCCATGCAGTGAAAGAAAATATAAGATGGTTAAACAGACACTACTACTGAATGGGACAAAGTGTTTATACAATATATAACTGACACAGGTTACTAGCCAAGATACATTAAAAAAAAATCATAGGATTCAACAACAAAGAAAACCAATTAGGGCCTCCCTCGTGGTGCAAGGGGTTAAGCACCACACTATGAAGCAATCCGCAGCCTCTGCAGCATGAGTTCGATCCCTAGCCGGCCAGGGAGCTACCCACATGGTGAAGCAGACCTCTCCTGTCTCGCCCGCTGCTCCCCTCAGCAGTGTATTTCGTCAGTCTGCCTGTTCTGTTCCCCTCCCTGTCTCTGGTGAATCCTCTCAATCCCCGCATCTCTGGCCTGTGCCCCAGCTCTTATATGCACAAATAAATAAATCTTAAAAAAAAAAAAAAAAAAAAAGAAAAGGAAACAGGAAGCAGATGTAAATAGAAAATTCATCAAAGAGGGTATCTGGAAGGCCAAAAGATATATGAAAAGGGTTCACTGTCACTAAATGAGATGCCATCTCACACCTGTGAGAATGGCCCATAGTAAAAAGACCCTCAACAAGAAGTACTGGAAAAGATGTGGAGAAAAAGGAACCCTATTACATTGTTGGTGGAAATGTGAACTGGTATAACCTTAATGGAAGACAATCTGGATTTACCTTAAGAAACTAAAAATGGGAATACCATATGACTACACAATCCCACTCCTAAGTATATATGCACGGAATATGAAACCATCAACCAAAATACCCTGTATGTTCCAATGTCCCTAACAGCATTATTTACAATAGCTAGGACACAGATGCAGAATACATGTCCACCGACATAAAATTGGACCAAGATGATACTATGCTGGTATGTATGTATATGGAGTTGTTTTTTTTTTTTTTTAAGATTTATTTATTTATTTATTTATACAAGAACCGGGGTACAGGCCAGAGGCACAGGAGGGTGAGAGGATTCACCAGAGACAGAGCAGAGAACAGAACAGGCAGACTGACGAAATACACTGCTGAGGGGAGCAGCGGGCGTGACATGAGAGGTCTGCCGCGCCATGTGGGACCCTCGCTGGCCAGCCGTGAGGCTGTGGACAGCTTCACAGAGCTGCGCTCAACTGCCTACGCCACCAGGGGAGGCCCTGTATATGGGGTTTTACACAGCCATAAGAAAGGATGAACTGCAGTTATTATCAATAAAACGGAATTTGAGAGAATTGCATACAGCAAAGTAAATTCAAAACAAAATTCTGCTTAAAATAGCCTCAAAAGGAATAAAATACTTAGTAAATACAACCAAAGTGTAACTTTGTACACTGAAAACTACAAAACATCGAAAGTCATTGCTGCGTTCATGGATTTGAAGATTTAAAGTTGTTACGATGGCAACATTTCCTAAATTGATCTACAGATTCAATGCAATCGCCTTCAAAAACCTAACTCCCTATTTTGAAGAAACGGATAGACTGACTCTAGAATTCGTATGAAAATCCACCTTACGTAAAATACCCAAAACAATTTTGAATACAAAAAAAGTTGGTAGTATTACACTTCCATATTTCAAAATCTACAACAAAGATGTAATGCCAGTTTGGTACTGGCATAAAGATAGGCCTATCAATCAGAGAACTGGAAGTCCAGAAATGGAGAAGCCTAGGAAAGTTTCCAAATCCAACCAAGATAATAAATCTGTAACAATAATATTACATCTCAAGGGGAGAGGGTAGGGATTAGTGCCACCCTTTAAGGATATCAGGAGTCAGACGTAGTGGTGCCTATCACTGCTCTGTTTAATTCACAAGTCTAGTCCCTCCAGAAACTCATGGATCCTGGAGGGTAACAGTCCACCACTGCAAGTTCAACCAAGTTAACAGCCCTGATTGTAACTGCTGCACCTTATCTAATATCTTTGTGAGATCTGACTAATTTGGGCTGCACCTTATCTAATATCTTTGTGAGATTCGACTAATTTGGTCTCCCTGCATGGTATGTTGCCATTGATCTGATAAATGTCCCTTTCTGTTCCAGTGAAGACAGATAATCAGAAATAGTTCACATTCAGACATAATGGACAAGAATAATTTATGGTGTCTCAGGGTTATGTTACATCAATCTGATCAGACAGACAAGAAATGGTTAATATAAGCTACATCAATACAAATGATGGGAAATAAACTCTATGAAGATTAAGAGTTCTAGAGATCAGGGACATGCCAAGACATCCCCTAATACATAAAAAAAAACAAATCATTGCATCTTACATCCCCTTTCTCAAAGAAGGAAGCACAATCTTTAGTAGGCCTCTTCAGGTTCTGGAGACCATACATTCCATGCCTGTTTAGGTTCAGATTTACAGGGTTTTTGGTTTGTTTCAAGATTTTTATTTATTTAGGCATAGAAGAACTGGGGTATAGGCCGGGGGTGCGGGGGAGAGGGCCAGTGAGAGGATTCGCCAGAGTAGGGAGCAGAACAGGCAGAATGACTGAAATACACTGCTAAGGGGAGCAGAAGGGGAGACAGGAGAGGTCTGCTGTGCCCTATCAGGGTCAGCTCCCTGGCAGGGGGGACTGGCCTCAGGCCATAGCGGTGATAGTGCTGAAACTTAACCCCTATACTACCAGGGAGGCCCCAGATTTACAGTTTTAAGTAAGGTTGGAAGCCATAACTCTGACAGTCCCAGGGTGGTGGAGGTGGCAATTTTGTAAAAAAGAAAAAAAAAAGGGAGTGTGCAATTTGACATTTATGACCAAGATCTAGTAGGAGAACCATAAATGTAAGCTACTGGGATTATAGAACAAGAACCCCTGCGCCACCAGGGAGGCTCCTATAGTGTGACTTTTAATTGGATTGATTAAAACTGTCAGCAGCAGCTCTCCTGCCCACCTCTGACTTCAGGTGTTGCTCTTCACTAACCTTCCCCTTGGCAAAGCACTGAGGTAGCTTTCCTCCTGAGGCTGCCACCTGGGACTAAGCAGCCTCTCTTGTAACAAACCTGTTCCTTTCAGGGGCAGCTCTCTCTGCCCGCTTGTGTCTGTGCAAGCATCCTTGACGTCCCTTCCCTTTTTATAATAAACTGCCCTTTTGAATATAAAACAGAACAAAATAAAAAACAGAACCCTGACTGTCCTTTCTAAATGTGAACTGGAAACACAGAACTTGATCCAAATCTTGAAGGCCTGAACACAACAGTTGTGCACAAATACGTCCAGCACAAAGCCATCATAAGGCAGAAATGCTATACCTGAAATTGAGCATAAGCAGGACCAGAGGACACGCAAGCTGCGTGAGCAGGCTACCCAGAACCCCATGTAACACACCCCAGTTGCACTGGTGTTCTTCACTTACCGTATACATTTAGTGATCTTGGAGTATGGAGAAGAATCCACCAAAAGCAGGCAGAAAAGGCTGAAGCTTGGTTTATGGTGTGTTATGGCCATTCACAGGCATGACTTTGCAAGGCAGTTGTAAGGAAAATCTTCATAGTGGGCAAATATTAAAATCACCAGTCATTCTGCATGGAAGAAATGCTCAAAGTGAGAACATACAGATTCAAGGGCAGTGACATGGCCTACGACATGAACGTAGCAGCCACATTGGCAGAGATGGGGACCATGCAAAACCTCAGTAGTGTGGGTTTCTAATTACCAAGGGTTTAGCTACTATACTCTCCGAATCTTCAACTAAAGACTAACTCTCTCCATTCCTTTTACCTGCCCTTTTTTTTTTTAAAGATTTATTTATTTATTTATACACGCACTGGGTACAGTCAGAAGCGCGGGAGGGTGAGAGAATTCAACAGAGCCAGAGCGGGGAACAGAACAGGCAGACTGACGAAATACACTGTTGAGGGGAGCAGCGGGCGCAACGCTAGAGGTCTGTCATGCCATGTGGGACCCTCGCCCGGTAGCTGGGAGTGGAACCAGCACTGCAGAGGTTGCCGGCAGCTTGGCAGCCTAGCGCTCAACCGCTGCGCCACCAGGGGAGGCCCTTACCTGCCTTTTTTTAATGGAAGACAACTTTCTTTATATACAGAGATAACTCTCCCTTATTATTCCACTACTTTTAATTTCATACTTTGATTAACCCTTAAAGCCATAATTTCTAAATGGTAAGCATTTGTGAAAGCTCACATCAGTTTGCTTCATAATATAGTTTTCAAGGTGACACAAAACCCATTTCATTTATAAGACACATTTCATTTATAAACAGAATTCTTTCAATCTCTAATAAAAAGTCAAAAGTACACCTAAAAGTTCAGTAATTAATACTTCAACAGGATGATTTAAATAATCAGTGAATTCCCATTATTAAAGTTAATAAAACCTTAATTTTCCCAAAAGAGAACTAGGAAACTAGTGTTAAAAGAAACCTTTAAAATGGAGTTATCAATGTTAAAATTCCATCAATCCTTAATATTCACGAATTTGTATTTTCTGTTTATCTCAGGAGTGACATCTCCTAAATCAGTTTCCTACACTGGAAATCTCAAACTCGTTCAATTTCAGGAACAGTTTGAAACTTTTTATTTTGCCAAAAGCATACTAACCTTTTGTGTGTTGGCAGTGCCAACCGAGGAGAGCGAGCCATGACGTCCTCCAGCATGCCATGATAATACAAGGTGGTGCCCTTTCGCCCCCAAAGGCTGCATCCACACTGCCCCTATACTACATGCAAATCTTCACTTAATCATTTCTATGCCAAGTCTTGCACCTGGTACTTCCTGCCTCAGATGAAATCTTCAGGGGACATTGTCTACTGGAGCAAGTGTTCCAGAAACCCCTATGCAGGCGAACAACATGGGAATATGCTATTATAACTCCACAGTGACAACACGCTCTAGGAACGCCGGGGCTTGACCACCTATGCACCATCACCCAGTGGTAGAGTGACACAGGGTGCTGGGCACGGTCCCAGGACCCCTCCAACTAGCTCCAACTGGATGCTAGATCCTAATCTCCAGGTGGAGATTAGGCGCCATCAAGTGCCTGCTGGTGAGCAAGCGGTACCACAACTCCAAGATGAAGTTTCCAGTGCCTCACTCCTGTCCTGCCTCACCAGCACAAGCCAATAGGCCCAACCCCTCCTTTTAGCTGCAGCCCCCCCCCAACATGGGTCTGCCCAAATAAACAACTGGGGGAAAAAATTGCATACTACTATGCAATTACCATTTACTACTTACTGCTTATTACTATTTACTGCTTACTGTTTACTACTTATCACTACAAAGCCTTAAAGGAACATTTTCCAAGGAAAGGAAAACAATGCATAACTTTCTGCAGAAAGGCTGACACATGCTGAAGTGAGGGTGTGACATTTTCCCTGAGAACACGCCGAGGCAGCTTCTCCGCAGCTGATGCGCGCGTCGGCCCGCCCGCCGGGGCGCGGCCCCACACGCTCCCGCAGCGAGTTGTCTTTCTCCCTCAGGGGTCTTTGCAGCAAGTACCTTCACAGGGGTTACAGACACGCACGCAAGGCTATCTTGTGGGGTTAAGAATAGCCCGGGTGAACTAGGAAGCTGAGGAGAAGCTTCCATTCAAATCACTTGTTTCTACAAGAGCGGGCGGGTCAGGCGCGGGGCAGGTCGCGGGAGCCACAGCTGCGGGCCGGACGCCCCCGCCCAGCCCCGGAGGAGCTGACTGCTCCGCCGAGCGGCCTCCTGATCCGCCCAGAGGTTCTCTCCCCCGCGAACAAACGAGTGAGCGCCTCCCGGCGGAACGGAACCGCAGACCGCTTCCAACCCCAACGCCCGCCAGGCAGGAGCCTCAGGAAGCGCCACTCTCCCTCCTGAGGAAACGGGCGCAAGATGGCGGCGCAGCACGTGACGACGCGCTGACGCCACGGCCCGCGCGCGGAGGCCGCCCGGCCCCGCCCCTCGGGCGCTCACCCGGCCTCGCCCCCTCCCCCCGCCCGGGCCTGTGGAGATTATGCCGCCAGGGGCGGCCCCGGCTGCCGCGGGAACAGCAGCCTAGGACGGTCGGCCAGTGACACTGCGCCCCCCGCCCCGCCCCGCCGACCCCCGAGGAGGAGGCCCGTCCCGCGCCGCCCGAGGGGAGGGGAGGTGGGAGTGAACTCGGAGCCATCTGGGAGGGGGAGTGGAGTTCCCGCCCCGGACCGCGGCGCGGCGGCGGCCTCAGGTGAGTGGGGGCGGGGTGGGCGCGCGCCGGGCCCGGGCCGCGGGAGGGCGCGGGGACGCGGCGCCGGCGGGGACGCCGAGCCGGCCGCGCGGCGGGCGGGGGTCGCGCCGGGCGCGGGTGGAGGAGGGGCGCCGAGGGCGCGCGGCGGAAGCGGGAGGGGCGGGGGGGCCGCGGCCGCGCGCGCTTCCGGCGGGGCCGCTCTGGCCGCCCGCGGCGCGGGGCTCGCCTCCCGCCGCCTGCCCCTCGCGGAGAGGAGACCCGCGGCCGAGGCCGCCCGCCGGGGAGCGTCTCCGGGGTGGGCTGGGCAGCCCGGGGGGCGGCGTGGACTTGGCCTCTGCCCGGCGGGACCCGAGGTCGTTGGGCCCCACCGGGGAGCGGGGAGAACGCGGGGTGCCGGGCCTCGGGCTGCTCGGGAGCGGCCCTTCCCCTCGGGGAGCCGGCGGCCGAGGCGGGAGACGGTAAATCGGACACGGGAAGCGGCGACGGGAAGGGCAGCCGCGGAGCAGCGAGGCGGGGTGCGCAGAGGTCGTCCCTGCCTCGGGGCAGAGGGCCCGGCCGCGGACGCGCCCGCAGACCCCCTCCTGTGTCCCGAAGAGCGTGTGTTTCCCACGCCAGGAAGCGAGCATGCCGCTTAACTGCTTAAGAAAATTTGTAAATGTTAAAAAAAAAAAAGTCTGCTGGTTTTGTTAGCTTCTGAGAAGCAGCGGGCTGGTGGCAGCCGTTGCGAGCCTTCCCCTTGGAAAGCTGCTCCCGCAGAGATGTGGCAAGCGTCTCTGTTAACTGGCCTCTCTTAAGAGTTTGTGCAGCACGTTTATGTTCACAAAAATGCATCTATCCTGGGCAGTCAGTTCCCAGCAGAAGTATGCAGTTCTACTAAAATGTTACTTTTCTTACACCTTTTCCCATTATAAACAATCCTATAAAATGTACAGTCCCCTCAGTCTCCATTAGAATCACTATGCTGCTGTTCCAAAGCCCAATGTTCTGCTCTGTCCGTATTTATCCTTTAAGGTCATGTTTGGCCCGTGTATGCCTGTAGCACTGTATCACCTGTAGGGGGTATTCCCTTTTAAAAATGCTCTTGCGCATGTCATCTCATTTGATGAATTTTTAACTCTGAAGTAGGGTGTTTTCTTTGGCCGAAATTACTATTTCTATCAGTTTTAAGATGGGTTAACCCAACCGAGCACGTTGGTTTATTCAGCAGTAATAAATGTGCAAGGTATTGGTGCTATATTGGGAACAGAATGTCATCATTGACTCACCAGAGCTTGCTTACTGGCGGGGAGATGGAAAACAGGTCATTACAATACTGTGGTAAATGTCATGAGAAGAGAAGGGAGACAAGTGCAGTGGGGATGCAGCCAGAGTGAGACCAGGCTAAGGGGAGTTAGGAAAGTGTGCCTGGAAGAATAACTTAGGAAAAGGCCACATGCAGAGACCAGGAATAGTGTTTCTGGCTGAAAAATAGCATATGTGAAAGCCTGAAGGTGAGAGAAGCAAGGTAGGCACATCTGAGTATCTGCAAGAAATTCAGTATGACTAATAGCAATTTTGAGTGGAGATAATGAATTCAGTTGTGGAAATGTTAAGCAAGACTCCTGCCCTCAAGATTACCATAGTTCAACTTCCTCTGCAGGTGAGGGATCTAAAGATCCTCTTCATTCATCAGATGAGTGTGCTATATTGTGGTGTATTTGTTGATTTTTTGTATTTACTGCCTATATGAGGGTCTTAGCTGGACACACAAAGGAGGTGCCTTAAGACTGAGGGAAACACATGTGTTAATAAAGTCAATTCAGAGTGTTAAGTAACCTCAGATATATCTGCAAGAGGTAGTGGAAGCATCTTGCCGAGGAAGGCAGGACCTGGAGCAATTGGGAACATGTTTGGGGTAGAACTTGAAAGAAAAGAGAGTAGGAGTTTGATAGGTGGACAAGTTGGGGGCAGGGGTGTTCCTGGAGGGGGCGATATGCATGAAAAGAACTTGGGCTTTGTGTCATACAGGTCTGGCTTCAGGTCTTACATTCATATCATTGTGTGATCCACCTAAATGGCAATTTCTTCAACCTTCAATTTATACACCTCTAAAATAGGAAGTCTAAGATATGTAATGAATTAAAAAGCTGTTAATTTAGTGCCATACATACAATCCTTTCTTTTAAGTTTTCTTAAAAATGTCATGCCTTTACTTGTATTCTCTATATATCAGCAGGATCACAATCTGGCATGATTTGCAGCTCTCCAAATTTATTCCCATTTAAACTAAAAACATTCTGTGTTTGTGGTGATTTTATACTTTTTCTGAAAGGCTAAAAATAATAGTTTCAATCTAGATGTAAAGAATGAATTTCTGCTTTCTTTTTTTTTTAATTTTTTTTTAATTTTTTTTTAATTAAGGCATGTTTTATTTATTTGTTTGTTTGTTTGTTTTATACAAGCACTGGGCACAGTCAGAAGCTTGGGAGGGTGAGAGAACTCACCAGAGTCAGAGCAGGGAGCAGAGCAGGCAGAAGGACCGAAGTCCACTGCTGAGGGGAGCAGCGGGCGGCAGGAGAGGTCTGCACGCCATGTGGGACCCTCCTCCGGTGGCCGGGGAGCAGCCAGGGATCAAACAGGCGCGCAGAGGCCGCGGGCAGCCTTGCAACCCAGCGCTCAACAGCTGCGCCACTGGGGAGGCCCGAATTTCTGCTTTCTGATCTTAAAATTAAAAAAAATATATGAAGGTTTAAGCTCCACGTTTTATTAGTGAGTGGAACTCTTATTAAAAAAAATTTTTTTATAGCCTTGTCCAGGGGCCCTCCAGACACCAACCCCTTCCTAGAGAAAGACAGTAAAGGCTGCTGTATGTCTCTCGATTGAAGAGGAGCGGGAGAAATCTTACCTGTGCTGTGAAGGCTCCACACTGGGTGCCAGTTTTGATGATGTCTTTTTGGAGAGGTGTTGGGTTCTGAGAGCGGGGTCCTTGGGTTACGTCAGAGCACAGTTTCCCCAGAGCTCCCCTTTCAGCAGCACACAACAAGCTTCCCTACGAAGCAAGAGACATTTAGTTATATCCAAAAGGACAGGTTTATTATGTAAAAAAGAAAGGAAAGAAAAGGATGCTTGCACAGACATAAGTGGACAGAAAAAGCTGCCTATGAAAGGGACAGATTTATTAAAAGATGCCTGCATAGACACAGGCAGGCAGGAGAGTGGCCTGCTTTAAAAAGTTTATAGTGGTGGTAAAATACAACATAAAATTAGCCATTGTAACATTTTTAATTACACAATTCAGTAGTGTTAATTACATTATAGTGTTATACAGCCAATCTACAGAACTTATTTTTTAATCTAAAAATCTTTAATATTTATATGCCAGGTTGATAAAGAATACCTTGTAAGAATAACCATTGTGAAGATTTTTTTAAAAATAATTACGGTATTTGTTCATGTGCATGGTGTATGTGTACATGTTTTTTTTTAATTTAAGCATCTTGAGATATAAAGAATCAGAAGAAAAGAATTTTCTTTAACGATTTGCTAAATATATGTTAAATCTATACAGCACAACAGTTAAACCGGCCAAAATCAAAATCTCTGAACTTAGAGACCTAAAAAACAGCTAAAATTCTAAAGTAGCATTAATAAAGCAACTGTTATGAGTATTATTGAACTATACCAAAACAAGATAAATGTAAATACCTTTTTTGTACTTAATCTGAAGTGTTACCACTGAAATTGATTACAGATGTTTATTCTGAAGAAACTACTGTGATAATATTTTTTCAAAAACAAATGTATGGAATACATGGAAAATAAGTTGAATTGGAAAACCTGTGGACAGTTTTATAACAATAATTTTTCAAAGACATAGAAGTTTATTATTTTAATATAAATTAGAGGTTTTAAAATCACAAACAAGATGCAGTTCCTCTATTTTTATGAATAGCACACTACAGTAAACCACGGTTATATTCCATTAAGTATAGTTCCCTTTGATGGGTCATTAAGAATACCTTCATAGGGCCTCCCCCGTGGCACAGGGTAAAGTCTCAGCACTATCAAGCTCCCAGCAGGCAGCAGACCTCTCCTGTTTTACCCTCTGCTCCCCTCAGCAGTGTATTTAGTAGATCTACCTGTTCTGCTCCCCACTCTGTCTCTGGTGAATCCTCTCTCACACACCCCCCTTGCACCTCTGGCCTACACCCCAGTTCTTATATGCATAAATAAATAATAAATCTTTAAAAAAAAAAAACCTTCATAAGCAGTAGTCTCATCATTACCCTTCCAAATATCCAGTGAAAGGTTTGAGCTTGGAAGAAACGGAAGACACTGAACCTGTTGCACCACCTTGAATTCTGTTTGTAATTTTATTTTTTTTTTTTTTTTTTTTTTTTTTAATAGAGGCATGTTTTATTTATTTATTTGTTTGTTTGTTTGTTTTTGTTTATACAAGCACTGGGTACAGTCAGAAGCGCGGGAGGGCGAGAGAATTCACCAGAGCCAGAGCGGGGAGCAGAGCAGGCAGAAGGACCGAAGTACACTGCTGAGGGGAGCAGCGGGCGGCAGGAGAGGTCTGCGCGCCATGTGGGACCCTCCTCCAGTGGCCGGGGAGCAGCCGGGGATCGAACCGGCGCTGCAGAGGCTGCGGGCAGCTTCGCAACCCAGCGCTCAACCGCTGCGCCACCGGGGAGGTCCTGTTTGTAATTTTAGTAGGGCAAATAGACACTGGATGTTTCTCATTGTAGAAAAATTAATTTTATCTTGGTTGAGCTAGAAATTTTCCTGACAATTCAAGAGGTTGGCTGGATAAAAGTTCATTCTTCATGCAAGAAAAACCTTTTTTTTTTTAAATTGTAACAAAAATTTTATTTTTTTAATTATTCCACTTTTTAAAATGTTATATATATTCTACATCATTCTTCCTCCTTGTACAATGTATGCTTTCTCCGTTCAGGTGTCGTCCCCATAAAATTCCCACCACCATTTCATCCGTGCACCATCTCCATAGTCCCTGTGTTCTTCCCTCCTGTTTTGATCCCTCTTCCTCTCCCTCCCCTGCAGAATGTCTCTGATTTATAGCTGCCTATTAATTGTGTTATGATAATTATTTTTTTCCTGATCTTTATTTGGTTCTCCTACATTCCTCCTATAAGTGAAACCATCTGATATTTTTCTTTCTCTTTCTGGCTTATTTCACGGAGCATAATCCCTTCCATCTCCATCCATGTTGCTGTGAATGGCATGAGTTTATCTTTTTTGATTGCTGAGTAATATTCCATGGTGTATATGTACCACATCTTCTTGATCCAGTCATTTATTTTTGGGCATTTGGGTGGTTTCTAGATCTTAAGCTACTGTGAATAGTGCTGCAGTAAACATAGGGGTGAAAGTATCCTTTTGAATTAATTTTTTTGTCCTTTGGGTAGATTCCCAGGAGTAGAATTGCTGGGTTATATGGAAGCTCTATTTTTAGTAACTTTCCATAGTGGTTGGACCAGTTTGCATTCCCACAGGCGCCATAGGAGAGTTCCTTTTTTTCCACATCCTCACCAACATTTGTTCCTGGTTTTTTAATATGTGCCATTCTCACTAGTGTAAGATGGTATCTCATTGTGGTTTTATTTGCATTTCCCTGATTATAAGGGAGGTTGAACATTTTTTTATATACCTGTTGGCCATTAGCATTTCCTCTTTGGAGAAGTCTTTTTAACTCTTCTGACCATTTTTTTGACTGTATTGTTTACTTTGTTTTTGTTGAGTCACATCAGCTCTTTGAAGATCTTTGTGATCTCTCCCTTATCAGTAGTATTGTGTGCAAAAATTTTCTCCCAACCAGTAGGGTTTCTCTTTGTGTTGGTTGATGTCTCTTGCTGTACAGAGCTTTTTAGTTTGATGTAATCCCATCTGTTCATCTTTTCCTTCACTTTCTTTGCTTTGGGGCATGTGTCTTTGAAGATGTTACTGAGATGTGTGTTATGTAGTGTTTTGCTTAGATTTTCTTCTATATATTTTACTGTTTCAGGTCTTCTGTCCAAGTCTTAACCCATTTTGAGTTGGTTTTTGGACATGATGTGAGGTAGTAGTCTAGCTTCATTCTTTTGCATGTAGCATTCCAGTTTTCCCAGCACCAGTTATTGAATAAAATGTCCTTTTTCTATTGCATATTCTTTGCTTCTTTGTCAAAGATTAGTTGTCCATAAATATGTGGGTTTATTTCTGGGTTTTCTATGATTCCATTGGTCCATGCGTCTGTTTTTGTTCTAGTATCATTCAGTTTTAATTATAATGGCTTTGTAGTATAGTTTGACATCTGGGAGTGTGATACCTACATTCTCCTTTTCAGTCAGGAGACCTTTGGCTATTTGAGGTGTTTCATAGTTCCATATGAATTTCATCAATATTTGAAGAAAAACCTTTTCAAAGAAGATCATGGCTTTCAAAAGGTCCACTTGCTGAAAGCTCAGTGACTAGAACACTGTATTTTAGCTGAGATCCAAGTCCTCTGGCATTCATCATCACCTTGCTCTGCGAACACCCACTCGTGCCATTCCCGTCAGATGACCTCTACAGAATTTTCTTCATACCCATTAAACATTTCCTAGGATATTATGGTGTGATTTCTCAGGTCCCCAAATTCCCATTGATGACACTCTAGCAGCTGTTTCACTGTCCCTGTGTGATTCTACTCTACTTGGGGTTGTCATATGTTAAGCTTACACCTGCTGCCTGGGCTATATTTTTATGTGTTCAAAATGCCTTTGAACACAAAATTCATTCTGTGTTAGAGCAAAATTTTAACATCTTGTTAATCTTCACCTCATTTTTTGAATTACTAGCTTAAAAAAAAGATCAGAATAAAGATTATACTCTGATAACATAAAATACAGAGTGTATATAGTTGTTTGAAACTATAATACTGTTTTCATTTTGGGGAACAAAAAGCTGATTGGTTGATTCCTCTTTTTAAAATATTAGAAAATAGCTTTTCTTTCTTTAGGAAAAATGATTGTAATAATTGTCCAAGATAGTGTGGTTTTTGTTAATAATGTTAATAATGATACTTTCTATCTCTGCACAATAAAACTACAATTCTCTCCCATGGAGACAACCAAGTTACCAAGTTTTATACAACTATGCAGTATATTACACATATTCTTTACCACTTTTTGCCATTTTTTAATATATTAGATTGCTAACACCTATAACAGAATTGTGGGAACTTATTGAGACTGGATAACTTGGCTGTTTTCTCATATTGAGAGTGGATAACATATTGAGACTGGATACTGGATAACGTAGTATAGAAAAGCTTTATCTGTTCCTCTGGAAAAAGGTATGCATGTTATTAAAAGAAATGTGTTAAGATTTCTTGAAAGTGAAGTTGGAAAGCAACTTTTAACTGATGTTTTTTTCCCTTATAGTTGATTATGGAAGATTCCCACAAGAGTAACACTTCAGAGACGGCACCTCAACCAGGTTCAACAGTTCAGGGAGCTCATATTTCTCATATTGCTCAACAGGTAAGGCAGGGACCAATTTAAAGATTGAGCAAGTCAGAATATTTTATATGCACATTAATCTGTTGTTTAAGCTCTCTAGGTACTAATGTTCAACAAAAGAACCAAGCCTCCACCACAAAAACGTATGGAAAGAAGGTATAGAGTTGATTTAAATATCCTGTGAAGATCACTTGGTTGTATTTTCTTTTTCTTTTTTTTTTTTAAGATTTATTTATTTATTTTTAAAGATTTATTTATTTATACAGGCACTGGGTAGAGTCAAAAGCACGGGAGGGTGAGAGAATCCACCAGAGCCAGAGGAGAGAGCAGAGCAGGCAGACTGACAAAGTACACTGCTGAGGGGAGCAGTGGGCGGCAAGAGAGGCCTGCGCGCCATGTGGGACCCTTGCCCGGCGGCCGGGGATCGAACTGGCGCTGCAGAGGCTACGGGCAGCCTCGCAACCCAGCGCTCAACCATTGCGCCACTGGGGAGGCCCTGGTTGTATTTTCTTTTATACAAAGAATATTTAGTTTTAATATGTATATACTCTGAAAAATTGGAGAAATAGCCAACAGATTTCATTTTGTGTGGTGAATTACTTCTTTTTTCAGACTAATTTTGTTGCTACATAAGAAATATTAAAAATCATTTGACTTTTTGAGCTAACTTGAAACAGACACTAAGTAGTCTTAGGAGGTGGGCCTCCCTGGTGGCGCAGGGGTTAAAGTCAGTGTTGTCAAAGTATTGCCAGCCACTGTGTGGCGTGAGTTCAATCCCCGACCTGGGAGTTAACCCACATGGCAGCAGACCTCTTATCTCACCCACTGCTCCCCTCAGCAGTGTATTTATTTCAGTAAATATACCTGTTCTACTCCCCACTCTGTCTGGTGAATCCTCTCACTCCCACATTCAAGATAAGCCTAAAGCTGAGAATGGAGCAAGAACTGAGAAAAGAAACCTTTGGAAAACCAGCTACTACCCTTTAGAGGAAGGTAATACTAGAGAAATTTGCAGCTGATAATGCACTGAAGGTAATCATAAAGTCAAACCCAGCATGATTCTTGAATAAATTCAGTACCCTCTCCCTCACATACACAACAGCCTAGTAGAAGAGGTGTGCCCATTTTTAGGCATAAACTCTATTTTCTCAGTCTGTACTCTATTACATATGATGCCCATGATTCAGGCAAAAATTATGAAACATTAAAAAAAAGCAAGAAAGGGCCTCCCCGTTGGCGCTGCGGTTGAGCGCTGGGTTGCGAAGCTGCCTGCAGCTTCTGCAGCGCCGGTTCGATCCCCGGCCACCGGGTGAGGGTCCCACATGGCGCAACAGACCTCTCCTGCTGCCCACTGTTCCCCTCAGCAGTGTGTTTTGTCAGTCTGCCTGTTCTGCTCTCTGCTCTGGCTCTTGTGAATTCTCTCGCCCTCCCGTGTTTCTGACTGTACCCAGTGCTCATATAAATAAATAAATCTTTAAAAAAAAAGGGGGGGGGGCAAGAAAAAATAAACCACAGTCAAAAATCAAAATAATTGAACTAGACCCAGGCTTACCCAGTTGTTGGAACTACCAGTGAATCTAAAATAACAATGAAAAACATATTTAAGATCCTAGTGGAAAAGGTGGACAAATGTATGAACAGATGTTAATTTCAGTAGAAGGGTGAAAACAATATGATCCGAATGGAAATGCTAGGAATAAAAGCCATAGTGAAATACTTGATAAAGTATCTTTGGGGACTTATTAATAGACTTGACACAGCTAAGGAAAGAATCAGTGAACCTGAAGACAGATCAATGGAAATTATCCAAATTGAAAACAAAAGAGAACCGTTCTTTGTTCCTAATCTTAAAGGAATCTTTTTTCACTAAAGCTAATGTTAGCTGTAGGTTTTTATTAGATGCTGTTTGTGAGTTTAGGGAAGTTCTCTGTGTATTACTAATTTTGAGGGTTTTTTTTTTTTTTTTATGAAATGATGTTAGATTTGTTAAATGCCTTTTCTGCATCAGTTGGTATAAAATTTTTCCTCCTTTTACCTGTTGATATGGTGGATTGAATTGATTGACTTTCAAATGTTGAACCAGTTTTGCATACCTGAAATAAGTAGCTCATGGTCATGATGTCATATTCTCTATGTTGCTTGATTCTATGTTGCTTGATTCTGTTTGCGGATAATTTTTTGAGGATTTTTGTATATGAATTCATAGGAGATCTTTGGCTGCATAAAATGAATTGGAAAGTATTCCCTTTTCTTTTCTGGAAGAGATTGTATAAAATCACTGTTAGTGTTTGTTTAAATGTTTGCTAAAACTGTCCCGGGAAACCTCAACCTGGATATTTCTTCTTTGGGAGGACTGTCCAGGCTGTCTATTTCATCTTGACTGAGAGTAGTAGTTAATAGTTTTTGAGAAGTTGATACATGGCTTTCGAGTTGACAAATTTATGTAGAGTTGTTATGAACAACTTGTCATCTATTTAATGACTGCAAAGTCCAAAATGATAATCCTGTATTTCCTTATGCTGGCAGTTTGTCTGTCTGTCTCTCTCTCTTTCTCTACACACAAACACACACTTTTGTTAGTCTTACCAGGGTTTTATAGAGTTTATTATTTTCCCCTCCAGGAACTAGCTTTTTTGTTTCATTAGTTTTTCTTTGTTGTTTTACTGTTTTCGACTTGTTGATTTCTGCTTTTATCTTTGTGTTTATTTTGTTCATCTTCTAGTTTCTTCAGGAAAGAAATTAATTTTAGCTCTTTCTTCATTGTTAGTGAAAATATTCAGTGTTATGAATTTCCCACCCAGCACTTTTTTAGATGCCTCACATCTAAAAAAATTGTTATGCTGTACTTTCATTTTCATCCAATTCTAAGTAATTTTAAATTTCTTTTGAGACTTTCTCTTTGACTAGGTGGTTAATTACAAGTGGATTGTTTATATTGCATGTGTTTGAAGATGTTTCTATTGTCTTTCTGTCATTGATTTCTAATTTGAGGTCATTAATTTCTAATATGGTCAGAAAACAGAATTGTACAATTACAATTCTTTTCAATTTATTAAGGTTTTTTTTTCATTATTTAGGATATGTGATCTTGGTGAATGGTCCACAGCAACTTGAAAAGATAATTTTTCATTTTGAAAGCAGATTGAGTTATGTACAACTCAGGTTTTTTTCTTAATCCATTTATTTTGTAGTCAGCGTGAAATATTTTGTTGAATGACTTATCTTGAGAAAGTATGAGAAAATATGTATATGAGGAAGGTATTTCTTTAGTGGAATGTGAGATAAGTATGATTTAGAAATATGCTGTAATTTTTACCAAGCTAGACTTTTAAAGTAATTTAGATATATCATCTTATCATTATAATTATGGACTTGGCCAAAAATGTTAAATTATAGTCCATACTTACATAAAGTAATATGATTAAACTAACAGACCAAAAGCGCTCATCGTTTTTAAATTAACCAATAGAAGTGGAGGAATTTAACATGAGAAGCCTCATTTTGACAATCTGTGTTGAGTTAAATGTTTCCTAAAATATAGTGAATGTTCTAATCTACATTTAAAGTGTAATGGTAGCAAAATTGTATCATTATGTGTTAAGATAGTGTTGATAAGGTTACTAAGAATGTCTGGATGTTGGAAACCAAAGCTGTCTTACATATATGTGGCTTTTTCCAGAGGAAATTGAGTACAAACAGTAGCATTTTTTGCTATTCAAGGTGGCTTTTGTGATAATAGAACTAAGAACAATTGTTCCTTTAAAATATTTATTACATTGTATCATATGCATGCAACTATTTGGAGGAGCCAATAAATTTCTGCCCAAATTTGCAGAATTCATTAAGACTCCAAATTTGTAGAATTCATTAAAAAATACTGAGTTTGTATCTCAAAATTTTCATATCCAGTGCATTTTTCTAAATAAAATTTTGAGTACTTAGGATGCAATTTTGTGGTCCTTTGAGATCCCTTTATTAAATAATAGAATGTGTAAGATTTTGATCACAAGACAGTAAATCAGGATCTAATCTGCAATACAACTTTGCTCTCATAGAAGCTAATAAATTTTTTAAAATGTCTAGAATGAAGGTATATGGTACTTTGTGTGACTGGTTATTTTTTATGATTGTCCATTAATTTTGAAAAATTGTGGGATTTCTTTGTGACCAAGTATGAGAGTAGAATTTACTCTGTTTCCAGAAAGAATTTTCTATTGCCAGGAGCCTGGGGAACCACTTTTGGGGTTTTGAGACTCTTTTTGTCATTTTGCACCACCCGAGTGTAATTAGTTTGGACTATAAGTCTGTCAGAGAGCCTGTGTCTTCTTCAGCCCTTCTCTCCTCCTACCTAAGCAACTTTCTTTCGGTAACTTTACCCAATGTTTGACTCTTTTAAGTCCCAGCTTTAGAGGGGTCTACCGTCTTTATCTCTAGAAAACCCCGATCTCTTGTATCCTCCTCTCTCTCTCTTTTCCTTCAATGAGCTAGGTAAGACAAACCATCAGACTTGCTGTAAACCATCACAACATAGTCACAAAAAAGGTGCAGAAGTATCCCTAGAAAAGCAGTCATTTGTTAGGGTCATAAGAACTTTTTGTATGTGTACTGATAGTATCTTTGGCTTTGCCACATAACAGACACAGCATGGTAGACTCCTGAAATTCATCCCTGATACTGAATGTGTTCTCATGCCTCGCTACTACATGATGACAGTTCCTACACAGATGGCCATGGGTAACTATTTTGTCTCCTTTTCTTTCAAAACATGTTTGTGACCCACATAACAAAAATCCTGCTTATTGCACACAGCAAGAGTTCAGCAAGAAAGATCTGTTCTTCGGACTGATAGTATCATCACACAGTCAGTCCCCACATAATCTGGACGACATTAATAGGGAAGATACTTTAGGGCTTCCTGCAAATCCTCCCCCACTTCCTTTGAGAGCAGGTTGATATTGTTGTACATGGCGTTAGGTAGTGATCCAACTTCATTCTTTTACACATAGCCTTCCAGTTTAGCAAAGAGACTTTCCATTCTCCATTGTATGGTCATAGCTGCTTTATTGTTGATTAAGTACTGATATGGATATGAATTTATTTCTGGGCTCATGGTCCTGTTTCAATGATCCATATGTCCATTTTTATGCTGGTATCATCTTGTTTTTAATACTATTGTTTTATAGTGAAGTTTGAAGTAAGGTAAATTGATGCCTGCATTTTGCTTCTTTTTTTCTCAGGGCTGTTTTTGCTATTTGTATCCTTTCATGATTCCATATACATTTTAATAATTTCTGTTCAATTTCTTTGCAAAATATTGGTATTTTGATGGTGATAGCATTAAATTGATGTATCATTTTAGATAAGATAGTCATTTTGATTTATATGGATTCTCCCCATCCATGAGCAAGAGATCTTCTTACAGCACTAAGTTCTTTAATGACATCTTGTTGTTCTTGTTGTATAGGTCTTTCATCTCCTTAGTTATGTTAATTCTGAGGTATTTGATTTCATTAAGTATTATATTGACTGTTGGTTTATAATATATGGCCTTTATTATGTTGAAGTAGGTTCCTTCTATCTCTATCTTATTTAGAGTTTTTGGTCATAAACAGGTACTGAACCTTCTCAAATGCTTTCTTTTGAAACAATTATTGCTGTCACACAATTTTAATCTTTGCTTTTGTTAGCATGGTGTATTACATTGATTCATATGTGTTACATCATCCTTACATCCCTGGAATAAATCCAACTTGACCATAATATATAATCCTTGTGATATATTATTAAATTTGATTTGCTGGTATTTCATTGTAATTTTTTACAGCAATGTTGATTAGGGATATTGGTCTATAATTTTCTTGTGCTGTCTTTATCTCTTTTTGGTCTTAGGGTAATGTTGGCATTGTAAAATGTGTTAGTGGTCATTCCCTCTTATATTTTTATAAACAATTTGAGCAACTTGGGTATTAGTTCTTCTTTAAAGGTGTGGTAAAATTCAATTATAAAGCCATCTAGAGTTGAGAGGTAGTAAAACTCCTTGATTGACAAAAGGGATAAGATGTACTTTAAAAAGCACTGGGCTTGCAGGACCAACCACTTATATGTCCACTATTATACTAGGTTTTCAAAAACACTGACAGAGATTTTCAAACATATTCAGAGAAAGAGACACTAGGTTGAACCATTATAGTTGCCATCACCCAGTTTCCATTAACTCATGATTTCACTCATAACTTCTTATCCTCTCCTTCCCTTGGGTCCCCTGGAACCAGCTGTGTTATACTGAAGTATATCCTAGAGACCCTCATTAGAACTCCTTTAAACAATGAGACCACAATATTGTTACACCAAAACCAAAATTATTCCCTAATATCACCAAATAGTCATTCAGTATTTTTTTAATGTTATTTACAGTGTGTGTGCACACACACACATATTTTTAAGCAGTTTGTTGAACCAAGATATAAACAAGAGACAAATTTGTAGATACGATTGCTTCACCCCCCTTTTGTTTTTACCTTATAATTCATTTTCTATTTTCTACAACTGTAAAAAATATTATGTTATTTTTATAAAACAGAAAACTGATGTCTAAGAAGTTAAATAATTGCATAGTAATCCAGAACTATAGGAAAAATCAGCCCAAACCTGTCATTCCAAAGCCTTTGTGCCTTTCTGAAGTTAGAAGATTTTGGATTCAAACTCCGGCTAACTAGAGTTTTTTTTCCCCATGCTACTCTCTTCTTCTCCACCTTGCCTTATCCCTATGTTTATGGTCTCCTGGATCCCAGAATTTGGTAGCTAAGAAATATGCCAATTTTTTGTCATCATCTATATAAGGACTTGGAGGCTACCCCCATGGAATGAGAGGATATCAGGGAGCATTAGTCCGCAGATCACAGTTTAACCAGAGTAGCTTCAGAAAAATCCTTCTCTTTCCATTTCTCCTAAGAGGGACTCTGAGGTTGAATCCATGGTATACTAGTAGGATCTACAACTCTGGGAGATCTAGACCTGCACTGTTGAGTGATGGTCACTAGCAAAAGTGGGTATTTCAGTTTTTTTGTTTGTTTTGTTTTGTTTTTTTGTGGGACCCTCACCGGCGGCCGGGGAACCAACCAGTGCTGCAGAGGCTGCGGGCAGCCTCTCAGCCCAGTGCTCAAAGGCTGCACCACCAGGGGAGGCCCAGTATATCAGTTTTAATTAAAATGAAATAAAGTTACAAGTCAGTCCTTTAGTCACAGTAGCCACCTTTCAAATGCTTAATATTTGCATGTGGCTAGTGACCACTCTGTTGGAAAGTGCACTTATAGAGCTTTTCCATCATTACACAAAGTTCGGTTGGCACTGAAAATTAATGGGTGAAGGTAATCCTCTGTGTTTGGGCCCAACTCCTTTTCCTCCTTTGAGACAGATTTCAGGATTTAGATTAGCAAGTTTGAGGGTGGAGAGTGGGAAGGTACCAGGCTTTGGGAGCCCAAGTAATGAGCATTTTGTAAGATTAGAACAGTGACGGGGGGGACTATTAGCTAAACAAAATCTGGTGCCTTTTTCCATTTTCACCTACCAGGCCCTCAGTCCCCACAAAAGCACAAGGATTGCCAGAAATCCTGGAGGAATTATTGCTCTTTTCCTTTCAGAAATGTAAATTATCCCCACTACAAGCTTATCCTTTTGTTTTGAGCAACTGGTGTCAACTGGTGTCAGTTGGGGTCTGAAAGGTACCATTGATTTATTTTCTGTGTTGTAATGGTATCTCTAAAACTGGACTCCCAAGATTTGTAAATTCTTTATTTTCATTCTTTAATTTCTGTAGCCCCAAATTGGAATACTATCAGAGAAAAACAGAGGTGGATATTTTGATTACATTTCAAAGGAATGGCTTCCTGGTCCTTGGGAAAAAAAAATTTTTTTTTAAGATTTTATTTATTTTTGCATAGAAGAACTGGGGTGAAGGCCAGAGTTGCAGAGGGTGAGAGGATTCATCAGAGACATAATGAGGAGCAAGACAGGCAGATCTACTGAAATACACTGCTGAGGGGAGCAGTAGGCGAAGTTAGGTCACTGGCCAAGGAGCGAACTCAGGCTCAGGTCACTGAGGAGAGCTGCTGCTGCAATTGGTAGCACTGAGACTTAACCCGCAGGCCACCGGGGAGCCCCCCCCCCCAAAAATTACTTTTCAAAGGTTATAAAAGATTTATATCTCAAGGAGTAGAGAAATAATTTACAACAGTAAATTCTTTCAGAAAAGGTAGAGGGCCTTCAGTCAGCTTTTTGCTGGAACAAACAGTAAATTCTTTTGGTAGCAATGAACTTTATCAGGCAGAGTCATCCAAGGATGTGACCTTGAGCTGGTAGAAGCTGTGCTAGAGTTTGGTCATGTCTGTTAGTGTGGGGAGAGGTTGGATGGAGTTGCTAGAGCTGAGAGTTCGCAGTACCTGGGAAGAAAATTTCATGACCCTACGCATTTTGAGGAGTGATGAGACTCGATATTAATGCAGTTTTTTTAAGGTGATTATAAAACAGTGTTCTCTGGAAATTTATTTTTTTTTAATAGAGGCATGTTTTATTTACTTATTTGTTTTTTTGTTGTGTTTATACATGCACTGGGTACAGTCAGAAGCGCGGGAGGGTGAGAGAATCCACCAGAGCCAGAGCAGGGAGCAGAGCAGGCAGAAGGACCGAAGTACACTGCTGAGGGGAGCAGCGGGCAGCAGGAGAGTCTGCGGGCCATGCGGGACCCTCCTCTTGTGGCCGGGGAGCAGCCGGGGATCGAACCGGCGCTGCAGAGGCTGCGGGCAGCTTCGCAACCCAGCGCTCAACCGCTGCGCCACCGGGGAGGCCCCTCTGGAAATTTAAAATCTAAAGTCTAAATAGTTTAGGGGAAAGATTTTTGTAGATATTAACTGAAGTCAGGTGCCACAATGTATGTACAGATGTGGGAAATACACATTTTTTAAATTGAGAATAACTTGTTTTCTCAGTTGTAAGATGTTATAACAAAACTTGCATATGGTTACTGTGTTGACAATTTTAAAAGGCTTCATAGTTAACATTTAATGTGCTTGCCTTACGCCATTCACTAAGTGCTTTGTATGTATTAACTTATTTGTGAAGTGAGATAAAATTCTATAGATTTTTAAGTTGTATATGTTTATACCTACCCTTGCCAGTGACCTCCACCTTGCTAAATCTAATGATCTATCTCTGTCCTTGTTTTACTTCCTCTAATTGCAACATTTGACATGCTGATTATACTTTCTCCTCAATACACTGTCTTTACTACTTTTCCAAAGTTCCCTCATTTGGAATTCTTACTACCTCATTTGTAGCTCCTTCTCAGTCTCATTTGCTGATCCTCTTCTTCCTGATCTCTTATTGTAAGAGTATTCCTGGGTTTTGACCTTAGGCTTCTCTGTATTTATTTAGTGCACTTATTCAGCCTCACAACTTTAAGTAGAGCCAAAGAGATATGACTCCCAACTTTATGCTTCTTACTCACAGACTTGAATATACAGCAGTCCCCTCAATATCATTATCTAATAATTAGATATTAGTTGGGTACCTAATAGTATTTCAAATTTGGTATGTCCCAAATCCTAATTAGATAGTGTTCATGATTTTTTTTTTTAAGTGAATAATGTACATCAGTGCAGAAATAGCATAGAAATCAGACACTGGTCTTTGTAACACTAGTGAAACGTATTGCTTTATTTGAGGAATAGACTTTCTTCTTAGTTCTGACTCAATAATTTATGTTCTTTCAGTTAGTTTGGGCTCCTGAAATAAGCCTTATCCTTTTTCTTTTTGTTTTCTTCTTTTATACCTTAGCTTTAATGACAAATAACTTTGGGTGTAGGAGATAATGTTTTCTGAGTAAAAATTATATTATTTTCCCAACTCCATTGTTCATCATAGTAAAACTGGTTTTGTTTTTCAGGTATCATCTTTATCAGAAAGTGAGGAATCTCAGGATTCATCTGACAGTATAGGCTCCTCACAGAAAACCCACGGGATCCTAGCACGGCGCCCATCTTACAGGTGAATATTCTCTTGCATCAAACCTTGTATGTGTTATGTTGACAAATGATTGCAAATGGTACTGTGCAAAGCAAGCTGTATAAAAAAGGAACATGTTATTTGTATAGAAAGTACAGTGTTGAAGTAAAATTGGTGAACTCAAAGTTCTTAAAAGCTTCCAAAGAGAAAGGACAAATTACCTTGAAAGGAATGACCATTATACTGACAACAGAAAATAATGGACTAAAATCCTTAAATGATAAGAGAAAGTGACTATTAGCCTGGAATTTTATACCCACCTAAACAATCGCCCAAAATGATGGTGAAATAGAAGTCATTTGAAACAATTTAAGAAACTGCAAATGGGGCAGTGGTCAAGGCCACAGTCTAAGCTCAACCATGGTGGGACTTAACGGCTAAAGAGAACTAGCAGAAGGTCTTGGAACAAAGAGCCTGAGACAAGTTTTGAAATTGTTGTATTATGATCACAGTCAACAATTTGAAATGGTCAGCTCACCTGGTAATCTTTTTTCCCCAAACTTTCTTAAAGTCTAACTCAGTTTTATGAATCTTTTAAAAGCATTAATCTTCTGAGACCTGATAGTGAAACCCTGGGGTAAACTGAATTATTATTACAGAATTGTTAGTCAACCTTGCTGCCATATCAAGTCCAGCCACACGGCTCTTTTCCAGTAAAACTTGCTGGTAATGATGAGAAGTTGGAGCCTGGGATTTGGCTCTTACATACAGATAAACTGATAAGGGAATGTCTCATGAACTGGTGTAATCAACTATAAAATGTATGGAAAGGATTCTCTACTGCTGTGTGTCAGACTTATAAAGCCTAGCACTTCAAATAGTATCCATGCCCAACAACACAGGTGATGAAGTCCTCCCCAGTGAGGATTATGGTCATCTTCAGATAAATGCAATGTTCTATCTCCTTTTACCTCATAGAAATGATTTCCTCAGGTTTCCAGAGTATCGATAACACTGACGAGCCTGTTATCTTGCAGTTCAGTCATTCTATAAGAGCAACTAATCCAAGTTCTAATGTATTTTTTATATGCATTTAAAATAAAAACACCTCACTAGGGCCTCCCCTGGTGGTGCAGCAGTTGAGCTCTGGGCTGTGAAGCTGCCCACAGCCTCTGCAGCACCAGGTCAATCCCCGGCCGCCGGCGAGGGTCCCACGTGGCGCGACAGACCTCTGCTGCCACGCCCGCTGCTCCACTCAGCAGTATATTTAGTTGGTCTGCCTGTTCTGTTCCCCGCTCTGGCGCTGGTGAATTCTTTCACCCTCCCTCGCTTCTGACTGTACCTAGTACTTATATAAATCAATCAATCAGTCAATCTTTTAAAAAAACCTCACTATGCTGCAACTGTTTTGCCACATTTAAACATCTGTATAATGACATATTTAGACTCCC
Organism: Talpa occidentalis; assembly: GCF_014898055.3. Lineage (NCBI taxonomy): Eukaryota > Metazoa > Chordata > Mammalia > Eulipotyphla > Talpidae > Talpa > Talpa occidentalis. The sequence goes on from NW_023601653.1 coordinate 77,516,353, forward strand.
TGAAATTCTGTACCACGTGTTGGTAATATGCAACTAAATGCCTACTAGCCAGTCATTCTCAAATATTAAGTGAATACCTACTATGTACCATGTCTTTGCTTGGAAATTATGTTTCTTTTATAATATAGTATTATTATAAATGATTTTTTGGCAAATATTTATACCCATTTTTAAACAGTACATTTGAACAATTCTTAGATCGCAGCTGTTATCTTGAGATTGCTGTCACTTCATTCATCTCATAGACTAAATACTTATGTCTAAATTAGTATCTTTGATTTTTTTAAAAACTAAAAGGAAACTTTCAAGTTATTATGTAGAAATGCATTTGTAATTTTTGTTGGATATGTGGTTATTATTCAATAAACTTAGGGTTATCATATTTAATAAAACATGTGACAAAGTTATTTGTCATACAAATAATAAGGGAAAAAAAGAAACCAGTGAAGGGTATACTTAAGGAAGAATATGAAGCCAAATGAAAGGAATGTGAATATAAGTAAGATTGATGAACAAAGACATTCATGATGATCATGATGATCATGATGGTTAAATTGGGCACTTTAAAAACAAATGGGGGACCTCCCCGGTGGTGCAGCAGTTGAGCGCTAGGTTGTGAAGCTGCCCGCAGCCTCTGCAGCGCTGGTTCGATCCCCGGCTGCTCCCCGGCCACCAGAGGAGGGTCCCACATGGCGTGCAGACCTCTCCTGCCGCCCGCTGCTCCCCTCAGCAGTGTACTTCGGTCCTTCTGCCTGCTCTGCTCCCCACTCTGGCTCTGGTGAATTCTCTCACCCTCCCGCGCTTCTGACTGTACCCAGTGCTTGAATGAATGAATGAATGAATGAATGAATGAATGAATGAATAAATAAATATAAAAACAAATGGAAGGGCCTCCCTGGTGGTGCAAGGGGTTAAGCACAGCACTGTGAAGCAATCCGCAGCCTCTGCAGCACGAGTTCAATCCCCGGCCGGCCAGGGAGCAACCCATGGTGCAGCAGACCTCTCCTGACTCACCCGCTGCTCCCCTCAGCAGTGTACTTCAGTCAGTCTGCCTGTTCTTTCTCCCACTCTGTCTCTGGTGAATCCTCTCACCCTCCGCATCTCTGGCCTGTACCCTAGCTCTTGTATGCATAAATAATCTTTTATAAATAAATAAATAAATAAATAAATAATAAATAAATAAATAAATAAATAAATAAATAAATAAATAGATAGATAGATAGATAGATAGATAGATAGATAAAAGAAAGAATATACCAGACAGAAACATGTAAGGCAGGGATGGTCTATTGGAGTCCTGTATTACCTTTAGACTTAGTTTATTAGAGGCTATCACCAAAAGAATACAGCTTTATTTCCAGCACAAATCATTTAGCTCCTGGATGAAATACTTGTTGATGCATTGTGCACTTACAGGAAATAATAGAAATCTATCACCCTCTTCCAATAAACAGTAAACCATATACATACAATAAAGAAACCAAATGAACAAATAAAACAAAAACTCTTAGATATAGAGGGCATATTAGTGGTTACTAAAGGGGAAAGGAGCTGGGGGTAAATGTCTGGTGGTGGGAGGAAACTAGTGATGATCATGATGGAGAATATACCTCTGGATATACAGATGTCAAATTGTAATACTGTATACATGAGACCTGTAGAATGTTATTAAACCAGTGCTACTCCGTAAAGATTTATTTTAAAAAACCCTATATACATGAGCTGTTACCAGAATGGAAAGCAGAAGCAAATATGAAAACCAAGTTATATCCATTACTACTGCAGGAAGGGATTCTAAACCTGAGATTTGTGGATTAAGCAGAGATGCCTGCAGGAGACTAGAACATACAAAAGGAAAATTAAACTTTCCACAGATTAGGAGCAACCAAATATTAATTCATAGCTATATGCCCAAGAGGAATAAAAACATTTACATAAAGCTTGTATGCAAATGTTTCATAGCAGTATTTTTCGTAATAGCCAAAAAAGTAGCAATACCCCTGGACCTCCCCGGTGGCGCAGAGGTTGAGCGCTGGGTTGCGAAGCTGCCCGCAGCCTCATCAGCGCCAGTTCGATCCCCAGCTGCTCCCTGGCCACCGGAGGAGGGTCCTACATGGCGCGCAGACCTCTCCTGCCGCCTGCTGCTCCCCTCAGCAGTGTACTTCCATCCTTCTGCCTGCTCTGCTCCCCACTTTGACTCTGGTGAATTCTCTCACCCTCCTGCGCTTCTGACTGTACCCAGTGCTTGTATAAATAAATAAATAAATAAATAAATAAATAAATAAATAAATAAATAAATATTAAAAAAAAAAAGTAGCAATACCCCAAATGTCTATCAGCTGATAAACGGATAAACATGATAGTCATACATCTGAATACTGGTTTGTTTTTTGCGATGAAAATGAACAGAATACTGATATATGATACAACATAGACAAACCTTGAAAATACTAAGCTAAGTGAAAGAAGTTGATCACAAAATACTGTGTATTGAATGGTTCCACTTATAAGAAATGTCCAGAATAGGCATTTATAGACACAGAAAGTAGGTGAGTCACTGCATACAGCTTGGGGAAAGGAAGACTAGAATGGGGACTGACTGCCAATGGGTACTGAGTTTCTTTGAGGGGGAGGAAAAAATGTTCTAAAATTAGATTGTGGTGACAGTTGCACATTATAATAAAAATAATGAATTGTATAATTTAAATGGGTTAATTGTATAGTTTATAAATTATATCTCAAAACTTTTTTTTTAAATCAAGTTATTAGCAATTCACTTCAAATATAATGATTACACCTAGGTTAAGATAACAGGGTAGCTAAAGATATACCATGAAAACACTAATCAAAAGAAAACTAAAGTGGCTATATCAATATACAAAATAGATTTCAGAGCAAAAAAAGCTACCAGAGATAGATCACTAAGAAGTAACAATCATAAATGTGTATGCACTCGGGGCCTCCCCTGGTGGCGCAGCGGTTGAGCTGGGCTGTGAGGCTGCCTGCAGCCTCTGCAGCGCCGGTTCGTTCCCCGGCCACCAGTGAGGGTCCCACACAAAAAAAATGTGTATGCACTCAACAACAGTTTCAAAATACATGTATCAGAAACAAACAGAACTAGAAAGTGAAGTAAACAAATCCGCATTTATAACTGAAGGTGTCAGCACACTTATCCCAGAATCCAACAGAAGCAGTAGTCAGAAATCAGCAAGGTTACTGCTGATTTCTGAACAATACTGACAAGAACTGAACAATACTATCAACATTTTAAGACATTTTAAGAGCAGTTCACCCATGGACACAAAGAACATCCACTAAGAAAGCACATCCTGGGCCTCCCCGATGGCGCAGCGGTTGAGCGCTGGGTTGCGAAGCTGCCCGCGGCCTCTGTGGTGCCGGTTCGATCCCCCGGGCTGCTCCCCAGCCACCGGAGGAGGGTCCCACATGGCGCGCAGACCTCTCCTGCCGCCCACTGCTCCCCTCAGCAGTGTACTTCAGTCCTTCTGCCTGCTCTGCTCCCCGCTCTGGCTCTGGTGAATTCTCTCACCCTCCCGCGCTTCTGACTGTACCCAGTGCATGTATAAACAAAAAACAAACAAACAAATAAATAAATAAATAAAACTTTAAAAAAAAAAAGAAAGAAAGCACATCCTGGGCCATAACAAATCTTAACAAATTTAGAGGAACTGAAATCATGCAACTTATATTCTACCATAGTTCTGGAAAGAGATTATAGACAGATAACTATTTTTTTTTTTTATAAATTTTATTTTTATATTCCCCATACAATTGCAGCCCCCCCATTCTGACCCCAATCTCTCCCCTCCCACCCCCGCCCCCTTAAAAGTGTCTCTGGTTCGTAGTTTTTTGTTGATTTTGATTTTCACTTTCTTATAGTTATTCGTTTTCCTGGTCCCTTATTTAAGTTTTCTAGATTCCTGCTATGAGTGAGACCTAGACAGATAACTATTAATAGCTTGCGGTACATCATAGTATGTACTAAATAACCTGTACTAACCTAATGCCAAGGTTAGGAGACTAGTAATTTATTGTACTTTTAACCTGAGATTGAAAAAGGCTTCGCGGGCCTCCCTGGTGGCACAAGGGATTAAAATGCAGCCTGTGAGGCTGTCCAAAACCCCTGTAGCACAAGTTCCATCCCTGGCCGGCCAGGGAGCAGCCCACATGGCGCAGCAGACCTCTTCTGCCACCCACTGCTCCCCTCAGCAGTGTACTTCGGTTGATCTGCTTGTTCTGTTCCCTGCTCTGACTCTGGTGAATCATCTCACCCCCCACACCTCTGGCCTGTACCCCTTGTATGCATAAATAAATCAATCTTTAAAAAAAAAAAAGAAAAAGGCTTCGCAATTTCTTTTTACAGAGCTGTCCTCCTTACCAACATTAATAGAGTTCTATTTTTCACAGAAAAATTTTGAAAGACCTATCTTCTGAAGATACACGAGGCAGAAAAGGAGACGGAGAAAACCCTGGAGTTTCTGCTGTCACTTCTATGTCTGTTCCAACTCCCATCTATCAGACTAGCACTGGACAGTACAGTACGTATAGGAAACAGCTTCCACATGGTAGACACACAAAAAATAACTTACAGAAGTAATGTGTAGAAAAATTGTCATACTTTAATTGTGATGATTATTAAAGGATACTATTTTAAGCCAGAAATAATGCAAAGTACTTTTTCAACATTATCACATTTACTCCTTACAACAACTTTGTGAGGCGGGAAATTATCAGTTTATGAGGGAACCGAGGCTTAGATTTAATGTCCCTAAAGACACCCAGCTTCACAAGGATGGAGCCAGGATTCAATTTCAACTTTTCTGACTCTAGATATATAATTTTATCCCAACTACACTGCCTCTTACAAACTTCCCTTTTGAACACTAGCTAGATATGTCTACTATCTTAATTCTGGCAGGAATTATTTGCATTAGTCACGTGGTAAAAGGTTTAACACTAATGCTGAATTTCAGTTTGAAGTGTGGCTTACAACTGATTGTAATATATTTGCAATGTGATTTGCAGCCCACTTTATATAATCAGGGACTAATCAACTTTAAAAACCTCTTTCTGAAAAATGCTGTAAGGAAAGCATATGAGATCCTTGCTTTTTAAAAGGAAAACTTAGGGAAACCAATAGAAATGAAATACCACAAACAGATATGTATATATTCATCTAATATTCAGTAAGAATCAATTGATCAGTTATTTGTACTTGTAATAACACTTAGATTTTTTGCTTAATAATTTAGTGAGCTCTACTGGCTTATCAATGACATTTGGCAAAACAAATAAGATAATGAATATAAATTTATATTTCAAATTTAATTTTTAGTTTTGCTTTCAACATTTTATTTCAAATATGCAGCAGACACACACATCTTTTTTTCAGTGACTTTTGGATTTGGAGTCAGTGCTTATAAAGCCTTTTCCGTATTTTTTATTTTCCCAGTTCCTACTTTCATTTTTTGTTTGTTTTTGACTTTTAAATCTTTGATCCATGTTAAGTTTATTTTGGTATAAGGAGTGAGGTAGATAACCATTTCTTATTTTGCCTAGTTGCCTACCCAGTTTATGGAATACCATTTACGTATTTAAACCTACCTTTAGGTACTGATTAGAAATTATGTCCAATGAGGTATGTCTGTGAGTTTTGATAAGTACATGGGATTGTCTGACTATCATCATGTCAAGATAGAATTATGTAACCCCAATAAATTCACTTCTGCTTTCCATGTGTAGCTACTCTCTCCTCATTCCTCATCCCTGCTCTTTGTCTGACTTTGTCTCTTGTCACGAAATAGATGTCCCACTTGACCCCTCTCACCATCTCCAATGTCCACCAACACCTTGGTGTCCACTCTTATTTGACTTACTACAGTAGGCAACCTGTTAGTCATCTTGCTTCCAATTTTGTTCTACTAGTTTTCCACAGTGCAGCCAAGGCAATTTACGTAAAATGTGATTTAGATCATACCATGCCTGCTCAAAATCTTCCAGTGACCTTCCTTCACACTTAGAGCAAGTCCTGCTTTCTAAGGCATCATATTCAGGATCTGGCCTTCCCTGCTACTCTGGTCTCATCTTCTGACACTTGATGACATTTGCACCACACATTTTCTTGCTTTTTCTCAAACATATGAAGCTTGTTTCTACCTCAGGTTCTTTGGGATTGTCATCCCCATTGTCTGGTCTGACACTTTCTTCTCCCAGTACACACCTGGCTCACATCCTGACTCCTGCTCTGCTTAAGTGTCACCTCCTCAAAGAGACACATACAGCTCCTCCCTTTGATTTGTTTTTGTATTTTTTACAGCATTTATATGTAATTATAAGAAATTGCATACTAATTATATAGTTATAGTAATTATAGATTTGCTTATTTCTGATCTGTTCTCAGGGAATATAAATTCCTTGAGGGAAAGAACTTTGTCTTGTTCATAGCTGCACCCTTGACATACAGGGCCTGGGACACACTGGGCTTTCAATAAAATTCATTATGAATAACTAAAAGAATATATATGGAATATTTTATGGAGACACATGGACACTGGAGATAGCAGTTGCAAGAAAGGAACTTTGGGAGCAGAGCCAGGGAACTGGGGGGTTCATTTTAAATTTTTAACAATTTTTTTAAGCCATAGACATGTAGTACTCTTTCCAAAAAATGTTTTTAAGGTAGCATGTTAAAAATTATGTCAATATGATTAATTCTAGAATCATTAAAAATTATAATAATGGAAACTATATAGAAACTTAGGCTAATATAAGTTATAATTACAATAAGTGCATACAAACTAGTACTTAGGGCAGACATGACTCAATAAAACTTTCTTAATGATGGAAATGTTCCATAGCTGCACTGTGCGGTACAGTAGCCCATGTGTGACAACTGAGCACCAGATGTGGTGAGACTGAGAACTGAATTTTTTATTTTGTGCAGTTTTTTTTAAAGATTTATTTTATTTATTTATGCATATAAGAGCTGGGGTGCAGACCAGAGGTGTGGGGGATGAGAGGATTCACCAGACACAGTGGGGAGCAGAACAGGCAGATCTACTGAAAGACACTGCTGAGGAGAGTAGCAGGCAAGACAGGAAAGGATAGCTTCATAGTGCTGAGATTTAACCCCCTGCACCACCAAGGGGGTCCCTATTTTGTGCAATTTTAGTTAACTTAAATAAACACATGTTGGCTAATGGCTACTGTATTGGACAGCATAGATTTAGAGTAAATTCAACCAGATTAATGTACATGTTGAAGAAGAATGGGAAGATCTATTGCAGAAATGAAAGCCATTCTATATTTTCACATATTTAGCATCAAAAGATACATATCTATACATGTGTATATACACATATTTTCATATTTATTAGTTATAAGTGCCTAGATGAACATAGGAAAATCTTGGGAGGAATGTATAACAGAAATAACAGGATCTAAGGATGGGGGTACAGGTGGTCAGTGTAATAAATAGGGATAATGGGAATTTATCTTACATATTTGCATAATAGAAATATATATGAATATATAATACATATTATGTATTGCATACATGGAATTTTAAAAGTAATTGCTAATATAAGTCTAAATCTCTGCAACTGAAAAATTTAATGTCATTATTCTTAAAGCCATAAAGTGTGTGGGACAGTTTGTTGTGTGGCATTGGGGAAGGGATACTTAAACACATAAATAGAGACATGTATTTTGGCTTCCTGATAGCCTCATTATCATTATAAAAGAAAAAAAGAATTGTGTAATTATAATCTGAGAAGGGGAGAGGCATTAGACTCTGAAGGGATTTACTGTATGGGAAATGCATAATGCTTAAAATGTTTTCTATTTGGCTCTGCTTTATAGGTGTTTAATTTAGGGTATGAGGGGAAAGCATTATAAATATCAGTGAAAAATGCTTCTGGAGAGCTTAGTAATGTGATCTGTATAGCGGTTTTCTGATGACTTCAAATTTTACTGGTGATTTTCACTAAGAAATGACTGAATAGATTACATTTTAAAAATATCACTTATGTAATACACTTAACAGTGGTTGCCAATTGAAAGTGGAGCTAAGAAACAGTACAAAAAAGGCTTATTTATGTCCCTAGGTACACTTACACATTTAAAAAGTACTTTTATTACAAACTATGTAAATGTTATTTTCTACTTACTTTTCCTTCAAGTTAGCCCTCAATGCCTTTGTATGCCCCAGAACAGCAGTTAGCATGGAGTGCTTCATAGAGCCCCAAAGGTGTTTTGACCAGTTAGTTATGTTGTAGAGCTTGAAACTCAAGATTAGTGCATCTGAACTATAAAATTTTATTTAAAATGTCGTTTTCTTTCTTTTACATCTAGTTCACCCAAAGTCAACAGTTATCAAGTAGAATTGCATTCAAACCTATATTAATGAATAGTGTTTTTGTTTCTTGTTGTTTGTGGGGGTTTTTTGCCAGTCCTTTGCAATTAGTGCATTGTGTAGTCTGACAAAAGCTATGTTTTCTTTTTTGGTTCAAGTTGCCATTGCCCCAAATGGAGCCTTACAGCTGGCCAGTCCAGGCACAGATGGAGTACAGGGACTTCAGACATTAACCATGACAAATTCAGGTAGCGCTCAGCAAGGTACAACAATTCTCCAGTATGCACAGACCTCTGATGGACAGCAAATACTTGTACCCAGCAACCAGGTGGTTGTACAGAGTAAGTATTCTTAAGTATCTACGAAAAACATCCCTGAGTGCTCTGAAAAACACTTGTAAATTTACTCATTCTTTTGACCACACAGCTGCATCAGGAGATATGCAGACCTATCAGATTCGTACCACACCTTCTGCTACTTCGCTGCCACAAACTGTGGTGATGACATCTCCTGTGACTCTTACCTCTCAGACAACTAAGACAGATGACCCCCAATTGAAAAGAGAAATAAGGTTGATGAAAAATAGGTAGGTAGTAAAACTATATTGCCAGAATGGGTAACCTTTTTCTAAATCTCAAAACATAAGCAAATGTTAATTGCAGTTGTATATTAGAAATAAGGAGAGAGGTTTATATCAGCTTTATTTTACTGTTAGATTTATTTCCAATGGATCAGAGAGTCCCATTGCTCAATCTACTTATTTAATATTTAACCTAAAGTTCTTCCATTTCAATTTTTTCTTTGAAAGGACTTATTGAACAAAGATTTTCAGGTAATATATTTTTTTTTTAATTTTTTTTTTCATAGAGGCATGTTTTATTTATTTCTTTGTTTGTTTATTTGTTTATACATGCACTGGGTACAGTCAGAAGCGTAGGAGGGTGAGAGAATTCACCAGAGCCAGAGCAGGGAGAGAGCAGGCAGAGCAGCCAGGGAGGCCCATACAGAAATGCTTTTAAAATTAATTTTAATCATGGAAATATAGCCATAATTTCATCCCCAGAACTATTTACCTTTAAAATTTAAATTTTGCTGGATGTACTGAACATGTATCAAGCATGAAAGACCACTGATTTGTTGAGAAAAAGAATATAGTGGGTACTCTGCCGTGTACTCACAGAAAAGAGAGAAAAAGGAATGATACCAATAAGTCTATTAAGAACAAGAAACAGCAAATAACAAGATTCAATAGTTTTAAAAATCACAATAGGGCCTCCCCTGGTGGTGCAGCGGTTGAGCGCTGGGCTGCGAAGCTGCCCTCAGCCTCTGCGGCGCCAGGTCGATCCCCGGCCACCGGCGAGGGTCCCACATGGCGCGCAGACCTCTCCTGCTGAGCCCGCTGCTTCCCTCAGCAGTGTATTTTGTTGGTCTGCCTGTTCTGTTCCCCGCTCAGGCTCTGGTGAATTCTCTCACCCTCCCGTGCTTCTGACTGTACCCAGTGCTTGAATGAATGAATGAATAAATAAATAAATAAATAAATCTTTTAAAAATAACTAAAAATCACAATAGTATTCAATTTTCATCTCCTCATTAATAGGATAAAAAGATAATTTTCTGAGAGCAATAAACGTTTCCATAAAAGGATCATTTAGACATACTCACTTCAAGATAAAAATGTCTCTTTACTATAAACTAACAACAAGCATCACTGAATGAATTTGGTAAGAAGGCAGGTACTGTGCAATCTGTTTTGGCATTCCAACAACTGTAATAAGATAAGGGAATGTGAAGTTAGTTATATAATTATTAGAAGAATTGTTTTTCTTTGTTGATGGTATGATTGTGTACCTAGAAAACCCAAGAAACTAGTTAAAAATTATTAGAATGAGACCTCTTTTCTGACTGGATCGAGATGTGGTATATATATATATATATATATATATATATATATATATATATATACATGATGGAATATTACTCAACAATCAAAAAAGATAAACTCATGCCATTCGCAGCAACATGAATGGAGATGGAAGGGATTATGCTCAGTGAAATAAGCCAGAAAGAAAAGGAAAAATATTGGATCGTTTCACTTACAGGAGGAATGTAGGGAACCAAATAAGGGATCAGATGAAAAAATAATTATAATAAATTAAAAAACAAAATTAACAGGCAACTATAAATCAGAGACATTCTGCAGGGGAAGGGGAGGGATCAAAATGGGAGGGAAGAGCACATGGGACTATGGTGATGGTGCAGGGGTGAACTGGTGGTGGGAATTTTACAGGGACTACACTTGAGAGGAGAAAGCATACCTTGTACAAAAAGGAAGAATGATGTAAAATATATTTTTTAAAAAATGAGACTTCTCTTTCAGACAGTATGACCTAAGCTATAAAATATTTTTTAAAGCTTAATAAAATAAAAACCATTCTTGCAAATGATGCGATGAGGCTGTTGGAAAGTAAGCGAAATCTAGGTTAGGAGTGAAATAGGAACACAAGACCATGAGATTAATAAGCAATGAAGTCGCCCCGTGTGTCTTAGAGATAAATTTACATCTTTGTGATCAGAAAGAATCAGATCAGAACTTTTGTAGGCACAGGGTACTAGGAACAGAACCTGGGGCCTCTATGCAAGGTGGGGAATTGGATCAGAATTATATCTCATGCATTTTTCTTGAGATCAATATCCAAAAAGTGCTGTATCTAGAAGCTGAGAATTCTGTCATATCAAGGTTTCCTGTGTTTATGCTCAGTTTCTTAGCTCTCTATTTCATTTATCTCATACTATCACACTTATATCACAGCTTTAAACAAAACTTAGTATCTCCTCACCTTATTTTTTTTTTAAAGATTTATTTATTTATGCATACAAGAAAGAGGGTACAGAACAGAGGTGCCAGGGGTGAGAGGATTCACCAGAGACAGAGTAGGGAGCAGAACAGGCAGACTGACTGAAATACACTGCTGAGGGGAGCAGCGAGCTAGTCGGGAGAGGTCTGCTGTGCCCTCTGGGTTGCTCCCTGGCCGGGGATAGAACTTGTGCTGCAGTGGCTGCGGTTGGCTTCATAGGTTGCGTCTTAACCCCTTGCGTCACCAGGGAGGCCCCTCCTCACCTTATTTTTGTGTAGGATATTCTGTTCTTGGCAAAGACAAATAGTGCAGATTTCTGGGGGAAGGAGGGAGTCTGGTGCTAAGGTAATTGGATATCTGTATGTGAAAAAAAAATTTGGATTTCTTCTTCACCCAACATACAGAAATATTCCTGATGGACTAAAAATATAACTGTGAAAGATGGAATTTCAAAGCTTTTAGGTGAAAATATATAATGACATTAACAAAGAGCCCAGAAATAGCTTCTTGTTCTGGCTAAGTATACTTAAAAAGGACAACTTATTAAGTGATACTGACACAATCAACTCCACATTTGGAAAAAAATTGGAGTCCTATTTTTTACTAAGTAATTCAGACTAATTAAAGACGTAATGATGGGGGTGGGGGGAGCAATAAAATCTTTTAAAAAGTGTAGAGTGATATATATATTGCGTGACATTTTAATCTAAGCTGAGAAAAAAATTAAATCCTAAAATTAATGTCTATGTATTTTAACACTGTACCTACATGAGGCCTTAACTTTTTAAGTGAGAAAGAAAAGATGACCAGGAAAAATTACTGAAATGTTTTTACCATTTTTGTTAAGAGTGTGATTTTTTTTCTAACATCGGTTTTTTAATACTTATATTAGAGAAGCTGCTCGAGAATGTCGCAGAAAGAAGAAAGAATATGTGAAATGCTTGGAAAACAGAGTTGCAGTCCTGGAAAATCAAAATAAAACTTTAATAGAAGAGTTAAAAACTTTGAAGGATCTTTATTCCCATAAAAGTGTTTGATTCTTAAGAAAGAAAACATTTTTCGTGGACTTGCCTGAAAATTAGATGGATTTCTTTTTAGTGGAGCTTTATAAATTAAAAGGTCAAAAATGAAGCCTTTTATTTAGGCTTTAGCAACTCAAGGATACACTATCTTATGCAAGAGATGTGGTGATAGAATAAAGTGGAAAATGACCTCAAAGAAGTTACTGGCACAACTGGAAATGCTATAGAAATTACAGCTTACTCAAGCAGCAGGAAATGAACTTTCAGCAAAATTTTCTAAACAACAACAGTTGTCAATAACCCAAAAATGGCAGAAGATGAAATCTGGTAAATTGAATTTTTAAAAATAAATCCTCTTATCCTTTAAGTTTGCATTTTTTACTGTTTTCTAAAATTTACCTTTTCCAAGTTTGTGTGTATATATGTTTTGTTTTTGCCAATAAATTCTAAATTACAAATGTAAAGGAAAAGCTAATGCATAACTAGATATATAAATTATGTGTTCTGATTATGTGTTCTGATTATACTTGTTCTATTAGCAAGTCTTTTAAATGAGTTTTTAAGTTTGTTTTACTGGATTTGAGAGGGTTTTGCAACTGGGTTATGTTTTTGAGGCCTTGTCCTAAAAGGTTCATGTAAGGTACATGAATGCAGTGGTGATTTTGTAACATTTTTTAATCAAAATAGAAAGAGGATTGTTTAAAAGTTTTATACTTTTAAATAATTTGTTTTAGTTACTCTGGGACTGGTAATTTTCTACAAATACAAATTGTTTTTTGATTATTCTGTATGCAGTTGAATATACATTTCTCACTCTGTTGTGCTTTAATAGAATGGAATGTTTACAGGCCCTTGAGGTGATATTAGAGTATTTTTAAAAATTTTTGTGAAGATATGTACCAAAGGTTTCCAAGAAGATTTTATAATCAATTTAATGTAAGTTTTATCAGATTCTAAAATAGTGCAGTTATTAAGGCAATTTTATGTTGAGAGTCTATTTTGTAATGTAGTGAATGGTACATTTATAAGAAAAGTGACTGCCAATATATTTTTATAGCTAATCTTTATAAATTCTAATGTTGAGTTTTTAATGATTATTTTAAAGGTTTATATAGTTTAGTATAAAAAAATATTTTGCATCTCAAAGTATCATTTTATATTATGGAAAGCAAAGTTTTGTGATTGGCTAATATTTGAATTGTAAGTTTTATATGCAGTTTACCCAAAATTTTAAAAATGCTGTCAGTACAACAGTATTTAACCTCTGTATTCCAGTTTGTATACACTTTGAAACTGTACTACATAACTGTTGTGTGCTTCTTATACAATGCGTCATATTGTTGTTTATGAAATTAAAGGACATTTGATAAAATTAAGTTTGCTGAATGTAAAATATGTATTAATTGATAAACGAATGACAAGCTTCCTGACAGCCATTCTGTTACTTAAACTATAGTGCATTTTAACTTTAAAATGAGAATAAATTTATAGTTTTGGTCTACACAACCTATTTTAAGATGGGTTATGTTTGCAAGATTTGATTCATTCAGAACCAATTACAGTAAACTAGGGAAAGCTTAAGTTTTTTGTTCTGTAACTATTTAGGACATGCATGGTTCAGGAGCCTACAAGGTAGAAATATTAACCTAATTGACAAGTTTATGATTAGTCCTAATGAAAAATTTCATTAAAAGTGTTTTGAAAAGTGGAACTCCATTAATTTGGCAGTTTATGAAAGGGGCCAAAAAAGTTAACTTACTACCTTGTATTAAGCCAGACTCTCAAACAGATGGTCCATTACACCTGAAAATTTTAAGGAAGCATGAGGTAACTTGGGTTATAGCAAGTGTTTTTTTTTTTCTTTTTTAAAGATTTATGCATACAAGAACTGGGGTACAGGCCAGAGATGCGGGGGGAAAGAGGATTCACCAGAGACAGAGTGGGAAACAGAACAGGCAGACTGGCCGAAATACACTGCTGAGGGGAGCAGTGGGCGAGACAGGCAAGGTCTGCTGTGACATGTGGGTAGCTCCCTGACCGGCCGGGGATCAAACTCATGCTGCAGAGGCTATGGATTGCTTCAAAGTGCTGTGCTTAACTCCTTGTGCCACCAGGGAAGCCCACAAAAAGTGTTTTAAAAAAACAGTATATTGGGGGCCTCCCCTGGTGGCGCAGCGGTTGAGCGCTGGGCTGCGAAGTTGCCTGCAGCCTCTGCGGCGTCGGTTCAATCCCCGGCCACCGGCAAAGGTCCTACATGGCACACAGACCTCTCCTGCCACGCCCGCTGCTCCCCTCAGCAGTGTACCTCGTCAGTCTGCTTGTTCTGTTCCCTGCTCTGGCTCTGGTGAATTCTCTCACCCTCCCGCGCTTCTGACTATGCCCAGTGCTTGTATAAATAAATAAATAAATCTTAAAAAAAAAAAAAGACAGTATATTGGGCAGATATTAAGCTCGGCTGCCTCAGAGCTAGCCTAGTTCTAAGTGCCTTAACAGCAGACACCCACAAATTTTGTAAAATTTCTGCTGCCTGCAGACTATAATGTTACAGGTTTGAGCAAGCCATAGATGACTCCATAAGTACAAAGTAGGTTTTTACTTTTCATACTATCAAATTATCTTTCTAGATGTTTCTACTTTGAATCCAGTATCAGACTTACCAGATTTTAAAGGTGATTATAGTCCACATCTGAAATTAGACTTCAAAAGTTCAATAAACAAGTTATTTCCTTAGCTCAATTTCCTATTTTTTGTAAGTTTACTATTAACTATTAAATTATACACTATATTGATAGCAAATGCATTGTTGCCCACGAACATATCTTGAGCATACAAAGAAAGGTATCTCTTTACTTTTTTTTTTAAAGATTTATTTACACAAGCACTGGGTCCAGTCAGAAGCACGGGAGGGTTAGAGAATTCACCAGAGCCGGAGCAGGGAGCAGAACAGGCAGACTAATGAAATATGCTGCTGAGGGGAGCAGCGGGAGGCAGGAGAGGTCTGTCATGCCATATGGGACCCTCGCCAGGTGGCCGGGGATCAAACCGGCACCGCAAAGGCTACGGGCAGCTTCGCAGCCCAGCACTCAACCGCTGTGCCACTGGGGAGGCCCTCTTTTCTTTTATTAATTACAGTATGAAGAATAGGCACGTGGTTAGAGCTTTGGCTATCTTAGTATAATTGTTTATGCATTCTGCAATTATATGCAGGTTACTGATTGAACTTATGTTTTTCTTTAGTTAAAATACTATGGACATAGGAAGGACATAAAGATATGTATTATGACTTAGAATTATATAATCAGTTGTAGCAATGGCAGTTCAAAAGTCCCAGGAAAAGGTGGTGTAAATGATATAAATTGAGTGCAATTTGACTAAGGGCTTGATAGCTTTTTTTTTTTTTGCTAGCTATTTTAAAGGAAAAGTCACAGGTTATAGTGAAACAAAGAGTCAAAGCTTACAAAAATCTAATTGTAGTAATCATTTAACATTCTTTTATACAAAGTTTCATTTTGAATACTATAAAAGTGAAGGAACAGCAAGACTGTACAGTTCAGAAGGAGAATTTGGGGAGGAATTCAGGGAGAATTTGGCAGGAATCTTTGAGGGCTAGTCATTTAGAAGAGATTTAGGCCATTTAACAGCCCCTTTAAGAAAAAAAAAAAAATTCTGATAACTAACTCTTGTATATCGGTAAATTTCTTCGTAGCAAACTAACATAGGCATTAGGATCAAGTCTTTGCCACTACATATTTAAGGTCCTTTTCCTCAAAATTGACAATGTACTAGTGTCCTGCCTTCAATGAATGAAGCTTATTTCACAAGTTTTTTAACTGCTAAGTTATGTAAATATCACCTTTCATTGTTATAAATCTGTGGTTGCCTATATACATACTACACAGTCATGCTGTTTCCTTACATTGACTATCTACTGAGTATCTCCAGTGCATCAGAAACTGTTTTTAAGGAAGAGCATTCATTCATTTAGCAATTATTTATTTGAGACCTCATCTATGCCAAGCATTACTAGAAGAATGAACAAGGCAGCGTTACAGCTCTTGTGGAACTTAGATTTTTTTTTAAGTTGTACTATTTTTATTGAGGCAACAATGGTTTCCAGCCATGTATATGATTTAGAGTTATAGGTTCACACCTTTTCAGACATGTAAACACTAGGCCCACCACCTGAACACCCATCCATAACCCTCCCTCATCTGCCCCACCCCTCCCCCTCCTGGTAGCTTCAGTTCTACAGTCAACACTGGGATTTGTTTATGATTTATTGTTTAGTTTTTTTTTTAAGATTTGTTTTTATTTATTTATACAAGCACTGGGTACAGTCAGAAGCGCGGGAGGGTGAGAGAATTCACCAGAGCCAGAGCGGGGAGCAGAGCAGGCAGAAGGACGGAAGTACACTGCTGAGGGGAGCAGCGGGCGGGGTAGGAGAGGTCTGCGCGCCATGTGGGACCCTCCTCCAGTGGCCGGGGAGCAGCCGGGGATTGAACCGGCGCTGCAGAGGCTGCGGGCAGCTTCGCAACCCAGTGCTCAACCGCTGTGCCACCTGGGAGGCCCTGTTTATGATTTATTGTTACAAGACACAGATAGCTTTGATAATTTGCCCAAGGTCACATAGTAAATAACAAAACTAGGGCTCAGACCTACAGCTGGTCAACTACAAAGCTTGTGGTTTTAAGCACCAGAGTCTACCTTTTTTCTTATTTGTGGTGTTGAAGCAGCTGCAAAGCTTTGTTTCATTTTATTGTTAGGCACTCAGTATCAAGAATTTTAAAGGTTCTACTGAAATGTGTCCACTAGATGGCAACCTTCATTTTAAAAATACATAAAAATACACAAGTTAATATATCAAATCCATATACCCCCACCGCCCAAAATTAATAGATATTAACATTTTGCTATCTTTATATCATTTTCTGAAGAAAAAATGTACAGGTGAATGCACCACCTTCTCTCCCTAGTCACATTTCCCTCTGCAATGGAAACCACTATCATGAACTTAGTGTGGCTCCAGGACACATTGTTGTATTTACTAAGTGATTCCATAAATACATGTTTTCTGAAGTTCATAAATGGTAGCTTTATAATGTACCATTCTTTAAATGAAAGTGAAGCAGGCCAAAGAAAATAGGATTTTAGCTATGGCAATTTATCCTTTTGTTGTGGGGATAAAAACTAGCCATCCAAGCTTTTTTTTCAACTAATAATTCTTATAATTTAGTATCACATCTAGGTAAAAATACCAAAATCTATTAATTCAGAAAATGTGCAAATAACAGTCTAAGTTTACAAAATACCATACCCAAAGGACACAGAAACATCAATTCCAAAGAACACCTGCACCCCTATGTTTATAGCAGCACTGTTTACAATAGCTAAGCTTTGGAAACAACCCAAATGCCCAAAAATAGATGACTGGATCAAGAAGATGTGGTACTTATATACCATGGAATATTACTCAGCATTCAAAAAAGATAAACACATGCCATTTGCAGCAACATGGATGGGGCTGGAAGGGATCATGCTCAGTGAAATAAGCCAAAAAGAAAAAGAAAAATACCGGATGGTCTCACTCATAGCAGGGATCTAGAAAACTTAATTAAGGGGCCAGGAAAATGAATAACTATAAGAAAGTGAAAATCAAAATCAACAAAAAACTATGAACCAGAGACACTTTTAGGGGGGCGGGGGCGGGAGGGGAGGGATTGGGGTCAGAATGGGGGGGCTGCAATTGTATGGGGGAATATAAAAATAAAATTTATTATTTAAAAAAAGAAATTATAAAAATGATAATCAAGTATACAAAAAAATAAATAAATAAATTTAACAGAAAAAAAAAATAAGATTACAAAATACCAAACAAAAATTGACTTAAGACTTTTTAGCAATGAATTGTAAAGAGTAAAAAGAAAAAGGCAGCATCACTACTTTGCCCATTATCGGTTGCCATCACAAATAAGTACAATTTCTATAAATCAACTATGCACAAAGTACTATGCTCAATGAAGGGTAGCCAGAAAACAAGAAACACCTTCTTTCACAAGAGCCCGCTACTTTTCACTAATCATTGCACATAGGGAAAACACCTGGAATTCTCTACCCAGTAAAAACACTCATCAGTCTAAGATGAAAAAGCAGCAGCAAATAGGACAGACAGCCCAAAATCAGATAGTAGGATATGTGTTTCAATAATCATGAAAAATGTAAATGCACTGGGCATTTTTAGTTAAATATCAGAGATTTCAGGTTGAATTGGAAAACAAAACCCAGTGACATTTGTTAAGGGGTAAATCTAAAATTAAGGATACAGCACGATTGAAAGTAAAAGCACAGAAAAAGTCATACCAAACACTAGTCAAAAGAAAATGCCGATAGAGCTATATATGTTGGAAAAAACACACTTTAAAGCAAAATTTACTTGCACAAAGACTGTAAAATGATAGGCTATTCAATTCACCTGGGAAGATAGAACATCTGATTACACCGAACACAACAGAGGCAGGACAGTAAGCAAAATGTAGAAACAGGAGAAAGAAAAGTTCACAATCTTAGATTTTTAACATACCTGTTTTGCAACCAAGCCAGGCCGGGTAGGTTCACCATGGATTCAGGTAGCGCTGGGTAAGTGGACTGGTCCGGCTTTTATGCCTCTGGCCTCTGCGGCTGTCACCTGAGGTCTTGACTGTGGCGATGCAGAAGGCACCTGGGAGCGCGGGCTGGGGGCACGCAGGCCTGATGGTGGACACCTGGAGTATGGTGTGGGCCTGGGTAAGTGCACACCTGAGCCTGGAGGTTGAGGCTATGAGGGCGGCATCTCTCAGAGAAGCTGCAGCAGAGAACGGTTCCAAGAGGAAGAGACCACAAGAGAAAGCCAGAGAGAGCCCAGAGGAAAGAGCATATAAAAATTTGCAGGGGGCCCAAGTTGCTGTCTCCCTGCTGGCCTGTTTCCCCTGTGCACTGTTAACAAACCTGTGGGGATGTCACTCCAAGGTTCTCTGTTAAGCTGCCTGGACCCGGCGGTGAACCTACCCAGCCTGGGCTGGCAGCAAAACAGGCAGCTTAACAGAGAACCTTGGATCCCCACAGGTTTGCTAACAGTGCGCAGGGGGAACAGGCCAGCAGGGAGACAGCAACTTGGGCCCCCTGCAAATCTTTATACAGGCTCTCGCGTAGTCGCTTGGTCCTGCCTTTCTGTAGTCACTTTGTCCTTTCGTAGCCCTTCTCCACTGCAGCCTTTTCTGAGTGACTCGGCCTCCAGGCTCAGGCGTGCCCACTTAAGCATGCCCACACCACACTCCAGGTGTCCACTGGTAGGCACGCGCGCCCCAGGGCCCACACGCCTTCTGCATTCAAGGCCGCGAGTGATAGCCACAGAAGCCAGTGAACTAAAAGCTTGACCAGTTCCCTTACCCTAGGTCATACCTGATAGCAAAAACAAAAAGATAGGGCCTCCCCTGGTGGCACAGCAGTTGAGCGTTGGGCTGCGAAGCTGCCTGCAGCCTCTGCAGTGCCGGTTCGATCCCCGGCCACCGGGTGAGGGTCCCACATGGCGCACAGACCTCTCCTGCCACCCGCTGCTCCCCTCAGCAGTGTACTTTGGTCCTTCTGCCTGCTCTGCTCCCCGCTCTGGCTCTGGTGAATTCTCTCACCCTCCCGCGCTTCTGACTGTACCCAGTGCTTGTATAAATAAATGAATCTTTAAAAAAAAAAAAAAAAAAAAAGGCAAGAAGATAACCAGTACAGAGATTTGAAGTTAATAAACCTGACCTTATAAACTAAATTTCATCAACTGTAAGTCACCACTGACTGTAAGGCACATTATTTCCTTAAATAGCACTAAGATAAACCTCTGCCTGTAAACTATGACATACCACAATGCCTGGTTACATGATCACACTGATTTTGGAGATACTTAAATGTGAAAAATGTGCATTCTATCAATGACATTCCATAGAAAACACACCACTAGAAATAGTTCATTTCAAACACCTGAGTGTGAAAACAGACCATACACATTAACAGTGTCTCAATACATTTTCCAAGGACTGGTTTCATACAGACCATTTTTCACCAAAACCAGTCTTGATTATTGTAAATTTATAGTAAGTCTTGAAATCAGGATGTTTGAAGTCTTCAAGCTTTATTTATTTTTTCTCAAAGCTGTTATCAGCTGTTCTAGCTGAACTCAGCTATTCTGCCTTTCTATATAAATTTTAGAATCTACCTATATCTACAAAAATTATTTTTTGGGCCTCCCCAGTGGCGCGACGGTTGAGCGCCCCACTGCGAAGCTGTCCGCAGCCTCTGCAGCACCGGTTCAATTCCCCGCCGGCGAGAGAGAATCCCACACGGCGCAGCAGACCTCTCCTGCCGCCCGCTGCTCCCCTCAGCAGTGTACCTCGGTCCTTCTGCCTGCTCTGCTCCCCGCTCTGGCTCTGGTGAATTCTCTCACCCTCCCGCGCTTCTGACCTGTACCCCAGTTCTTGTATGAATAAATAAATCTTAAAAAAAATTATTTTTAACCTTGAAGGGATTTTTTATTTGGATTGTGTTAAGCCCATATGTAGATCAATTTGGGGGGAAACTGACATCTTAACGAAAGATTGCGTCTTCCAATCCATACATACAATGCCTCCATTTTTTTTAGGTCTTTGATGTTTTCATCAGAGTTTTATAGCTTTCAGCACACTGACTACACATACTTTGTTCGATTCATACCTTGTGGCTCCTTTTTGCTCATAGCTGTTTTAACTTTAAATTTCAGTATCTAGTTGCTCCTGGATAGTATTTAGAAAGAGAGCTTATGTTTTGTGACCTTACTAAATTCACTTGTTAGTGGTTTTTTTTTTTATAGAGAGAGTTTTATTTCCTTAAAATCTGTATACTTTATCTTGTTTTATTATACTGCCTAGGATTTCTAGGTAAATAGGGTTCATGAGTGTAGGGGCAGGAGAACATGGAGCAGGTTCTCTATGGTCCGAGCAGACGGGGTAAAGGAGGAGCGAGTCCTGGAGCCCTTGGTGGCTTTTCAGGCTTCTATTGGGATCTACCAGGTACACGGCAGGCAGGAGTGCTGGGGGGCCGGAAGGCCGGCAGGCCTCCCAACCACCAGCAAGTCTTCACTCTTTCTGGGCTTACTGGCGTTCTCTGGTGGTCTCTGCTTCTCTTTCGCTCTCTCTTAGCTGTTGTTCTCTCTGCTTCTCGTGGTTCTGTTCTCTTTTCATGGTTTTGCTTCTCTGCTCTTCTCTGTTCTTCTCGTGGTTCTGCTGGCGTCCCCATGACTCTGACAGTATAAGCTCAGTCTCTCAGCCCAGGTGTACCCACTTACGCACGCCCACACCCTACTCCAGGTGCCCGCCATCAGGCATGCATTCAGGACCTCAAGGATCCATCATCCATCCTAATGGTGGGAGGGCAGAAAAGCCTGACACTTTACCCTACAATGAGCATGGACTTTTTAACTTGTTCCCAGTTGTGGAGGAAAAACACTCAGTCTTTTAACATTTAAGCATGAGAAAAGCTACAGGGATTTTTGGGTAGGAGCCCTTTCTCATCTTAGGGGTATTTCCTTTTTTCCCAGCTCATGAGTTTTAATTCAAAGATAGGTGTTGAATTTTATCAAATGCTTTTTCTGTATCCAGTGATGATTAGAATAGGTGCTTTTCTTCATTAGTCTGTTTATATGATCAATTTTATTAATTGATTTTCTAATGTTGAACCAGTGTCATATTCTCAGAAAAGCTACCACTTGATCATAATGTATAATCTTTTTTAAAAATATATAACTCTGCTCATATTTACTGAAGGTTTTTGCATCTCTGTTCATAAGGGATATTGGTTCTGCAATTTTCTGTTCTTGTAATATCTTTGCTTTTGGTAACAGGGTAATGCTGGTATTACTTAATGAGTTGCTATTTGTAGGGTAAGGAAAAAGTATCAGGATTTTCTGCCCTCCTGCCATTAGGATAGATGAGGGAACCCTGTGGTCCTGAATGCATACCTGATGGCGGGCACCTGCAGTGGGTACACCTGGGCTGAGAGACTGAGTTTTTAAGGGCGGTGTCATGAGGACGCCAGCAGAAGCCAAGAACAAACAGAAGCCGAGAGAAGAAGAGAAGCAGAGAGACGCCATAGAGAGCCCAGATAGAGTGAGGATTTGCAGGGGGCTGGGAGGACTGCCAGCCTGCTGGTGCCCCAGCACCCCTGCCTGCCATATGCCTGGTAAATCTAAATAAAAAACCTGCAAAAGCCACTGAGGACTCTGACTCCTCCTTTACCCGGTCTGCTGGATCAGAAAACCTGCTCAGTAGTCCTTCCTGCCCTTACATTATTAAAGAATTATAATTCATATTTTAAGTGTGATAATAATATTGTGGCTGTTTTATTTTTTTAAAGATTTATTTTATTTTATTTATTTATACAAGCACTGGGTACAGTCAGAAGCGCGGGAGGGTGAGAGAATTCACCAGAGCCAGAGTGGGGAGCAGAGCAGGCAGAAGGACCGAAGTACACTGCTGAGGGGAGCAGCGGGCGGCAGGAGAGGTCTGCGCGCCATGTGGGACCCGCCTCTGGTGGCCGGGGAGCAGCCAGGGATCGAACCGGCACCGCGGAGGCTGCGGGCAGCTTCGCAACCCAGCGCTCAACCGCTGCGCCACTGGGGAGACCCAATAGTGTGGCTGTTTTAAAAGACCTAACCTTATAATTTTTAAATAAGTATTTAAGTATAGATAAAATTATATAATTTTTAGCATTACTTCAAAATAATTTTGGTAGTGAGGAAAAATAGATGGGAATATAATTATAGTAAGACTGGCCATGAAATAATTGCCAAATCTGTGTGATGGGCCCATGGGGTTTATTATTTAATTTTTGTTTGACATTTTCAGACAGAAATCTCTAAAAACTAAAGACACAATGCTAGAACTATCAGTTATTTACATAGAAATAAAGGAAATAATTCCCCACCATGTTACCAACCTTCCTGACCACCGTAACCTTACTGTTCCCTATTGCTGAAGATGAATAGGGGCAAAGTTCAGTATAGCTCAAGATAGCAGCAATAAAATAACGTAAACCCACACATTCGACATCATTGTTCTTAAAAACCGTGGGTCAACTTGCCACTGGGAAACTCTCACAGACACCTTTTTGGCCCAAATAATAGCTGCCTATTTCTTTATTCCCTTTCCCCCAGTTTCCTTGGCACATTAAAAAAATTTTTGCATTATGCTGGTGTAGGGTAAGGCAAAAAAGTATCAGGCTTGGGCCTCCCCGGTGGCGCAGCAGGTTGAGCACAGCGCTGTGAAGCTGTCCACAGCCTCCGCAGCACCGAGTCAATTCCAGGCCTGCCAGGGAGAATCCCACATGGCGAGGCAGACCTCTCCTCTCTCGCCCACTGCTTTGGTCCGTCTGCCTGTTCTGCTCCCCGATCTGTCTCTGGTGAATCCTCTCACCCTCCCATGACTCTGGCCTGTACCCCAGCTCTTGTATAAATAAAAATAAATATTAAAAAAAAGTGTCAGGCTTTTCTGCCCTCCTGCCATTAGGATGGATGATGGATCCTTGTGGTCCTGAAAGCATGCCTGATGGCGGGCACCTGGAGTAGGGTGTGGGCGTGCGTAAGTGGATGCACCTGTTCTGAGAGACTGGGCTTATATGGGCGGCGTCAAGGGACGCCAGCAGAGCGGGAGAACAGAAGCAGAGAGAACCAGAAAACGCCAGAGAGCCCTGAAAGAGTGAAGACTTGCTGGGGGTTGGGAGGTCTGCCAGCCTCCCGGCACCCCTGCCTGCTGTGTGCCCAGTAAAATCCCAATAAAAGTCTGCAAAAGCCACTGAGGGCTCCAGGACTCTCTTCTCCTTACCCTGTCTGCTCGGATCATAGAATACCTGCACTGTGCCATTCCTGCCGCTACAGCTGGACAATCAGCCCTCAGGTTGTAGGCATACTACCATGTATCCAAAAACCTTATTAAATGGCTCTGCAAAAGGGAAGATTCTGGACTCAATACAGAATCAATTCAAATACATAAACAGGAAAAACTTTCAACTTAAACTTAGTTTTTTCTCTTACATATCCTGATTAAAAAAAAAAAAAGGCATGGGTTCTCCTTTACCTCTGTAAGATAACAGAAAACAGTAAAAACAATAAAACTATTCATACATTGCTTTATTGTCTGCTACGGTTAATGTTATGTGTCAGTTTGACTAGGTTATACCATGCCCACATAGTTGGAAAAATAGGATGTTTCCAACAATGTTTGTGAGGGTGTTTTAAGAAAAGATTATCATTTAAATTTAACTGAATAAAGACCTCCTCCCTTGCCAACATGGAGTGATGTCATCCAATCCAATCCAGGGCCCAAATCAACAAAAATGAGGAACAGCATATTTTCCCTTTCTTCTAGATCTGGGACATCCACCTCTCCTTCCCTCCCACATCCGAATTCCTAGTTCTCAGTCCTCAGGACTCCAGGACTCCCCCACTCTCCTGCTTCAGACTGTGACTTCATTATACCACTGACTTTCCTGGTTCTCCAGCTTGGAGATGGCACATCATGGGATTTCTCAGCATTCATAATTGTAGGAGCCAATTTTCACAGTAAATCTCTTGTATATCTCTTATGTATCCTATTGGTTCTGTTTCTCTGGAGATGAATAGATACATAGCCAATCCTCTGCTTGTGTTTTAGCCTAACCTGTCTTCACTACATCATCTTCTCCTTGGTCTCCCCCTCATAATCTAGGCCCAGCTCACATCCTCTCCAACGGGGAGAGCCTTCCCAGACCGTCATAACCCACACCAACCCCTTGTGTCTGAGTTGGTATTTGGCTTAGGTATCAACCATAAACCAGAGACACACTGGGGGAGAGGGGCTAGGGAGGGAGTAGGCTCAAAACAGTGGTGGGAGTGGGAATTGTATGGGGACTATAACCCAGATGAAAATGCATACATTGTGCAAAAATGAAAAATGATGTGAAAAATATATATAAAATTTAGGGCCTCCCTGGTGGCGCAGGCAGTTGAGCGCAGCGCTGTGACGCTGTCTGCAGGCTCTGCAATGCCGGTTAGATCCCTGCCGGCCTCGGAGCAGCCCACATGGCGAGCAGACCTCTCCTGCCTCGCCCGCTGCTCCCCTCAGCAGTGTATTTCGTCAGTCTGCCTGTTCTGTTCCCCGCTCTGTCTCTGGTGAATCCTCTCACCCTCCCACACACCTGGCCTGTACCCCAGTTCTTGTATAAATAAAATAAATCTTAAAAAATATATAATTTAAAAACTAGGGGCCTCCCTGGTGGCGCAAGGGGTTAAGCACCGCACTATGAAACAGTCCTCTGCCTCTGCAACACGAGTTCGATCCCCGGCCGGCCAGGGAGATACCCACAAGGCGCGGCAGACCTCTCCTGTCTCACCCGCTGCTCCCCTCAGTGGTGTGTTTCAGTCAGTCTGCCTGTTCTGCTCCCCACTCTGTCTCTGATGGACCCTCTCACCCCCCGCATCTCTGGCCTGTACCCCAGCTCTTGCATGCATAAATAAATCTTAAAAATAATAAAATTTTTAAAAATAATAAAAAATTGAAAAGTACGTCTAACTTCAGTAGCGCGGGAAGGCCAGACTCACCCCAAGCCCCGCCAGCCTCCGGGCCTCTCCCGTCGTCCCGCGGACCCGGGCACAGCCCCACCCCCACACCTGCCCCGACCCCCGCCGCGCACCTCACGCACCTCACGCACCTCACGCACCTCACGCACCTCACGCACCTCGGCGCCCGGCCGCGCGTCACCAGGCCACGTGCCAGGCGGGAACTCGCCGCCATCTTGCGCACACGAGTCCCGACATGGGCCCGGGGCTCCTGAGCGCCGCGCTGGTGTTTGTGGGGACCTCGCTCCTGTACGCGGAACTCCCCCCGCTGCCCGAAAGGAACGGGGGTGCACCTGCCCGGGGACAGGCCGGCGGCCCCGGGGAGGCCAAGGCCCCGCCGAGCGGCGTGAACGGATCCGCCCAGAAAGGGGAAGAGCTGGTCTCCAAGGGCAGTGTCTGCTCATTCCTCTCTTTGGCCAGCCCGCGCGCCTTTCCCCCGCTTCTATGGCATTTAATTTGGGTCCTCCCCGTGTGTTGTGCCTGTCGTCTTTAAAACTACCCGGCTGTCCCGCTGTGACGGGAGGCGGAGGAGGAGGAGGGCCGGTGGTGGCGCCCTGCGGCCGTGGTAGTAAGAGCACCGCGCGTCGTGGGGGCGTCTGTGTGGGCGCCTCCATAGGCTGAGGTTCGTCGTTCCTGTTAAACACAGTTCATTGACATTCGGGGTTGAAAGTTATTAGGCGAGCTTTTATTAGGAAGGGTGAAATTTTCACCTTGATTCACCACGCCCAGAGTCATGACTCGCCATTTAACACAAGGAGGAACGTGATACCTGGCCAGAGAAACCTCTCTCAGTGTAAAACTTTTGGGGAAAATACAGTTGTAAAACCGAGGGGAATTGCGTCAATTGAATCTCTTCCTATTTGTAAGTAACGGGCCACGTCTGTCTCAACCTTCCTTTAAGGTTTATCTCAATATATGGGCCTTCTATAGGTGTCCTGCCTACTTTATCAGTTTTTAAAACAAGGATTTAGCAGGTTATGATTGTGTATTAAGACTAGGAAATAATACATATATTAGATGTTCAGACGTCTAATCATTTTTTATTTTTTATTTTTAGCTTGTGGAACAGCACCGCTTATGAATGTGTTAAAAGGGTCTCGGATTATAGGGGGCTCAGAAGCTCCAATTGGTTCATGGCCATGGATAGTCAGCCTGCAAATTCAGTCTGGCAGGACTCTTGTTCATATATGTGGAGGCAGCATAGTGAAAGAAAGGTGGATCCTCACAGCTGCTCACTGCATTAAAGACACCAAGTATGTATCTAGAATACAACTCTCATTTTATTCTCCTAGGGGTTATTTTGATGTGGTAAAGGCCCATCTTACTTCAACCATGTTCAGTTAAACCCTATTTGTAAATATTGAAATTTGAACAAAATACTATTTTATTTGGATTTTTTCCAACCATTTAAAAGTGTAAAAAAGTTCTTTGTTTATGGGCTAGTAGAAAAGCAGGTGACAAACTGGATCTGGCCTGTGGATTAGAGTTTGTTGGACCTTATTTTAAATAATTAAGTCTTTCTTTTAGCTTTTAAAATTATTATAACCACGTGTTTGTATTTCTTACCATTAGAGTAAGTTCTTTGAAGACAAGGACTACATCTTTTATTTGATATTGCTGGTATTAATGTAGGACTTGACCTACTTTATAGGAAACAATATTTGTTGAGTCTGCAGGTAATGTTAGTTTGGGAGAAATAGGAATCATCACAGAATGAAATGAAACAAAATCATACAAAGATGTAAGATAAATCCTCTAGGAAACATGGTTCCTGTAATTCAGTCTCCATTAACAATTTAACTTTTAAGAGAATTTAACTTTTTTTTAAAGATTTGTTTATTTATACAAGAACTGGAGTACAGGCCAGAGGAGTGGGAGGGTGAGAGAATTCACCAGACACAGAGCGGGGAGCAGAACAGGCAGATGCCTGAAAACACTGCTGAGGGGAGCAGCGGGCGAGACAGGAGAGGTCTGCCATGCCATGTGGGTATCTCCCTGGCCAACGGGGAAACAAACCTGTACTGCAAAAGCTGTGGATAGCGTCACAGCGCTGTGCTCAACCCGCTGCTCCACTGGGGAGGCCCGAGAATTTAACTTTTAACAGCTATCTTGGAGAAGACTGAAAAGACTTTAAGACTAACAATTTCAAAATTCAGATGGGGGCAACTAGCTTTATGGTGTACATAAGGCTTTAATC
The DNA here is from genome assembly GCF_014898055.3 of Talpa occidentalis. Classification (NCBI taxonomy): domain Eukaryota; kingdom Metazoa; phylum Chordata; class Mammalia; order Eulipotyphla; family Talpidae; genus Talpa; species Talpa occidentalis. Next base: position 77,544,443 of record NW_023601653.1, read on the forward strand.
TGTGCACTGCATTTTAAAACATGCAATTCAGTTCTATAAACTAGCCTTTTGAGGACTAGAGATTAGAAAAATGGGAAATATTAAGGTATAAACCAAGAAAAAGATTTAGGAAAAAAGTTTCAGTGTTAGCAATCAATTCTGTTCTTCCCAGGGTGGATGCTTTATGACTCTTTTCTGGCATACTGGCTGAAAAATGGCTTTCAGCAGTTTTCAGATCTTAACCTGAGGGAGGAAAGACCTGCTGGGTATGATATGAAGATTTTTTAAAAAGCTCTTCTCTCATATTACTAAATCCTAACATTCCTAACATTGCACTTTACTGGTTTGCTGCTTTGATGCAGTGTGGAGAACAGTAAGTTTGGAGTAGGGAGACCTGCATTCTAGACCTCCCTTGCAGGTTCCCCAACCTACTAGACATATGACCTTTATCAAATAATATGACTTTGTTGTATTGTCATAGAACCTTGGATTTCAAAAAGACATTTTAAAATTTTAGCTCCATTATCTGCCCTCTGTATTAATTCACATATTATTGGATGTTACTCTCTTATCAAATACATGATTTACAGATATTTTCTCCCATTCTGTGTCTTGCCTTTTTACTTTCTTGATGCTCTTCTGAACTCTCTATTATTTCCCACTGGTGTAATGTCTGGCATTGTACTAGGACCACACTGTTTACTATAGCTTCAAGTAAGTTTTGAAACCAGGAAACAGAGTCCTCTACCTCATTTTTATTCCCCCAAGGTTATTTTGATTATTTGGGATTACTTGACATGATATGTAAATTTTAGGACACCTTTCTCTATTTCTGGAAAAAAAAAACCATTGGGATTTTTATAGGGGTTGCATTGAATATGTAGATGACTTTGGGGAGTGCTGTCTTAACAATATTAAGCAATCTTTCTGATCCATGAATAGGGAGTGTCTTTCCATTTGTCTATGTTCTTTAATTTCTTTTGGCAATGTTTTGTAGTTTTCAGTGTATACAATATGTTGGGGTTTGTTTTTTTTTTTGAATCTTATGGTCTGAGTATAAATTGAAGCAAGTAATAGGACCTGAGTATGTTTGGAAAAGAAAAAATGCCATTATTTCAAAGAAGCTTAAAGCAGTGCATTAAAGCAAAATATGTCATGATAGATTTTCATTTGATGTGGCTTTATGTTAATGAGAGTTGGATTAAACTTTTTGTTACTATTATTGATGAAATTCATATGGAATCACCAAAAACCCCGAATAGCCAAAACTCTCCTGAAAAAAAAAGATGGGAATGGAGGCATCACACGCCCAGACTTCAAACTATACTACAAAGCCATAATCATCAAAACTGCATGGTATTGGAACAAGAACAGACATACAGACCAATGGAATCGAATAGAAAATCCAGAAATAAACCCACAGATGTATGGTCAACTAATCTTTGACAAAGGAGCAAAGACTATGCAATGGAGCAAAGAAAGTTTGTTCAATAAATGGTGCTGGGAAAACTGGGTCACTACATGCAAAAGAATGAAGCTTGACTACTACCTCACACCATACACAAAAATCAACTCAAAATGGATTAAAGAACTAGACTTAAGACCTGAAACCATAAAATACATAGAAGGAAATACAGGCGAAACACTACGTGATATTCACATCAAAGACATCTTTACAGACACATCACCCAAAGCAGTGATAGTGAAGGCAAAGATAAACAGCTGGGACTACATCAAATTAAAGAGCTTCTGCACAGCAAAAGAGACAATAACAAAAACAAAGAGAAACCCCACCAAGTGGGAGAACATTTTTGCACACAACACTAATGATAAGGACTGATCACAAAAATAAAGAAAATAATCCAGTCAAAAAATGGGCAGAAGAGCTAAAAAGAAACTTCTCTGAAGAGGAAATGCAAATGGCCAACAGGCATATGAAAAAATGTTCAACATCACTTGTCATCAGGGAAATGCAAATCAAAACTACCATGAGATACCATCTTACACCAGTGAGAATGGCACATATTAAAAAAACTAGCAACAACAAATGTTGGCGAGGGTGTGGAGAAAAAGGAACTCTTCTGCACTGTTGGTGGGAGTGCAAACTGGTCCAACCACTATGGAGAGCTGTGTGGAGATTTCTGGACCTACTAAACATAGAGCTTCCATATGATCCAGCAATTCCACTCCTAGGTATTTACCCAAAGGACACAGAAACATCAATTCCAAAGAGCACCTGCACCCCTATGTTTATAGCAGCACTATTTACAATAGCTAAGCTTTGGAAACAACCCAAATGCCCAAAAATAGATGACTGGATCAAGAAGATGTGGTATATATATACCATGGAATATTACTCAGCATTCAAAAAAGATAAAACACATGCAATTTGCAGCAACATGGATGGTGCTGGAAGGGATCATGCTCAGCAAAATAAGCCAGATAGAAAAAGAAAAATACCGGATGGTCTCACTCATAGCAGGAATCTAGTAAACTTAAATAAGGGACCAGGAAAATGAATAACTATAAGAAAGTGAAAATCAAAATCAACAAAAAACTATGAACCAGAGACACTCTATGGGGGGTAGGGGGTGGAAGGGGAGGGATTGGGGTCAAAATAAGCAAAATAAGGGGGTTGCAATTGTATGGGGAATATAAAAATAAAATTTATAAAAAAAATAAAATACTGTGCTATATAATTTGATTTCAATAAAAAAAACTTACTGTTACTAATCTAACATGAGAAAAACAAAAGATAGTGGGAGATTAAGAGTAGCTACTTAGTTAAATAGCATGTTTCTAAAAACATTTATTCTCTTTCAGCAATCCTTTGCTATGGAGAGTTGTGATTGGAACTAATAATATAGGTGGGAGACTGCCACAAACCAAGAAGATGAAAGTTAAAGCCATCATTATCCACCCAGCCTTCAATTTGCAATCTTATTTCAGTGATATTGCACTTTTTCATTTAAAAAAAGCAGTGAGATATAATGACTATATTCAGCCTATTTGTCTACCATTTGATGTTTTTCAAAACTTGAACCAAAGCACAAAGTGCTTTATAAGTGGCTGGGGAAGAACAAAAGAAGAAGGTAATTATAGCCTGAATTTTATTGATTAAAACATTCCTTATTATTGGCAGAGGGTAAATATTTTGTATATTTCTTTACCTCTTTATATCATGAATTTGAAAAATAGATTCTATATGAATTAGTGAATAGGAAATGCCTTTTTTGGTCTGTGAATAGTATTTTCTTCCTTGGGGGAAAGACAAAATTATCTTCTAAGACATAAATAGAATTTTTTCTGATTTCATGCCAAGACACTTGAACATTTAGACATTCTCAGAGAAAATGATTTCAAACATTACTGTAGTTTCTGAGACTCATGGGTAATGGAGTGTTGCAAATCTTGAACAATAACCTCTGGCTCTGAGGAATCAGATTTTTAAGTTTGGCTCTGTCTTTCCCTAAAAATAGATCTCTCTTATGATCCAGCAATTACACTCCTACATATCTACCCAAAAAGTGCAATAACACCAATTCAAAAGGCTATATGCATTCCTATAGTCATTGCAGCCCTATTTACAAACTTTGGAGACAACCTAAGTGTCCCAAACAGATCAGTGATCAGGAAGATGTGGGTTATGAACACAGTGGAATACCACTCAGCTATTATCAAAGGTAAACTCTTGCCATTTGTGACAACCTGGGTAGAACTGGAGGGGATAATACTAGGTAAACTAAGTCAGAGGAGAAAGACAACTATTAGATCGTTTCACTAACATGCAGAATATAGAGAAAAAAAACAAAGATCAGACAAAAACAAACCCTCTAAGTCTGATTGTAAAATTGAGGCTACCAGAGAGTTAATGTGAGGGCGGAGAACAAAGACAGGAGGTGGCCAGTGAACTATAATGGAGGACTCTGGGCGCCTGGGTAAGGGTGAGGTGAGGTAACATACTCTGAAGGTGGCCATCCTGTACCTCTGGACCATTTACAAAGGTATAAACCAGTGTTACCTCAATTAGAAAAAAAAGATCATCTCTGTAAGTGTTAAAAATGCACAACAGTATACACATAGAATTTCCTTAACCTGGTTAAGATTGTCTACCTCCAAACTGCAAACATCATTATTACAGAAAACAACTTCCTTTAAAATAAGAAATCCTTTCCCCTACCATCACCACCTTGATTCAAGATTGTGGTTGAGATTACAGCATGTACAGTAACACTAAAAAAAAAAAAAAAAAAAAAAAAAAAAATGCAAAATACATACAACTAGAAAGGTAATAACAAAACACTCATTATTCATGGGTAATATGATGGCTCTAAGAAACATCTGTCTAGGAATGTGAATGCCATTAGTACATACTGCGTTTCTGTTTCCTTATTCCTGTTCTCTCTGCATTCTGAGACTTCACGCTCTCAGAATGCTTGTCCTCGTGAGGTTGGAACTGTGGCTACAGGCAGCTTTGAACTTAGAGCTGAACGTCATGTGACTAGCTGGCAGCTTCATTTAAAAAAATGTTGACATGTTCCAACCGAGTAGACTTATTCCATGTAGGATCACCCCTGGACCAAACAGTCTCAGCAGGAGGATGGGATTCTGTGAATGGAGAAGCTGAATTACTTGCTATCTAGAGTCAAAGGAACAATGTCTATTACTAGAGAAGTTGGGAAAGGATGCAGGGCACACAAAATACTCAGCCACCACATGTGACAACTCTGAGACAAGCTGATGGGATCAGATGCTGTTGGCTTAGTAGCTTTTCTATGGATTAATTTTCACAATACTCTGTATTCTAATGGTTCCTTGTATTTTTGTATATTAAACCACTTTATATTCAAGAATTAGCAGAGAAGTTAGTGTTATACACTAAATCTCTTTTATTTTCATGTTGACCATCTTTGAAGACTTCATATCATGGGAAAATTTAGTAAAAATTATTTACAACTTAAAACATAAGATTGATTTCTTCTGCCTTTTCTGTTCTCTATTCTGTCTCTGGTGAATCCTCTTATCCCCCACATCTCTGGCCTACACCCCAGTTCTTGTATGCATACATAAAAATAAATCTTTGCAAAAAACCCATAAGATTGATCTCAATATTTACCTCTTTAAGCTTTAATAATTTTGATAATAGGTTTATTTTGTAAAAACTACAGATCCTTGGGCCTCCCCAGTGGCACAGTGGGTTGAGCGCAGTGCTGTGGAGCTGTCTGCAGCCCTGGCAGCACAGGTTCGATTCCCGGCCGGCCAGGGAGATACCCATATGGCGTGGCAGACCTCTCCTGTCTCTCCCACTGCTCCCCTCAGCAGTGTATTTCGGTCCGTCTGCCTGTTCTGCTCCCCACTCTGTCTCTGGTGAATCCTCTCACCCTCGTGTGCCTCTGGCCTGTCTGTACCCCAGTTCTTGTATAAAAAATAAATAAATCTTAAAAAAAAACCCCACCATAGATCCTTTTGTGAGACCTTCAAGAAATAAATGAGCAAAAATAGCAGAAATAACTAGAAACTTCAATTATTTAGAGATAACTATCAATAAAATTTTGGTGAACACACTTTCACAGTCTTCCTAGGTATACATATATACTTATATGGATGCAATGTTATGTAACTGTTGAATCAGTCACTTTGGAAAGAAAACCTATTAAATATGAATACTTTGGGCTTTTTTTATTGAAGTGATGTTGGTTTGCAACACTGTAAAAAATGAGCATTATAAATCAGTCAAAAAGGCCTGCTCTCCAAAATAATCTATTGATATTTTTTTGTTAATAGGTAATGTTACAAATATGTTACAGGTAGCAGAAGTGCATTATATTTCTCGAAACATTTGTAATTCTGCGAAGAGTTATGGGGGAATAATTCCTGACACTTCGTTTTGTGCAGGTGATGAAGAAGGAGCTTTTGACACTTGCAGGGTAAGACCAAGTAATTTTCCTTAGAAATATTTTCTAAAGTCACCAGATCTTGAACAAGGTCTTTGACGACTTTCTGGTGAAGTCTTGATTATCAAGACTAAAAGTACTAAAATTCTTTTTTTCCCCCCTGTTTATTCCAACAATCCAAATCCTCTAGGTTTCCTGACTCCTTGGTTTCCATAATCATGGTCAACCTTCAACAAAATTTGCCTTGAATCTTTTTTTTTTCCTTTCTGTTACCACCTTTTTTGAGTTGTAATTTCCATACATACAATTCACTCACTGAAGGTATACAACTCAGTGGTTTGTTGTTTTTTTCCCAGTATATTTATAAAACATACAACCATCTCTACAATCCAATTTTAGTACACTTTGTCAACCTTAAAAATGACCTGCATGCATTAGGAATCACTGCCCTTAGCCTATTCTTGAAATTTTATATGAATGGAACCATTCAATATATGGATTATTTCACTTAACATACTGTTTTCAAGGTTCATTCATATTGTAATTTGTGTTAATATTTTACTCATTTTATTGGCAAATAATATACCATTGTATGGAAGTGTCACACTTTATTCAACCACCAATTAGTTGATGTGTATTTGGACCACTTCCCCTTTGGGGCTGTTATGAGTAATGTTGCTGGAAAAATTGTGTGTGTATTTTTATGTGTGGGTGTGTCTTTATTTCTCTTGGAAATTTCACCTGAGTTGAACTGCTGAGTCAATACTTAACATTCTGAAGAACTTCCAGACTATATTCCAAAGTGACTGCTCCAGTTTATTTTCTCACCAGCAATGTATGAGGTTCTAATTTCTCCACATCCTTGTCAACACTTGTTATTGTCTTTTTGATTATAGCCATCCTTGTGGGTTCATGAAGTGCTATCTAATTATCTTTGTAATTTGCATTTCCCTAATGATGAACAATGTTGAGCATTTTTGCATGTGCTTGTTACTATGTCTACTAGTCATTTATTTTTCTTTAGAGATATCCAAATCCTTTGCCCATTTCAAAATTATTTATCTTTTTATTAGAAACTCACAGTATTATTTATATAATCTGGATACAAGCCCTTCCTAGATCTATGATTAGCAAATATTAAAATATTAAAATATTCTGTTTAATATTTTCTTTCTTTTAATATTTTGTGATTGACTATTGACTCTTTTTATTCTCCTGATGTTATAATTTGTAGCACAAAAGTTTTCGATTTTTTTTATGAAGTCCAGTTTATATTTTATTTTCTCTCATGCTTTTTGTGTCTTTTTTCATTTTTATTTTCTTTTTTTACTTCTGAATTTATCAGAAGTAAACAGTGTCTCATGCGGTGATCTTTGCCTACTTATTCTGATGTCTGAAATCCAGAGTTTATCTTTCTGTGTCCTTTTCCGTAATAATATTGCTGAGTAAAACAGCAAAGAATCCAATTCAATTTCATTGCATTCATAAGTGCATTCTCATCATCAAAAAATAATTATGCAATGCCTTCCTTCTCTAGAGAATTAGAACCACCTTAGAAACATACTCTAGGGCCTCCCTGGTGGCGCAGCGGTTGAGCGCTGGGTTGTGAAGCTGCCGGCAGCCTCTGCACCGCTGGTTCGATCCCCGGCTGCTCCCCGGCCAGTGGAGGAGGGTCCCGCATGGAGCGCAGACCTCTCCTGCTGCCTGCTGCTCCCCTGAGCAGTGTGCTTCGGTCCTTCTGCCTGCTCTGCTCCCCGCTCTGGCTCTGGTGAATTCTCTCACCCTCCCGCACTTCTGACTATATCCAGTGCTTGTATAAATAAATAAATAAATCTTTAAAAAAAAAAAAAAAAGAAACATACTCTAATCTTTAGGCACAGAAGCAGTTATCTCAGTGTCCTGGTGGTTTCTGGTGATGAATAGTCCTTAAAAAATAATGTTGGTACATTAATAGTCTTGTAGAAACAATGACAGATTTGCTACTTCCTGTTATCCTCCATTAGCCAACGTTACCATTTAGATTCCCTATCTTACAAGATGCCCAATAACTTTTCTTCTAACTAGAAAACCACATACACACACACACACACACACATACACACAATCACGCTCACACACACACAGACACACCCCTAAACTAATCCATCCGGTATCTTTTATTCAATCAAACATTAATAATCCAGTCACTTATAAAACTAATTTTGGAGTACATCTTCATACCTTGATGTGTGTACATACTACACTTACCACCATTTAAGCTCCAGTGCCACTTCTTTCAGAACCTAAGAGTTATTTTTGATGTGTTTTGCCAGCTTGTTTTCTCTGTTTTTTTTATTCCACAAATAAGTGAGACCATCTGGTAATTGTCTTTCATTTTCTGACTTCTTCACTTAGTTCCAAAAGGCATGTTTTCATCTTTTTAATAGCTGAGTAGTGTTTCATTCCTTAATACATCTTTGTACATAGCATTAGGCAATAGAAGTATCCTAAAAGACAAATTTACAGTATTTTGCACACTTCCTAAATTATATTTTTCCTGAGTAATTGTACCTAAAAAAAAAAAAAAGGATATATTGCTTTCTGGGTTCAAAATTGTACAAATAGAAGTTTATCCACCTGCTGTGTGATCCTCTTCCATGCCAGACTAAATACTTCTGAGTTGGAATATAAAATTCAAAATCTTTGGATTTTTGTAGGTATATTGAAATGTCTAATGTGGTTAATTTATTCCAACTTTACTGTTGCTTAAACACTACTAAAAGTAACTAACGCTATTTTGGGACTCTTTTGATAGGGTGATAGTGGTGGACCATTAATGTGCTACTTACCAGAACATAAGCGATTTTTTGTAATGGGAGTAACCAGTTACGGACACGGCTGTGGTCGAAAAGGTTTTCCTGGTGTGTATAGCGGGCCGGCCTTCTACCAAAAATGGCTGACAGAGCACCTCAACCTGGAAAGCAATGGCATAGCCAACATCCATGTTCTATTGGGACAGGTCCTTGTGTTCTTAAGTTCTGTTGTCTTACTAACTCCATAAAGAAATTCTGAAGAATATTTTTTATGGTGACCCCCCCATGTTCCATATAATGAAAATCATCTATTCTTTTTGCAAGTTATTGTCCACTTCAGAGTTTTCATGTGAACAATTTTGGAATAAAAGGATTGTGACATATTGTATATATGGTTATAAATTTGGCACTGAATCACATGCTTCTGGAGGTATCTGTTGCATTTAGAACACTTTCCTAGAGTTTGTATCAAATATTCACTTAAGTGCATACTTTGTATATAAATACCAAATGATAAAATTTATAATTGATTTGAAAGCTGTTCTTTTGTTAAATTAATAAAACTCTCCCTTTAAGTTTGATCTTATTTTATTCAAATTAATTTGTTTATATTACTCGTTTGAATTTCATGTTGTTTCTAGTTCTCAAAGCCTGTTTTGTTACCATACACTAAGGGCTGATTGCTTGGTCTGCGTCAAAAGACCAGACCACATTGAGAGTTCTATTACATGAACAAGCAAGGAGTCAAAACTTCCAAAGCACTGTTAGGATATTAAGATGTTTATAGAAGCATTGGTGTTTGGACAGGGCAGCGACAGGGTAGAATGTCTGCAATCTTGGCTGCCCAGGCAGTGTAGTTTCATAACAGATCACATGTAGAAAATGGTGGCGAAGGACCCCCTTGGGCGGGATTTTATTATGCAAATACATGTTATTCAGCCTAAGGTAATTTTAGGTCACTGAGGGTCCTTTCCTCTCTTTGTTGCTTTAGGATTTAATCATTTTAAGCCAGAAGTTCTATAAGACCCTTAACAAACAACTCTAAATAGTTTTAAGGGTTTTTCCTGATAATACAAGTCAGCTTTGTCAGACGTCTGTCTTCAGGGCAACAACCCCTCCCCCACCCCCACCACCAAGGAGAGATTAAGAAAAAAAATCCCCCAAAGCCCTATACTCCTCATTCTTGAGGGGTTAAGGGCACAGGTCAATTTTCTGTAGCTGTTTACTGCTGAGAAGAGTCCTTGTTTATTCCTGGATTAGAGTAGTGAACTTTCATCGCTGGGTTAAGATAAGGCCTAGGATCTGTATGGCTGATATGCAAATGTTCATCATGCTGTGGCATATACAGTTGTGAACTGTAGTCTAGTGGACACCTGCTGAGCCATTAGCTTCAGAAGGCAGGGTCCAAACTAGAAATCCTAGTTATGGGAGGAGCCAGGTGGCTCTCGGTATCTATTTCCTTATGGCTCCCCAAACTGTTAAACTGGAAGAATTTTTAAGTCATGTAGCCATCTGGTCTTATCATGTATCTCTTTCATGTTAGATTCAGCCGTCCTAGTGTTATTTATCTGTGTACAGTAGGAGGAATTAGCTACAGCACAGACTCCTTGTTCAGGTAGGTGGTAGTCAAGGGCTATTCAGTTATCCATAACAACTTTGGCTAAGGAATTGAATGAAGTTTATGTAGCCCTTCAGCATAGATTTGACTAGCCATTAGATTTTTTAGGATAGTTTCATGATATGCAAAACCTCCCAATGGCACGGCCAGACCTACTGACATTCCCACCTAAGCCAGCATCAGTCCAACTGCTTTTTTGGTTTTGTGCCCTGGAGAATGATTCCCAGAATTCCCTGGATGGTGATTCCATTATGCTCAATGAATTCCCCAGTAACTTTTACATTGGGCCTATACTTAATGGCCCCTGAAAGTATAGGCTATAAAAGGAAAAAATAAGTAAATTGGACTTTATCAAAATATAAGACAGAGTTTAAGAGGTAGTCTTGCAGGTCATGTGATTCTCCACCACCACATTCAGACACTTTCTCTTACTTCCTGAGAAAAAAACACATTCTTTGGCAGGTGAGATATTTGCCGGTTTTAAAGTGAACATTTCTCTGTCCTTTTTAGTTACACTAGGCACCCAATTCTAGATATCAAGGTAAGTCATGGGCTTATCCAAATGCTGAAACAAAGTGTAATTCCTCAGACCCTCAAGGAGTGCACACCCCCACAGGGCCTGAGGTTAAGATCTGCTCAATGTTAAATCCCACCTGCAAGGCAAAACTTAGAGATACTCAGAACATTTCATACCAGATACACCCACACGATTTCTCCTTGTCTCCCCAGAGGGACAGGGGCAAGTTATTAGTACAAGCATAAGAGTGATTGTCTTTCAAAAATCAGTTTTAAGTCTCCCATGCTCTTGGTGGCCCATGGATCCTCAGGCAACTTCAATCTGGTGCCATATTGCCAAGGCTTCACTCCAGCAAGCTTCACTGCCGTTGGTGTTACCAGGAATACTTTCCAAGGATTATCCACTGTTTAGGTAGTTGATCTTGCGGTATTTCTGTTTTCCAAATTTTTTGGCAGAAACTGATCACCAGGTAAGTAGTTATGCATAGGGGTGTCTGTGAGATGCTGTTGCTTGTCAGAAGCAAACTTATGCAATACATTTAAATAGTAAAATGTTGGGATCCAGTCCAATTCGCAGGGAAAAACAAACAAGAAGACCAAAGAAGACCAGAAAGTGGTATAAAAATATGTAACTGAAAAAAAAGAAAGAAAAAAAGAAGTTACTGAAACAATTTCTCTGTACCCCCCACTCCAGCTATACTGAAGAGTTATTGGGAATAGAGTCTATACCGCCCATTCTAACTAGAAAGAGCTCTGTGACAGAACACAGCAGACCAGAACAGCAAGGTACTTCAAACCAGAGGTGAAACTGGCTGTAATCAGGGAACCAGATCAGAAAAACCACAGAACAGAAAGCACAGTGATTCAATTTGATTTGATAAGAGCAACAGGAGGTATAGGAGCCAGGTGAAATCACCTGGCAGTGCTGCTGGGAGCCATCCAGACCAGAATCCAACCTCCCACTGCCACCCCCAGTCCAGGCAGCCAGTGGGACTCCCCACCAACTCAAAATGACTTACCAGAGAGTCCTGGAGACTTCCCGGATGAGTCACTAGCAATGTAACCTGAAGGCCACAGCTCATGCCACCTATCACCACCAAATGCCAATAGAGACAGGACTCTTTAAGGTGAGCTTCAGACAGCCGACAATCTAGAAGATGAGGGTTAACATCCTAAAGAAATTTCCAGTTGGCTTTTATAATGAGTTGAACAAAGACAGTTGCTCAGCAGTAAGCAGACCTTCGCTGCAGCCAGGAGCCGTAATGTCCAGCTCCAGAGCTCCTTATCGCTCTGCTGGACACCAGGCCTCACGCTCGCCCCAGCGAAGAGGCTGGTCTTCACGCAGCACTGGCTCCGTGCACTCCTCCACATGTGTCCTTGGGCTGGAAGATTAACTCAGAGCAGACAGGCCATAAACAACGTGTGTGCGGATTTCCTACTGTACCGTGCATAGCACCTTGCCTGAACCCTGCTTCCTAGCCCTTATCAGAAGTAGAACAACTAAAGCTCTCGTAATCTGCTAGTGGGACAAGACTTAAAAGTTAAAGACACACCTACCAGGTAGCCCCTACATCATCCTTGTAGGAGAAACGAAACCATGTGTCAATAGTCAAAAACTAGAAACAACCGAAATGTCCATTGATAGTGAATGGATAGCCAAGCTCTTACACATTCATAGGATGGAATATTACTTAGCAATAAAATCATCTGATGATTTTATCTGATAAAATCATCAGCATAACTGTAAGGCAGTTATGCTGAGTAACTGGCAGTTATGTTAAGCAAAGGATGCAAGACCAAGTACAGGACTCCACATGCATGAATGCTGCCGGGACATGCAAGTTCATGTCTGGTGAGAGAAAGCCTTGGGATGGGGTCACAAGGGTGAGAGGAAACTTGCAGGTGCTAGCTTCAGGAACTTGAAATGGTTTTACAGATGTGCACGGATCAAAACTTATCAGACAACACACTCTAAGTATGTACATTTATTGCACGTCAAGTTCACCTCAAGAAAGCTGTTGAGGGCCTCCCCGGTGGCGCAGCGGTTGGGCACTGGGTTGCGAAGCTGCCCACGGCCTCTGCGGCGCCGGTTCAATCCCCGGCTGCTCCCCGGCCACCGCAGGAGGATCCCACATGGCGCGCAGACCCCTCCTGCCACCCGCTGCTCCCCTCAGCAGTGTCCTTCGGTCCTTCTGCCTGCTCTGCTCCCCGCTCTGGCTCTGGTGAATTCTCTCACCCTCCTGTGCTTCTGACTGTACCCAGTGCATGTATAAACAAAACAAACAAACAAGCAAACAAATAAAGAAAAAACATGCCTGTATTAAAAAAAAAAAAATCAAAAAAAAAAAAGAAAGCTGTTGAAAATGGAATACATATAATATTTATAAAATGCCTGGGGTATAACAATTAATGAACCACAGAACATTCCCTGTATCTACCACCCAGTTGAGAAAAGAAAACATGGGCATTATTTTTCTTTTTTTTGGGAACGAACCAGTGCTGCAGTGGCTGCGGGCAGCCTCGCAGCCCAGCGCTCAACCGTTGCACCACCAGGGGAGGCCCCAACACGGCCATTATTTTTTAAACTGTTTCCCCTGACCACCCTGGTGCTCAGACTTGCTGGTTAAAAGAAGAGGGATGCCTCAAGCTATTTTCTGAAATCTTTAGGCTCCCAAATGTGAATATCCTGGGGCTACTGTAAGTACATTAGCTGAGAAATGCAGTAGCTGGGCACAATTTGAAGTTGAAACTTTTCCTTTAAAACATGGATGGCTCCCAAACAGTGACTCGGGCTGAATAATCCTGTTATCAACGTAGGAGAGCTTCAGCCGAGAATGCACAAGGGAAAATTCTTAACTATGTGTGGCCAGGCAGGCATATCCCTTCACTTCCTTTTTAAAAAAACAGGGAGGGGTGTTCATGTGTGCATGTGTGTGGAGGCTGATAGAGGGGTGTTGGGGGGGTTGAGGGGGGTAGGTGGGGGGCGGGCAGAGATGGAGTAGGCGGGGTGGTGACGTTGTAAGGGAGCCCGGGCAGCAACCTTCTGATTTGACCTGGCTCCACCCACAGATTGCTTTCCTTGAAGAGGCCATTGGGAGCCCGGATGGGGTCGGAGTGCCGTGTGCATATAAAACTCCAGTGGGAAACTAGCTGTCCTCTGCAAGCCCAGAGAAGGGGAAATAGGATTGGAGTGGCAATAAGGTAATTCAACTTTCCTTCTAAAGAGAAGCTGGGAACCCTCTCATTTGGCTTCATGAAAATTAAGCAATGAGTCAGCTTTTGCTAGCTGCCTACTAATTAGGTGAAGTGGACGCTTGCCTTGTACTTGACTGGAGCAGGGTGTTTTCAGCACCACTTTCATCGGGCAAAGTAAAGGAGTTGAGTCTCTAACTTTTTTGTTTTGTTCTGTTTTTTTTCCCTCTTCTGAGTAATGGCACTTACTATCTTTATCCTCCGACTGGCTGTCGGCGTCCTGACGCTTCCCATATACCTGCTGAACTTTCTGGGGGTGTGGAGTTGGATATGTAAAAAATGGTTCCCCTACTTCATGCAAAAGTTCACCGTGATGTATAATGAGCAGATGATGAGCAAGAAGCGGGAGCTCTTCAGCAACCTGCAGGACTTCGCGGGTCCCTCCGGGAAGCTCTCCCTGCTGGAGGTGGGGTGTGGCACCGGGGCCAACTTCAAGTTCTACCCGCCCGGATGCAAGGTAACCTGTATTGACCCCAACCCCAACTTTGAGAAGTTCTTGATCGATAGTGTTGCCAAGAACCGACACCTGCAGTTCGAGCACTTCATAGTGGCCGTGGGGGAGAACATGCACCAGGTGGCTGACGGCTCCGTGGACGTGGTGGTTTGCACCCTGGTTCTGTGCTCAGTGAACAGCCAGGAGAAGATTCTCCAGGAGGTGCGCAGGGTGCTACGGCCGGTGAGTGCGGGGCGAGGGTGCCTGGCTAGCAGTGACCCCACATCTAAGGCAGTTTCAGAAGGAGTTAGATCCCCGGCCAGGGAGCTACCCACATGGCGCAGTAGACCTCTCTTGCCTCGCCTGCTGCCCCCCTCATCAGTATATTTCAATCTGCCTGTTCTGCTCCCCACTCTGTCTCTGGTGAATCCTCTCACACACACCCCCCACACCTCTGGCCTGTACCCCAGTTCTTGTATGCATAAATAAATCTTTAAAAAACATTCTAACAGGGCCTCCCCGGTGGCGCAGCGGTTGAGCTCTGGGTTGCTACAGTTCAATCCCCAGCTGCCGGGCGAGGGTCCCACATGGCGCCACAGACCTCTCCTGCCGCCCGCTGCTCTCCTCAGCAGTGTACTTCGTCAGTCTGCCTGTTCTGCTCTCCTCTCTGGCTCTGGTGAATTCTCTCACCCTCCCGTGCTTCTGACTATACCCAGTGCTTGTATAATTAAATAAATAAATCTTTAAAAAAAAAATTCTAACATAAAACTATAGAGAAGACACTTGAATTTTTTAAAGCCTGAGAACAGGACAGGAAAGATTGATAAATCTGAATAGTTTAGACTTTAAAGCTTCTGGCAAGAAAAAAGTATAAAAAACCAAGGTGTGAAAACAAACTTGGAAAAAGTATTCTCTGGGGCTCGCAGACAAAGGGTTAACTTCCTTTATATTAAAAGAAACAAGTCAATAAGATCAATGGGACTTTTTAAATCAGTAAGGAAAACACAAGAGAAAAATAGGCAAAGAACTGGAACAGAAATATAGGTAAAACTAGCCAATTATGTGATTAACATGCTCAACATTATTCTCAATTAAAACAACAAATTAAAGCAAGTGACTGTTTTTACATATTAAATGTCAGAAACTTTTTTTTTTTTTAATAGAGGCATGATTTATTTATTTGTTTGCTGGTTTGTTTGTTTGTTTTGTTTATACATGCACTGGGTACAGTCAGAAGCGCGGGAGGGTGAGAGAATTCACCAGAGCCAGAGCGGGGAGCAGAGCAGGCAGAAGGACCGAAGTACACTGCTGAGGGGAGCAGCGGGCGGCAGGAGAGGTCTGCGCGCCATGTGGGACCCTCCTCCGGTGGCCGGGGAACAGCTGGGGATCGAACCGGCGCTGCAGAGGCCGCGGGCAGCTTCGCAACCCAGCGCTCAACCGCTGCGCCACCGGGGAGGCCCAAATGTCAGAAACTTTTAAGGTCAATATAGTTTTGGAGTGGGGATGGGAGATGGGGTGGGGATCCGCCATCTCCCCTTGTTCTTGAGATTTTGCTTGGTGCCCAAAGTTGCTGCTGGTTAAGCTCAATGTAGAGTCAGGCAGGGATCCTGGACCAGGAAAAAGTCTTGGTATGAGGAGATCCGCTGAAAACAGCAGGCAACGTTATGGCCAGATTGGTATCACCAGCTGTACCCCTTGACAGGAAGTTAAGTGTTAACAGGGACTAGAGGCAGGATATTTTGTTTTGTTTGTTTTTAAAGATTTATGTATTTATGCATACAAGAACTGGGATGTAGGCCAGAGGTGCGGGGGCGGGGTGTGTGTGTGAGAGGACTCACCAGAGACAGAGTGGGGAACAGAACAGGCAGATTGATCGAAGTACACTGCTGAGGGGAGCAGCGGGTGAATCAGGAGAGGTCTGCTGTGCCATGTGGGTAGCTTCACAGCGCTGTGCTTTATCCCTTGCACCACCAGGGAGGCCTGAGATAGGATGTTTTGATCAGCAATAGTGGAGGCCTAAGCAACAGCCCCTATTCACTCCGCCCCAGCTTGTGCCAGACTACTATACATCCCCATCTACATCCCCACCAAGCACATTTCTCCATGGACCTGCCCACCTTCCTTGAATTCTGACCCCCAAATAAATGTGAGACAGGCCTGGAAATTGGCACTATATCTCCAGAGATGTTGCTCTTCTAGGCCTCTCTCTCTCTTTCTCACTACTTGAACTTTGAGTTATTTTTCCTCCACCCTGCGCCACTCCCAATGTTGCCGTCCCACAAGGCGACAAGGGGGCACCCCATGCACGTTGGAGGTAGTACCTTCTTTGGAGGGCAGTTTGATAGCATCAAAATTTTAAGTACACATACTCTTTTAGCCACTAGGATTTATCCTGTAGCTATCCTGCACAAATATGCAAATATTTATCCACATGCAGAGATATTAATTACAGTACTTGTAATTGCTCAAACTGGAAATAACCCAAAGGGCCAACAATAGGAAGCTATTCAAGTAGATTGTCACAAAGTATAAAGGATTCCGTGCAGGTGACAAAATGACAAGGAAGAATTATCTATGCTATTATGAAAAACAAATCTCCAAGAAATAATGTTAACATAAAAAAAAAAAAGGAATCAAGGGCCTCCCCGGTGGCGCAGCCGTTGAGCACTGGGTTGCGATGCTGCCCGCAGCCTCTGCAGCACCGGTTCCGTCCCCGGCCGCCGAGCGAGGGTCCCACATGGCGCGACAGACCTCTCCTGCCGCCCGCTGCTCCCCTCAGCAGTGTACTTCGTCAGTCTGCCTGCTCTGCTCTCCCCTCTGGCTCTGGTGAATTCTCTCACCCTCCTGCGCTTCTGACCATACCCCAGTGCTTGTATAAATAAATAAATAAATCTTAAAAAAAAAAAAAGGAATCAAGGTGTAGAATATTGGGAGCTTATTCTATTATATATTCCATATAGTCCATTATATGTGTTATTATATAACACATATGAACGACATACTGATAGAATGACAGACAAGCTATTGACAGTGGTTACCTCTTAGAAGTGGGATTGCAGGGGAGAAATTAGTTTTCATTTTATACCTTCTTGTTTGGCTTGAAAATCTTTATACTAATATGTAATTTTCACATATTGCCTTTAGTTTTCAAAAACTAATTTAAAATGATTTTATTCTAAACATGTTGGAACATAAAATACTTTAACCTTTGAATTTACTGTTCTAGGCTAAAAGGATGTTATGTAATGCCCAGTTTTATTCTTCTAGTTGAGGAAGTTCCTGAGGACAAAAAGGATTTGGTGATAGGGCAGTAATACAATTCTGTCTCTGGTTCAAGGATAGGTCAGCATCAAAGAAGTAAAGGAAAAAGTCCTGATTCTTATGCTGAGCCAGTCCTTACATCCCAAGAGCAGGCACTGCAGTGGCACTAATCTTACAAAACCCCTGCAGGGCAAGGGACAATTAATCTGTTCTTCTAGTCCTGGTAATACTCTTAGCGGGATCATATTCTTGTAGTCTTCCTTAGCTCCTGCAAAGCACCTACTTTCTGCTGTGGCACTTTCTCACATGTTCTTCTAGCCCTCACAAGTCCTTTAAGGCAAGCATCTTCATGTTGGCTTGAGGAAACAGACTCACAGAGATTAAGAAACTTGTCCAATTAGTGGTTACCAGATAAGAAGGGGACCCAAGAGGGTAAAAGGGGAAAGTTGTACGTGGATAGAATTGGACTCTCGGTGGTGAATTTAATGTAGCAGACACACGTATTGATTTTTAATGATGCACACCTGAAGCATATAATGTCAGAATGCAATGTTACTTCAAGTGAAGGAAAAAAAGAATCTTCCCAGAGTTGCAGGACTTTCTGTAATGCAGCTATCGCATCACAGTGCTTGTCACTGGGGCTCTTTCTCTCTCTGACATCAACATTTCTACCTCTTTTGCTGGCTGGCCATCCCCTAAATGCTAGAGTTTCTTTTTTTGGCTCACCCTGGGCAATCTCATGACTCTGCAAGTTTTCAATTACCACAAATACACAGATGGTTTCCAAACCTAGATAGTTAGCTCAGCTCCCTCTTCTGACCCCAAATTTGCATATCCAGGTATTTACTGAACATCAGCTTCAGTGGGTGACAGGCACTCTGGCTGAATGTGTGCTATAAGCCACCTCTCCTGTCTCTTGTCCTATTCTATGGAACTTTTTTTAAGATTATTTATTTATGCACACAAGAATCAGGGTACAGGCCAGAGGTGCTGGGAGTGAGAGGATTCACCAGAGACAGTGGGGAGCAGAACAGGCAGATCTACTGAAATCCACTGCTGAGGGGAACAGTGGGCGAGACAGGAGAGGTCTGCTGTGCCATGTGGGTAACTCCCTGGCCGGGGATCGAACTCGTGCCACAGATAGCATCCTAGTGCTGCGTCTTAACCCCTTGTGTCACCAGGGAGGCCCCACTGCCCGTTTTTTAATTAGGTTTGTTTTTTTTCATTGTTGAGTTGTATGAGTTATTTATTCATTTTGGATGTTAATCCCTTCTCTGACAGATGATAAAATCATGTTTTAAAATAATGTTAAAAACAGATTACAGGGGCCTCCCCGGTGGCGCAGCGGTTGAGCGCTGGGCTGCGAAGCTGCGCGCGGCCTCTGCGGCGCCGGTTCGATCCCCGGCTGCTCCCCGGCCACCGGAGGAGGGTCCCACATGGCGCGCAGACCTCTCCTGCCGCCCGCTGCTCCCCTCAGCAGTGTACTTCGGTCCTTCTGCCTGCTCTGCTCCCCGCTCTGGCTCTGGTGAATTCTCTCGCCCTCCCGCGCTTCTGACTGTACCCAGTGCATGTATAAACAAAACAAAGAAACCAGCAAACAAATAAATAAAGCATGCCTCTATAAAAAAAAAAAAAAAAAAAAAACAGATTACAAAACAGAATATATGTTACAATAGTAGTTTTAGGAAAAAATCAATATTCATATAAAAGTATGCACAAAATCCTAACAAAAGTATCCCACAGTGATGGGTGGTGCGTGATTGTTTCTTTTAAAATTTTTCTGTGTTCTCTAAAATTTTGATGACACGGTTTTGCCAACCCCTGCAGCCAGACTATCTTGGTTCAAAACTTGTCTGGTATTTACAAGCTTGTGACCTTCGAAAAGTTGATTATTTTCTTTATGACTTAGTTTCCTCATCTATAAAATCAGGAATGATAATAATAACGCTGTAGGGTAAGGTAAAAGGTATCAGGCTTTTCTGCCCTCCCGCCATTAGGATAGATGACAGAACCTTGTGGTCCCGAAAGCATGCCTGATGGCGGGCACCTGGAGTAGGGTGTGGGTCTAGGTAGATGGGATTCCACTGGGCTTTTAAGGGCGGAGTTAAGGGGATGCCAGCAGAAGCTGAGAGAGAAGCAAGAGAAGCAGGAGCTGAGAGAAGGCCGGAGAGCCCAGAGTGAAGACCTGCTGGGGGCTGGGAGGCCTGCCAGCCCCCAATCCCCCAGCACCCCTGCCTGCCGTGTACCCGCTAAATCCCAATTAAAAACCTGCAAAAAACCACTGAGGACTCTGACTCCTCCTTTACCTGGTCTGCTGGATCCTAGAAAACCTGCTCCGGGCCATTCCTGACCTTACAAAGGCTTACCAAATATGTTGATGTGAGGATTAAGCGAGTTAACAGGTGATAGGCATTAAGGTATAGCACCTGTGTGCAGCTACTGTTATGTATCACTTTTATGATCATAAAATGTGTTAACTGTTTGATTGGCAACCTTACAAAAGTCGACAAAAGATGAAACTATAAATCAAAAGGTGGCTCAGTAAGTTTTCATTTATCCATCTCTTTTCCTCAAGTTGGCCTTTAGGGCCATTAAAATCTGAAACTTCTGTCATTTTATTTTTTTTTTTTTTTTTTTTTTTATAGAGGCATGTTTTATTTATTTATTTATTTGTTTGTTCATTTGTTTTGTTTATACATGCACTGGGTACAGTCAGAAGCGCGGGAGGGTGAGAGAATTCACCAGAGCCAGAGCGGGGAGCAGAACAGGCAGAAGGACCGAAGTACACTGCTGAGGGGAGCAGCGGGTGGCAGGAGAGGTCTGCGCACCATGTGGGACCCTCCTCCGGTGGCCGGGGAGCAGCCGGGAATCGAACCGGCGCCGCAGAGGCTGCGGGCAGCTTCGCAACCCAGCGCTCTACCGCTGCGCCACCGGGGAGGCCCACTTCTGTCATTTTAAATATCTCTTTTCCAAAAACTAAAATTCTTGAAATGTGTTTTTCTTTCTCAGGGAGGGGCTTTTTATTTCATGGAGCACGTAGTAGCTGAACGGTCTACCTGGAATTACTTCTGGCAGCAAGTCCTGAATCCAGCCTGGTTCCTTCTGTTTGATGGGTGCAACCTGACCAGAGAAAGCTGGAAGGCGCTGGAGAGGGCAGGTTTCTCTAAGCTGAAGCTCCAGCACCTACAGGCCCCGCTGCCCTGGGAGCTGGTGCGCCCCCACATCTATGGATATGCTGTGAAATAGTGAAGGGGGAATAGAGAGGTGAATGGCTCAGATTACTTAAGGCTTCAGTTTTACACTTAATATACTGCTTGGCAGAAGAGAAACCATTTTTTTTTTTTTTTTTTTTTTTAAAGGTAAAACTGAATTTCACTCCTATGTTTATTTTGTGACCTATTTAGCCATTTTCTCCAAAGAATCAAAACCAAACCCACACAAAAATCACCTTCGAACTCTCTTAAAAGCAAACAGTGGAATTTCCTACTTAAAGTCTACCATTCTCAACTTTACATTATTAAGTAACTTCAAAAACAGTCCAACTATTTTACTTACATTGTTACCCAAAAACTTTTAGTTTTTCCCTCTTTGAAAGTTTGGTGCTAACAGGCAGTTAACTCACTCAAAAGACTGACTGGCAGGAGAAAAGTGAAAAGATTTTTCACAAATTGAATAAAGAAATACTAGTCGAAAATCCAAATCTAAATAGCACAGACTTTAAAAATAGAAATCTGAATTGATTTGTTATTCTGAGTAATCGCTGGGCTGGCTTTCAAAATGAATGTACCAGGAAGATACACCTAGTTCTGCCCTGCTTTGTTACATGGATTATTCTAGTATTGTTTGTTCTTCAGCATTCCAGTCTTAATTCTTAACATAAATATTGTACTTAACACTTGAGTAGATCCATAAAACTATTTGAGGCAGTTAAGTTCTTGGGTTCATTTTGTTATCTAGCATGTACTTTACTGAATATAGTGGACTGCAGTCAAGAAAAGGTCAACTCTAACTAGGAAAACCAGGTGTAATCAGGTGCACTAATTACAGGCAATTGTTAAGCTTGTAGAGAAGTAAACAAGTATTTTTATATTATTATTCTGATCAAATTTACATTCCTGCCCCAAGATGATTTTTTTATTCCTTGCAATTATGGAAATGACTATGTTTTTATTCCTTGCAACTATGGAAAATCATCACAAGTGCTTAAAAACAAGAGTTAGATTGGTCAGCCATAAGGTTTAAGATTAAGATTTTCTGCAATAATTTGTATTTTATATAGTTTATTTTCTGAGATTTTTTGCAAAGGGACTATTTTAAATGTCAAATCAACCAAATCATACATTTTAGGAATGGAAATAAAATTAATGTTTATATCTCTGCTGGCTTGGTTTCTTTCTTTTTTTTAAAGTTTCTGGGAAGGCTTTTCTTCATTGTGAAGACTTAAACTTTAAATGTACAGATTTTCTCTCCATTGCCAGGTAACAATAAACACAGCTAGTACATTTTAGAAAAAAACAAATTTGGTAGGATCAAAATGGGTTTTGAAAAGTAAAAATTCAGGGCCTCCCCTGGTAGTGCAGTGGTTAAGCGCTGGGCTGCAAAGCTGCCCTGCAGCCTCTGCCGTGCCGGTTCCATCCCCGGGCCACCGGGGAGGGTCCCACATGGTGCACAGACCTCTCCTGCCGTACCCGCTGCTCCCCTCAGCAGTGTATTTTGTCAGTCTGCCTGTTCTGCTCCCTGCTCTGGCTCTGGTGAATTCTCTCACCCTCCTGCGCTTCTGACTGTACCCAGTGCTTGTATAAATAAATAAATAAATCTTTAAAAAAAGAAAAAAAAGTAAAAATCCAAAGATCCCATTTGTAAAATGTTTGGAGCAGAAAGAAAAGCAGCTTACTATTTTAACTCTCTTGAACATGAAAACAGTTATCGTTGGACAGAAATTAGGACACTTATCTCAGGCTTCCTGAACTCTGCAACATTTATCTCTTTCCCCTACAATTTCCCAGAGTAGGACTCTCCTTAGTCTACCCATCTCACTATTGGTTAAGTCAGTCTAGTGACTGAGAAATATTAAAAGGCACTTGCAGACATGGCAAAATGTCACTAGCATCTTGGAAGGAAAATAACATACACAGTACTGGTCACATTCTTATTAAGTCTCTCTTGCCTAAGTAGTGTGACAAATATCCTCACTTCCTATAGACAAAACTGAAGTGTACAGCAATGAATTTTACATTCTACAAATTATTGAGAAAATCTTAGAAGCCCTGATTGCCCAAATCACAAAAGCTGTTTTAATAATCATCACTGTTTTCCTCCTTGGGCTCAGAAAACACACGCTTATGATCATCCCAAGAATCTGAAAAGTGACTAAGCTCATGCAAAGTGAAACAGAAACATGTCCAGTATCTTTTAGATCCTGCGTTTCTTAGGATTCCTTTGATTGCAAGTGTCAGAAATCCCAACCAAAAAGGCTTAAGCAAAAGAAGGGTTTTATTGACTCAAGTTAGTGAAAAGCATTGGGGCAGAGAAGTGCAGGCACAGCCTGAGCAGAGCTCAGATAACATTATTAGGAGCTAGACAGTGTCTACCTTCATGTCTGACTGCCTCTGTTTAGCCTATCAGGTGATGAGGCCATTGAACTTGTGCCAATCTTTGTGCTTCTGGGGTGCAAAATCAGTTGGAAAGATCAAGCCTACTTTTGCAAAAGTCCAACCAACATTCTAGTCCAACCAACATTCTAGATTGAGTCTCAGCTGGCTCTTACTACTGATACCGGAATTGCAGGTTTTCAGGCCTAGTGTTCCAGCCAGGAACGGATCCCAGGCTGCAGTGGCAGTGCTGAGTCCCACTCGATTGTTCCCCTCACTAGTACAAATGGCCAACCTTAGCAAGGACACTTTACAGCACAAGGCTACTTGTTTATACATTTTTAGTTTTGTTTTCCTAACTTCCTCTATTAGGATAAAAAATTGTAACTAAATTCCAAACTAGCAGCCTCAGCCACTATTGGCTTTCCTAGCTGCTGCTACAAAAGATAAAAATGGTACTGAAGCCCTAGTTCTCACTGATTCTGTCATTTTGGCTTCTACACCTCCAGGTGTTTGCAATAGTAGCCTAGCAATGCTCCTTAAAATCCCTAGTCTCAGTGGTTATGTAAAACCCCAAAGCCCTAGACCTGCTGATGGCTAAAGTTAAAGGAGTTTGTGACCTCCTTACTCTTAAACTAAAACCTTTTCTTTTCTCCATTTTTCTCTTGCTTGGGCCCTACATCCTCAATGCTCTCATCGAGATCATCTCTTGCCTGGAAACCATCAAACTCCATAGGGTCCTACAGATGTAACCCACTATAAAGCCTACACTGTCCTTCCAAGTTCCCTTAGATCATTGCCCTGCTGTGGAGCCCTGACTGCCTCCCCACGTCGCCCACTTTCAGCAGGAAGCAGTCATTGACCAGACCAACGTCCTTTGCCCTAACGGCAGTTAGGGGCTCCACTGTAGAGGGGGGAAATAAATCCTAGGGCAAGTTAGGGATAATTAGGCAGCCTCAAGGACAGTGCAGGGACTACAGGAGAGTGAAGGAAGGCTCCAAAGATAAGGACAACAAATTCCAAAGGGGACTAATCAAACACCCCAGAACTTAAGACATTAGGGACTTATTTTATGAACTTAGGGTCAACAAGACATTCCAAATAGAGGACAATGAAGAAAAAAAGATACGGGCTGGGACACAGAGACTTAGTTCTGGGCACAGAGACATTCAGGCAATGAGTGAGACAACCGAAAACTAACCAATCACAAAGAGACTGGTGGAGCTTTAGAATAATTAGGGAAAGAAGGTCTATGTTCCGTAAGACACGGCTCCACTTTGGCTTCCTTGCCACTCCCTGGCCTGGTTCCATGGCCTGGGAGTCCCACTTTATTTCTGTTCCTTTTCTCCTCAGTAAACGTTTTCTTCCTCTAAACAAACCTGCCTCTTCTTGCTTGCTTGCCTGAGCGACTGCGAAGTTCCTGCTGCAGCTTCGTGAGACACCAACCCTTGGTCTAGTGGCTGGGACTCAGCGCTGCCCCTGCAGCCTGGGATCCGTTCCTGGCTGGGACACTAGGCCTGAAAACCTACAATTCCGGTATCGCTACTGATAGTGCTGGGTCACAAGCACATCCCTGACCCAACAATAATGTTTCAAGGAGATGGATTTTGTTGATTGGCTCAAGTATGGGTCACAGTTCTTCACCCCTGGACATACCCAGACCATGTGTACTGAACAAGGAAAGCTGTATATACTCCAAATGAAAACAGGCATGGGCTGGGAAAAGTGGAAACGGTGTTGAGAAAGCCCACAACAAAAGTCCTTTTTAAGCGCATTGTTACATTTTGATGGGGCCCTCTGTGTGCTTTCCTGTGTAGTTGGTGTCCTGAGATGAATTTCCAATGGGTGGGTGGACAGATTTCCCTACACCAACAAGCAATTCTTGGACACCAGCAGGATGGCTGAGAATTCAACCCATTTCTGACACTACCCGGATTCTTTAGACTAAGGACTCAGTCTCTCAAGAGTCTCTCCACTTCAGTCTGTTGCAAGCCCCAGACTTCAAACTGGAGTTTCTCTGTCAGACTTGAGTGCCTGGCAAGACCAGATTATTACCTGTGCTTCTGAACAGCTAGTTGCTATAAATCAGGTTCCCAAACACCCACCTCCAGTTTGCTAGAACAGCACATAGGAATTGGGAAATCCCTTTAGTCACTAGGTGTCTGAGTTGTCACAAAGAATATTAGCATAATTTCAGGTTGTCAGGCCTAGTCTTGGGAGACTAGCCAGGAACGGATCCCAGGAGACGGTGGCAGCACTGAGTCCTAGCCCCGAGACCACCACGGGTTGGTGTCTCACGAAGCCAGAGCAGGAATTTTGCTGACTCTCGGGCAAGCAAGCAAAAAGAGGCAAGTTTGTTTAGAGAAACAGATATGAAAAGAAAAAAGTTTATTAAGGAGAAAAGAAACAGAAACAAAGTGGGACTTCCAGGCCCACAGCCAGGGAGGCGCAAAGACACCATAATGGAGTTGGGCCTCAGAGAATATAGACATTCTCTCCCTAACTATGCTAAAGCCCCATCAGTCTCCCGTGACTGGCTAATTCTCAGTGGTCACACTCACTCTGCCAAATGCCTCTGTGCCCAAAAACATTACATCTTGTGTCCCAGCCCTTATCTTAGAGTCCCTTTTTCTTTATCGCCCATCCGGAATATCCTGTTAGTCCTTCACAGCCCTTAGTCCAGGGAGTGTCTGGTTAATTCCCTTTACAATTTGCTGTGCCCATCTCTTGAGTCTCCCTTATCGCTCTGAGGCCTTTTCCCATGCTATTCTGACCCTATTTGAGTGACAGAGGATGTTAGAGAAGCACAGGACAAGGTATGGGGGAAGAGGAGTGGAGCTCCTCTCCAGGGGCACCACTGTCCCCAAATCTTCTCTGAACTGGAGTCTCTCCTCTTGGGTTTTTATGGAAGTTTCATTACCAAGGCATGGCTGTTAAACTCACAGGCCATTGAACACGGCGTCCAGCTGCTCTCCCCTCCCTGAGGTCAGCGGTTGGGACTGAAAGTTCCAGTTGGTTTCCCTGGTGACTAGGCCCCCTTAATCCTCTGGTGTTTGTTCCAGAGTCACTTTATCAACATAACAAGAGACACTCAAGGCACTCTTAACACTCTCAATACTAAGGAATTTCCAAGGCTTTGGGAGCTGTGAGCCAGGACCTCTGGAAGAAGACCAAATATGTATGAGAAATACCACATCTCCTGTGGAAGATCACACAGGAAAATCATCATTCAGAACTCACCAGTCCTTGGCCAACATTAAAAAAACTGGAAATAACAAATACTGGCAAGGATGTGGAGAAAAAGGAAACTTCTTACATTACTGGTGGGACTGCAGACCAGTCCAGCCACTATGGAAAGCTGTGTGGAGGTTCCTCACCACACTAAAAATTGATCTACCATTTGACCCAGGAATTCCACTCCTAGGAATCTATCCAAAGATACCCAAAGAATACAAAAACACTCATTCGAAAAGAAACCTGCCCTCCTATGTTTATTGCAGCACTATTTACAATTGCCAAGATAGATATGGAAACAACCAAAATGCCCCCAAAGCAGACTAATGGATGAAAAAGTTGTATATATACACATAGTGGAATACTACTCAGCAATCAAAAAGATAAACTCATGACATTTCAGCAACATGGATGAAGCGGGAAGGGATTATGCTAATCAAAATTAGTCAGAAGGAAAAAGATAAATATGGGATGATCATGCTTAAATGTGGAATACAGAGAAACTGAAAAAAAAAAGTCAAGAAAAAGAAAAACCTTGCAAGCTGACCATAGATCTTAGGGATACAGCAGGGGGAGGTGAAGAGAGGGATGAGCACAAGGCACTATGGTGATGGCTTACGGGTGAATATGGCAGGAGAATTACAGGGACTACACCTGTTGGGAGGAAAGATGTCCCAAACAAACTCCACAAATGGGTTTTATGGACCCCACCCCCAATCCAGACCAAAGAGATCTAAGACACCAAGGACTACAAATCCCATAATGTCATCACCACCAAAGGGAGGAGCTGGGGGTGGAGTTAAACAGCCAGGCTTGGTATCACCAGACATGTGGGCCTTGGGGCCCTTGGTTTTTCCCCGGTTTTCAGTGTGCTATTGGGGATCCAGGTCAGTGGAAACAGTAGGACACATTCACCAAAGGGTTAGTCATTTCTGAGTTATTCATTTCTTCACTTCCCCCTTTTGTAAATAAACCCTTTATTAACCTTTTTGTGTGTACCTGTGGTTTTTTGTGTATACGTGTGGTTGAATCTCATTATAAGTCCCTTTTAAATATGTGGGTGACGCCCCACAGTCAGGCCAACCCATTTCATATTGGGGTTGCGGAGAGAAACCAATTACTGCGCAAAAATGAACAATGATGTAAGAAAAAACAAAGTACTGTATCATCAACATGAAAAAAAAAATCAGGAGAAAAAAAAAGAATTCACCATTCTTAAAAGTAAAACATTTCTCACATCCAATAGCTTTAATTCAGACTGCATCCTTGCCAATCTTTAATGTGTATCTGGGAACTTCCCTGGTGGCGCAAGGGGGTAAGTCTTAGCACCATCCAGCTATCACCAGCCACTGCTGCATGAATTCGATTCCTGGCCAGGGAGGTGATCCACATATGCAGCAGACCTCTCCTGTTTTGTCCGCTGCTCCCCTCAGCAGTATATTCCAACCAATTTGCCTGTTCTGTTCCCCACTCTGTCTCTGGTGAATCCTCTCACCCACCCCCACCTCTGGCCTATACTCCAGTTTTTGTATGCATTAATAAATAAATCCTTAAAAAAAAATGTATCTGGCACTGATGTCAACTTCTCCTAGGAATGATACTTTACTCCATTTATCACACGCTTTCTTTATACCAGGCACTAACTTTTTACACAGCTATATTACATAGTACTCATAACTCCAAAGGCAGGTATAATTATCTGCATCTCAAAAATGAGAAAGCAAACCAGTGGCTATTCTGTCACTTGCCCAAGGCCATACTAGTGTACCCATGTAATTTATCTGACTTCTAGCCTAGGTCTCCCTCAACATTGTGCTAGTCATTAAAGTCTTCTGATTCCAAAACCTCTTTATTTCTGTCTCTTCCTAGCTCCACCATTTCTGTGACTACTCCATTAGGACTCATTATGTCTGTGTTCAATCCCTTGAGCCTTTCTTACTCTCTTAGAATTTAGAACACTGGCTTTTCAGTGGGATAATGCATGCAATGCGGAAAACAAATGACACTGTCCTTGGCATCAACATGACCTAGGTCCAGTCCTGACTGTGCAATTGCCTGACCTGAGGCAAGTTCCTTCTCTAGTCTCACTGATGAATATTTACGGATAAGGTTATTGTGAGGAGTTAATGAAGTGAAGCACATGGTGCTTGATAAATGTGGGGACTTCATTCAGCAAAGATTTATTCAGTGCCTCCTGTGTACTCTGCTCTTGGTGCTCAGTTGAAAGCCCTGAGTAAGCTAGATACTGTATCTCGCTCTAGGGAGCAAACGGTTGTGATGGTGCTTTCACACCAAGAGATTGAATCAGCTCCTGAAAGAAGTGACATCTTAGCTGAACTCCAGAGGATAAATAAAGGTTATTTCAGCTTAATGAAACTGTTTGTGCCACAAATAGGAGGAAATGCAGTATGTTTAAATGTTTAGTGGGGACTCCCTGGAGGCACAAGGGATTAAGTCTCAGCTCTATGAAGCTATCCGCAGCCACCACAGCACAAGTTCGATCCCCAGCCAGGGAGATACCCACGTGGCACCCCAGACCTCTCCTGTCTTGCCCGTTGTCCCTTCAACAGTGTATTTCAGTAGATCCGCCTGTTCTGCTCCCCACTCTGTCCCTGGTGAATCCTCTCACTGCCCCCCATCTCTGGCTTACACCCCAGCTCTTGTATGCATAAATAAATAAGATAAATATTTTTAAATAAATAAATAAATGTTTAGCAAGCAGGCAGGGCTCACCATCAGACTATAAGGACAGAGTTGGGGATAGCTGTTTCCATCAGCTTCTTCCTAATTTTGTTGAGACCGTGGGCCCGTATACCCAATTCTTTTTTTAATACCTAACAACAACAAATTTAAAATTCTATTATAAAGCATTCTGTTCTTAAGTTTTCTAATATTCTAATTTTTTTTTCTGAATTCCTACATATTTCACACTTGAATCGAGAGTGAAGCAAACATTTCACAATAGTTTCTTCTGTACTTTTCACCCTGAAATAAACCTTTCCCTCTGATATTGCTTTGGAAAACACAGAACTTAGCATAACTGAAATTCAATTCTTGTTGACCAGTGAAGGCAATTGAGAATAATAGCAAGCTAATGTCAACAAAAGCAAAAAAGAAAACTGCTCAGTAAGTATCACTTTATCTTTCATACTGAAACCCAAAGTTTTGAAGCTATATTAAAGAATAACCAGAATTCTCTGAACTATGGAACCACCGGAGAATCTCACTAACTGAGGGCAACAGGAAATGAACAGAAGGCCAATGCACTTAAAGTTGGGGTACACTTTAATTAGCCTCCACTCCTTGCCCAGAAGACAGGTTTGGGAGGCTGAAATAGACAAGGAAGTTGATCCTAAGTTGTCCCTAAGGTTGGCTTAGGGACAAGACCATAAAACTGACCACGATGGCCAGAAAAACCAGCCTAGCTCCAGGAATGCAGAGGCAGAGGCCAGGACACATTCCGAGTCAAAGGCCAGTGCCTGAGACCAGATATCCCAGCAGTGAACTGGTGCAAACTGGTGTCCCAAGTTAGAAAGCCCACAAAAACACTGTATAAAAGAGAACCTCAAATCCTCCTTCAAGAGCAGACCTCTCCTGTCTCGCCCGCTGCTCCCCTCAGCAGTGCTTTTGGTCCATCAGCCTGTCCTGCTCCCCGCTCTATCTCTGGTGAATCCTCTCACCCTCCTGCGCCTCTGACCTGTACCCCAGTTCTTGTACAAATAAATAAATCTTTTAAAAAAAAGAAAAAGAAAATTACTATTCAGAATTCACTATTTTTAAAAGTAAAAAATCTCAGGCCTCCCCTGGTGGCGCAGGCAGTTGAGCGCCACTCTGTGAAGCTGTCTGCAGCCTCTGCAGCACCAGCTCGATCCCAATCCCTGCTGGGCGATGAGGGTCCCACATGGCACGGCAGACCTCTACTGTCTCACCTGCTGCTCCCCTCAGCAACATATTTCGGTCTGTCTGCCTGTTCTGTTCCCCGCTCTGTCTCTGGTGAATCCTCTCACCCTCCCGCACATCTGGCCTGTACCCCGGTTCTTGTATAAAATAAATAAAACTTAAAAAAAAAAACTAAAAAATCTCTCACTCCCAATAGTCTTAATTAACCCAGACTGCGTCCTTGTCAATCTTTTTTTTTAAGGATTTTTTAAAATTAATTTATTTATTTATACAAGCACTGAGTACTGTCAGAAGCACGGGAGGGTGAGAGAATTCACCAGAGCCAGAGCGGGGAGCAGAGCAGGCAGAAGGACCGAAGTACACTGCTGAGGGGAGCAGCGGGCGGCAGGGGAGGTCTGCGCGCCATGTGGGACCCTCCTCCAGTGGCCGGGGAGCAGCCGGGGATCGAACTGGCGCTGCAGAGGCTGCGGGCAGCTTCACAACCCAGCGCTCAACCGCTGCATCACCGGGGAGGCCCATCCTTGTCAATCTTAATAATGTATCTGCCACTGATGTCAACTTCTCTTTGGAATGATCCTTTTACTCCATTTATCACTTGCTTTATGCCAGGTACTAACTTTTTACACAGCTATTTTATATATGACTCAATATTCCAAAAGGCAGGTATAATTGTCTGCATCTCAAAAACGAGAAAGCAAACTTGTGGCTATTCTGTCATTTGCTTAAGGCCACACCAGTGTTCCCATGTAATTTACCTGACTTCTAGCCCAGGCCTCCCGCAACGTTGTACTGTTTACTAATGTCTTCTTCTGAATCCAAAACCTCTTTAATTATGTCTCTTGTTCACCTTCCCTGTCTCTTAGCTCCACCATTCCACTGGGTATAGTGTGAATAAGTGTGCTAGGATCCTTGTGTCTGTTCAATCCCTTGAGTCTTTCTTATTCTCTTAGCTCTTATCCCTTAGCCTCTCTTATTCTCTCTAGCTTATGCTTCTGCCATTCTTTTGATATTTAGAACTTAACACATTTTTTAAAAAGCGTTTCCGATCTCTCTCCCTAAATAAACAACATTTTCCGACTTCCCCCATACCTATGATTATTTTCCAAGGGTCAGATAGCATTCCATGGTTGTTTCAAGAAGTACCCATTAATGCCCACTGGAGTGAATCTACCAATTTCGTCTTCTTTGTTCTGTATGCCAAACACAGCAGGTGCTCAGAAAGCAGGTCCATCAAGCCCTGCCTCTTTTTTTTACATACACTCCAGTTTGTCCTTCTGTTACAGGGCAGCAAGGGGCACTAAAACTGGCCAAGGACACTGACCAAATAGTTTATTAGTCACTGTTCGAGTTCTTCACCCACACGCACAATTGCCAAGACTATTCAGATCCATAGAACCACAGTAATGGGATTTATTTAACAAACCAGGGAAAAACAAAGAGTTACTGAGGCCAAAAATGGCTGCTTACCTCACCTGAAGCAGTGTCCAGTGTTTTAAATCCTAAACACAAACACTCCCAAGATGTCATTTTCCCAGCACTGGGGACCTGGAGCACATGGCAGCCAGCCTCTAGGCCAGGATCCAACTCACTCAGACAGCAGAAGACACACAGGAGATGCTTCCGGAGCTGCTGAGTTGCCCCAGTACAGCACCAGACAAACGACGCTCAAAACAGCAGCTGCAGCGGCCAAATGACCCCACAAACGGCAATACTCACACAGCTAAGCCAGGCTCAGCCAGGTGCCCGGCTCCTGGTCTTCGCCTTCTCTGCCAGACTAACAGCAGCAAAACTGGGAACAGTTTCAGTCACTCAGCTACTTGCAAAGCCTCCGAACTTTTCCTCTCTGAGGCTGGCTGCTGGAGGCCTCTCCCTGTCCTTCAGAGGCCCATAACAGCCTTCTGGGAGATCGGCATGGTGCATGGTGTAGGCAGAAATTGCTGACCCCCAAATCGCTGAAGATCTGAAAATATTGAAATCCTGAACACTGAATCCTCGAACGCGCAATCCCAGGGGCTGCTTCTGCAGTGGCTTATATTTTTTATAGGAGTCTCCACCCCCACCAATACTTTGTTCGCATATTCGCTGGGGGTCTCCATACTCACCAGCAAGCCCCTCCAAGGGGCAACACCTGTAACGGTTTTTGGCTTCAGCCATGGGTTACACTTCTACTGCATTTCCATAGCCACCCTCCTCCTCTGAGAATTAGCGCCTGGAGGACCACATGTATGGACTGAGTCAGAAAGGCTACACAAACCATTTCTGCAGGAACTTGCCGGTACTGCATGATACTCAAGGATAGAACAGGAACTCTAAAGTGAGGGAGAGGCAGCACTCCCACTGTCCACCTGTGACTATGCAGGTGCCTCTTCTTACCAACTCTCCCCCTCTGCAGGGCAGCAGCTTTCTGGCTGCCCATGATGTGTACCATGCCGGGACCTCTCTTCACTGACCTCCCTCAGCGGAGGCAGCTCTCCTCAAGGCCGCCTGCCTGCAACCTCTCTTAGCAGGCCTCTCTTAGCAAAACCTGTCCCTTTCCCTAATAAACCTACTCTTTAAATATAAACAATTTAAAAAATTTAAAAATGAAAATAATATGAGGGAGAGAAATTGCATCTGGAGACACAAGTAGAAAAACATTCCTTTTGCAACTGACTTAACCTTCTTTGCCCCCTTCACCATATTCTCCCCACTAACGTAGCATGACAAAAATAGAAGCTCAGCAGACAACTTTCCTGGTACAAAGAAGTGGCTTTCTAGGCAGACTCCCAAATCTGACACAAAGCATGGACTCTCATACCAGAAAATGCTTTAAACTGGGCTCCATGCCTCCACAACCCCTGTCTCATGCTCTTAATTCCCAAAACAGTTTAGTTTGGCTATCCCCAGAACTCAAAATTATGAAGGCATAAGGCTGAGATTAAACTACTAATCTCCCTAATTAGGGCCACCTGTTAACCGACACCTCAGTGCTCCCGCCCCCCACCCCAGCTGTGTGTTTGTGGAAAAAGCATGAGTTTTGGAAAAAGGTGAATTGAATCCAAACCTCACGGTTGCATCTTACTGGTATTTCTTTCCTTTAGTGTTAGAGGACAACACCATCCACATCTCCCGTGGCTCTTGTGAGGATGATGTGAGATCAGTGCAAAAGATGCCTCAGAAGCTACAACATGGGGACAAGCTGCGGCTTCCTCAGTCCCTCACCTGCAAGCCCTGTCTCCTTGAGCATTCATGAGAGAAATGGAATGAAACTTGCTTTTCTCTCAGAAAAGATATCTTACTCCTGGGCCTCCCTGGTGGCGCAAGGGGTTAAGTCTCAGCACTATGAAGCTATCAGAAGCCACTACAGCACCAGTTTGATCCCTGGCCCACATGGCACAGCAGACCTCTCCTGTCGCACCTGCTGCTCCTCTCAGCAGTGTATTTCAGTAGATCTGCCTGTTCTGTTCCCCACTCTGTCTCTGGTGAATACTCTCAGCCCCCATTCCCCGTACCTCTGGCCTGTACCCCAGCTCTTGTATGCATAAATAATAAATCTTTGAAAAAAAGATATCTTTCTATAAATGGAGTTTCAATCATCTGGCTTATTACACACTAAAGTTTTCTGAAGATTCAATATATGTTTAAAGGAATTGCCCAAAAAAGATAACTTGGCAGTTCTCGTTTTTGCACGTAACAAGAAGTTAGGCGCCTTCATACACTGCTGTCTGCACTTGCTGCAAATCACTCCCACACGCAGCACTGGACAGACATGATCTAAACCCCTCTAATCCTGCCTCCCATTCTGGCTGTCAGGCTAAGCAGCCAGCACTAGGAGTGTAAAAGCAGCAGCATTAAGTTCAAATTCTATCTTACTTCTCAGGTTATGGGAAAAGAGTATTATCTCTAATCTCGGAGGAAGAGTTTTTTTCACCTGTATTGTCCACTACAGCTTAGGAATATAGGAATCTAAAAACCCTCTTTTGAAAAAAACACAAGCTGTAATATTAAAACAAACATCTGCATGCTTTTATTTGTAAATATAAACGATGTCATTTATGTCTACCACACTGCCTGCCAGTTTTAAAAGTGGGAGGGAGCATTGGAGAAAGGGAACATTATTAATAAATTATTAACTTGTCAGCCTACATTTTTCTACTTTTTTCCCTTCATATTCTGGGAAACAGCCCTTTCATCTGAGTAAAAAATTTTAAAGAAACATTTGCCTAATACTCACATAGCACTTGAATAACAGGCATGTCTGAAAATGTGAGAATGAAATAAAAACCGTGTCACCTAGAAACAATTCTTAAGTTTTCATAAGAGACTCTGAGAATCTGATGAGAGATGTAGGTTCTTTCCCTGGGAAAAATATGCCTACAAATTTCTGGAGGAAAACAGCCATGCCAAGCTCCCATCTGTGCATATTGTCATCACCTCTAAAGTAACACACAGGAAATTTTAAACTCTGACGTCTCATTCTTGAAACACAGCATCCTAGCTTCATGCCTTTCCCACGAAAGCTGTCCTTCCTCCTCATGATCTCTCCTGCCTCCACCTGCCACCCACCCACATTCACTCCCACCCACATCCACTCCCGTCTGCCACCAGGCTGGACTGCAGAGTAAATCAACCCACATGACTCTCCTATTCATATCCTGTTTGCCAGACAAATCTGCCAATCTCTGATCCTTGGATCTTTTTTTACCCCAATCTGCTTCTATTCTCTGTATTTTTAAAATCTTAGCAAATGACAAAATCATTTTTGTCACTGTCAGTCAAGCTGGAAACCAGGACATCGTCCTAACTTTCTCTCTCTCTTATCTCCCCCCTCCTTTCTTCCTCTCTCACTTCTGCACATATCACCCCTTCCTGGGAGTAATCGGCTTAGCCTGACACACGCCCCTCCCCCCACCCCACCCCCGGCTGTCCTCTGCTGCTTCTAGAACCTAAATAGAAAATGTACCTGAAAGTCTGATAGTTTCTGACAGCTTTCAAATGAAAGTTCAAAACCCTTAACTTAAACCCAAGACTCCTGGGATCTGGCCCTGCTGGCCGTCACTCTGTCCTCTCCACACATCCTGCCGTTCGGCTATTTGCCTCTGTGCCTTTGCCTGGATGTGCCCTCTGCCTGGAATATACCTGCCCCCCTTCATCTAAAATTTAGTCGTTCTCTAAAAATATCCCATAAGTCATTTTCTTAAAAACAACAACAACCCGACTTTTAAAATTTTCTAGTGTTTTACAGGTCTCTTACCTAGACTCCTGCTGGCCCTGCCTCTGCCCTATCACCTTCTCCACGTGCTCTCACTGTCACTTTGTTCATCTGTCTGCCCAGTTTCATGCTAAGCTTCTTGAGGACCAGGCACTGTCTTAACTCATCTTTGCACAGGCAGCTCTCAGGTAAGCTCCGTTGAACATACAAGTGACCCAGCTCCTCGGCACTTCAGCTGCTGCTCTCTGGAGAAAGCATAAAACCCAAGTTAGACTTTCAGAGCTGCTCGGAAATCTTGTCATTTTACCTTCAGCTGCCCCAGAGGTCAAATCTTTATCACATTCATTGCTTTTTTTTTTTTTAATTTTATATGTTTTTTACATCATTTTTCATTTTTGCACAATGTATGCATTTTCATCTTGGCTATAGTCCCCATACAATTCCCACCCTCCCCCTTGTTTGATCCTCCCTCCCTCCTCTCTCTCCCCCAGTGTGTCTCTGGTTTATAGTTGCTTGTTGATTTTGATTTTTTCTTGCCCCTATTGAAGACTGTGAACGCTTGCCTCCTACTGAGATTCCTGCCCCAAGGAAGCCTGAATGTGTGTGGGACATCAGATGCACTGGGGTGAAGATAACTGAGATGCTGACAAGTTCTGGGGCTGAACATGACGAGTACAGAAACATCAACCTTGTTGGGCTGTTTGCTTATGACTAATGTCTCTAACCCACTATACAAGGCCAGCCCGAGATGAGATGGTGCAATGGTCTCTTCAGGGTGCTGTGGCCATCATTCTCTCAGATCAATGGCCAATGATCTGAAAAATGAAAGTGCTTATAGATTCAATTCTTTCTCTGTTTGTTGGCTTTTGGGGGTGACAGGCCACAGGACCCAGATGGATTCTGTAAGCAACATCAACTCAGGAAAGGTGAGGACCTTCCCAATTTTGCGAGAATGGTAGCTTGGATTGGAATTGGGGTAGTATTTAAATCATGGAAATTGGCAAATGTTACAAATCAGGACATTTTTTTCCCTTGGAGAATCAATTAGATATTTTTCAGTATAACACTGACTCAGTTATTGAAGCCCTTCAAATCCAGGAAAGGACATGACCTTGTTCATGAATCCTCGCTGGTGAGTTAACATTAATTGTAGGACATGACTCAAAAGCAGACACACAAGAAGAAACAATGGTGACAGAATGTATTTATAGGGGGTGAGAAAAGGGAGCGAGAGAAAGTTTATAGGTGGGCATGAAGCCAAACACAGTCTTTCCCAGCCCAGACAGATATTGTCTGTGTTGCAGAACCCAGGCCTGGTGGAAGGTGGCACCTGTCCTCACTTAACATCATCAAAAGGTTACTGGAAACAGTGCCTTCAGCTACATGATAGGTAACAAAAACAGGTCTTTGAATACATCATTTCTTTCGAGGTCTACCAGGCCGGTCTTTTTCTCATCAATGTTATAGGGATATTCATTATTTGAGAATTTGCTGTACAACCTCAACCTAATGACGAGAAAGCGTCAGAAAATCTATGATGACTAAGCAGTAGCAAAAAACAGAATTGAGAGAGATCCTACAAAATAATTAGCCTGCATAAATAAAATATCAGAGTTGTGAAAGACTGTGATGGTTAATAATTAGCTGGGCTAAGGGACACCTGGGTAGCTGATTAAAAATGACATCTGAGGGCGTGCAGACCTCTCCTGCCGCCCGCTGCTCCCCTCAGCAGTGTATTTCAGTCCTTCTGCCTGCTCTGCTCCCCGCTCTGGCTCTGGTGAATTCTCTCACCCTCCCGTGCTTCTGACTGTACCCAGTGCTTGTATAAACAAAAACAAACAAACAAACAAACAAATAAATAAATAAAACATGCCTCATTTAAAAAAAAAAAAAATGACATCTGAGTATGTCTTCCAGGGTGTCTGGGAGAGAATAGCACTGAAATCAGTAGACTGAATAAAGACGCCTCGCCAGTGCTGGCCA
The DNA here is from genome assembly GCF_014898055.3 of Talpa occidentalis. Taxonomy (NCBI): domain Eukaryota; kingdom Metazoa; phylum Chordata; class Mammalia; order Eulipotyphla; family Talpidae; genus Talpa; species Talpa occidentalis. The sequence goes on from NW_023601653.1 coordinate 77,582,087, forward strand.
GGAGCATCCTTTCCACTGAGGACCCGGAAAGAACAAAAGACACAGGAACTCTGAGTGTGCTGAGGTGGGACATTTCTCATCCTGCCTTCACTTCAGTGGAATTTCAGCCAAGTTCCATTTGTCAAAATGTCTTTGGCATCAGGAAGGGAGGTGTTATAAGAATTCATTTCATTTTCCCTGTCACACAAAAGCTATGGGTCTCTCTAAAATACTGCTTTAAATTCTCCCTTAAAAAGGCAGTTACTCGCCAATCCCCTGCTGTGCAAAGGCAACCGTGTTTCTGAATTCAAAGTCAATTCCCCGCTGGCAGAGACACTGACTCAGCAAACAGGAAAGCAGATCTTGTAATCAGGGAAATGCAAATCAAAAGTACCACGAGATACCATCTTACACCAGTAAGAATGGCACATATTAAAAAAACCAGCAACAACAAATGTTGGCGAGGATGTGGAGAAAAAGGAACTCTCCTGCACTGCTGGTGGGAGTGCAAACTGGTCCAACCACTATGGAGAGCTGTGTGGAGATTTCTGGACCTATTAAACATAGAGCTTCCATATGATCCAGCAATTCCACTCCTAGGTATTTACCCAAAGGACACAGAAACATCAATTCCAAAGAGCACCTGCACCCCTATGTTTATAGCAGCACTATTTACAATAGCTAAGCTTTGGAAACAACCCAAATGCCCAAAAAATAGATGACTGGATCAAGAAGATGTGGTACATATACACCATGGAATATTACTCAGCATTCAAAAAAGATAAACACATGCAATTTGCAGCAACATGGATGGCGCTGGAAAGGATCATGCTCAGCGAAATAAGCCAGAAAGAAAAAGAAAAATACCGGATGGTCTCACTCATAGCAGGAATCTAGAAAACCTAAATAAGGGACCAGGAAAATGAATAACTATAAGAAACTGAAAATCAAAATCAACAAAAAACTATGAACCAGAGACACTCTATGGGGGATGGGGGGCGGGGAGGGGAGGGATTGGGGTCAAAATAAGGGGGTTGCAATTGTATGGGGAATATAAAAATAAAATTTAAATAAATAAATATATTTAAAAAAAAAGAAAGCAGAGTCAGCTGTGGGGGGGCTGGCCCCCTAAATCAGGAAATACCCGTGGAAGAGACTGAAGTTTCAAGCTACAGGATGGGAATAAATATGTCACCTGTGAGGGGGTATGGGGAAGTGTCGCCTGAGCGAGGGGGATGGAGAAAGAGAGGGGAAGGGAGAGGGACAGAGAAAACACTTAGGGAGAGAAACAAAATACAAACACGGCTAAATGTAAAACAAGTGGGGCTGGTTTTCTGGGAACTCCTGAGTAAATCGGAAATCACTTAAACATGAAAAGTTATAAGGAGGGGTTTCCCTGGTGGTGCAGGGGTTAAAGTCTCAGCACTATGAAGCTATAGGCAGTCACTGCAGTATGAGTTCCATCCCTGGTCAGGGAGCTACCCACATGGCACAGCAGATTCTCCTGTCTCACCTGCTGCTCCCCCCAGCAGTGTATTTCAGTAGATCTGCCTGTTCTGTTCCCACTCTGTCTCTGGTGAATCCTCTCAACCCCCCACCCCCATCCCACACCTCTGGCCTATACCCCAGTTCTTCTACACACACACACACACACACACAAATAGAATTGATTGAATGGACTTTAACTCTCCCATGATGGTGAAGGACCCTCAGCAGCAGAATCAGGCTGCTGTACTGAAAGTCTCTTAGGGACTGTTGAGATGTGAGCCTTTTTGTCTCAAGCCTTTAAATTCTTGTGCCTGATGTTTATTGAGTTTTCTGTTTCTTCCATTACTGTCGGGTGCCTTCAGAAACGACTGCTTCCAATGTTCTGTGGCATCAGATGCTAGCTGCCCCAGCTTGAAAGGACTGTGAGTCAATTCTGAGTAAAGAAGCTGATCGAGGGCCTCTCTGGTGGTGCAAGGGGTTACGCACAGCACTATGAAGCAATCGGCAGCCTCTGAAGCATGAGTTCGATCCCCAGCCAGGGAGCAACCCACATGGCACAGCAGGCCTCTCCTGCCTCACCTGCTGCTCCCCTCAGCAGTGTACTTCAATCTGCCTGTTCTGTTCCCCACTCTGTCTCTGGTGAATCCTCTCACACACACACCACCCCCGCATCTCTGGCCTGCACCCCAGCTCTTATATGCATAAATAAATACTTTTTTTTTTTTAAAAAAAGAAGCTGATCGAAAGCCTGGGCCCACTGGTACACTGAGAGCTTGAGCTTTGAGGGTTGGTGCTCAGAGCCTTTTTGCTGACATCATGTTCCATCTGTTGTGGTTGATGGTGAGGTCCAGTCCAGTTTGAAGAGCGGTATTATAATTAGACCTGGCGTCTTAGCCTCTCTAGCTTGTCCCAAAATACTTAGCATGTTTACAATTGCCACAAACACTACACTGATGTGAACACCAACTGACAAAAGCTAAGCACCAATATTACGTTTTAAAAGCAGAAAAATCAGAATTTTCTGTTTCTTTTCTTTCAGAAGCTTAAGCCACCCTAAAAATTATTATCTACTGTAGCCACGTGTCTTTCCTTGTGTTGACTTTGTCTGGAAACATGAAATATGACTTATTTATCAGACTCACATAAGTTTCTGAATGTATTAATTCCATGAAACTTCTAAATAGGCATAAGTCATGAGTTTCCATTAAGTGTTATTGGAAATCTAGCTACTCATTATTCACATATCAACCAGAATCAAAATTTTACTTTATAGTCTATATTTAGAAGTTTCACTTAATTTTTTTTTATAGAGGCATTTTATTTGTTTGTTTGTTTGTTTGTTTGTTTATACATGCACTGGGTACAGTCAGAAGCGCGGGAGGGTGAGAGAATTCACCAGAGCCAGAGCGGGGAGCAGAGCAGGCAGAAGGACCGAAGTACACTGCTGAGGGGAGCAGCGGGCGGCAGGAGAGGTGTGCGCGCCATGTGGGACCCTCCTCCGGTGGCCGGGGAGCAGCCGGGGATTGAACAGGCGTCGCAGAGGCCGCAGGCAGCTTCGCAACCCAGCGCTCAACCGCTGTGCCACTGGGGAGGCCCAGTTTCACTTAATTTAATTAAGAAAACAGCAAAGGTTCTGACGTTAATCACTAAATGAAACAAACCAATTTAAGAACAGTTTTGATTTAATCAAGGCAAGAAAGCCAAGTGTTTGTTAGAAATATAAATAATGATAAAACTTGGATATATATTATTGAATAGTTTTTAGCTAATCCACTATGTATTTCCTGCTGCAGGAGGAAATGTTTTGTACAGATAATTCACAAAACATTTGTGTTTTCCTAAACGCCTCTATCACTGTCATCTTTTTATATTGTTTAAAAATTTCTCACGATCAGTTAAAGTCTGTGTAAGCAGAATATGTATTTAACCTCTGTGTTGATAGATTTGGGTTTTCTTCTTTAACTTCACATTCCTTAGGTACATTTCTGTGCATTAGTATTTCCTATACTTACAATTTTAAGCAAGAACAGTAGCAGTTCTTCCTTTTTGGCCAATTTAGGTTTTAGTTTGACTACATGGTGTAACCATAAGCCTCTTTGTGTCAGCTTCTTTCTTTTGCTTATTTCCTTGGAGTATGTTCCCAAAATTAGTATTTCCAGGAAAGAAAGCACATTCAGATTAACGTCACTTCTTGTGTATTGCTAGAGATACATAAGATAAGCTCTTATAGATCTTCCAGAAAGATTTGTCCAAACTTTTCAGCATTGTACCTGTGTTTCAATATACCTGTTATTGTTGTCTTAATGTATTTGATTTTTGGTATTTGTCATTTTATTTCAATTCATTAATTGCTAATCAGTCTATAAAATACAAATATGAGCAGCACTCTGTCTGCTTACCTGTGACTATGCAGGTGCTTCTTTTCACCAACTCTCTCCTGCAGTGCAGCAGCTTCCTGCCTGCCCGTGACCTGCACCATGCCCAGAATACTCTTCACTGACCTCCCTCAGTGGAGGCAGCTCTTCTCAAGGCCACCCAGCTGCAATCATGCAGGCCTTTCTCAGCAAACCTGTCCCTTTCGGGGCAGCTCTTCCTGCCCGCTTGTGTCTATGCAAGTGTCTTTTACTACCCTATCCCTTTTCTAATAAACCTGCTTTTTAAATATAAAAAAAATACAAATATGAATATTCACTTTGATTCTTATTTCCACTTATTAAATGGTTCCTGAAAGAATACAGAATGGGAAATGGGTTCTAGAATGCTGAGGATTCAGCAACTAAATGACCGGGGAGGGGAAAGAAGGCGGATTCCACAATGACTCCTGTTTCTGATTAGGCACCAAATGGAAGGTTTGCTTTTCTCTAATAAAGGATGAACAGATTTGGTGGGAGAATGGATGTATATTGGACAAAACAATAATAGCTAACAATGATTATTTATGATGTTCTTATCATTCTGCTTTATATCAATATATCATCTCATTTAATCTTAATGCCTATTTGACACCCTCTGGTATCAGGTCATGTGCCCTTCCTAGCATATCAATGTGTTTACCAACCAAGAAACTCTGCTAAGCTTCAGTGTCTAGAGTTTTTATTGGAGTTTCATTATGCAGGCATGACTGAAGGAATCACTGGCAATGTCACTGAACTCAGCCTCTCCCTCTAAGTCGAAGAATCCTCTAATCACATGATTGGTCTTTGTTTTTTTAAAAAAGATTTATTTATTTATGCATACAAGAACTGAGGTGCAGACCAAAAGTATGGGGGGTGAGAGGATTCACCAGAGACAGAGTGGGGAGCAGCACAGGCAGATTGGCTGCTGAAGGGAGCAGCTGGCAAGATAGGAAAGGTCTGCTGCGCCATATGGATTAGCCTGAACTCCTGCTGCAGTGGCTAAGGATAGCTTCATAGTGCTGAGACTTAACCCCTTGCACCACCAGGGAGGCCCCATGTGGAATGTATTTTGAATGAAGCAGACTCCATCTTGTCTCCAACTGCTGAGTTGAGAACTAAGTCAATGAGTGGGACTCAATTCTCTATCTTCTCCTTGTCTATAAAAGCAAGTCACTGTTCTTTTCCGTAATCTGGAGCAAGACAGGGAACCACCTGCAAACTGGGGCAAAAGGCTCCATACTTCATACCTGTAAACTAATCCAAAAGTTTCAAAACAAGTGGCCTAAGCTTTGACCACAACTATACCTGATACTTTAAAATTTCCCTGTGTCTTGACCCTAATGGACACATTCTGGGACTGCCTCTTGATCCAGAACCCAAAGTATGATTGCTATTCTCAAAAAAGTCACTGTCCTGTTTATATTGCAGCCTGGTTATTTCTTAGTCAGCAGATTTCACAATGATTTGTTTAAAAAGATTTTTTACTTGAATTTTATGAATCCATGATAGCTATGATTTCATTAGAAAAATTATGCAGACATCTGTCTCACTTTGCCGTTACGTTGAGATGAGAACTAACCTACTGACACTTTATCCTGTGTATACTCTTCGAAGGTACTAATGAGCAATGTCCAAAAGAAAGCAGAGGGAAAAATAAGCCAAAGGTTTAGTTTAGACTATCTACTAATAGGTGATGTCTTGATAGCTGATATGGATAGGGACAGGGGTGAGTTGTAGTTTAAATCTGTGACTCCTGAACTTGTGTGGGGATATTTGCTGACATCCCTGGAATCCATTAAATCAACTCCTCTCTTTCTCAGGCAGTTTCCCCAGTTACTTCCCCCTTTCTGCACGGACTTAGGACTGCATCCTTGAGGACACATATAAAAGATGGTGAGTACCTAGAAGAAGGGATTAGAACCATTCTCCTTTGTGAATGTTCGCTAAGGACTTCTTCAAGGGCTCTAGGTGGTGGTTTTTTTTTTTTGTTTTTGTTTTTGTTTTTGGAGCTACTCATATGATCACAGCCAAAGCTGGTAAGAGGGACAGCATTTATTTGTAAATTGTGGGCTAGTTTTGGAAAACTACAAGTGCAAGAAATTCAGTGTTTGTTTCCATGGCTTCTCTGTTGATAAGCATCTTTTAATTTCTATGTGTTCTCCATCCTATATATAAAGATTACATTAGACCTGGATCCTCCAAAGTATCCAAAAAGGCAGTCATACACAAAAAAGGTAGAAAGTGGGCCTTTCTGGTGGCGCAAGGGGTTAAGACGCAACCTATGAAGCTAGCTGCAGCCACCGCAGCACAAGTTCAATCCCCAACCAGGGAGCTACGTACATGGCACAGCAGACCTCTCCTGACTCGCCCACTGCTCCCCTCAGCAGTGTATTTCAATCAGTCTGTTCTGCTCCCCACTCTGTCTCAGGTGAATCCTCTCATCCCCCACACCTCTGGCCTATACCCTAGCTCTTGTATGCATAAATAAATAAATCTTTAAAAAAAAGGCAGGAAGTTTTCTGAAAACTATTAAGAATAGTGAATTTTCAATATATAGCAAATTATGCTTCAGGAGTATCAGACAGAATTTTCATAGCCTTGTATAGTAAGTCTCAATTGTTTAAATAATTTATTTCCAAATAAGATACCATAGCCAACTCAAAAATATCTTTGGTGATGTATTTCCAAACTTAGGACATGATTTTCTGACTTAAATTTTTTATTTTCTAGTTAGTAACAGAAAATAATCTACATTATGTCAAAGCAATCTGAAAATTAGTAGTTATGTAGTGACTACTGAAAACTTTTCTATGACCATGATAAAGGTGACACTCTATTCATTACTTAGTGAATGTATCTTTCCCAAATAGAACAAGGTATTAAGAATTCCATAATTTATTTTTAGAATGGGCAACAATTACATCAGAGGAGACAGCCATGTTGCTATTTAATTATGTTAAAAAAACATGCTACTTATCATGCTAGATCACCACTCTGCATCTCACTCATATAAAAACTTGACCATTTTGCCATAAGCATAAATGTCTAACATTTAACTATACATCATTTTACCCTTCTTGAAGGTATTTCTAGGGATGCAAAGGTAAATTGCTAACAAACCCTTTTTCCACTGATGGAGGTATTTTGGGAGTGAAAGGATTGAGTCTAGAAGCGCTATTGCTGCTCTGGTATGACACTGTAGAAAACACAAGAAACCGAAATAGACAGTAAATGTTAAGTAAACCTGTGGCCTCAGACGCTGCTGGCCCTGCCCTGGGTTCTGTAATGGTGACCAGACTGTGTTGAAGTTATAACTGTCGTGACTCAGACTTCCTCAGTAAGATTCCAACCTTGGGGGGACGTTTTCCCTGAAATAAAATGAAGACACAGTGTCTGAACTGTAAGAGAACGTGTGGTGGTGACTTCCTTCTTAATATTCCCTGAAGTTAAGGGTGACCCTCACGGGGAGGTGAAGTCTGGTATTTGGGGAAGGAAAATCAAAATCTATGTCTGCATTCTAGGCATTAACCCACTGTTCTGTGTACTATATGCACTCTTCTCCACTTGCCTGAGTAATTACTTAGTGTTGTTATTTGTAGACATCATGAGGCCCATCTAGTCCCACCAACAAGTATTCATATTTTGGTCAACACTGTGCTCTTTGGAAAATAGACAAGGAAAAAAATCCAACTGCTTTATTCATTAAGTAAATATTCCAGTAGATGCATCAAAACATGTTCCATGAAGATCAGGTAAGCTGAGGATGGGTGGCAAGAGAAGTCATCCTTCATGACGATTACACAATGAAAAGGTATTTCTAACCAAGTTATAAAAAAGATTCTAGGCTGCCAAACACACATTGCATTAGACCTGGATCCTCCAAAGTAACCAAAAAGGCAGTCATACACAAAAAAGGCAGAAAGTGGGCCTTTCTGGTGGCGCAAGGGGTTAAGACGCAACCTATGAAGCTAGCTGCAGCCAGCAGTGTTTAATGAGATTAAGTGTTTAATGAGAAACTGGCTTTTCTCATTGAACCCAACAGGCTCCAGAATTATACAATCATCTCTGAGATTCAACATACATCTGTAAATTACTATATTTATTATCTGAAAAAGTCAATGCAAAGTATTTATTAAGAGTAACTATGAAAATGCACAATTAAATTAAAATGGGGTTTAAATTAAAATGTAAACTCACATTTGGGGAATGTTAGAAGCATGAAGATACTCATTTACTCACATTAGCTTGGGTAGAGAGGGAAGGTCATTGCAGGGATACCCTATAAATAGAGAATACATAGTACTAGACTTTGGAAAATATTCCCGGGGCAAAGCTTTGGCGATTTAATATCAGAATGTTTGAAATTGAGAAGGGTATTTTCATGGCTACTATAACCCCGATGTCTCACTTGCTAAATAAACTATTTTATATTTAAACTACTAAACCTCTTATGTGCCTGGCTATATACTGACTATTTTTTCTATCAGGCTGACACACAGTTATGTAGCAGCAGCTGCTCAGTAACAATTACTGAATTGCATCTTTCTGGCCTTCTGGGTATATGCAGTCAGAGCATATTTTGCAAATTGAGTCCACAATGTCAGGCACTCAGAAGAGTGTATGGACATAGATTAATCTCAAGATTGAATATATTAACAGGTATAGTAGCACATGATACAAAAACCCCAATTTGTAAATCATAAATTAAGGAATAATAAATAATTAAAATTAACTCAGCAAAATATTTAGACTCACTCTTTAGATATCAATCTCCTCTACTGGTTTTAGCATGATTCAGTTTGCTTTATTATCAAATTTTCTGATTAAAGGAGTCACATGATCTAAGAGATACACTTGTAAACTTCTGTAAACTCTTATATGTTACTAACAACATTCAGTTAAAGAATGAGATAAGCTATAGAAAGCCCCCACATACTTAATCTCTGTTGTACAATAATCTTACCTCTTTAGGATTTGTGAAAAGGGATTTTATTTTTTGTCTTCTTTACTTTCCTTATTCTCTGGTAATGAAACTAGTGGGGCATGAAATTGCCTAGGGAAGAGGAAAACCCAACTGACTGGTTCAGTTTGATTGTTATCTGCTTATGAAGAAAATATAAAACATTGATACATTTTAAAATTTCTCTTTTTTTTTTTTAAAGAGGCATGTTTATTTATTTATTTATTTGTTTGTTTGTTCTGTTTACACATGCACTGGGTACAGTCAGAAGTGCGGGAGGGTGAGAGAATTCACCAGAGCCAGAGCGGGGAGCAGAGCAGGCAGAAGGACCGAAGCACACTGCTGAGGGGAGCAGCGGGTGGCAGGAGAGGTCTGCGCGCCATGTGGGACCCTCCTCCGGTGGCCGGGGAGCAGCCGGGGATCGAACCGGCACCGCAGAGGCCGCGGGCAGCTTCGCAACCCAGCGCTCAACCGCTGCGCCACCGGGGAGGCCCTAAAATTTCTCTTTTAAAGCTGACAACTGATGTTAATGTAGCTTCATCTTTAAGATCACAAGGATGTCAGTGTGTACAGAAAGGCTACTGCTCTTGTCAGAAGTTTCAAGAGACTCTGAAGTAGAATTTGGAAATATCATTTAGAAAAACTCACCCCCATGTGGAGGGCCAGGCATTACACATAAAGAGAAACAGTGTTGGTTTGAAAAACAAAACACTTATTGAAAGGCACCAAGCTGTAAAATAAGGCAGAGAGGTCAGGTTTTTTTACCCTGAAAATTGATGCTGAAGTCATAGAAGGCTGCAGGGTGTGCAAACTCAAGGCCTTTGGGTCTGGAAAGAAAGGAGGTGTGTGGAGTGTGTGCCCCCCTGATGTACAGTCCATTAGAAATGGACAGCTGCCGTTCAAGCCAGTCGACTACACTCTCTGCAGGAGCATTGAAAATCTCACTTTTCAATCAGTCAATTTTGTAAAAATTTTTAGATATTTACATTTTTGTTCTAATGAAAAAAAACCTGCTGATTAGGAAGAGAGGTAAAAAAAAAAAAAGACCTAGATGTAGACAGGTAGTTTGTAACGTGTGGGCTAATTTTCCAAGTCCCAGTCCAGTTTTCATCTCACAGTACTTGGTGAAAATACCTTAAAATAAAATGCTTAGACTTCCTTAGGAGATGCCCTAATAGATCCAGGAGCCTTTCCTGGATAGAGATTTTGGACCAGAAATGGTGTTTCAAGTATTAATGGGAAAAGTGAGAAGAAAAGACAGGGTGACACTATTCAATCTTTAGAAAGAAAACAAACACATTATCTTCTCTTCCATCTTACAAAGTCAAATGTTAAATGTTCCTTCTTTCTTTAACGAAAACTTGAATCTAGAAGGGAATGACTTACAATGCAACACGGAAAACAGATCATTAGTTAAAAATCTGGTCTGGGTCTTGTTACTTGGTATTAAGTTCTTTTCCAAATAACAACATATCTATGAAAAACAAGCCAAGTGAAATGAGAACCAAAAAAATCATGATTACAAAGCACACTGATAACCAAAATTAAATATGATTACCAAATGGAAGAAATGTTTTCTTTAGAAATTATGTACCAGTATTAAGTTACTAAAGGTCTGGTCAATTAAAATCAAAGTGAAATTTAACTGGCACAGTAAAGCATCACTATATATTTATAAGGTAAGTCAATTTGACCAGATGTTTCTGACAAAGATCATTTGTGCTCCAGACACAAGTATCTGAATTACTGTACAATACATTAAAAAAAAGTTCAAAAGATGGATCAATTTTATATATCCTTAAAATTCTACCCAAACGGGTATGTTCAGGTTTACATAAATAGATACACAACATAGTTTTCAAACCAGAAGTGAAGTCACAGGTCCATAGGGGTGTGCGGCCTTCCTAGGCCCATTACTTAACTCTGGCTGTTGCAGGACTGTTGTGAGGTTGGTAGGTCTTTGACCTACACTTTGAGCTGTCAGCTCTTAACATGCTTTCCATGAGGAAATCTTTGCCTTTTGTTCAAAACATTTGAACAAAACTCACCTCTGAACTAACAGAGATATGTTAACAGGACTCCTGGCACCAAAGGACTAAGAAAAAGTTATTCTTATACAGTCTCTCAGGCTGTCAGTCATCTTGACACAAACGAGTCGGCATCCACAGTGTCCAGAAGGTAGAGTTCAGGCTGAGCTGTCAATCCCAGGTGGTACTAAGGACAAAAAGATAGAAAGGGTTAGACTGATTTTGAAGTATCTAAATACTGAAATTGGCCTTAACTACCTATAATCAACCTATCAGTTTAGGCCTTTTTTCAATGCTGTTATTTTTACTTCCCCTCAAAAAAATGCATTAGTAGACATCATTTCAAATATGTAAGATAATAGCTAGGAGCTGAAACAGTTAATGGTTGAGATAATGTCTAATGCCTCAGCAAAATCTGCACTTTTATTATTCTTGTGGTACGCTGTGCTTCCGGATGGGCGTTCCTGATCAGGGCATTAAGCAATCACAGATCGACTTTTGCTACTGTGTGTTCTAAAAATCAAATTTCAAATGGTCTAAATCCTGTGCCCTATCTTCCTGGCCCCACTATCTTTTGGAAGCTGAGCAGAGAAAAATCTTACATTAAAAAAATTCATAAAATACCATATTTAATGAGGAATATGGTCTGAAGATTTTTTCGGGCTGCATCACAATCACCTTGGCTCCTGTTAAAACACATTGCTAGACCCCATCCTAGAGACCTGACCCATCAGGATCTGTGATGTTGCATTTTTCTCTTTTCTCTGCATATACCTTGGAGCAATCATTCAGTCTGCTTTTAGCCTTACTGTCATTTTGAGGCTTTAGGAATGTTATTGTTCCTCAGAGTGTTAATGCACACTGCAAGACTATACATCTATACGAAGAAAATATTCCTATTATAATGGAAAGGGATTCAACTCTGCCACTTCTTATGACCCTGAGCAAGTTACATATCCTTTTGGAATCTTATCATGTGTATTGGTAAAATGGGAATAAATAGGATGTACACTAACATGCTATCTCGTATTATTCCTCAATAAATAATACCTAACAACTTGCTTGTATACCTCACAGGCTGGTGATGATGCTGAAAAGACCAGGGTAAACTATAAAACTATTCCCAACGAGTGGATTAGGAACACACTGAAACACTTCTTCAGCTTGCTTATTCACTTCTGGGTATTGTACCTCAGGTTTTAACAACTAAGAGCAATTGTCAGATACACTGACCATTCACTGCAGCCTTTTCTCCAGTGAGCTTAGGTGGTAGACTTTCTCATTAGGTAGCAAGCGAGGGTTGCAGTGTTAGTAACCTTATCCTGCCGTTTATCACTCATACTGCTTAGTAGGCTGAACTCCTTCTTTGGAGAAGTGGGTCATGGTGCATTGAGACATTGAGAAAAGGGGTTAAATGGCACAGGGGTAAGCTAAAAAGCTTTCAGGTCAGAGAAGTAAAGCAAATGAGAAAGCAATTACTTGTAGCTATTGCTGGGATGAGATCATAAGGGGCCTGCCCATTTTCTATACCTACCAGAAAGCATTTAAAGTTACTCTTTAAATTTTAGTACAGGTCAAACAAAATTGGTCTACCGCAGCTGGCACGTTCTGAGCTAAAATATATTCTAGCACTAAATCAGAGTATCAAGCAAATACTTCCATGGTTTCATGTTTCTGGTGCTGCTAAGCATCAGTGCTTGGTGTCTTAACCCCACGAAGGGTGTACTACACATTATATGCATTTGTTAGGTAATGACAATGTGGGTTCCGGAGTTAAAACTACTTAAGTTCAAGTATCAATTGTCCACTGATCAGGGATGTGATTTGGGAAGTTATTTTAGTTTCACAAGAGGCTGATCCTCTTGTTGGTATAAGAATTAAATGAGAAAACAGAAGTGCTAAAATCAAAAGTAGCAAATAGTAGTTGCTAGCCATTTTTAAATGCTTAAGCTAAAAGGACAGAGGAAGCTAAATCCACGGGTCCTGTCGAAAGAAGGAGAAAGGGTCTGCAGAGGGCAGAGCGAAAGGCAATGTCTCAAATCAGGATCTTTCAATTGTTTTACATCCTATTTTAATTCTGAAATTAAATCCAAATCAAGGAGGGCAAAACAAGGAAGAATATGGAGAACATCCTCCCGAGACTACTTTTACGTGTTGCTTGGAGTATTCAGCTCGTGTAAGAGGCAGAGAAAGTTTGCAACAGAGAAAGGGAAAACGAAGATCTACTGACACTCTTGTGACAAATGAAGACTGACTTAAGATTTTCAGTCATGAGTCTGGTGACAGGGCCAGTAGTGTACTGTGCTTTAAATTTTTATTTATTTAAAAGACTTTGTTTTTATTAAACAATGCCAATAGTCACACTTATATCAGGTCTTCCAAATTGATCATTCATATTTACACTCAACACTTTGACTTCTCTATCAAATAGTCTGTACTTTTTATGGCAGCATATACAGAATGAAAAGGTCTACCTTGATGGGAAAAGGATACAGATAGAAAAATGTTCAGCTTAAAGCAGAATAACATTTTTTCCCCCAAGTCCAAACCTATTGATACCACCTTTAGCAACAGAAGAATACTTGACTAAGTGGGTGAATGGAAATTAGTGTCTTAGTGTCCGCAATTTATTGAGTCTTCTGGAGACTAAATCTATGTATTTCTCTCTCCCTTCTAAGGAGGAAATCACTAACAGTGTGGGCCTCATACGCAGCCCAGCTGGTAGATGATGTTTCTATATTTCTGTATCAAAGCTGTTGAGACTTCCTAAGATTCTCATCAAACCTCATTAGCATATTCCAGGTTAAAAAAATACCCAGGAAACCAAATTGGAAAAGGCAAAAAAAATTTTTAATTACAAATCAAGTTTACATAGTGCTAAATGGTCACTAAAAAGTTGGTTGCAACCATTCCTAACACAACTAGCAGGACCTCACAGGAGTCCAGCTGCAGCTCCTCCATATCCCTGGTAACCCTCAGTATGCTGAAGAGGCTCAATTATTTCACGTCACATTTATGGATGACAAGTCAATTTAAACAAAGTACAATTAATTATCCTCAACTTTCCACAAAAACACATTGGAAGACTTAAGTTCTAAACATCATTTATTGCACCTAGAGTACTAAGAAAATCAAGTGGAGTATGGTATGGGCATGTTCACACTATAAAACATCACACACAGAGGATTTACAAAATGCCATTTAACTGGGAAATTTTCCATCCTTGAAACATAACTTCAAAAAGAAAGCTAGCAGCTTTTATGTAGGTTCTAAATAGTGTGATTCTGACACTGACAGGACCCATCCAGGCTCAGGGCAAAGGTAAATGTTACTGTGCTCTTTACAAAAACTTTCTGGGTTAGCTTGGCCTTCAACTACTGCAACCTGATGAAGATGGCAGTCCCCAGCATCTTCTCAGAGTGCCCTTTTATGCAGTTTGGGAAAGAGCGGGGGAGGAGAGGAGCGGATGTGGGGGAAGATTTAGGGAAACTTCTGTGACCTTCTGCTGTAATTACTGGTGGGTCTAAGATGAAGGGGTGGTCAGTGAAACACAATTGTTTACCCTCAATGTCTCATGAAAGCCAGTCCACTGACTATGGGTTTGGAGTGTGTGCAAAATATCAGCAATGGCTTCTTTAAGGGGCTCAGGTGAGCAGAAAACATCAACCAGCCAGGACAACTGTTGTGAGGAGGGACAAGTCCTTCAGTGCCATCTCCGTTACTGTTCTTACAGTCAATGGAGACTGTAAACATTTGATTACTCTTCTCCACCAAAACAAATGATTGGATTTGCAATAACCAGTCTCAGGCTCCGCATGTAAAAAACGTCAGAAGTGGCTGAAGAGCAGCAGCTTCATACTGAATGGAAACATTTCCTCTGACTCCAGAGCTCCACCACATGGTCTCAGAGATTTTTCTCCCGAGGAAATGACTGAAGAGATGTATGTAACCAAGTGCAACCTTGCTGAGCAAGAACTCTGCAATCAGTGATACCTAGTGACTGGTGAGAGAGCTTTACAACAGTTAGGTCCATAGCTCCTTAGATTGCCTTGCAAGTAAGTCGTCCTGGGCAGGAAGCAGATCGGAGCTTCAGAAAAAAATATGACTGGTAGGAGATGGCTTTCAGGAATGAAACTCTTCTCCTTTTGAGTCTTTTCTCCTCATTCCCAAAGTCTCAGTCATAAACATTACCATCTTTTTTGTACCACCACCCTCTGGACTAGGATGGTGATTTTATAATCATATGAGTTGAGAGTAAATAACATCAGGAAAGTTCTGCACGTACAGGAGGGTCGTTAAAATTGGAATCTCATGAAAATCCTGATTAGCTTTCAATCTCTGAGGAATATCTCTGAAGTGATTTTCCAAGGTAGTTACTAATCACCACCTACAGGTGAGTTTTGCTATTTGCCTACTTAGCACATTCTTTATGCTTTCTCACCCCTCTTAACTTCCACTGAGAAATTTAAAGTGGAAAAAAGTTAAAAGAATCTTGGACCTAATAGAGGTAGATCTCTCATAATGTTATATTTAATATAAATGAAACCACTCTAATTGATATTTAAATTTTTATAAGTAAAATAACTGAGAGGGTATGCATAAGAAAAGTATTTCTCCGATTTATTATTTCATTACCTTTTGAAAAAACAATTTGCATACCCATTCTCTAATTTGTATTATGAAAAATTTATTATTTTCCAAGTATGTATTTTTAACATATTGCTTGGTTAAAAGTAATATATAGTAGCTTATTTTTCCAAGGGGTAAAACAAGCTTTACCTTGGGCAGCTATTTAAAAGTTTAGTGTTGAAATGACAGCAGCAATTGTGAGCTTTTTAAAAATTGCACCTAAACCAGTTCTCAGATTAGGAGGCCAGGAAGAAAAAACTTTCCATCTCTTAAAGTCTTTCCCAATAAAAAGCTGAGCCCCAAAGGTGGTTTAGTCTGTGCAACAGCACATACTTTTGCCTATGGTCACACAGTAAACCATAGAAACACACTTGTTTTGATGGCTACTTGTGGAAGACAGCAAACTGGTCCAGTGTTTGTTTACTTAGTGTAGTCACCACTGGTTTCTTCTGTCAGCAGGACTTTAGAGATGCTTACCGTGTGTCCACAATCCAAGAAGGACACGCCCAGTGCAATCAAACATTGCCAACTCTGAAAGATAAAACACAGTCATCTTTTGTTAACCTCTTTGAAGAGCTCTCTTACCCATCATGACTGTATTGCTCACATGCAATCCTACTCTCTTCAGTGAACATCCAGCTTTGCCTGTCTCTACCACCAACTGTTGCACAAGTCATTTCCCCAAACCCACTCCCTGTCAGAACATCCTGGACTGCCTTCCTCAGCAAAGTCCTCCATCGCATCTTCAATGCTGACTTCCCTCTGTTCCTACTGTTTGTAGTGTGCTTCTTGATGCAACTGGGAGTTCCCTTAGTAGTCCTGGTCCATTCATCAAAAAGGGGAATGACTGACAGACTAACACAATTCAACAGTTTCCTGAGCTCCTTTAGGAAGTACACGTTTTAGAGCTAAAAAATAGTAAACCATTTTAGAAAAGAGCCCATTGGTTTAAAAATGGGTCTCAGGTGCCTTGATAACCAATTTGTGTGGAGGATTTTAACTTCTATAGTAAATTTTAAAAACAACTCCTATGAAGGGCATATTCACTTGGGCTTCCCTGTGGTTATTCCCTAGATTTTAGGCTGAGCATCATCTTAGTAAGCCCTAAGTTTACTGGGGGAAAAAAGAGAAGGGACAGGGCCTCCCTGGTGGCGCAAGGGGTTAAGATGCAACCTATGAAGCTCGCCACAGCCACTGCAGCATGAGTTCGATCCCTGGCCAGGGAGCTACCCACATGGCGCAGCAGACCTCTCCTGACTTACCCACTGCTCCCCTCAGCAGTGTGCTTCGGTCTATCTGCCTGTTCTGTTTCCCATTCTGTCTCTGGTGAATCCTCTTGCCAGCGCCGCCCCCACCCCCCGCACCTCTGGCCTTTACCCCAGTTCTTGTATGCATAAATAAATAAATCTTAAAAAAAAAAAGAGCAAGAGAAGGGATATATCACACTGGTATATAACTTTTCAATAGTCACTAAAGTGATTTTCTCAACAAGATATCTAACCTGTGGCAGACACTGGCATGGAACTGAGCAAGTATTATAAAATCAGTCAGCCCCCATCCTTAACCATTCTCTGCAGCAGGTATGTATACATTCTGCTATCCCTAATCCTCAATCCTTGCGTTTTGGGGTTATTGTTGCTCATTAATATAGTGTCTTGTTTATTAATACAATGTTATAAGAGACATGGAAAACAGAGGCAAGAACATAGGCATAATCCCACCATCCTAAGGTGCTATTATTTTTACATAATTTAAACAAATTTTTTCATCATCTGGATACAAATAATTCTCTATTCTCTATGTAGGTTATAGTTTTATAAGCAGTTTTAAATAACTCTAAAAGAATCCATGAAAGAATATCAGTATTTATTTACTTTCTGAAGGGACAGCTATTAAGTGGTAGAGCTGAGCAGGGTTGTAAACCCAGGTGTCCCACCCAAAGTTCTGAAACCACACTGAGCAGCTCCCTTCGCCAACGCCACTTTGTACCGCTCTTTACTCTCTACATCCCTGGCCTTCTTTCCCTCCCCACACAAACTACACTCTCTTGGTAGAAATGATTAGGATTGGAAACCTGATAGAAATAACAAATAGGGAAGTGGTAACTGTTAAGTTACCAATGTAAATTTCATGGTTACAAATATTTAACCACAGCTGATGCACAATTTCACATAAATTGTTTCAATATTCTGGAGATAGACTATGACGTTTTGGGGTACCTTCATTTCTGAATGTTAGGAAGCCCCCACCTTTACCATTCTTGATACCTATGCCCCGCCCACTCCAGACTGCACTTACCAAGTAAAACACAAAACTCAGATAAGCCACGCTGACCACAGCAGCCACCACATACAGAGCAAAATGCCCTAGGTCCTGGACGTAAACCACTACAAAGTACATGTTGATGGAACACACAATAAGGACGAGGATGCCACCTGCAATCTTCCAGCCCCTGTAAAAGAATTAGCATAGTAACTGATGGAATAGTAGAACCTGGCCATAAACAGAAAAGGACACTGATCTTGTAGTACAGATGTCACAAGAGTAAGAGGCACTTTTAAATGAACCAAAAAAAAATAGTTTTTAATATGTTCCAGATATGGGTAAATGAGACAAAGTTAGACACTGATAGATCTAAAGTACTAACAAATAAATAATCCCTAGTATTGAAATCCCTAGAAATGCAAAATGCCTTAGAAGTACAGAAGTCGCTACTAATGCAACAAGTCATTTCAAATACCGCATATCCTTAAAGATGTATACAGAGGGTCCTTAGTTTATGCCTTTATCATTAAGATCATTTAACATGGAATTAAGGTGCTTTAAGCTTTGATGGATAAAGCTGAAGAGTTAAAGCCCTAAAAGCTGATCTGTCCCCCCAGGAAATGAAAAACGTGCTGTGCTACTTCACTACACCTACAGGTCGTTTTTCTAGGAGGCAGCGCTAGCAATTACCTCTCAAAGCATACAGTTTCTCAATAACTCATTCTCTGACTGGCCTGCTTGATGAAGATACCGCCCCCCATACTCTGTAGGAAACCGAGAGGAGTATACTCACAAGCCATTGGCAAAGTCACTCATTACTGGCCGCAAGCTCGTAAATGTAAGGATGGGTATAAGAGCAAAGGGAAGCTGAAAAATAAAGAGCTAAGATCAGACTGGGGTGCTGGGGGTCCTTGTATCACCCCAAAGCAAAGCAGCCCTATTAACAAACCCTGCCTAGCCCTACTGTAAGTAGACTTTGCCCTTGCTACTCCATGAGAAATAATTATCTCTATTATCCCAACATAATCCAGCATTATGCTGAAACCTACAGAGCTACTATTAACCTAACATCAATATGATAAGTGTCTTTACAAATATTTGTACTAAACTTGTCTTCCTAACCTCCACAGGACCTAGTATTGTTCTATATGTTCACTTAATGTTTGCTTGGATTAATGAACAGAATTTTGTGTTCTATATAATTACAATTTATAACTCACATCAATGGGATTAAGAAACCAAGTCCTTTCTAAAGCCCACTGAATGCTAGGGAATCCATATACATTCACTATAGGCCAACACCACACCTCTTCTTCCTCTCAATTTCCCCTCAGCCCCTAGGCACCCAGCACCAGGCTTGATACCTAAGGGAAGTATATAATGCTGCCTGGCTAAAAGGGAGGTAAATTTCTAAAGCTCCCTCATCACCTGTAAGCTCTGCAGAACATTCAGGAAGTCATTCATTCCCGTTAGATGTTCTACATCTTGGAATACAGCAACAAGCAGAGTAGGGATGATGGCAATAGAACGAGTCAGAATCACTCGGGCAAACCGTGACCACTTTAGGTTTAGGAATCCCTGGAAGAAAACGCAGAGGCAAGATAAATATCTGGAACAGGAAACAGAAAGTGGTGTGGGGAAGTTCAGGAAGACCTTAGAAGCAAGGGATTAAAAAATAACAAAAGGGCAACGTTCCCGTCTATTCTATACCAGTCAAGACAACACGAACCTCCATGACAAACTGGCCAGAATAGGTTCCTGTCATGGTGGAGCTCTGTCCTGCAGCAAGGATCCCCACTGCCCAGATATAAAGTGTAGCAGGTCCAAAATAACAGCCCAGTACAACACCCTGGGAGAAGCAAGGGAGAAAGATATGTTGTGTCAATGATTTGCTTAGCTAACACCCAAAACACCATCTCTCCCTGCTCTTTGCTTGCACCCACCTATACCACATGCTGTGCTGGCTGGCCACTGTCCCAAAGCTAGACTCAGGTTCTAACCTTATTCTAGAGGCCTCAACCTCAATTTTGATAAATTCTTCAGTCTAATCCTTTCTCTTCTCCAAGTACCTAAAGCCATCATCCTCAACCTATGTGTTAAAAAAAAAAATTTTAGAAAGGCTACACATTTCTCAAAGTATATTCCTCAAGACACCATTGTGGAAATTGGTAATAGGAGTGAAGAGAAATGTGAAACTGATTTGGTAAATGCTACCTGTAAACACTATTCCTGGCAGTTTACAATGAAAGCAGCTAAAAGGGTGACTTCTCTGGTCACCCACTCTCAACACAAACTTGGCTGGTATGTTTCATCTTTTCAGTTGATCCTCTATTCCCGCCCAGGTAAAAAATGCTGCTCTGGCATCTAGACTTCTGAAATCAGTGACACTCCTAAGGAAATATGCTCAGCTCTGAAGCAAACCCCCAGTGAAATCTAGACAATATGCCAAGAATCTTGATTCAGAAACAAAGATCACAAAATTGAACAAGTTTACCCCTTTATAGATGTCCACAGTCAATGTTGAGTTATCATCAGGAAAAAGGTCAGTGTGGGGACTGCTGCTATTTCTACAGACTTCAACCTGGAACACAAAGCAAAGCAGTTTAGGAACAACTTTTATTTTCAAAGCAAGGGTTGGTAAGCATTCTCCTACAGATCACATACAGTCAATTATAAAATACAGGCTGCAGGTAAGACACAGGAGACAGGTTATGATGTGGGCAGATACTGATAGTGATGTCACTTGTGGTTATGTTCTCCCTCCATAATCTCTCTATGCTCTCATTATGTATGTCATCAAAAATTTTTACTAAATTAGAACATGTATGGTATTACATGAATGCTGGGTTTTTAAATAGTGACAGGAGAGGGTCCTTGAGAAAGTTTTGAATATGAGCAGACATCCAGAATAGAAAATCCTGTCAAAGAAGGGTCAGAGGTCTTATAGATGGGAAACATCATGGTGATCAAAACTAGACAGGCAACCAGGAATCAAGGTGACTGAGAATTCAAAATGGAAAGAAAGTCTGCCCTAGCCACAGTTTCTGTTAGCTGATTCTTCACCAAATAATGGTACTGGCAAGCAGGTTGGCAATTGATAAACGGGAAACAAAAAGGGATGACAGAGCCAAACAGATATGAAGCCCCTAACATAACAGCATGAGTCTGAAGCAAACTCTCTTTTCAGTCAAAAGCTGGGAAAGATGGGTCCATGCTTGGGAGACCCAACATTGTAGACCTGGACTGGTCTGTGCTCTAGGGAGCAACACTGAAGCTACAGACCTATTTCCTGTGAGCACCAAGTCACTGTAATATTTTCCTACCCCATTCCAGCCTTTACTTGACCTTCACATTCACTACCATGACCCTGGCTTACTCACCACCTGCTCATTGGTTTTCCCAAAAAATGCTTCAGCAAAAACTGAGACAACAAAGACGTTGATGATGAAGGAAACAAAGAGAGCGATGCAGGATTCGATGAAAAAGTACTTATTGGCTTCTCGAACTTCTTCCTTCTTTGCACGGTTTACCTGTCTGGACTAGAGAGATTACAGCAGCAATTAATTTTTTGACTAGTTGAAACAAGTTTCCTGTAATTTGGAGTCAGATGAAAGATTTACAAGTCAAACAATTGACCAAATAAATGGAGAGATCCAATATTTGCTTACTTCCTAGATGAAGTAAGAACTTCATGACCTTTTGATGACACTGTATATTCCCCCATTAAGGAATGTGATGACTAAGTGATGAAGTGATTACTAAGCTCTCAGTTTACCGTGACTTGAAAAAAAACTACTGTCCTGAAAAACAACCCATCAGTCCAAAAAGACCTTAAGTATAAAGGTCTCTAAAATCTTTGATCAAATGGTAAGGGCCTCCCCTGGTGGAGCAGCGGTTGAGCGCTGGGCTGCGAAGCTGCCTGCAGCCTCTGCAGTGCCGGTTCGATCCCTGGCCACTGGCGAGGGTCCCACATGGTGCACAGACCTCTCCTGCCGCCCGCTGCTCCCGTCAGCAGTGTATTTCGTCAGTCTCCCAGTTCTGTTCCCCGCTCTGGCTCTGGTGAATTCTCTCACCCTCTCATGCTTCTGACTGTACCCAGTGCTTTTATAAATAAATAAATAAATCTTTAAAAAAAAAAAAAAAAAAACCTAACTGGTAAAAGCTGGTTTGGCTTATTTACTGCAACCACGAAGCCACTTAGACTTTTGAGATCTAAATACAAGAGATGTGGGTGCAGTGATTTAGAGGGCTACATTGAGGGTAGAGATCTTATCTCAAATATTCTGCTCTACAATCTTCTATTTGATTTGAAAAAAAAAAAAAAAAAAAAAAGGCCACAAACGCTTCTGCAAAGGCTGAGATGATAAAGTTGTTGCGGATGAAAACAGAGAACTATACCGGACCTTTACAGTAAATATACCAATGTTCTTTCCAAACATTATTAAAAATTACTAGTGGGAGGGCCTCCTCGGTGGCGCAGCGGTTGAGCACTGGGTTGCGAAGCTGCCCGCAGCCTCTGCAGCGCCGGTTCGATCCCCGGCTGCTCCCCGGCCACCGGAGGAGGGTCCCACGTGGCGCGCAGACCTCTCCTGCCGCCTGCTGCTCCCCTCAGCAGTGTACTTCGGTCCTTCTGCCTGCTCTGCTCCCCACTCTGGCTCTGGTGAATTCTCTCACCCTCCCACACTTCTGACTGTACCCAGTGCATGTATAAACAAAACAAACAAATAAATAAATAAATAAAGCATGCCTCTATTAAAAAAAAAAAAAAATTACTAGTGGGGCCTCCCCTGGTGGCGCAGCGGTTGAGCGCTGGCAGCCTCTGCAGCACTGGTTTGTTCTCTGGCCACTGGCAAGGGTCCCACAAAAAAATAAATAAATAAATAAATAAATAAATAAATAAAAATGACTAGTGTAGGGCCTCCTGATGGCCCTAAGGGTTAAGACTCAGCACTATCAAGCTATCACCAACCACTGCAGCACAAGTTCGATCCCAGGCCAGAGAGCTGACCCACATGGCGCAGCACACCTCTCCAGTCTCATCCACTGCTCCCTTCAGCAGTGTATTTTGGTGGATCCGCCTGTTCTGCTCCTCACCCTGTCTCTGGTGAATCCTCTCACCACCACTTCCCATCTCTGGCCTACACCCTGGTTCTTGTGTGCATAAATAAATAAAAATAAATCTTTAAAAAAAATTATTAATGCAGAAAAACCTGTTAACATTATTGCACGCACGCAAGCTTCTTACATAAAAATGCATTTAATAATCCTCATGTTGTTTTTAAAATACATACTTGAAGTATACTATATTGCAGGATGTCATATTTGTGGCAAATAAGGTAATCTAAGCTTGGGAAACATGGAATTAAATAAACTTCTAGAGATTTTGTTATTACAAAAAAATTCTCATTGGTTTTGAAAACTTCCTGCTTATTGCTCAGTTCTTCTGCTTGTACTTTCATATCTTATGAAGAACTTTAGTCCCAGCTTCTCAGTGGGTCAGTTATCTTTGGTCAGCTTGGTGATAAAATAGTGTCCAAGTGTATGAAGTTTATAAATATCCAACCAAGTTAAAATTCCTGGCTCCTTCAGTGCTCTAACAGTTCTAAACTAAGTGTTGCAAGTAAAGCAAAAAATCCATGAGCTATACAGGAGGCCACTGAGGTAGGGTCCATGCTCACCTTGACTAAGGCAGAATGCAGGTACATGTTGTGTGGCATAATGACAGCTCCCACAATGCCCACAGCCTGCTCGACCTGTGGGGTGCGGCAGCCTGAACAGGACGGCAGGAACATGCCCTTGAGTACCTCGCTCTGGTTGGGTTTCACTGTAACATACTATATACCAATATAACATCTATTAGTCTTTACAGGAATATGAGACCAAGAGAAAAACACAGTATTAGGAAACATTCGACATCCTTTACTACTTACCATAATCTTCACCAACAACTAGGACAATGAGGATTACAGAATCATCAAAAAACCAAGTGACAAAGAGGCTAGTTGCCAAAAGTCAGACTTCAGGAATGGGGTATCATTTTTTTATTTAAAAAATCATATTTTTAGGTATACAATATACAATCTATAGAATGTGATTAAAACTCTAAAGAAACTTAATGGTTATTAAAGGCCTTATTGATAATAACTTTACAATAATATCTGTGAGACAGACCCAGCAATATAGCCAATTCCTGATTTTCTAAATCTATTAAACCATGTTTATCTAAAATCACTTGTTTGCCCTTATATACTGAGACCCTTATAAACACTTCCCATAAATACTTCTCCTGGCTTAGCATTCACTGAGTTGCATAATTGCTCATAAATTAGGTATATTTTTCAAAGTTCAGTTTGCCAATAAGCAGAAATCAGTGTATTAACAACCAGACATAGGAAGGTGCTATTACTATGTAAAGTAGTGTTGATTCCTACGTTTGTCTGCACTGGGACACAAATCGAGAAGCATCCACTATATTCCCTATAGCTCACCAAAACTGTTGTAAAACAGAGAAAGTTTAAGTTACAGTTAGTTAAATCAGGATAACCAAAACCAGGATCTCTGTAAGTTAACAGCTAAGAATGACCCTAGTGCCCTCTGCATAAGCTTCTCCCTGTATAAGACTCCCACAGGTTATTCTGTGATTGGGATGGCCTACTTAGAACCAGGCAGTCTAGTCTGGAAAGTCCTAGAAAAATCCAAGCATTTTTTGACCTACCTGTTTGCTATAGATCATATTCCTTCAAAATTGGCCCAGGGTTGAGTGGCTTTTGTTAATATGTGTCATACACTAAAACCACCTCAGTATTATACTGTCATTTATTATAAAAGGAACAAAGTATTTTTTGTTTTAAAAAGCTAATGAACAATAAATAAATAAATAAAAAGCTAATGAATAGCCTGTAACACTTGCCTCATATCCAAATGTGAGGGCCATAATAGTGATGAGAAAGCCAAAAAACGCTTCTAACTTCCGCAAGCCTAAAGAATTTGAAAAGGCAGCAGTGAGCACACACAGGCAGACTTCTCTAGTCACATGGTGGCACATTCCTCCCTACAGCACACTCATTCCCACTCTCCTTACCATATTTGTCCAAAAAGAGAAACACAAACGTATCTGCAATGGTGATGAGAACTCCACCCCACAGAGGAATCCTAGGTCAGAGATAAAAATTGGAGAGTTAAGGAAAAGACAGGAAACAATGAGAATATTACTTGAATTAAATGTTGAAAATTGAAAATTATTTTTCATTTTTATGTTGACTTTGAAGTCTAGCAAACATTGATTCATTTTTGATGAAACCCTCCTCACCTTCCTACAGACAGGAGATTGATGGCGATGGCTGAGCCAATGACTTCTTGCATATCTGAACCAATGATAGCCAACTCTACCATCAGCCATAGGATAATCCGTGGAACCTAAACACCAAGCAGCAGAAAGACATGATTCTAGTTAATCATTTCCAAGAAATCGGTGCCAAATTCACATTTTGGCACTAACCATAAAGAATCCTTTATAAGCCTGTAGGCTAGACACAAAGTACCAGAACTTGGCACTACATGGCCTATCACTGCACTGTGGCCGGCTGGAGCAGGCAGAGGTAACATGTAACAGAGACTATGAGTCAAGGCCAAGGAAGCAGCTGATCCTCATTTCTTTGCTCATTCCTTTTACTCAAAAGAGGAATGGAATTTTTCTATCCACTGATTTCCTACCTAAAGACAATCCTAAAGTTTTAGGGGAAAATGAGAATCCTAATGTGGTGAAAATACTGTTTAGAAGAGAATAGAAAATGACCGAAGAAAACCTCTATCCTAACCATCGCTGACGAGTCAAACAAATGTGAAAAGGAGGGGGCCATCTTAAATGAAAGAAAGGACAGATATACAAAGGGACCTTGGGTAAAGTGGTTGGAACTGAGTGGCTTATAATAAAATAGGAAATGAACCTGGTCAAACAATCCAGGTGAAAGATACATTTACTTAATGCTGGCTCACCAAGGCCAGGGAAAAAAAGGACCTTAATTTATCAACTAATCAATAGCTGTGTAGCAAAAAGCAACTATCAAGAGTCACGAAGAAAATATATACATGTTAATTTTTAATGAAACACACCTGAAACTCATATAAATAATGCAATGTTACTTCACTTAAAAGTAACAAAAAAATAAAGAAAATCCAGGTATAAAAAAAATGAAAAAAATAAATTAATATGGAATGGGTATAGATGAGATAGAGGCTCAGGGAAAAGCAAGCAAAAACACACATGAAAAAAGAAAAGTTAGGGGCCTCCCTGATGCCGCAAGGGGTTAAGAGGCAGCACTAAGTTAACCGCAGCCGCTGCAGCCGTTTGATCTCCAGCCAGGGAGCTGACCCACATGGTGCAGCAGACCTCTCCTGCCTCCCCGCTGCTCCCCTCAGCAGTGTATTTCAGTGGATCCACCTGTTCTGCTCTCCACTCTGTCTCTAGTGAATCCTCTCACCCTCCACACTTCTGGCCTGTATCCCAGTTCTTGTATGCATAAATAAACAAATATTTTTTTTTAAAAAAGAAAAAGTTAAAAGAAATTATAAGGGTTTTAAATATAAGGGGATACTAGGTTTTTAAATATAAGGGGAAAAAAGCAGAAAAGGGCACTTTCTCACAGCCAAGAAAGGAGATTAAACATTAAAGACAACCAGAGGAAGACCAGTTATCTAAAGATTAGGCTAGGCTCAAGGGAATCTTCCAGATACAGTATCGATCCTTTCCTTATATGCCTATATAAAAAGCCCCAAATGTCCAGAAGGAAGCTATAGAGGACAGTGTATCTGTCAGGGTACCCTGAAGGTCAGGGTAAATTGAATAATCATTACTTGCAAATACAAAGACACTGCCACATACAGCTTTTCCCCAAAAAGTCAAGTTAAACAGAAACATTAAACATAAAATGCAAGGAGACTGAGTAATATGAATGTATGACTAAAAGTGCTTACAGACATTATCTCTGCCCCTCCATGGGCTGGTCACTGCTAAAAATTTCTTCAAATAGATTTTTCTAAGGAAATTTTCTGAGGAAAAGTGAATCTCAAGTTAAATTTTGAAGGAGCAGAAAAACAAAACAAGGCTTGGCAGCAAAAGGGGCTATATCATTCTATTACTGGGACTCCCAGTATTCCTGGACACTGACCCCAAGTCCTGTTTCTATACAGTGAGGTCAGCACTCATGGCCAGACACACAGACTCCTGTGATGTGAGTGACAGAAACACAGGACAGTGCAATACTCACCCTGGGGTACTGGCGGTGACACACTTCAGCCAGATGCAGTCCAGTGACCACTCCCAGTCTGGCAGCAAGGCGCTGGAGCAGAAGCCCCACAACGGTGGCCAGAAGAAGAACCCAGAGCAACTGGAGAACAAAATCCCACCACAGCACTCATTAGACACCTGGCATTTTTGATCTGGTTGTTTAGTCATGTGATGGGAAACACTACATTCAGGAATCAAACGACCTGAGTTCTGATTCAGGTTTTGCACATGACCTGCCTGGTTGCTTTGTACCTTTCTGAGCAGTGGTTTCTCCCATCTGTACTTTCTCCTTGTGCAAGGAAACAACGTGGATAAAATAAAATTAAAAACCAGATGGGGAAAGCACTTTTCATGTAATGTCCCTCCCGATAAAATGCTTACTTATAGCCCCTGAAATTGATACCCAGTAGGCAGAGTAAAGGGTATGAAGAAGTACTGGGTTTGTTTAAAAGAAACCCAAGTAGGACCTTGATGTTCACCTTAAATCCAGCCACTGCTCCAGACTGCAAATCAGATTCGATGTTTCCTGGATCCAGGTAGGCAATGCTCATAAGAAAGCCTGGTCCCGTGAAAGCCCAGAGCTTACGAAAGCTGAAGCAAGAATACTAGACGAGAGGAAAAGATTAAACTGATGATCACCTCTAAACTACTAATCTCATTTGTTATTTCATCACACAGTAGTAAAAGTATCAGCTTTGCAAGGACAAAGGACGTGGGAGGCTGGATACTGAGTGTGCCCATGGATACTGTGCGCTCACTTGCATCTCATTCACTTATCAATAATCTGGTCACTTCTCTGTTCAAGTAAGAGCCTTTCCCTCATCTGCTCTTTCCACCAGCCTGTCATTTGAAAACCACAGTATTCGCATGTCTAATACTACCTAAATGGAACCACTACCAACCACTACCTAAAAGGAACAGAAGTCACCAAAAAAAGGAGTAAGAAATTCATACTTTCTCGATCAAAAAGCTATCACTGTCCAACTTGGCAACTATTTTCAAGGCCCTCATTTTACTCTTCTAATTACAAAAACTCAGTGTTCAGAGAATACATGCAAAATTAGGTCTGAAGCTGTTGCTGTTGAGTTGTCCAGTTGACTTTTCACTGACGGGTTTTTCCCTAGATAGGAATGGTTTCCTCTAACACCTATGACTAACCTCCTCCTCAGGAATGGAAATCTTCTCATCAAAATAGGTGGTGAAGGGTTCTTCTGAGTGCCTGGTGGACTGAGGAAGAGAGGAGTTACTGTAGGCAGGGTTGATGGCACCAAGACTGGCAGAATCCCCATGGTCTCCAGAAGCATCATCTAGATGAACAGATTTGAGAAGAAATAAAGATGAATAAAACATACTAACAATTCACCGTTAGTAATACTGAAATAAATCTTTCCAATACCTAAATGTACAAGACAGCTTGATTCTAACTCAACTTACTTTTAATAATTTATGTTTATATATTTAATAAATTAATTTTGAATAGGTAATACATTCACATGGTTGAGAAACTGGAAACATAAAAAAGTTCCTTCTCCCCCAGTCACCCTCTTCCCCCAGTCACTCAGCTCTAAATCAATTTTAATACTTCCTATCTTAAAAAACTCAACCATGTAAAGCACTAACTGGTTTCATTAAATGATTCATGAACTAGGTAACATCCCATTTTGTATAGTACCCAAAGGGACTATCGTACCCACAGGGACTATACAAAATGGAAGGGTTGTATACTGAAAAAGATGGCAGGACAGGGAAGTTATTTAGCAAAAGACTGTATCAGGCAAGGCCTCCCTCCTTTAGGGTAAAGTAGGGGCTTCTTAACACACAGAGTGCTGACCAGGAAATTTCATATTTTTTAATCTTAAATTATAGTTTGGGGAGACAATGAAAACTGTAAATTAGGTTACTTATTAAATATTAGTGAGGCTTAGCACAATATTTTTTTGGCTGTTGTTTCTCTTTTTTCTTTAAACACTAATCTCACAATGATTTTCCTACTTTCATACTTCTCACTTGGCAATTTTTAAGAATATTTCATTCTCTTCTAAAAAATAATGATATCTATGGCTCAAATATAATATTCCTAGACTAGCCATTTGGTAATTAAAATCCTAACTTTTTGAGAGAAAAGAACTAGTTCAGCCTAGTGAAACAACCGTTACCCCATTATGTGCTAGGACTTAGTCAATGAATCCTCCCTGGATATTACCTCCCTCAGGCATCTCAAAAAATGTGCAAGTTTGCAAAATCCTGCCACAGCTCAAGCTATAAACTAACAAGCAGGAACCCTTCACCTCCTCATGAGCTCCGGGTCACAGGAGGCTGGCATCCACATGATAGGAGGGCTTGTCTCAGACAAGCTGATTTCCCTAAGTACTACATTTTGCAGTTAATCTGAATGTAGGGAAGGGGAAGAGATAAGAGAAAAAAGGCTAGGGGCCTCCCTGGTGGCCCAGCGGTTGAGCGCTGGGTTGCAAAGCTGCCCGCAGCCTCTGCAGCACCGGTTTGATCCCCGGCCACTGGGCGAGGGTCCCACATGGCGTGCAGACCTCTCCTGCCGCCTGCTGCTCCCCTCAGCAGTTACTTTGTCAGTCTGCCTGTTATGCTCTCTGTTATGGCTCTGGTGAATTCTCTCACCCTCCCATGATTCTGACTGTACCCAGTGCCTGCATAAATAAATAAATAAATAAATATTTAAAAAAAAGAAAAAAAAAAAGAATATGCCTCTGTCTTCTACAATAAAGTGTTTTTAAGAGAAAAAAGGCTAAAACAGCAAGATACAAAACCCAATTTGATGTAGCCATCAAAGGGCTTATTGTGAGTCACAAAGCTAATCTCAGTGTTTGCAAGTAATCCTTGTAACCTTCAATTAGAAGATCAAAAACTTTCTTTCTATATGGAGCTGCCTACTTCACCCTAAGGACCCCTGAACTGATGAGAACATTTATAGAAAAGGAATAGAAATTTTAAAGGGGAAGCTGAGAATCAGGAAAGATTAGTCAAAGCACTTAAAAAACTCTAGTCCAATGCACAGTATAAGGTACTTGCCCTTTATTTTAGTACTTCACACATATGTGAAACATTAGAAGTGTCTTGAGCAGTCAAAGTACTCTGGAGGCTTATATGCTAGAGCTGTGAATAATGCAACCTTTGCAAGCATTATTGCCATAGAAATCTAACTTGTAGGTAATCTTGGCTCATCTTAGAATTAGAAATAAGATATGAGGCAGGTCTCTGAGGTTATAAATCCATTTTTACTTATAATTTAAGTGACCATATGTTAATTTCTGAATGGAACCGGTCTCCAGGATGATACTGTTGACTGGGGAAGAGAAGATGAGGATAATTTTTGTTGAAACAGACAAAAGGGAAAAAATATGGTAAGTTTCTGTTACTGACTAAATGCTGATTCCAAACAGAAGGTAAACAATGTGTCTCCCTGGTGGCGCAAGGGGTTAAGCACAGGACTGTGAAGCTAGCCACAGCCTCTGCAGCAGGAGTTCCATCCCCCGGCCAGGGAGCTACCCACATGGTGCAGAAGACCTCTCCTGTCTCCCCCACTGCTCCCCTCAGCAGTGTATTTCAGTCAGTCTGCCTGTTCTGTTCCCCCTTTGTCTCTGGTGAATCCTCTCACCTCCTGCACCTCTGGCCTGTACCCCAGTTCTTGTATGCATAAATAAATAAATCTTTAAAAAAAAAAAGAAGGTAAACAATGACAAAGAACTGTAAATTACCATCAGGCATCTTCTGTTCAGGATCCAACACCATGCTGGATACCCGAGTGTCTGAGTTCTTAGAGTAGGATTCTAGAAAGAAGAAATGGAAGAAAGGAATTAGCAAGAAAAAAAAAAAAAAAAAAAAAAAACAGCAAGTTCAGAACCAGCATTTTGTTACTGTGCACAAAGGATTGCTATGTGAAAAAATAATTCTACTACTGAATTAGATAAACTTCAAAATAATTAGTTTTAGAGTATAAAGAAGAGATGTTAGTACAAGTGAAAAAGTCTTAACCATATTTTTGCTGCAAAACTTCACAACCAAATAGAAGCAAAAGGTATTTCTGTGAAATAAGCAAACACTTTTTAATAAGCACTCAGACAGGCTGCTAGGCAAACACCCATTCTCTGCTTTTGCCTTCACAGAAACCCAAATATATAAAACCAGACTGATTCTCCCCTATTGCTTTTACCATTTTTTAATGACTATTCCTCTCTTTGATCTGTTCAAAAAAGTAACAACAGGTCCAAAATGGTGTCACCTGTGCTGACACTTAGTACCTCAACCCCTCTTGGCCAGTCTGGAATCTCCCTTTCCAGATGAGTAGAGCAATCTGCCTCACAGATGCTGCAGTTCCCCAAGGAAGGTGATCCGAACTGAAACAATTCATTCTTTTCCTTATGACAGCAGCCCCTTACCCCTGCTCTTTGTCTATAAAAGCCATTTTGTACAGTCTTCTGCTCCATGCTAGTTGCTAGGTAGAATGTTGCCCCATTCATGATTGTGTAATAAAGTCAAATCTTTTCAATTTACTGGGCTGAATTATGTTTCATTTTTAACAGGTTTAACTAACAATTTAAGCTTATTCATCCTTCAGTTTTTTGGACAGAAGGGACAATCACTTCACCAGTGTACTGGTAGTGAAGGGCCACTATTTCCCAGTCTCAAATTTTCCTGCACAGAGACTTCAGCTATGTTTCAGGCCCCATTCCTAACCTTTCAACAACTGGGAATGAAACTACTGATCATGGCCTAGCTTCTCCTGGGCTCTGAAGAAGAGCTGAGGCACGAGAAGGCTTAGACAAGATCTGCCGAATGCCAGCACTTTCTCAGTCCTGTAATAAGCGGCCTTGGGGAGGTTGGGATGAGGGTAGAAGTGGGGTATGTCCTAGATGTCCAGCATCCTGTTGGATTAAGTTTAACTATGGAGAAGAAGAGATATTAGCAAACCCATTTGGTCACAGATCTCTGGCATATTCACCAGTGAGCGCCCCACCAATAAGGCTGACTTTTGAAAAACTTCCCATCACACAATGAAGGAATCTCAGTTGGTTCCAAGTTCAGAAGAGGAAAGACAAGATAACATTTATCAGTTGTGCTTATTTTGTAGCACAGTAATTAAGTCTCCATGAAAACTTATAAAGACATATGAAAGTGTTACAAGGCAGGGAAAAGGGCGCCATCTTTGATCTGGCCACACAGTCCCATGAACTACCATCTTTGGAGTAAAACTGCTACACAGAACAATTTCACAAAATCAAACCTCTGAGCACGTGGCTATACACAGACACACACAGCATTTTCACAAAGCCCAAACCAGTTTGTTTGTTTTTTTAACAGCAAATTTATACATATCTGAAACACATTAGAGAAACAAAATCACATTTGTGCTTATGGTAGCCAGTGACATGGGGAAGTCACATTTCCCCACAGGGCTAACCACAGATGGTTCTGCCCCATCTGGGTCACCAAATCTGTTACAAGGCAGGGAGAGGGTCACTCCAGAACCCCCAAACCTGCCTGCTCTAAATAGGTTCTGCCATCCACCGCATCAAGACAAAACATGTAAGACGTTTAATGGCAAGGAACTTTAATACAATTACTGTGCAATACAGACAAGACAATGAATAGTTTCCAAATCTTGCACTCAAAGTTACCATCCCCTTGTGGGTAAAAGTCCACCCAAACAGGATTGGCCCAAAGCAAGGCTCAGAAGCCTGCCACAGGTCTAAAGCACCTTCCAGCAGGGACCCAATGAAAAGGTCAGAAACAGACAAGTCTGGGAGGAAAAGAGCAAAATCAAAATCAAGATAAAAGCTGCCATTGCTAACGTCCCCACGGGTCTCTCACCCACATCTATTTTAACCAGTCCAGGACAAGAAGCAAGAGCAGCTTCTTCACATGTCTCTCTGCTGCTAGTGCCTCCTCCAGGTCTCCTAGCTCTGCATCCTGCTTC
Source organism: Talpa occidentalis (assembly GCF_014898055.3). Taxonomy (NCBI): domain Eukaryota; kingdom Metazoa; phylum Chordata; class Mammalia; order Eulipotyphla; family Talpidae; genus Talpa; species Talpa occidentalis. The sequence continues at coordinate 77,615,064 of NW_023601653.1, forward strand.
CTTCCTTCTCCAGTCTCCTCTCCAGCTTCTTCTCCCCACTCCCACACAGCTCCACCCTCCCTTGGGTGGAGCAGGGAACCTGGAACCTCCCCTTTTCCTGGGGACCACCCCCTTACAGGAGCAGTTAATATTAAAACAGTTTTGCTCTCCAGTAAAGTACCACCAGGTCTTTTCAATCATTTAATTACATTATAGAAAATATCAAGTTGAGATAAAAGCAACCAAATCAACATAGTAATACTGTGGTAATTAAGATTAATATTGCTTTGTTATTCTAGCTCACCACCAGTCACCAAGTATCACCTTCTCTTAAATCCAGTAAGTCTCCAATCAAAAAGCAATCAACAACAGAAAAAGTGGTACTTATGATTAAATGTAATATGGGTATATTATCCCATTTCTTTTCAAAAGTAGCAAGACTGTTATACAATAAAAAAATACTAATAAAGTTACCTTTTCTATACAAAATTTAAAAAGTCTACCTATCCTTTACCCAGCTATTTCACTTCTTAGGATACATCCTAAAGAAACCCACATACAGGTATGTGCAAGGATATTTCTCACAGCATCATTTGTAATATCAAAAGGCTAGAAACAACCTAAGCATTAATAGGGGCATGGTACTGGTTAAATAGTTTATTCATAGGATGGAACACCATGCAGTTATTATAAATAATGCAGATCTTCATGTATTTGTAGGAGATTCTCAAAGATATGTTGTCAAATACAGTATGTTACCATATATGTAGCAAGAAAAAAAAATACACACCTATACAGACTATCTCCCAAAGAACACCCCCAAAACTGGTAACGTCCCTAAGAGTGGCAGGAGCACAAATGAGGTCAGGTGAAAGGAAAACTTCTCACAGAATATACACGGTATACTGTTTGCACTTAAACAAAAAAAATTACCATGTACCTGTATAACTTATTTTTTACATAAAGGTGATATGGATTCTCTCAGTTTCTCAGCCAATACTTCAGGGATGTTCAGTTGAACTCTCTCCATAGTTTCTGTAATGAATAATCAGAGATCTGCAGCTGTCCAGTTGGCAGGCACTTACTGCCTGAAGCTTAACTTAATACTATTTTGTCTTAGTGCCCAGATAGCCAAGCTCTGAAGCTACGATTTGCGAGCTCCACCTGAATGCAAAGAATCAAATAAGATCCCCTCAGAGAAGTGTTTTCCTGACTTCCTAATTGGGTTAAATGGCGCTCTTCTCCAAAGCACCTGCTTCTTGCCATGATCAGTCTTCTTTATGTTATTTTGAAATGATTTATTCCTTGACATTCCTTGATACTATTTTACAACCCTTCTGTAAGTTTAAGTATCTCCCCAAATACATAGCAGCTATAATAAATTCTGAACATCTAATTAACAATAATCATGTTATTCTCTTAACATTTATTAAGAACTCTGGAAGAACAACTAGGCTAATCCAAACTTATAAAAAAAAATTCCCCCAAGAAAGTCTGAAATACTGCATTTTACAACACATACAAGTTGAAACATTGTCCCCCTAGGGTTAAAAAAAGGGTTTGAGATAAATTTTTTTTATTAAATTCCCCCTGTAGAGAGCAAAGGCATTCAAAACAACCATTTCACTGATTTTTACAGATGTGTTCGACGTTGCAAAGTTCTCCCTAAAATTAATCAGAAGGTTGAGAGGAATGTTTTTTCAACAGTCCTTTAATTCTTGCCTCCCCATCTCCTCCCCTTCCCCAGCCCCATCTCAGTGAAGTCAAAGACAGCATTATGTAAGAGAACTTTCATAGGGGCAACCAGAAGAGCATTTGCAAGGAAGCCACTGATAAAATAAATGTGAAAAGGAAACATTTAAACTTGACTAGCAAAGTCATTTCTTTTCCCTATTGACCCTCTATGTTTGATGCCAGTGAAATGCTGGTGACAAAGTGCTGGTGACGCCCCATTGGGAGAGAGGGGAGAGAAAGAACTTAGCTACACAGATGAAGGCTTGAAAAAACAACATCCAAGTAACTAGAGTGTAACAAGGAGTTGGGATTTAAAAATTCTATTTGTTTTGAAGAAAACCTAAAGGTTTCCAGATTAGCTTAAAATTTCCTTTTCCCTAAAGGTCTACTTTCAGGCTAAAGTACTGGATATTCCTAAGACCATTACTATTAATGCAAAGTCTATGTTGTATAAGATGTTTGTGAAAGTGAGCTCCTGCCCTTGGAAGTTTGGGAATCAACAAAATTCTCTAAAATATTCAAGTGGTTTAAACAGAGCTAACTGCTTATAGAACCTTGTGTGTGTGTGTGTGTTTTAATTTAAATTTTATTTTTATATTCCCCATACAATTGCAACCCCCTTATTTTGACCCCAAGCCCTCCTTTCCCCCCCCCCCCCCCGCCATAGAATGTCTCTGGTTCATAGTTGTTTGTCGATTTTGATATTTTCTTTCTTATAGTTATTCATTTTCCTGGTCCCTTATTTAAGTTTTCTAGATTCCTGCTATGAGGAGACCACCTGGTATTTTTCTTTTTCTTTCTAGCTTGTTTCGCTGAGCATGATCCCTTCCAGCTCCATCCATGTTGCTGCAAATTGCATGTGTTTATCTTTTTTGAATGCTGAGTAATATTCCCTGGTGTATATGTACCACATCTTCTTGATCCAGTCATCTATTTTTGGGCATTTGGGTTGTTTCCAAAGCTTAGCTATTGTAAACAGTGCTGCTATAAACATAGGGGTGCAGGTGCTCTTTGGAATTGATGTTAGAACCCTGTGTGTTTTAATAAGGAAAATGACTAACCACTTTTTAAAAAATGAAAGATTATTACTTCCTCTGTTTTTCCTTTCCAAGTCAGTGAAGAAACACCATTTTCAGTGTCTTTCCATAGAGGATATCCGTCTAATTAGTTCTAAAACTCAATCTTCCCCTATTGGGAGTGAGGGGAGAGAAAGAACTTTGAGAATCCATGTGAATTTCTGTATTATTCTTGACGATGTGGAGTTTGGAATTAATTTTTAAATTAATTTGGATAAATGTATACTATTTTTCCCTTGTGGAAATAAATTTGACATAACACAGTAAAAAAGGCAGATTGAAGACTGATTACATCTACTTCCGAAAGGTAGAATGTACGTTTAGTGGTGAACTTAAAGTAGTCATGTTGACGTTTAATGACACACACCTGAAACTTACTTATGTTATAATTCTGCTACTTCAATAACAAAATTAAAATTTTTAAAGAGGGCCTCCCTGGTGGCGCAGTGGTTGAGCGATCCGCGGCTGCTCCCCGCCACCGCCACCAGAGGAGGGTCCCACATGGCGCGCAGACCTCTCCTGCCACCCGCCGCTCCCCCCAGCAGTGTACTTTGGTCCTCTGCCTGCTCTGCTTCCTGCTCTGGCGCTGGTGAATTCTCTCACCTTCCCGGCGCTTCTGACTGTACCCAGTGCTTGTATAAATAAATAAATAAATCTTAAACAAAAAAAAAAAAATCTACTGAAGTCTCCAAAATTTAAAAAAAAAAAAAAATTTTTAAAGAGATCCCAAAACTCTAATCCTCGCTACCTAACTGGATACTAGAATGCCTTCAAGCAAAAGGAACACAAACATGCCCAGTTCATGAAGTACAAACAGTGCTGCTATTGTACGATGTGCTTAATACACACCAGGGCGTCTGGGGGTGCCAGCCAGCCTGCCTGCCTGCCTGCCTCTCTTTCTCTGGCACAGTGGCCACTAAAGCACCAACATAGACCTTTATTTGCTTTACTACCTTTGCATGTAACAATAATCTCAAAATTGGAGACACTCTGCTTAATCTACCAGAGAACCAATTTCAACTCAGTGTCAACTGTTTGCTGCTTCTCACCAGAGCTGGACTTTTGAGAATTTATTTAATAGTTAAAAAAAAAAAAAAACAACCCTGACATTGAGACCATCTAAAGATAAAAAAGGGAAAATGTTAGCTGCAAGAAGAGGAGAGTATAGTTGATAAAGAAGCTGGCTGCTTGGGTGTCGAAAATGATAACACTTGACAGAAACATGGTCAGACTGCCCAGAAGAACTGATCTTTTAGACAAAAATACCACTCATCAACAAGAAACTTCAGTATTAGAAAGGGCTGCTACCTGCTGAAAAGAACTCTTCACTTCCTCTGCTCAGCACTCTAAGCTTAACCAGAATCCAACTGTCTTGATTACTCACAAGTCAGGGTCACAAAAGTCTTATTTGCAGTAATGGTAGCTTGCTTCGTCTTTGTTCCTCCCAACTCAGTGTGAGCTTCCTCTAATTTCCTTCAAAAGAGAAGTTGACAGCAGTCTGTTTCCCATTCAGGGGCCAAACCGGCACCCTGGCCTATCCCATCTATCATGGAACACGACTCCAAGCTCTGCAAACAACTTCAAAAATACTTTTCTGCAGAAATAAGAAAGTCATTGCTTGCCTCAGAAACAATGTTTTGCCCTCATACTTTCTTAAGCAAATGTATGGCAAATGTAAACAATGATTACCATTAGGATACATTAAATTCACTTATTCCAGTGACAGATATTGGTCCTGGGATGACACCTGGCCTTAACAATTTAAAGTACCTATTTCTCTCAGAGTTTCTTTCCTTAAAGCAAAGAAAAAAAATAGAGAGCTAGGGTACAAAAGCCATAAGCTTCTCCGGCCTCATACATACTTCCTTCTGCTCTCAGGGACCTGTCAAATTTTTTAAATAATTAACTTGCAGCCTTCTCCTTTCATTACCTAAGAATTTTAGCAGACACTTGAAAATTGGTGATAAATGGGACAAAAGCAAACAAAAATAACTGGAACGACCTACTAGCAATTAGCATAGAGACTAAGGACTAGTTAAGTTAGGCCTCTTTATGTTTTTGCTGGAAACTGGTGATTAAACTAAAAAATAAGTTATTCTGACTTTAAATTAAAAGTAGAAAAGGAATTAGACAGTAAATACAGTTTTATCATTTCTTGCTATTTTATGTTCCATTATTATTTTATTAATATATAATTCATAATACGTATATGTTGCTTTATTTTACCCACGATATTCCTAATGATACTTGGAGGACTCTTCTTTGTGTTTGCAGGGGCCAAAAAATGCTAATTGTTCAGTTTATGTTTGTTAAATGATCAGAAGAATAAACGGCATTTGATGAGTGAGACAAGGTTCCACACATTCTAATTCCTTATGTTTTGTATATTCAAAGGCTATTCAAAAAGCAGATGATAAACATGACAACATGACATGCTATGACAAATATGACAACCACCTCACACACTCAACTCCTGAAAGATGTCACTCTCCTTGTCCAAGCACAAGTAGGTTTCAAAAAGACACTAACACAGTAAGCAATGTTCCTTTTGTAAATTCAAGTTTTCGCATTTTGTGATTATTTTTTATAATGTTGGCTACACAGCAGCTTACTTGGGAGACTGGAAGACAAAACAATCTTCCCTTAGATTCTTGCAGACAGTACGAACAGAACTTGAGAGGGACATTTACCCTCCCAGAAAGAGCCTTAGTCTGTCAGCAGTCATTTACAGGTGTGAGAGAAGGGAGGGAGCAAAGACCTCTTTGATTCCATAGCACTCACCCAAGCAGAAAAGGTGCTACTTTGTGGATACAAGTTTCCAACCTTGGCTTCATGGAGTCCAAAGGGAACCAAAGATGCTTAGCAGCTCTGCAGAGTAAAACAAAGGACTACTGCTCATTTCTATCAGTAGAGTAACATGAGATTTCTACCAGCCTTACCCATTCACTAACAAGAAGCGCTGCCAGGCTGCCCAGAAATTCCCGTCCAGAGTCACACAGTTATTCGGGAAACATGACAAACCAAGTCTGCTGCAATCATGCCCTTCCTGGTACTGGATTCAAAATAAACTCTGCATAGGCCAAGACTGTAAATGAAATATTATCCAGTGAAAAACTAACCAGTCTAAAAAGTTCTCAGGTTTCATTTACCAACATAGTTACCTCAGACAGACCTACTACAGTGAGTTTCCAACCTTATTTAATGACTCTCCGCTCCAAAAAAAAAAAAAAAAAAAAAATACCACAAAGCCGAAGCATGTAGTCACTTGTAATTATAACACATCCTCAAAGTTAATGACCTGGAGGGAAAATACTGGCCTAAGGGTTCACTGTAACAGGCTGATAGGATTCTGAGTAAATGTTAATTAGGTGAGAATTCTTTAGCATGGACTCTTTAAGTGAACAGAAGGCAAATGAAGGCACTAGCATAACAACAAAAACTCCTGCATGCCAAGAGCTGTTGTTAAGACTGTGTGTATTAACTCATTTAATACTCCCCAACCCCTATTTTTATTAAGCCCCTCTCTTAGTACGTGGAACTAACAGAGCAGAGAAGCTAAGCAACGTGTTCAACAGCTGACACAGCCAACTAAGCATTTGGCTTGAGATTCCGCACACGTCAAGGTAAACATACACTCCCCTGTTTTCACCCAATTCACTAAAATTATGACCAGCAAAAGCTCCCGGAAACCCATCATCCCTTGCCTGTGGCCCACGTAAATCTAGCTTTTGTTCTCTACTTTCAGAGACGTCAAACTCTTTTAACTTCGTAATACTCCTCTGAACGCAGTGGACGGTAGGTAAAATCTTCATTTTAGACACAGAAAACTCAGCTCAGGGTCATCAACTTCTCCCCTAAGGCTGCGCTTTGAAACAGTCATAATACATTATGCACATAATGCATTTTGTTGGGAAAAACAAAAGGGAAGAAGGAATCCAAAGCCGGAAATTAAAAAAAGTAAACGTAAGGGACAGCTTGCAAAGCAGGGACCCAGGTAACCGAACACTTGCAGCGCAGACACCCCACCTACCCACCAGGTGCAATAATGCCCCCCCCCCAAAAAAAACCTGCCCTTCTCCTGGGCCCTGGGAGCTACACAAACAGCCCTAAAATCCACACACCTACTGAGCGGCCTGCACTCGAGGCGCCCCCTTGACATCGGCCACACTAAACTGAATTTTTTTAACCGGTGGCATCACACACCGCGAGGGCGCCGAGGTCAAGCGCGAGAGGAGGGAAAGGAGATAGAGAGACGGTGGGGGAGGGACTAATAAAAAGCCTTATGGCCGCACCAAAAATTTGTTGTTGAAGTGAAGCTGCACAGAAAAAAAAAAAATTTTTTTTTTTTCCTCTGTTGTTGCGGGAGGCCCAGGGCGCGGAGCGGCCCCGGGAGCCTCAGATAAGAAGGGGCCCGCGGAACCTCGCCCCGGCCGGGCCGCGCTGCCACGGCGGCGGGCGGCGAGCGCACCCTGCTCTCGGGTCACGGGTCCAGGCGCGGCGGCAGGGGCGGCCCGGGGCTCGGCCATTTCTCCAGGCGGGCGGGGACGGGCCGAGGCCCCCGGGGTCTCAGGCGACCGCCCCTCACACCCGGCGCCTTCCCCGCGGCGGCCCGTCGAGTAACGCGGCTCCAGCTGGCCCGCGCGCCCGGCGCCTCGGGGCCTTCCTGCCCTCGGGGGCCCGGGGCGCCCGGCCCGGCCCAGGCACCGGCCCCCCGGGCGGCCCCCGCCAGCCGGGGGCGAGCGAGGCCGCGTGACCCCTGACCCCGCGCGCCGCTCACCTCACCGGCTCCACCGCCTGACGGGTCGTCCCCGCGCCGGCGTCTCCATGTCCCAGGAGCCGACGCCGGCAGCCAGCCCCACGCGCCCCGCGATTGGCGGGCGGACGCGGGGCCGCACGTTCCTATTGGCTGGATCCCGGGACGGGCCGGCGGCGCGAGACCTGCCGAGCGCGAGGCCCGGCCCCGCCCCCCAGGGCCGCGCAGGGGCGGGGCCGGCCGGGCGGGGAGCGCGGCCCGAGCCCGCGCGTGGGCCCCTCGCGCCTTCGGGCGGCCGCTGGGCAGGGGCGCCTCCCGCCGTGCGGAGCCGCGGCGGCGCGCGAGGCGCTGGCAGTAGCCGCGGCCTCGTGGAGACGGGGCTCCGCGCGGCCCAGCTCCGTCCTAGAAAGTGCAGCCGGCCCCCCGCCCCGCCGGGGGCACCCGCCGGGAGGAGCCGCGGGCAGCCAGGCGGCCGGCCGGGCCTCCCCAGATGCCTCCCCCCGAGCCTCGGCCGCGGGGGGTCCCTGCGCCCTCCCTGCAGCCGCTTCTCTCGCCCGCGCCTCGGTCTCCACCGACCCTCCGTGCCCCCGGCCCCAGCCTCCGCCCGCAGAGGCCCCAGGCCGGCGGTGCCTCAGAGGGGAGAAAATAAGAGATCTGACGACCCGCCCTCATCGTCTACAGAGCTCCGAGGCGATCCTGCAGCCTCTGCGCCGACAGCAAAGATAACCAGGCTGGCCTGAGCAAGCCGCTGACCTAGAGGGAACAGGCATAACCCCCTCCACCTTCTTTCTTGGTGTAAAAACTGCTGGGGGGAAATTTTATTAATCGGTTTCTAAAAAGTACAAGAAGGGGCCTCCCTGGTGGCACAAGGGGTTAAGCACCGCACTACGAAGCTATCCGCAGCTTCTGCAGCACGGGTTCGATCCCCGGCCGGCCAGGGAGCAACCCACAGGGCGCAGCAGACCTCTCCTGTCTCGCCCGCTGCTCCCCTCAGCAGTGGATTTCTATCGTCTGCCTGTTCTGTTCCCTGCTCTGTCTCTGGTGAATCCTCTCACCCCCGCACCTCTGACCTGTACCCCAGTCCTTGTATAAACAAATAAATCTTTAAAAAAAAAAAAAAGTACAAGAAGGGAGGGAAAATAGAGTGAAGCGCACAAAGAGATATCCCCAGTTGACAGTAAAGTAAAAACACGCAGGACTTCCCCGCCCCCCTCCCCCAAACTGGGTGAACTAGTGATCTGTACTGGCAGGTTTCCATAAGGAATTTCTTCTGGAGAGAAAAGAAAATGAACAAGTTAGTTCTGAGACGCTGCAACACATCTGGGGAGCTTCCGAGGGGCTTCATGAAGTTCCTCCAGGCCAGAAGCTTCGCTTGGGCAACTTGTGCTGCAACAGAATAAAGCGGGGAGAGACGTTCTTGGCGCCCGTACGGGGCTGCTCGGCGGGGCAGCTTTCCTGGGCGGTCGCGCCTCACTGGCTACTTACTCAGCTCACAGTGCGGAGCTGCCTCGGTCTTAGGCTGCTTCTGCTTCATTGTGCAGATGGGTTTGACTTTCCCGGTGAGGGCTCCGGCTGCTTTATAAGCCGCAAGCGCGCCTCCCTTGGTCAGATAAGCGCACCCGGGGCTTCTCTGGGCGATAGCAGACGTGGGACCCGCGGATTTTCAAGAAACACACCACACCCTTCGAAGCATAATCAGATTTCATCTTTGACCCAACATGAAAAGGGACGCATTAGACCTGCCACTCCTGTATATTAATGAACAGTTAACTGAGCTTAAAAACTTTTCTTCTAAGGTTTCATATCTGTTCCACTTGGCCGGCGCAGGAGGCAGGCCTTTGAGTAACCCGGGAGGAAAGGGGTGGAGTGAAAGAAATTACTTTCCTTCAGCGGGCCAGCCCCTTGGAATGAAGCTGGTTAGGGCACCTGTAACAGGGGTGTATTGCATTAGGACTCTGCTCCTCTGAGACGTGAGCTGAAACCAATTAACCTCAAGCCCGACAGTCCACAACTATTTTCCCCATAGGTACGTGCAGCACTGGTGCAATTAGGAGGAGTCTGAGTCTGGGTGAAAATGCTGCCTGGTCTCTTTCTTAAGATCTGAAGGATCCGCTGGCATTGGGACAATCAGTGACCCACAGTGGATGAAGCCAGAAAGGCCAGGTTTCAGTGCCTGATGGAAAGATAAGGAAAAAATGAGGCTGCAAAAAAAATAAACCCAGGGCAAGCCCAGAATTTCTCAATCTGGGAGGAGAGGAACTGAAAGAATGGGGAAATTGCTTCTGGCATAAAATCTTACTGGACCAGCTGGAAGCACAGCTGGAAAGGAGAGGTGTTAGGGTGGGGTGAGAACTGGGTGGGATACAGGAGGGAAGAAGTAGCTGCTTTCAGTAAGTATTCTGATAGTTTTAAAGAAAATCTCCTAGCACCATAATCATGTGTGCAAATAGGTGTGATAGAAATAAATATCTTAAGAATGGAAAAGAAAATAAGAGTAATCAATTCATATCAGTCAAGGCAGGCTTCCAGCAAGTGGCTTGGTTCCTATGAGAAACAGCCATAGAATAAGGGAGGAACTATTGGATCTTCTACTCTAGACCCCAGATGACAATTTCTTTATTCTAATGCATCCTCAAAAGTGACCACCAAAAGTCCTATCATTTTACTGGCTCTGTCTTCTTGTCTTTGTTCTATCTCACATGATTTTCCTAAGGCAAAGCTACCTTGACATTGGGTTGGGCACCAATTTGTCCCCCACTCACAAGAAAATGTAAGTATGAGTAAAATCATCCATAAATTACAGGAGAAAAACATCCCAGATAAGTAGGCATTCCAAAATAGGAATGAATTTTACGAGACTCTACCCCTAGCCCCTTGCTTCCTTGATGCAGTGCTTCCTCCCAACGTACATGCTCCACTCTTGCCTTCTACATCCTGAATTCTCACCTACAGAAACCGACAATGTTAACTAAATTCTTATTATATATCAAACACCGTATTTAACCTCTCCCAAACTTGAATTAAGCCTCACTAATTTTGAGAGAGGAACTTTTACCATCTCCATTTTGCAACTTAGGAACCTGAGTTCTAGGTTAAGTAATTTGCCTAGGAATACACAGCTCATTCGTGGCAGAGTCAACCATGCAACAATCTGTTAGACCAAGGAATCAGCACTCAACTGCCATATCAGACCACCTCCATCTTGGACAGATCATCCTCAACTTATGATGGGATTCAGTCCCATTAAAACCATTTTAAGTTGAAAATACTGTAAGTAAAAAGTGTATTTAATATACCTAACCTACCTTAAAGGTCACCAGAACACAACATTAACCTGTTCTAGAGAGAAGTGGTAGAGGTCTGGGACTTCAAGAAAAGAAGGAAGAAATTTTACAGAAAGGCAAGAAAAGCATTTGAGAAAAGAACTAACTCACTCCCCCTAGTCTTTCACTTTTAGGTTTTCACTTTTTTAACTGTGGTGACACCTTTTTTCCTTGAATATACTCTATCTAAATTATTTTAAGCAATTAAGACAGAGGTAAAGAAAAGTCTTCCTGAATCTGCTGGGTCCTAATTTCCTTCAGCTCATAACAACCCACAAATCAAAGTGACAAATTTTAGGAGCAGACTGTTTTGCTCCCTGACAGAACCTAATGTTTCTCTCCCTTACAGGGTTATTGATTTTTTGCCTCCTTCTTTTGCTAAATTTAGAGGTCCTCAAAAGGGGACATTTTGATGCTAGCACATATATAGGTATTCCATAAATGTCTTATCCCTTTTAAAATAAGTTTTGGGGGCCTCCCGGTGGCGCAGCGGTTGAGCGCTGGGTTGCGAAGCTGCCCGCAGCCTCTGCAGCGCCGGTTTGAACCCCTGGCTGCTCCCCGGCCACCGGAGGAGGGTCCCACATGGTGCGCAGACCTCTCCTGCTGCCTGCTGCTCCCCTCGGCAGTGTACTTTGGTCCTTCTGCCTGCTCTGCTCCCCGCTCTGGCTCTGGTGAATTCTCTCACCCTCCCGCGAATCTGACTGTACCCAGTGCTTGCATAAATAAATAAATCTTTAAAAAATAATAAAAAAATAAAATAAGTTTTGGCTGTCAAGCAATGAACAATAATAATGAGAACATGTCTGTTTATGTATCTATTTCCAAAGTCAAGTTTTATCCTAAAAATATTCCTCCCTGATTCTGCCAGAATGAAGAACTATTCCTGTGGTAAGGGCACAGGCAGAAAGTGAATAAATGACCCCAGCTTCTTGGAATGGCATTGTCATTGGCCCTCAGTTGTCATGCTTTGCCCCTTTCTCAGCAGCCCATATTCAATAACTCTCACCCTAGTGGGATGCACTGAAGGTTGGCTGAGCCTTTATCCTGCATCACAGCTTGACTTCTGTGCAGAGCTGCTCCCTTCCCTAGTGTTGATCCTAAGATCACTTCCTCATAAATCTACTGCCTCTGTCTGAGGGAGACTTCCCTTTTGATTTCTTCCTGTGACCTCAAGCTTTTTGCAAAAGTGATCTGCACTTACTCTAGTTCTTTAAAACTGATTTATTTTTCCACCTTTTGTGATCCATACTGGAAATTACTTTCTTGTGGCTATATGTCATCGTCATTGGCCATCTACAGTCAGAGCTCACTACCTCTAACATTTTCCATGTTTGGATATGTTATACCACTCCGTTCACAACTCTTCCACCACACTGTGCTATCTGGGTACTTCTATTGGGATATCTCTCTCTCTCTCTGTCTCTCGCTCTCTCTCATTTTCTACTTTTCTTCCACCTAGTCTTTAACTGTAAGCATTCCTTGGGTTCAATCCTCAATTCTTCCAATTCCATACAATCTCTCCGCAATGTCAAAGTAATAATACTAGGGAGACTCATTCAGCATCAGCATATTCACAGAACAGATTGCAATAATGAAAAGAACAACCTCTTAAGGGTAAAATGGACCTGTATTCCAGGCCTAGCCAGTTGGGAAACTGAAGGTAAATCATTAAATATTTGTGTTTTCCTCCACAACGTTGGCTTCAAGTATGTCTTTGGGGACTTGGCTCCAAAGGCAAGGAAAATAAAAGGAAAAATAAACTAATGACACTACGCCAAACTAAAAAGCTTCTGTAGTGTGAAAAATACAGTCAATAAAACAAAAGAATCCCTACTGAATGGGAGAAAACACTTGCACATCAGACATCTGACAAGGGGCTAATATGAAAGATCTACAAAGAACTCCAACAACTCAGGACAAAGAGAAGAAAGGACCAGATCAACAAATGGGCAGAGGAGCTAGGCACTGGAGCTAGGCACTAGGAGCTAGGCACTGGAGAAGTGAAGACATACAGATGACCTATAGGCACGTGGAAAAAATGTTCATCACCATTTATCATCAGGAAATGCAAATCAAAACCACAATAAAATAACACCTGTAGTAAGAATGACCCATATTAAACAAAGCAAAACAAAAAATAACAAATGTAGGCGAGGGTGTGGAGAAAAACGAACCTTGACACACTGTTGATGGGAGCGCAGACTGGCCCATCCTACGGAAAATAGTATGGAGGTTTCTCAAAATATTAAAAACCGACCTACCATTTGATGCAGTAATTCCACTCCCTGGGGTTTATTCAAAGACTGCAAAAATACCAATTTGAAGGCATATATGAATTCCTATGTTCATTTGCAGAACTATTTACAGCAGCCAAGTTATGGCAACAACCTAATTGCCCAACAACAGATGACTGGATTAAGATGACATGATTAATTTACACAATGGAATACTATTCAACTATTTAGAAAAAATGAATTCCTGCCATTTGTTACAACATGGATGAGACTGGGAATTATGATAAGTGAAATAAGCCACAGAGAGAGAAAGACAAATATGGGATGATTCTACTCATATATAGAATACAGAAAAACAAAAGTGTAGAAATGTTTGCAGAATTAAGACCTGGGGTGGAGGTAGAGGGGGGAACGTGGGGAGAATTCCTTTTGGTGTTTGTATTCTCCTCCCCAAGATCCAGGACTTTGTCCCATTCACTGCTGGCCCTCAGGGAGGACTTCAGGACTGGCAGCCTCCCTCCATGGCACCATCTCACCTTCTTCATGATGATTCCCAAGGTCACTCTCTATAGCCTCTTCCCCAGAGCTACAGCTGCCTCTTGGACCTTCTCCTTCAATGCCAAGCTAGAAATTCAACACTGATATTTCCTAAACTATCCTCCTCTCTACTCAAACCAACTTCTTCCTACATGTCCTGTGTTCTAGTTTCTGGGAATTAAAAACTGAAAGCAATTGTGAATATCTTATCCCTCTTTATATCAAATAATGCCAATTACTAGCGTCTACCTGCTCAAGGTCAGTTGTCCTTTCCATTCCAACCACTACTTTGGTGCTCAAGCCCCCACTCCTCTGACCTCAACAAGCTCAATGTCCCCCTGATCAATCTGCTCATTTCTCTCCCCCTCTTGAAAACTTCCAATGGTTCCCGACTGCCTGCAGAGTAAAGGAAAGAAGGGAAGGGAGTTCTCATTAACTGCGTGCCGACCTCATGCCAAAGTGGAGGATGTTTTATACACATTATCACATTTAAACACAGAACAGACTTTTCATCTGATGTTCAAGGTTCTCCACACCATGGTTCCAACCTTCTTTCCATTCATCTACCATCTCTCCACCATGTAAACCCTTCTTTCCAGTTGAATTTCATATTCTCTTTTTTGAAAACACACTAGCCTTGCCTGACCCCGTGTCTTGGCACTTGCTATTACCTCTAGTCACACCTCTTTTTTTTTTTTTTAAAGATTTATTTATTTATTATTATTATTGTTTTTTTTATACAAGCACTGGGTACAGTCAGAAGCACAGGAGGGTGAGAGAATCCACCAGAGCCAGAGCGGGCAGCAGAGCAGGCAGAAGGACCGAAGTACACTGCTGAGGGGAGCAGTGGGCGGCAGGAGAGGTCTGCGCGCCATGTGGGACCCTCCTCCGGTGGCCGGGAGCAGCCGGGGATCGAACCGGCACCACAGAGGCCGCGGGCAGCTTCGCAACCCAGCGCTCAACCGCTGCGCCATCGGGGAGGCCCTAGCCGCACCTCTTAATATTGATATCCCTTCCATTTTTCAAGACCTAACTCAAGCAGCACTTGCTCCTTAAGACTGTTCCATTTCTCAATAACCTTATCTGTTCTTGAATTTTTTTTAACCACTATGGCTCATATTTTTCATTTTATTAGTTACTTGAATTTATTTGATTTCTGCCATAGCCTGTGAGCTTCATAAAGATCGCTGAACATGGGCCTCCTGGTGGCACAGGGGTTAACATCTCAGTGTTATCAAGATATTGCCAGCCACTGCAGCATGAGTTTGATCCCTGCCAGGGAGATAACCCCACATGGCACAGCAGACCTCTCCTGCCTCACCCGCTGCTCCCCTCAGCAGTGTATTTCAGTTGATCCACCTGTTCTGCCCACACTCTGTCTCTGGTGAATACCCTCACTCCCCTGCACCAGTTCTTGTATGCATAAATAAAAAAATTATTAAAAAAGATAGCTGAACATTATTATGTCATTCACTGTGCTTAGCATTATATATAGCATATCATTAATTCTCAAACATTAGTGATACTGAACTTTATCTTGATTTTATTTTACAGATATGTGACCTACAAGAGTACTATAAAACTGGGTCTCAACCCATAAGGACTAGGAGATTGATTTTGTGGATCACAGTGAGAATTCTATTTATTTATTTATTTATCTATCTACTTATTTTTAAATATATGCATACGAGAGCTGGGGTGTAGGCCAGAGGAGTGGGAGGTGAGAGGATTCACCAGAGACAGAGTGGGAAGAACAGGTGGATCTAATAAAATACACTGTTGAGGGGAGCAGGAGGCAAGACAGGAGAGGTCTGCTGTGCCATGTGGGTTAGCTTCCTGGCCGGGGATTGAGCTTAAGCTGCAGTGGCTGCCGATAGCTTGATAGTGCTGAGACGAGGCCCACAGTCAGAATTTTAAAAAATGAAGTAAGAAATATCAGAAATGTGACAAACACTAAGATTTCTTTCATAAAAACTTTCTTTAATAGTGTGTGTACTAGGTTGATGTAAAATATAATTCTTATCGTAGTATTGGAAAAAGTAGAAAACTACCACAGTAATATGTATTATTTCAACTATCTGATTACAAATCCTTGATGAAAGAAATCAAATCTGGCAAATCTAACCTTACAATCAATGAGAACCAATCCCTAATTAGAACCCATTCATTGCAGGAAGCTGCTCCAGTAACTACAAGAGAGAGTCAAGTCAAACAACAAGGTCCTGTCTTTAAGTATGCTTCTCTTGAGAGAGACAAAAATTAAATTCATGCAGAAACTCTCCAAATACTTAGAAATGCCAGAGACTAGGCCTTGGATTTAGAGCCAGAATATGTACACTAGAGCCCTCACTCTGTTGTTGATTAGCTAGATAATGTTGGATGAATTGCTTGGTTTCTCTAAATTTCAATTTAATTAAGTAAAAAAAAAATCACATATACTCAGCTTCATGATTGTGTGAAAACCAACCAAGCCTTTCCTGGTGGCACAAAGGGTTAAGACGCAGCACTATGAAGCTATCCACAGCCACTGCAGCATGAGTTTGATCCCCGGCCAGGCATTTGACCCACATGGTGCAGACCTCTCCTGTCTTGCCCACTGTTCCCCTCAGCATCTGCCTGTTCTGCTCCCCACTCTGCCTTAATGAAACCTCTCACCCCCTGCATCTCTGGCCTGCACTCCAGCTCTTGAATGCATAAATAAATAAATCTTAAAAAAAAAAAAGAAAACAAGTGATAACATATCTGCAAGATTATTTTGTAAACTATAAAATGTTCCAGTTTAGGTAAAAACAGGCATGTGTGTGTTGTTCAGTAAACAAGTGAAAATTTTCAGTACAGATTATACAGCTAAGTGTTCATTAAGCATGATTTTTATTTTACAGATTTTGGTTGGCAGTAATAGAAACCCAATTCAACTGGTTGTGCTCAAAGGAAAGTTAATCACTCACATAACTAGGGAACCCACTAGTATTGTTAGCTTTGGATCTGTGCCAACCCATGGGCCGCCTGTCTCTTTTTTTCTAACTGTCTCTCACTCTGAGATCTGCCTCAGTCCCAGCATAGCTTTATTCTAAGGCAGGTTCTCCCAGCATATGGAGTGATGATCCCCAGAATTGTCATCTGATGTTCAAGGTTCTCCACACCATGGTTCCAACCTTCTTTCCACTCATCTACCATCTCTCCACCATGTAAACCGTTCTTCCCAGTTGAATTTCATATTCTCTCTTTCTTGAAAACACCCTAGCCTTGCCTGACCCTGTGTCTTGGCGCTTGCTATTACCTCTAGCCACACCTCTTAATATTGAAATCCCTTCCATTTCTGGGGATCATCATGACATAATCCTACATGATGACACTCCAGGTAGATAAAGTAATCTTTCCCTATCATTCCAGCAAAGTCTCAGGGCAGGCTCTGCCTGATGCCCAGCTTGAGCCGTTAATCAAGTCCCAAACTGAAAACAGTGGAAGTCAAACTTACCCTTGGAGTTAAGGGTTTCCCTTAGGCCTCTTTGAGTTACCTAGACTGAAAAAGAGGTTGGAGAGACGTCTTCTTAAGTGGTGAGGGTCAGAGATTCAGAATGGCTAAAGTCCTAAAGTTTAATAGAATTTCTTAGAAAGATTTCTTGGTTTCATGTGTTTAACTTCATCATATATTAGAGCAAGGACACCCAAACACATGTGTTTTGTTCCATTATTTCATTCAGTGAATAAATACATCATTGGGGACCTACTGTGTTCCAGGCTCTGTTCTGGGCACTAGGATGTAGCACTGATCAAGAACTCCTGCTTTCTAAGAACTTACATTCTGTGGGGGAGACAAATAATGAACAAACAAGTCAATAAATATGTCAGAAAGTGATAAATTCTATTTCTAAAAATAAATTTAAAATGCAAGGTAAAGAGAAACAAGCACTTGAGATGGGAAATAAGGACTAGTTCAGAAGGGATAGCTTTGGGAAGACCTTGCTTGGTGACACTGAGGCGTAAATCTGACCAAAGTAAGACAGCAAGTCAGGTGAACAGCTCTTCCACTCAGAAGGAACAGCAAGTACAAAGAGCTAAGACAAGGACAACAGCTCCCCCCAGGAGCAGTAAGTGTACACTTATTAACATACATATTTCTGTGTGTGTGCACACATTAATCCTTTATTTCTGTACATTAAAGCAGTGACATTACTATGCAAAGCCCTTGAAGTCTTTCCAGTAGGGATTCACTTAGGCACAACAATTATGACTCTTGCTGATTGTGCAAGTGTGCCTAGCCTGAGACTACCTTGAAGCGGGGGCTTCCCTTTTCCCATAAAAACTGAATCCAGGGGAGAGTCAGTAAATGGTGCATGTGGACTAGTGAGCAATGCACCACAGTGAGTATCAAGACTGATGGGTGATCCTGCCAGATTCAGGTGGGGAGAACTTCCCTCTAGGAGTTCCCTTACCTCTGTCCTATTGCTCTAATTGCTGTGGACGTGCCTGGCAGCACAAAGTGGCTCCTTAGGGTGGTTCCTGCTGATCCTGGGTAAAGGTCCCCTAATTTACAGCCAAGGACTAACAAAGTAAAAATTCCTCTGATCTCAAGCTTTAGAAAGGGTTGTGTTGCCTGAAAGGGGAAAAGCTTGGGGTGGAGCATGCATGTGGAGGGTGGAAGGGAGTGGGAGAAGTTGGAAGACAAGAGTCCCACCCTCTCTAATTAATAGGTGACAGTTTCTCTGAACTTGGAACCCCTATAGCCAATCACTACTGGCACTGCTCCTTGCCCAGCAATGCCCTTATTCTAAAACTCCACTGATTTCTGGCATGTTTGATGTTCATTCTTCACTGTCCACAGTCACCAGATTGGTCTACCTGTTTTCTATTGTCGTGGAATGTCCTTTGCTTATTCTTTTCTTAGCCCATGTCTATGAACAGTACATCCTAAATTCCGTTCAGTGTCTCCTTCCTTTGTGGGAAGGCACTAAGACAGGCTTTTAGATGATGAGACAGGCTTTTAGATGCTTACATGTAGAAACCAAGGCTATTTCTTGTCATGTTAGAATACTACCCCTCTGGAAGGGCTAACCTCCTTTCTTACAGTTCTCTCACTAACTGGTTTTAGTTGGACTTACCTGAAACCTTTCAGATAGATGGCCAGGAGACCTGGGTTCTATTTAAAAAAAAAAAAAAATTATTTATTTATGCATACAAGAACTGGGGTACAGGCCAGAGGTGCGGGGGGTGAGAGGATTCACCAGAAATAAAGTGAGGAACAGAACAGGCAGATCTACTGAAATCCACTGCTGAGGGGAGCAGTGGGTGAGACAGGAGAGGTCTGCTGCACCATGTGGGTTGCTCCCTGGCCTGTAGGGGATCGAACTCGTGGTGCAGCAGCTGCTAATAGCTTGATAGTGTTGTCTTTAACCTCTGCGCCACCAGGGAGGCCCCGAGACCTGGGTACTAATCTTAGATTCACCAACAACTCCTCTGTGACATACATGCCACATCTCACAATCTTCGAATGGAAGACAGAATAAGCTTACAGGACTCAAGGGAAGGAAGGAGAGCTAGGTAAAGCAAGAAAGTGGGGATGGGAGGGCTTTAAAAATAGGACATAAGGAGCCTGTCGAGATCTGCATCTCCTTTTTTTCAGGGCCAGGCCTCCGAGACACTTTTTTTCCTCCCATGAGCATAATTCTGCTGCCAGGATCCTCAGGTTCTTGGTGTGGAAGATGAAGAACCATCCTGCAAAACATCTTTTACACAGAGTCTTCCCAATGGCTCCCTTTTCCTCATCTTTGCCACTCGCTTCTTTGCAGCCTTCAAAGAGCTCCTTTCCTAGGCTTGGGGTCTCATCTGTATTCCCCTTCTGTTAGTTCCAAGAGAAAGACTCAGAGGGAGGAGGTGGTCAGATGGGTGGCGTGCCAGAGATAAATACAAGGCTGAGAAATGTGGTGAAGAGTCAAAGGGGGAGCCCCGCAGGCTTGAGAACAGAAAAGGAACAGGCAAATATAAACTCTAAGTGAGTAAAAGCTCTAAGCTGTAACACAAAAGAAGACCTGCAGAAAAATCTGAAAAAATATAGAGTATCTTTGTGACCTTAGAATTCCCTAAATCTTTATGAAAGAGTCATAATGGACAATTTTGAGAAATTGTCTATAACAAGCATTAAAAACTCCTACATAAAGACACCTCGTTCAAGCTTAAAATACGACGGACAAATGGGGAGTCAGAGAGGCCAGATCTACATCATACATGTGTATCAGAAAAAAGATGGGTAATGAGTATCTGTAATGGACTTGTACAACCCATAATGACAATAAAAGAGATAACACAACCCGTCAGAAAAATGGACAAAACACACAAATAGACAATTTTCAGAAGAAATCCAAAAAATCAATAAATGATTTAAAAATCTATTCCAGGCCTCCCTGGTGACTCAAGGGGTTAAGTCTCAGCACTGTGAAGCAATCTGCAGCCACTGCAGCATGAGTTCCATCCCCGGCCAGGGAGGTGACCCACAGCCCTCTGCTGTGTCCTGTCTCTCCCGCTGCTCCCCTCAGCAGTGTATCTCAGTCAATCAGCCTGTTCTGCTCCTCACTCTGTCTCTCGTCCCCCTCACCTCTGGCTTACACCCCTGCTCTTGTATGCATAAATAAATCAATCTTTAAAAAAATCTACTCCATGACTATAGTCATCAGGAAAGTGCAATGTAAACTGAGATTACTTTCCCATCATAATCTGAAAGCGTGAACACCTTAAATGATGGTGAAGGAGAAATTAAAACTCTCAAATCTTGTGAAATTGATACAGCCACTTGACAACATTTTTTCAAGTGAAAAATATAGAAATCCTTTAATCCACCAAGGTTGCTGCCTTAAAGCAGTGTTTTTTTCAATCTATTGGTAGGTCATGACCAGCATTGTGCAAAAATGACACAGAATGGGGTAGTGTGCTTATGTATAAAGTAGGTTTCATTTCATATATGAACTGGGTTGTTAATTTTTTTTCATTCAGATCTGTTTTTTTTTTAAGATTTTATTTATTCATGCATACAAGAACTAGGATACAGGCCAGAGGTGTAGGGGTGAGAGGATTCACCAGAGACAGAGTGGGGAGCAGAACAGGCAGACTGACTGAAATACACTGCTGAGGGGAGCAGCGGGTGAGTCAGAAGAGGTCTGCTGCGCCATGTGGGTAGCTCCCTGGCCAGGGATGGAACTCGTGCTGCAGTGGCTGCGGATAGCTTCATAGGTTGTGTCTTAACCCCTTGTGCCACCAGGGAGGCCCCCAGATCTGTTTTTCGAAGAGCTCCTGCAGCGAGGCGTGCAGTGAGTGAGCAACCTCAGCTGCAGCTCCTTTGAGATCTGTCAAAGTAAGGACATACTCTCTTAACTCTCGACTAACTCTCCTAACTCTGGCCAGTGACTGAGCATGGTGAGGGTTCAGTGATGCCCAACATAAGACTCACGCAAAGGCAATTTTTGCTTTGCAGAATAGCTCTCTGTTGGAATGGCAGTAAGATGTTCACAGTGGAGGGATAGTCTGGGCTCTTCCTAGCAAAGCCTCCTCCTCACTTCCTTTCCTTTTATAGGTCAGATTGCATTTAGCATTGAAAACATACCCTGCCACTCCTGCTCCCGCTTCCCTATCCTTCACAGTTATCTCCACACAATACTTCTCTTCCACTTCTAACTCTGCTTTGACCACTGCTTCCTGGACACTCATGCATGTTATACACTGGAGGGTCCAGCAATCCATCAGTATCACATTTACTTTGTCTATGGGATACAAGTTACCAGCCCTTGGAAAATGTTACTTGTGTCAAGTTCAAACAGATTCTCCTGTTTACATTTAATCTCATGCCTATGTTTATCTTCAAGTTTCCCCAAACTGGCAATTATGTTGTCTATTTATTCTCATCTTTTCTCTGAGTGTGTTTTCTTACTCCAGTCTTTACTGGGGTTCTCTAAGACAGATGTGCGGCTGTCACCCTGGAATTTCTCTTCACAGCTCTTGAGGCAGAAATTACCACTTATTCAGGCCCTGGATCTTCAATTTCCTTTACTCCAATAGTGGGTTTGCTGGGTTATCCAGTATTTCTATTTTTTTTTTAAGATTTATTTATTTATTTATACAAGCACTGGGAACAGTCAGAAGCGCAGGAGGGTGAGGGGATTCACCAGAGCCAGAGTGGGGAACAGAACACACAGAGGACGAAGTACACCGCTGAGGGGAGCAGCGGGTGCGGCAAGAGAGGTCTGCACACCATGTGGGACCCTCACCCGGTGGCCGGGGATCAAATGGGAGCTGCAGAGGCTGCAGGCAGCTTCGAAACCCAGCGCTCAACCGCTGCACCACCGGGGAGACCCCATTTTTTGTTTTTTAATGTATTTGCTGATCCATGGGCATTTAGGTTGGTTGCATGAATGGGCTACATTAAATAGTGTTGCTATGAACTTAGTGGTTCATAAACCTTTTGCATTTGTTTTCATATTCATTGGGTAAATACCTAGAAGTGTTATTGTCAGATCGTAGGATATTTCCTTTTTTCTTTTCTTTTTTTTTTTGAGAAATCTCCATGCCATTTTCCATAGCAGCTCCACCAAATTCCCTTCCTCAACCAGTGGTTGATTGTTTCTTTTTCTCAACATCCTCATCATTAATTTGCTGTTTCCAATATTTTTTATATAGGCTATTCTCAAATGGGTAAGGTGATATCTCATTGTGGTTTTGATTTGCATTTCCTTTCTAAGTGATGTTGAGCAATTTTTCATAACCCTATATCTGTATGTTTTCTTTGAAGAACTATCTATTTTGGCTTTGTGTCCATTTTTGACTTCTCTTTTGTTATTGAATTGAGTTCTTCATGTATTTTGGAAGTTAACCCCTTGTTGGATGCATGATGTGCAAATATCTTTTTCTAGTCTGTAGATTGATTTTTGTGACAGTTTATTTCCCAGTATAAAAGCTTTTCAGTTTGGCATAGCCCATTTTGTTTATTTTTGCTTTTGTTTCTCTTGTCACTGGAGCTACATCACCAAATACATCTCTATGGCTGATGTCCAGAAGTGCATCTCCTGTACTTTCTTGGATGTATTTTATGGTTTTAGACTTTATATCCAACTTTTTGAATTAATTTTTGTATATTAAGTTAGTGCCATTTGCTAAAGGTTCTTTCCTTTATCCATTGTATGGTCATAACTCCTTTGTCAGATTAACTCTCCCTATTTCTGGGCTCTCTATTGTATTCCTCTGCTTCTGTTTTTCTTCCAATGCCATACTGTTTTGATCACTATTACTATTACCATGTAGTATGTTTTGAAAGCAGGGAGTATGATATCACCATTGTTCTTTTTTTCCTCTCAGGACTGCTTTGTCTATTCAGGTTTTTTTCTGTTTCCACACAAGTTTTGTAATTGCTTGTTCCATTTCCTTGAAGAATGTTATTGGGGTTTTGAGAGCTATTGCATTGAATCAGTACGTTCTTTTAGGTAATATAGCTAATTTAACATGAATATTCTTCCAGTCCACGAACACAAGGTATCTTTCCTTTTCTTTTGTGTTTTATTTCCATTGGCAGTGCCTTACAGTTTTCAGTGTTTAGATTCCTCATCTCCTTTGTTAAGTTTACTCCCAGTTATTTCATCCTCTGTGGTACAATTAGAATTGGAGCTGTTTCCTTAATTTCTTTTTCTTCTTTGTTCACATTTTGAAATGCAACCAATTTTTGTAAATTGATTTTTTTTTTATAGAGGCATGTTTTATTTATTTATTTATTTTATTTGTTTGTTTGTTTTTTGTTTATACAAGCACTGGGTACAGTCAGAAGCGCGGGAGGGTGAGAGAATTCACCAGAGCCAGAGCGGGGAGCAGAGCAGGCAGAAGGACCCAAGTACACTGCTGAGGGGAGCAGCGGGCGGCAGGAGAGGTCTGCGCGCCATCTGGGACCCTCCTCCAGTGGCCGGGGAGCAGCTGGGGATCGAACCAACACTGCAGAGACTGCGGGCAGCTTCGCAACCCAGCGCTCAACCTATGCACCACCGGGGAGGCCCTAAAGCTGTCTGTTTTATCCTGGTTCATTCATGGAAGTTTGTATGATTCTATAAATTTGTTTGCTTCTTTTAGGTTTTACAGTTTGTTTGTATAAAGATGTTCATAGTTGTCTTTTATGATCCTTTTGTGTTTATTGTAGTATCTGTTGTAGTTTTGCCTCTTTCATTTCTGATTCCTTTTATACGGATTTTCTCTTAGTGAGCCTAGCCTAGAGGTTTATCAATATTGTATCTTTTAAGGAGTAAGATATTGGTTTTATCTTTTGTATCAGTTTTTTGTTTCTATTTTTAAATTTCTATTCTAATTTTTATTTCCTTCCTCCTAATGATTTTTTTTCCATTTGTTATTTTTTTCATTCATTATTTTTCTAAATTCCTTTGGCTGTAAAGTTAGATTGTTTATTTAACATTTTTCTTGTTCATTGATGTGGGCCTGTATTGCTATGAACTTCCCTCTTAATACTGCTTTTAGTGCATCCCATAGCATCTGGCAACTTATCTTCATTTTTTGATTTCCAGATAATTTTTATTTCTTCTTTGAATTCTTCATTGGCCCATGAGTTATTCAAAAGCATTTTGTTTAGTCTGCATATGTTTGGGGTTTTTCCATATTTCTTTTTTAAAAAAGATTTATTTATTTATGCATACAAGAACTGGGGTACAGGCCAGAGGTGCGGGGTTGAGAGGATTCACCAGAGACAGAGTGGGGAACAGAACAGGTAGACTGACTGAAATACACTGCTGGGCCTCCCTGGTGGCACAGCGGTTGAGCGCTGGGTTGCAAAGCTGCCCACAGCCTCTGCAGCACCTGTTCTATCCCCGGCCACCGGGTGAGGGTCCCACATGGCACGCAGACCTCTCCTGCCGCCCGCTGCTCCCCTCAGCAGTGTACTTGTCAGTCTGCCTGCTCTGCTCTCCCCTCTGGCTCTGGTGAATTTTCTCACTCTCCCGTGTTTCTGACTGTACCTAGTGCTTGTATAAATAAATAAATATTAAAAAAAAAGAAAGAAAGAAATACACTGCTGAGGGGAGCACAGGGAGAGACAGGAGAGGTCTGCAGCGTCATGTGGGTGGCTCCCTAGCCAGCCGGGGATTGTACTCGTGCTGCAGAAGCTGCGGATAGCTTCATAGTGCTATGCTTAACCCTTTGCACCACCAGGGAGGCCCCCTTTTCCATATTTCCTTTTGTGGTTGATTTCTAGCTTTATGCTGTTGCGACCAGAAAAAATGTTTGAGGGCCTCCCCGGTGGCGCAGCGGTTGAGCGCTGGGTTGCGAAGCTGCCCGCAGTCTCTGCAGTGCCGGTTCAATCCCTGAAGCTGCCCGCAGTCTCTGCAGTGCCGGTTCGATCCCCGGCTGCTCCCCGGCCACTGGAGGAGGGTCCCGCATGGCGTGCAGACCTCTCCTGCCGCCCGCTGCTCCCCTCAGCAGTGTACTTCGTCCTTCTGCCTGCTCTGCTCCCTGCTCTGGCTCTGGTGAATTCTCTCACTCTCCTGCGCTTCTGACTGTACCCAGTGCTTGTATAAATAAATAAGAAAATCTTAAAAAAAAGTTTGATATAATTTCAAGTCTGATTTTTTTAATGCATATATATTATTTTTTTAAGATATATTTATTTATTTATACAAGCACTGGGTACAGTCAGAAGCCTGGGAGGGTGAGAGAATTCACCAGAGCCAGAGCGGGCAGCAGAGCAGGCAGAAGGACTGAAGTACACTGCTGAGGGGAGCAGTGGGTGGCAGGAGAGGTCTGCGCAACATGTGGGACCCTCCTCCCGTGGTCGGGGAGCAGCTGGGAATCAAACCAGTGCTGCAGAGGCTGCGGGTAGCTTCGCAAGCCAGCGCTCAACCGCTGCACCACCGGGGAGGCCCAAGTCTGATATATTTTTGAGACGTTTTGTGTCCCAGCATATGATCTAAACTAAGAAAGTTCCATGTGCTCTTGAGAAGAATATGTATTCATTTTTTTTGGAGGATGGCTTTGTACATGTCTACTAAGTAAGTCTATCTGATCCACAGATTCATTTAAGACCATTATTTCCTTTTTCATTTTTTATCTAGATGACCTATCCATTGATGTAAGTGATGTCTCAAGATGTCCTGTTGTGATTATGTTGCTGTCAATTTTTTTGTTTATTTCTGTTCATAGTTGTTTTATATATTTGGGTGTACCTGTTTGTGTGTAAATATTGATGACAGTTTTATATGCTTGATGAATAGTCCCTTTGATGATTATATTGTGCCGGTCTCTGTCCCTGATTACCTTTGTTGACCGAAAGTCTAATTTATCAGATATGACAGTAGTATTTCCTGATATTTACTCTGTGTTATTGACTTGAAATACTTTGTTCCAGCCTTTCACTTTAAGTATACATATTTGGATTATGCATTTAAATCAACCTGTCATTCTGTATTTTTTTAAAAGATTTATTCATGCATACAAGAACCGGGGTACAGGCCAGATGTACAGGAGGATGAGAGGATTCACCAGAGACAGAGCAGGGAGCAGAACAGGCAGACGACAGAAGTACACTGCTGAGGGGAGCAACGGGCATGACAGGGGAGGTCTGCCACACCATGTGGGTATCTCCCCAGCCAGCTGGGAATCGAACCCGTGCTGCAGAGGCTGCGGACAGCTTCACAGTGCTGTGCTCAATTGCCTGCACCACCAGGGAGGCCCCTCATTCTGTATTTTTAAACTGGTGAGTTCAGAACATTTGAGTTTAGTTTAAGGTGATTATTGATAGATGAGGCTATTTACTGCCATCCTTCCTTTGGTGTTTGGTGGTTTTATCATTCTGTTGATCTCTTCCATATGGTTCTATCTTCCATCTCATTTTGATTGCTTTCCAGGGTGGTTCTCTAAGTGTCTTCATTTCTTCTTCTAAGTTCTCTATTCTAGGTTTTTGTTTTGTGGTTACCATGAGGGTTGTATCATACTTTCTATATCTAAAATAGACCTTTTTGTGCTGTCTTGATTCATTATCATTTGACTATGCAAATTCTGCCCTTTTCTTACTCTCTAATATTTTACAGTTGTCTTATTATTCTTGTTTACTTTTCTGCTTCCATGTTACTATTTATCACCTTGCTTAAGGTTTTGTGGTCATATTTCTTTCTTCTCATGTACAAGAACTCTTTGCAACATTTCTTGTAGGGCAGGTTTGGTGGTGGTAAATGCCATTAACTTTTGTTTTTCAGGGAAAGCCTTTATTTCTTCATCATATTTAAAAGATAATTTTGCAATGTAGATATTCCTGAGTATAATTTCTATCTTTCAGAATTATAAATATGTCATTCCACTCTCTTCTAGCCTTGTCTGTATCTGCTGATAAATTTGGTATAGGTGTGTTTGTTACATTCTTTCATAGCCTTTAATATTTTTTAAATCATTGACTTTTGATAATCAACAGTGATGTATCTTGGTGAAAGCTGCTTTACATTTAGCAATTTTGGTATTCTTTCAACTTCTTTGACATCCAAGTTCCAGTCTTCCCTTGGGTTTGAGAAATTTCAGCTATTATTTCTTTGTATTCATCATTTTTCTTCTGGAATATTCACTACCCTTATGTTTCCTCTTCCAATAGAGTCCTATATTTCTCATAGAATTTCTTTTTTTTTCTAGATTTTATTTCTCTCTCTTCTTCTACTTAGGTTATTCACACATTTGGGGAGGGAGGGTTTTTTTTTTTTAAGATTTATTTATTGTTTATGAGTACAAGAATTGGGGGTGTAGGACAGAGGTGTGGAGAGGTGAGAGGATTCACCAGAGACAGAGTAGGGAACAGAACAGGTGAATCTACTGAAATATACCACTGAGGGGAGCAGTGGGCAAGAAAACAGGTCTGTTGCACCATGTGGGTCAGCTCCCTGGCCAGGATCCAAATAACTTCATAGTACTGAGACTTAACCCCTTGTGCCACCAGGCCTGAGGGTTATTGCAGGTAGATTTATACTGTCTCTTCAACCCTTGCTCTGCTAAGCAAAACATTGATCACGATGGGGCCTCCTGGGTGGTATAGGGATTAAAGATACAGCGCTGTCAAGCTATTGCCAGCCACTGCAGTATGAGTTCGATCCCCGCCAGGGAGATGACCCACAATGGTACAGCAGACCTCTCACCCGCTGTTCCCCTCAGCAGTGTATTTCAGTCAGCAGTGTATTTCAGAACAGCCTGCCTGTTCTGCTCCACACTGTCTCTGGTGAATCCTCTCACGCCCATACCTCTGGCCTATACTCCAGTTCTTGTATGCATAAACAAACAAATCTTAAAAAAACAAACCATTGTTCACTGCATCATAGAACTCAAATGTCTGGCCTCCTTGCTGGTCCTCTCTGTAGGGGGTGGGATGGGCTCACAGCGCACAGCAGGTCATTCTCTCAGACATTTCCTCCCACATTATTCACAATCAGATTCTCTGCAACTGAACCAACAGTCCCAGCACTGTGTCCCAGTAGTTCTGCACTCCCCCAGTCAGGGAAAAATTAACCGCCCACCCCAGTACATGTATCCACATAGTCTGTACATACTCCCCAGCTTGCTCACCCCCAGGGCTGCAGCTTCCTTACTCTCCCTCCTCCAGTCCCCAACCTCAGTGTTTTCCATCACTAGTGGCAAACTGATGAGACTTCCTGAGAGCAAAATTTAATTTTTCTGTATTTATGTTTAGGGAAGACATTTATCAAATCTCCCAACTCTACTATGTTGTGGGTGAAGTCCTGTTTCTGGCTTTTTTTTTTTTTTGATGAATTGTTTTCACAGAAAAAGGTGCCCTCATACTCAGATATATAAAGTATTTCTCAATTAATAAATATTTATGATTGCAATAAGAATATTGCAATCATTCCTGACTTTGTTTCTCTGTATGTCAGATGTCTTTTCTCTAGCTACTTTTAAAGATTTATTCTATTCATTTGTGCCTACAAGAACTGGGGTGCAGACCAGAGGTGTGGGGGGGTGAGAGGATTCACCAGAAAGTGGGGAGCAGAACAGGCAGATCTACTGAAACATACTGCCGAGGAGAGTAGTGGGTGAGATAGGAGAGGTTTGCTGTACCACGTGGGTCACATACCTGGCGAGGGATTGAACTCAAGCTGCAGTGGCTGCCTATAGCTTCATAGTGCTGAGACTTTAACCCCTGTGCCACCAGGGAGGCTCTCTCTAGCTACTTTTATAATTGTCTTTTTATCATTGACTTTAATATGATTATTATGTTCCTTGGTGTAGTTTTATTTGTGTTGCACATATTATGGGTTCATTGAGCATTTTGGATCTGAAGTTCTATAATTTTTATCAAACGTCAACAATTTGGGAAAATTTCGCTCATTATATCTTCAATTTTTTCTGATACTGCCTCCTTCACTCTTCAGATATTCTAACTGCTTATTTGACTTGAAGTTGACCACAGTTCACTGATAGGATGCTCTTTCTTTTCCAAATCCTCTTTTTTCCTCTGTGTGTACTATTTGCAAAGTGTCAACTTCACTAAATAAAAAATATTTAGTGAACACCTCTTGTGTGACAGGCACTGTGCTAAGAACTGGAAATACAGTGAGTGTAGGATCCCACGGGAAGAGTGTCTTTAGTGTACAATGACAGGAAATTAATTATGGTCATTTTAAGTACTATAAGGAAAAGTATAGTAAGTACAGATGAGCAACAGGGAAGCCTTAATCTGTGGGGTTAAGAGTTTCCTGTAAATAGTATGATTTACACACAGTGTAGCAATAAATCATGTGCCCATTGTGTCTGGTTTTAAATGCTGACTCAAATCTTCAATAGGTTACTTAACCTCATTTTCCTCATTTATTACATGACACTATCAAGAGTATCTACATCATTAAGTTATGGTCAGAATGGAAAGCCATAATACATGCAAAGCACAAGAACAATGACGGCATGTGGAACCTTTTCTAGAAATGTTATTTTTTTTTTTAATTTTTTTTTTTTATAGAGGCATGCTTTTTTTTTTTTATTCATTTGTTTGTTTTGTTTTGTTTATACATGCACTGGGCACAGTCAAAAGCAAGGGAGGGTGAGAGAATTCACCAGAGCCAGAGCGGGGAGCAGAACAGGCAGAAGGACAGAAGTACACTGCTGAGGGGAGCAGCAGGCAGCAGGAGAGGTCTGCGCACCATGTGGGACCCTCCTCTAGTGGCCAGGGAGCAGCCGGGGATCGAACCAGAGCCGCAGAGGCCGCAGGCAGCTTCGCAACCCAGCACTCAACCACCGCTCCACCACCGGGGAGGCCCTAGAAATGTTAGTTATTAATATAATTTCAGCCCCGACCAAAAGACAAGCACGGCAGAAGGGACGAAACTCCAAGTAGAGACAGCAGCATGTACAAAAACCCATAAAGTTGCTGGGGGTAACAGTAGAACTGAAAAGCCAAAGTTTCTCAAATCAGACAGGAGCTAAGGAGAAAGAGGTACCAGGAGGCATGAGATGAGGCTGGAAAGGCAGGCTGAGGCCAGTAATACAAGGCCTTGCAGGCCAGGTTAAGGTGTCTGGACATTATCCCAGGAGTCAGAGGAAACTTCAAGGGGGAATGGCAAGCTTTGATTTGCAATAAAAGCCATCTGTGGCTACAGCATGGAGCTCCACATGGTGGAGGGAAGCCAACAATGACAAGGAAACTAAGTAGACTACTCCAACAGTCTAGAGCATAGGCTCTGGGCATAGATGAGGGGAGTGGCGCACAGGAGAGAAGCGAGGGGGGGTGACTGAAGAAACAAGGCAGAGCCAAAAGGACTTTGTGTATGCAGAGGAGACAGGGTTTGGAGGAGGCAAATAAACAAGTATTTGAGAAAGCATGAATTCCTGTGTTCCTGTCTAGTTGTTGGGCTTCATAGAATGCCATCTGTCTGCTCCACACTCCAGGCACAGTTCTCTAAGTTGAAAGAACTTGAGAGGCCTGGTCGCTCCTGGAGGCAGCTCAGTGCCACTTCTGGGGGGTCCTTCCCAGTTTGAGGTATTAATTCATTTATTAAACTTGCATACGCAGCAGGAGCAACGCGCAGTCAGGGCACCCAGAGTCGGGGTCAGCATGCAAGAAGGTGCCGGCGCTCAGCCCAGTGCCGGGCGCCGCCAAGCAAGGAGAGCAGCGCACACGCGCGCAGCTAAGCGCTGCAGGAACACGCACAGGGGTGGGGCGGACTCGGGGTTCCTTCAGCGGGTGCTACTCCGCAGAGGACCGCCGTGGGCCTCAGGACGCGCCAGGGAGCACCTCCCCACAAGCCCCCTGGGGAAGGCCCGCCAAGGAGGCGCCCGTAGCCCGCCGGGCGCGCGGGCCCCTCCCAGGCAGCGCCTCGCCCAGGTCGCCGCCACGAGGGGGCGCGCCGGGTCCGCCCGGCCCCCAGGGGGCGCTGTGCGCACGGGCGCGCAATGGCCGCGACGCCCACAGGCAAGTGCCCGAAGCCCGGGGAGGACGCGGGGCAGGGGCGGCGCCAGGAAGCCCGAAAGCCCTGGGGGACCGCGAGGGTCACCGGCGCTCAAGGAGAGGATGTCCTCACACTCGCAGCCGAGCCCGCGGCGGACGTCCTCGCTCCCTCGGGAAGAGCCCCTTTCCGGCGCCTCCAGCGCTGGAGCGACGGGCCGCGCCCAAGCCCCGCCCCCCGCCGCGCCCAAGCCCCGCCCCCCGCCGCGCGCCCGGAGAGCACCAATCAGCGCCCGGGGAAGGCGCATGCGCCCCAGCGCGACCTGGGCCCCTGGACCGGAAGCCGGCCTCGGCGGGCGCCCACTCGCTCGCGGCGAAGATGGCGCTGTCCAGGGTGTGCTGGGCTCCGGCTGCTCTGTGGGGCTCGGCCGTCACCCGTGGACCTTGTGTCGCCCGCAGGCTGCAACTTCTCCGCTGCGGCCGCGCCTGGGGAGCCCCTCGGTGAGGGCCCGGAGCGAGAAAAGCGCTCTTTGGCTTTCGGTCCCTTCCAGAGTCCGCCGTGCCCGCGGCTGCCGCCTCCTCGCGTGCGTGCGCTGTCTCGGCGTGCGGGGTCCCACGCCCGGCCCGGGGATCTGTGTTCTGCTGGGAAGTCGCACCCGGATCCCCGCCGGTGACCTGACTTCTGACCCTCTCAAATCTCTGTGCCCCACATTGAATTTCCCGCGAATCCAGCGCTCACCTGTCAGCCTCCCCGCGCGTCTCCGGTTTTACCTGCTGTTGTCTTGATCCCACCTCTGCCGCTCTGGTCTCCTGCCTTGTGCCCGCTGTAGATTCCCGCCACTGCCTGGCATCCCTTCCTATCTGATCGCCCTTTTGTCTGTCCTCTTTTTCTCAGGTTTATTATAAGAAGGGAAAGGAAATTAAAGGACACTTGCACAGACTCAAGTGTGCAGAAAGCTACCCCTGAAAGGGGCAGGTTTATGACAAGATACACCTGCCCAGTCACAGGCGGGCAGGAGAGCAGCTCACCCAGAGTTTTAAAAGGGAATATAGATCTCACTTCTCCCTAAGACAAGTCCCAGAAATTTGTGGCCATTTTTTACATTCAATCATCAGACTTGGCATTAAGTGAACTGGTAAACAGATTTGCCGTTTCCTTTTTATATGCACACGAGGGCTGTGCAATAGTTTGAGGTCGCCACCATGACACAGAGGTCAGCTCTGTTGGCACTCTGTCCAAAATGTGTCTTTCACACACTTTTTTCAAACTTATCAGATTGCATTGTATTAAGCCATCACCCTGCTTCTTCCTTTCTGATAACCTCAGTCATGTTGCTTGATATGGTATCTTGAAGCCTTGTCCAGAGACTTAGTTATAAAAAGGAAAACTGAGGTTGGGATATGTCTAGTCTTCCAAATGTCTGCCAATGCTTTCTCTGTTCACTTTGAAAGATGCCAGTTTCAGCAATTGACTCTGTGATTCTTTTTCCTTT
The DNA here is from genome assembly GCF_014898055.3 of Talpa occidentalis. Lineage (NCBI taxonomy): Eukaryota > Metazoa > Chordata > Mammalia > Eulipotyphla > Talpidae > Talpa > Talpa occidentalis. Next base: position 77,647,591 of record NW_023601653.1, read on the forward strand.
CAGGTATCTGTGTCCTAGGCAACTACTGGTGTTTCCTCTAACCATCCGCTGAGCATGATGCAAGTGGAGACTTTGCAGATGGTGAGCACTTAGAGACTTCCTTTTTCCACAGCCCCACCTTGCCTCAGGTCTTTGCTTGCTGATTTTTCCCTATATTGTGTCCCAAAAGCCTTGAGTTCAGCCATGCTGCTCACACCATACCTGCCTCCTCTCTTGAAACACACTGCTGTGTTTCACCAACTGGACATGGCTATGGCAAAGTTGGAGATTGGCACCTTCCCCTGCTAGTTTGCACTTAACGATTTAGTAAATACCTCATGAATGTTAGCCATTTTTATTATCACGGGGCTGACTTTCAGCACCTCAACCCAGGATCTGGCCGCAACACTGTGGAAAGCTCATATTCCTAAAGGGACTATAATCTGAGCCTCCGATGGCTACCTCCCCAACCACTCAGATCCAGTGTTACAGCCCTGTGCCGACTTCCCTCTCAATTTTGAACCTGGAATCAGGTAGGAGGACTCAATAGCCTGAGAGGAAAGTTAGGATTTTCCCTATGAAGGCAGAACTAAGGAAAGATCTTCAAAAGGCTTCAGTGTTTCCTTAATGTTGTGGAAAGCCTTAAGTTTATGCCAGGTGCTGGTTCTACTAAGTGTCTAGCAATGATTGTGGAAACCCTGGCCAATGCCAGCAGGCCACTCCTTGGGGGGTTGGGGGGGGCGGGGTGTTTCTGAGCTTTCCCATTGTCAATTAGTTGAAAATAGCACATAAATGTGTCTGACCTTCCAGTGTCTGTTCTGATCCGGGCTTTGTTCTCAAGGAACATCAGGAGACAGACAGCAGGAGTGGGGTGAGTAAAGGTACTGTGCTTTGTCCCGTACCACTTTACATTTTCTGATGCTCATTCTTGGATGAAGTCATCATATTTGAAATGTTGGGTTGAAATAGGCTGCTTGGATATCAGACCGTATTGTGATTGTAGTTTCTCACGTGAATTTCCTCATCATCCTGGGTAGACAAGGACTGTTTCCATTGTCTAGCACAGCCCCTGGCTTCTATGGGGGTGTTTGGTAAATAATCTCAGCGTCTCGTACCGACCTGCACATTTTGCAAAGTTGGAGTGATCCTTTTCCCTTCACCTGTAAATCTGGAGGGATTTTTCCCTGTGTTGGCACTGCCATCGTTGTTTTAAATGCAATTTTGGGAAAGAAACTGTGTTCTTCGCCTTTGTGGCAGAAGTACTGACGTTTGAGATGATGTCAAGTGCTGAGCCATTCAAGGAGACTGAAGGACACGATTGTGATCTGTGTGTTTACTGTTTTCATGGAATTATCACTTTTCTTTTGCTCCATCTTCCCAACAAAATGAAAAGATTCCATCATGAAAAGTGTGAAGGGAAGATGAGTGTTCATTTCAGCTGAGCAGGCAGGCATGTCAAGCAAATGAAGGCAGAAGAAAACATAATCAGGAGTACATTGGGAGTACATTGGGAGAGGGTCAATAGAGTCTTCTTAATGGTTCACAGCAACCATGTTTATCCCTTACTGTTGCTAGAGAGAACAATGTCTTCAGATAACCAGTGGTCAGCAGAGGAAGATGAAGGCCAGTTGTCCCGACTGATCAGGAAATCTAGAGACTCCCCCTTTGTCCCTGTAGGTAAGTATAAGCCTTGACTACATACTGGAAAACTGTAATATCACAAAAATACCTTATCCAATATCTTTGAGGCTTGAACTGTCTTATATAATTCAATCTTTTGAGATAATGAAAGCTAACCCCTAATGAGCACAAATATAAGTTTATAAACTTTCAGCACAATTTCCAGTATTTAGTAAACTCCTCAAGAATGTTGGCCATTTTTGGGCCTCCCCTGGTGGCGCAGCGGTTAAGCGCTGGGTTACGAGGCTGCCTGCAGCCTCTGTAGCGCCAGTTCGATTCCCCGGCCACCAGCGAGGGTCCCACAAAAAAAAAAAAAAAAATAATGTTGGCCATTTTTATTATGAAGCATCAATTCTTATCTTATTTAACCTATTTTCACTAGAGATCTATCTAAAGCTACCAGTGCTTAGCCAATCTAAATAGAATTAATTGATTGGGGCCTCCCTGGTGGCCTAGGGGTTAAGTCTTAGTGCTATTACCTCTACAGCTTGAGTTTGATCCCCAGCCAGGGAGCTAACCCAAATATGGCACAGACTTCTCCTGTCTTGCCTGCTGCCCACCTTACCAGCATATTTCAGTAGATCCACCTGTTTTGCTCCCCACTGTGTCTCTGGTGAATCCTCTCACCCCCCACACCTCTGGCCTGCAACCCAGTTCTTCTATGCAAAAAAATAATAAATAAATAAAATAGAATTGATTGAGTGGACTTTAACTTTCCCATGATGGTGAAGGACCCTCAGCAGCAGAATCAGGCTGCTGTACTGAAAGTCACTTAGGGACTGTTGAGATGTGAGCCTTTTTGTCTCAAGCCTTTAAATTCTTGTGTCTGATGTTTATTGAGTTTTCTGTTTCTTCCATTACTGTCGGGTGCCTTCAGAAACGTCTGCTTCTAATGTTCTGTGGCATCAGATGCTAGCTGCCCCAGCTTGAAATGACTGTGAGTCAATTCTGAGTAAAGAAGCTGATCGAAAGCCTGGGCCCACCGGTACACTGAGAGCTTGAGCTTTGAGGGTTGGTGCTCAGGGCCCTTTTGCTGACGCCTTGTTCCATCTGCTGTGGTTGATGGTGAAGTCCAGTCCAGTTTAAAGAGTGGTATTATAATTAGACCTGGCGTCTTAGCCTCTCTAGCTTTTCCCAAAACAGACTTAGTATGTTTACAATTTCCACAAATACTATATTGATGTGAACGCCAACTGACAAAAACTAAGCACTACTATGTTTTAAAGTGTGCTTAGCTTTCTTTCCTCTTGGAAGTTTAAACTGCCCTAAGAAATTGTGCTGTTGTCTACAGCAGCCATGTGTCTTTCCTTGTGTTAATTTTGTCCTGAAACTATTAAAATAACATTTAAATCAGACTTAATGTAAGTTTGTGAATGTATTAATTCCATGAAACTTTTAAATAGGTGTATATCATGTGTTTCCATTAAATGTTAATGCAGATCTAGCAATTTTATAAGTGTCATTATTCAAATATCAAGAAAGAATATTTTAACTAACAGTAACATTCACTTAATTTGTTAAAGATTTGTAATTGCAACCAGTATACATTAAAACATAATTTTGTAGTAACTTATTCATCCTTTTTAGTATTTTTAACTAGAAAAAAACAATTGAAGAGCTCATTACTACTTGAATAGATTAGTGTAATGAACAAAGATAATCACTGTGTCTATTTTAAATTAAATTATTTTTCCAGAGACAGTTTAAGGTGATTAAAGTAAAAAGATAAAAGTACTTCCAACTAAATTCAATTATATACCAACCACAGAAACATTATATGGAAAACAGCAAAAGTTCTGATGTTAATCATTAAAAGAAACAAAACCATTTAATTGAAAACAGAGCTTTGTTTTTTTTGATCAAAGGAAGAGAACCAACTTTTTGCTAGAAAAAGATATAATACTAAAATTTGGATTCTATTATTGAATAGTTTTAGTTTTTGTTACTTTACCTATATCTAATATGTATTTTTGCTGTAGGATGAAGTGTCCTATGCAGATAATTTATAAAACATTTTTGTTTTCTTGAATACCTTCCATCATTATTTATATTGTTTAAAATGGTGTTATCGGGCCTCCCCAATAGCGCAGCGGTTGAGCACTGGGCTGCGAAGCTGCCGGCAGCCTCTGCAGCGCCGGTTCCATCCCCGGCCACCAGCGAGGGTCCCACAGGGCGCGCAGACCTCTCCTGCTGCGCCCACTGCTCCCCTCAGCAGTGTACTTCGTCAGTCTGCCTGTTCTGCTCCCTGCTCTGGCTCTGGTGAATTCTCTCACCCTCCCATGCTTCTGACTGTACCCAGTGCTTGTATAAATAAATAAATAAATCTTTAAAAAAAAGAAAAAAAAAGCTAAGGAAAGAATGGATTGGAAGAATCAATTTTGACAAAGATGTCAATTTCCCCCATGTTGTTTTATAGATTTCATGTTACACCTGTCAAAAATCTCAGCAACTTTTTATATAGACATAGGTAACATTCTAAAATTTATATGGAAAGATGCACAAGTCTAGAACACTTGAAGAAGTCTTTTTTAAAAAAGGGTAAAGTAGGAGAAATTACCCTACGTGATATTCCAGACTTTTTGTCTAGCTTGAGAAATTAAGTGTGGTACTGATAGAAGAGTACATGCATATCTCCCTCATCTGGAAGAAGAGATAACCCAACAAACAGACCCACACTTGTATTGTGCAAAAGTGTTCTTTAGTCTTATGTCAAAATAAAGCATTTTATTCTTGTCATTTTCAAAGTTTACCTTATTTTGTCTTAGATGTTATAAACATGCTATTCCACTCTCTTCTAGTTTTTATATTACGTTCTCACGTATTCAAAAATATTTTGAACTCTGGTATGAAATACAAATCCAACATTCTCTATACCCATGAATTATATACTAAAGATATTTATTAAATACTGCTTTATTTGTTATGCAGTTACTTTAGATTTAGCATGGATTGTTTCTCACAGATTTAAAATCTTTCTAGCTCTTTCCTATTTGGTTGATCACTCGTCTATTTATTTATTTATTTTAAAGATTTATTTATTTTTATACAAGAGCTGGGGTATAGGCCAGAGGCACGGGAGGGTGAGAGGATTCACCAGAAACAGAGTAGGGAGCGGAACAGGCAGATGACAGAAATACACTGCTGAGGGGAGCAGTGGGCACGACAGGAGAGTTCTGCCGCACCATGTGGGATTCTCGCCAGCCAGCCGGGATCAAACCCGCACTGCAGAGGCCGCAGACAGCTTCGCACTGTGGCTCTCAACCCGCTGCGCCACCGGGGAGGCCCCACTAGTCTGTTTTAGAACCCACTACATAGGATCTTGGTTGTCACAGCAATAATTGTTTTGGTTTTGGTTTTTTCAATACTGCTCTTAAATAAAAGAAGTACACAGAAAATCAGTAAATATGAAAGATTTTAACAAGATCCCCAAGTGATCTGTATGCACATTAAAGTTTGAGAAGCTCTGTTCTACCTGACTCATAATGACTAGAAGCCCATGTTTAGGTCCAATTCTGGAAAGTTTTTCTGTTGCCTTCTTACTGGTGTCATCACCACTGGTGTTTTGTCTGGCTTTCAGGCTAAGTAGCAACTAGAGAGGCATTTTCAGGAAGGTTAATCTTAAAAGATAAATCATAGATTTTAGAGATTGGAGATTCAGAAGTATTTGTATGAGCTTTGGCAGTTTTTTTCCCCCAGAGTCACATACTTCTTGTGCATAGATTTATTAAAGTTAAATATCTCATTTCTACATAAAAATATAGTTTCTATCACTGTCTTTATTTGATGACAAGGGTGGGAGGGAGGAAGCTACTCAAAAGCTTTGGATGCTGGAGTGTTTGGTTGGTTCACTTGTTGGCTACATGACTTGCTTCAAATAAGAGCCTAGCAGTTTGTGCCACCAACACCATGCCTCAGGAAATGTAAAAATTGTAACACAAGTTACTACACTATATGGTTCAGGTTTTTCTGGGAAGAGAAAATTGCAAATTTTGAATCTATGAGTAAGGGTTCATTTTAAAATCTGCCAAAACAAATCCAGACAGCTTCTTTTAAAGGTATTGCTTGGTACCTTGCCTGCTTGTTTTCCAAGTGCCAGTTCTTTAAGCAGTCTTTTACTCAACTCTAACTCTTGGGGTTTCTAGCCTACCGTTTATATAGCCCCTTCTTTTTTAATTCACAGGGATAGCAGGCTTTGTCGCGGTGGTGTCCTATGGTCTTTACAAGTTAAAGCACAGAAGAGATCAGAAAATGTCCATTCATCTTATTCACATGAGAGTTGCTGCCCAAGGATTTGTTGTAGGAGCCGTGACTCTAGGTAAAGTCTTTAACATACATTTTGTGTTCAGCTGTCCTGGACAGTATTTTTATTTCATTCATTTATATTAGAAGCTGATAATTGGGTGAAGATAAAATAGCGGAGGAGGAATGGTAAGAAAGACAGTAATCTTCACTTGGTTGAGACTGCCACCCCATCATAGGCTTAATTTCTTAGGATTTTAAGCACTGAAGAAAACAATAAATCCAGAAAGAATGAGAGTTGTGGATCCTTTATCCTCTGTAGTAAAAGGCGCAGTCGATAGTTCCTACCCTTTTGCAGTCATAGTTCCCAGCCTGCTTGAACAGCAGATAAAATTATTATTTGTTAGTCTATAAATTAAGCAAGACTTACACAGTCAAATCCAAAGCACAGTTATAAAATTATCTGGTGAATTCAGGTAATATCAACAACTAAATCAGACAGTTCTAAAAAGAAGTCCACTTTGGGACCTAAATCATCTAAAATTGCATGAATGAGAACATGCCTCAGTGTAAATAGCTCCCATTCATACTGTGCAGAGTAGAATCTACCTAAGATAGGTCTAGGGTTACAGAACGGTAGGTATGTGACTTGCATTTAGGGAGTTACATGTAAATTATCTTATTAACATGAGTTATGATATGCAAGTATTGAGTAAAATATGACAAAAGATTTTACTACAAAGTTATAGTTCACATTTTCATCATCAGCAAACCTTACTGAGTACTTACTATGTGCCAGACACTGTGGCTGGTCTAGCAATACAAAGTAAGACTCAGACCCTAACCACAAATGTTTAGTCTCACTTTGGGTTAAGACCAAGAACAGAAGACAGTATAAAGTCATAAATGTTGTGACACCGAGAGCACAGGCTGTCATAGCAACGAGCCCAAAGAAGGGGCTTTTTACTGGGGCCTCAGAATCCGGGGTGGCTTCTCTAAGTTTACATCTAAGGAAGTAAACTAAGCCAAGAATGTGGAGGAAGAGATCAGAATTCTAAGCAGAGGAAAAAACAAAGGCACAGAAGCTTAGATTGTTAGTGGCGTGCTGGGCCAGCAAATAAGCAAAATTGTCCAACAGTGCCTTCCATGAGTATATAGGGATTGTCTAAGGCTTCAATTATCCTTCTGAATTTTAGGCAGAATGCCTCTTAGGCAATAATGCATGCTTAACTACGCTGACATAATACGAATCCATCACTCTCCACCCCTTGTCAACCAGGTATCCATCTACACCTCTTTTTAATTTCAAATAAAGAAAATGACAAAAATCACTCATCACTGTGTCGCCAAAAACATGCACATTCTCTCCCCAAAGAGAATGAATATAAAATCCCTTCATCCATCTTTGGATAAATACACAGAGAAGAAATTCAGTTTTCGTTTCCTTCCCATGTACACTTTACTGATAATGCATCTTTTTGTTTCTAGGTGTTCTCTATTCCATGTATAAGGATTATATCAGACCTCGATTCTGCAATGTGCCCAAAAAATGAAGCTACATCAAGAAAGACAAGAAGCTTTCTGAAAACTAGTTATTATGAATGAATTTTCAATATGTAGCAAATGTATGCTGCAGAGGTATCAGATAGATTTCTCATAGTCTTCATAGTAAATCTCAATTGTCTAAGAAGTTAATCTCTAAATCAACCAGCATAGGCAGTTCAAAAATATCTTTTGTGATGTCTTTTCAAATCTAGCACATGATTTTCTGACTTCTAAATTTTTTATTTTCTAGTTAACAGTAGAAAATAATCTACATTATGTCAAAGCAAGCTGAAAATTAGGAGTTAGTTATACAGTGACTACAGGAAACTTTTCTATGACCATGAGAAAGGTGACACTCTATTCATCACTTAGTGAATGCATCTATCCTGGGGGAAAGTTTTCCCTGAAATAAATAAAGACAGTGTCTGACTTCCTTCTTGACTTCCTTCTTGACTTCCTTCTTGCTGTTCCTGGAGTCAAGGGTAACCCTGACAGGAAGGTGAAGTCTGGTGTTTGGGGAAGGAAAATCGAAAACTATGTCTGCATTCTAGGCATTAACCCACCGCTCTATTATATTCACTCTTCTCCATTTGCATAAGTAATTACTTACATGTTGTCATTTGTACCTCTCATGAGGCCCATCTAGTGCCACCAAGTATTCATATTTGGTCAACACTGTGCTCTTTGGAAACAAAAAAAATCCAACTGCTTTGTTCCACTAAGTAAATATTCTAGCTGATGGACTGAACATGTTCCATGAAGGTCAGGAAAGCTGAGGACAGGTGGTATAGAAAAGTTACCCTTCATGATGATTACACAATGAAAAGATATTTTTAAACAGCTACTGGAAAAATTCCGTTCTCTGAATATAAGCACAACATTGAAAATAGATTAATGAAGTGTTTAATGAGAAACTCACAGTACCTAGTAGGTACCAGGGTTGTTAACTTTTACTCTGAGAGAACTGTAGTATTCTATTTATTGTTTGAAAATAGTAACGCAAAGTATTAATAGTGGCCATGCGTGAACACTCATAAATTGTATTTAAATCAAAATGTAAATTCAAATTTGAAAAAAGGGAGTATGAAAATGCTCATTTATCCATGTTAGCTTGGGTAGAGAGGGAGGGTCATTGCAGGAAGACCCTATAAATAGATAATATAGTGTTTGAATTTGCAAAATATTTGTGCCAAAACTTTGGTGGCTTAATATAACGTTTGAAATTGAGAAGGGTATTTTTTTTTGAGAAGGGTATTTTCATGGCTACTGTAACCCCTGATGTCTCACTTGCTAATTAAACTAGTTTGTGTAAACTATTAATTATGTGCCTGGATAGACAATGATTACCTTTTATATTAGACTGACTCACAGTTATGTAGCAGCAACTGCTTAGTAACAATTACTTAATTGCACCTTTCTGAAATTCTGGATATGTATTGTCAGAAAATCATTTTTGCAGGAGGGTGGAATGGGGCCCAGTCCTTTATTACAGAACTTGGGTCTCCAGCCATATCCCATTCTGTGATATCTCTACTTGAGCTCCTCAGGTGCCAGATGAAAGTGGGGTAGCTTGTGGTGGGGCCTGGTCCCAGGGAGGGCCAGAGATCTTACCCAGCCTGACACTGGGACAGATGAGCAGCCCCAGACCCTATCCCATTCATGAGAGGGAGTGGACAAGAAACAGGGTCAGGGTTGTGGATCCTAGGACTGATAGCAAAGGTCTGAGTGTCAGTTCAGGCTGATGCCCAGTTCTGAGTGGGTCCCTGCCCCAGCCCTGGTCTCCCCACCTGGAGGATCAAGTACCAGGGAGGAGAGGAGTAAGGTATCTGGGCACAGTCAGTTACGGAGAAAAGGTCTGACGGAAGCAGTGGGTGGGCCAGCCCTCGGGGCAAAGTATGATCTGGCTGCGTGTAGATGATCTCCATACCTGGTGGCTGGCAGGTGGGAGGGGTTCTACAGTGGGTGTGACCAGGCCCCAGGCCTGGATCAGGGCATGGGGTGCACCATTCGGTGGTGCTGGAAGGGTATGCAGTGCAAGACTTTGCTGCTGGCAGGAAAGTGTGCTAGGCCGGTGTGTGCTCACGTGCATGCTGAGAGCACGCTTCTGCGTGAAGAGCTTGGCACAGATTATGCACTAGAAGGTGCTCATGCCCATGTGCCTGGCCATATAGAAAATATTTAGAGATAATACTTTTCACAAATTTTGAAAGTTTCATTCAAATTATCAGTGCTTTCATCATCACTCAAGCCATCTGTATCATCACCTCGTCCAGTTTGCAAATCACGTCATCCTGATGAGTATCTAATTGAATGTTTTCTTTTCCTTTGTAATTCATATTATGCTTGCACACTGCTTATCTCCATAATTTAACTTGTGGAAAGGCTTATGAGCAAAAATATCTAACACTTGAAACTGAGAATCCTGATCCCAGAATAATCCATTAAATCTGTATTAGCATTTTTGCCTTCTTTTTGTTTTTAACTGATCCCATCTAGTGACCTCTACCAGCTTGAAGACCTAGCATGAAGTGAGGTCATTACAGGTGCATCCTTCCTAAGCAGTACTTGCATTCAAGACAAAATATCATGTTAAAAATCAGACATCATGGACTATAGTAGGACACTATGTAAAAACATGTAATATGAGACAATTTGCTTTCTGATGAATTGTTTTCATGGCAAAAGGCGATCTCATATTCGGATATATAAAGTATTTATCAATTAATAAATATTTAGTGAACACCTCTTATGTGAAAAGCACTGTGCTAGGAACTGGAAATACAGTGAGTGTAGGATCCCATAGGAAGAGTGTCTTTAGTGTACAATGACAGCAGATTTATTATGGTCATTTTAAGTACTATAAGGACAAGTATAAAAAGCATAGATGAGCAACAAGGAAGCCTTATTCTGTGGGGTTAAGAAAGTTACCTGGGCCTCCCTGGTGGCGCAAGAGGTTAAGCACAGCACTGTGAAGCTACCCTCAGCCTCTGTAGCGTGAGTTCGATCCCCGGCCGGCCAGGTTGCTGACACCCACATGGTGTAGCAGACCTCTCCTGTCTTGCCAGGGTTGTGGATCCTAGGACTGATAGCAAGTGTATTTTTGTCAGTCTGTCTGTTCTGTTCCCCACTCTGTCTCTGGTGAATCCTCTCACCCCCCAGCATCTCTGGTCTGTACCCCAGTTCTTGTATGCTTAAATCAATAAATCTTTTGGAAAAAAAAGTTTCCTGTAAATAGTACGATTTATACACATGTAGCAGTAAATCATGTGCCCACTGTGTCTGGGCTTAGGCTGACTCAAATCTTCAATAGGTTACTTAACCTCATTTTCCTCATTTATTATGTGACACTAACAGTGGTATCAACATCATGAAGTTATGGTCAGAACAGAAAGCCATAACACATGCAAAGCACAAGAGCAACGGTGGCATGTGGAACCTTTTCTAGAAATGCTAATAATATAATTTCAGCCAGAACTAAAAGACAAGCACGACAGAAGACATGAAACTCCAAGTAGAGAGAACATCAAGTACAAAAAACCCATAAAGTTGCTGGGGGTAACAGTAGAACTGAAAAGCCAAAGTTTCTCAAATCAGACAGGTGCTAAGGAGAAAGAGGTACCAGGAGGCATGAGATGAGGCTGGAAAGGCAGGCTGAGGCCAGTAATACAAGGCCTTGCAGGCCAGGTTAAGGTGTCTGGACATTATCCCAGGAGTCAGAGGAAACTTCAAGGGGGAATGGCAAGCTTTGATTTGCAATAAAAGCCATCTGTGGCTACAGCATGGAGCTCCACATGGTGGAGGGAAGCCAACAATGACAAGGAAACTAAGTAGACTACTCCAACAGTCTAGAGCATAGGCTCTGGGCATAGATGACGGGAGTGGCGCACAGGAGAGAAGCGACGGGGGGGGTGACTGAAGAAACAAGGCAGAGCCAAAAGGACTTTGTGTATGCAGAGGAGACAGGGTTTGGAGGAGGTAAATAAACAAGTATTTGAGAAAGCATGAATTCCTGTGTTCCTGTCTAGTTGTTGGACTTCATAGAATGCCATCTGTCTGCTCCACACTCCAGGCATAGTTCCTTCCCTGCTCCTAAATCTCTCTGGTTGATCCTGTCTTCTTCCTTCCAGGCACCATCTAAAGTTTTAGAGCTAAACATTCTTGAGAGATACGTAGTTGCTGATAGGCTTAGCATCTGCCTGAAGATGGAGATCATGTTTTAGTCAATTTTCTCTGTCCATGCCGTCTACCTAACCCTGTGGAGACCCAACCACTTGCAGAACTTCTCTTACTATGAGGGGCACAACCCTAAACAATCTATGCTAATATAAAGCTCAGTGACTCACAAAGGATTACACAGATGTCGATGCTTTCATGACCATTTTCTTCTTGAGTCATCACTGAACTCTTACAAACATGTACGAGTAAAGAGGACATAAACTCAATATTAAAGTGACATGTTCAAGGTTACACTCACTAGAGAAAATGCTGATCCTAATCTTCACCTAGATCCTTGCTTCCAAATGGGTAGCCCTTCCTAACACCCTTCACAGATGAAATATTCATATGTAACTTTAAGAGGCCTGGTCGCTCCTGGAGGCAGCTCAGTGCCACTTCTCGGGGTCCTTCCCAGTTTGAGGTATTAATTCATTTATTAAACTTGCATACGCAGCAGGAGCAACGCGCAGTCAGGGCACCCAGAGTCGGGGTCAGCATGCAAGAAGGTGCCGGCGCTCAGCCCAGTGCCGGGCGCCGCCAAGCAAGGAGAGCAGCGCACACGCGCGCAGCTAAGCGCTGCAGGAACACGCACAGGGGTGGGGCGGACTCGGGGTTCCTTCAGCGGGTGCTACTCCGCAGAGGACCGCCGTGGGCCTCAGGACGCGCCAGGGAGCACCTGCCCACAAGCCCCCTGGGGAAGGCCCGCCAAGGAGGCGCCCGTAGCCCGCCGGGCGCGCGGGCCCCTCCCAGGCAGCGCCTCGCCCAGGTCGCCGCCACGAGGGGGCGCGCCGGGTCCGCCCGGCCCCCAGGGGGCGCTGTGCGCACGGGCGCGCAATGGCCGCGACGCCCACAGGCAAGTGCCCGAAGCCCGGGGAGGACGCGGGGCAGGGGCGGCGCCAGGAAGCCCGAAAGCCCTGGGGGACCGCGAGGGGTCACCGGCGCTCAAGGAGAGGACGTCCTCACACTCGCAGCCGAGCCCGCGGCGGACGTCCTCGCTCCCTCGGGAAGAGCCCCTTTCCGGCGCCTCCAGCGCTGGAGCGACGGGCCGCGCCCAAGCCCCGCCCCCCGCCGCGCCCAAGCCCCGCCCCCCGCCGCGCGCCCGGAGAGCACCAATCAGCGCCCGGGGAAGGCGCATGCGCCCCAGCGCGACCTGGGCCCCTGGACCGGAAGCCGGCCTCGGCGGGCGCCCCCTCGCTCGCGGCGAAGATGGCGCTGTCCAGGGTGTGCTGGGCTCCGGCTGCTCTGTGGGGCTCGGCCGTCACCCGTGGACCTTGTGTCGCCCGCAGGCTGCAACTTCTCCGCTGCGGCCGCGCCTGGGGAGCCCCTCGGTGAGGGCCCGGAGCGAGAAAAGCGCTCTTTGGCTTTCGGTCCCTTCCAGAGTCCGCCGTGCCCGCGGCTGCCGCCGCCTCGCGTGCGTGCGCTGTCTCGGCGTGCGGGGTCCCACGCCCGGCCCCGGGATCTGTGTTCTGCTGGGAAGTCGCACCCGGATCCCCGCCGGTGACCTGACTTCTGACCCTCTCAAATCTCTGTGCCCCACATTGAATTTCCCGCGAATCCAGCGCTCACCTGTCAGCCTCCCCGCGCGTCTCCGGTTTTACCTGCTGTTGCCTTGATCCCACCTCTGCCGCTCTGGTCTCCTGCCTTGTGCCCGCTGTAGATTCCCGCCACTGCCTGGCATCCCTTGCTGCACGATCTCCGTTTTGTCTGAGCTCTTTTTCTCAGTCCTGTTGGTTATTTCTCCTTGGTCCAAGATCTTCCTAGGATCTCAGAAGCTTCAGGTCTCAGCACTTACTCTCAGAAGCTGGTGTTTCGTATTTAGGGAGCCTTGTCTTTAAGGCTGGCAGGACTGATTCCCAGATAGTCTCTTTGATCTTCCTTGTAGGTCTTCACAGCTTCACCTTTCTCCAAAGGCAGATGTGAAGAGCTTGATCTCTTATGTGGCGACCAAGACAAAAGCGATTAATGGGAAATACCATCAATTCTTGAGCCACAACTTCCCCCGCTTCTATGTACTGTACACAACCTTCATGAAAGGTAAAAACATAAGTAAAATAGGAATCCCTTGAATCAGTCTTGGGCAATGTCAGAGAGTTAGAAGGTTTGCAGGTTCTGCTATGGGGTGGTGACTCTGGATGTTCTGTTTCTTGAATGTTTGAGTATTAAAAGAATTCTTACAAGTTCCCACATGGAGGGGATGTTTTGAGAGAGTTGTTATGAGAAACAATTTGCAATAACATTCAGGAATTATAGAGGTATTTTTGCACTTTTCATAACCATACACCTGACTCAGGTAGACAGTCTTTCTCAGGTACAAGGGCGGGGATCTATGGCTACACAGTGCTGTGCTGGGTACCAGTTGGCTTGGCCCATAAAATAAGGTGGGTTAAGGCTTATCACAGATCTATCCTGGCAGTGTTTGGAAATAGCACTACCTATACTTGGTTTTTGAATGTTTGGGGTAATATCACATATCTGCTGGTTACTTGGAGATGGTATAGTGTGTCCAGTATGGAGCCAGACAGGTCACTGACTATAACTGGACAAGTTACAAGAACTCATGTCCCTTGGTTTTCTTATCTGTCAAATGGAGATAGAAATAAAAACTTAAATATTGACCATCAGGCTGTGAAGTTTCAATAAATCAATACATGTCCTTAGGGCCTGGTTTATGAATCAATTAGTGTAGTTATAACTATTGTTATACTCTGTGCTTTGAGTATAATTCCAGTTACATTAAAGTACATCATAGTTATTACCAGCTACGTGGACTTGCAGAATTACTGATCCTTATGTTTAAAGTAGTGATACAAATCGCTGCTTTGTTTGCTCCCAGATTTAGAAAGAGGGTAAAATAAGAAAGGGTTTTAAAGTACCTTGGTTGGTTTGTCTTTAAGCCTTGTGTTGTGGAAAATTTTAATTATACACAGAATTAGAGAGTGGTATAGTGGAGTTCCTTGTACTGAACTGACATCAACAATTACAATAGTGTGGCTGCGAGTCCCACACTTCCCTTCTTCTGTATTACTGTGAAACCTTCAAAGACTTTATATCATCTCAGTGATAAATATGAAAGCATTTGCAAAAACTAAAGTCCTAGTTGAATGTAAAGATTATCATAAAAAGAAAATTAAAACTGCAGTCATACAAATACATAGAATTACAATAATAATAAAAATGCTAGAAATGAAATAAGTTAATATCTGGCTGAGGAATGCACAGTGTTAATTGAGCAAGACTTCCTGAGGGTAGGGAGCTTTGACTGTTCATTTTAAAAAGAGAGTGAGTAAAGTAGACTTCACAAGGCCAACTTGGCTGATGAGGGGTGATGTGCTAGGGAGAAAGGGATGAGAAAAGAGAAACAGGTTGTTCTCACAAGAGTTTCCAGACACATAGTTTAAAACTTCAATTAAGATTAGTGCTGGGGAGGGATGTGTGTGTGTGTGTGTGTGTGTGTGTGATATGTGTGTGTTTGTGTGAGAGAACATGGAGTAGGAAGAATCAAACTGGGATAACAGCACACTATGTCCTCTACTTTAATGAGGCAGGATTGCAGATGTTATGGGCTGATGCCAAAAAAGCTAGAAGAATAAAGGCAAATATGTGGAAGCACAATATAAAGTTTCATCAACTTTCATACCGGGAGATGGAGCATTTGAGACAGGTATGGGCCAGGGACAGATATCAAAAGTTCACGGTGAGGTAATTAAAGTTAACCAAGTTTTCAAGTTTTTTTCTTTCCTTTCTTGTTCACCACTCATGAAGCTGTTGCCCTTTGTGTGAGATGAAAGCAATGAAATAATGAGAACTTCAGAATATTTGTCAGAATTGGGTTCAGAGTCCTCCACTGCAGAGTTCTCCATAGACTTCCTGGCACACATTTTGAACAACATTAAAATCTAACTTGTTTCTGAACTTATAAACACCCTCAAGACCCAGTAGGCAGCAGGAGAGTAGTTTTTGGTGGTGACTGATGGGTATTTTTGAAGCTGAGGTAAGATTTAGGATCCATTCTGCAAATCAGCAAGAACCCATGGAGGAACTTGGTAGTGTCAGGCCCTGTGCTAGACATTGGGATACAAAAGTGAATAAATCTGGGCTGCTCGCCTTAAGGAACTTAGAATCAAGAGGTCAGGAGAGGGCCTCCCTGGTGGCGCAAGGGATTAAGCACTGCACTGTGAAGCAATCCACAGCCTCTGCAGCATGAGTTCGATCCCCAGCTGGCCAGGGAGAAACCCACATGGCGAAGCAGACCTCTGCTGTCTCTCCTACTGCTCCCCTCCACAGTGTATTTTGGTAAATCTGCCTGTTCTGTTCCCCACTCTGTCTCTGGTGGAGCCTCTCACCCCCCCCCACCACATCTCTGGCCTGTACCCCAACTCTTGTATGCATAAATAAATAAAAATCGTACAAAAAAAAGAGGTCAGGAGAAATAACTTGGATCCTTTCTGGGCTCTAATAGAATTTACTGTACAGTGGGATGGAAGTATTGGCCATATGTGAAGAACTTACCTGGGTTAAATAACTCTCTTTGTTTATTTCTGTTTAGTTTCGACGAGACATCACCAAGTGTCTTTTCCTAGGTATTATTTCCATCCCACCCTTTGCCAACTACCTGGTCTTCTTGCTAATGTGAGTACAAACTTCTGTATCCTATCATATCAAAGATACGTAGGTTGTTCATATATTAGCATTATATTGAGAAGAACTTTCCATTCAGAAGCTAGGCAGATTTATTATTTAAAAAAAGAAGAAAATTAAAGGACACTTGCACAGACACAGTGTGCAGAGAGAGCTGCCCCTGAAAGGGACAGGTTTGTGAAAAGATATAGGTGCCGAGTCATAGGCGGGCAGGAGAGCTGTTTACCCAGAGTTTTAAAGGGGAGCACAAATCTCACTTCTTAAGATAAGTTCCAGAGATTTGTGGCCATGCGTTATAGTCAGTCATCAGACTTGGTATAAATGAATAGAAAAACAGATTTGCTGTTTCCCTTTTATATGCATTCAAGGGCCGTGCAATGGTTTGAGGTTGTCACCACGACACGCAGCATTCAGCTCTGTTGGCAACTCTGTCCAAAGCGTGTCCTTCACACACTTCAATTCAAACTTACCAGATTGCATTGTACTAAGCCATCGCCCTGCTTCTTCCTTTCTCATAACCTCAGTCATGTTGCTTGATATGGTATCTTGATGCCTTGGTCTGAGACTCAGCTATAAAAAGGAAAGCTGAGATAGGGCAGTGTCTGGTCTTCATGTCTGCCAATTCTTTCTCGGTTCACTTTGAAAGATGCCAGTTTCAGCAAGTGACTCTGTGACTCTTTTTCCTTTCAGGTACCTGTTTCCTAGGCAACTACTGACCCAATATTTCTGGACCCCAAAGCAACAAATTGATTTCTTAGATATCTATCATGGTCTCCGGAAGCAGTCCCACAAAGACATCCTTAAACACTTAGAAAGGGTCATCCCTCGCATCTCGGATGCAGGGCTCCAGTGGCATATGAAGGAGCTGTGTGCCAAGGTATCTCCATTAATGCTTCCTGCAAACCAGTAATCTCATTAGATCCAGTTTGCACTAAAACGAGTTAAGAGGGCTAGCAGGAGCCTCCTAACATCTGCATCTCTTTACTTCCCCCCAGATTCAGCGTGGTACCCACCCAGCAATCCATGACATCCTGGCTTTGAGACAGTGTTTCTCTAACCATCCTCTGGGCCTGATGCAACTGGAGACTCTGCAGATGGTGAGCACTGAGAGACTTTCTTTTTCCATAGCCCCACCTTGCTTCAGGTCTTTGCTTGCTGATTTTCCCCTACATTGTTTTGTCCCAGAAAGCCTTGAGTCGAGCCATGCTGCTCACACCTTACCTGCCTCCTCTTTTGTTGCGACACCGTTTGAAGTCTCATACCACTGTGATTCACCAACTGGACAAGGCTTTGGCAAAACTGGGGATTGGCCAGCTGACTGCTCAGGAAGTGAAATCGGTAAGAGGTGGAAGCAACTCTTGCTGGGCCTTTGAGTTCGCAGGGGCTCAGGAGCTTACAGAGAGCAACGGTCATGCTCATTATAGCAACACCCAACCTCTGTGTCCTCTCACTGCAGAATAGGACCTGTCTTTTTTCCTCAGTGAGCTTCAGTAGTAAGGAGGAACTGCCCATAATAATTTGACTTTTATTTCCTTTCAACTGGCTCTTCAAATAACCAACAATATACTTTAGACCACTTGTTTTAGATCATCCAGGGCTCTTTGCTTTCTTCTTGTCCATTCTAGTTCAAATTATGATGGTGAAAGGTTGCTTGAAGGATGAGTTGCGACTTATGTAAAGGGATTGGATTCCTTGTGGGTTTTCCCTTCCTTGGAATCCTCACTTTGTGACTATTACTGGCCATTTCTCTTCTGAGCGCATAGGCTTGTTATCTTCGTGGCCTGAACTCCACCCATATTGCTGAAGAGCGGTGTCGAACCTGGCTGGGAGAATGGCTGCAAATTTCCTGCAGCTTGAAAGGTAAGACAGATTCCTACAGTTAAGCTACCTAAACCCAAGTCATTATTGTAAGTGATTCTTAGATTATTTTGGAGTTGATTGCAGTGGCTAGGCAGGTGTAGTAGTAGTGATTGTGGAAGCAGGTAAGGAAGCAATTTCTCCACCCCAGTATTATTGATGCTGTGTGGGAGGTGATCCTGTGCATCATAGGATGCTTAGCAGTGTCCCTGGCCTCTACCATCTAGATGCCAGTGGCACCCTTTTCTGACACCAAAAATGCCTTCAGACATTGCCACATGTCCGTGGGTGAGGTGGGAGCAGAACTGTCCCAGTTGAGACCAGAAACTCTCATTTGGCCAAATAAAAAAGTATCCGAGAGTGAGTACTAGGCCTGTGGATCTCTTGTTTGGAGACCTTGGTTGGCTAGACTTTGATGTTTTCTGAGCCTTTGACTATCAGGGTAACCTTACTAATCTCCTTGGAGCTGAGAAATGTCCCGAGAGCACCAACTTCTGCCAGAAGAATCCCAAGGGAGACAATGGTATTTAAACCATCATTACCATCTTTGAATTTTCTCTTGCCATCACATGAGACTCAAGAATATGGATGAGTAGATATGAATATATAGTAGAAGGGAAGGAGAATATGGGCTGGAACAAAGCAGGGTACACAGGGCACTGCTTTGTCATACCTCTAATGTCATACCTCCCTGCACTGGCTTCAACCTCTGGTATCAAGCCCAGTATACCAAGGCAGTTAGAAGGCGAACTATTCCTTGGCCAAGACATTAACACTGATGGTGTCTTCAGAAGCAGAGCTGTCCCTCCTGCTGCACAACGTGGTCCTGCTTTCCACCAACTACCTTGGGACAAGGCGCTGAGTGAACATGGAGCAGATGACATTGTCCTGCAGTCACATAGTACAGCAGCGTGGGACCAAACAGCACTTGCCAGCAGAGTCTGTGTGTACTGTTAGGCGTGTGGGAGGCAGAGGAGCAGGTGTTTCAGGCTTCACAGTGTGGAAGCTGGAATGGAAACAAACCCTCTTACCAGGGGTGGCCCAAGTGAGGTGTCACCCCAGCTCCTTCAGAACTGGCTGGAAGAGGCAGCAACCTCTGCTGGGCTTTGACTGTGATGCTTTAAGTTCAGGTCCCAAGAAGTGAGTTTCTGCCCCAGGCGGGAATCCTCATTTGCTTAGGACTCATCCACTGCCGTATTTTTTACAGCTTGTTAAAGACAATTTTTGTTAAAGACAATCTCTGGCTGGTGTGGGGAACAGCACTAAACTGGGAAACTGGGTCATTTAATCCATGCATGTATTTCAGTGCCTCCCCAATCTTTCCAACATGACCAAATATAGGGATTTTTTTTTTTTTTGTCCCCTCGGACTAACCACACCCTTTCCTTTTTAAATCCTTTGAACACTTTCTTCCCCCTCGTGCCCCTCTGAACTATGAGGACGTTAACTATGTTAACTTCTGGCAGATAAAGGGAAACTACAATTGCTTCTCCACTCCTTTCCAGTACTCATGGCCTTCACCCCCGCCTTGTCTTAATTTCTGGGCCGTGGTCCAGCCTCTGTGGATCTTACTCTTTGCTACCCTCAGTACAACTGTAACTGATGGTGGCTGCCTTCTTTAAGCCTTGGGTCAAACCTTTAAAGTACTAATTACTGCCCAGCCAGGGAGACCATGAGAGATCTGCTTCAAGATAGTAAGTTGGGTTAGCTTGTGTGTGTGTACATTTGTGACTTGTAGTAACTTATTGTAAATGCATGAAGCACTGTTTTTAATCCCAAGTAAAGACTGCTTAAAACCAGTTGCTGGAAATTACTTATACTCTATAATCATTTTGCTAAGGCTCCTTTTACAAGACTTAACCTTACTAATGGGGAGAGAACTCTGGAATAGTGTCTTCTGATAGGATGGAAGTTAGGAAGTATGTGATTCAAAGTTGATCCTCTTGGTGGATTTTAAGATGGTATCTAGGAAGGAAGGATTTTATATATGAATTAATGGATTATAAAATGGGGCCCGAATAGGGACTGTAGACTAAGAACAGGACCCACGCCTGCTTCAGCTGAGGAGGTGCTAAGGGCATAAAGGGTGACCAAGTCAAGCTCTTGATGCTGTAAACAGAATGTTCTATTTTCCTACCACAAAACATTCCTGTTTCCATTTAATGCCTAACTGACGTAATTAGTTTTATATACAATGCTGGAGGAGCATCCTTTCTCTTAACAAGTAACCGGATTGTGACCTGCCAATATAAAGTATAATACACCACTCCTTTGAATATTTCTTTATTATTACATTTAAATATTCTCTTTAAATACAGCATTATCACAATGTAGGACCTAAAAGGAAAACAAAAATTGTTTTCAGAAAACCAGACAAGCTTTGGATTCACATTGAAAATACTACCTGTGTACAGTATGTGAGAAAGGAGACTGGAAAATGAGTTGCAGTATAAGTCATTTCTTTTATCTAGGCCTATAGAGTGGGACTGAAGCTATCTGCTTCTGTGTGCAGAAGCTAGCTTTCCCAGCAACCATGAGTTATCGTTCTGTCCAACTCAGGTAGCACCAGAAATGAGATGGACTAGGTTGTAGAAAAGGCCTGTGCTTGACAAGACAATTAATGCTAAATGTTACTATTCAGCATTTTAAAGCTTGGGGTCAGTGAGTCAGAAGTGCAGGCAATGAATGACTGGGCTCAGGTTAAGAAACTAGTTTTCAGAAAAACATCTTGGGCTTGGCAATGAGTTTAATAATCAGATTCAAATTTTTTGTTTGATCCCAAAGGCTAATGTCTCTTACTGACCTGCAGGAATCTACCTCCCAGGTTAGGTTGGTGCCGCCCTAGGAGGGAGTGTAGAGAGCTGACCCTTCCCTTCCAAAGCAGACTTTCAGAAAGATTCTTCTCTCTGTAGAGTCAAATTCCCAGTTCAGCTTCGGTCTTATATTTGAGGGTACCGGTCTAAGATGGAGAACTGTAGCTCAGTTTGGGATAGCATCTGGAACACAGGTATTTAAGACTCTCAACTTTGATTTATGAGGCTAGGGGGTGGGGAGAGCTCAGGACCTTAATTAAAAACTCTGCTCCAAATGTAAAAACCAAGCAAAAATAGGAATGAACAGGAAAGACAGAATGGGCTAAAATACCTATCTGTGTTAAGTACGAGAACTTCCAGGCTCAGTTTAGAAATTGTTGAGGTGAAACACTGCTGGGACACATGAAGGCTGCTTTAAGACAGTCTTAACATCCACAAGAAAAGGCTTTATGCGCAAGGTAAGTAGGAATAGTTATCTCCCCCATCCCCAAGAAAGTGTTTCACTTTGTTCTTTCCTGATAAATTAACCATGCCAGAAATGAAGGAATAGTGAAACACGAGAGAGTAGTGTTTGAAATGGCTGCCTCCATTTCAAAACAGTCAAAGATAACTTTACTAATAAAGAATTCAGTGGTGTAAAGTGGAGCAGATGCCGGAACGTGAGTTGGACATAAGAGAAACAGGAACCACATGCCCTCTACAGAGGCAAGAACTGAACTTGAGTCCCAGTCTAAAAATCCTCCAAGGTTAAGAGTCAGAAAACTGAATTCTTTGGAACCTGGAGTTGAACATCTAAGAATTGGTTTGCCTTCCAAATTTTACGTATCAGCAAAATGGTCTGATAAACATTTGCAATTTGGAGAGAAAACTGGAGTAGTATAAAAACTCGAATCTGGTATACCCAAGGACAAGGACAGACACAGGGAAAAAAAGACAAAAACGAATTGTTGACCTTAGGTTGCCACATCCTACATTCCATTAAAGCTCAAATCTCCCGAAGAGGGAAAAAATGACCTAGGTAAGAAAGCAAGCCTGGCCCAAGTTAAGTCATCTTTCCAGGCAACAGCCTATCCCTGCTGCCTCTTCTGGACGTGATTAATGCTCCACATATGCCTCTGAGGGATCTGTGTGCTCGAGCCTAAAGCTGCCTGACAGCTAGTGTGGACACACACAGCTGACTTGCACTCTTTATAACACATTCCCAGCAATTTAGCTCCTTTTCTTCAAAGGAAAATGGAGAAAAAAAAAAAAAAAGACAAATAGACATGTTTCTGTCTAGTACCTAGAACATGTGAAAAAAACAATTCAAGTTACAGACCAGGAATCCCCATTGTGGGGAAGAGAACACCAAACATGTCTTATTTACCAGATAGGGTGGCCAAAGGAAAGCAGGTAAAATTTTTTAAATCCTGGAGGTTCTGTACAGCAGCAGAGACTCTTCTACCCTCTCCTCTATAGATCTGATCAGGTGACATCTCCACTGTAGCACTGATACATCAACATGGGCTATCAGCATAACCACCAAGAAAAGCAAGCGTGTACCTCTGGAGCTCAGAAAAGGAGTTTGGCTGTGCTCCTCACGTATTCTGTTCTGGTCCCTACATAAAAAATAACTGCTTGAATTACCCAGCTCCTCTGAGATTCTAGTTCTTTGTTCCGATGGCCCAGAAAGCTCAGGATCGGCACTATGCAGCCTTCTCTGCCCCGAGACTATCTCCAGATCAAGTTGGGACTGGTCTCCTTGGTTCTGTTTCCCTTTTAAAAATAACTTGTACAAACAATCCTTTCCCACACCAAAGACCCCAATAAAATAACATGGGAGCAGCAGGTGCTTCTACAGTTCCGTTCTGAAATAGTGTTAGATAAAATAAGGGAATAAATAGAGTGGGTAAGAGGCAGAACCTCCAACCCCATTTCACACTGCCAGAGGGAGCTCAAGGGAAGACTCTTCGGAGGGCCGGTCCTCACTCTGCTGCGACGTCTTCTCTGCCACACAGCCCTCTTCACCGTCCGTGCAGAAGGGGAGGTTCGAGGGGGTCCAAGAGGGGCAGAAGTCTTCACTCTCAGGCTCCTCAGGGTTACAATCTTCGGGCACTAGCGCTTCTAGAGTGGAGGTTTTCCCCACCTCTGATTTACAGAGGGCAGCTGGGTCTGTGGGGCTACAAGCCACCAGTGAGGTAACAGGGAGAGAGAAGACATTCAGATCCTTCTCCTTGGAGAAAGAGGATGGGACCTCTTCTGTACTAGACTCTCCTTTCACCCCCAAAACCGGCCTCTGCTCCACCTGATAATAGACCAGGGGCCCACTGTTCAAGTAAGAGGGGTTGTTCACTGCTGAGGCGGCTGCGTGGTCCGAGTTCTCGGCAAAACAGAGGACAGAGGAGCCCGGGGGCAGCTGGGCCTGGATGAGAATGGGGGCTGGAAGGCCTGGGCACAGCTCTTCTGGAACGGCCAGGGGCTCCTCCAGGATGCACACCCCAAGGCTTTCGATGCTGGAGTCCAGGCTGGCGCTGGAGCCACTCGAGTCTTCCTCTGCCTTAAGCCGCTCTAGTTCCTCTGCACTCTGCAGGTGCATCACTGCCGTCTCGTTCTCAGCAATGAACTCCTGGAAGTCCTGCGTCTCAGAGCCTTGCGCGCCTGACAGGCTGCAACTGGCAGCAGGCGAGGGCTCCTCATCGGGGGCTGGCAGGCGGCTCCCCTGCCGCTTGCTCTCCAGCTCCAGCTTCATGATGGTGTGGAGGTAATGAGTCCGGACCCGGATGGGGTTGAATTCAATGCGTCCAGCCATGTTCCCACAGCCATCCCGGGAGCAGCCACATGGAAAGGACATGCGATCCACCTGAGAAGGGCAGCGACAGGGTCGAGATGAGACCAACAGATTTAACACTGCAGCTGGGAGACTTAGTTGCTGGCAAACACAGGCAGCTGGGATTTGAGATTTTACAAGAGAAACAAATCAAAACAAAACATGCAGTGTGAGCTAAGAGGTGCAAGACGGTAGTTATCAGACCACTGGCGTTCCAGTCCCAGCAGAGCCATGAGGTAGTGTAACTTCCGGGAAGTCATTTACGTCTCTAGGGCAGTGTTTTCTCAACAAAATATGAGTAAAAACAACGTCAAAGAGTCCTTCCAGTTAAAAAGTTTAGAAATACCTCTGTGCTTCAGAGACTTTGAAGAATTTGCCAGGCATATCGGCAAAACAAAAAAGCTAGGGTCCAAGCCTGCTGCCTCCTGCGGTGACAGGCAGGGGGGGAGGAAAAGACCCAGCGAGGCCAGAGCAATGCATTCTGAGCAAGCTAAAATGGGGGTTCAAAGTAACAGTCAGTTTTTCACTACCTGCTTTATTTTTCCCTGACGGTTGACCAGTCTGTTTCTGAAGCAGTTACCAAGATAATGCACAGACCAGGGAGTCTCCGGAAAGGACACTTTCTCCCTCCTTATTTCTCTTCTGGTTCCCCAAAGGGGAAAAACAGCCACACATACCAAAATTGAAAATTTACATTAAAAACCCAAGCAAGCAAATAGTATGTACAAACACACAATGTTTTCCTATGATGCCAACTTATGGAAGTCTCCATTCTAGTTCTTCAGAACAGTCTAGAGAACAGACTGTTCTTAGGTTTGTGTGTAACAGACTGATTCATTATGGGACTTCAATCTGAAAAACAATTATTTGGCCAGATCTGATAGAGCTATTTGTTACTAACCTAAAATTAAGACATTTGGTCAGGATAAATTCAAGCACAAAGACTCGGCACCCACATTCTTAGCATACAAAATTCCAGATAAAGGTCATTCTTTGGGATGGTTCTGCTATATTCACTTGTGACGTCTCTTACAACTGCCCCTTGTCAGAACAGCCAGGGGATGAGGCTTTCTACCTCCAGGACACATGGATTTAAGCTCTGCCAGGTCTGATTCTGACTGATGGGATCCCAGAAGTATTTTGACTTTGACAAACTGGAGTGAAGGTACTTGCAAATAAATATTTGCAAGATAAAAATCTAAAGGCCTCTCTTATTTCTCTGCTTCCTTTTAGTTCAAGGGATCGGTAGTTAAGGAACAGCTATTAAAAGTTAAACTTACTAACACCCCTTCCTCTGTTTGCTGACTGCTATTTGTTACCCCTCTGAGCTGTGAAACACAGCCCACGAATCCTGCCATTCTTGTTTTCTTGGCTAGAGGAGGGCTGTACGCTGGGGAGGACTCAATCATGGGGAACCCACCCATGGAGGGCATCCTCCCATCTCCACTGGTACCCACACATCTCCCAGACTCTACTGACTTCCCGTCTCAGGACAGTGTGGACCGACCTGGCATTTAATCCCCGCCTGGCTACAGGCACATGCTTCTGGATCACAATACAGTCGACAGTCACAGCCACACTCTTCCCGGGACAGGCGGATGGCTCGCAGCTCTTGCTTCTCTTCAGCATCAATGCGGTGCACCCCAGAAGCCCTCAGCAGGGCCCGTCGCCGTTTGGTGGGCAGAGGCTGCAGGAAGAAGTAATCATCCACTTCCACATTTTCCACATCAATGTCTTCGTCTGAAACATCATCCAGCGTCAGGCCATCGGCCTCCACGGACTCCACTGTCCCGTTCTTGGTGAGCTGCCAAGAGACAGGCAAGGTTAGCCTCACGAGCTCCGGCAGCGTGGGGCTCCTCACAGGAGCAGCTCAGGCCGCCTGGCCTGCTTGAGCTGGAGGCAGCTGTGAAGCACCTGTGAAGCCACCAGCACATGAGACCACCGGGCACTGTAAACGTGGCAAGTGCGAGTGAGGAACTGAGGTTTTAATTTTCATGCAGTACAAACAGCCACATGTGGCAAGTGGCTACCATGCCGGGTAGTTTAGGTCAAGCAAGTAAACCTAGAGCAGGTAGACAAGGAGGAACCTCACCCAGTTCTACCAACACCCTGTCAAGACACGGGACACCACTTTTCCAGATCTAAGTATCTGAAGCCCAATTCAGCTATCTCCTAGGAGATAATTTTTCCCACAAATAGGAAGGTGGGAGAAAGGCATCTATCAATAGCTAGATGTTCCTTGGACATATAAATAACCTTGCAAAACACCCTTTAATTTGCCAAAAGGACTCAAAACCACCTTTCTTAGAAGAAAAGTAAAGTGTTGTTCAAGGTGGGGCTTCCCTGGTGTTGCAAGGGGTTAAGCACGCAACTATGAAGCAATCTGCAGCCTCTGCAGCATGAGTTCGATCCCCTGCCAGGGAGCTACCCACATGGCGCAGCAGACCTCTCCTGACTCGCCTGCTGCTCCCCTCAGCAGCGTATTTCAGTCAGTCTGCCTATTCTGTTCTCCACTCTGTCTCTGGTGAATCCTCTCACCCCCTGCATCTCTGGACTGTATTCCAGCTCTTTTATGCATAAATAAATCTTTGAAAAAAATAAAGTGTTGTTCAAGGCTACCAGGTCTCTGTCAGTGGATCTGAATCTGCACAGTGCAAACAGTTATCTATGCATACAAATAAGGCTTCACTTCATTGGGAGGGAAAAAATGAGGCAATTAGTAATAGCTATACAAGAAAGCTCTCAATTCCAACCTAAACGCATTCTCCTTTCTAATGCCTTTTTTTAATATCAAAAAAGAGTAGTACGTTAGGTAGGATGGCATAGAGGACACTGTGTGTACTATCCACAGGCAGAACGCTGGGTCCTCTGCCCTGGAAAGAACAGAAAGCCGGGAAGGGCATCATAGTGGAAGAACAGCTGAAGACAACCTGGGGCTGGATGAGTTTTGCAAACTCACTGGAGAATTCAAGTAAAAAAATGAAGCTTTGTTAGTAACCTCTGGGGCTCTGGAAGCAACTAGCAGGTGGAAGCTAAGATACTGGAGAGTGTAGCTTATTTCATCAGACGGCCAGAGCAGTGCTGGTACAGGAACAACCCCTGTGGGAGGTGTGATGTAACAGACCTGGGTAAGAAGTTACACACCTGGTTTTTTGTTTGCGGGGAGATGGCAGAAACATGAGAGAAATAAAGTGGGGGTTCTGGGGTTGCCTCACCTATACTTCTGGTATAGGTTATACCTGTATCAGGGAGGCCAACAGTAAGAGGCCTTTCCACAGGCCCTCAGATTATGCCTGTCTATTTCACCAGGGGCGGCTCTCTCTTAATCACCCTCCCACCAATATCTCAAAGGAAAAATTAGAAATGCAACAGAAAGAAACCCATGTTGGTGAGAATTTGCTATGTCATAATAGAGGTGGCATTTCAAATTAGTGAGAAAGAGTCTCTAGTCATTAATAGTACTGGGACAACTGGTGGTTCTTTTGAAAATAATTAAGATTAGCTTCCCAACTCATGTGATTCATAATGATAAATTCCATAAGGATAAAGGCTGTAAAGTAAAACAAAAGAAAGTAAGAGTATTAGAAAAGCTATGGGTCATGAAAATTGCAGAGCTCCAGCACCATTTTTTCTTTTTTGATGGCAGTCCAAAAGGAAATTAGATGGCATATGGGAGATGTAAAATACACAGAGCTGAAACCTACTGCCTCCCCTGTAGAGTGCTAATGACAGGGGAAAAAATCCAATGTCTAATGTGCACCTAAGGAGGGCAAAGTAAGTTTTCTATTGGCAGAGCAAGATGTACTAGATGTCACCATTGCTGCTGCTCCCTGAATCTGCTCCTAAGTAGGAATCCTACAGCTCAGGCTTAAGTTTGCCTGGCTTTGTCCCTGGACCGCGAGGGAGGCCACAGAACAGAGTGCTTTTCCTGCTTTGACAGCTCATTCCTCTACCATATGGAGAGAGGTTCTTCTAGGGAAAAGGAAGAAAAGTAAGCCTTCCTTCAAGTGATGAGTGTTTACTTGCCACCTGTTGCCAGAGCAACACAAAGGTGACAAGGTCAGTGATGGAATTCCTGAGAAGAAACGGAAGCCTGAATGTCAGTCTAGTTGCTAAAACAGGTGTCGGGCTTTAGGAGAGGCTGAGGAAAGTGGACGCGGGGCTCTCCACAGGAGGAGCAATGAGATCCAGACAGCCTACATCCTCTGCCGCCAGCTCGCCAACCCTCCCCCATTCTGCTCTCATTAGAATTTCACCCACAACCCTTAGAAATAATGCAGCCACTTGTTTTAATATGGGTCAGCATGCTCTGGACCCTGAAGAACCCTGACCTGGCCTAATGCAGTGTTCACCCAAGTTTGGAGCCAGAAACTCTGGGGAGAATTTCTGTGAGCCGGCGGCTGTGGGTGCCAAACAGTACCAAGATCAAATGGGCAGCTCCACGAGCCATGGAGATGGGTCCTCCTCCAGCCGTCTCCTAACACGAAGAGCTGGTGCTGCGTCAAATGACAGGACCCAGACTCTACAAATCAAAGTAACTATTTGGCAATGCTGTGCTCACACCCAGAAGACTATCACCTAAAGGTGACGGGGGTCATAGAGACGATGGGATCCTTTCAGAGAATGTAAAAGATCTTCACCTGTTTTGTACATTAGGGCAAAGGACAATCATTTGATAAGAAACGGAAACTTGTGGCTTCCCCGAGTTACAGCAATGGCAGACTTGAAGTATTCACATTTTAAAGTTTAAAAATAATTGTTGGGCCTCCCCGGTGGCGCAGCGGTTGAGCACTGGGTTGCGAAGCTGCCCACGGCCTCTGCAGCACCGGTTCGATCCCCAGCTGCAACCCGGCCACCGGAGGAGGGTCCCCCATGGCACGCAGACCTCTCCTGCCGCCCGCTGCTCCCCTCAGCAGTGTACTTCGGTCCTTCTGCCTGCTCTGCTCCCCGCTCTGGCTCTGGTGAATTCTCTCACCCTCCCGTGCTTCTGACTGTACCCAGTGCATGTATAAACAAAACAAACAAACAAACAAATAAATAAATAAAACATGCCTCTATTAAAAAAAAAAAATTATATATATAAAAAAAAATAATTGTTGAGGAGGGAAGGAATTTTAGGAAGTCATTTTGCTATCTCTGGCAGACTCCCCACCAGAGACAGTAAGAAGGGTTTCATCCTGAGACTTCTCATTAGAAAGATTTGAAGTCTCTGCACACCAAGGACAACAGTCAAATTAAAAAAAAAAAAAAAAAAGAGTCAATGGACCTAGATGGTTTCCCACTTTATTCTGGCACACAGGAAGTGCCAGCCCAGACCCCTACCCCTTAGGTACCTTCATCTTCTTGGCATGAAGTTTCTCCTCCTTCAGGTGCTCACGAAGAATCTCCCGATGGTTCACCTCCTGCTCTTGAGCAAACTCACAGAGTGTGTAGCTTCGTACGGAGTTATGGCGCTGGGCCATGCCCAGAGAGCTGCCACCCTGGCTGGGCACACTGGTGAAACCCTGACGCCGGGCAAAGTAGTACACCGTCACCTGGTCAAAGCGTACACTCTTCCTCCGGAGCTGCTTCTGCCGTTTCAGGATGGAAGTAGCTGAGAAGGAAGCACAGAGCAGTTTTATTAACCCAGAGATGGCTGGTTTGGAGACCTTATTCCTTCTCATCCATTGAGGCTCTCGACAGGACCCTTCTACCTACAGACAACTCTCACTTTCAAATCATAAAGCACAGTTGGCAGGGATCTTGAGCAGCAGCAGCTCCATTCCACTGCCTCCAGACTGGGGTTACCTAAACAGATGACCCCAAAATCTATCTTTAGACTTCAGCTGGGAAGAGAAGCTCTAGGTAATCTTTTTGGAAGTTAATAATATACAGCTTCCCGGTTCAATATAACAGCTGTTAGCCACGTGTGACTATTTAATCTATGTTAATTAAAATGAAATAAAATTTAAAATTAATTCCCTCAGTTACACTAATGACATTTCTAGTGCTCAAAAGTCACACGTGGCTACCGTAGTGGCCAGTGCAGATATAACATTTCCGACATAACAAAATTCCATTAGACAGCACGATAGCAGGGAATGGTAAACAACTTCCACAAAAGGCTAAGAGTAAATATTTTCGGTGTTGCAAGCCAAGAGTCTCTGTTCAACTACATGACTCTGCCATCACAGCACAAAAGTAATACAGACAATGAACGTGGCCATGTTCCAGTAAGACGTTACAGCAGGCTAGATCTGACCCACAGGCAACCCCTGATGCACAGTATCAGAAGTTCTTTCCAAGAACTAATTGAGCCATAACAATCAAGCTAGCCAGGGTTGCCCATTTGTCCGGGCAGGAAGCATTTATGTCCTACCAGAGTTATCATTTCATGGAACTCTATAGCACTCTGGTGGGAAAGGAAAGAATCTTGAATTCCTTGTATAATAATTTAATTCAATTCATCCTGGGGACCCACAAAGCACAGCATCAGTAAAATCAGCTGGAATAAATCAGATTTAAGTCTATGATATTAAAGCAGTAAGGTCCTCCCGAGAACAAGGTTGAACTGAGTGGGAAAGATCATGATTAAGGGCAAATCCCCAAACTGGGTAGAAGAGGCTCTGACACTTGGGGTTGTGGGTGCAGACAAGGAGGGAACAGCTCACTCACGTGTGAAGCTAGCAGTTGTCGGAGGATTGAGGCTGTCGCAGCTGTCAGCACTGTCACTGCTAGAGATCTCATCGTCTGAGTTGGAAACTGATGAGCCCACATCCACATCATCAAACTTTCTCTTGAGACCCGAGACCGTGAACGCATCCATTGGTTTCAAAGGGATTCCTTTGGGGAGCCCACCAAGTTGGCTCCGACGGCCCTGCTCACCACCAGCTAGCCAGGTGCATGAGGATTCTGCCTGGAGGAGAAGAGGAATCAGCATCCTTTGCAAAGACAGCCTTCGCCAAGCCGGTACACACAGAACTCTCCAAATGGAGGAAGCAAGCGCCTGAGCTAGCCATGATGTCTGGTCTCCGGAGAGGTCACCTCTCTACTTATCCAGCCAACATTCTCCTACTTTCGGTTCCCCTCTGCCCCGCTAATATCAGCGACTCTTAGAATAATGAGCTGAGAAGCAGCAGCACCTTTCCCCGTGGAGTGAAGGCCTTTGGTTCCACGCCAGCTGGGCTCTGGGCTTCATTAGCCCGGGGAGAACAGTAGCTGCTCTCCTGATCCCATAGAAAAGCTTTCCAAGGGGCCAGCAGGATGGACTGGGGATCAAAGGCAGAATTAGCCTGTACCTAAGCCTAGACTAGATCTAATTATTTTTCCTAGTGAAAATACAGCTAGCATTTCCCAAAGTGTATCTATTAAATAAACTAGTTCCATGGATATTAATAGCTTTTACTTGGAAATAGGACTGCTGTGTGAAAATAGTTCAGAAAACTGCTATGGGAGGACCTCTCAGAGGCTTTTAATATGCTAATGAGCACGGTGAACAGTGGCAGAAAGCGGTATGCAGTTTCACACCCCTGATTATGGAACCCTGCAGCTCCCAGGGTATCTGAGGGGGCAAGTGATCCTCCTCGGGAAACACTTTGGAAAATACTGCTCTAGGCTCTCAATTTCAAAGTACACTGGAGGCCAGAGAACCTTTTATCCAGCTCTTCACAAGTATAAAGTGGCTCGCCAGGCTCCTAAAAAGGTCAAATTTGGTTTGAAAGAATGGAGTGTAGATTAGAATCTGCACTGGTTTCAAAATGCAGAATCTTTCCCAATCTCATACTGTTCCATAAAATAGGACTCAACTATCTATCCACATTCTCTGTGTGAGGAGAAGTTAGCTTTACAATCTTAGTGCCCCCTGTAAAGAAACCAGCAGGGGGAAAACAAACCATAAGAAGTGCCAAGCTACTGTGGTTACATCAATATGGCAGACAATGTTTTCAGCATGCTGTCACACACCAAGAAGTCTGAGATGGTCCATTCCCCAGATACAAATCTTTCTCCTTCTCTGTCTTTGGGTTGAAGCCCCCCAAGGATATGAATCTGCTCAGCAGAAACGCTGTCAGAGCCGAGCCACATGTGATGATAGGAAGCCTCGCCAGAATCTCTCCAGACTGTGATCTCACTAGTTGCTAATTATGCAGCAGGAATAACACTGCCCAGAAAGACAGGGCTGCATTACTGCAGCACAGACACCCAGAATACACTGGGTGTCAAGAAGTGCCTGCTTCAGAACTGTTTCTGGACTGTGTCTCTTAGCAATTTGCCTGCCTTGGATCAGCTCTACATAGTCAACCAGACCTAATAAGTACTTTCGAGAAGATATTTCCTAATCTCTCCAGATCTCATCAAAAGTGTACATTCAAGTCATGAGATGTACCTAAGAAACCTCAGCCATCACAGAGCTCAGGCAAGCACATTGCTGAAGTAAATAAAGTATTTGATAAGAATTGTAATTAAATTTAAAAATGAGCCCTAAGTATCAATTCTGTTCTTCAGGTTACTGATCTTACCATCAGAGGTCACATTCCCAGGACATGATAAGAATGGAGAAAGCCATGGACTTAGGAGTTACAATTTCAGCTGGGTTTAAAGATACCTACTAGCTAACAAAGTTCCCATCCCGTTGTATCACTGGGGAGTGCTTATGTACTTACAGTTCAGTACCTATGTGGGTAAGATAAAAAATAACAGGGTCATGCTGACCACTGAATAACTTCTCCTTTCCGCCTACAAAAATTACCACTCACATGAAAAATCACACTGAACTAAAAATCTGCTTTTTCAGATGAGAAGGGCTTATGTGCAGCTTCAGTTTTAAGTGAGATCCAGTTAGTGTTGCCTCTAGGAAAAGGGTTTTTCCTCCGCCTGGAAGCACTCAGGGATTTACGATGACCAGCAAAGAAATGTGTATTCCCCCGTCTCTCCTCAGGTGTCCCTTTGCTTCCGGTGGCGGCGTGGGTTTCCTCTGACTATTTCTCGTTAAGCCCTGCAAGAGGTTGGCTCTGGTCCAAAATCATCTTTCTTATTAAAATTCTCTATTCTTTTACCCAAGTTGCCCTCAGGGGTATCATTTCTCTTCAGGTTACTCTCTGTGAACTCTGATGCAGCAAGGCTGGCTGGCTGCTTGCTCCATTCTCCTTCACCCTTTTTTCTCTTTCCCACTTCCACTTTTGAAATAATGGCTTCTGGGGAGTGATAGGCGGTAAGAATAAAAGAAAGCATAGGAAAAAAGTGAAACCTTGGAGAAAAATATTTTCCTTATAATGCCTGAGAATAGTCTGCATCTGTGGCTCTATGTGCAAATAATGTGCTCATCGACTTAGCTCTCTTCACCCTCCCCAGGATCTGTTAGCACCACCATCTCTGACATTAACTCCATTATTAAAAAAAAATAAATCCATCTATTATGCCCTGACAACCAATGTAAGTTTAAATTTCAACCTTGTCCTTACCCAGTGCTCCAGTATGAAATTAACTTGTTAAAGAAGTTCACCAGGCACCAAGAATGAATCACACATCCATGCCACAGTGGCCTGCAGAGATCTTTCTTTACAACAGCAACAACTAAAATAGGTTCCACATTTCCCGTCTTATCAACCAACCTCCTTTCAAACCACAATTAGAAATCAGTCATTCCTACCTCTCTCAACTGTACATCGGCCAAGGATCAATGCCTAAGTTCAAGAGAAGCACTTATAATCCAAGCCTTAAAGCTATTCTGAAATAATCAAGGTGAGACTGGAAATGCAGGTCATAACTGACAGTTAACTGTCAACATGACCAACTCAAACAGCAAATGCTTTTAGAGAAAATAATGCCAACCTCTATAAAAGCATTTAAATGCGAGTAAAATGAAAGGTCAGCTGATACCTCCTGGCTACATGCCTTACCACCTTTTCTCAAGTGTTTCGAGGTGAACAGTTCCCAAAGGTATATGCAATAATTCAGGTCCACAGTACCTAGGTTAGGCTAGCACCAAATAAAGCAGATCTAGAGCATGCGTGTATTCTAGCACAGATCCAAGAAGGCCTCTCAGGCCTCGGAGGATTCCTATAACAATCCCTCCAAAAAACAACAAACAACATAGGTGAGACTAGCAAAAGGGACTGCCCAGAAAAACATTTGTGATTGCAGAATGTATTTGCAAAGTTAGGTGATGAAAGCTTCTCTCTTAAATGTGTCCGAAATAAGAAGACAAGGCACAAGCCTCTCCACTTGACTTAAACACAACCTTCTGTGAAAGGTCAAGGGACCTAAGTCCCTAGTTAAGATCATCAGGATGACCATCTGTAGCTGGGTCAGAGGAAGGCAGGCTTGCTGCTAAGTGTTATGATAAACCTGAATAAGGTGACCTGGGTTTTTTCTCCCTTTACGAGATACTGTAGTTGGTTCTCAAATACTATGAATTTTGCAGATCCACGTGTCCTTGTGATTTCCAGCACATGAACTCACTATACAGGGCGCAAATGAAAATGTCCTGATTAAACCAGGTCTTTCAAGAAGGCCCCTCTCCATCCCGCAGTCCCTGATTTTTATCCTTTCACTGACACAAGGTTAGAATTTGCTTTCCAAGCCTAAACCACCAGAGCATGGAGGGCATCAGATCTCTGTGAGAGAACTGGAACATGATGCTGCAGGAACCATTAACTCTCAAGGATATTAAGTCATTTATAACTCTGGCACACACCAACCACATCTTCCTGGCTTTGGAGATTTGCAAGATGGAAAGTCAGTCAAGAAAAGGAAAGTCTGAATCCACTACCAATTTACCTTGAACTAAAAACTACAGTACAAGGGGACGCTGTGTCTCTTGGGGACAACTTCTAACATTTCCTACTGAAGAACGGTCTGGGCATCCCCCTGCCACTCGGACACCTTTAAAAGCAGGTTCCAGACCGCGGCACGAGAAGGGATGCGGGGCAGTCGGCTGCGTGCTTGAGCCTGGGGGAAAAAAAGATGAAGCTCGCAGGCAGGGCCAGCGCTGCTTTCGCTTTCCCACACAGCCCCAGAAAAAACGGGAGACACCCGGGGCCGGGGCCGCAGGGCCGTGTCAAGGCAGCGGCTCCCCTGCAGGGCGCCGGCCGAGCCCCGGCGGGGTCCCGCGGCCTCCGGGCTCTCCGCGCCGGCGGCAGCCCCTGCACGGCCGTCCGCCCCCGGCCTGCGCCCCGCCATCCACCCCTCCTCGCCCCCCACCTCTTCCCCGCTCCCGCCCCTCCCCGCGCCCCCCATCCCGGCAGCCCCGAGCCGCCCCGGCCGGGCCCGCCGCGGTCCTGCCCCCCCGGCCCGCACCGGGTCCCCCGAGCCGCCCCGGCCCGCGCGCCCCCCGCTCCCGCGGGCGCCCCCGCCCGCCCGCCCGCCCGCCCGCCCGCGCCCCGGCCCTGCGCCGCCAGCCCCGCCGCCCACCCCGCCCGGCCGGGCGCCCCCGCGACGGGACGCGGCGGCCCCGCGCCCGCACCCCGGGCCCATTACCCGCCC
This sequence comes from Talpa occidentalis, assembly GCF_014898055.3. Classification (NCBI taxonomy): domain Eukaryota; kingdom Metazoa; phylum Chordata; class Mammalia; order Eulipotyphla; family Talpidae; genus Talpa; species Talpa occidentalis. The sequence continues at coordinate 77,682,823 of NW_023601653.1, forward strand.
CGCCGCGGCAGCCTCCTCGGTGGTCGCCGCCCCCGCCCGCCGCCGGCCCGGGCTCCGCGGGCAGAGAGCGCGGCCGGCCCCCGGCGGCCGGCGCTTCCCGGGGCGCGCGGCCGGAGGAGGACGGGCGGGAGGCCCGCCGGCAGGAGGCGGAGGGCGGGCGGCTCCGGCAACGCGGGCGCCCCCGGCAGCAGCCGCCCAGAACCGCCCCGGCTCCGGCTAACAATAGGCTCCGGCCGCAGCGCGCTGGCTCTTATAGGCGCCGGCACGTCCCGGCCCGGCCCCGGGGCACGCTGGGAAGTGGAGTCCCGGCGCGCCCCCGCCCCGCGGCCTGCCGGGACTTGGAGGCGGCCGGCGCGGAGCCCGCAGTGGCCGCCGCCCGCCCCACCCCGCGCCGCTGCGGCGGACCCTGGGGAAGCGGGTTCCGCGCCGCTGCAGCCGGCGGGCGGGGACGCGCGACCCTCAGCCCCACGTCTTCCAAGACTGAACGAATTCTCCTCTGAACCTCCTTTCCGCTCCCCAGAACCGCATTCCCGGGCCTGAGGAACATAATCCCCCTAATCCTCGTTTATGGGATTTTAGTCTAAGCAGCAAGACGTGCTGCAGCCTGTCCAAGGCAGGGAGGAGATGCGAGCAATGGATTATCTCGGTGATGGACTGACGCATTGATTTAAGTGGTTTCTTTCAAATATAGTTCGGCATGATCTCTGAACGCACATCTTTGCAGCCCATCTTGAGGATGGGGAAAACGAAGACTTCGAAGGCATTACCTAGATGTCAGCGGCCAAGGACACGCAGCCTGGCGTCCTGACTCGCTCAGAAGCGTGCGTCTGACCTGTAAGGCGCTGCAAAATAGAGCTGCACCTTCTGGACCTACGGCCACCCACTCCATCCTGTCATCCTGTTTCCTATTTTCCCCTCCCATAGTGGCTTTTTTTTTTTTTTTTAAGATTTATTTATTTATGCATACAAGAACTGGGGTACGGGCCAGAGGTGCAGGGGGTGAGAGGATTCACCAGAGAGAGTGGGGAGCAGAACAGGCAGACTGACTGAAATACACTGCTGAGGGGAGCAGCGGGGGGAGGGGGGGAGGCAGGAGAGGTCTGCCTCACCATGTAGGTCACCTCCCAAGTGGAGGTTAGAACTCGTGCTGCAGAGGCTGTGACAGCTTCATAGTGCTGGGTCTTAACCCCTTGTGCAACCAGGGAGGCCCCTCCCATTGTGTTTTAATGTCACTGAACACTGCCCTGCTTGCAGATTGTCTACAGGACAATCATGCTGTCACCAGGGCCTTTTACCTAGAACACTTTCATGAGCTGGCTGCACACTTGAAACTTCTTCACTTCATATTTGCTCAAATGTTCCCTTATTAGAGAACTTCCCTAACCATATTTCTGAAATGAAGCTTCCCCTTAGTCATTGTGCTTATACTTCTCTTTAGCATTTACCACCTCGTAATCTTCACTATTTTTTGTTTTCATTTAGTTGATTAAGCTCTATGACAGCAAGGAATTGTTTTGTTTACTGTATCTTCAGCACCTAATACAAATCCTGGAATTTGACATTCAGGAGTTCAGTGGATTTTTACTGGGTATTTATTGAATGGGTGGATGGCAGCATTTAAACTCGGGTTAAGCTGTTTCCAAAGTCTGGTGCACTTTTCACTGCCACCAAGAAACAATGCACTACTGAGTACCAAGCCATCTCAGTTTTAGAATTGAGAGGTTGGGTAGCTTGGAAAAAATGCCAAGAATTCCAGTCCTCTCTCCTGGGTGACACTGGAGACTCCAAGAGGTTAGGAAACAGCATTGCAAAAACAAAACAAAAACAGCAGGTCACACACAAAAATGTAATTCTTAGGGTACCATGCACTGATCATCTCCCTATCTGTTGAAACTTAGGTGTGATCAAGAGCATGGGCACTGGAGCGATACTGCCTGAATGTAAACCCCAACTCTTCCCCTCACTGGGGGTGTGACCTTGGGAAGGTTCATAACTTCCCAATGCCTTAGCTTCCTTATTCCCAAAATGGGGTAAGTGTATGTATCTCATGAGAGTTTTGTGAAGATTTAACAGTTAATATAGTATAAAATATTTCCAACATAGTCAGTGCTATGTTAAGTGCTCATGAGAAGGCCCAGACCACACTATAGGATCAATAGATTAACATAAGGCAGTCAAAAGGCCATATTGGGTAGGCTTAAAAAAATATCATATGCACACACAGCCAGAGTCTGAACGGTCATGAAATTTGTCAGGGTGCCATCAGCCTCAATACTCACGTTTCAGTGGTTAATGAAAAGAAAGTAGATGGCCAAAACAAAGTTGGCACATCCTTCAAGAAGATAGCAGAATCCAATTTGGCAGTGAGCTTTACATCATCGGGCCCTCTAAAAAACATGACAAATACTTATCAGAATCATTTAGTCACCAGATATCATTGTCTGGATTGATTTACGATTAAGTTACACAATGGTGCTGAATTGCCAATCATAACTGCAATTCTGCTTCCTGTCTAAGCAGGGTGCGTGAAGGGCAAGTGACCAGAAATCTCAAGTGCAATAGAATAGAGAATACTAAGAAAAGTGGGGGGAAAACACTAAGTTATTAATATGTAAATAAAACTGGACATCCAATTCTAAATGTCACGACTTTGTTTCAGACCTATGTATAGTCAGTCCTTTCGGTGGTCAATAGGTTCTAGGAAACAAAACAAAGTATAATGAAAGAAGATCCTCAATGTTGTTTCATTCTAAGTCTGCCAGGATTGGTTTTTTTTTTCTCATCAGCATTATAATGAAATGATGTTGAATGAAACTACATTATTGAGAACCTGCTGTGTATTCTTAGCTGTATGGATTAGCTAAGAATATGCAAATCACAGATGTGTGGTTGTTTTAGGAATAAAAAAGCTAAAGCGGGATAGGTAGAAAACATATGCTCAAAAACAGCAGTCACAAATGACAACCAAAAGTGAGTTTCCAGGTCCTGGGTAGTGTTTACATATCTGTATTGCAATCAATAATATCCTAAGTTTATTGAGCAACTGAGTAAGTGTGTTAAGTACAAAATAAAACTGTTTTATACTCATTATCCTTTTTAAACTTTCCAACAAACCTATCAATTCAGTATTATCTCCTTTTTAAAATGAGAAAGTTGAAATTTAAGAGATTATATGGTCCAGGGTCTATTCTAGCAAAAAAGATTAAGAGGTGGGGGGAGGAAAAAAGAAAAAAAAAATATTAAGATCTGGGATTTAAACACCAAAAGATAAACAATAATGCACTGGGAGGTGAGGAGGTAAAAAATACTACTATGAGGCAAGCTTCTTAAAGAAAAAGAGTTAAAAATCTAAGGTACTGTATTTACTTTTCTGATACAGAACCTACAGATTTTGTCCTGAAGTTGTATGTTGACATTTAATTGTAATTTATATTTAATTATAATATAGCTCAAGTCAAATTAGTTCTTCATGACTAATTCCACACACCAAGAGGGCAATGTGTGAAAATCTGGAGAGAGCCATAGCAATTTAAGAGTACAAACAATGCAGAAACTACATGGATGTTATCAAGGAGTTTCAAAAAGGATATTCACAAATTGATCTGTATCTATTGAAAAAGTAAAAGGTTGGCCCTCCCTTGTGGCACAGGGGTTAAAGTCTAAGTGCTATCAAACTATAGCCAGCCACTGTGGCATGAGTTCAATCCCCGGCATGGATGCTAACCTACATGGCGCAGCAGACCTCTCCTGGCTTGCTCCTGGCTCCCCGCAGCAGTGTATTTCAGTAGATCTGCCTGTTCTGCTCCCCACTCTGTCTCTGGTGAATCCTCTCACCCCCCACAATTCTGGCCTGTACCCCAGCTGTTGTATAAAAATAAATAAATCTTAAAAAAAAAAGCAGAATTATGTAGGATTATTCTCTAAGAATTAGTATATAAATGATGTGGCTTGGGGGACATTTGTGCCATTTTGTTGGGAATGGAATTCTCACCTGGGACCAAGAGGCCATAACACATTCCTATAAAGGAACTACCCATGGCCCAGGAAGCTGAGTAATGATTCAATAAACTGATAAAATATCGCTCAGCTTCATCGTTTGGGCCCCAAGCTCTGTGGAATTGTTAGGTACTAGCTGGAGACAAAAGCTACAGGGAAGAGGGAAGCAGCTCAGCTCTGATGTCAAAGGTTTGCACCAAAATTTGTGTTACTTTCAAAACTGAATGCTGAAGTTTCATTTAATTCCTCATGGTAGTTGTAAGACAGCCCAAATCTCCACAGCAACCTTATACAAAAGACTTTCTCAGAGTCCTTGGAGGTACAAAGGGTTTCCAGAACATTCATCAGGCATAAATTAGAAATAGCTTAGTTCCCTTTGCTAAGCTTCTGCATGTGCCTCCACCTTAGTGGGAGATCATGCTCAACATAGGCAGTGCCTGACTGTGCCCAAGATCCCCAGGAATCAGAACACCTGCCCCGTTTCTCATTTGTCTTGTGTCTGTTGTACTGTAATCTCCTAGACAATATGACCAACTCCTTTTCTTCCCCCCTTTAAATGGCATCTTAAATAAATCACTCATGTAGGCAAACTTCATTGGACATATTGGACATTCTTATAATAGCCACATTTCATGTCGTGACTAATACTTCATTTTTAGAGTCCTGCCATGATTCCACCACTCCCTTAATTTCCCAATAACTCCCTTTTAATGAGCAGATCTTTATACATCAGATTCTCCTAAATGGGACCTATTACACTTCCAACAGACTATACAGTCCTGTCATACAGGATGCTGTTGCAGTTCTCAGGAGGGTCTAAAATCTAACTATTCTCACCTTCATATACCTTCACAGTAAGAGAAACATTAAATCATGTATTTTGTATTTTATTTTAAATATCAACTGTCACATTCTAAAAAAGATGAAATTAGCAAATTTTACTTCTAGGAATATATTTTACAGATACAAGCAAAAAACTTACAAGGATGCATGTTCAAAATGACTTAACCTAAATTGCATCCATGAGGAATGGTTATTTTAAAAAAGAGAATGATGTATAACTATACATTCTAATATAGGAGGACATTCAAAATTTCAAAAGAAAACTTGCAGATCATTAGTGTAACATGAGCCCGAGAGTGGGATAAATTTTTTGCAATAGAAGTAGGAGGTCAGTAGAAAAAGTTATACCCTTCTTTATTGTTTGAATCTATCACTTTAGGTATTACTTTCATAATGAAAAAGATAATTTAAATTTACATTTACTTGAGAGGAAGATTCAGTTTTTTAAAGAAAGTTGAATAATCAAAATATTCTAACACAATACCAATTTTTATAAATTATACAGCTTTGGCACTATAAGTATTCTTTTTAGAATTAAAGAAAGTCTAAGAGAATTTCTGGATAACTTAAGGATCTGTAATTACAAAGTCATATAAATACATCTCTATCAATTTGAAGATTACTCTTAAAAAAACCCAACTCCAAGTAAAACTTAGTAAGTATAATTTATAGTAAATATATTAATAGCACTGTGTGTATCATTTGCAGTAAACAAGAGCCAGTTTCAAATTTAGAAGGGACCTTAACAGTGATCTAGTCAAATCCTCTCAGCCTAGCATTCAGATAGAATAAGAAGAAAAAAAACCCAACCCAGTAGCAGCCTGCTAAGAAGAGAACTGACTTCCCTGAAGCAGAGAACCAGTCCTAAAAACATAACACAACTAGAAATATCCCCCCACAGCTGGGACATCTGGTAATCATTCCCTAAAAAAGTATTTTGGCCTATGTGTCAAGTTGCCCAGGTCATTTGACTTGATTTTCTGGTTTCAAAGTTTTCAATTTGTTTCAAACTGAAAGAAATCAGACCATATTGCCGGTTGATTTTAATGAACAAAAATCTCTGTATAAAAACATTTAAACTTCATCAAATGCTTTAAACACACACACATCCAAGCCCAATACAGAATCTCCGAACATTATCTTTTTTCACTTCAACATAATGTGTAAAGAGATTTCTGGATAAAACTGTACATATGAAAAAAAAAAAGAGGACCCCTAGTCTTTTACACACACACACACACACACACGCACATTCTCTCTCTCTCTAAAGAAAAAATTTAAAATATCTAAAAGTATGAATGGGATTGGAATGAACTTCTTGTAATGCTTATATAAAAGAACACTGCAAGAAGTAAGATGTAGAACGTATAATCAGAAAGCAGATGTTAGCCAAACTCAATAGTTTGATATCATTCAAGAACAATGAATTTTAGGAGTTACAAATAATCCCTAGTTTTCACCACCTCAGATTCTATAAATCAGATGACTGATGATGCTTAAAAAGCATCTACGCTTTTATTTTGTGTCGCCTTTGATGCATTCATCACTAGGTTTATCCCTTTCAGTGGTTGATTTCTCAATTTTTATCAGTTATCGCCTGTTCACAAGAAGAGCCACAGTAAGAAAGGATGGCAAGCAGGGGGGCTGCAGTGAAGGGTGGTGGTTATCAAGAGCCGGACAGCCTGGGTTTGGATTTCAGTGCCACTACCTCCTGGTTGCCTACCTATTACTTAGCAAGAACTTAGCCACTATGTGTCTCTAGTCCCTTATCTTCAATTAGGGATCAACATTACCTACTTAATCTGGGGTTATTGAGATTTAAACAAGATAATCCATTTAAAGAATTGATCTGTTCGGCACAAGTAAATGCTCAATAAATGTAAGCTAAAATATTAAAGGGGAACAAATTTTTCCTTTCATGAGGTTTTCAGGGCCCAATTGTGGCAAAAAGCCACTAAGTGTGATGCAAAAAGAGATTGAGGATCTAGTCTTAGGAATATAGGTGTTCACTTTTATATTAGAAAAAATTACATGGCTCCATATTACAAAAATTTAACATCTTTCCATTAAACATCACACAATTCTCATTATCACGCCCTACATACAGCCTAGATGGTATGTAGTTTCTAATAATATTCAACAATGACAGGGTCCAGAAATTTTAACCAAGAAATAGCTGCAGAAATGCATGTTGGGCAGTAATCTGTGTGCTACAAGAGCGTGCATCAACACAAATGGCTGGGATTCTGCCTCCACCGCCTGGACTCCCCACACAGTCAGATGAGTCAGGTTCCTGCAGACCTTCATATTTCCATTTTCACCCCTTCCAAGAGAGGGAAGTTTCCAAGAGGTGAAGGAAGCAGAAGTCACTGAGGATTGAAGGCCCCACAACTACTTCAGTATGATATGATAGCTATCATTGGTTTCTGCTGTAAAAGAGAGAGAGAGAAAAAAAATCTTCAGTTACCTCTACAACATAGGAGAAAAAAGAATGGTAAGGTTCTTTTGAGAAGGAAAAAAAATACAGCAGGGCAAAGGACAGTATGCCTATTAATTATCACAGGACATATAATCAATACATATTATAAAACATGACTCAATTTCCTCATCTCTCCAAGGAAGGGGGAACAGAATGACAGAGTCATCACTTACACTTCTACTCTGATAATGGCAGAGTAGAAGAATTCATACAGAGAAACGATCTCTAATGTCACTTTTTCTACTTCAGATAAGGTCGTTGATACTTCCCTTTTTTTCACAAAGAAATATTTAAAAAGCTCTTAAATGCCTTACAGAAAAGCATTTGTTTTACTATTGTATTACCTTTCATTGTGTCCAGAATAAAACAAGCTTCTTCCTGAAAGTTTTGTATCATCTGCAAAATGCAAGAAAATCTGCTGATTATTAGAAACTTTGGTTTGTTGTATCTATTTTGACATTAGATTTAAATAAAAACAATCCTTTGTCTTGTTATATTGTCATTCGCTTAATTTTTAGGTTTAAAAAACTAAGCAGACTAAAACAATGATTTTTAAATTGTAGTATTTCTGGGTTAATCCCAATATTTTCCAAGGGTTACAGACATTATAGAACTACATGGAAAACTGACTTCTAGGTCCTCAACTCTCATATGCATTCTTTCCTAAAACCACCTGTTCAGATTTCCTTTGCCACTTTCCCTTCTCAAACACCTTTTCCCAGTTTACGAAATAAAGGCATGAGTCTCACCTTCTTGGAATCCTACTAAGATACACTGCCCTGGAGTATTAAAGGCTCTAGGATGCCAAAGTGTAAATGCAAATGTGAACTATGATTACTGGACAACAAACTCGTGTGAGTCACGTGGTTTCCTTTCATCAGAATTAAAGAGTGACCTAATCAGATTGTCAAGTGACTGGAGATTCAAAATACTTTTTTATAACATCACTGTATAATTTTTGGACACTGTGGAACAAGGATATCTGGCGGTCTGCCTGCCACAAGTGCATCCCTGGCAAATGACCCTTCATACCATTATAGGAAGGACTGCTCATTTGATCCAATAATCCACTTCTCATCGCTAAGTTGGATATGGCCTCTGTGGGTCCCCTGAAGCCCAGGTCAGTGCGACACACACAGAATTATCTTCACTAATCCTATATGCATACTTCACTATTTCTTCAGAGGAGACAACACCCTTCCTTACTTTTTCTTTGAGTTTTTCCTTCGTTTGGGAAATAGCTGTTGGGAGCATTTCTGCTTCCTTTAACTGTTTTTGCAGTCCTGAATATCACTGTGCTCTCCTTTACCTCTTGTCTAAAACTTGCATTTCATGATGGATTCTTCCCTGAATTAGTGCCAGTTTCATCAGTTCCTGAAATCCCCCATCTATGTGAACTAAAAAAGCTAGTACTTGGTTTCTCCTCTAGATTGTAACAACTTTTAGTTTCTCAAAATTGCCAGCATTTCTGTAGGAACCTTAGATAAGGCCTCCAGCTGTTCCAGCAAAGACATCAACTGCTCCTTCTTGCCACTCAAAGACGGTGCCAGGTCCCTGACCACCCCTGCAGCCAGAGTGTGTGCAGTCATTTGCTGGTCCAAGGACCGTCAGGTTTCAGAGCAAGAAATACTTTTCTTAATGTCTAATAATTACTTTACAAAATATGTAATACATGTTGTCTTAATTGATTGTAACATTACGATGATAATTCTATTCAGAATAACTGATCAAATTTTTTATTGAAACAAGTTTTTTAGCTGAAATAAATTTTCGTTTCAAAGAAATATGGTAGGATAATTAACAAAAGATGTTCAAGCAGAAAAGGTAGAGTGAGGCAAAATTCTATGTGGAGGATGAATGGAAACATGTATTCAAGGACACAAAGAATGATATAAAATTCTGTTAAAGAAAAGTACATTAATATATTTTCTTTTCAATGGATGATAATAGTGTTAAATAACTCTTGTATATAGGTAGAAAGTGTATGACATTTTTAAATGTCATACAATATATATATATTTTTAAAGATTTATTTATTTATACAAGCACTGGGTAGTCAGAAGCGTGGGAGGGTGAGAGAAATCACCAGAGTCAGAGCTGAGAGCACAGGAGGCAGACTGACGAAATAACACTGCTGAGGGGAGCAGCCGGCGGCAGGGGAGGTCTGTGCGCCATGTGGGACCCTCACCCGGTGGCCGGGGATCGAACCGGCGCTGCAGAGCCTGTGGGCAGGCTTCGCAACCCAGCGCTCAACCGCTGCGCCACTGGGGAGGCCCTAAATGTCATACAATATTCCCAGAAATTACAACTTTTTCAATTATTTAAGCAGAAAACAAAAAATATTAAGTCAACTAATAATGTGCAAGGGGATACATGGTGTTGTAAAATTATTTTAGGAAGTAGGGCAAGCAAAACACTTGAAAATCTGTGATCTAGAAAACAGCACTCTGCCTTAGTAGAACTACTCTCACTCTTTTTTTTTTTTTTTTTTTTTTTTTTTATAGAGGCATGCTTTATTTATTTGTTTGCTGGTTTGTTTGTTTGTTTTGTTTATACATGCACTGGGTACAGTCAGAAGCGCGGGAGGGTGAGAGAATTCACCAGAGCCAGAGCGGGGAGCAGAGCAGGCAGAAGGACCGAAGTACACTGCTGAGGGGAGCAGCGGGCGGCAGGAGAGGTCTGCACGCCATGTGGGACCCTCCTCTGGTGGCCGGGGAGCAGCCGGGGATCGAACCGGCGCCGCAGAGGCCGCGGGCAGCTTCGCAACCCAGCGCTCAACCGCTGCGCCACCGGGGAGGCCCAGAACTACTCTCACTCTTGCCATGTGCCTTGACAAACGTATTGTCGCCTGAAAAAGTACCTCATCACTGATGAGCACATGGATTCCTGTTGGCCCCTGCTTGTAGATCTGGCTGATCTGGTGAGGCGAGATACTGAAAAGCTGTGCAATTTTCTCTGTCAATTCAATAGCAGTCAATTCTTCTAGATAGATGGCATGATACACTGCAAAAGGACAAAGGAAGGACAGTCAATACAAAGCTCCTTTGCTCTTAGTTAATCTGAGCACCAGCAACATCCACTTTTCTGAAGGGCTCAGTCAGACTGCCTGAATTCAAATCCTAACTCTACCATTTGCTAGCAAGTTACTTAACACAGCCTCATTTTCCTCATCTAAATATTGGTAATAATAATAACATCTACTGCAAAGAAGAGATATTTGTTGCAAAAAATTAAAGTATGTAAAAGTGCTTGAGAAGAGTGCCTGGCATATATTAGGAACTCCAATATACATTAGCAATCACCTTTGCCTCTAGCAAATGCTAAATGTGCTTTTGGTAAATTGCCAACACGCATGCTCAGAAGTCATCTCTTCACATTTGGCCCATCCAAAACGACCTACCGAAGAAAGTACCATTTGAGTCTCCATCCTCATGCTTCTGCTGCTGTTGCTGCTGCTGTTGCTGCTGCTCCCTCAACTGCAAGGACTCTTGACAAACATAAATGGTCAGTCGTGGCCGCACCATCCTGAGGAGGGAAAAAAGGTTGTTAGTCTTACAGTTTTCATGGTAAACAAATTTTAAAGGAGAAATTGTATGTCTACGTTAATGCTACAGAGCAGGGGTTGAATACTAGCAGTCCATGGACAGCTCATTTGCTATGTTATTTATTTATTTATTTATTTATTTATTTTTTGTTGGACTCTCGCTGGTGGCCGGGGAATGAACCAGCACTGCAGAGGCTGCGGGCAGCCTCGCAGCCCAGTGCTCAACCGCTGCGCCACCAGGGGAGGCCCAATATGCATTTCTTTTTTAAAAAAAGATTTATTTATCTATGCATACAAGAGCTGGGGCTCAGGCCAGATGTGCGGGAGGGTGAGAGGATTCACCAGAGACAGAGCGGGGAACAGAACAGGCAGACTGACGAAATACACTGCTGAGGGGAGCAGTGGGCGAGACAGGAGAGGTCTGCTGCACCATGTGGATTTCTCCCTGGCTGGCCGGGATCAAACCCATGCCGCAGAGGCTGCGGACAGCTTCACAGTACTGTGCTCAACTGCCTGCACTGCCAGGGAGGCCCTCATTTGCTATGTTTTATTAGTTCCCAGCTGGTGAATATTAAGTTTTGTTTTTTTCTTTAAACTGAATTGTATCTAGTAGAAGGTATCATATAAACCTCTGAATTTTTGCCTTTCCTTAAAAAAATTCAGAGCTGGCATATATCACTCTTAAAAACCACAGTCAGCTGACCTTGACTGTCACTCACTCACATGTGGCCACTACCATCATTTGACCTTCAGTGTAAAGGTTACAAATATTCAGAATGTGTGATCTACTGTTTTATGAATCAGGTTCAAGATATGCCTTTTTCTTAAGCGTGCCAAAACAGTGAACCAGACAATCTTATTTTCCTCATTACATTCTCCTAAGTAGTTTAAGACTTCTTTTTGTTCGTATCTTTTAGACAACAGTATCCAATTATTGATCTGATCACCTCATTCCTTCCTATTTCTAAACTCCCTTTATTTTTTTTTAAAGATTTATTTATTTATTTATACAAGCACTGGGTACAGTCAGAAGCGCGGGAGGGTGAGAGAATTCACCAGAGCCAGAGCAGGGAGCAGAGCAGGCAGAAGGACCGAAGTACACTGCTGAGGGGAGCAGCGGGCGGCAGGAGAGGTCTGCGCGCCATATGGAACCCTCCTCCGGTGGCCGGGGAGCAGCCAGGGATCGAACCGGTGCTACAGAGACTGCGGGCAGCTTCACAACCCAGTGCTCAACTGCTGCGCCACAGGGGAGGCCCTCTAAACTCCCTTTAAACACTTAAAAAAAAGAAAGATTCTGGGACACGTAAACGTTGCCCTTAGAATGCTTATTTTTTTGTTATTGGAATTTGTTCCCTGGTAGGATGGGGGTTGTAAGGAGTTTGACCTTCGTCTTCCTCAATAAATGCCAGTTATGACATGTTGTGTGCACACAGCCACAGAATTTATTCTCCAATCCCCCAGTCAACCCCTGAAATTCACCATTTTCCTTCAAACTTTCTAAGATTACAGCCAACCTGATTCAGTATTTGTGATATACACAAATATACACACTTCGCAATGTTTCATTATTTAGTCATTGATGCGATTCTATGGCACTGACCTATATGTGTTTGTCATCAATATTACGACTACCTATTTGAAATTGTAAATCACAAGTAGGAACTACAAAGCATTCTGTATTACAGGTAATATTTGTAAGTAGACACTTAAACAATTTCTACGCAAATTTAAGAATGACCCTTCTCCAGTTAAAACTGACTCTGGGCCTTTGTACCCATTGTTCTGCCCAGGACACACTTCACATAACCCCATATTCCAATCGTTCTCATAATTCAGTTTAAGTACCCCCCTCCTCAGAGGTCTTTCCTGACTATATTCAGTGTACTCAATAAACCACAACCTTATTTTTGTTTTGTTTTCCTTCAAAGCACCTATCACTACCCAAAACACTGTTTATATTTTTGTCTTTCTCCCCATTATAAAGAAAACTCCACAATAATGGGTACCCTGTCTTTTTTGCTCACAATTGCATCCCCTAAGCCTATAGTAGTTCGTGGCTCACAAAAGAATATTTATTGGGCCTCCCCTGGTGGCGCAGCAGTTGAGCACTGGGCTGCGAGGCTGCCAGCAGCTTCTGCAGTGCCGGTTTGTTCCCTGGCCGCCGGCAAGTGTCCCACCAAAAAAAAAAAAAAAACAAAGAAAAAAAAAAGAATGTTTATTGAATATTTTTTAAATGTTTATTGAATGAAAAAACTACCTGGAAATGAAAAATGGGATATCATGGGGAATGCCTTGAATCAAATGTAGGAAAGGATATTTTTTATCTTTGCTCATTTGGTACAGACTGGCATTCAAAAAGAATGCTTTGACAAGATGAACTTAGCTATGCAAAGAATATTATGAAGAGCTCCATGTGAAATCCAACCTCATTGGTATTTTAGACACTAATTACATACCGGCCTTTTAATGCATTAAAAAGTCTGATTCCATCCGCAGGACCACAGATCTGAATTACATCATCTCTAGTTAGTTTCAATAAATCTGCTCCTAGAAAATAGAAAAATGGGTGATAAAGGCAAAGATTCTCTTTGTTAATGATTATTAAAATGGGATCTACTTCAAGGACACCCATTACTAGTAGGTTACAGCCCATACTCTTCTGCATGGTGTATAAGGCCTTTCCTCCCTACCCCCCACCCCCCCCCCCAACCCCGCGCAGTGTCCTGGTCCCTGCATCCTTTCTCATCTCAATTTCCATTCAAATTAACTACTGCACTTAACCCTATTATTTCACCATTCTGATGTCTTCTTAACGAGTAAGCTGTTCTCCTGTCTAAACTATCCTTCCACTATCTGACAAACAGATCCCGCCTCATCATTCAAGATTCAACTTACACATCACACGTGTTCCCTACTGTATTACAACTACTCATTTACCTTTTGGGGCAGTGATATTTTGATTTGATTTGGATTTTTTTTAATATTAGATGATGACTGATCAGGAACTACATCATTCCATTTGTGTATTCCAACCAACCACATAGAGTATACAGAAGGAGCTAAATAAAAGTCAAATGTACAAATAGAACAGAATGTGATAACAAGGGAAAATTTCAGAATACCTGAAAATGTTCCTTACTAAATATTATATGAAATACACATTCTTAAGTGTTATATAGAATAAGTATTTTAATCAAAATGAATTTAAACTAAGAGGTCTTTTTTTTTTTTAAAGTATTTTGTAGCAGTTGCAGCTGGTGAGAAAGTATAAAGAGTTCTGTGACACTCATTTAATCAGGAAATTTCACTAAGGGCCTCCCTGGTGGCATAAGGGTTAGGTCTCAGCGCTACCATCTTGAAGGCCCACTGCAATAGTCTGAGTTCGATCCCCGGCCAGGAAGCTAACCCACATATGGCGCAGCAGACCCCTCCTATCTCGCCCGCTGCTCCCCTCAGCAGTGTATTTCAGTCAATCTGCCTATTCTGCTCCCCACTCTGTCTTAGGTGAATCCTCTCATTTCACCCCCACCCCCGCACCTCTGGCCTGCACCCCAGTTCTATGCAAAAATAAATAAAATATTCAAGAAAAGAAAATTTCAGTAAGATGTCTCTCTCTCTCACATACACACACAACCCCCCCGCCCCCCCCTTTCACGTGAATGACAGAAAGCCCTAGAATATCAAGGAATATCCTGTGCTGGGGATAGGAGCAAAGAAGTAAATTTAACCTGAGAAGTTTGTAAAAAGCCTTGTGAAGGTAGAAAACCGGTTTCGATGCAACCACTGTTGAGCTTCCTGAGGTGTGGTTGTTGGCAAGAGGTTCTGAAAGAGAGAAAACATTTTTTATTTTTGGTGACTATATAGAATTTTCTCTCACATCATTAGGTAACACAGCCAAACATACCCACACTCAAATAGGCCTAGTTTGCCTGAAAGTCATTTGTTTATACCCCCTCAGTCTTCTCTGACCATGCAAGCTGTCCTTGGAATTCCACATCTTTATTTTCCCCTCTGGACTGTCAGCTCCTTAAATGCCAGTGTCCTGATTACTTGTTTCCTGTCTTTAGTCCCTAGCGTAGTATCTGGTTCACAGTCAATATTCAACAAATGTTTAATGAATGAACAAGTAATACTTCCTCAAAGTTGGGCATTTCTACTAAATTGGACAGTCATCAAAATATTATTAGACATTGCAAATAACTGACATTTAACTTCAGACTTACATCTGTGACTGGAGGGGGTGGCTCTGGCTGGTGGTTTGGTGAACCATTTCTAAAGAAACATTTAAAATGAAAGGATGAGTCCATGATACACACTAGGGTTCATCATCATCTCATTCTCCATCCCCCTTGTACATCTAAAGCTAGAGATTGAAAAGAATCTATGCTCTCTCATAAGAACTCTTAGACCCAATACTTCTATTATTGTTCATCTGATATAAAAACTTTATTTAGGGGAGGGGAACAAACTGTGTTATTTGTGGTATTTTTTATTATTGGAGAAATTGAACAAAATCAACGTTTCAGTAAGTTGGGACTGATGAGATAAATGGCATATGGAATATTTAACAGAAGAAATTTATTAGAATGAAAACCAAAATAAGAGTATAAAAATAATCAGTAACACAGGAAAATTAGAAAATTTACGCACTGCAATATGCTCACATACTTTTATAATAAAAAACACAGTAATTATTTTAAAAGCTGCTTCAGAAATTAGTACTGCCTAAGTTGTGATCCAAGGGCTATTGCCATGCCCATGGTTTTCCCTCATACTTTCCTTTGGTCTACAGACTGCCTCTCTCCCCTGGTGTATAGTTTTTTTTAAATGATATTTATTGAGTTAATATTAATTAGTTACACTGTATGTTTTAGGGTACAGGCTACACCCCTACAAATGAATGTTTTCATGGTATTATCACACCATGCTCACCGCCAAAGCACTGATAAACCTTTATCCCAGTCCACTGGGCTACCAAGCCCCCAGCCTTCCCTTTCTGGTAGCCTCAGTAATGAGTACTTATTTTCTGAAACCAAAATTTCATCCTATTAATGATGCCACGACAAGGAGAAGAGATAAAATTTTAAAACAGGACTCAAATGCAACATTGGTTTAAAATTGCCTGTAAGTAAACTGCATACTCCAGGTGGGTGGCAAGATTTTTTTTTTCTTTCAAAATAACCCTTTTTCTTCTTTTCTGCCGTAGTTGCAAAATTCAAATTCAGCACTCAAATTAAATAATCTACTTATTTCAGGGCCCTAGTTATCTATTCTTTCTACATCTTCTATTTTATTCTTAATTGTTACATTTTGAATATTTATTTTACCTAAATTAATTAAATACTTTAGGTAGTTGAACATAGAACATATATATAGCTTCAAAAACAAACACTACAACCAACCAATATACTCACAAATTTAGTAGCCTATTTCAAATTTCAATATGGCCTCTTTGGAATACGTATTAAATGCTAAATCAATTTATTGTAACTGGAGTAGGTAGCTATACCAATTTGTAATTATTTATGAAAATAAAAGACAATAAGGCTAAATTAACTGCACCCCCCATAGATAATTGTAAGATTTCATGTTAGCTATCATCTTTAACACTCTTTCCCCAATTATCAAAGATTTGTAATAACTAGGTATTAGGATCACTTTTAATAAATAACAAAACAGGTTTTAGTATTTATATAACTGTTTCCATTCCCAATGACCACTCCTCCAGTGAAATTATGATCAGAAAGTGAAATAGTTAGCAGCAAACAGGTTAGTGGCAAATAGGGAGAAGTGAAAAGCCCAGAAAATCAGTCCATGAATCACTAAAAACTGACCATAAATACTGTATTTTAATGGGAGAAAAAAAGAAGGAGGTGGAGAAAGGGTTACATAAAAAAATTTTCAGTTTCTCCTGAAGATAATCCAACTCTCAGTTAATATAGAAAGCCATCAAAGACTTTATACAGAGGGCCCCCCTGGTGGAGCAGGGGTTAAAGTCTCAGCATTATCAAGCTATCACCAGTCACTGTGGCATAAGTTCAATCCCAGGCAGGGAGCTGGCCCACATGGCGCAGCAGACCTCTCCTGTCTCCCCTACTGCTCCCCTCAACACTGTATTTCAGTAGATCTGCCTGTTCTGCTTCCCATTCTGTCCCGAGTCAATCCTCTCACCCCCTGTACCTCTGGCCTATACCCCAGTGCTTGTATGCATAAATAAATAAAATAAATGTACAAAGAAAAAAACATTATATAGAAATATACAGTGACTTGGTAAGATCTTGTGAATGGAGCGGCAATGAAAGAATACATATTTAGGTCAAACACATTTCCCAGACTTACCCTTCTCCAAGAGAAAAACTGCTATGGGAACTATTAAATCCAGGTGATGGGGAATTATTGACATATGTGATCTCAGGCCATGGAGAACACTAAAAACAAAAGAGAATTGAAACACTGAAAAGTATGTTTGACCCTTACATTCTACCAAAACATTGTAACTAGAATAGTACATCTTGACTATATTTTACATCATTCTTCCTTTTTGTAGAAAGCATGTTTTCTTCTCTCAAGTGTAGTCCCCATAAAATTCCAGCTACCAATTTACCTGTGCACCATCACCAGAGTCCCTTGTGTCTTCCCTCCCATGTTTTGATCCCTCGCCCGCCCCCTCCCCTGCAGAGTATCTCTGATTAATAGTTGCTTGTTAATTTTGGTTTTTAGTTTTATAATTTTTTTCCTTATCCCTTATTTGGTTTCCCTACATTCCTCCTATAAGTAAAATCATCCAATACTTTTCCTTTTTTTTTTTTTTTTTTTTTTTAAATATTAAATTTTATTTTTATATTCCCCCATACAATTGCAAACGCCCCATTCTGACCCCAATCCTTCCCCTCCCGCCCCCCCACCCCCCAAAAAGTGTCTCTGGTTCATAGTTTTTTGTTGATTTTGATTTTCACTTTCTTATATTCATTTTCCTGGTCCTAGTAAATCTTAATTCCTCTGAGGCACCCACAACTGATAGAATATATAATCAAGACAAAATTCTGTCTAGGTGAGATGTGATTTTTTTAAAATTGAAATATAATTGACATATAACATTGTGTTAGTTGTAGGTTCATAATATATTGATTTGATATATCTCTATATTGCAAAATGACTGTATTTTTCTTTCAAGAATAAAAAGCACTGGTTGAAATTACCACCAAGGGAATGCTTTTTACCTCTGTGAGTATAGTTGTCTCATAGGAAGGTTGATATTTCTCCTTTTCGTGAGGAGTTCGTTTCTCCATTTTCTCCCTATCTGTTTTTTGCTTTCTGTCTGCACCTTTGGGCTAAAATGAGAAATATTTTAGTTTAAATTCAAGTATTCACCCTTTGACCCAACAATATTACTCCTGAAAACTTACATGTGAAAGAAAAATATGTGTACACATCACATAAAGACAAGATGCATCATTTTCATTTTTTAAAAATTTTATTTATTTATTTATGTATACATACATACATACATACAAGCACTGGGTACAGTCAGAAGCACGGAAGGGTGAGAGAATTCACCAGAGCCAGAGCGGGGAGCAGAGCAGGCAGAAGGACCGAAGTACACTGTTGAGGGGAGCAGCGGGCGGCAGGAGAGGTCTGTGCGCCATGTGGGACCCTCCTCTGGTGGCCGCGGAGCAGCTGGGGATCAAACCGGCGCTGCAGAGGCTGCGGGCAGCTTCGCAACCCAGTGCTCAACCGCTGCACCACCGGGGAGGCCCACATCATTTTCATTTTGAAAACAGAAATTTAAGAGTTTGATAGAGTGGAAGAAGAAATTTATAGCTACTGGTAAGGAAAGATCTTCAAAGCACAGTTAACTGAAAAAAGCAAGCCTCAAGACAATCCATAGAATAAAATCCCACTTGTATTTCAAAGAAAAGAAAACATCTGTATATCTATGCACATGTATATAAAAAGCACAGAAGGGGAATAAGGGATGCATACTAAATTACCACAGTGGTTGTTTCTGGGAAAAAGTCTGGGGGTCAGGGTAACAGTGTGAAAGGTGTCATGCTTTGGATACTTTTGTATTAATAAATCTTTTGCAATGAAAATATATCTATCCACATGATAAAAATAAGGAACATAGAGAAATAATTAAGTATGAATGTAACCAAAGCTGTCAGCTTTCCATAATTTTTGTGAGCTTTTACAAAAGCTTTTAACTTCAATAGGCTTTAAGAAATTTTAATGTGGGTCTCCCTGGCACAGGTGGTGGTGGAGCGATGTGCTGTGAAGCTGTCCACAGCCTCTGTGGTGTGGGCTCAATCCCAGCCGACCAGGGAGATGCCCACATGGCGCTACAGACCTCTCCTATCTCGCCCACTGCTCCCCTCAACAGTGTATTTCGGTTAGTCTGCCTGTTCTGTTCCCCACTCTGTCTCCAGTGAATCCTCTCACCCTCCCGCACACCTGGCCTGTACCCCAGTTCTTGCATAAATAAATAAATCTTTTTTTTAAAGGAAAAAGAAATTTTAATGAAAATCCATGTTTTTGTTTCTAGCTCCTTTTTCCTCTTCTCCTATAACCAAGCCTGGTTAAATCTCTTTACCAGGTATCTCAGTAGTTCCTTCAATGATTCAGCTTAGGTTGAGTTTTCACAGTTTTGTTTTTGTTTTTTTTTTGTGTGTGTGGGACCCTTGCCACTGGCCGGGGATTGAACTGGCGCTGCAGAAGCTGTGGGCAGCCTCGCAACCCAGTGCTCAACCTCTGCACCTCCAGGGGAGGCCTCAGTTTTCATAGTTTTTGAAAAATGACGAGTGAAATTTCTGACTTGGTGTTTAGCAGTAAAAATGAAAGATGAGGGAAAAGGTCCAAGTGTCAAGACAATGCCCAGGAAATACCTTGAAGACTTTGATCTGGCAGCTGGCTGAGTGTAAGTGCTCAGTATATTCCCCATTCTCATTCTCCTTGAAGGTATCAATCTGTACTCGGAAAGGCACTCCCTTTTCCCCACCATGTTTCCTCATGGTGAACTCCGTGCTGATGCAGTGCACCTGGAGAGAGCATAGCACCCAGTGCTCAGGACTGGTGGCCAAACCGGCCGGCAACATTTTGTGAGCAATTACTAACAACGAAAACTTTAAAATGCATTATAAACACCTACAAAAAAAGCTTTTATTCTCTCCTTGATCATGATGAGTTTGCATGCTAACAGAAAAAAAGGGGAAAATTTAAATGATTTACAAATGTAGTAAAGTAAATGTATAGATCTAGTGCTAACAAAAGCTGCTGTGAAGAATTAATTCATTAACTGTTTCAGAGACTACAGAGTAAACATAAAAGAAATTCGGTTAATAAAAGTCTCCTGAGCTTTAAAGAAAATTTTAGAAAGAGGAGACACCATTTTCAAGGACTCTACCCAAAGGACATAATCCCCAGCTATGTGAATTAAATTCTAAATATGCAGATGTTCAAAATAGCTTCATGGATTATAGTGAAAAATCAGAACAACCTAGATGCTAAAAAAGCATTAGGTAAATTACAGGACACCCAAAGAATAAAATACTATGCTGCTATTAGCAAATATTTTTGGGAAACAAAAATAAATTGGAGAGAGCAATTCAGAAACTCCTCATGACTTTCAGATATATGTTGAGAAGCCTGCACTTGATAGGTTGGAACCCTGTAAGATTTGAAATTTAACATGTTTTATCCTTCAAGAAATAAACTGGTAGTAGAGATGCTCTTCACAACTTAACCTCATCTGCAATGCCTTACCTGAATAAATACAGATGTCCTTTTTGCAGGGTCCCACAGGAACTCCACTGTGTTTAGTTGTGTTGGATTAGCTCTCGGATCGATTATACCCACAGACATGGGGATATCTGAGAAACAAAATTGTAAGTATTGAACAACTTTGAAGGCTACTGTGTTTAAATAAGGAAACATGGATTCCCATATTATCAGTCCCTGTTTACCAAGACTTTTGTGTATCACACCCTAAACAAACCTCTTCTGCCAATGAAAGTGGTTTGATTAGAGCTAAATTTTAAAATTTAAGCTAATTTAGAAACAGCTTCCCATTGATTTGCCAATATTCTACTTAAAGATAGATTAAATCTTCACACTAACTCATGAAAATTTTAATTTATAATCTGCTTCACTTAGTTTTAAGATTAGTGTTGCTGCAGAAGTACACTGAAAGGACTGCTGTAGAAGGATAAAGAGTATCTGAAAAAGACAGAAGGCACTGTATCACAAATAGAAGTGGGGAAAATTTAACATAAGGATTGATGCTAACTTGTACAGTCATCAAATAACCTTAAAAAGGAATGACATATCTTATATTCAAGAGGGAAGCAAAAATGAATGTACTTTAGAACTCTGCTTTCCATTTCACATGACATATTTTGAAATAGCATCCCTTGACGTCTATTCATATTGAAACTGGAAAGATAAAGCCAGGTTGATAATACTTATTATTGTAACTATGCTACAACTAAACTACTATTGTAGTTTCAATGATTCAAGCAAGAAAGCAGTAAGTGGGTCCCCCTTCACAGTGTTAATTAATTGGATTCATCCTGAAGTCAATTTATCAAATGGACATCTATATGAGAACCACTGTTTTCTCAGATAAACCTGGTGGTAGCTATTTATAACAACTCTATAGTCCAATAGGAGGTAATAACCGATAGGAGATCGAAGACACAGATACCAAATTTAAAGCACATTCATAAAGAACAGCTAAATCTGTGTAAAAAATCCTTCCCCTACTCCCTATGATTTGAGAAAAATAAAATTCTACTCTGTGAAGCCAAGTAGGGAAAAATCCTGACCTCAAACCAAGAGACAGATTCTAATCACAGATCTCTTTGGGTAAGACACACTATTAATCTGGCCTTCTAGTAAAATAAAGTAACTTTCAGCATAATGAGAAAAAAACTGGCCCTTTTACATATTACTCAAAACAAAATATGAAGTCTTGAATAGGGCCTCCCCAGTGGCTCAGCGGTTGAGCACTGGGCTGCAAAGCTGCCTGCAGCCTCTGCAGCGCTGGTTCAATCCCCAGCTACCGGCGAGGGTCCCACATGGCGCGCAGACCTCTCCTGCCGCTGTCAGTCTGCCTGTTCTGTTCCCCGCTCTGTCTCTGGTGAATCCTCTCACCTGCCCCCCCCCTCCCCGCACATCTGACTGTACCCAGTGCTTGTACAAATAAATAAATCTAAAAAAAAAAGGTTATTAAAAAAATAAAGTTGCCTCTCCTTTAAAAAATAAATGAAGTCTTGAATAGCCAAAACAATTTTGGAAAAAAAAAAAAGTTGGAGATCTCTTTTTTCCTGGTTCTACAAAATTGCAGTTAGCAAAATAGTGTGGTATTTCATAAAGATAGTCATGAAGATCAATGAAATAGAGACCCCAGAATCTATCCCCACATATTTGGTCAAATGATTTGAATTTCTGACACACGCAAGAATTTCTGACACATGCTTGCCCCTTATGGTAAGTAAAATAAGTCAATCACAAGACAAAAATGGATTATTTATTTCACTTACATGAATTACCTAGAGGAGTCAAATTCAAACAAAAAAGTAGGGGGGTTGGAAGAGGAGGGAATAGGGAGCTATAGTTTAAGGAACAAAGAGTTTACTGAAAGGATGGTAGTGATGGTAGTGATGTGAATGTACTTTATGCTACTGGACTGTATTACTTAAAAACTGTTAAAATGGTGAATTTTACGTTAAGCATATTTTACAGCTAAATGCAAAAAAAATAAACTAAAATATCACCCTGCAGTAATGGGTACAATTTTTATGAATTTTAATTGTTTACACTTCTAACTTCAATTTTTTTTTTAAAAAAAGATTTATTTATTTTATACAAGAACAGGGATACAGGCCAGATGCGCGGGAGGGTGAGAAGATTCACCAGACAGAGCAGGGAGCAGAACAGGCAGAATGTCAAAATACACTGCTGAGGGGAGCAGCGGGCGGAAGGAGAGGTCTGCCATGCCATGTGGGACCCTCGCAGGCCGGCCGGGATTGAACCAGCGCTGCAGAGGCTGTGGACAGTTTCACAGCGCTGCGCTCAACCGCCTGCACCACCAGGGGAGGCCCCTAACTTCAACTCTGATTCATCAAACCGTTAATTTTTTATGCTTAGTCAATAACCACTTCCATATTCATGTTATCTGAACCTCTACAGCACTGTGAATCACAACATCAAGTAAGAAAAACCAATTTTCAATCCACAGTTATAGGCATATCTTGGGCAACAGATTCTCTTATCTTACCTATGTCAAGGATCCTGTCTCCGGGTCGGTTCCATCTCCAGCCCTCCAGTTGCTGGTGTTCTGTGTACTGTAGCCGTCTGTCATGGAAAACTACTCGGAATATACTCTAAAAAGAAGCAATAAGACAATAGAATCTCTTAAAAAGTCAGTGCTGACAAAGGGAAACCAGCAGGAATAACTCTGTTGGTTCCTAGACACAATCTGAAACCATTTTTCTTAAGATGTTTTTACTCTAAAACCATACCATATCAAAAAAAAATATATATATCAGATCAAGCTCTATTTCCAGGTAAACTTTTTAATTGCTCAGTTATAGTTAACTGGTACTGTATTTAAAATTTGGCTTAAACATTAATCCTGATGGTAACTAGGCATAGGGATGCCTATTAGAAACATTTCTACATGCTTCTGTTTCCATGTAATAATATCCAGCTCAGCTTTTCATATGTATTGAACACTTACCAAGTCCCCTGCTTGTTAACTCACCATACAACATGTAAATACTGAAAGCAGGTATGGGCTGTATCCATCAACTTTTCTTTGGTTACTTACTTTGTAGAGGTACCTATTAATATCCCTCCTATTCCTCTTTTATATCTGCTAACTAAACTCTGTTCCAACTGTGTTGTGAATTTTTAAAATCATGACTGTAAGTCTAGATTAAAAAAACAGTTATTCATCAATGGTAGCTGGAGCTACCACTGGAAAGAAGTTACTTGATTCTACCTGAAAAAAAGAAAAAAAAAAACCACTTCACTGAGCCAAGAGACTACCCCGACATGGGTTGGTAAGCCGCCTGTTTCTATAGCTCTGAAATATCCATGTGACTAGAGAGGCTCACTCTAATCCCAAAGAAATAACACATCAGTTCACCACAGTGCCAGCAAGTTGTGACAGGTGAGCAGTAACACCAAGTTCCTTGGTATCTCTTTTTTTTTTTAGCAAAAGAATAGTATCCAAAAAGGGTCAGTGAAAGGATATTGTGCAGAGGAATACTGTGCTCATTTTCCTTTACCTTCACTAACTTGCCATTAATTTCTGGAAGTTCTCCAAGCTTCCTATTATCTAGCATTCGAATTTCATAGGACTGTCCTAGAAGAAAAATATAATGACATATTATATTCATCACAAATTAACTTTGCAAGATACAAAAAGAATAAAATTCATTTGGTAGAATATGCAAGGGTAAAATATTATTAGTATTAGTAACAGCAACTGTAATCCTTTACTATATGCTAGGTACCATGCTAATAATCATTTTCATACATTATATTATATAATTGATACAACTCCCTGAAAGTTATACAATCTCATTTTTATAGATAGGAAAACTGAAACATAAGAGTTTAAACAATTTTTTCAAATCCACACAAATGGTAAATAACAGAGCTGGATAAGGTAATACTTCTCAGATAGTAACCAATAGTGGGGGCCTCCCCTGGTGGCACAGCGGTTGAGCGCTGGGCTGCGAAGCTGCCCGCAGCCTCTACAGCGCCGGTTCAATCCCTGGCCACTGGCGAGGGTCCCACATGGAGCAGCAGACCTCTCCTGCCGCCCACTGCTCCCCTCAGCAGTGTATTTCAGTAAATCTGCCTGCTCCGCTCTACCCTCTGGTGAATTCTCCAACCCTTCCACGCTTCTGACTGTACACAGTGCTTGCATAAATAAATAAATAAATCTTAATAAATAAATAAATAAATAAGTAAAGTAACCAATGGAGGTATCTAAGAGATGTGGATTAGAAAGAAAGAGGAACTAAAATGGACAGGTAGACAAAGGAAGCAAGTAACATATATCAAATGTGGGCCTCCTTGGTGGCGCAAGGGATTGAGCGCCGCACTATGGGGCAGTCCACAGCCTCTGAAGCACGAGTTTGATTCCCGGCCGGCCAGGGAGCAACACACATGGCACAGCAGACCTCTCCTGTCTCGCCTGCTGCTCCCCTCAGCAATGTATTTCTGTCAGTCTGTCTGTTCTGTTCCCCGCTGTCTCTGGTGAATCCTTTCATCCCCCGCATCTCTGGCCTGTACCCCAGCTCTTGTATGCATAAATAAATAAATCTTTAAAAAAATATATAACAAATGTGATATTAAGACTCAAATCTCTGAAGTAAGGTTTCAATTTTAACAGGCACACTAGAAATATGCAGTTTTGGGCCTCCCCTGGTGGTGCAGCGGTTGAGCGCTGGACTGCAAAGCTGCCCACAGCCTCTGCAGCGCCAGTTTGATCCCTAGCCGCTGGCGAGGGTCCCACATGGTGCACAGACCTCTCCTGCCGCCTGTTGCTCCCCCCAGCAGTGTATTTCGTCGGACTGTCTGTTCTGTTCCCTGCTCTGGTTCTGGTGAATTCTCTTACCTTCCTGCGCTTCTGACTTTACCCAGTGCTTGTATAAATAAACAAACAAACAAACAAACAAACAAATAAATAAATAAATAAATCTTTAAAAAAAAAAAAAGAAATATGCAGTTTTACATATTGGGGAACCTAATAAAGGATCATGAACCCACATGTTTGCAATAATACTAATGAATAAGGAAGCAGCTAACCTTGATTGAGATATGTTAGGGTTTCATCATGTAATTTCACTGCTGGCGAGGTAGCAGCACAAAGCACATATTGAAAAGGTAGGATTTTATTCTCATTATCAGGAGGCAAACTTGACTCTTCTTGCTTGAAAATGGGCAATGCGAGGACATCACTGAAATAAAACAAATGACTTCACATTAACATCTGACAATAGTGCAAGAGCAGATTTGTTGTTTAAGTATTTAACTTCGGTCTGCTTTGGAAAACTATAAACATTACTCTAGTTCAGATTACCTGCTCTGATAACCCCTTGACCACAACAATGTAGGCAATGACAGTTACTCACTGCTCAAAAAAAACCTAAATGTTCAAACAGAGAAGTTTTTTTGGAATCAGACCAGAGTTCCTAAAAGGGCTTTGCGCATTATATGCAGAGTTCTAAAATGTTAATTTAGGTCACTCAGTGATGTATTTTTTCTCTGAAAGGTACCAACTATAATATCTTCATAACCACATCAGCTGATTTATTTTAAGAACTAGAGTCAAGAATTTCTAAAAGCCACATGAAAAAATACAAATCAATGACTATATATTTCAAGGTCAGATTATATTCTGTTAATACAACTGATAATAAGAGATCACTATCAGTTACCTCCTCTGAGAAAAAGATTCATATACCCTTATCAGTTTATCTAAGCCTGCAAACCAAAGAGACATAATGAATGAATTCTAGTACTGTGCTACTCATTCTGTGAAAGTAGTGGACCAAGTTAGAAGTTCTAGATTTTGGTCACCAAAACCTTAAGCAACCTCTCGCGTCTTCATTTATAATGAAGAATGGGAACAATGGGAACCCCATTTGCAGTCAAGAGTGGCTATATGAGAAAATACTTGGGAAATCATAAGATATTCAAATGGATGTACAGGGTTACCAATAACTTTTTCTCTTCAGCTCTAGCCAGGGAAAGCCAAACTCTAGCCATCAGTGGGAAAGACTGTCCTGGGCCTTAGAGTCCTATAGTCATGATCGGTATTTATCCCAAACCAAATGTTAAAAGGATCTTAAAGAGATGCACCAAATTAAAGGGTATTTCCAATTATCTCAAGACATGCCATAAAAGTCTCAAAATAAAATGTATTTTAATAGAATATGTATAGCTGCACACTAGACCAGCTAAAATTAAAGAGAATGACAACCTAAATGTTGATAAGGATCAGGAGCAACCAGGACATTCTCATCCTTTGCCAGTAGGAATGTAAAATGACACAACCACTTTAGAAAAAGTTTGGCAGGTTCTTAGAAAAGTAAACATGCATTTTTCCCATCAACCTAGAAATTCTTCTTATAGGTATTTAGCCAAGAGAAAAGAACACATAAGTCCACCCAAAGACTTGTACATGAATATTCATAGCATAAAAGCAAAAAGTAAAAAGAATCTAATGTTCTTGATTAAGAGGATGCATGCACAAAACTACTCAGTAAAACAAAGGAATTCCAACAACAGGCTTCCTGGAAGGGCAAGGATTGATTTGAAAGGTATGAAAGGGAACTCTCTCAGGAGATAAAAACAGCTAGTACTTTATTGGGTGTGTGGATTTCATGGTTATAATTGTACAGCTGAAATGTGTGCATTTAAATATATATAAATTTGGGGCCTCCCTGGTTGCTAGTGTTGTTAAGTCTCAGCACTATCATGGCCACAGCCTGAGTTCGACCTGGCCAGGGAGCTAACCCACAATGGCTGGCATAGAAGACCTCTCCTGTCTTGCCTGCTGTTCCCCTCAGCAGTGTATTTCAGTAAATCTGCCTGTTCTGCTCCCCAATCTGTCTCTGGTCAATATTCTCACCGTACCTCTGGCCTACACCCCAGTTCTTCCACACAAAAAAATAAATTAAAATTAAAAAAAATTCTTGTTGGAAAACAAAACAAGGAGCAAATGTTCTGATTATTGGCCTAAGAATCCAAATAGATGTGATGAAAATTTAATGTCATGAGTGCTGAACTAGAAAGGGGAGGGGGGGAGATTTCTCTTTCTGCTAATGTCTAAATAGCGAGGTTGTGTGTCACTTCGTTGGATCCAGGCAGCCGAGATGCAAACCGGCTGTTATGAAATACAGCATTTGTGTTACTAAAAAGGTAATTGAAAGGGCTGAACAACACATGTGCTCTGCTCATATGGGTGGTTTGGATGAAGAAAGTGGTGAATCCTTTCTCTCCATATTAATTTCTCAGGTGAAATATACTATTGTTCACTTGAGATTATTTAAAACTGCAGAAGCATGGGGTTTTCTAGAAAAGTACTGGGTCCCAGTTCTTTCATTTCTCAAAATCAGGACACTACACTACTCCCACAGCAAACAGGATAGAAAATGAAGCAAAGACACCACAAAACCTGAGAAACATGACATTATTCTTTGGTGCCATATCATCCTCAAATACATCACATCTGATGCTTCCTTGAAAGATTAGTGAAGAATACCAGGAATCAAGGCAAACTGCATTTTTGCAACATAGCAACAGCACAACCTTTACAAAGGTTGGATATATTTTTCTTCTTCTCAAATGTCACTTCCTAGTGAGGTTATATAGAGCAACAGCTCCTAGTCTTAAGCATAATATGGCGTTATACCTAATTCCTCGAGACGAAGCAAAGGAGTGTCATTTGAGGCTAAAATTCTAAAATTGATTCTGAAAGTTACTCCTAAAATTAACTCACAACAGTACAGCCAAACCAAATGCATAAAATTGTATTTTCTTATCAAAGATTTTAAGATCTAAAACCTCAAATATGTTTGAGTTGTTGCTACCCTGCATTTCTTTTATACTGTGTGGGAGCATGAGTGCATTTCGGTTCCAGTTGCTAATGGCAAAGGCTAAGGGTCAGTGGTTAATAGTTCTAAGCCCTCGCTTACACTGAAGTAATAACAAATTCACTGTGAAACAATTTTAGAAATACAAGTCTGCTTCTTCTCTGAGCTAAACTGAGTTTAGACTAGGAATCCCTACCGTAGTGGGCACTAAATCGTTTTTATCAATGTGTAATTTAGCATATTATAGTCTCTCATTACTTCGTGTCTTTAATTCACTCCAAAAAATCAAGCTATTTGAAAGAGTAACTTCTTTTCTGTGCTTAATAAATGCCTGTAAATATGATTTGTATTTTCATTTGGCTGACTCCATTATATTCAACACTAGTATATCCTAAACATTTGGAATTCCTGACATCTCAAAGTGTCTCTGATCAAAATAAGGATGTTGAAATCTTACCTTCTAAAAAAATAAGCTGAGTTTATGTTTAAAATGTGGTGCTTGCTTCTGCAACACATATACTAAAATTGGAATGATGAAAGATAAGCATGGCTCCTGTGCAGGGGTGACGTGCAAATCTATGAAGCAGTCCATGTTTAAAAATTAAAAAATGTGGGGCCTCCCCGGTGGCGCAGCAGTTGAGCGCTGGGTTGCGAAGCTGCCCACAGCCTCTGTGGCGCCGGTTCGATCCCCAGCTGCTCCCCGGCCACCGGAGGAGGGTCCTGCATTGCGCGCAGACCTCTCCTGCCGCCCGCTGCTCCCCTCAGCAGTGTACTTCGATCCTTCTGCCTGCTCTGCTCCCCGCTCTGGCTCTGGTGAATTCTCTCACCCTCCCGTGCTTCTGACTGTACCCAGTGCTTGTATAAATAAATTAATAATAAATAAAATTAAAAAATTAAAAAATGTGTACCACTAAGTGGAAACCTATGAGTGGCAGCATAGCAGAAAGCAATTGAGAGGAAGTAACAAAGGCACAGAAGCAAAGATCAGGAGTGATCTTTCCTGGAGAGCTGCTTCATGATCCCCTGAGGTATAAATTACCCTTTTGAGGTAAAGCAGCCCTCTGAATGGTCTCTATTAATTCACAACTAGGACTTAAGCTCTCTCAAGCCTATCTACCAGCTATTGAATGCTCTCTTCTACAGAGAGCTTAGAAAAGGGAAGGGAGAGGTCTAATGAACTTGAGCTTGAGTAAGACAGGCAAATAGAAGACAGGTATCCATAGCATCTAAAGAAATTAGAAACGAACTGGGGACAAGAGGTACCATGGACTTATAACTTCCCTATTTGTACCCCTCATTTAGACCCCACCAAGATGAAAATAAAACACCTGAAACAAAACATGCCAACATCCCTATGCTAATTACAGCATAAAAGCTCAAGAACAGTACTCTGAATCAGTGTCAAAAGAGAAAATATCCAGGGCCTCCCTGGTGGTGCAAGGGGTTAGGTCTCAGCACTATGAAGCTATCCACAGCCACTGCAACATGAGTTCGATCCCCGGCCAGGGAGCTACCCACATGGCATAGCAGACCTCTCCTGTCTTGCCCACTACTCCCCTCAGCAGTGTATTTCAGTAGATCCACCTGTTCTGCTCCCCACTCTGTTTCTGGTGAATCCTCTACCCCCTATACCACTGGCCTACACCCCAGCTCTTGTATGCATAAATAAATCTTTTTTTAAAGTCCAATAAATAACTGGTTAAAATATCTTTAAAGAGGAGAAGAGAGTGGATTCATTACTTGGGATCTGTGAGAAGGATGGAAAGAAGATCAGAGGGGAGAGCTAGCTAGGACAGATGTCCCTGCAAGTTTTAACATGAAACCAATTAGATGCCCTGAGGAAAAAGCAGTGGCAAAATTAGCTTACCTTCTTGGTTAAGAGCCCTCTGTCACAAAAAGTAATGAGATTTCTGTTACCTAAACATCAACTGAAAAATGTCATTCAACTAAAAAGTAGCATATATAAAAAATATTTTGCCTTGCTAATTATTCTATCACCCAGAAGGCAGAAGAATGAGTAGAATTATAATCCTGAACCTAATTTGACCAAAAAGAAATTGATCAGAAAAAAGGAAGTGGCAGGAGCTTCAAAATAAAGCCAAATAGGCAGGAAAATGAGGAACACAGCTAGATGTAGTTCCTAGACTCTTACACAGCAGGTTCAAACAGTGATGCAGGCAGGACCCAAGCACATAGTCTGAGCTGCTAAAAGGAAAGACAGGATTGAAGTTCCTCAGAATGAAATTCTGCCAACCTCACATTATCTGAAATAGAGGGGTCAAGAAGAGAAGTATCTAAAGGAACTAGATGGAAGACTCACCAATCAAGTCAGAATCAGAAGAACATGCACAGAAAGTATATAAAAGAAACTACTTTTATTTTTAAGTGGCACCCACATATATAAAGAGGCAAGCTTGCACTGAAGCCCAGAATATGCTGAGACTTGAAAAAAAAGTAAGGAAGCCAACACCTACTCTTTAATGTGAATGGCATGTCATTAATTAACATAAAGAAGGGACAGAACAACAGCTCAATTTCTAACTTTCTTTTTTCTTTTCTGCAAAGAAAAATCATTTTAAGAGAGAGCAAATACTGAGGCAAACAGATTATTGACCAAGATAAATAAGGAAACTATTGAAAAGTGCCTATATGTCTAAATAAAAATATCCTGGATGAATTTACCCACTAGGAGAATTAAAGAATCTGCAGATGAGATCCATGAGTAACACTTTGTAAACTCAGATGACTCTCATGATTCTAATAAAGACTAACATCACATTACCTTTTTGCTTTTTGTCGTAATAACAATTTTCAAAATGAGGAGAGAGTTTATCTCCACACTTTACACCAGTGATGTGACATGAAGTCATAGCAAGACTATAGAACAGGTTATTAAAATAAGTATGAGTATTTAGACAGGGTACCTGGGAATCACTGCAAGACATAACCAAACTAACTCATTTTCCTTTATTTATGTGGTTTGACAAGGAGTGCTGCAAACATAAATATATCTGGATGTCAGCAATATATAAAATAACATTTATTTTGTTATTCTTCAAGGTGAAAAAACATGGATTTTAGTGGCGTCACGGATAACTATACAACTATACCTAAAGAGTGTAGCTAAAGTGTCAAAAGTAGGAGCAGCCTATCCCTCTGCTACATTTCTTCATAAATGACTTGGAAGAGGACACTAAAGAGGATAGTGATCAAATGTGCATATGCCAGGAACTGGGATGGGGAAACAAATATCCTGCACGGTAATATTAACTTTTAAAGTAATTCTAATTGGCTAGGACAGAAGGCTAAACTAACTGGGTAAGATTTAATAAGGATAAATATAAAGTCAAACACTTGAATATGCCAGGAAATAATTTTCACGTCATCTTCTGCCATACTTGTAGCAGGCATTACTAAACTCAAAGTCAGCTCTGTATGGAAGACGTATAAATGCCAGTGGCGCTCAACCTTGGTTACATATTAAGAATCACATGGGAGCTTTGAAAAATCCCTTCCCGGCCACCTCTCATGACAATTCAGTCAGAACTGAAAGGAGAAGTTGCTATGCTTAACTACTCAGTGTTGTGTCTTAATAAATAAAGGTAATGTGTTTGATCTCTGTCAGCTAGATGACCATCTTCCTATACTGTTACAGGAAAGAATTGTTATACAGTTTTCTCCACGAAAGGGGAGGTACCAGGTTCTCTGCCCTACCTAATGAAGGGCAGAACTGAGTGGGGAGGGGAAACTGGAAAAGACTTAGAAAGTCTTGGAAGAGAAGACCTGGAGGAGGAACGTGGAGCAGAGAGACATGTGAAAAAGCAGCCATGCTTGCTCCTCAGCCTTGGACCTGCACCAGGGACTTAGGGAACATGGAAGGAGACACTTGGAAGAGACATGGGTGAGAGACCTGTGACCTTCTCTGACAATGGTAGCTCTTACCTTAATTTGTATTTTAATTTGCGCCTTTCATTCCAGACTTGCCTCACTCCTCTGTGGTTCCTTACCAGAAGGTACCTTAGACTGGCGGCAAGCTCTTGGGTCTCATTGGTCCTGCTTTGGGCCAACACTGTTTGGCTGGGCATTTACCCACGAGGGGATGGGTAACATTGGAAACTATATTCTTTCTCTTTTCTCTATTGCACGCTAATTCTATTAAAGTTCTTTTCTAGTGAAGGTCTTATGCACTAACAGTATGTTTTGTCTATATGCAGCGATGGCAGAACCCATTTAGAGTACGTAAGGTTTGGGGGCCCCAGCGCAACCCTCAGTCTGCCCACTAACAATACCAAGAGCTGGTTGTACAGAGTACCCAATGAGCCACCTTGAAACATTACCACTAAGGGTGAAGAGTTTGTCCAGGCCTATGCATGTCCATCACCACTACAGCAGGGGGAAACACTCAGCTTGACGTCAGTCAGTAAATCCTTTCAAAACCTTTGGTTTTGTTTTTCATTTCTTCAGCAAAAAGTCTTGGAGCAGCGACTGTATTTTGCGTTCTGTTTTACGTGGCAAAGAAATAGTAATGGCAAGTTATAAATCAGGTCCTCTTACAGAGCATAGCACCATTGTCATCTAAATTTCTATATGCACAAATCATACTAAATTATTCCAGTTCATTGTCCTTATTATATTCCTAGTACTTTAGGAAGAAATATGGATTATTTAAAAATATATAGTAAAAATGAAGTAACTCAAAGGGGCCTAATATGGTAATTTACATAACTAGTAAAATACCTACTAGGTATTTTACATAATTCTTCCTTGAACAGATTAACTCTAACTTCCTCCACCTTCAAATGAGAACAAGGAATACTGAATCTGATTCAAAATGAGTAAGCAGTAGATGAAACACCATATCTGGTTTTTATGTGAATGATGCTGCCTCAGAAATACTGGTCGTTGGACAGTTGGACAAGTCTTTCCTTAGGAATGCTGTATCTGGAACTTTTCCCAAATCTCAACTGGACTTACTGTACTATAAACACCGTAAGAAGTGCTTCATGTAAATCATTCTATT
Source organism: Talpa occidentalis (assembly GCF_014898055.3). Lineage (NCBI taxonomy): Eukaryota > Metazoa > Chordata > Mammalia > Eulipotyphla > Talpidae > Talpa > Talpa occidentalis. The sequence goes on from NW_023601653.1 coordinate 77,716,317, forward strand.
TCTTTCAGTAGTTTGAATAGTTATCATTCATTATGTACATCTCAAAGTTTATCCCCCCTCAAAAAGAAGCTAATTTTTCTTTCCTCTCTCTGTCTTTGAATCTCCCTCATTTCTACTCTGCTGAATTGTTTGCCAATTATCATTCATTTACTTCTTTAAGAAATGTGATTTTTATTTTCCTTTAGCTTAGAAAGTCATTAAAAACATCTAATTTTAGGGCCTCCCTGGTGGTGCAGCGGTTGAGCGCTGGCTTGCGAAGCTGCCCGCAGCCTCTGTAGCACCGGTTCGATCCCCGGGCTGCTCCCCGGCCACCAGAGGAGGGTCCCACATGGCGCGCAGACCTCTCCTGCCGCCCGCTGCTCCCCTCAGCAGTGTACTTTAGCCCTTCTGCCTGCTCTGCTCCCCGCTCTGGCTCTGGTGAATTCTCTCGCCCTCCCGTGCTTCTGACTGTACCCAGTGCTTGCATAAATAAATAAATAAATCTTAAAAAAAAACAAAACAAAAAAAAAAAAACATCTAATTTTAAATCCGTCTGCAAACCTTATTTTGGAAACTGAAATACATATGACCAATGTCAGATACAAATTTATTTCCAGAGAGCTTGCAAGATATTAAAAGTTTAATCAAAGATATCTGAATCATCAAAGCCCTACCTTAGGAGATTTGCCAGATACAATTTCTCAGTTTTTTTCCTACATTATAGGATTAGCTCTCACCAGCCTACAAATCTCATTAAAACACTGATAATTGAAAACATCACCTGTGGCATCATTAGTATCAGGGTCTTTTATTAAATTTCTGAAGTCACTGGCTCTTCCCATTGAGGTGACGAATGACAATTTGTAACAATAGTCACGGATTATATATTCCAGGGAATCTGATAATGTTGATATAGAAAGAACTTCCATTTCAGTATTCAAGATCTGACAGTTATCATTACAATATGACCTAACTGGGAAAACAACAGAAGTTTTTTTGTGTTTGTTTTCCTTTGACTCAGAGAAACCATACTTGGCCCTTTATAATTTAAGCCTCAAAGCTTCTTTTCAGATTCAAAATGTCTACCAGTTCATTCTTATTTTTTTTTTTTAAAGTTAAGCTTTCTTCCAGCCTAGCTTCAAAGCTGGACAATCTCCCTATCTCCCTATTTATCCCTGCAGTGAAAGACAAGCACAGACATTTTTCTGGGTTAAAGTTTTTACTGCTAATGACTTTAGGGGAAATTCTAACAGGACCAAACATGAGCCCTATGAAACAGTAAAAGGGCTTTATGTCCTCTTTGGGAGGGCTTGTGGAATTCTCTCCTCCTCCTGCTCCTTCAGACCACATCTTTGATGAAGGATCTCTTTTCTATAATGGCCAACAACCCTGGAGATGTCCCCAGTCAGACTTGATGATGCAATAAAAGCAGGTTATTTACTCCCTTTCTTTTATAGAATTAATTTGCATTTCTATGATATGTAGAGCAGAAGATAGCCAGTTCACTAAGCTTCCACCCTTCTCTAGAGTGGTAACTGGCTTTTTAAGGTTATCCCCAATCTGTAGCCAGAGTAACCTTTTGAAATTGTAAACCTAAATGTCACTTTGTTTATAATGCTTCCGTGGCTTTCCAATGAAATCATGATAAAGTGCTAGTTCCTCAACAGAGCTCCTTAAAGCCCTTCCAGATTGGACCCAGTTTACATTTTCAACTCATCTCTCCTTTTATTTCCCAACTTTCCTTCCACTTTTTAAAATTTCCAGCTGCCAAACTACAGTTCCTTTCCCGTGTCCTGATCCACTCTCACTCAACTACTACCACTGATTTTTCACACATAAACTCACACTTAATCCACACTATAATGCTGTGGGCTAGGAGGAATTGCTTCTCCCCTGTTGTTTTCCAGTTGAAGAAATTGAGGTTCAAGTAATTTGAGATGCTAAGTAATTTGCTCAAGGTTACACAGCTAGTAAATAGCAGATCTAAATCCAAGTGTATTCATCCATTCTTTCAATTAGTATTTTGTGAGCACTTATGTGCCTGGCACTGCTTTAGACAATGGGGAGACAGTAAACAAATTTTATCCAAGTTTTATCCTTCCTTATTATTTCTCAATGCCTGGCATAAAGCAGTACCTGCTCAAAACATTCCTGATGGTAAATGCAATCAAAAGTTCCCATTTAATGCTCCAAAGATATTTCTAAAGGTGATACACCCAATACTTACACATCTCATACTAATAGAATGATTCTATCATTTAACTGATCTCACTAAAAAGATTCAAAATTTGCAGTATTTGATTCTAGTGGTTCAATTTCCAGATATCTGGAAATCTGGTTGGTTCTTTTTCATCATTCAGATATCTGCTAAATTGTCACATCTCCACAGAGATGTTGCTGATGACTCCACCTAATGTAGACCCTATGTATTTTCATCACTCCTTTCTGAAATTTCCTTACCTCCCTGACTGACCTCTCTTCACTACTCCTCCCATAAGAATGCCAGCCCCAGAGTCCTGTACCTAATTTGTCTTGTTACCCTCTTAATAAGGTCTGACCATAGCAGGTACTCAGTTAAGTACTGTCCAAATAAATGATTGAAATAACAATAACGATATGGCCATTACAAAATATGGGTCTTTATAATTAGGCTACTCAGCAAAAGTGATCAGGTTATACTTGTAGACGGAGTCCAGAAATGCTATCATTAATTATCATATCTGTATTGGGCACTTTGCTATCTATGATGTCTGTGAAGAGCTCGATTATTTTCACATTACTGAAATTACATGTAATGCCTCTCCACATATAATTTTATTAGTTAAAACTCTCATACCAACATTTTTAAGCATCTTCACTACCAAACCGATTAACCCACTTACCCTTGAAATGATTTTCTCTTTTGCTCCTGATACAGTGAAGACAAAATTCCTCTCTCCCTAGGAAAGACTGATTGATACTTATCTAGCTAGGGATTTGAAATCTGTCCCATGATCACCATCAACCTCCTCTATTGGATTAAACATACAATCATGTTTGAGTATCTTTCAAATATGTAACAAGTAAATTTTCTCATATTCCCCTTCAACTACTATGTCATTTCTCTGTGCCTTTCACAGCCAAAAGTCTCTATCTATACAGACCCCTCATTTCCTCATATCTAAGTAATTTCTCAGACTGTGACAACTAGGCTTTCACTCCACCACCCCATGGGAAGTGCTTGTCATGGTCACCAATGACTTCCATGTAGCCAAACTCAAAGGTCACTTTTCAGGACTCATCTTACTTCGATTCTCAGCAGCATTAAAGACAGCAGTAGGGCCTCCCCGGTGGCGCAGCAGGCTGAGCACAGCGCTGTGAGGCTGTCTGCAGACTCTGTGGGGCAGGTTTGATTCCCAGCCAGCCAGGGGGATTCCCACATGGCGCAGACCTCTCCTGCAGCGCCCGCTGCTCCCCTCAGCAGTGCTTTCGGTCCGCCTGCCTGTTCTGCTCCCCGCTCTGTCTCTGGTGAATCCTCTCACCCTCCCATGACTCTGACCTGTGCCCCAGCTATTGTATAAATAAAAAATAAATCTTGAAAAAAAAAATAGACAGCAATAACTCCTAAATTTGCCACTCTTCTCTCTGGCTTTCTGAATATTCTTGATTGTCTTTCTACCTCTCCAGAAGCATCTTCCCAATCCCCTCTTCCTCTTTAAAACATCAGGATTGATTCTGGTTCTTTTCTTTCTACACTCCCAGATGTATGATGAGATGATCTCATTAATTCCTCTACATTTGCCTATCAGTTTATTCTGATGACTCCCAAACATTTCTCCTAGGCCCAGACTTCTATTTTGAACTGCAGATTTGCATACTTACATATCTACCTAACATGGTGTCTTTGATATCTCTCAGGGATATAAAATGGCCTAGCTTCAAAAGAGAACCCTTGATTTTCCTCAAAACCTGCATAGACTGTGTCCTCTGAAGCCCCTCCACCCCTGTATGGCAACATGGTCCATCAAAATGCTCAAACTAGAATCCTTGGAGGCATCCTAGATTGATACTTTTCCCTCATCCTCACTTCTATTACCAAGTTCTAAGAATTTTTATCTACAAAATGTATGAGTTTATCTTCTTTTCATCCTCTTCTCAATATGTATTGTGTTCACCTTGAATTAAGAGGGCAGGCTTTGGTGTTAAGCAAAATTAATTCACAGCAATAATAGCTTGAGTATTCACTGTGTGTCTGGCACTATCTTAATTATTTTACATATATTAACTCCTTTAATCTTCATAACGACCTCACAAGGTAGGCACTATAAATATTATTTTCTCCATTTTAATTTAAATCAATCCTAATGGAATCAGAATCCAAACTCCCAAATCTGGTTCCAGATCTCACTATGCTAGGTTGTCCCTTGGAAAAAAGGAGACTAAAGATAAAGAGATGAGCTCAAATGCAATAGTCAGATAAGAAATAATGAAAATATAAGCCAGCAAGGAAAACAGATATAAAGGAGAAATTTTTTAAAAACATTTAGGTAAGACTAAATACAGTTATATCATGTTCAATAATGGAAAAACTGACCATAAAGGTATCAAATTTTCCAAAAATGAGCTACAAATTCAATTCCTACCAATATCACAACAGATCAACTTAACTAACAGACTTTAAAAGTTCTATCCATGAGTAAATCCAAAATATTCTTGAAGAATAAGAGATTTACTCTCAGACATTAAGGATTATTTTAAAGTTTTAGTAATTAAAACATCATGGTATTGACTCAGAGAAATTAACCTAGATAACAGAATACAGAAACCATAAACTACCACACATATGCAGAAATTTGATTTATAAGAGCAGGTATAGCTAGAAGGTGAAGAAGTGAACTTTTCTATAAATGATGTTGGAAAAATTAGATATCAGTATGGATAAAATGGAACTGGATCCTTACCAACACCCCAACACACACACACACACACACACACACACAAATTAATTAACATATAAAGTGAAATTACAAACCATAAACTGGGAGAATATACCAGATACACACATAACTGACAAAAGACATGGCATGTATGTAGGGGATTACATGGTAAAGGCTCAAAGGTACATATAAAATCTGTATAAAATCTGGCATGTAGTAGGCACTTTAATACTTGTTGAATGAATAAAAATCTGATTACTGACTGAGGGAATCAACCAGCACTTTCTGTGCATACAAAATATGAGCAAGCAAGGAAAGGAAAATCAGAACCCCAATTTGTATACTCAAAGTCTCAAGTTAATTTCTCTTCCAGATCAGATGCATGAACAGTCAGCTATCAGCTGCAAATGGAAACTACACAAACAAGGCAGATAAAGACCAACCACAGGAAAGGAGGAGGTTGAAAAAGTAAGAGAAAGTAACAAAGAGAATGAAGGGAAGGCAACATTGTCAGATTGCAGGTCATCTTTCATGAGAATTAGAACAGGGCAAGAAAACAGAGAAATCTACCGAACTTCAGTAAAAAAACAACAAATGATAGGACAACTTTAAAAGATGAGGAAATATAGATTATGGATATTGATTATGGGTAGATGCTTTTTTTTCTTAAATGTATTATGTAGTATATCAGATAAAAATCAGATATACAAAAAGGTTTTAAAAAAACAAACAACTAAGAAATAGAACGCTAAGGCTAAGACATCACTAAGACGTCTTCGGTGTCCTTCTTCAGTTATATCCCCCTCCAGAGGCAACAGTATCCTGAATTTGTCCACTAGTTTTTGTAACTTTATCAAAAACTGTCTCTGTGTGAATGTCCAGTATTTGTTTTGCCATTCTGACTTGCTTTACTACACATAACTCCCTCAAACTCCCTCCATTTTGCTGAAAATGGCTGCATTCCATCTCTTATTATGATCGAATACTATTACATCCTGTGGATATACCACATCTTGATCCAATTGTCTATGACATTTAGGCAGCTTCCACATCTGTGCTTTTGTAACTAGTGCTACAATAAATATTGTAAAGCTATTTTGTGTGTTGATGTTTCATATTCTTTGGATAGATGCCCCAAAGTGGGATAGATGGGCCATACAAGTATTTCCAATTTTGGGCTTTAAAAATGAATTCAGATCACTTTCCGTAACAGCTGTACCTGTTCATATTCCCACTGACAGGGTAAGAGGGTTCCTCTTTCTCTGCTTTCAATCACTTGTTGCTGGAAATATGTTCTATTCTTACGGATGTGAGATGGTGCCTCACTGTAGTTTTAACCTGCATCTCATTAGAAATGATGATGAGCAATTTTTCATATTATGGCCTTCTGGATATCCTATTTTTGGTGAATTGTCTGTTCATATCTGCAGCTCATTTATTAATATGGGATGTTTTTCTGTGTATATTGTATGAGTTTTTTTGTGTATCTTGGATATTAACCCCTTGTCAATTATATATTGTGTTCATATTTTTCTCCCATTCAGTTGGATGTCTTTCTAACTTTGTTGTATTTTCTTTTGCTGTGTAAAAGTTTTTTAATTTGAGGTAGTCCCAATTGTTTTTTTTTTTTTTTAAATAGAGGCATGTTTTTATTTATTTATCTGTTTGTTTGTTTGTTTTGTTTATACATGCACTGGGTACAGTCAGAAGCACGGGAGGGTGAGAGAATTCACCAGAGCCAGAGCGGGGAGCAGAGCAGGCAGAAGGACCGAAGTACACTGCTGAGGGGAGCAGCGGGCGGCAGGAGAGGTCTGCGCGCCATGTGGGACCCTCCTCCGGTGGCCGGGGAGCAGCTGGGGATTGAACCAGCGCCGCAGAGGCCGCGGGCAGCTTCGCAACCCAGCGCTCTACCGCTGCACCACCGGGGAGGCCCAGTCCCAATTGTTAAGTTTCCATTTTATTTCCCTTACCATAGGGATTAAGTCTCTAAAAACATCTTTATTGTTGATGTAATGGACATACTGCCAATGTTACTGGTGAATTCTATCAAACATTTAAAGAATTAACAGCAATCGTCCTCTAATTCTCCCAAAAAGGACAAGAGGAAGGAACATTTCCTGACATTCTATGAGGCCAAGGTTATCCTGATACCAGAGCAAGACAAAGACAATACAAGAAAAGAACATTAGAGACCAATGAATCTAGACAGAAACATCTCTTAAGAATATAGACAGAAAAATCCTCAACAAATTACTAGCAAATCCAATCCAATAGCACATTAAAACAATTATACACTATGGCCAAGATTTGTCACAGGAATGCAAGGGTATTTCAACACAAAGAAATCAGTCCTTGTAATACACCACATCAACATCTCGACAGAAACAGAAAAGGCATTTAACACAATACAACACCCTTCATGATAAAAGGACCCAGTGAAACTTTGAAGACATTATAAGTGAAATAAAGCAGTTACAAAAAAAGATGACTGGGGCCTCCTTGGTGGTGCAGGTGGCTGAGTGCAGTGCTGTGAAGCTGTCCGCAGCCTCTGCAGTGCCAGTTCCATCCCCTCCGGCCTCAGAGCAACCCACATGGTGAGCAGACCTCTCCTGTCTTGCTCACTGCTCCCCTCAGCAGTGTATTGTCAGTCTGCCTGTTCTGTTCTCCACTCTGTCTCTGGTAAATCCTCTCACCCTCCCACGCATCTGGCCTGTACCCCGGTTCTTGTATAAATAAAAATAAATCTTTAAAAAAAAAGATGAAGGATGACTGTACAATAATGTGAAGGCACTTAATGCCACTGAACTGTACAATTTAAAATGGATAAAAGGGAAATTTTATGTTAAGTACATTTTACCACAATAAAAGAGTAAAGAGACATGTGAGTGGGAGAAATATGTAAGAGAATATGTATACATTTCTAAATAAAAAACATACTTGTACAATAATGAGTGCTGCTAAGAAAATTTCCATATCCAAAATAAAAAAGAGGTAAAAACAAATAAATAAAAATAAAGCAGTCACAAAAAGGACAAATTTGTATCATTCCACCTATAGGAAGTTTCTATAGTCAAATTTATAGATCTTTTTATTGTCTCCATAGATCAATAGATCAACAGATCCCCAGAGGTCAGGGGAGGAGCAGGGAAATTAACAGATAGAGCAGAGAGAATTTTTAGGGTAGTGAAAATTCTATGATGATGGATACATGTCATACACCATGTCCAAATCCACAGTATACCAAGAATGAACCCTAAGCTAAACATACCTGATCACAATGTATCAATATAGGTACAGAGTGTATACCACTTTGGTGGGGAATGTTGACAATAATGGAGGCTGAGATAAATGGAAATCTCTCTCCTTCCTCTCAATTTTGCTGTGAACCTAAAGCTGTTCTAATAAAGCCTTCTAATTCTAGGTATACACCCAAGAGAAAGAAAATATATGCCTACACAGAAACTTGTACATGAATGTTTATAAACATTTCAAGGTCATTTCACTGTATAAATACAATCCTGTATTAGCATTATTCATGATAGCCCAAAGGCACAGACAACCCAAACATCCATCAATAAATGAATGGATAATCCAAACTGTGATACATACATAAAACATGTGTTAATCATTAAAAGGCATGAAATTCTAAAGTATGAATACATGCCACAATGTGGATGTACCCTGACAACATTTTGCTAAGTGAAAGATGCCAAACACAAAGTTCACCCATTGTCTGATACCACTTAGATGAAATATCCAGAAAAGGTAATCCAGAGACAGAACACATATTGGTGGTTACCAGGGAGAGAGGAGAGAGCAACTGCTTAACAAGTACAGGGTATTCTTTTGGGGTGATAAAAAAGTTTTGGGGGCCTCCCCAGTGGCGCAGCGGTTGCTCGCAGCCTCTGCAGCGCTGGTTCGATCCCCGGCCATCGGGCGAGAGTCCCACATGGCTTGCAGACCTTTCCTGCTGCACCCGCTGCTCCCCTCAGCAGTGTACCTCAGTCCCTCTGCCTGTTCTGTTCCCCGCTCTGGCTCTGGTGAATTCTCTCACCCTCCCATGCTACTGACTGTACCCAGTGCTTGTATAAATAAATAAATAAATCTTAAAAAAGAAAAAAAAAAAGAACTCTTTAAAAAAAAAAAACGTTTTGGAATTTGACAGCAGTGGTAGTTGCACAACAGAATGAATAGACTAAATTCCACTAAATTGCTCACTTTAAAATGGTTAATTTGGGGCCTCCCTGGTGGTGTAAGGGGTTAAGACGAAGCATTATGAAGTTGTAGGCAGCCTCTGCAGCACGAATTTGATCCCCAGCCAGGAAGCAACCCAAATGGCGCAGCAGACCTCTCCTGTCTCGCCCGCCGCTCCCCTCAGCAGTATATTTCATCAGTCTGCCTATTCTGTTCCCCACTCTGTCTCTGGTGAATCCTCTCACCCACCACACCTCTGGCCTATACCCAGCTCTTGTATGCATAAATAAATAAATCTTTAAAAAAATAAATAAAATGGTTAATTTTATGTCATATAAATTCCACTTCAACTTAAAAAAAATGAAAGGGAAAAAAATTTTAATACAAAACATAAAATTTAACTTTATGCTCTTTCAAAACAACAGCTCTATTGAGATACAATTCACCCAGTTCACAATTCTCTGTGTCTTTAGTGTAATAACAGAGTTGTACAACCATCACCACGATTTTAGAACACTGTATCATCTCCACCTCCTCCTCCCCTCAAAAACCCCCAGTGGCCATTACCATTCATTCTCTACCTCCTGCCCCCCACCCCACAGCATACACTCATCTTTCTGTCTCCATAGAGATGCCTTTTCTATACATTTCACAGACATGGAATCATGTTCTATAGACCTTTGTGCCTGACTTCTTTCATGCAGCATGTTTTCAGGAATCTCCTATACTTTAACTGTGCCATATTATTATACAGTCTGTGCCATTATTAACATATAAAGGGAAACATAAAGAGAAATTTAAAGGACCACTTATGAAAAGACATTAATACAAAGGCAGATCAAGAGTCAAAAGGGAAATTAAGTGAGGATGAATCTTTATAAAATACAAATCAATAGATGTGAAGCAAAACCATTACAAGATATATGGAAAATAAGCAAACTAGGGTAAAAGAAAAAATTTTATAAAACAAATTGTCAACGAGAATATTTCCCCAAACAAAGGTATGGGAAAAGAGATGACAGGGCCTAATTAAAAAGAGAAAAGGAAGAACTAAGAATAACTGATTACCTTTGTGGATAAAAACTTTTCCTTCCAATGAGTATTTCTCAAAATGTAATCCCTGAACTGCAAGAACCAAAATCACCTAAGAACTTGTTTTAAAAAATCAGACTTCTGGTCTGTGCCCCACACAATCACCAAAGATGGGACACTGGAAACTGTATTTTGTAAGTACAACAGATGATTCTTAGGAATACTAATTGGGAACTAATCTCTTGCGCAAATTAATGCAAAAGATTGAATGTATGTAAGAGTCTAGAAAACAGTGATACGAGTAACGCACGGAAACATAATTGAAAAAGTCGAGGGGAAAAAAACACTTAAAATTTTGGCATATTGTGTTGTTCAAAAATCTTGTGAATTTGCTGTTGGGAAAAAAAATCTAAATGTGTAAGTATGCAAACCATTTTACTAACACCCGTGAAAACTACCCAGGGTATGACGTAGGGAAGCACTCTTAAATGTACGGCCTGTGGTACAGAGAGTACATAGGTAGATGTGAAATTGTTGACCATGTTAACTATTTTTATAACAAGTACAGTTACATTTAATTATCCCCATCCCCAAATCTGATAACCTAACAAAGCCAAACTTTTTGCCACTGTACATAGCACGCTACATGGACAACAGCACAAATTATCAAATACTATGTCAGACACTGACATGCAAACTCAGGAGCAGGTTATTTACTTTCGGACCAAGTTCAACCCTATTTTTCTGATCACACTTAAAACTAGAGTTAAGTTTCTCAATATTGAGATTATTGCATGGTAAAACTCAAATTTCCCTAAAAAAAATCACTAAATGTGTATATAAAGATAGCCTTTATTATGCTTGTTAGCAAAGATTCCTGAAGGTTCCAACTCACTTTAGTGAAGAAGTTATACTTTGGGTTAGCAGGGACAGAGAAAGGAAGTTTATATTATGTAACTCTCAAAGCATCTCACTAAAAGAATGTAAAATTTGTCTATTTTCCCCATATGAAAAATCATCCTTCGTCTATAAACACAAAAACCCAACTGAGGCTTATTTAGATCACCTTTATGATGCATTTGGAAACCCAATTATAGTTCATCTAACCCTAAGATGTAGATGTTTTCAACATTTCCAGACACGAATTTTGCATATCTTATCATGAAACAGCTATACTGTGGGAATGAATTAGCCCAATAGAAGTAAATAAGCTACATGGTAAGTTATGCTGCTTTCAAAGGAAATTTTTATTTATCATCACCATTTGGCTTGATGCATGAAGGTCTAGAAGCATCTGAAAATTCTCTGACACTTTTTTATTTCACAATTAATGTTTCAAAATTCAGAACTCCATAATTAAGCTTTAAAAGCAGACTAAGACACAAATGTGTGGACTTTACCAAGATCTCACATTTCCTTCCCAACAAGCAGTAAACCAATAATTCATCATTCAGTCCCTAAACCCCACTCCCCGGCTCCCTAGACATCCCTCCTATGTTCACTAAAGCCTCTTCCTCACACAAATCCAGTCTTTCTCTCTCTCTCTCTCTCTCTCTCTCTCTCTCTCTCTCTCTCTCTCTCACACACACACACACACACACACACACACACACACACACACACACACGTCTCCAAGTCTCCACACTGGCAAAACAGCCTTTCAATATTCATCTGGTTGCTTCCTTCCACTAATACTGCAGATTTGACACTCCCTACACCCTCGTTCCATTCCTACAACATTCACTACTCAGAGCCACAAAGAAATCAGCCCCTTTCCGTAGCTGCACAACTTAATTCCACACACCTCCTTCCCTGCCCCCACCCCGCCCCTTATTCGCTCTCCTGCCTTTGTTATTCAAAAGCTGCAAAGTCTGGGAAAATCTCACTCACCTCATGCTATAGGCACCAGCACCCAGTTCCTGGCCGATCCCAGACAGACTAGCATCAAAGTCCTGCACCAGCCCGGATTCAATCACTTCATCGGCCAGAGGCAGCTTCAGAGCCCAGGCCATTCTGGCTCCTTCCTGGCCCTAGGAGACACGGTTTCTCATACAAAAGGCGAGTGGTGCGATTCCACCCCAAAAGAGCAAAAACACAGACAACTCCAGAAAGCTCTCCCACCCAGGACCCACCGGCCACCCCTAAATCCGACCCGTCCAAGCCATGCCCGGGACCCTGGCTGCGCTGACTTCCAAATTCCCCCTCACCCAAGCGCTCTGCAGCCACGCGACTCCCCCTTTGCTTAACAGTTTCCAGGCGGCGCAGAGGCAGGGCAGGGTTCCGGCACCTCCGGCCCCGGGGCTGCCCCCTTGACCTCGTGGTCATTCGTTTCTCCGCCAGCAGCCCCGCAGCAGCGCCCGCCGCCCGCCCGGCCCTCGCCTCTCCCGCGCCCTCCCCGGAGGCCCCTCCCCGCGGACCAGCCTCCCTCTCCCCCCGGGCCCCGCTTCCGGTCAGTCCCACGATCACTTCCGGTCACACCTTCTCACACCCGCGGCTCCTCGAACCAAATCCACATTTCCACCGCGCCCACTCCCGCCCTCTGCAGCGCCCCGCGCCGCGGCCACGAGACGTGGAAGGGGAGCGCCCAGCGCCGGCTTGCGAAAGCCTCGTCAGAACCCCCGCGTCAACCAATCATGGCACCGCCTTCCTTTGCGGGTCGCGGCGAACGTGACGTCACCCCGTCGCTAGCCAATGAAGGCGAGACCTCGTCGGCATGCGCACTGATGATTGGCTAGCTCTGCGACTGTTCCCCGCCCCCAGAGGCGGGCCGGGCGAGCTGGGCGAGGAGTCGGCGTGTTCGCGGCCACGCGGGGTGGGGAGGCTGCTGTGGTGGTGGCTCCGGTGGCTGCCTGAGGTGCGGAGGGCTTTTTCGCCTACGCAACCGAACCCTGCACCGGAGGACTTTTTTTTTTTTAAAGATTTATTTATTTATGCATACAAGAGCTGGGGTACAGGCCAGAGATGCAGGGGGTGAGAGTGTTATAGGGCAGCCCCGATACTGAACGGGTTGCCTGGCTGTGGGTCCTCACTCGCGCGCTTACAAGGGACTTATGAATACTCCACTGCAGGCACACACAAAAGGTTAATAAAAGGTTTATTGACAAGGGAAAAGGAAAATGTACAACTCAGGGAGAAAATGGGGAAATAAAGTCTTTCATGCGTCCTACCCAATCCGCTGACCTGGAAACCCAAAAAGCACTGTGCGAGCTGGCGGAGAGCCAAAATGGGGATCCCCTCCAAAGCCCACGTGTCTGGCTTTATACCAACCTGGCTGCTTACCCCACCCTCAGGTCCCAGCCACCTTCCCTTGGGTGGGGATGGGATTTGGAGTTCCCAGTGCCTTTGGCTTTGGCGTGGGGTGGGGGTGGAGTCCACAAAGCCTGTATGGAATTAGCTTTAGGACAGCCTTTTCCCCCTAACAAGAGGACTCACCAGAGACAGAGTGGGGAGCAGAACAGGTGGATTGACTGAAATACACAGCTGAGGGGAGCAGCCGGCGAGACAGGAGAGGTCTGCTGCGCCTTGTGGATTGCTCGCTTGCCGGCTGGGGATCGAACTCATGCTGCAGAGGCTGTGGATTGCTTCATAGTGTTGTGCTTAACCCCTTGCACCAACAGGGAGGGCCCTCCTCCCCCCCCAACTCTTGACCCTTGACAGGCGCTCGTTTGCTCCTGGAACACTCTTTAAACTCACCCTCTGGAAGTCGATTTAAATCGCTTAGCACGTTAGCTTCCATTCTGCGTAACGCATTGGAACGGAGAATTGGAGATGCTGAAAGCGGTGTTGTCTTTAATAGGTGCGAGTCTCACGCGCTTGCTTTGCCTGGCATCTTCATTTACTACTTTGAATAATCGCGTAATCGCCCTGAGATTTAGTGTCCTCGTTTGAAAATTCGGGATAACACACCTATTCCCCCTTCGTCCCTGGAGGGTTAATAATAATGTCTTTTATTAAGCGTCAGCTGCATGTCATCGGTAACCCTCAAACAATCTTATGACTAGAATTGTAATTCTAGAAGTATTATGATCCTTATTTTACCACTAAGGAGAGGAGGTTAGGGGCTTCAGGTGTCCAGAGCTAAGTAGGCAAGAACTTAACTGATTCCAAACGCTGACATTTTCACCACAAGACAGTGCCTATATGTGAGAGTATTAATTCATCATTATTATTAGAAGATTTTTTTTTACAATTTGTCTCGAGTTATAATTTTGTATATGTCTGCCTTTTCCACTAGACTGATTAACATTAGAGAAGATGTCTTTTTTAAGCTTGTATTCTTAATATCTCCTGAAATAGTTTCTGCATTCAACAGGACTTTAAAATGCTTATTGAACTGAAAAAGACAGAAGGAATGCCCCTGCGCCCCGCCCCCAGCCGCGTTTCAGCCACAGCCTTCTCTCTTCAAGGGCATTAGTCTTGACCATCTTCTTACCTTACTAAGTCCAAGCATTCAAGTCTTGGTTCATTCCTGTGATATTCAGTATCTCTTCAAGTTGCCTTTTTTCTCCCTTGAGCCAGTTTTATCTCAAAACATGTGCTTGTGGATAAAGGAATGGGTTCCCGGCCCAGAGACCAAAAAAAGATGTCAAGGTCAAAATCCTTTGTACTCAAGCTTTGTATCCAGATTTCTGTGTTCATTGGGTATCTGCCTGGGATTGATTCCAGGACCCTGTGCAGATACCAAGATCCACAGAGGTCAAGTATTTGCATATAATGTGTATTTTTAATAATTATTCCTGTATTTTACAACCTATTAATTAGTACCATGCTCTATTTAACTATAGCTCTATCACTAGATATCTAATCTTGGGCAAGTAACTTTATACATCTCTAAACTTTAGTGTTTTTAGTCTATTAACTAGTGAAAAATAATGAGTTCTGTTTAAGAGTTTTGTAAATATTAAATGCAGTGCCAAGATGCCATATAATACATAATTACTCAATAAATGTTAGCACCAATTTCTCACTAGCCCATTGCTGCTTCTCTGTTAAAATTGGATCCATATTATTATCCTATTTAAAAATATTATGTTGTATGATGTGTTATGGTTGTAGTAACACTTTAATATATTGTCTCATTTAATCCTCATAGAGGTTTTTGTTTTCTTTTTTAATCTGAGAAAAGTCTCATAAAGGACAGAGTAGTCAAACTCCAGCAGACTACAAAATATTTAGAAATTATACTGAAAATTATCGGTGATTCAACAGTTCCACTCTACATATATGCCCTAGGGGACTCTCACATATACATATCAGGAAAGTTAATGAGAATGTTCATGGCAGCACTGTTTACAGTAGGAAAACAATAAAACAAATGTTCACAAACAAGAGAATGGCTAAATTGGAGTGAAATGGAATATTACACAGCAGTGAAAATGAACACGGGTTCATACTAACATGAATAAATCAATTTGGAATGGGGGGGAATTGTAGAAGTCCTTGTACAGTGTGACATCACTTTATGAAGCACAAAAAACAAAATTGAGGAATGTATTATTTAGGGAAATACACATACATTCCTTCTTAAAGGAATGAAATATTAAACATAGCTCTTAGGTGGTAGTCACATCTAAGGAAAAGCAGAGAGGTGGCTAGGGGAAGAATTCAAAAATATCTTCAACACATCACTGATGATTATTTCGGTATTATGCTTCATAACTTACCAAAAAAATCAATTCTTAGTTATGTAACACCTTATATAAATTAACAGCTGAGCCAGGATGTGTAGTTAAGTCCCTGATTCTCTTAACAGGCTTTGCTTACAGTGATGCCTCCCTTCTGGTGGTATAGTCAGTCTTAGGATCTGTATGTGTTCAGAGTAAATTACCAATAATAATGACAACTTCATATTTACTGAGCCCTTCCTAACCATCAAGCCTTGACGAGGTGCTTTATGTATATTATCTTATTTCATCTTCACATCACCCCTGTAAGGAAGGTGCCTTTATTGTATAGAGTTAATTTCCATAAAAGGGGAGGTTCCGTGTTCCCTGCCCCACCCAATGAAGGGTGGAGCTAAGCAGTGAGGAGAAGCTTAAAAAAATTTTGCAAGACATCTTGAACTTTGAAAAGAGATTTGAAGGAGGCATGTGAAGCAGAGAGACAAGTCCCACTTGCTTTTTAGCTTTAGACTTGCACCAGGGACTTGGAGACATGGAAGGAGACACATGAAGTTGAGACACATAGAGACTCTTGGAAGAGATGTGGGTGGGAGACCTGTGGGGAGGCTGACAATGGCAGCCTTTATCTCGATTTGTACTTTAATTTTGCTTTTTTCATTCCAGACTTGCCTGGCCCCTCATCTCTTTTTCCTATGGGTCCCCACCAGAAGGTGCCTTAGACTTGTGGAAAGCTTTTGGGCCTTAATGGCCCCACTTTGGGCCAATCCTATTTGTCTGGGCAGTCACCCACTAGGGGATGGGTAACTATGGGTGTTTCATTGGAAAACTATTATCCTTCCTTCCCTTCCTTCTATTAAAGTTCTTCTGCACTAAGAGAATGCTTTATCTTTATGTAGCGGATGGCAGAAACCCTTTAGAGCATGCAAGTTTTGGGGTCCCAGGCTTCCCCTCATTCTGCACACTAAGATTATTAGATTCACTTCATAGGTAAGAAAACTGAGACATAGAAAAATGACATGACTTATCCAGGTTGCCCTGCTTGAGAGTGAAGTTCGATCCCTGCCTGCCAGGAAGCTACCCACATGGCGCGGCAGACCTCTCCTGTCTCACCTGCTGCTCCCCTCAGCAGTGTATTTCAGTCAGTCTGCCTGTTCTGTTCCCCTCTCTGTCTCTGTGAATCCTCTCACCCCCCACATCTCTGGTCTGTACCCCAGCTCTTGAATGCATAAATAAATAAATCTTTTTTTAAAAAATCCCTTTTATACGTAGTCTTTTCAAAAATGAATTTTGAAGTTTGTGGAGATGAGATGTTGAATTTTCATAAAACTGTACCCATGAAGGAATATTGGAAGAAGCATGTCTTCTCACCTGCAAAAAAAAAAAAAAAAAAAGAAGCGCAAAGGGCCTGGATTCGAAATAAAACAAGAACTATTTTTATTAGACATCAGGAAGAGAAACTTGTGTAGTGAAATAGAACACTGATTCCTAAAGCCCTGACCCCTCCCAACTGGCATGCAGATCACCCTTGAGATTTTTGTCCTTGAGCTCAATTCCCCCTGAAGGGAGCTCTTACAGACTGTTTACCCCTAAATTCTATAATTGTTTGTTGGAGGTTTTCCTTCCTCTGCCTTCCCCAATGTAAGCAAAAGTGAAATTGGGATGCCAGAGCTAGAAATAGGAATTCCAGGGGCAGCCCTGGGGCCTCTGGCTCCCAAACCATCAGGGTTCCCCTGGACATCCAGCAATGCCTGTCAATAAAGTTTTTGTACTTAAAAATTCCTTCCAAAACAAGAATCAGCACCCATCCATCTGCCAGGCTTCCCGTCTCACTCATTTACTCTAGTCAGTCCTTACTGCTGGGTTCCCACAGCAATCGCTGGGCATTTTCCTCCAAGTACAGAAAGAAACCATTATCCAGGCAGCCTTTTGAGGGACTGACCATCTAACTATAACTCTCCACACCAGTCTACGCCCTCCCCAGGGAGTCTGTGAGGCCAGTCTGGCTTCTCTGAAGGACCCTGCAGTTCAGAGGAAAAGAAATCACAAGTGTTTATAGCCATGCAGTTCCAAGCGGCTGCAGGTTCCCTTTACTCCTTATCTCTAGTTCAGAAACCAGCCCACTTCTCCAGTCTGTGAAAGGCCAGTTCCCCCTTAACAGCCATCCACAGTGCAGTGGACCTTCCAGATCTGGGAGTAGAAACTATACTCTCCACAAACCCACCCTCTTCCTTTAAAGTCCTCCTGGGCCCTCTGCCAGAGACCACACTCAGCATGTCTGAGACAGAAATATCAGCTTCCACTGACTCTTCTGGTGGGAGCTGCTGGGAGCTGCCTTTCTCCAGTCAGGGCCAGTTGCTACACAGCTCTGGACACTCCCACAAGTCACGGTATAAATTGTGCAGAGCTCAGCAGAATCCTCTTTACCTGCTTCCTCCCTCTAGCCTGAAGTCAGGGACTCAACTCTCTTATTTCCTTGAGGAAAGGCACTCAGACATCTATCTGACATTTATTGAGCACCTACTAGTGTGCCCCTGGCTTGGGTACCAAGGAGTTACAGACTTGTATGAACAGGTAATATGCAGCAGTCAGTGCAGGTTTCTGTTTGCGTTTTTGCCCCATTATTTGCTGTAAATCCTGTTGATCCCTAAATCTTGCACCAGGATCTTAGATGTCTATTGCCCTTTGGGTGCAGATGCAGTGGTAGCCAGTGATCCAGAACCCAGCACAGTGCCTGGCTCAGGAATGCTGTTTCTGTGAACTCCAGGTGAGGTCTTGCTCTCACCCGTCTAGAATGTAATTCAAAACTCC